>NW_026294573.1:32788104-34195604 GCF_007827085.1 Peromyscus californicus insignis | reverse complement strand
AAAGCCTCCGTTCCTCCACCTGTAAGATGCACTGATTACATTCCTATCTCATCGTATTGCTTAATGCACATGGGTGGTTTAGTGTGGGACCCAGAGCACAGCAAAATACCCAAACATTAGAAACAGTTTTAGGCCTACAAAATTAACATAATAACTGCTTCCAACTTGGCTCAAGACTAGTAGGAAAGTAACCTCCCCTGGACTAGTGTTAACCAGACTCGTCAGCATCTACAGCTGACGTCACAAAATACTTCTGACTGATATAACTCACAGACTTGCTCATGAGAGAGGCTCCCACAAGTCTTTTTCTATTTATAAGCATTCTGAGAAGTTTAGCATCTGGCTGGTGTGTTGTTAAAATTGTACGTTTAAGAAGATTAAGCTAATATAGCAAAATACTAGATATTACCGTCTGGCACCAGGGTTGAAGACCACACACACACACATACACACACACACACACACACACACACACACACACACACACACACACACACACACACACAGGAGAGAGAGAGAGAGAGAGAGAGAGAGAGAGAGAGAGAGAGAGAGAGAGAGAGAGAGAGAGGGAGAGAGAGGGAGAGAGCCAGCGAGCAGAGATCCAACACCCTCTTCTGGCCTCTTCAGGCACTGCATGTGATTGGTGCATAGACATACATGCAAGAAAACACACAAACACATTGAAAAAAACAATTTCCTTATTTGGGAAATAGAAAGTTCAAATACAAATAATCAGTTTTCCCTCATGAATCAATTCCACATTTATCTTTTTATTTCTTTCTTTACAACAGGTGGTTTCCTTTCAATAAATCTTACTGCTACAACTGACTAGTCACATACAAAATAAAGGTATCTGCTAATGGATCCAAAATTTTTGCTGTTGGATGATGCTCTTGTACACTGGTTTAATAAAACACTGGTTGGGGCCGGGCGGTGGTGGCGCACGCCTTTAATCCCAGCACTCGGGAGGCAGAGGCAGGCGGATCTCTGTGAGTTCGAGGCCAGCCTGGTCTCCAAAGCGAGTACCAGGAAAGGCGCAAAGCTACACAGAGAAACCCTGTCTCGAAAAACCAAAAAAAAAAAAAAAAAAAAAAAAACCACTGGTTGGACAGTAGCCAGGCAGGAAGTATAGGTGGGGCCAGCAGACTCGGAGAATGCTGGGAAGAGGAAGAGAGGAGAGAGGAGTCACCAGCCAGACACAGGAAGCATGATGACAAGGCAGAACTGAGAAAAGGTACCAAGCCACATGGCTAAACATAGATACGAATTATGGGTTAATTTAAGAGTTAGTCAGTAATAAGTCTGAGCTAATGGCTGAGCAGTTATAATTAATATAAGCTTCTGAGTGATTATTTTATAAGCAGCTGTGGGACCATGGGGCTGGGTGGGACTGGAGAAAATTTTTTACTACAGATTTTATTATAAAGCTAAAAGCATAAAAATAGACTCAGAAGAAACAAACATTAAAAAAAGTGTAAATGGGGCTGAGTATAGTGGTGCACACATTTAATCCCAGCCCTTGGGAAGCAAAGGCAGGTGGATCTCTGAGTTCAAGGCCAGCCTGGTCTACAGCAAGTTCCAGGACAGGCAGGGCTACACAGAGAAACCCTGTCTCGAAACAAACAAACAATTGTAAATGGGGGCAGGGTCTGGGGGAGATGCCTCAGTGGTTAAAGCGCTTGCTATGCAAGCAAGATAACCATAGGTCAGGTCCCTCAAACCCACAAAAAATGTGTGGGTGGGTGGAAGTAGCTGCCTGACAGTAATTCTTGCCTGGAAGGTAGAGGCAGGCAATCCTTGAGCAAGCTGACTAGTTAGACTAGCCCTATCAGCCACCTCTGGGTTTGATTGAGAGAGCCTGCCTCAAAGATAAGGTGGAAGACTGATCAAGGATGATTTCCAACACCAACCTTGGGCCTCCGGTTATATGTGTGCTCATATGTGTCTGTACACGTGTATACTCACAAGCAAGCAGGTGTGCATACACATCACACACACACACACACACACACACACACACACACACACACACATATATAGGCATGAGAAGAATTTTAAAAATTCATAGATCGGTGTTTATATAATAAAAACATGTATCTTAATGGGTAGTGTGAGGAAAATAAAGAGATGGCCCCCTGAGGGGTATCAAGTATCTAATAAGATATATACAGAATATATGATGAACTTTTACAACTCAATGAGATAAGACAAATGTAATCCAATTAAAGCTAGGGAAAGGAGCTGATTAGACATTTCTCTAATGACAATGCATAAGAGACTGATGAAAACATTTAAAAATACACCATGTCATTACTCATTAGCAAAATAAAAATCGAAGCCGCCGGGCAGTGGTGGCGCACGCCTTTAATCCCAGCACTTGGGAGGCAGAGCCAGGTGGATCTCTGTGAGTTCGAGGCCAGCCTGGGCTACCAAGTGAGTTCCAGGAAAGGCGCAAAGCTACACAGAGAAACCCTGTCTCGAAAAACCAAAAAAAAAAAAAAAAAAAAAAAAAAAAAAAAAAAAAAAAAATCGAAGCCACAATGAAATACTACTTTATAGACACTAAAATGAAACAATAATGGTTTTGGCAAAGATGGAGAGGAGAAACTGAGACCATGTACATTACTTGTGTGACCCAGGAGTTTTATTCTTTGATGTTGAAATAATAGAATTAGAAATATATGAGCTCTTGGGATGGTGTATGCATGGAACTCTGGCACCAGGGAGACTGAGGTAGGGGCTCTAGAGCTGAATGCCAGGCAGCCTGAGCTTTATAGAGACCTCGACTCAAAAAAAAAAACAACAAACAAACCCCAGACCAAACATGAGATGAACATGCATAAACGTTCACAGCATTCCTATTCATAATAATCAATCAACAACTCATATAAAATACGGTATAACCATGAAAAAATTAAGCAGCCTGAAAAAGAATGATGAATCACTGATACATACTACCATCTTGAATAAGCCTTGAAAACCTATAACTTGAAACATGCCAGTCACAAAGGGCCGTCTCTTATACAATGCTAAATATGCCAGAAAGACCCAGAGCAGACAAATCGATGGTGACAGAAAGTAGATTAGTGCTTGTCTGGGGCAGGGGCAGTAAAGGAAATAGGGAGTAATGCAGGTGGGAGCGGCCTAGTGAGCTTAAACTGTCAACTTGACCCAACCTAGAGCCATCCAAAGGAATTCCGGTTGAGGGGTCAGATATGCGGTGCTACATTTTCTGACATCTCTTGCTTTTAGAGACTGGACTTTTGTCTGACCTTGCAGCCAAGTTAATAATATACCTTGAGATAATTTAAAACCTGTGTACTTAGCCTGTTGTCCTACTGTGTACTAGGCCTAAATTCAGCCTGCCTTTAAGAGAGTGATATAACCAACCTCACTATGCCTAGGATTTCCCAAGCAATTGACTTCTACAGACCAAGCTAAATGCACAACTTTAATCTTAAGTTATGGACTCTTCCATACTTTGATATCCAGAATGTTATGTTGTGTGTGTGTGTGTGTGTGTGTGTGTGTGTGTGTATGTGCGTGTGTGTGTGTGTGTGTGTGTGTGTGTGTGTGTGTGTGTGGTGTGTGTGTGGTGGTGGTGGGTGGTGGTGATCATTTGCTGAAAACAGCCAGCAGGTTGAAGCAACCTTAAACAAAACAAATATCCCATTTAATGTTGCAAGCAACATGTGAATATAGGTTGATAATATCTGTGTGAGGTCTTGAGTGCTATATATGAACCATTGGGGGTCAGTAAATAACCTCTTCCCTTGTAAAGCTCTGGTAAAGAGCTCTGTAAAAAAGTATATTCCATTCCTTATTTTCTGTGCTACTCAATAAATACATAGAAAATCCCCCTTTTAGGCACAGACACAGGACCACAGGCACAACAAACAGGCAATAAGAACACATTTTACACACACACACACACACACACACACACACACACACACACACACACACACCACAGATAGACCACAGACCACAGATGGAAGGAAGTAGGAAATTCAAATTTGGGCTCCCCCTTGGTCAAACTACACTAAGAGGAAGTTCTGTTTCCACAACGGGATATTGATTGACCGTTAGTTGACATAGGAGAACCCAGCCCACCATGGGCGGCACCATTCCCTGGGTAGGTGGTTAAGGAAGCTGGTGGAGTCTGTGCCATCCACCAAACAGAGCTCCTCCATGGTTTCTGCTGCACTTTCTCTGCTGTGACTGAGTTGTTAGAGGTCATGCTGTGTGGAATGGCAAGTAGGCTGACTTCAGTTTCTGCTTGAGCTCCTGCCCTGCCTTCCCTCAGCGATGGACTGTGACTTAGAAGTGGAAGTCAGATAAATCCTTTCCTCTAAGTGGCTTTTGTCAGAGCGTTCTATCACAGCAACAGAAAGAAACCAGAACAGGACAGGTGATGTGTCTATGGTGACTTTGTGGGTTCAGTCAAAACAATTGCAGCACCTATTTCAAATGTTTGCATTGTGTGGGGTCTTAGTTACTTTTCCTTTTTTTTTTTTTTTTAAAAAAAATGATTTATCTATTTTTATTTTATGTGCATTGGTGTTTTGCCTGCATGTATATCTGTATGAGGTTGTTGAGTCTCCTAGAGTTGCAATTACAGGCAGTTGTGAGCTGCCATGTGGGTGTTGGGAATTGAACCCGGGTCCTCTAGAAGAACAGCCAGTGCTCTTAACCACTGAGCCACCTCTCCAGCCCCGTTAGTTATTTTTCTGTTGCTGTGATAAAACACTGTGGCCGAGGCAACTTATAAAAGAAAGCATGTAATTAGGCACATGGTTCCAGGGGGCTAGAGTCCATGATGGCGGAGCAAAGGCCACTAGGGGCAGCGGAGAGCTCACATCTCCGACCACAAGCAAGAGACAGGGAGTGGTGCTAGTTTAAGTCTGCCCCTAGTGACACACCTCCTCCAACAACACCCTCTCTCTCACAATCTCTCCTAAACCTTTCCACCAACTGGGGACCAAGTATTCAAACATTTGAGCCTATGCAATTCAAACTATGTCGATAATTGCATTTAAAAATAACAGAGAAGCTGGAGAGATGGCTCACTGGTTAAGAGCACGTGCTACTCTTCCAGAGGACGTGGGTGATTCCCAGCACCCACAAGGAGGTTTACAACCATGTGTAACTCCAGTCCCAGAGTGCATAGACATACATATATGCAGGCAAAACACGCACACACATTGTCTTTTTAATTAAAAGAAACAGAAGCTAGTATCTTTCCCCCTAAACCTATCACATGTCTTTCACCCAGAATAACCAAGGCTAAGCAACTGTTATGTCCCCAAACCCAAGTAATCCAAGTGCTATGGGGTAAGCCCCATTAGATATGCCACACATCGAACTGGGAAGAGACATGAGAGAACAGCCTTGGAAGACAAAGAGGGAGATCTCAGGCCAAAAGTGCATTTGCAGCCTTGCCCAGCAGGCAACAGGGATATCCAGCACATTCCACTGATTCAATGCCGCCCCTTTCCTGGACAAAGGTGAGGCATGTGGGCTGGCATCTGTCTTGAAGCTTCAGTAGGGTGGGCTGTAGGTCCTGATCTTGTTTATAGAGGTAACACAGTTCTCTACATCATCTCCAAACTCTGAGCTTATCTAACAATAGACACACACATGGCCTACAGAACTATGACAACTACTATGTGCAGGCAGATGGTGACAGCGTATGGGGGTCCCTGTGGTCTGCACACACTCATCCTGATACAGAACTTTTCAACTTAGGGTGAACTTTGACACCCAGTGCTGCTCCTCCCCCCACGACAGACATTTACCTTGAGTTTTGAGAAGAATTTAGAATAACTAGGTGGAAAGAGTGGGTCCTCTGGGACCACAAATCATTAGCTGGATCCTAATGCAGGCGTTAGCTCCATTGACCTTATTCTCTTCATCCCAGGCAATTCGTCTTGGTTGAAAACACAAGAACTTCAACTTTTTTCAATAACCCACACCATTAGGGGGAAAACTTACTGACCTACACTAGAATTTGCTGAAGTCCTAAGAGGCTGCATGGTATGGAGAACTATCTGCCCTTCCACAAAGTGGCTACGCTCAAAATTTTCTTAGAAGTTTTTTGCATATTTTGTAGTTTCAAACGTTCTATTTGTCATTATGTGAGTGTCCCTGTTTCTGTTGAGAATTTCATACATGCATGTAATGTTTTGATCGATCCACCCTCATTCCCTGCCCTCCTGGTCTTCCCCCACCCTCCCTCCACTGGTCCCTCCCAGTTTTGGTCTTTGTTACTAGGTGTTGAGGAACAAGTGCTTCAGACAAAGGGGAAAGATACAGCAAACTAACCAACTAGTCAGAAATTGCTTTTCAGACACTAAGTTACATGCAGGCAAAATTTTTATAGTCTTGGCTAAGCATGGTGGCACAAACCTGTGATCTTATCACTCAGGAGTGAGCCGGGAAGATTGTGAGTTTGAGGCTAGCCTGGGCTACATATTGAATTTCATGCTAGCCTGGCTGCAAAGCAATAACCTGACTGCCCCCCCCCCTCCAACCAACCAAGCCAACAACAAAACCCCAAACAACAATAACAAAGATTTTGTAATTGTGTTCCATTCAGCACCTTCTCAAGCCTGCTGCTCTGGCCCAGTGTCCTAGAAAGGGAGAGCTGGGGGTCCCAAAGGGACTTACTGTTGGGCGTTTGATGTCATATTCTTCTTTGGGTTTCCAAGCCAAACAAGATCTGAATCTCCTTGTGTGTGTGTGTGTGTGTGTGTGTGTGTGTGTGTGTGTGTGTGTGTGTGTGTGAGAGAGAGAGAGAGAGACAGAGAGAGACAGAGACAGAGAGATCTGACAAGGTCTCATTCTGCAGCACAGGCTGCCTTTGAACTCCTGTATGGTCCTCTCTCTTCAGTCTCTGGTGAGTCTACAGTCATGAGCCACCAAACCTGGGTTTATTTTCTTTAATTATATAGCTTCTGCAAATTTTAAATTCCATTTCCAAATGTATGTTTTCCTCTCCTCCTTCTCCTGTTCTCTCCCCATGCTAGATTCCATCCTGGGTATGATTACATTTCAAGCCCTCGACTTACATTAAAAACAAAAAAACTAGCTGGGTGATGATGGGGCATGCCTTTGATCCCAGCACTTGGGAGGCAGAGGCAGGGCAAATCTCTGTGAGTTGGAGGCCAGCCTGGTCTACAGTGCTAGTTCCAGGACAGCCAAGGCATTCTCTTGAAACAAAACAAAACCAGCCAACTAACCAAACAAACAAACAAACAAAACCCCCAAAACTTATTTTGGGCAGGTCATGGTTTCCCATGCTTTTAATCCTAGCACTCTGGAGAGGCATGTAGATCTCTGTGATTCAGCCTGGCCTCTATGAATTTCCAGACCAGTCATGGTTACACAGTGAGATACTGTTTCAAAATAAGTAAATAAATAATAAAAACTAAGGGTTTACTTATGTTTCTCTGTGTGTGTATCTGTGCATGTGACTGCAGGTACCCTCAGAGGCCAGAGGCGTTAAGTCTCCGAGCTGGAGTTACAAGCAATTATGAGTCACCCACTGTAGGTTCTGGGAATCAAGTTCAGTTTCTCTGCAAGGGCAGTGCTTACTCTTAACTGCTGAGTCAACTCTCCAGCCTTTCTTTAGTAAAGTATTCCCTTGACTTACTTCTTCTCAAGTACATAGTATCAACCCCTCTCCCCCTGCTTTTTTTTTTTTTGAGACAGAACCTATCCAGCCCAGGCTAGCCGCAAAGTAACAGAAGGTGACCCAGAACTCTTGATCCGCCTGCTTCTACCTCTCAAATTCTGGGCTTGCAGGAAAGCACCTGGCAGTTCATCAGCTCTTTGAAGGTGGCTTACTTGCGAACACAACAGTCCTCTGAGGATCTCAAAGTAATTTCTGGGAAGGTTTCACAGAGCAATTTTACTCTGTACAATGGAGTCCTGTAAGATTAAGAACCAAAGTGGGGCTGGCAGCCACTCCCTTGAATTCTTTTACAGGCACACCTGCAGTAAATAGCAAGGGGCCATATTTAGAACAATTCCCCGAGGTCATTTTCTCTACTAAAGTGAACACTTGGTTCACCACACTCCCTGGAATCAGAAGGGTGGCACAGATCCTGCCATCCCTTCGCCCCACCCACTGGTGGCAGATGTGTTCCTGCTGAACCCGCCTCGAGCTTAAGGCTCAGTGGGGACTTCCATGCTCAGAACCCACAGGAAGGCAGGAGGAGAGAACCACCCCAACAGAGTTGTGGGGCCCTTCTTTAATAAAGCGGATCAACAGGTTCAGACTTTGTGAGTTCATTACCAGTTAAGCCGTGGCTGTAAAGTTATCTAAGAGACGGACATTAAGAAAGAAGATGATGGGGCTGGAGAGATGGCTCAGAGGTTAAAAAGTACTGCTTGCTCTTCCAAAGGTCCTGAGTTCAATTCCCAGCAACCACATGGTGGCTCACAACCATCTGTAATGAGATCTGGTGCCCTCTTCTGGCCTGCAGGGATATGTGCAGACAGAATACTGTATTACATAATAAATAAATAAATCTTAAAAAAAAAAAGAAAGAAAGAAAAAAGAAAGAAAGAAGATGATGCCGGGCGGTGGTGGCGCACGCCTTTAATCCCAGCACTCGGGAGGCAGAGCCAGGCGGATCTCTGTGAGTTCAGGGCCAGCCTGGTCTACAGAGCGAGATCCAGGACAGGCACCAAAACTACACAGAGAAACCCTGTCTGGAAACAAAACAAACAAACAAACAACCAAAAAAGAAAGAGAGGAGATGAAAAAAATGGTGCTTCTCTAGTCGGAGGGGCCAGACCCAGAGCGCGTGTCTGCAGCACCTACCTGGGTGCTACTGTCATCTGAACTATCCCCACAGCTCTGAGACTGGAGGCTCAGCTCTTCTCCAAGCCTCCCAACTTCTCTGGGCTCCATGGCCAACAGCTGTTCAGGGCCTCCCGAGTCTCGATTCTGCTGGGGCTCCTCCTGCCTCTCTCTTGGAAAAGTGGCCGCCTTCACTGACTCCTCTGGCATTTCCTCCTGCTTACTTTCTCCTAATTCAGAACTTGGTACAAATATAACAATAAAAGATCTATCAAACAAATATTCTTGTGGCAGAATAATGAAGAAAATCCTACACACTAGCGGATTGTTCTTTCAAACTTGAATTGTACGGCTGCAAGTTGTTCTTGTGCATTTTATAGCAACGACTCTTATTTTTTCACTCACAGTCAAGGAGATGACCCATCATATACTTTTGTTTACAGCCCAACAACCAGTTTAAATGATTTTTTTTTATCCTCTCTGGACTTTTAGTATTGCACTGGGCAGATTCAGATCATAAAGAGTTCCAAATGCCACTCAAATGCAGGTACTTCAACAGGCAACGAGGCTACAGTGGGCTGTAAGAGGTTTATACTTAAGAAATAAGGATATCTAGACAGTAATTAGGCTGAGTAGTAATATATGGCTTGGTTAATCGTTGATGTGCGCTAAAGGAGGACAGAAGACTGGAGTGCACACCAACGTGCTGGGTGTTTTGCTGCATTTTGCTTCTGCCGTTGTTTTTTTGGCAGTGCCGGGACTGAATCCAGGGCTTTCTGCTTGCTAGGTAAGCATTCTGCCACTAAGCTCACCCCAGCCCCACGTTTACTTCTGTCCCTCCAATCTGACATTTGTTTGGGGCACCTTGGAGCCCAGCACTGCTGGCCTCGCCAGTCAGAGTTGTCACCCACATTCAAGAAGGCACAAATCAAGAGCCATAAAAATATTTAGATTCTGAGGCTGGAGAGGTAGCTCAGCAGTTAAGAGCACTGGTTGCTCTGTCAGAGGACCCGGGTTCAATACCTAGCTGGCAGCTCAAAACCATCTGTCACTCTAGTTCAGGGGAATTGGACTTCTTCTTCCAGCCTCCATAGGTACCGGGCATGCACGTGATGCACAGACATGCATGCAGGCAAAACACTCATGCACATAAAAATAACTGATTAAAAAAAGAAAGCCTGCCGGGCGGTGGTGGCGCACGCCTTTAATCCCAGCACCTGGGAGGCAGAGTCAGGTGGATCTCTGTGAGTTCGAGGCCAGCCTGGTCTCCAAAGTGAGTTCCAGGAAAGGTGCAAAGCTACACAGAGAAACCCTGTCTCAAAAAAAGAAAAAAAAAAAAAAGCCCTAAACCATCTTAAAATGTTTAGAGTCTGAAAACTTGCAACCCGTGAACATACATTGTTCTGTGGTGCTGGGAATTGGATCTAGGGTTTCACGTGTGTTAGGTGGTGCTGCGCTAGTGAGCTGTAACCCCAGTCTCCACGAATATATCGTAATAGCGATAAAATGCTTCATAAGAGAAAAACTGAGTGTTCGATGCTGCTCATAATAATGTTATTTAAAACAGCAGCTAATGGAGACACACTGTTCCTGTTTGGACATGGTTTTATTGCTTCCCCGAGGAGATCCCCTGAGCAAGCCAGCCAGTGAGAACAGTTTGAGATATCCTTCAACCAACAAGGTGGAAAGGCAGTCGAGGATGACTCCTGACATCAACCCGGGGCCTTGACATGCAGGCACACAAACATGCATATGCACCTCCATACATGCACATGTGGACACACATGAAAACATGGACACAAAGGAAAACAGGAAAAAAGAACATGGCTGTCCCCTCCTTGCTTCCTGACTAGTCACATGACCCCTTCTTGCGTGTGTCCCTTCTGCTGTAATGCCATCTGCAGGAAGGCCCTCACAGAGATGGGTGCCATGCTTCTGAACCCCCAGAACCATGAGCCAAATAAACGTCTTAAAAAAAATTCAGTCGTACCAAAAAAAAAAAAATTCAGTCCCAAGTATTTTGTCATAACAATAGACATGTTCTCCAAATCAGCAAACAGACAAAACAATTCAGCTGGAATTCAAGTTATTTTATTTATTTAAATTTGTATTACATTTCAGTTGTGTGTGTGTGTGTGTATAACAAGCGTGCTCGCATGCCACTGTGCATGTGTGAAAGTCGGAGGACGACCTGTGGGAGTCAGTTCTGTCCTCTGTCATACAGGTTCTAGCGATCATACTCGGGCTTGGTGGCAAGCACCCTTATCCTCTGAGCCGTCTCGCTGGCTCTCCCCTTATTTTTTGAGATAGGGTCTCTCACTGGACCTAGAGCTCGCCAGCTTAGCTAGATGGGCTGGGCCATGAATTCTGGAGACCCGTCCATCTCCACATGCCAAGCCAGTAGAGGGACAGGCGAGCATCACTGTCCCTGGCTTTTACATGGGTACTGGAGATCTGGACCTAGGTCCTCATGCTTGCCCGGCAAGCCCTTCGCTGCCTGAGCCATCTCCCCAGCCACCTCTTACATTTTAAAAGCCTTTCTCCATATTCAGGTTACTATATCTTCTTCATCCCGATTAGAGTCACTAATCCCAAAGTCCCACTGAATTTTTTTTAAAGATTTATTTATTTATTATGTATACAATGTTCTGCCTGCATGTATGTCTACAGGCCAGAAGAGGGCACCAGATCTCATTACAGATGGCTGTGAGCCACCATGTGGTTGCTGGGAATTGAACTCAGGATCCCTGGAAGAACAGTCAGTGCTCTTAACCTCTGAGCCATCTCTCCAGCCCACTGATTTTTTTTTTTTAAAAAAATGCTTTACACATAGCAGCCAGAGTGATTTTCCTCAAGCACTAACCTATTGTTTTGCCCAGGCTGCTAAACTCTAAAGGAGCTTTTATTGTCTAAATTACTAACTAGGGTTGTGGACAGAGCTCAGTGTTGGGTGCTTCTTTAGCGCATGGGAAGCCCCATGATTAACCCCAATATTGCAAAACCAGCAAGCAAACACCTCTCTGATGCAAGCATCCCATGTGCCTCTATGTTCGGGAGTCTGCCTGCATCTGATTCTGATTGTTCCCCTTCCCTAGAGTTCTTCTAAAGGACCTCACACAAACCTATGCCCTTTCAACATCACATTCTGCTGCTGCTGCCCATCTCTGTCTCTGTCTCTGTCTCTGTCTCCCTGCACCCTGATTTGGCCCTTGACAGACTATGAAGCCAGCACCGCCTCGTGTAACTACCTCCTCCCATCAGACCATAACGTTAAACCTGTCTTAGTTTGTGCTCTCCCTCTGCTTGGAGCACCTGCCCGCACACAGTGGACAAATGGTTGATGCTGAGTGTGGCTGTGTTCCAGATCTGACTGAAGTGGAACCTGCCAAGGGGCACAGGTCATGAAACAGGAGCCATTTGAGATGGGGGGAGAGGGAAGAAGCATGTGGCTGATAACCTAGAGTTCTCATAGTCCCAACCACGGGAAGTTGGTCTTGCTAGAGGAGCTCTCTGGAAAGAAGCCCAGAGTCTGTCTCCCGGCAGAGTTCCCACCGCAGAGGAACGAAGGCACCAGCCTTGCTACTCTGACAAGTCTCCCCACCCACCCGTGACCTGCCCCAGCCGGGTGAGCAGGTCTGCCTGACACTGTCAGTTCTTTCTGGGAAGAGTTTTCAGGGTGATTGCTACATCCCGACAGCTCCAGGCTACTGCTTCTTCATCTGTGGCTCACAATGGATGAACTGACCTGCCTGTCACCTTCCAGCTTCATCTAATGAGATGCTAGGGCAACTTCTCTTGAAACCTGTCCCCATGCTTTAGAATTAGGCTTTCTTTTTTCTTTTTTCTTTTTTTTTGGTTTTTCGAGACAGGGTTTCTCTGTGTAGCTTTGCACCTTTCCTGGAACTCGCTTTGGAGACCAGGCTGGCCTCGAACTCACAGAGATCTGCCTGGCTCTGCCTCCCGAGTGCTGGGATTAAAGGCATGGGCCACCACCGCCTGGCATTCCACCAAACCTAAATATGGTGAGCCAGTTTCTCAGTTCCTTGTTTTTGGGCTCATTGTCAGAGAACACGCCCATCTTGCCAAGATGCCCTTCCCACCCCACACCTGTCAACCCCATCTCTCCAAGACACCCTTCCCCCTCCACCTCTCTGTTTCCTGGTTGGGAATCTTGGACTCAGAGCTAACTCTAAAGTTAAAAGAAATTTTTAAGAGAACATAAAATTTAGGAGCTCCCAAACTGGCAAAGCAGTATCTATCTTAGAACATTTATGCCGAAATAAATTTGGTGACACCAGGACCCAATCTCCCCAGTTCATGGAAAAGAGTGTCCTTTAGGTTGGCATCTAAGGAGCATGGGCATCTACTGTTTCCTTCTCAATGACCTTTAGGCTTTTGTCCACACAAAGTAATTGGTTTCTATTAGTTTTTGTGCCATATTAGAACAGATCATTTGCCCAAAGCCTCCAAAACTTCTGTGAAGGATAATTTTGGTTAAGATGTATAAAAAACAGGGTTAAGTAGCAAGATTAAACAAATAAATAAAAGAGAAGCATTCTGAAAACTCAATTACCAGATATAATGTCAAATAAGATCAGCAAAACAGAAACTGTATATAGAGTACAGCCTTGATTATGTAAAAACAATTTACCACCAGGAGGTGGTGGCACATGCCTTTAATCCCAGCACTCTGGAGACCGAGCCAGGCAGATCTCTATGAGTTCGAGGCCAACCTGGTCTACAGAGTGAGTTCCAGGACAGCCAGAGCTACACAGAGAAACCCTGCCTTGAAAAACAAAACAAAATAAAACAAAACCAAGTTACCTGCATACCTGTGTGCACAGAAGAGAGGTGGGTGAGAGTGTCTCTCTTCCGGAAGAGAATTGTGGGTTATTGTAATCCATTTCTACTTTTACATGCTTCCTACATTTCAACAGAAAGCATATGCTAACTTTCAAAGGCAAGAGGAAAAGTTTTGAAATGTAATGTTAATGCTCCATCAGAAAATGGCATGCCCTCTCAGCCCACTGCAAGTGGTACCCTAGTCACTGCCCAGTCCATCTCTTCTCTTCCACAGTACTCAACACACAACTGTTTAAAAAAGAAAGACAGTTGGGCAGTGGTGGCGCACGCCTTTAATCCCAGCACTTGGGAGGCAGAGCCAGGCGGATCTCTGTGAGTTCCAGGCTAGCCTGGGCTACAGAGTGAGTTCCAGGAAAGGTGCAAAGCTACACAGAGAAACCTTGTCTCAAAAAAAAAAAAAAAAAAAAAGAAAGAAAGAAAGAAAGAAAAAAGGAAAAAAAAGGAAAAAAAGAAAGACAAACTCTAGGAAATGCTTAAAACTAATTTTTTTCTGATTACATCTCTTGAAAATGAATGTCAGCTCCTTAGGATAACCAAGCCAAATAAACGCCCCTCCAGTTACTGTGTTCAGGAGTCTCTCAATTTACCAGGGTGCCTGTCCTTCTTCACTTGGGCTTAGAACCTCTCCTTCCAAAAGTGGCACTTTAGACACCAGATCTTCACCGTGGCCGTCACTTGTCATTAAATTGGCAGTTCTGTCCCCTACAGAGCAATGTTCTAACTGTTGCAATTCTTGTGAAAACTTTGAGACCTGTAAAGTTAAGTGAAAAAGCAAATGTTCTATTTTGCAGCCGTGAGGAAAGTAGATCGACTCCACCAAATGCTTCATTACTGCCTTAAGTTATCCAAACTGGAGCCCTACAGCAAGTCTTACTGCAATCTAGTTAAATACTCTGCAGGTGTATATAACGTAATCCATGTTTGCAGTAGACATATGGGTATGTAACTCCATGATTTAACCAGCCAACCAACCAACCAAACAAACATCCAACCAAACAACCAAACAAATAGTTTGGCCTTCGATGTTGGCGTTTCTGTTGCTGTTAAAATTGCGTTGTGCCTTTAAATAGGAACAAGGAGCAAACAGCAACAGCACTCCAGTGAGCCCTTGGCTTTTACATGCTCACTACACATTTTTGTCCCCAAGTTTTGACTGCGCTTCATTGATTCATAAAAGCAGTAATATAGTGCCTTGAGAAAATATTAGAAGGCTACCAGCACCTTATAGAAGGGAAATTTCTTCCATTCTGACCATATTTATTTGAAAACATTTGAAAGGTTCCTTGTTGACTGTGGTGGCCCCTAAATGCCAGCCTATCTGATAGTTTATTTACAAGGCTATATTGTGAGGCCCAGGCTCAGTGTTGGATGGGAAATGAAGATCTGTATAAGCTTCCTAGGGGAATCCGGTGCATGTGGGCACTTTGAGGGATACTGTGTTGCATTTTTATTTGTTTGCTTTTAGAAGATTTTGTAGATTTCCCATCCTCAATGGTTACTTGGGGTTATTCATTCTATGTTCATACGAAATCCAAGCAGACCTCCTTCCAGGAGTAGAGGCTGGTTGGGAAATGGAGATGGTTCCCACCATGGTCCTGAATTAGAGCAAACGATGCTTGTCTGAAAACACAAAGCTCCTACAGTAACTGTGCTTGATTCCAAGAGCCAGGGAACTAAATACAAAGCTCGACTTCAATGTATTTTAAGAGATTCCGTTGTCTCCTATGACTTTTCCTTCCCCTGAAGAGAAACTACAGAGCGCAGTATAGACTCCCGTGCATACACCTCTCCCAAGGGCCGTCACTTTCCAGTGAAGGTGGGCCTTGAACCTTGGGAGATGGGAGGTTATGGGTGGCTTATTTAAAGTGTGGGGAGCATGTGGTCAAAGAGAGACATACTACTGACTCAAGCGGCTTTGAAGAGGAGGGAGGAGGTCACAACATGAGGAGCTGAGGAAGCAGCGAGACAGGCCGTAAGTGAGGCAGGTCTTGGAAGACAGTTTTCTTAATGAGCATGCATTAATTTTGCAAGCAGGAAAATAAATTCCAAAATGCTACTTAGTTTTTACAGTTATTCTAAAAATGCAAACATTACATAATGACAGTGAATTTTAGTTGTGTTTTTTTTTTTTTTTTTTGGTTTTTTGAGACAGGGTTTCTCTGTGTAGCTTTGCACCTTTCTGTAGCCCAGGCTGGCCTCGAAAATTTTAGTTTTTAAAGACTAGCAGAGAGCAGAACTCGGATTGAATTCTCTAATAAATTGAAAACAACAGTAACACAAACATCAAGCATTTTCTGGGTCCTCTGGACCCACATACAACAAGGTTGGGATGTCTCTTAAGCAATTGGAAAAAATACTTTTTTCTTTTTTCAATTACGTGTATATATGTGCATGTACATGCAGTTGCCTGGGTAATCCAGAAAAGCAAACCAGCTGCCGTGGAGCTGGAATTATAGGCAGTTGTGAGCCTCTCAGTGTGGCTACTGGGAACCGAACTGGGATCCTCTGCAGGATCAATAGGTGCTCTTAACCACTGAGCCATTTCTCCAGCCCCAAAATGTCGCTATTTATCATGAAGAAAGTTAATCCCATTGGCCCTTCTAGGAGATGGATAGTGTGGGAAAGGACTAGCTTCCATTTGATCTTAGCGTTAATACTTCAATCGAATTTAAACTTCAAGCCACATTTAAATACTAGAGAACTAAGCTGAGTGCTCCACTCTGTGAGACCTTAGGGTAGGACAGAAAGAGCACAGGCTGAGAAATGTCACACAGCTTGGCAGTAGTTCAATCACCTAGAGTCCCCGGGCTCTTTGTAGGAATTGAATGAGCTGGCCTACAAGATCACACCTGTTTCTGCTATAAATTTCTGTGACATGATTCTAGCTGTGACCCAGACAAAAAGTCTGTGAAATAAGAAGCTTTGGCAAATCCATACAGCACAGCCTGCCTTCCGCCAAGCAGGGCACCTTTAAGTTTAGAGCGCTCCGTGTTCCAAAGAGAAGCTTCAGGATCCAAAGGCTCAAAGCAAAAACGTTTCATGAACATAGTTTAATGGGCAGAAATGCAGCATCCCAAAGAAGCCATCCACCAGACGGTTATCATTGCAAAGGGAAACACGGTAAACTCACATCATTTCCATACGACTGCTGTCCAGAATGGGGCACTTGCACTGTATTGTAGGGGAAACACGACAAATCCAAACTGAGGGACCTTCTTCCAGATAACAGCCTGTGATTCTTTCAAAATCCCGAAACTGAAACTGAAACCTGGGGCTAGAGAGATGGCTCAGTAGTTAAGAACACAGGCTGCTTTTTCAGAGGACCTGAGTTCAATTCCCAGAAACCACATGGTGGTTCACAACCAGCTATAATGGGATCTGAAGTCCTCTTCTGGCATGCAGGCATACATGCAGACAGAACACTCATTTAAAAAATACATAAATAAATAAAATTTTATTTATTTTGGTTTTTTGAGACAGGGTTTCTCTGTGCAGTTTTGGTGCCTGTCCTGGATCTCGCTCTGTAGACCAGGCTGGCCTCAAATGCACAGAGATCCACCTGCCTCTGCCTCCCGAGTGCTGGGATTAAAGGTGTGTGCCACCACCACCTGGCTTAAATTTAAAAAAAAAAATGAAACCCTCACCCTTAATAAGGTGGTTTCAGGAGGAGGCCTTAAGGAAGCAGCTGGGGCACAAAGGTGGAGCTCTCATGATGACATTGGTACCCTTCAGAGAACAGCGTGGGCTGGGGAGATGGCTCAGCGGTAAAGCATTTGATGTGAAAGCATAGGACCTGAGTTTGAATTGTCAGAACCCATATAAAGCCAGATGTGATGGGGGATGGGGTGGGAGTGGGTGGAGGCGTGTGTAGAATCCCAGTGCTCCTCCAACAAGATCAGGGCAGAGCCAAGAGGACACGCAAAGCTTGCAGACCAGCTAGCCTAGCATAGGCAGTAGCAAAATATAAGAAACCCTAACTCAAGCCAACTGGAAGGCCAGCTGAGGTTGACCCCACACATGCTGTGGCATGAGCATGTTCACACTCACACACATAAATATTCATATGCACACATATATCATGCACATACACACAAAGATTAAAGAGGAGGAGGAAGAAAGAACCAGGAGAAGATGGCCATCTGCAAACTGGAAAGCAGCCTTCACCAAACGGGGACCTATTGGCGCCCTACTTTGGATTTCCCAACCTGCAGAGCTGTGGGCAATAGTCATTTAAACTGCCTAGTCTACAATATTCTGTTAAAACTGCCAGACTTCTTCAAAAACCTCACAGACAGACAGACAGACCAACAACTCCTGTGGGCAGATTCAAGGGCTTAAAGAGCATTAAGTGATCTTATATTGTGTCTTAGACTAGAAATGTCTTGAGTTGTTCTCATCTCCTCCTCCACCATTGTCTCCTCCTCCTTTTCATCTCCTCCTCCACCATTGTCTCCTCCTCCTTTTCATCTCCTCCTCCACCATTGTCTCCTCCTCTTCATCTCTTCTCCATCATTACCTCCTCCATCATTGTCTCCTCCTCCATCATCATTTCCTCCTTCTCATCTCCTCCTCCATCATCATTTCTTCCTCATCTCCTCCTCTGTCATTGTCTCCCCTCCATCATCATTTCCTCCTTCTCATCTCCTCCTCCATCATTGTCTCCTCCTCCTCCTCCTCCTCCTCCTCCTCCTCCTCCTCCTCCTCTTCTTCTCAGTTTTTGTTCAGGAGTGGGATTGAATGCTCAGCGTGCTGATGACTCACCTTGCTAGCAGTGTTCCCAAAGCAAAGGCTAGTTGTAGACCGTTCCCCACACATCTCCCTGGATTGTGGACCTTTCCCTTCCTACATTCCACACCGTAATCCACACTCCAGAAATTCGGTTGATAGGAAGCTGATTTAAGACATCCAGGGGCAGTTGAAGTCTAAATGTTTGCCCTGATTTATAACCTACACTATATGTCATTTTGTTATATCCTAGTAAAAGAAATTTTGATTTCTAAATCTGCTACTTAAAGTTTCCTTTTACTTTATCCACATACAAGACATGTTAAATATTTATTGAACACTCAAATAATCAATAATTCAATCTCACCTTGGCTTCTAATTCAGAATTCTCTCTTTGTAGCAGGTTATATGCTATTAAAAACTGCTCTCTGCCCTCAGGCCTTGGAAGACTTTGAATTTCCTTATAAAGGCACAGGAGTTCTGACTTTGATTTTTGGAATTCCTGTTTAA
Source organism: Peromyscus californicus insignis (assembly GCF_007827085.1). NCBI lineage: Eukaryota > Metazoa > Chordata > Mammalia > Rodentia > Cricetidae > Peromyscus > Peromyscus californicus. The sequence goes on along the minus strand of NW_026294573.1, from coordinate 34,176,697 downwards.
GAAATGAAGATTTTTTATGATAAAAATATATTTAAATTTAAAATTGTTTTAAATAATAATTTTTAAAAAGTAAAAAAAAAAACAAAAATAAATGTTAAAAAAACAAAAACAAAAAAGAAATGCAGATATTCTGTAGGATAAATCAAGTCTATTTCCCTGCAAAGGAATACAATTTCTACAAAGGATTCTTGAAATGGTCCTAACAAATTGTTCAGTTTTAAATGGTACCAAATGCAGTGTTTCAGTGTTTACCTTTTACAGGTTGAAAGACTGGGTGTCTACAGTCATTACTATTTTAAACAAAGCTTGGATAAAGGTAAAATCTTCATCAGCTCCTGAATTAAATACTTATTTGCCTTAAAAATACAGGGCTGACAAGACGGCTCAGCAGGTGAATGAGCTTGTTATGCACGCCCGGTGACCTACATTTGATCCCTGAACCCTGTGAGGGTGAAAGGAGAAAACTGGCTCCACGGAGCTGTCCTCGGGCCTTGGACTTGTGCTGTGCCAATGTATGATCTCCCTGATCATATACGACAACAATAATAAATTTAAAATGTGTCTCACAGCGTCTTTCATAGAATATTGCGCTACAGCGTGGTGTAGCTTTACTAAGCACCCCTAGCAGGGCTGCTTCTGAAACTAGGGCTGGACGGAGTACCAGAACTCAGCCTCATGTACCCGGGAAAACTAAAGCCGCTTCCCAAGTCTGTTCGACTTCAGACTCTGCCCTTAACTGCAGATCCTGTTGCTAATGTGTGCTCAGTGACTCATGTGCAACATTTCCTCTACTCCTCAGATTATCTGTTTCTACGCAGTTCATGTGTAGTTACACATTTTTCTCACACTTTCACACAGATATGCAGAAGAGGGGAATGACAGTTTGCAGTACCCAATAGCCAAAAGGTTACAGGACACTTACTTTAGGAGAGGAGCTACTTGATGTCCTCTGAAAGCTTTGAAGTCAGAGGGAATGGAAGGTGGGGGTGGGGGCGTAAAAAGGCAGCAACGGGGAGGGGACTCCTAAAGCCAGCCTAAATGAGGACAGAAGGGTGGGGCCCTAGTCTAACAGGTTGGAGCCCTTGTAAGAAGAGAAGAGACACATGGGCCACACCCTGTCAAGAGGACGCAGAAGGCGGCCAGGACTTCCTAGCCTCCAGGACTGTAAGGAAGTGGATTTCCATTATTTAAGCTACACAGCCAATGGTACTGAATGACAGCACCCCAAACTAAGTTATATTTTCTTTATTGTGTTGTACGGCCCAGGCATGAGAGCTCAGTATGGGTGTGTGAAGCAGGAAGTTGGATGTCTTCCTCCATGACTCTCTGCCTGTTCCTTTGAGGCAGGGTCTCTCACTGAATGGGAAGTTGGCTGCTTCTGCTCAGTTAGCTGGCCAGTGATCTCTGTTCCACAGTGCTGAGGTTTCAGACACACACAGTCATGTCTAACTTTTTTTTTTTTCTTCCAAGATGGTTTCTCTGTAGCTTTGGTGCCTGTCCTGGATCTCACTCTGTACACCAGGCTGGCCTCAAACTCACAGAGATCCACCTGGCTCTGCCTCTCAGTACTGGGATTAAAGGTGTGCACCACCACCACCCTGCTTTTTTTTTTTTTCTTCATGTCTAAATTTTTACATGGTGCTGGGGATTTGAATTCAGGTCCTCATGCTTGCATAGCAAGGACTCTTACCTACTGAGGTATAATTTGCTTTAAGATAGAAACAAATGGTCACATGAAATCCCTAAACTAGAAAAACAAGAAGAAAACGCCACCCTGAGTGTGATACCTCACTATCCACTCTCAAGGACTTCTGAACAGTAACAAAAGCAGACGCCAGTTGCTGTTGCTTCTCTCGGTCTTCTGACAAGTCACTGTCAAACACTTTAATATTTTCTTGGCTCATTTTCAATATCTGGAAAAAGCATTTTGCATAATTCACTTTGTGAACTATTACAATAACCTTCTTAACTTAATGTTAAAATCACGTGTGGGATATAAAGACTTAGGAAAACGAGTTCAGAGGACACATTTTTCTCTGCGAGCCAGTGGATACAACTGCTACATGTAGTGAGCCTTGTCCTGCCTACAGCACAGCTACCATGGTAGGTGTAATATGTGGCTCTGAAGGCATTTTATAAATGTTAACCATGTACTAAATATATTTAAATTTTATTACTTATTTAGTGGGAGGGAGAATACACACACAATATTTGTCAGAGGGCAATTTCTGAGAGTTACTTTTCTTCTTCTACTATATGGGTCCCAGGAATCAAACTCAAGGTGTCAGGTTTGGCAGCAAGCACCTTTACCCCTAAGCCAGTGGTTCTCAGCCTGTGGGTCAACCCCCCAAAGGGGGTCATGAACGACCCTTTCACAGGGGTGACCAGAGACCATCCTGCATATCGGATATTTACATTGCAAATCATAACAGTAGTAAAATTACAGTTACAAAGTAGCAATGAAAACAATTTTATGCCTGGGGGTCATCACAACATGAGGAGATGTGTTATCAGCATTAGGAAGGTTGAGAACCACCACTCTAAGCCATTTCCCCAGGCCCCAAATGTTAGATATTGACAGAATCTTCCCAAATGAAACACTGATGATAACTGAGGTAATAATTGTAATAGCTGCCATTTGCTCAGGGTCTATCATGCATCAGACACTATGGTGAAGGCTCTACATAGATTATCTCACTGTTTCTGAAGGATCACTATGGGATAGGAACGTAACTATCATCACATTTTCCCCCCCTGTAGGACATAGGTCTCAGATGTTACGTCATTTTCTAAGGTCATACAGCTATTGCTGACTTTCAAGTCTACATTTCATAAGTGCTTACTTTTAATTTCTATTCTGAACAGCCACATCCATGTACACTTTTTGTTGGGTATAAAGCCTACCAGGGAATCTGCCTAAAATCAAAATGTGCCTTAGCGAGCACAGAGTGAGAACCCCCTTGACGTGCTCCATGGAAAGAACAGGCCGTCAAGGGCAAACACACCTGGTAGGGCAGAGCTGTGCCCCTCTGTTTTAGCACCAATGGTGTAAGAGCTGGCTATTTCATCATTCTTAGCCTCAGTTTCCTCTGATGAAAACCAAGGACAACAGTGCCTGGACATATACGGACACTCTGCTCAGAGACAATGCGAGGTATTGCTCTGAACTCTCACCATCTAAGGTGAAGCAGTAAGTTCAATCATCCCAATGGTTTCCACAAGCCTCCCCGACTTCTTTTTCACCAGAATGAGCTGGAGATGGACCATCCCCAGACCTGTGCTTCCTCTCTCTGCCTGTCTGCAGTGTTATGTGCATTCTTACGTGGTTTGTCTCGCATGTATTAAGAAATATAACTGAGCCAGGTGGTGGTGGCTCACGCCTTTAATCTCAGCACTCGGGAGGCAGAGGCAGGCGGATCTCTGTGAGTTCAAGGCCAGCCTGGTCTATAAAGTGAGATCCAGGACAGCCAGAGCTGTTACACAGAGAAACCCTGTCTCAAAAAAAGAAAAGGAAGAAAGATAACTGAAGGATTATCTTTTCAAGCTGGGTATGAGAGGTGGAAGCAGGGGGATTAGGCGTTCAAGGGTAGCCTTGGCTGCATGGTGAGTTTGTAGCCAGGCTGGCTGTATGGAACCTGTCTCAAAGTAGAGTATCGTCTTCTATTTTCATTTCTTACCTCATTAAAATCCTGAACTTTAATTGCCTCTTGCTCTTTCATACTGGTGTCTCTTCAGTCTTCCTGTGTTACTGATAACTCGGGCTCTCAGATGGAAATCTCAATCCAAATAAATCACCAGGTTAAATACACGAAAGCGCTACTAAAATACCCTTAAAATAAGCTACATTTGTTCAAGTGAATATTAAATCTTTGTTGTTATTGTGTGTGTGTGCACATGGTGTGGAGGTCAGAGAGCAACTTGTGTGGAGTTTTTCTCCTACCTTTTTGTGGTTCCAGTGGTTGAACTCAGGTCTCCAAGCTTGTACAGCAAGCACCTTTACTCACTGATCCATCTTGCCAGACCCCAAAATAGGCTACATTTCTTTTCTTTTAAAAGACACATTTATTCTTGTTTTATGTGTATGAGTGTTTGCCTTTATGTGTGTACATGCACCACATGAATGCAATGACCTTGGCAACCAGAAGAGGGCATCAGACCTCCTGGAACCCAAATTACAGATGGTTGTCAGGAGCCATTATCATGAGGTATTACAGGCCTCAGGATTGTGCAGTAGGGATTCAGCTGTCATTGATAAAGGTCAACCTATCAGAACCAAGGGTTCTGGTGGAGGACTAAGCTATCACGCAAGGATTGTTGGAGTTATTGCCTTTTGAATAAATTGGCTGTTTCTTGCTACAGACTTCTTGCTGCAGAAGCCATAGCTTATTCTCATATGCTACAAATAAATTGTAATTTATTTCTGACAGTTTAGAAGTGTTTGATCATCTATTGGGCACAATTTCCCCTATGCATTTGGGGTATATTGATAACATCCCCTAGCTATGTGTGAAAACAGTCACACGTCAAAACCTGTTTCCCACAACCAGATCTTTGCTCCTTTCTCCAATGTAAAGGTAGAGGTCTGCCTTCCAGCAGTTATCTTCACTGGCAGGCATTTGGTCAGTGCTAAGTGTCCAGACAAAAGAATCTCATTTGAGACATTCTCAGACACCCAAGGACATAGAATTACAACATGTCTGAATTTGTTGATTCACAGCCTTTAGATAGACAGGGAACAAGTGTGCCCTGGCCTCACCCTGCCACCAGATAGGAAAGTGCTGCCACAAGCTGACCTCGCACTAACAAATTCTTAACATTTCGTACTTACTTTCACCTCAGATTATTAATTAGCTTATTATCTAACCACACTTAGGAATGCAGTATTACACATGGATTCCCTTTCCCCTTCTTAGATTTCCCTAATTGATTTAAGGCCTCTCTCCCTCTCATTTGACCTGTTCCCTTTAAGAGTTCACTGAGGCTTTTACTAGTCCCTCCCTCCTTGAGTCATAAAGAAAGCCTGACAGTCACTGCCTCGTGTAAACTCTTATCGGCCTTTTATGACCCTGAAAGAATTCAAGCCTTGTGACCTTGCTTTGGCCAGAGAATTGCTGATTGTATGTGTATAAAAACTGGAAACTTCAGAGACTCGGGGTAGAATAAAGAGAGAATAGCAGAGAGATCAGAGGCAGAACAATAAAGGACATGGATAGAAAGAGCATGTTGTGAGTAGATTCATTCCCCATCCCTCAGATTAGTTCCTTTGCTGGTTGTAGCCCCTTTGAACTCTGGGAGAAAGCCTTTGAGGCCGGCACTTAAAGACTTTCTGTAGGTTGTGAGCTGCTGTGTGAAAGCTGGGAACTGAGCCTGGGTTCTCTGCAAAAGGAGTCTACTGAGCTGTTGGCTCTCCAGCCCCAAGTGACATTTCTTAGGTATTTTTCTCTGAGACAAACCCCAGGAAGTGTCTTCCGACAAGTTTTACCTTCTTTCTCGGGTTAGATCTACTGTTCATTTTAATTATGGGTGGACTTACTGGTTTGGGCTTTTGCTGTCTGGCAGTGAGCCAAAGGGAACCCACATTAGAAAAGAGCTCTAAAGCATCCTGTTGCATTAATCAAGTTACTCTTTACAGTCCTCGTGTTCAAGGTCCAGAAAACAGGAATAGCAATCTCAAACTGATGAGCTAGAAAGGAGAAGGGATGCTACTTTAAAACATGGATGCAAAAAAAAAAAAAAAACAAAACAAAACAAAACAAAAAAAAACATGGATGCAAAGACTCCAGAGGGAGTTAGATTTCTCCTGACAGAAGTTGGACAAAATGTTGAGAATTGTGCCAATTTATAGCATGGCCTAAAGAGGAGGAAGAATATATTTTTCCCCAAAGCATCTTCTCCCTCGTCATTACTCAACATCCATCCTAGTGAACACTTTCGCATGTCCCCATAAGACACTCTAATGCATTCAACACTCAAGGCAGGCATTCCTTAGCCCCACTCACATGGTGTCTGATGCTTTATTTAATATAAAACAGGGAGACAACTAAACTCTTAGAACTAAGATCACCATACATTTTCCTACTATTAGAATGTCATCCTCAACAAGAACACCAATAGACACACTAACATAGATGAGGGAAAGGTCAGGAGGCCTCAACCCCAGACAAAGAACTACAGGCAACTAAGGAAGGCTTGGAGCAAGAGAAACAGTCTGCCCCAGAGTCACCAACTGGCTATCCAATACCAAGTGGTCAGTCCTGAAAACACACACATACCGGTAACATGGTACAGACCGAGTAGGTTGTATTTATATATTTAAGAATCTCTGTGTGTGTGTGTGTGTGTGTGTGTGTATGTGTGTGTGTGTGTGCATGTGTGTATGTGTGTGTGTGTGCATGTGTGTGTGCGCGTGCGTGCGCATAGCAGCGATTTAAAAAGAGGCCATGAATTTGAAAGAAAGCATGGTGGAGGGGGTGTACATGGGAGGCTTTGGAGGGAGAAAAAGGAAGAAATGATATAATTATAACCTCAATCATTTAAAATAAAAAAAATGCAAGCAAAAAAAAGAGAGAGAGAAAAGAATGTCACGTATTTTAACTTTTTTTTTGAGATGGTCTCACTGTGTAGCTTTCCCTGTCGGATCGCGCTCTGTAGACCAGGCTGGCTTTGCGCTCACAGAGAACTACTTTGCTTGCTTTTGATTCCCAAAGCCAGACTTAAAGGTGTGTGCATCACAACTGGCTATTTTAAGGACAGATTTTTAAAAATGTTTAAGATATTTGGGCATATACCCAAGGAATGCTGAATCATACCACAAAGATACATGCTCAATTATGTTCATAGCAGCATTAATTGTAAATAGTCAGAACCTGGAAACAACCTAGATGCCCGTCAACTGAAGACTGGATTAAGAAAATGTGGTACATATACATAATGGAGTACTACTCAGCAGAGAAAAACAATGACAGCATGAAATTTGCAGGCAAATGGATGGAACTAGAAAATATCATCCTGAGTGAGGTAACCCAAACCCAGAAGGACAAACATGGTGTGTACTCACTCATAAGTGGATACTAGATATAAAGCAAAGGACAATCAGACTGCAAACCACAGAACCAGGGAGGCTACATAGCAAGGGGGACCCTAGGATGACTGTGGCTTATAGTAAGTTTTGGGTTTACTCAATCACTGGGCAAGCTTCAGTGAAACATTTCACTATTAGGATAAGAATTTGTACTGTATCAAGCTAATTATAGAAAAAAATTCCCACATCCAATTTCAGAAAAAATAAAACTATGATACATAAAAAAGTTTAAGATATTTTTGGTTGTGAGCCTAGCCTTTAACGGCTGAGCCAAGATAGCCGGGCGGTGGTGGCGCACGCCTTTAATCCCAGCACTCGGGAGGCAGAGCCAGGCGGATCTCTGTGAGTTCGAGGCCAGCCTGGGCTACCAAGTGAGTTCCAGGAAAGGCACAAAGCTACACAGAGAAACCCTGTCTCGAAAAAACCAAAAAAAAAAAAAAAAAAAAAAAAGTTTAAGATAGCCTTTTCAAATAATATATTTGAAAACTGAATAATAATTTATAATTTATACTTACTTTACAATAACACTATCTGACATAGCTTATTTTATATTTGAAAAATAATATATGTGAAAGCATTTGAACATATTTTACAAATATGTGTGTAAAATTTACCATCACTTATGGCACACTGAATACAGTTATGCATCTGAGCAATTACATACTTATGAGACCAGTGACCAAAGTCTGAAGGTGGAAATGGACGCAAATGATGAGCTCTCTGGTGTCTGAAGGGAGCTCACCTCACCTGTCAGTCAGCAAAAACAAAGGAAAGCCAGGGACTTGTTGCAGGTTGCTCCTTCACAAGGGCCAGTTGCCAAGGACTTTGGGAAACAGTTTAACAGCTCAGAACACAGCACTGTCGATGTTCTGTCTGGGAGGCGGGGCTCACTCCATGCTCCTGAGTGTAGACTGACAAGTAGGTCCTGCTGCGGTCCCCTCTCTCAGTCACAGATGGCTACGGCATTAAAGAGGATGAAACCCTGCCCCCTCACCTCTATGTGGAGTGGTTTCTGTACACATCATTGGGCATGCTACGATGTTAGGTTAGAAGTAATTCCCTATATAAATCTCTATAAATCTCCACGAGAGTTGGTACTGTATAGAAAATGAACTCTAGGACCAGATAAGCCTCTATCAACTCCTGGCCAACTCTTGCTTTGGTCAAATCCCCTAAAGCTCTCAAAAATATGCATATATATACATATATATGTATATATCTGCTTTGAGGACGTCTGCGCCAGGGATCATGCGAGCTACTCTTTGTGAGAGTCTCGTACTCATTGTGGCTCAATAAACATTTAAAGCACCGTGTCCACTGTTATCCTTGACAAATAGCTTGAATTTCTCCTTGACAAAAACCATTCCATGTTTCTACTTTGTGTCTACGGGTAGAGTTTGTGCATGCCACCATCTGTGGAGGTCAGAGGGGAGCTTGTGGGAATTGGTTCTCTCCTTCCACCAAGTGTGTCTTCATGCAGACAGACAGGGACAGTCATCTACTTATTGATGAACCTAATGGCATTTAGAAACGCTATCATGTTTTTAGGTGTCTAAGAAAAGGAAGTAACTTTCCTTTAAAAAGCAAAGAATGACCTGCACATTTTTATCTTCAAGAAAATTCTCCAAGGAAAACCTGCTGCAGGGCACCCAGATGTGAAGGCTTGGTGACAGGTGTGGCGCGGGAACAGGAGCAGGAGCTTTGCTAGTGCTAAGGACCACAGTGACTGGGCTTGAGAGATTCAGGGGCAAAACTCTGGGCTCTGAGGTCAGGCGGAGCTGTGACACCATGGTTTTTTTGTTTGTTTGGTTTTTGAGACAGGGTTTCTCTGTGGAACAGCCCTAGCTGTCCTGGAACTTGCTCTGTAGACCAGGCTGGCCTCAAACTCACAGAAATCTGCCTGCCTCTGCCTTCCAAGTGCTGGGATTAAAGGCCTGCGCCACCACCACCTGGCGGACACCACGGTTTTTACAATTATGAATTTGTGGCCTTGGTTCCCTCAGCCAGGTGAACAATTGCTGCCTCCTGGGATTTCTGTTAGCATTTTGTGAATTCTGTCAACTGAGCATGGTAGCTCACAGCTACAATCCCAGCTTTTGGGAGACTGGGGCAGAAGGGTAGCAAATCGGGGGCCAGCTTGGGCTACAGAGAGAGATCTTGTCTCAAACAGCAATATAATAGGACAAAACAAAACAAAAAAATCCATGATTTATGGCAAATCACCAGTACTCACTACAACACTGTAGATTCCCAAATATTAGCTTCCACATGTATTAAGAAGGGCTTCCCAGAGAAATACAACCAACAGACTTTACACAGACAGACAGACGGAGACAGAGTCTCCCTTCTTTTTTTTTTTTTTTCCATTCACTCCCTTAGTTGATTGGATGAGGCCTACCCACACATGGTTGGCATGCTTCCCTCAGTCTGCAGATTCAAATGTTAACCTATTTTGTGAAGGTTCTCAGACACAGGAGGGATATCTGAAGTCCATTCAGGCTGACATAAAATGAACCTGGCACTATCCTTCCATTTCCTTTTGTCATAAAATACAGTAAGCAGTGGTCAGGAGAGACTGCCCACCTGCAGGCTGAGCATCCATGACAGTGATGGAGGGCGCCAGGCCAAGGTGGAGAAAACAGGCCCGTGGGAAACAACCGTGCTGACCTGCTGGCCGCAGCACTCAGCTCTCTCAGTTCCTCAGCTTAGTGATCCTGGGGTTAATAGCTATTGGGAACCCATCACCTGGCGCCAACCTTAGTTAAGGCAGTTGCGGCCTTTTCTTTGTGAAGGAACTTTGGAGGAAAAAAAAAATCCATTTTCAGTTACCACCCTCCTTCAGGAACTGCCTTAAAAAGTCTTTTAATTCACACAGATCACTGTTCACTGATAATGTTTGATGGGTCTCCCAATGTGACAGACACCAATAATCCCAGCACTCAGGGAGCAGAGGCAGGAGGCTAAATTCAAGGCTAGCCTGGCCTACCTAGTAAGCTCCAGGTCAGCCTGGGCTAGAGAGACCCTCTGCCTCCCCCTCTCCACATATCATATACTATTATCTATATAGTTAGTAATCTATGTAATTATAGGCTATATCTATTAACTGATTGAAGAAGAATGTTTATTTGCAATGATCTTTATAAGTGTGCTCCAGCATGTGGGTGAAGTGTACCTTGTCATTTTTTTTTTTTTTTTTTTTTTGGTTTTTCGAGACAGGGTTTCTCTGTGTAGCTTTGCGCCTTTCCTGGAACTCGCTTTGGAGACCAGGCTGGCCTCGAACTCACAGAGATCCGCCTGGCTCTGCCTCCCGAGTGCTGGGATTAAAGGCGTGCGCCACCACCGCCCGGCGATTTTTTAAGTGCATATCTATTTCAAGTTTCAATAGGGAATGGAAATCTGGTTTACACCATAGTCTAGAAGATGACTGACACACAGATCTACTCAAACCAAACTCGTGAGGCTTAATGCTGAGTACTGAGGAGACTGAGATGGCTTCTGAGCATCTTTTACAGTAAGAGAGATAAAGAAGGTCACGTGATGCTGGGCACAGAGGAAGGCAAATTAGGCAGGTGTAGCTAAGGGTCTTCTCCCAGACCAAGAATTCTATGATACAGAGGGCCACTTCAGGGGATACCTGAGCAAGATGAGGCCTCCCTATCCCTGGGGTTCCCCCACAGGTTATGACTGCGGCAGAACTCTTGGCTAGCTGAGGCTGCCTCAGTTACCACAGAGTCTGAGCCCCACCCTGCTCTGTCATCCACTAGAAGGGATGTTGCACCTGCACCAGATCTGAAGGCTCTACCCACCTGTACCTGCTCTTCATAGATGGTCACCTGTGCTTCCTCAAAACTCCTGGGATTTGAAGTTCATCTTGGGACCTGCCTCCTAGATTAGCCTGCCTCCTATGGATGATGGAACGGATGCTGCCATCACGGTCACCACCATAGACAAAAGAAAATGACTGTATCAGAAATGAAATCATTTTTGTGTTACAGAGGTGGCTCACAGTTAAAAGCATATGTTGCTCTTCCAGAGGATGTGGGTCCAGTTCCCAGCTATCTGCATGGTGGCTCACAACCATCAAGAACTCCAGTTCCAGGGGATCCAACGCTCTCTTCTGACTTCTGTGGGCACCAGACACTCATGGGGTGCACATACATATGTGTAGGCAAGACAAACATACTCATAAAAATGTATACATCTAAAAAGAAATGAAGTGAAAGCACTTCAGCCGTCACCACCAGAGAAGCCTTGAGAAAAACCCTTTTGGCTTGGGGAGCAAACTAGAGTGACCACTCTTCTTCCACGGCCTGATGGATTTATTCTCCACTTCACCTTCACACGGAAGAACAGAGAAAATGGGGCAGAAAGATCAGATACAAAATATTATTATCCACCCATCGGTAGTAGCACATGCCTTTAATCCCAGCACTTGGGAGGCAGAGGCAGATGGATCTCTATGAGTTCAAGGCCAGCCTGGTCTACATAGTGAGCTCCAGGACAGATAGGCTACACAGAGAAATCCTGTCTTGATCAAAGTCCCCCCCACACCCCACCCCAGCAAAAAAAAAAAAAAAAAATTATCCTTCCCAGACATCATAAGAAAGGGCAAATCTGGGCTGGGCGGTGGTGGCGCACGCCTTTAATCCCAGCACTCGGGAGGCAGAGGCAGGTGGATCTCTGTGAGTTCGAGGCCAGCCTGGTCTCCAAAGCGAGTACCAGGAAAGGCGCAAAGCTACACAGAGAAACCCTGTCTTGAAAAAACAAACAAAAAAAAAAAAAAAAAGAAAAAAAAAGAAAGGGCAAATCTGGATAAAATTCTTATTTTTCCTACAACATCTGAGGAAAATGTAATGGAAGGACAGATTTCATAAGAGACTGTGTTCTGCTTTGGCCGGCACTCACATGTGGCTCACAACTGCCTGAACTCCAGCTTCAGGTGATCCAACACTTCTGGTCTCTGTGGGTACCTGTACTCATGTGAGCATACTACACGCAGACACACATAATTAAAAATAAGTCTTTAAAGCCAGGCAGTGGTGGCACACAACTTTAATCCTAGCACTTGTGAGGCAGAGGCAGGTAGATCTCTGAGTTTGAGGCCAGCCTGGTCTACAGAGTGAGTTCCAGGATAGCCAGGACTACACAGAGAATCCCTGTCTCAAAAAACAAAAACAAACAACAACAACAACAAAAGTCTTAAAAAACCTCACAGTGTGCTGAGCAGTTTGTAAGAGGTTTTTAGTACGAACACACGTGTTAGCTGAGTGTGGTGGGGCACACTTGTAATCTCAGCACTTGGGAGACGAAGCAGGAGGAACTGAAGGGAGGGTGTGGGTGTGGATTCGGCCAAAATGGCTGCATGTAGGACTTTCTCAAGCAACAAAAGCAAGGACAAGAAAGTACATGAGAGAAGCAGGACTCAGCCAAGGAGTTCCTTTTTCTTAAACACAATGAGTTGAAATGAAGGGAATTTTTTTTAAATGGAATTGTTAGAGAAGAAAAAGTCCATCTGAAATGAGTAATGCATTGGATGAGATTGAAAATACCATGAACTATATAGAAAAAATAAAATCAACCTGAAGACAGAACAATAGAAACAGCCACACTGAAACAGGTAAAAATGAACAGGGCCTTTGACGCATCACCAGGGGACCCAGCAGCGATGCAGCCAGAGCCACAGAGCGGGAAAACACAGATTTTATCGGAGACAATAGCTACAGCTCTCACATGCTTTGTGGAAACTGTCAGCCCACAGGAATAAAGACTCACATTCTCCCAGGCAGAAGCTTCCCACTCTGCTTCCTGTGGCTGTGACCAAACACTGAGCAAAGATATCAAGGGAAGGAAGGATTCATTTAGCTTACAGGTTCTAGTCTGTCACGGAAGGAAACCAAGGCAGGAACTCAAGCATGAACCTGGAACTGCGGCCACAGAGGAACACTGCTTACTGGCTAGCTGTGCCTGGCTAGCTCAGCCTGTTTTCTCATATATCCACAATCACCTATGGGGGTAGCACTGCCCACAGTGGGCATGGTCCTCTCACATCAATCATTAATTAAGGAAATGCCCCCAACTGACTTGCCCTCAGGCCAATCTGGTGGAGGAAATTCTTCAGCTGAGGGTCCCTCTTCCCAGGTGACTCCAGCTTCTTGTGTGAAATTGACAAAACCCAAGCAGTGCAGGTTTTATTTGCCTAAATGTTTATATTTGTTCTATTATGAAATTAATATTTTATGATTGTCCTTCTGTTTCTTGTTTCCTTTTAAAATATTTTTTAAGATTAAGTATGTGTAAGATTTGTGCATTGCAAGACGCAAAACATGGCAGAGAAGACTGACATCAGGAGACGACACCTCCATAGTTTCGAGGATTCAATATTGTTAAAAGGTAAGGTTTCCTCAAGCTTATGTGAACAGTGCATGCCATGCCATCAAACCCCTCACAGGTGTTTATGTCAAAACTGAACGTGGAAATGGTGAAGAACTGTATTAACCCATACAACTTAGAAAAAAAGCCCAAAGTTGGAGCTGTGGTACTTTCTAGTTTAAGACTTATAACAAAGCCACAGCATGTAACTGTTTTAAAAACAGACACTTGGAGCCGGGCGGTGGTGGCGCACGCCTTTAATCCCAGCACTCGGGAGGCAGAGCCAGGCGGATCTCTGTGAGTTCAAGGCCAGCCTGGGCTACCAAGTGAGTTCCAGGAAAGGCGCAAAGCTACACAGAGAAACCCTGTCTCGAAAAACCAAAAAAAAAAAAAAAAAAAAAAACAGACACTTGGATGAGTGGGACAGAGTCCAGTCGAAGACCCAAACAACTGACTCTTCGTTTGTTTGTTTGTTTTGTTTTTGTTTTTGGAGACAGGGCTTCTCTTTGTAGTTCTGGCTGTTCTGTAACTCACCCTGTAGACCAGCCTGGCCTCAAACTTGGAGATCCACCTGTCTCTGCCTCTGGGGTGCTGGGATTAAAGGCATGTGCCATCACTGCCTGTGGGTTTTTTTTTAAAAAAACTTTTTAATTTTATGTGTTCTGCTTGCATGCACGTCTGTGCACCACACGCCTGCAGTGCCTGAAGAAGTCAGAAGAGGGCATCAGAATCCCTGGGACTGGAGTTACAGCAGGTTGTGAGCGGCCATGTGGATGTTGGGGATTGATCCTGGGGTCTCTGGAAGAGCAGCCAGTGTTCTTAACCACTGAGTCATCTCTCCAACCCTTACAATTGATTTTTGACAAAAGTGACAATGTAATTCAAGAAAGAAATAGTTATTTTCAACAACTGCTTCTGGGAAAACTAGATGCACTTTAGGAAATGAACAAGCCTTAACCCTTTCATCACTGCATAAACAAAAAATTATCTTTAATAGATCATAAACCTAAATGTGTATGCTAGAACTATAAGACATTTATTAGAAAGGATAAGAATCACTTTGTGGGGGACCTGTAGGGCCCTGGCCCCCGTTTTGGGTAACTGTTGCCTTGCTTGCTGACCTTGACCTTGATATCCTCCCTATGCTAATTCCCTGCCGGGTTCCACTCTCCTAAATGCTTAAGGGAAGTTCCTTGTCTGTGTATCCTGCATAATGGGCGTTAACAGCTTAGATGCAAGATTGTAAAACATCAGTATCGAACTTCTGCCCTCTGGGGTTCTCCCCTTGTGTTGTAAGCCTGTATTTAAGACCTTTTCCCTCCTTCAATACATAGCATTTGGCATTAAATTAAAAAAAAAAAAAAGAATCACTTTGTGACCACTGAGCAGACAAAAATAATGTAGACATGCTGGATCCCATCACAAAATTGTAAAACTCTTATGAGTCGACCTTTATCTAATTGTTTAAACTTCTACTCTTCATAAAACCCTGGTGAGAAAACAGAGGTGAGGCTGGAAAGATGGCTACACAATCACCCGGACTGGAGTGCGGATCCCAGCACCTGTGTAACAAGTCAGAAGTTCCACACACGCCTGTAATCCCAGCTCCCGGGGGAACAGGGGCAGAAGCATCACTGGGGCTTGCTGGCTTTCAGCCTGGCGGAGAAAACAGGAGTGCTACGTTCAGGGAGAGAGCCTGCCTCAAAAGAATATCTATGTTCAGGGAGAGACCCTGCTTCAAAGGAATAGGCAGGGGTGATACTTAAGACACCTGGCCTCCATGCTTGCAGAGGCATGTACATCTCTGGCAGACAAGTGTGTGCATACATACAGAGACACAAATAAATAATTAATTAATTAAATCTTTAAAAAAAGAAAATGGGGGCTAGCTCGATGGTTAGGAGCACTTGTGCTGAGCATTGGTGGCGCACACTTTTAATCCCTGCCCTCAGGAGGCAGAGGCAGGCTGATCACCAAGTTCAAGGCCAGCAAGTTCCAGGACAGCCAAGGATACACAGAGAAACCCTATCTTGGAAAAAAAGAAACAAACAAAAGAGCACTTGCTGCTCTTGCAAAGGACCTAGTTCAGTTCCTTTTAATTTCATTGTGTGTGATAATGTCCCACATTTCCTTTCAAATTTGTCAACTGACACAGGTTATTTCTATCCTTGGGATGTTGTAAATAATGCTGCTATGAACGTGAAGGTAGAAATACATATCTGAGTCCTTGCTTTTAATGTACACCTGGAAGCACCATTACCAGAGCACATTAATGCTATGGTTAGTGCTCTCAGGATTTCCATACTGTCTCCAACAGTGGCTATCACACTGCTGTTGGAGGTACATCACCACAAGCATGGTGTCTTAGGGTTCCTATTGATATAATAAAATGCTATGACCAAAAGTAACTTAGGGAGGAAAGAGTTTATTTTGCCTAAACTTCCAGGTAACATTGAGTGAAGTCAGAGTAAGAACTCAAGGCAGGAACTTGGAGGCAGGAGCTGATGCAGAGGCCGTGGAGGGGTGCTGCTTACTGGCTTGCCTCCCATGGCTTGTTCAGCCTGCTTTCTTATAGCACCCAGAACTACCAGTCCAGGATTGGCACTGCCCACAGTGAACTGGGCCCTCCCACATCAATTATCAATCAAGGAAATGTACCACAGGCTTGCCCATAGGTCAACTGGGTGAGGGCATTTTCTAAATTGAGGTTCCATGTTCCAAAATGACTCTAGGTTGACATACCACCAGTCAGCACAAGCAGCAATGCACAGTGTTCTAATCCTTCTGGTCTCAACGGCATGTCATTCCTTGTTGTCTTAATAACAATTATCCCAATGGGTATTTGTTGTGGAATATTTGTTTGTGCCTTGTGAAGATGTGTCACTGTGATTGGTTCAATAAAGAGCTGAATGGTCAATGGCTAGGCAGGAGAGAATAGGTGGGACTTCCAGGCAAAGAGAGGAACTCAAGCTGGTTGAGGAAAAGCCTAAGCTAAGGCCAAGCTTTCATAATTAAAAGTCTCCATGTCATTATCAGTGAGCTGGTGGCCCAAAGGAAAGTCCAAATGCAGGTTTTTTTTAACTTTTAAAACAAAGTTTCTTGAGTACTTTGCACTATTTTCAATACTATAAATATGGTTATGAAATTAATACAATCTGAAGCTGGAGATACTACATATGAAAGTATATATTAAAAATCAGGGGTTGGGGATTTAGCTCAGTGGTAGAGCACTTGCCTAACAAGCACAAGGCCCTGGGTTCGGTCCTCAGCTCAAACAAAACAAAACAAACAAACAAACAAAAAAAGCAAACTAATAGACTGCCAAGAAGAAATGGTTAAAAAAAAATACAACTGTGAATGCCATATTAATAATCACAAATTTTTACAAAATAAAAGTAATGTTTTTATTTGGTGACTGTGTTAACTGGTGAGATAGCTCAGAAGTTAAGAGCACTTGCTGCTCTGCCAGAGGGACCTGCATTCAGTTCCGAGCACCCACATGACAGTGTATAATGATCTTTATGCAGTGGATCTGACGCCCCTTCTGGCCTCCTTGGGTACTACATGTATACGATCCACAGCCATACATACATATGGGCAAAACATCCATACATATAAAAACAACAAAACAAGTAAACAAACCTGACATTTATACAGCAGCAGTGATGCTACTGTTCAGAACAAGGACTTAAAATGAAATCTAAGGGCTGGAGAGATGGCTCAGAGGTTAAGAGCACTGACTGTTCTTCCAGAGGTCCTGAGTTCAATTCCCAGCAACCACATGGTGGCTCTCAACCATCTGTAATGAGATCTGGCGCCCTCTTCTGTATATATAATAAACAAATAAATCTTAAAAAAAAAAATGAAACCTAAGCACTGACGGGTTAAAGCACACTGGGTGAGAACACACCACCTCTGTACCTTGACGCCCAACAATTGTTAGAACAAGTTCTCCGAAAGGACCAACTTAGAGCACGCTCACACCGCTGGTTGCTATTGGAGACACATTAAGTAAACTCCAGGAACTAAAGCACACTTACCATTTCTCCAAGCACCTTTTTCTCAGAGTCAAGCGATCGCACCCGGTTTCTCAAAGCCAGAATTTCCTCGTCTAGCCTCTGGTTATGTTCTCTTGCTTTCTGTAAGTCAGTTGCATCTAAACAGAGAAGAAGGCGGTTACTACTTGGGTCACAGTTTTCCTTTGGGAGGCACTCGCTCTAAACACTCATGAGTGCCAGGCTACTGCATTCCACGTATGTGGTTGTCTGCGTATGTGGCTGTCGTCTGCACAGGAGAGCCACCAACACCGCCATACCCTCCCAGCTACTGTAACGGAACAGAAGGCTTTGTATTTCTCACTCAAGACTTTTTGAGTGTAGAGTTTCCGGAAATACGGGGTTCTGGGAACACGAACCATTTCTTTATTTTCTGTGTGTTTGAGTGTGGTGCATGCATGTCAGAGGATAACTTGGCATCGGGTCTCTCCTTTAACCGTATGGGTCCTGGGAACTGAACTCAGGTCATCAGGTGTGATGGCCTTTAACCCACTGAGCCATCTCAATGGCTCTGGAGCTGAAATTTTAGCTGGGTGTAAATTTTTTTTAAAGCCCTGACATATTCTTTTTTTTTCATGACACTTGCTGTTTTATTTATTTATTTATATTTTATGTGCATTGGTGGGTTTTTTTAAAGATCTATTTATTTATTATGTATACAGTGTCCTGCCTACATGCATGTCTGCAGTCCAGAAGAGGACACCAGATCTCATTACAAATGGTTGTGAGCCACCATGTGGTTGCTGGGAATTGAACTTCCAACCTCTGGAAGAGCAGTCAGTGCTCTTAACCTCTGAGCCATCTCTCCAGCCCATGCATTGGTGTTTTGCCTGCATATATGTCTGTGTGAGGGTGTCGGGTATCCTGGGTCCTCCACTTAGCAGTCTTATTAACAGCATTGAGGCGTTCACTAAATAGTCACTAACCAGTCCATTCTTGGTGAGTGCATTCAATTTGACCACCTGACAAGCTGCTTCCCACTCTCTGCCCTTTCCAAGTATTTCTGCGTTAATCTGGGATGTTTGATAGCACCTGGTTTTGGTGTATAGTAATGCTGGTCACTTAAAGTTTGGGAATTCTTCTCTCTTCTTTGACCTTTTGGAAGTTATAAAACCAGTATTACTTATTCCTAACATATGTGTTAGATTCATTTGTGAAGCTGCCCGACTGTGGAACTCTCTTTATAGAAGATTTCTAACGATTCAGTTTAATGCATTTAGGATCCCTCCCTCTTCCTCCATCCTCCCTTCCCCCTCCTCTTCCTCTGACATGGTCTTATTAGGTAGCCCTGGCTGTCTTGGAAGTCACAGCATAGACCAGGCTGGCCTGAAACTTGCATCAGTTCTCCTGCCTCTGCCTCCTGAATGTTGTTTTATTTAATATTGTGTGTGAGTGTGTGTACAGGCATGTGCCTGCCTGTGTCACTGCAGGAGTGCAGGGGAGGGGCAGCTTTTTAGCAGTCAGTTCTCTCCTTCCACCTTGTTCTGAGCAGGCTCTCTTCTTGTCTCTGCTACAGTACTGTGCACTGCTCCACAAGCTTTCCACAAGATTACAGATGTGCACCACTGCATCTTTTTAATTGTTAGTTGGGTTCGGGGACTTCTGTGGCAAGCACTTTACCTGCTGAGCCATCTCCTTGGTCCTTAACTCTCTCTCTCTCTCTCTCTCTCTCTCTCTCTCTCTCTCTCTCTCTCTCTCTCTCTCTCTCTCTCTCTCTCTCTCTCTCTTGAGACAGGGTCTAATTATGTAGCTCTGGCTGGGCTGGAACTTGCCCAGCCAGAGCTACATAATTAGACCAGACTGGCCTTGAACTCACAAAGACCCACCTGACTCTGCCTCCTGAGTGCTGGGATGAAGGGTATGTGCCACCGCCCTTATCTGGTCCTCAGCTCTATTTTAATAGCTTCTCCCTTCTGCTTGGTTCAGATTTCATTCACTCTTCTTATTCTGAAATTTTAGATTGCCTTGTGCCTTACATGATCTCTGGTGTAAACATTAAGTACCATGAGATTCCCTCAAGCCACTGATTTAGCCCTCAAACCACTGATTTGGCCCTCAAGCCACTGATTTGGCCCTCAAACCACTGATTTGGCCCTCAAGCCACTGATTTGGCAGTATTGCACAAACACTGATAATGTCATCTTTCCATTTTCGTCAATTCAAAGTATTTTCTAGTATCTCTTGTGACTTTGTCTCCAACACTAGAGGCTCTTTGGAAGCATCCTCTTTACTTTTTAAATATTTGGGAACTTTTTCCAGTATACTCCTGTCCCGGATTTCTAGTTTAATCCCATGTGATTGGAGAGGTGACTTGTCTGATCCTCTCTTGGCAAACATTTCATGGGTGTATGAAAAGTATGTGCTTTCTAGTGTTTTCTGTAAGTACCACCCAGGACTTCTGGCTGTAGCACCTCTAAATCTTCTGCAGCCTTACTGGTTTTATGAGTTACCTGACCTATGAGTTGCCATAAGCACTTTTGAGTTCACAATCATATTCCTATATTTTGAAAGGAAGAAATAACTAATTTTGGAATTATTTAAAATGGATAAAAACATTCCGTAAATCATTTCTGTTGTGACCATTGAAATATCCAAATTTTGCAATAGCTGGTAGCAGTGTCAGATTAAGTCATTCAACACCATTCCAAGCCTCTTGGCTTTCCGGTGGACAAAGGAGTGAGGTATTGCTGTGTGGACTGCAAGGGCCCTTGGCTTCAGTGGTCTCCGTACAGTCCGAGTTCTTTGTCCTGGTGACAGGTTTTGGAATCGGACATATAAGGATTCACACATCAGCTGTGATAGTTTTGTAGTTAATGAATAACTCAGTTAACCTTGCCGCGGCTCAGCATCCTGATCTACGAGATGGGGATAATCCTATTCAGTACCTGACTTGTTAGGAGGATTAAAGGTAATCTCGGAAAGCTCCTGGCAGAGCAGCTGCTGCTCCGTAGGCAGCGAGTGAGTGTGACGTCGGCAGCGAGTGACGGGTCGGCAGCGAGTGACGTCGGCAGCGAGTGACGTCAGCAACGAGTGACGTCGGCAGCTCGTGTCGGCAGCTGCACCAGCAGGAGCAGCCATGGCTGCGTGAGTGGTACTTGTGATTTTCATCAGTAAAAACATTTTAAAGACTTGTTATTTTATTTCTGTGTGAGTGCCTGTGTGTCTGTGTACATGTGTGCGAGTGTCCACATAAGCCAGGCGAGGGTGCCAAATCCCCTGGAGCTGGAGTTACAGGTGGTGGTGAGTTGCCCAACATGGGTGCTACAACCAAACTCAGGTCCTCCGCAAGAGCCTTAAGTGTTAACCATGGAGCCTCCCACCTCTTCGGCTCCTAAATAATATCTTACACTACACATATTGTGTCATTGTGTGATCTATTGTCACTACATATGCTAACGACTCACCACTTTCTTTCAGTTTTACTAGAATATTTTTCAATTTTTCAGTTTCCAGTCGAGCATTCTCAAGTGCATCATCTAAAATAAAACAAAAAGAAAACAAATGTACAAAAAAGTAAATGAGCAGCCGGAGAGATGGCTCAGCAGTTAAGAACACTGGTCATTCCTCCAGAGGACTCAGGTTCAAGTCCTACAGCCCACATGGCAACTGTCTGTAAGTTCAGACCCAGGGGATCAGACTCTCTCTTCTGGCCTCCTCAGGCAGAGCACATTTGGGGTGCACAGACAGACATCAGGCAAGCATTCATACACATAAACATAAATACCCCCTGTGGTGGTTTGAATAGGAATGGCCTCCGATAGACTCATGTGTTTGAGTGCTTGGCCCATAGGGAGTGGCACTATTAGGAGGTGTGGCCTTGTTGGAGTGGGGGTGGCCTTGTTGGAGTAGGTGTGGCCTTGTTGGAGTGGGGGTGGCCTTGTTGGAGTAGGTGTGGCCTTGTTGGAGGAAGTGTGTCACTGTGGAGGCCGGCTTTAAACTCTCATATCCTCAGGCTAGGCCTAGTGTGGCAGTCTCCTTCTGTTGCCTGCAGATCAAGATGTAGAACTCTCAGCTCCTTCTCCAGCACCACGTCTGCCTATATGCTGTGATGCTTCCCCTCATGACAGATAACGGACTAAACCTCTGAATTGTAAGCCAGCCCTAATTAAATGTTTTCTAAGAATTGCCATGGTCATGGTGTCCCTTCATAGCAACAGAAACCCTAACTAAGACATTCCCCCCAAAGCAAATCAGCTAGGCATTGTGGTACACCCATCTAATCCCAGCATCAGGCAGATCTCTATTAGCTACATATAAAGACCCCGTATCAAAACAACAACAAAAAAACCCAAAGAAGTAAATGACTCATATAACAATAAAATTTCATACCTTTTTTTCTCTTTGAACATCATCCTTTGAGTCTGTACAGAAATGTAACCTATCTGGAAGCTTTCCTGGGTGCCCTTCTAGTGTTCCTACTGAATCCCATATTTATTCCATTGACCTCTGATCTCAAACGTTTCCTAATTATTCTCTCTTCTTATTTATTTATATTACTTATTTATTTAGGTATTTCAAGACAGGGTTTTTCTGTGTAACAGTCCTAGCTGTCCTGGAATTTGCTTTGTAGACCAGGCTGCACTCTAACTCAGAGATCCACCTGCCTCTGCTTCCCAGGTGCTGGAATTAAAGGCATGTGCCATCACTCCGGGCTCTTACCATTCTCTTATAAGATTACCTGCTGAAGGGCTTGGATCACTGAGGTTACAAGGGTAGCTGAATGTTTAAAGCATGCACAAAACAGTCGTGCCTCACTTAAGGATGGGGGAGTGTGTTCTGAGAAACTGTTGCGAGGTAATTTTATCAGTGTATAAACATCATAAGGTATACTTGATAGTAAGGTGGCTACAGTGTTATTTGGTGATTTAATTTTATGGAACCACTGTTGGACAGAGTAGCTGACCCACCTCCAGTAAGCAAGTGAGACAAGCAACAGAAAAGTAGAGCAATCTGCTCAGTGCCGAGGGAGATAAATAGCACGGCGGGGCTGCACACCCAGGGCTGTTTTCTCTGCCCCAGAGGTGGGATGGTTTCTGTGTCACTAAAACAAGTTTTCCACGGAACTCCTTGGTGGAAGAAGGGCAAGCAGAGGAACCGCAGGTGGAAAGAATGTTTGAGAAAGAGAGCAGCATGAGTAACGGAGAGAAAGCAGGAGAGACACGGGACTTCCGGGAGCTACAGGGATCCAGAGCCGCATGGGTTGGCAGAGCAAAGGGTCGGGGCAAGTGTGGCATGTGTGCTGTAGAACGACAGAAAAGCCTTGCTTGCTCCCCCAACTTGAAGTGAATCGGGGTTTCCAAAATGTTAAGAAGTTCTGAGGTACTCCAGATATTCAGAAAACAGTTGGCTTTCATTTTAAAAACTGCGCTGTGGATGCAGTGGTAACACATACCTATAATCCTAGCACCAGGAGGTGGAGGCAGGAGGATTCTGAGTTTGAAGCTAGCCTAGCCTACATGGTGAGCCTGATGCTAGCCAAGGCTACATAGTAAGACCCTGTCTCAAAAATAAAATCTAGCTGAGTGTGGTGGCACATGCCTTTAGTCCCAGCACTTGGGAGGCAGAGACAGGGGGATCTTTGTGAGTTCGAGGCCAGCCTGGACTACAGAGTGAGTTCCAGGACAGGCTCCAAAAGCTACAGAGAAACCCTGTCTCAAAAATAAATAAATAAATAAATAAATAAATAAATAAATAAAATCTACTTTTAGAAGGACACAGCCAAATATAGTTTGCCCAATTTAAAAATTAACGGAGACAACCAGTTTCTTAAGCTTGGCTGGTCAGGCTGCTTCTCCTGCCATGTTTGTGAATAATCTGACAACTCTGGCTTTTCATTAGTCTTAAATGAGTCCCAATCCTAGGATTGGTTGGGAATTTTCTCTTTTGAGAGAAGGCTTTGCTACACAGCCCAGAGTGGAATTCACTCTGTTAACACTGGCCTTGAATTTACAACACTCCTGCCTCAGCCTCTCAAATGCTGGTACAAGCATGCACCACCATGCCAGGCAGGCGCTGTTACATCTTTCAGACCTTTCTACTGGATTCACAGTTGTATTTTCTAAGTCCATTTCTTCAGTTATTACTCTAGATATGGTGGGTCTTTTGTTGTTGTATTTTGTTTCTGTTTGTTTGTTTATTTTGACAGGGGCTCTCTATTATATAGTTCTGGCTGTCTTGGAACTTGCTCTGTAGACCAGGCTGGCATCAACCTCACAGAGATACTCCTGCCTCTACCTCCTGATTGCTGGGATTAAAGGCATACACCACCATGCCCAACTACCTAAACGTACTATTCCATAAACCTCCCTCACCTTGTGAAACCATGCATAGGCATATGGGTGTTTTATTTGCGGGGGAAGGAGTGTGACAATAATTTATTCAATCTTTTACCAAGATTAGTAGCAACAAAAGAATAAAAAGGTAAGTTGAGTTGTATAAAATGAAAACCTTTTGCCCATCCAAGGACACTGTCAACAGAGTGAAGATCTGTGAAAAGTGCTGGAGAATATTCCTGGCGTCACACAAAGAGACAGACGTGAACGAGGCAAAAGGCCGCACAATGATCCACAGGGGTGAGCACACTCTGGCAGGGGGCCCTGAGTGTTCATCCTGAGGCAGGGTGGTGGGGGTGTTCCACTCTACAATCTCACTATCTGATTTGATAGGCTTGTTCACAATGGTGCAGGTGGAGGGTGTGACTGTCAATCTCAGGAATGCCTGGCATTCGGGGGTTGGATGAATAGGCATGGTTTCACAAGGTGAGGGAGGTTTATGGAGTAGTAGGTTTAGGTAGACTGGCCACGTTTGCTAGAAAAGACTGCTCACGGGGCTGGAGAGATGGCTCAGTGGTTAAGAGCACCTACTGCTCTTCCAGAGGTCCTGAGTTCAATTCCCAGCAACCACATGGTGGCTCACAACCACTTGCAATGAGATCTGGTTCCCTCTTCTGGCCTGCAGGGACACATGCAGGCAGAATACTGTATACAAAATAAATAAATAAATCTCTAAAAAAAAAAAAAAAAAAAAAAAAAAGAAAAGACTGCTCACAATTCGGAGGAGGAAGTATTTGAAAATCACCTGTCTCATAAGAAGTTAATATCCAGAAAGTTTACACTAGAAATTCCACAGTTAAAAAACACAGAAATCCCGTGTCTATAATCCCAGCACTTTGGGAGGCAGAGGTAGGTAGATTTCTGAGTTCGAGGCCATCCTGAACTACAGAGTGAGTTCCAGGACAGCCCAGGCTACACAGAGAAACCCTGTCTCCATCCTCAACCTCCTCCCCACTCCCGTGCACTTAAAAAAAAAAAAAAAAAAAAAAAAAAAAAAAAAAGAAATCCCACTGTTAAAAAGCAGCAATGGCTGGCTGAGTGTGGTGACTGAGTGTGGTGGTGGCACATGCCTTTGATCCCAGAACTCAAGGGGCAGAGGCAGGTAGATTCCTAAATTCAAGGACAGCC
Source organism: Peromyscus californicus insignis (assembly GCF_007827085.1). Taxonomy (NCBI): domain Eukaryota; kingdom Metazoa; phylum Chordata; class Mammalia; order Rodentia; family Cricetidae; genus Peromyscus; species Peromyscus californicus. Next base: position 34,151,732 of record NW_026294573.1, on the reverse strand, counting down.
TGCTTTACACAGCAAATTTCAGGCCATCCAGAGTTGCATGATGAGACCTGGTCTCAAAAAACAAATAAATAGGGGGCTAGAGAGATAATAGGGGGCTGGAGAGGATGGCTCATTGGTTAAGAGAACTGGTTGTCTTCTAGAGGACTTGGGTTTGATTCTCAGCACTCACATGGTGGCTCATAACTGTCTGTTAATGTCAGTTCTAGGGGATTTGATGCCCTCTTCTGGCCTCCACGGGCACATGATATATAGAAATATGTGAATGCAAAACACCCATACACATAAAATAATAAAATAAAATTGAAAAAAAACCAATAAAACTAGTTACAAAAAGCATTGAATAGACAGTTTCATTATGTATGTAGCTTATAAACACATAAAATATACTTTATACTAGTCATAGGAAAGTAGAAATCAAAATTCTATGCACATTATGATCACTATTATAAAAAAAACCCTGAAAAACAGCAGGGGTTAGCTTATATTGCAGTAAAATGGAATGAAGCAGTTATACCTGTTTCATGGTTGAATCTCAAAAGTGTGTTAAGTGAAAGAAAACAGATGTGCAAACTTATGTATGATTCCATTTATATGAAATGTCCAGAAAAGAGACAGAAAGTAGGTAAGTGCTCTCCTAAACTGGATTTAATAAATAGAGTTCCCATTTTGCAAAAACAAAAGCAAGCCTAAATATTTATAGCCTAAACAGGATAGCCTCAGGTAGATCTGGATCAATATCTACCAGCCCCTTCTGTCTCCTCAAAAGGGCCTTTTATAGGAATGCCAAAGGGTGGAGCAAAAGACCTTCCCCTAGCACATGACTGTATTTTGAAGACCAAAGGAGAATGTGCCCTCAGTCTCTGATCCGGAAACTGCATTCTTATCCAGATTAGAAATGTGTAACTACCCACAAGATAAGTGCAAGAATGTTAATGGCATCAGAACTCATGGTAGCCCCAACTAGAAACAGCACAAATGCCCATCAGTAGAATGGACCAGTGTAGCATCAGTGGAATATTATAAAGGTCACTATAGGGAATAATGTGAGTGGGTCTGAGACTAAGCAAGAGAACAAACCGAAAGAATGGATATTGCAGACAAGATGGCTAAGAGGAAAGAGGCCCCTGCCCCAAGCCTGACAATTTGAGTTCAATGGTGGTGGCGACCCACACGGAAGAAGGAAAGAACCAATTCCTTCAAGCTGTTCTTTGACTTCCATATGTGTGCCTTAGCATGTCGCCTACATTTGCAAGCATACACAAAATAAAATTTTAATGTAATTTTAAAGTTTTTTTATTTTTTGAGACAAGATCTCTCTACATAGCCCTGGTTGTCTTGGAACTCACTATGTAGGCCAGGCTGGCCTCAAATCCACCTGCCTCTGCCTCCCAAGTGCTGGGATTAAAGGTGTGCAGCGTCATACCCATTCTAAAGATTTTGTTTTTTTAAAAACAATGCTGGGGCGGGGTGGTTGGAAAGATGGTTCAGTGGTTAAGAGCTCTGGCTGCTCTTGCAGAGGACCCAAGTTCAATTTCTAACACCCACATGGCAGCTCACTACTGTCTGTATACAACTCAGATTCCAGGAAATCTGATATCCTCTTCTGGCCTCTGCTGCCACCAGGCATGCACACAGCACACAGACATACATATAGGCAAACCACCCATACACATAACATAAAAATAAAATAAAATTTTAAATGAATGATATTGCATGTGGTCAGAACTCAGAAACAGTGTTCAAAGTAGGGTGGTGGTTATTTTTGGTGAGGAAGGAGGACCCAGAGTTAGGGCGAAGGAACAAATGGGTCTTCTGGGTGCTGGGACTCCTAGTGGCGAGTGGCACACAGTTCTGGGTTGTGCCTTTGGGGTGGGCCTGCCAAGCCTGTGTTTCCTGAAGACTTGGGGACACAGTAGCAGTAAGTCTTTACATGTTCACCTTTGAGTTTTTTTCCCCTTGGAACATGCCCCCAGATCACCCCAGTAATCCATGGCTACAATGGTCGTCTGAAGCCACGGCTCACCTAACTTTCTCTGTTCTCTCTCCTTCTCTTGGGGCTCCTTGGTTCTCCTCTGGATCTCCTCCAGGGACGCCCCCAGCCTCTGTGCTATGCATTCCACTTCCCTCAAGAGGCAGTTCTGAGGCTCTGCGTCTTCATTCTGACGCTGAAACGAAACTGCGTTAGTGATAAGCTAACAGTCAGCGTTCTCTGAAGACACGTGGCTCCGTCCACGCTTCAAGAACAGTAGAGGAAAGCAGCAAACAGCACTTCCACTCGTGTGCATGTCTTTGATTAGGTTGAACCAAACAAAATTACGGGTAATTGAGGGTTTTGTACTTGTAAAAAAACAATTTCACACGGTCCAAACCAACACGCTGACAGACTATGTTTACATGATCACAAAAACAAGCATAAACACATGTATCATTTGACACACCACTAATGTGAATGGTGCACTAAATAGTCTTTGTTTTTATTTGTTTTGTTAATTCCAAAGTATGTACACTCTTTTTAGAAAGAGTTGCTTTTAAAATTGTAATCATGTGTATGTGTGTGGGTGTGTGCACAGGCATGCAAGGGCTTGGAAGAGGCCACAGTATTCTATTGGAGCTGGAGTTACAAGGGGTTGTGAGCCGCCCAATGTGGGTGTTGGGAACTGAACCCCGGTCCTTTGCAAGAAGAGTACAACCACAGAGCTATCTCTCTATGTGCTGGCCTGCTGCCCCCAACACACGCGCACACACACACACACACACACACACACACACACACACACACACACGAGTTTTGCTCCATTTTATTTTGAGACAGGTCTTGACTATGTAGCCCTGGTTGGTTTGGAATTCATAGAGACCCATAGGCCTCTTCCTCCTGAGTGTTTGGAATTAAAGGCCACAATGCCTGGCCCCGGAGGATTCTTTTCAATATGGGGGACTAAACCCAGGATCTTTTGCATATTCTAGGCAAGCACTTGTCTCCGAGCTACATCCCTAGTCCTCTGTGATCCTTTAGAGGATGTAGCACACATTGTTGAAAATCTGATCCAGTTGATAAAGACTACCTATTATGTGACTTTTTCTCTTTCCCTAATTATGATGTTATTTTAATGTACAATTTGATCAACCTTACATTATGAATCTACATATCTTGATGTATTCAGACAGAAATTAGGTAAGCGCTGCCGTAGAGTTAGCCACCATCCTTAGGTAAAGGGATCTGATATTTACCTGGGCAAGGTATTTTTTAGTCTGCTGCCCAGTCTCCTGATGGTTCTGATGTTCTCTTTGCAAAGGCTGACGGATTTTCTCAGATTTCACCTTAACAAAATCAAGAAACAGAATTTGGTTCCTGCCTGTAGCAGGGGAGTGGACATGGGCAGACCTTCAGTACCCACATTAAAGCCAGGCCTGGCAGTGGGGAGTGGACATGGGCAGACCTTCAGTACCCACATTAAAGCCAGGCCTGGCAGTGGTGGAGCGGACATGGGCAGACCTTCAGTACCCACATTAAAGCCAGGCCTGGCAGTGGGGAGTGGACAAGGGTAGATCCCTGAAGCACACTGACTAGTTAGCCTAATCAAACCCAGTGAGCTCCAGGTTCAGAGATAGACCCTGCCTCAAAAGGTGGAAAGAGTAGGTAAGACCTTAACATGCACACAACACACACACACACACACACACACACACACACACACACACACACACACACAACACACACACACACACACACACACACACACACACACACACACACACACATGATGTCTACTTTTAAAAATAGTTGTGTTGAGTTTTAGTCCTATTAGTGGGTACAAAAGTTTCAGTTTATTCTGCTCTTCGTCAACACACCTGCTTACTGTTACGATGTAAATGTGAAATACCCCCTGCCCCCACTCCCCAGCTAGTGGGGCTGTGGACCCTTTGGGGCATGGCCAATAGTGGATAGACACAGCCGGTCAGGTCTAGCTCTTTGCTTCCTGACCCTCCAGGATGTGGACGCTGCTGTGCCCGCCCCCCCATTCCTCTGCTGCAGGTGGCGTTGCCCCAGAGAGCCTTCCTGAAGCCCGGAGACTTTAGTTTCTTCGGTGAGGTGTGTAACACAGCAACAGGAAAAGTAATAACGCGCACACACTAACATCCTCACAACCGCTCTACGGTAGTAGCTGAGTTCAGGTCAGATTAATAGGTGACGCAATCGAGCCTCGTGAAGTCAGCTTGTTCAAACACCTACAGCTGACAGAGGAAGGCCATCCCAATGCAAAGCCTTATTCTGAAGCATGTAGATTGACTTCCTGACATTTTAGTCAATTAGATTAGATGAATGAATGTTGCCCCAGTGAGCCTGCTTCTCACACAGTTATCTAGTTAATTCTAGAATACCTGGGGAAATTCTTTCTGGAGGCTACCGCTTGGGTGTCTTCGAGACTCCAGCATGGAGTTCATGAGTTCTGGGGCTGCTGCTAGTGTCCTCCTCTCTCCCAGAGAGCACTCGGTCTGTTTACTGCGGCTGCTCAGAGCTAGTCTAGACAAGCCTTCTTGACACATTTCTTTGGGTTCCCTTATTTGGGCTTCTGTTGAGAAGAAATAACAGAAAACTGTTAAAAGAACTGTAGGTAAATAACTATTTTTTTATAAAACATCAAGAAAGTTCTTAATTAGAGTTTAATAATTAATAAAAATAACACTCACATTGTCCTCCCCGCCCCCGGTCTTCCCAGGGTGTTTAAAAACTCTCAGAAACAATAACATAAGGGTGGGACATGGTGGCACACACCCAATCCCAGCATTTGAGGTGGAGGCAGGAGAATTATGAGTTTGAGGTCAGGCTGTGCCACATAGTGAGACCTTGTTCTAAAACAGAGAGAAAAGGGGCCGAGAGATAGCTCAACGGCTGAGGCATGCACTTCTCATCCAGAGGACCCGAGTTCTGGTCCCAGCACCCACGCAGGGCTGCTCACAACCATCTGTAACTCCTTCAGGAGACCTGATGCCCTATTCTGTCCGTTACTGGGACTCACACACAGGTGGTAGGCACACACACAAAAGTAAAAATAAAACTTTTGAAGAGAAAAAAAGGAAAGAAGGGGTAGAAAGGGAAGGAGAGATGAAAAGGATGAAGGGGAGTGGTGAAAGGAGGGAGGGAAGGAGGGAGGGAGGGGAGGAGGGAGGAGGGAGGGAGGGAGGGAAGGAGGAAGGAAGGAAGGGTGGGTAGGTGGTCTACAGTCCTCCCTGATCAGAGTCTCACAGAAACAGTAAGAACAGTGGGAAGCGGCTCCCAGGGTGTAGATAAACTCGTTGCCACCACAGTTTTTAATTTTTCACCAATTAAAGAGTAAGAGCACCTTTTAAGGTTTACTAGGGACTCCGGGTCTGAGTTAACTCACAGCTGTGCTGTTTCCTGAGCACAGGTGTACTCCAGATGTGGCGCTTTCCATCTTACAGAATTCAAGTGAAGCAGAAATACTAACGTTCCTCCTTAAGAGATGAAGACTGAGGCACCAAGAAGCCAATGACTTGCCCAAGGTCACTCAACAAATCCTGACACGGGCACTTCTCAAGATGACTGTCCCATACTCTGGCTTCCCAGTCCTCCAGCAAACCCCAAAGATCTAGTCCTCTGTCCTACTCCAGCCGTCCGTAGTAATCCCCTGGGCTCTGTCATTACCAGGAAGAGTAGCCGCTCTCGGGTCTGTTTCTGGCATTCTATTCTCTAATCATCCCTCCAGGACACTTCTAGAGGCTCAGTTTCAACCATAGTAGAAACTCTAACTCGTGAGCCTCAGACCCTTCCAAAGTCCCTTATCCTCTCCAGTTCTCATTCACTGAGTCAGAGTCTCACTATGTAGCCCAGGCTGGCCTCAAACTCCTGATCCTCCTGCCTCAGCCTCCCCAGTGCTGGGATTACAGGTGTGTGAACCACGTCTGGCTCATTTGCTTTTTCGCACAGCATAGAGCCAGGCCCGTGGTCATAATCCACGCACTGGGAATGCGCTCCTCCCTGCCTTTCTTTGCTTCCACGTTAGCTCTGAGCAAAGCCCTGGTTCACCTCGTCGCAACTCCCCGTCTCCTGCGCCTCGCTCCAGCAGCGCTGAGAACACAGCGTGGCCAGCGCGGCCAGCGCGGCTTGGAGTCTAGGTCTGCTCATCCCCAGTGAAGCCGTACTGCTGCCCGGCTGTCGTCCCGTGTCCCTGCAGGTCTGTTTTCACTCTGTGGAACTAGACTACTGATTCACACCCTCTCTCCTCAAGCCTCCATCACCTCCCCTTTCACTCTCCTCACCCTGCTTCTTGCTCTGCAAAGAACTTCCACACTTACCAAGTCCACCAACTCCTGCATTGTTTCCCCTTGAGAAAAATAATGAGCTGTCCTTATTCCCAAGGCAAAGCACTTTCTCTGTTCCCATGGACACTGGATCCCATTCTGTGTGTGTGTGGGGGGGGGTGAAGGGAGGAAGAGAGAGAGAGAGAGAGAGAGAGAGAGAGAGAGAGAGAGAGAGAGAGAGAGAGAGAGAAGAGAGAGAGAGAGAGACTCTATGTAGCCTTGGCTAGCCTGGAATCACTTCCAGACCATGCTGGCCTCGAACTCACAGAGATCTGCCTGCCTCTGCCTCCTGAGTGCTGGGATGAGAGGCATGCAGCACCATTGCTGGCCTCAAATGTTAGCCATTAATGCACCGGTTTAATGGAAGATGCTGAACCAACCCCAGGCGTCTTTACAATTGTGTGTCATTAGCCTCCTTTTGTTTCTTCCCTGTGCTTCCCTGTCATTTCTTCCCACTCACACTGCGTCCCCAGCCTCCCTACGCTGCTGCTCTAGGATAAAAGCACAGGAGTGGTCCTAGAGCAGCCAGGGGCAAGTGTGCATCTGCACTATCACACGTCACATACACAATGATAATCAATGGAATTTTAAAAATTAAAAATACGTGATTTTATATCCGTCCAGTGTGGGTTTACAATTTAATATGTTTAAATCTCAAAAAAAGCCTTAACAATATTATAAAGCTCAAAGAAGTGTTGGTTCTTCCTATAAAACATTTATAAGTGAAAGGAGTCTGCTGGAAGCTACAGTCTCCTAATTCTCTATTTTCAAGGAATTATTTTACTTACAGGATGTGCCTTATAGTGTTGACTTCAGTATCATTCAGCTTGCTTTAAAAGTTCTCTTTTTTGGGAAGGAACAACACTGAGGACTGAACCCTTGGCCTTGCTACTATGAGCCCCAGCCCCAGTCCCTAATAGAACTGTTTGACCTAATCCTTCTACTACTACTAATTTTTCTTACTTTGAAAATAATAATCCCCCCTGTTGGGGATCTCTCCTGGAGCTGCCCTCTCCAAACCCTGCCCCTGAGAATGCCCCCCATGCCGTGGCTCCACCCCTGGAGGGCATTTAAGGTCCAGCCCAAGACTCTCGCCTGTAGCTTTCCCTCGTGGCTTCTCCTCTTCCCCTGGACCACCCAGGAATGCTCTGCTCAGATTAAACCTAGATTTGCCAATTTGGCCTGATCTGATTTATTACATTGCCGGCATTATTCACTACCGGGGAGGATTGAGACTTTTCACGCCCCAAACAAAAATTTTAAGAAGAAATCATACTGTATATCATCTTACACCATGACAATGGATCAAATATCTGCTGCTTTAGGGGCTGGAGAGCTCAGAAGCTAGAGGCACAGATGGCTCTTGCAGAGGATGTGGGCTCAGCTCCCAGCACCCACATGGCAGCTCACAATGTGGTGGTTTGAATAAGAATGACCCCCATAGGCTCATAGATTGGAATGCTTGGTCATCAGGAAGTGATGTGACTTGAGAAGGATTAGGAGGTGTGGCCTTCTCGGAGGGAAGTGCGTCACTGGGGGCGGGCTTTGAGGTCTCAGATGCTCAAGGCTGGCCCAGTGTCACTCTCTCTTCCTGTTGCCTGCTGATCTAGATGTAGAACTCTCAGCTACCTCTTCAGCACCAGTCTTTCTGCCATAATGATGATGGACTAAACCTCTGAAACTGTAACCAAGCCCCAGTTAAATATTTTCCTTTATAAGAGTTGCTGTGGTTGTGGTATCTCTTGACAGCAACAGAAACCCTAAGACAAGGAGACATTCTGCACTGCTTCCAGGAAGTGCTCTTTAGGGGCCGGAATTCCTCCTCCTTGTTCCTTCCTATTTCTTCTTGCTGGAATTCAAATATGGTAGCTGAAACCTGAGTAGGCATTCTGATGCCATCAAATGGAAACCACATGCTATGGAGAAAAAAAATAACCCAAAAAGAAGAAACCTGGACCTCTTACGGTTCCAAGATGCAGCCTACAAAGTATGGGCAACTTTCTTTTTAAATATATTTGCAAGTGTATATGTGTGAGTGCAGGCACATGCATTCCACACACGTGTAAGGTGATCAGAGGACAATTTCAGGGAGTCAGTTATCTCTTTCCACTGTGCTGAGGCAGGGTCTCTCTTGTTTTCACTGTTCTGCCTACTTTGGGCTAGTTGGCCTGTGGGCTTCTGTCTCTACTTCCCATCTCACCACAGCAGTGCTGGGATTATAGATGCAAGCCATTGTTAGCATTCAGACCCACCCCTTGGGGAGCTGCCAATACACAGGCAATGCCTTGGCCATCTCATGATGCTGACTACGTCGTGCGCTCATTGTGGTCTCTCTGCGCATGTGCGCTATCCCCTTATTAAATATGGGACCCCGCCCACCTTCTGTCTCTTCTGGCTTCTCAGTCCCCTTGCCCGCACTCTTTCCTTGTCTTTCTCTGTCTCTCCCCCCTCTTACCTTCTCTCTCTCCTTCTCTCTCTTCCCATGAGGCTGCTGTGTGCTCCCTTTCTCTCTCTCCTCACCACTAATAAAACTCTCCTCGTGAGCGCTGTCTGCATGGCGTGTCCCGCTGTGGGGCACCTTGGCTCCAACTCGCCAAGGCCTGTCTCCCTCCGTTTTACAAAAGCCATGGCACCCAGGTTTTCCGCGGGTTCTGCAGATCACACCTGCTAAGCCATCCAACAGCCCACCTTCTCTTTCTTTTTTTTTTTTTTTTTTTTTTTTTTTTGGTTTTTCGAGACAGGGTTTCTCTGTGTAGCTTTGCGCCTTTCCTGGAACTCACTTGGTAGTCCAGGCTGGCCTCGAACTCACAGAGATCCGCCTGGCTCTGCCTCCCGAGTGCTGGGATTAAAGGCGTGCGCCACCACCGCCCGGCCCACCTTCTCTTTCACATCAGTTGTTTTCCCTGAGGATTCCTGCATGGGAGGCAAGCACTCTGTTGCGGAGCTATACTCCCCACCCACGCAAGCCGTTATTGCCTTGTGCTTCCTGTCACTCACAGCCAGTTAGTTCCTTTCCACCTCAAGGACGTTATTGAAAGGATAAGCTATAAAGCCAGCAGATGTGGTAGTCCACACCTGTAATTCCTTAGACGGTAGAAACAGAAAAGCAGGGACTCAAGCTCCGCTAACCCCGAGTTCTAATCATCCTGCTTCTACCTTCTAAGTGCTCAGGGACAGCCTGGCTCATGAGAATCTTACCTTTTTTTTTTTCTTGGACCGGCTCTCAGCATGTGGCCGTGACTAGCATGGAACTAACTCCCTGTGTAGCCCAGGCTGGCCTTGAATTTAGAGTTCTACCTGCCTGTCTCTTGTGCTGAGATTAAAGCCACCACGCCTGGCTTCCTGATGCACTTATGTGTGGGTTTCTCTGTGAATCCTTCCCTCAGCAGGGCATTCTTTGCTGCTGCTCATCAGCAAGGCTTCAAGCCCCAAGCCTACACATCATTTCAGGAGAGGTCAATGCTTCGTTTCTCTCTGCTCAAACTTTTGAGAACTTTGGTTAATTACTCAATGAACTGGGCCCTCCTCCACGTGTATAGTTCTCATTCAGTGAGTTGTAGGTGGAAATGGGCTGGAAGCAAGAGTACAGATATGGTCCCTCCGGTCTAACGTTCAAGAGAGGACGGGGTGGAGGATGCAAGCTCTGACAAACAGGACACGGTGGAAGGGCAATACGAAGTGGGTGGACTCAGATCCGTGCATGTCCACTTGTCAGTGGAACAACTCAGCTTGGATAATCCGTTTCCCCCTCTATCTTCTGTAGTCCATAGTCATAATCACCAATGCTACAGTGATACAGCCTGGGTGTCATCCTCAACTCCTCCCCATTCCTCTTACCATCGCACAGTCTCCGAATCTGTAGCTTCTAGCCCTCTTCTCACTTCCTGATTCACCTTCTCCATGCTTGCTGGCTTAGCACAGGCGCTCATGATGTGCTCAGAAGAGCACAGCAGCGTTTGCAACTCACGTTGCTGCCGCCATGCTGGCTCCATCCAATCTGCACTCTGTCCAGCCCCCAGCAGGCTCATTCTGAACGCGCATCACTTGCTGCTTCATGTATGCATGGCTTTCAGGAGGAGTCCTAACCCCTTGGCTTGGCACCCGAGATTCTCTCCAGCCTGGTTCCTGCCTGCCTCTCTCACGTCATCTTCTGATCCTCTTCAGCATTGGGCTTTCATGCCACCTGGCCACTGCTCCCACCTCGGTGTCCCTCTACCTGGGGTGGTGTGAGGACATCCCAGAACAGTATTTTCTCCCCAAGTGAACTCAGATTTGGTGGTTGAGAAATCTTAAAATTCTAACACAGCAGATCTTGAGTTAGTAAAAACACGTCCTTTGAATTATAAATTCTCTGATATTTAAACTGTACCTCAACTTGCCCCCATTTAACAAAGTAAATGAGTATAGTCTTCTCTACAAAGTGGATACCGAAGTAATGGTCATTCAGCATCTTAGGCAAGTATATCCTGAGATGTTTTTAGTCCTCTAAAACCTCCCACATACGAAGGACGAGGTGGTGAGCCAAAGGAAGTGTCAGTAAACAGACAGTAATAACGAATTGTTAATGGAGAAAGGGCAAACAGCATAGGTTTGTTCTTTATTCTCTCCTAGCAGGCACTCTAACTACAACAGAGGGACCAGGGCCTCACTTTCTCGCTCTGAGTAAATGAATGGTCTGGGATCATGTGGTCTTTAAGTGACTGCTAATGAACAAACAAACACCACAGCCACCAACTGGAACAGCCAATCATTTGACTTGAAAACCTAACCTTCCTCCTTCTGTAGAAATGTAATAGAAAATGCATACCCTTGAACCCAAGAATATGATTTATAGTTGTTTCAATTCCTAATAAAATACACTGTTTAAAAGTTGAAAACAATGTAGCAATGTGAGAAATGCTTAACACATAAATTAAGAGAAAGATAAAGAAAAATGTACACCATCAATATGTAAAACGCATGTGAACTGAGACTGAGTAGGATATAAAAAGCCACCACTGGGGACATTAGGATGGTTTTTTTTTTGGCCCTGGCACCATTCACATGGGATCATTCTTTGTTCTGAGGGATGTTCTGCAGGAGATGTACCACAGCAGCCCCGGCCTCTGCTGACTAGGGGCCAGTAGCACACACCCAGCTGTGACTCCATGCCTTGCAAATGCCTCACCCCACTCCCTGGTTTGGAACTGTTCCGGGAGGGAAAAAGCTGTACTTTAGCCCTGTTATACTGCTTGTTCAACACATACTGGAGGAGGAAGCATCTTGTAAAAGAACCTAGTGGCCTCTGTGTGTTTCCCAAGGAATTCTACTTAGTTTTATTTGATGTGAAAAATTAGAAAAGCTGAAGAACTTTTTCCCTTTCTAATTTAGTACAGAGAACTGAAGTTTTCAGCATTTGTAAATCAGTCCTGCTTCAATTGGTCTAAGAGATCAAAATATTGCTATAACCCCCAAAGTATCTGTTTAAAATGTAAACTTATCGGTCCTCAAACATAGGTCTACATTTAAACCTGAATGCCAAAAAAGTAATTAGTCAGAGCCAATGAGCAATGCATATTATGAAGTTATGAGTTAAATCATACTTTCCAGGCTAAAAGAAATTTTCACTGGATCTAAATTACCCCCATTTTGTACTAAGAACTTCTGTATTCATCTTTGGGGGGGGGCATTGGGCCTGCTTCTTTGCCAAAAATATCTATCTTAAGTTGCTCTTGCTTGGTTTTCTTCACTAAAATTATTTTCTAATTTAGAAACTTAAAGAAAAGAAGACACGAACAATTTCAAGGATCCCCACTCTAGCAAATCCCACCTTCCCTGGGTATTGGATGTCCATTGGCCTAAAAGTCAAAATTCTGTTATGCGAATTTTTTTTTTTTTTTTTTTTTTTTTTGGTTTTTCGAGACAGGGTTTCTCTGTGTAGCTTTGCGCCTTTCCTGGAACTCACTCTGTAGACCATGCTGGCCTCGAACTCACAGAGATCCTCCTGCCTCTGCCTCCCAAGTGCTGGGATTAAAGGCGTGCGCCACCACCGCCCGGCTGCGATCATTTTTGAACGACATTATTACAAGTATAAACACATTACCCAAATTTATGTCTAACATAGTACTTAACAAGGAACAACTTTCGTATATGGGATGTGTGCATGTGGCTGACAATAAGTCCAAATCTGACATTTACTTTCTATTTTCAAAACACAACAGGTTTGCAACAGTCTAATGTATGTATTTGCAACGTTTACTTTTCCCATTTCAAGTTCACCCAGGACAGAGAGCTTGCAACAGTGCAGAGAAATGGAAAATCTTCACAGTGACTGCAGGGCTGGAGAATGAGAAATGTGCAGTCATGCAAAGCCCTGCGGTAGGGAAACGGAAGTAGGTGGCCAATAGATGACAGAGTGGTGGAGACACAGGGACATTCAACAATGCACAGCGTGGACAGGGAAGGGTGGAGATGGTTGCGGGATGAATAGGATAAGGGAACCGGTGCTCGGATGGTGAGAGAAGTGGATGGAGTTGAAGGCTGAAAGGCAGAAGGCAACTGACTTGATGACCTCGGATGCCGCTGTTACCAATGGCCTGCAGAGCTTCATCCGGATGCAAGGCTGCGCGTGACGAAGCTGGTCCCACAGTCCTTTCCCTCAGCTCACGAGCAGGGGACGGCTGAGTTTCCGGGGCCTTTGCGACTATGGAGACCTTCAGGGACAGTCACCTCCGGATGTCAACTAGAGAGAAGCACGCCTCTCCAGGGCGAAACGCGACCCAGCCGGGCACACCAAAGCCCTCCAGCCTGTGCGAAGGAGCGAACCGGGAAGCCGGAAAGATCCAGAAAATGCACCCCGGGAAGAGCAGGTCCGTCTTCGACCTGAAGTGGACTTAGGGCTGCCGCCGAGGATTGCCCTAAGTGCGCGCAGAATAGCTGGGGGCGCTCAGCTACAGCCTACCAGTGTTGTCATGGCAACCACGCTCAGCAGGGGACGCACAAGCTCGCATCCGGCCGGAGCCATGGAGACTGCGCACGCTGTGGGGACTAGAGGCCGTCTTTCCTGTGGTGACTGTTGTTACAACGTACACCATTGGCCTCCAGGATCTACGATCTACGCCATTGGCTCGGGTGGCAGCTGTAACCATAGCAACAATGTGCCGCGTCTATATAACTAACTTGACACAGGGTTCTAGTCCTCTGTTTCCTATACTCTTTGTATTTATTTTTCTGTAAGTGATTTCAAAAATTGGGCGTGAGGGTCAACGCCTGTTAATTCCAGCATAATAGGGTGAAGTAGAATTGAGTTTGGAGCCAGCTTGTGTTACATAGTAAAGTCCAGTGTAGCCTGAGCTATAGAGTGAAACCTTGCCTTTAAAAAGAAAAATTATTAAGGCAGGATACTATGCATGCCAGTAATTCTGAATTTAGGACCAGATTAGCCTTAACCACTAGAGTACCTAATTTCGACACTCTTGGACCTAGCCAGTTATTGTGAAAAATGCAGAAACTGGGCTTGACCAGAATTACCACAAAGGCTGGAACCCTTCAGAAAACCTAAGCACTGATAGCTGTTTGGCTTCTTGCTTATGTAATGCAGAATAAAGTTTTTAAAGATGTATTTATGTGCATGTGTCTTTGCCTTGACGAGTTTATGTGCACCACATGCACACCAGAGCCCAAGAAGGTCAAAAGAGGACACCAGATGTGGACCTGGAGTTATAGCTCTTGTGAGGCCTCTTATGGGTGCTGGGAACCAATCTTGGGCCCTCTTCAAGAGCAGCAAATGCTAGTAACCAGAGCCCCAAAGTAAACATCTTTAATGATACATTTTTAGCATAGGCTCAACTTAAATCTTCAGATGTTCTTTGTAAGATTCCAGGTGCTTGTTAAAGTTGAATTTTGCTCTTTTTGGAGGCCTTTGCTTTGCTGGTACCCCAAACACCACTTACATTTCTTGGTTTTACTGTTAACCTCTCCTGGATCATCTGGTACCACCATCCAGATAGCACCCGCTATTTTCTGTGTTAGAATGCTCCCCTCTACCATGACCCATAGCCCACTTTCATTTATCAGCTTCAGTCTGGGAAAGGTTCCTTGGTCCTCCTATCTAGATCAAATGCTTTCCTGTTTGCCTTTGTTGACTCATGACCCCTTTTGCAAGCATTTCCACCTGCTAAAACACACACACACACACACACACACACACACACACATTCCTGGAACTTCTACCTAGGTAAATACTGTTTTTAAGCACTGGAACAGATAATAAATGGAAGGAATAGCACTGAGTCCATACAATAGGATAGTGGTTATTTCAGAGCTTTAATAAAACAATCCGGAATACCACCTTGAAGATCACCTAGTTCTAGCAGCATATATCCCAATATACAGAGGTGAGTCAGCACCCCCAGGCTATGGGAGTGGAGAGGAAAATCAATCCTTTACAACACTGTACCAGAGTTGAAGCCTGTTGTTTTGGAGGTTTTGCCAACCAGACCTAAAGTTCATCTCCACTGTGTGCTCCAAGAGACTGCTTTCACTCCTGACTGCAGCACCGGCCTCCTGTGCTGGAGGCCAAACTTCCAAGTGGAATTGTGTCTACTCACCTTGCCACTGCTGTTTACTGCCTCCTCAGTAGGACTTCAGGCTCCCCTTCACAACCCCATGAGCTGACTGTAAGGCAGGCTTTTGCAATGCTGTGGATTACACCCAGGGCCTGCACCACCCTTCCCAACCCCATGAGCTGACTGTAAGGCAGGCTTTTGCAGTGCTGTGGATCACACCCAGGGCCTGCACCACCAGTCCCTAAATCAAACATTTATGTAGAACACTATCGAGTTCTACATAATTAATGGCATTTCCCTCCCAACTGCATTCATGACTATTCTATGGATCATTTACTGGATTTTTATGCACTAGGCATACAGTCTTACTCCAAAACAGCAGTGAGAACTTCTCAGGGACTCAATGATCTTAGCCTAATCCTCTGAGAAAAACAGTAACTGCACCAACTTCCTGAGTGTAAAATGTCAGACAAGGGACTAATGGTCTACCTCCAGTGTTGCTTTATCCCCACATTGTAGTAAGTTGTAGAGATTAGCAGTCACTGTATCTGGGTCGACATTAAAATGAATAGTTTTCTAGAAGTACTTTGACCTTGAAGAGTCCTTGTGGAAAAGAGTGATTGTTTTCCGTGATTTGTGGAACTGTTTTACTGAAGGGGCTTTGTTGCCTTCCCATGACTTAGGTCACAAGATCCCCCAGGCACACCCGAGGCTCTCGTGTATTGCAAATGATACATAATAAAGGACTTTGCGTTGTCAAGTGCCTACATTTATGAAGCTAATAGAAGGTCCAGCTGGCTGACCAAGCCCCACACTCTTTACTACACTGTACCAAGTCCCTCAGGGCACAAGTATTGATTTAGCTCCTGTTGGGCCCCAAGTGGAAGGCTGGTAATTACCTGAAGAACAGATCTACAATATTTGAAAAGTGTTACTTAAATATGGAATAAATCTAGGACAAGAGGCAAAAAAGTAAATGCAGGAAGGTTTGTGATCTTCAGTCTATCTTTAGGGAAGTGTGTGCCTTATTCCTGTTTTAGTAAAAGTGTATTTTAAAAAGAAAGATCATGCTGAATTCCCAGCACCCACAGGGAGGCTCACAACCTCTGGAACTGGAGTACAGAGAATCTGATCCCCTTTTCTAGCCTCCAAAGGTACTGTATACGATGGCACATAGACACAAATGCACGCAGAAATGCTCAAACACATAAAATAAAAATAACTAAATCTTAAAAACAAAAACAAAAAAACCCACCCTTTCCATGTGTCGGTTTGTGGGCACATACTTTATTATTGCACTTAAATTTTTGTACATCCAGTTCCCGAATGAGACGTTGTTTATTCATCTTTTAAACCCTCAAAGCTCACACAGGCCCTGGCACATGGTAGGCACTTGATAAATACCTGATCTTCAGAGCATGACCACTCATGCGTCCTCGATCCTCCTATTTGTACAGTAGGCCGACATTCAGTTTAAGTCCCCTACATCTGTTCTGAAGAACACAAAATCCCAGTCGGCTTTGTAAAAAGTGAAAAACAGTTCTTGTTCCATTTCCAAATCAAGAGGTGTGTGTCAAGCAGTTCAGTCAGAAACAAAATACCGACATTATTTGCCTGCACACTGTTTCCTCATTGTCTGTATCCTTAGCAAAGGATTCATCCTACTTCCTGTCAGTTATAAGAACCCTGGTTGGGACGCTAGGCGAGCGCTTCCTTCAGTGTTTGTCACATATAAACGCCGTGTGTCGCGACCGAAGGTCCTCCACTATCTTCTCCTCTATCACCACGCCTTTGGCGATTTCATCCTCGGACAGCAGTAACTTGGTTTCTGAGTCTTTGGTGACGATAACCACAAAGGACTGTATTGACTCGAGGATGTTGGCCACCACCACCTGATGCTGATAAACCTCCAAAGCATTCCGAGCACGATTAATGATGATGGCGGGGTCAGTTTCCAGCTTAAAGGAAACTATAAAGGCTTTGGGAGCCCAATCTTTAACCAGGGGAGAGAGCATTTTGGGCACCATCTTCATCGTTATCTGTGTGGGAGAGAGCACACAAAGTTTAATAAGTAAACAGTGGTCAGTCCCCGCCAGGACTCTAAGCAATCAGGGACCGACTTCTGCCTCAGTGTAAATGGGATTTCTCATTGTGTAACTTCTTGGAGCACACTAAAACGCCTAAGACTAGGTTCTGTGGGGCTCATGATGCCTAAATTCAAGGCCTGACACCTACTCTGGGGTAAAATACGTTTCCTGGACCTGTACTATTCTGTCATCTCACCACAGTTCCCCAAACATCCCTTTTATTTTGCTATCGTTATGACTTTTGAAGACAGGGTCTCACTATGCAGCCCTGGCTGACCTAGACAGAACGTGGTATGTGAACCAGGCTGGCTGCAAACTCAGATCTACCTGTTTCTGTCTCCAGAGTGCTGGGATTAGGGGTGGGAAGTGACGCCATGCCCAGCACTCCCTTTAACTCATTTCAACATTTGTAAGTCTTTCAGCATCTTACACATTGTATTTTGATCATGTTCATCTCTCTTTTTAATGACAGTCTGAAGATAAACAAATGTAATCCACTCGTGGAAACGTTACTTTGGCAGAAGTCCATTAATACTGGGTTTTAAACTTCTCCATCTAAAATATGCCAAATCACTGGAGTGGCTACTGGTTTCTACTTACATTTTTCCCCCCTCATTTGTCAACTACAGGTATAAATACAACAATCACAACAGACCAGTGAGGACACAACTGACTTGGTCTTCACTTGACTCAAGTTCCTGCCCTGTTTCCTAAACCCTTGTATAACCAAAGGGGAGTACGGAGCTATTCTCTCTCTTCTCAAGATACTGTTAAAGAGTATGCGGCCTCTTAGCAAGTGAGACAGGAATCCCATCCAAGCTCCCACTTTGTCCATCTGCTTGGCATTTATCACCAGTTCACCGGTGTACAGCAGCAGGGATTCCACTCCCCTCAAGAGTGTGAGCAGTGCTAGCAACTGCTAGTGTACTTCTCCTCATCTCTAGGTACTACCACAGTACTCGACACACAGGAGGTGCTCCAAAATGTGTAAGTAAACTGTCCCAAAGGTGCCCTTCCAATAGGTTCATCTATAAACTACTTATCCAATAAATGTGTATGAATTCCCTCAGGTTCCAAGGCACCAAATCACCTTAAATTCTCAGCCACGACACTATCCTCTCATACCTTTTCCTTAAACTATACTAACCCCTATTTATCCACTCTATTTCCTACCTCATTTTTCAAAATGCTAGAATATTCTTTACAAACAAAACTTTTTATTTTTATTTGAGATGGGGTCTCACTGTGCTGCCCTGGCTGGCCTGGAACTCACTCACTATGTAGACCAGGCTGGCCTTGAACTCACGGAGATCATCTGTAACTGAAGGGCTGCAATGAAGGGAATGTGTCACTAAGCCCAAACAGAAACTGTTATCTCTTTCTTCCACCGAAGTGCCTCTGGCCTTCACAAGATAAAGTCCAAGGGTCTTAAGAAGGAATCCAAGCCCGGTCGTGGTTGGTGGCACATGCCTTTAATCCCACCACTAGGGAGGCAGAGGCAGGTGGATCTCTGTAAATTCGAAGCCAGCCTGGTCTACAGAGGGAGTTCCAGGACAGGCACCAAAACTACACAGAGAAACCCTGTCTTGAAAAACAAAACAAAAAACCAACAACAAACAAAAAACCCAAAAAACAAAAACCAAAGTTGTCCCCCCCACCCCCAGGAAAAGGCAAGCTGCCTCTTCAGCCTTCCAAAGCACTTCATTTCACAGAACATTACCCAGTTGCAAACTCCCACTTGTAACTCCACTTGGAATGACCTTCCCCCGCTTTAGTATACCCATCTTCTGATCAGTCATCTCCAGGAGAACTTGACTCCCCCATCTCACTACCCCGAGACCTGACTGCTCTGTGTACATACCTCCACTACAGCATTTATCATTCTGATTTGTGATTATGGCTGGTGTCCAGGCCCTCGCTAGATTGTGAGGTCCTTGACGGAGGGCAGTGTCTTATTCATCTCTGTATTCCCAGTGCCTAGCTCATACAGAATGCAGAAAGGCCATCTCCAGATCAAGAGGAAAGCAACCCAAGACTGGTTATAGGGGGTCAGATCTCTGGAAGAGAGCCCATCACCTGCAGTGGGCCACCAGATGAGTGGATCTTGTGTTCAGGCATTTCGGAGACAGGAATATAGAAATCTGACACTGCCGCAGCCAGGTAAAACATCGCAGAAGAGCCTGTAAAGAAAACCAGAGTCTAAGAAACCGGGGAAGGGCATGGGGTCTGTTCCTTTTCAATCCGGGTTCCCTGGCTGTGGGATAAGCAGCAAGCATGAGAGAAAGAGGCTGGAAGAATGGTTCTACCTCCAAGAGACCTTTGGATTCCTTACAGCACTCACCTAGTGGGTTGAGAGCCAGAGCCGCAGCCTGCAGTAGATGCAGGTAGTCCGCCAAAGTGGTAAACTCCACTGCCAGGAAGGTGCCGGCAGCAGCTGCCTCTTGGTAGCTCTGCAATGCTGCAGCAAAGCCCGGGAGTGCATTCTCTTCGGCCTCCAGACTCAGTTTCCCCGACTGGGCTGGGCCAGAAGGCCGCAGGGCCGACAGCCAGGTCTGCGGCGGGAAGCGGTGGGCATAGGGGAAGGCCGAGCGCGCTCGGTACAAGAACAGGACCCCGTAACCCGCAGCCAGGAAGACTTCGGCCGACGCTGCCCCGCGTCGCCCGCTGCTGAAGTTGTCCAGAAAGCGCACGGCTCGCGCTTCCAAGGGGACCTTGGTGCCTCCCGACGTGACCAGCACCACCCGCCGGCCCTGCGCGCCCAGCCTGGCCGCAAAGCGAGCCATAACCTCTGCCCAGCGCGCAGCACCCTCGGGTCGCGGCAAGTCCGCGACCAGGTCCATTTCCGCCATCTGCAAGCTAGAGTCACTTGCACGCAGGAACCACCGCGTCCCGGCACGCCGGCCGCTGGCGCCACGCCCCCTTCCGGATTCCTGAGCTGCGCGCAACCGCAAATAGTGACTGTGGGCGTTCCCTGCCTTCGGGACATCCCTAGGTCCTGACCTCGCCAAGGCTTCAAAATGCTTGTCTGTCTGTCAGAGTCCATCGAAGTGCATTGAGAGGGAAGCGTCTTTCTCGAAAATCCAGAAAAAATATACCTCCTGTGGGTTTCCTAGTCTGGAAAGCTAAGTGGATTTTTTTTTTAATTTTTTTTTTTTTTACCTTTACCGGCCACCGTACATCCCTCCTCAAGCTTGGGTTCCATTGCAATCAAATTCTAGCCATTTAACCTTTGGGACTTAAGAGTTTGCGCTCTCCCCTTCCCGATTGCCGCTGTTAGTCCCGCCTCGCTCCGCCCCCTTGCCCTTGAAATCCCGACGCCCCTGCTGGCCCGCGGTTGTCACGTGACGTCTATGTCTTTCGTGGGCGAGCCTGGCAACCGTCCTGGAGACAGACACTGCGGGCTGCACCATGAACGTGATCTACCCGCTGGCGGTGCCCAAGGGGCGCCGGCTCTGCTGTGAGGTGTGCGAAGCCCCGGCCGAGCGGGTGTGCACGGCTTGTACAGTCACTTATTACTGGTAGGCCCTGGAACGCGGTGCCTGGCGCCTCTGCTCCCTCCCTGTCTCCCAACCATGGGGCTGGCCTTGTGTGTGTGTATACGTGGTGGCCCTTTCTGCCAGCGACCCCTCGAGGCCGGAGCAGGCTTGAAGACGCGTCTCTAAGACTCCTGTGGCCTCATCTGCCTCCTCTCCCACTCTACTGGTTTTTCTCCTGATGTTTCCCAGGGGTCCTGCTGTTACTGTGTTTGGGCGCCGCTCTAGGTGCTGAACGTAATGGGCCAGTACTGTAGATCCTTCCCTTCAAAGCTCAAACATTATAGCTCGGAAGACAGTGAAGTGAACAAATGATAATTTCAGGGAGAAATGTCAGAAGTCAAAGGAAATGTGAGAAATTGGGCAGACGGCTTCTCTGAAGATAGTGAGCTAAAGCACCAGCATTCTTGCCCTGGAAAGGGCACAGATAGGGCTCATAAGTAGGAAAGACTTGTGTCCTTGAGGACCCAAAAGAAGACTAATTGGCCAGTGCACAGGTAAGAGAGTCTGGGTGTAGAGGAGCTAGTAATTCAAGAGGAAGACAGTTTCGTGTAGTCAAGTTGGCCTCAGACTCACTATGTAAACTAAGGATCGAACTTTTGATCCTCCTATCCATACCCCTCAAGGGCTGGGGTTACAAGTGTGTGCCAACATACCTGGTTTGTGTGATCCTGGAGATAGAACCCCAGGGTCTCAGCATACTAGCAGACACTACCAGCTAAATCACATTCCTAGCCCTGGATTGTTTGGACCTCACAGACTAGGATGGTAACATTCCCAGCCTAACTCATATCCATTATTATCCATTGTACATGATACATCCTGTCACTCAGGGTGCACTAAGCCTGAGATGTCTGAGGATGGAAACATGGTGACTGCAGCAGTATCCAAAAAGGTTTCTCTGAGGAAATAACATTTGGGTTGAGTATTGAGAGGCCAGTAGGGGCTTGCTCTGTGAAGAAGGGAAGGTCTTTCCAGCTATCCGGGACTAGTTTGGACAAAGGGTGAAAGAAGAGTTGGCTGGAACCTAGGTGGGAAAGAAAACCGTGTGAGGGGCAGTCAGTGATTTCCATATTGCAGACTGGGATGCATCAGGTCATGACTAAGTCACAACCTAAATTTATACTGTATAAATAATATATATTCATAAATTTTATTTCTTCCTATGAGTTGAGTCAAAAACAGTTTAAAGGGCTGTGATCAGTTAGGGGGAGGAGTTTGAACCAGGAAGCTAGAGGTTTGGGTGACACTAGATGAAGGGATTTGTGTAGCTAGAGTTTTTCTGCCTGGCCCACAGTCAGGACAAATCTCTCTCACCCGCCAGTCCCAAGCCGCTCAAACCCGATCAAGTAAACACAGACACTTATATTGGTTTCAAACTGTATGGCCGTGGCAGGCTTCTTGCTAACTGTTCTTACAGCTTAAATTAATCCATTTCTATTAATCTGTACCTTGCCACGTGGCTTGTGGCTTACCGGTACTTTACATCTTCCTTGTCCTGATGGCGGCTGGCAGTGTCTCCCTCACCCAGCTTCTTGTTCTCTCAATTTTCCTCTCTTAGTCCCGCCTATATTTCCTGCCTGGCCACTGCCAATCAGTGATTTATTCATTGACCAATCAGCAACACATTTGATATACAGACCATCCCACAGCAGATTTGGAATTTGCCCCTGAGCAAGCCATATGGGTGGTTTGGAGTTGATGTGATGTTGTTTGTGTTCATGAGGATTGACAGGCAGCAGCAGTGTGCTGCATTGGAGGGTAGACCCTGCCTGGCTATTAGTGGTCCAGGTGCAGAGTGAAGATTCCCTTCTCAGACCATTCCAGATGCCCTTCCTCCATGTTTCATGCAGTACATCCTCAATCTTGGCAAGTAGCCTGTGAACTAAATCCAAATCCTATCACTCAGTTAAAAAAAAAAAAAAGGCATTTTGGTTTCTTCTGTTTACTTCTAAATACAATTATATTATATACCATGAATTATGACTATGTTCCCAGGTGACAGAACATTAAAAAACAGTACATTTATTTATTTAATTGTGTTGGTGTGTGTGTGCAGGTCAGAAGAAAACTTTCAGGGGTTAGTTCTTCATTTCAGCATGTGGCTTGGTGGGAAGCCATCTTAATGGCCTGGAATAGAACATTTTAAAGAAGGATAATTTTATAAAAAGTACACACTGAAACATTAATCGTAGATCGAAGAGTCCTCAGTTCATAGCATAAGAGTAATTTGCAATATTTTTCCTTTAATTTGAATGCATGTGATACAACTTTAAATGTCTTCACTGGCCAGCGGGGAGAAAATGTCAAGTGGTATTTTAATAATAAAAAGCAGGAGGTCAGTGCGGTGGTGGTGGTGGTGGTGGTGGTGGTGGTGGTGATGGTGGTGGTGGTGGTGGACCTGGTGGTGGTGGTGGTGGTGGTGGTGGTGGTGGTGGTGGTGGTGCACACCTTTAATCTCAGCACTCAGGAACAGAGGCAGGTGGATCTCAGAGTTCAAAGCCAGCTGGAGAAACCCTGTCTCAGAAACAAAAAACAAAAAACAAACAAACCAAAACAGGAAAAAAAGCAGTGGGAAGCTGGGTGTGGTGGTTCATGCCTGTCATTCCGGCACTTGGGAGGCTGAGGGTCGATGTAAACTCTAGGGTTGCCTGGGCTTACTATGGTGTATTTGACAAGAAACACAAGGAGCACAGACTGTTTAATTCTACCCCAGCGAGAGCTTCAGGGAGGTGTGGCCTGATTCACACTATAGGATCAGACCTACGTTCTAACAAAACATTGTTGAAAGAAATTGAAATACTTATTATTAAGATAGCCACATTCCCCAAATTATTCTGTAGATTCATGCAATCCATGTGAAATTCCAACTTAGACATGCTGATCCTAAAATTCATATGGAAATACAACATTTCCAGTTCCCACACTTCCTATAATGCTCCAGTATGTACAGAATTGAGAGTCTATAAGTAAGCCTGTATGTACACCTATGATCAGTTGATTTTCAAACATTCATTGAGGACAGCACCTTTAGCAAATGGTGCCGAGTGAAGTAGATACCCACATGTAGTAGGATGGACTCGGACCTGCACCTTCTATCTTGTGTGAAAAATAATCATATTCCAAGGACTTCAATGTTAGCTATAAAACTACAGAAGGTTTAGAAGGGAAGATGATTGTAAATCTGTGTGGTTTTAGATTGGACATCAGAAGGAACCAAAGTGAATATAGTTAGACATCATCAAAATTTAATTGTTTGTTTTCTGAGACAAGATCTCTCTTTGTAGCCCAGGCTGTCCCAGAACTCAATATGTAGACCAGGCTGTCTTCAGACTCAGAGATCCTTCTACCTCTGGGATTAAAGGCATGCACCACCACACCCAACTAAACAACAACAACTGCTGTAGAGAACACTGTCAAGAAGGTGACAGTGACGAAGGCTGTGAGAGCAGTCCAGCCTGGCCATGTAAGTGTTCAGAGCTGTGTGGTGGCTTCCAGGCTGATCCAGGTGAGATGCAGTCACTGTGGTCCTGAATTCAGGGTTCCTCCAGTTGACACAATCATCTCAAGCCTGTGGCCAAGCTCACATAGGAGGAGCAATACAGGCTAGGTGTTGAAGAAACTGCGCTTATCAACGCTGTTCCAGCGACAAAAACAAGCCTAGTGTTTGGAAACCCAGTCAGTCACCAGGAAACTCCACAGCATGGTAAAGAATGGAAGACGCAATGCACTGGCCACGCTTTCATGACCCACATCTGGAAGCTGTGAAAAGGAAGCGGTTTGAGGAGTACCACACTGCTTCTGTAGCAGAAGCCACTGTCAGACACAACCGCTACTCCATTTCCCACAAGGCACTGAAAACTGTGAGCCTGTGATTGGGCTGGTACTCACCTTCAAGACTGGCCATTCTTCCCAGGTCACAGTGTCCCTAACTGATGGAGGTCACTGCTTTCTGACCATGAAGTACATGATCACTGAGGTTCAATACCAGCAGATATTAGTGCCAGAGAGGCTGTCCCATGAGCTGGAAGCTTTTCACTGGCAAGGGCCTAGTGAACAAGAGAAAGCACAGCACACACACACACACACACACACACACACACACACACACACACACACACACACACAGGGGGCAGGTGTATGGACAGACAGACAGAGACAGAGACACTCTTGCCCTGACCCATTACTGCTGGTGTCTGGGAGGAGACAGGGCTCTCTATCCCAGGAAACCATAAAGAGCCACTGCCCCCTTGAAAAGTCCCAGTTAGTTAAGATGACTTACTTTTTAAGAAATATTAGCACTTGGGAGGCAGAGCAGGTGGATCTCTGTGAGTTCAAGGCTAGTCTGGTCTGCAGAGTGAGTTCTAGGACAGGCTCCAAAGCTACAAACAGAAATCCTGTCTTGAAAAAGACCAAAAAATAAATAAACAAAAAGAAAGAGCAGCATGTGTGCTGACAGTCAGTAGAACTGGCTTTCATGCCCCCTGGCTTGGATTTCTGCAAGAAATTCTCTTCATTCAGCGTGGAGCACACCTTTTCATGTTACAAAAGGAAGCAGTTTTAACATCAGAAAAGCTTTATTAGAAAGTCCTCACGCTGAGTTCTGTGCTCTAGAACTTCCATTCATTAAAGTTGACACCTTTGCAGGCAGTGGTGGTGTACACCTGTAATCCCAGCACTTGGGAAGGAGAGGCAGGCGGATCTCTGTGAGTTCAAGGCCAGCCTGTGTCTACAGAGACAGTTCTAGGACAGCAAGGGCTACACAGCGAAACCCTGTCTTGAAAAACAAAAGGAAAAAAAATTGTTGACTTTAATCTCAACACTCAGAAGGTAGAGACAGGCAGATCTCTATGAGTTCAAGGCCAGCCTGATCTATATTGTGAGTTCCACGACAGTCAGAGACACACAGAGAAACCCTTTTTTTTTTTTTTTGGTTTGGTTTTTCTTTTCTTTTTTTTTTAAAAAATGCCAAATGCTGTTTATTGAAGGAGGGAAGAGGTCTTAAATACAGGTTTACAGCACAATGGGAGAACCCTGGAGGGCAGAAGTTCCCTACTGATGTTTTACAATCTTGCATCTAAACTGAAACCCTGTCTTGAAAAGCAAAACAAAGCCGGGCGGTGATGGTGCATGCCTTTAATCCCAGCACTTGGGAGGCAGAGCCAGGCGGATCTCTGTGAGTTCGAGGCCAGCCTGGACTACAGAGTGAGTTCCAGGAAAGGCACAAAGCTACACAGAGAAATCCTGTCTTGAAAAACAAACAAACAAAAAACCAAACAAACCAACCCCCCCCCCCCCCAAAAAAAAAAAACCAATAAACACAACCTTACATTGTTCTAGAGTTGTTTGGGGATATCTGAACACTGAAGTTGATGGATCTGAGGAGCTTTTTCTTGGGGAAGGGAAAGGAATGGTCTGTGAGATGGGTCTAAGAAAGACTGTATAAACATGTTTTTCTGTAGTCAATTTCACCAGTAGCACCATTAGCATTGTCTTCAGGCCTGCTGGGGGATGGGAGTGGGCGTTCAGACTGCACTGCAATGTCCTCTTGTTGCTGTGATGTAGGAGAAGGTCTTGAATGTAACTTTGACTCTTTGAAAATAAAACACTGTTACGATCATGTTAAAGGAGAGAGTAAGAAGGTACTTTACGCTGTGCCCCAAAGCCAATGTCTTTAGAAAGGATAGTGACAGTTTGGTTTACAGACTTGGTTGTACGTGCATTTTTGTCGCTTGTTTGACGGGTCTCACTCTGTAGCCCAGACAGGCCTGGAACTCACTATGTAGTTCAGGTTGGCCTTCAATCATGGCGATCCTCTTGCCCTCACATCCTGCTGTGCTGACTCTGCTGACTCTTGTTTATGTCTGTGTTCGCAGCTGTTCTAGAGGATTTGACAGGGCTTCTCAAGGTGCTCTGGCTTTGTATTTCCCCAGTAACTAACATGCATCTTTTCCTGTACTAGTTAGCCGTTTTTATATCTTCTTTGGGAAGGCTTATTTAAATCCTTCCTTCCTTTCAAAAAGAACTGGATCTTCTAACTTTTTAGGAGTTCTGAATATATTTTGGATACAAGGCATTTGTCAGATATATGATTTGCCAGTATTTTCTCCCATCTTCTGGGTTTCTTCCTTTTTTTTTTTTTTAATTTCTTCCAGACAATTTTCTTTCTTTCTTTTCTCTTTTCTCTTCCTTTCCTTTTCTTTCTTTATTGAGGCAGGGTCTCACTATGTAACCCCTGGCTGTCCTGGAAATCACTGTGTAGACCAGGCTGGTCTTGAACTCAGAGATCTGCCTGCCTCTGTCTTCTGAGTGTTGGGATTAAAGCTGCCTGCCTCTGCCTAGGATTAAAGGCCTGGGCTACCACACCCGGATGTGTTTGTTGTGCTTAACACAAGAGCCACAGCATGCATATGTGACCTCCAGTGTGAACAGGTGTCTGCAGAAAAG
Source organism: Peromyscus californicus insignis (assembly GCF_007827085.1). Lineage (NCBI taxonomy): Eukaryota > Metazoa > Chordata > Mammalia > Rodentia > Cricetidae > Peromyscus > Peromyscus californicus. The sequence continues at coordinate 34,124,798 of NW_026294573.1, read as the reverse complement.
ATCCCTTCACACGGCCCCTTCCCAAACCCAACCAACAGTTCTCTCTCTCTCTCTCTCTCTCTCTCTCTCTCTCTCTCTCTCTCTCTCTCTCTCTCTCACACACACACACACACACACACACACACACACACACACACTTTGTTCTTTTTCACATCACCCACTGCCCTCCTCTATCCCCTTCCCCTTCCCCTTCCCGCTGGTCTCTTCCCTCCCCTAACAGTTCCTTCTGCTTCATGATATGCATTTCCATCACTCTGTTGTCCTGCCCTCCATGTAGACTTCTTTCTCTCCTTCCATACTCCCTGCTCTACTGTGATGTGTGTGTGTGTGTGTGAATGTAAACCTGCACTACATGGATGAGAAAATATGCACTATTTGTCTTCCTAGGTCTGACTTATTTCACTAAAATAATGGCCTCCAGTTCCAACCATTTTCCTTAGAATGTCATAATTTCATTTTTCTTTACAGCTAAACAAAATTCCACTGTGTAGACATACTACATTTTCTTTATTCATTTGTCTATCGATGACCATCTAGGCTGGTTCCATTTCCTGGCTGTTGTAGATGGTGCAGCAGTAAACATGGATGTCCAAGAACCTCTCTGGTGAAGGACTTAGTCACGTCAGGAGTGATATAGCTTGGCCCTATGGTAGTACTATTTTTAGACTAAATTGTTTTAGATTCATGCATTTTATGTGTAGGAATGTTTTGCCTGCATGTTTGTCTGTGCCCCACATGTGTGCCTAGTGCTCTCAGAGGTCAGGAGAAGGGGTTGGATCACTTGGAACTACACTTATGAATTATCGTGAGTCACCATGTGGGTATTGGGAATCAAACCCAGGTCCTCTGCAAGAGCAAGTACTCTAGACCACTGAACCATGACCTCTCCAGTCTCCTATTTTTATTTTTTTGAGAAACCTCCATGCTGGCTGCACTAGTCTGTATTCCCACTGGGTTCATCTCTCCCTACATATTTCCATTATTTGTTGTCATTTGTTTTTTAGTTTTGATTTTTTTCTTTCTCTTTTTTTTTTTTGTTTTTTGTTTTTTTTCGAGACAGGGTTTCTCTGTGTAGCTTTGCGCCTTTCCTGGGACTCACTTGGTAGCCCAGGCTGGCCTCGAACTCACAGAGATCCGCCTGGCTCTGCCTCCCGAGTGCTGGGATTAAAGGCGTGCGCCACCACCACCCGGCCTCTTTCTCTTTTTTAAAGACAGGGTCTCACTGTGTATACTGGTTGGTCTGGAACTCTCTATGTAGACCAGGCTGGCCTCAAAGTCACAGAGATTGGCCTGCTTCTGTCTCGTGAATGCTGGGATTAAAGGCATGTGCCAACACACTCAGAACATTTATTTTCTTGATAACCATTCTGACTGGAATCTCAAGGTAGTTTTAATCTGCATTTTTCTGGTAGCTATGGATCCCAATGCAGTTTTTTTTTTTTTTAAAGATTTATTTATTTACTATGTATACAGTGTTCTGTCTGCATGTATGCCTGCAGGCCAGAAGAGGGTGCCAGGTCCTTTTACAGATGGTTGTGAGCCATCATGTGGTTGCTGGGAATTGAACTCAGGACCTCTGGAAGAACAGCCAGTGCTCTTAACTGCTGAGCCATCTCTCCAGCCTCCACCACCCTCCTCCCTGACAATGCAGTGTTAATACAAATAAAGACATGAGAGAAGATAGAATTCCATCTCAGAAAGGGCTTCAGGCCCCTGCCTGGTTTGGTTGGGCTGACTCTTCTGGCCTTTAGAGCTAGGCTGGAGGAGATAAAGATCAAGATAACACAGTGTGTTTTTGTTGTCAGTGGGCCTGTGCATCAGAAGGCTGATTGGGGCAGCATCCACGAGAAGATATGCCAGCTGCTAATTCCTCTGCGTACCACCATGCCCTTCTATAACTCAGAGGAAGAAAGGCAGCATGGCCTGCAGCAGCTGCAGAAGCGACAGGCAAGTCCTACAGCCGGTGACAGTGAGGGTGGGGCCTTGGTCTTTATGTTGCCGATCACAGTCCCGCTCACTGGGTCATTTCCCACGTTTTCACTGAATACCCATTGTGCTGGTTTGCTTGAGTGGCCATAACAAGATACCACAGATAGAGTGGTACATACAAGTGTTCATTTTCTCAACACTGCTGGAGGTTGAAAGTCCAAGTCAAGGTTTGTACCTTCTCCCATTCCCTGCCTTTCCCACCTTTTCCTCCCCCTCACCATCCTCCCCCAACCCTCCCAGTCTTCTGCCCACACCCTGTGTATCTTTGGGTGTACATGTGTGTTTGAATTGCCTTTGGATGCCACAGGACAACGTTAGGTGTCCGTCTTCAGAAGCCGTTTACCTTGGTTTTTGGTTTTGGTCTTTTGAGGCAGGGTTTCTCACTGGGCTGGGTTTCACCAAGGAGGTTAGCCTAGCTGGCCAGTGAGCCCCAGCCTATGGCTGTCTCCTCAGTGCTGGGAGCACAAGTGTGCACGCCATGCCTAGCTTTTTCCTTGGTTTCTCTGGGTGTTGAACTCAGGTCCTCATGCTTCTGAGTCACTTTACTGACTGAGCCATCCCTCAAGCCCCAGATCTCTCTTCCTGGCTGATGGGTGGTTGCCTTCCGGCTGAGTCTTCATCTGGTCCTGTGTGCACACATCACGTTGTTGTTGTTGTTGTTGTTTTTAAATTGTTGCTGCCTTTTAAGCCACAGCTGTCTGAATCACCAACTCAGCCGCTACCAGCCAGCGGTTAGGCCTCAAGGGCCATAGCCGGAAGGAATTCTGTTCCCTCAAGCACCAACTCTTTCAAAGCTACAAAAGGAACTTAACTAAATCTTTGTCCCTCTAAAGGACTCAAGGTTCAAAGGTTAAGGTGCAGTTCTGCTCTTCAGAGGCTGAATAGCAAGTAGCTTACCTCCTCTCCTTGCTCACAGAAGCCCCTGTGCTTCTCTTTGCCCTCCTTATCAACCCTTTCTCACCTGGCTCCTCCCTACCACTTCCTGTCAGCTCGTTGCTGACGCAGCCTCCTGACCGCAGGTGAATTTTATTTACTCAAACACATCTTTGCATCATTCATCAAATGTTCCAGAGCATAAACAAAAGTAACACACCTTAAAATAATATTCTACAACACGCTGGTGTTTCTTTGCCTGTCCAATTTTTCTTATAAAGACACCAGTCAATGCTGGTAACATGGCTTAGTGGGGAAGGGTGGCTGAGCCTGACAACGTGAGTTCGATCCCCAGAACCCACAACGTCAAAGGAGAGACCTGACTCCCAGAAGTTGTCCTCTGACCTCTCCGTGTGGCACACATGGACACATAACCCCCCCCCCCACACACACACACAAAATGTAACTAAGATGCCCACTAGGTTAAATTATTTACAGTCTATGTGAGTGGATCCCTTTGAACTGAACCACCTCTTTGGAGAGCATTTTATCCAAATACAATCTGTTCTAGTGGGAGCTTTACCTAAGCCCCTGGCACCCTGGCATCCATATACCCAAAGAATCTGGAATGTTCTGGTGGAAGCCCCACCTCTCTGCCCAGACCATGCCCCTCAGAAAGCCCCTCCAAACACAGCTCCTCCCCCAGAGATGCTCAAGACCACTCCCACAGAGTATTTGAACTGCACCCCAGAAAACAGACACGTGGTCTTTGGTCTCCTTTCCCTGTCTCCTCTCTGGGGGGCCGAAAAATCACCCGGGAGCCCTTTGCTCATTAACCCGTGACTTTCTAATTCGGTCTGATTTGATCTGATTTGGATTGCTGCGTTGGCAGAGAGACCTATGGAGCGCAGAAACTTTTCATCGTATCCTGAGGGAAAAGGATTTAGAGCTCTAGCACATGACTTTTCGGGGGGCCATGGTTCAGTCCATAGAATCCATGTGCCAAGTACTATGATAAGAGCTTTAGTGTATAACACATTGTTTCTCAACCTGTGGGTCATGACCTTTTGAAAACAATGTTTACGTTATGATTCATAACAGTAGCAAAATTACAGGTATGAAGTAGCAATGAAAATAATTTTATGGTTGGGGGTCATCACAACATGAGGAACTGTATTAAAGGGTTACAGCATTAGGGACCACTGGTATAAGAGGATATAAAAATGATATTAATATATCAGGGTATAAAGGAGACTATAAAAACTAATTTACATTATGGCATTAAAGGAACATAAATTATTATCATTATTATTTAAAATTTTTTTTGTTCTTTGAGACAGGGTTTCTCTGTGTAGCCCTGGCTGTCCTGGAACTCACTCTGTAGACCAGGCTGGCCTCGAACTCAGAGATCCACGTGCCTCTGCCTCCCAAGTGCTGGGATTAAAGGTGTGTGCTACTACCACCCAATTAAGAATATCAATTATTAGCCGGGCAGTGGTGGTGCATACCTTTAGTCCCAGTACTTGGGAGGCAGAGGCAGGTGGATTTCTGTGAGTTTGAGGACAGCCAGGGCTACACAGAGAAACCATTTCTTGAAAAACAAAATAAACAAACAAAAAAAAAAACAAAAGAAAAAAAGAAAAAGAATATCAATTATTGTATTTTGAAGATTAACCCCCTTTGTATGCATGTGCACACATGTGTATGCAGGTATGCTTGCAGGTGTGGAGACCAGAGGTTGACTTGGGGTGTCTTTCTCTGCTGCTCCCCACCTTGTATTTTGAGACAAGGTCTCTCACTGAGCCTGGAGCTCGCCCTTTTGGCTAGACTGGCTGGTTAGTGAGACCCTGGGGTCCCTCTTTCCAGTCTGTGGTTATCGTGAATACCGTGATGTTTTTATGTAGGTGCTAAGGACCTGGACTCAGGTCCTCATGCTTGCACAACAGGCATTTTACCCACTGAGCTATCTCCCCAGTCCCCCCAAATTAGCCTCCTGAAACCACAAATCTATAAACACCAGACTCATCAATTTTAGTGTTACAAAACTACGATCATCTGAGAACAATGAAGACTTGAAAGTTGTTTTTATATTAGCCAGGCAGGATAATTTCAGAAGGAAAAAGAGATGTTTTCTTGAAATTAACTCAAATATAAAGACAGAAAGTTTTACTTTTTGAATTTAAATTTTAATTTCTTCAGAATTTCATACATGGCTACACTTTGCACCCTTTCTACCCCTCCCTGTTCTCTTCCAACGCCTCCTGTGTTCCCCTACCCCTCTTCTGTAATGGGGTGTGTGTGTGTGTGTGTGTGTGTGTGTGTGTGTGTGTGTGTATCCTGTAGTGTTGCCTGTATGTACATGATTGGGGACCTGACCGCTTAGGATTGGGAAGCCTTCAGATGGCTCATCCCTGAAGAAAACTGATTGTCCCTCAGCAGCCACTGACCACCTCTAGCTCTTATTAAATGTCCCCCTCCATGGCTGCTCTGGTCTTGCATGAACAACCATGTTGTTGAGAGTTTGTGGGTGCCGTGTCCCTGTTGTGTCTAGAAGATTGTGAAGCAGTGGTCTCAGTCCTCCAGTGCTTACCGTCTCTGTAGATAGAAAGTTTTAGATTGTCCTGTGTCATCTATAGCTTTGCTAAATTAAAGTTTTATTAGAACTGGAAGGATAAGGCCAGTGATGTACATCAGTTGGTAGGGGCTTGACTAGCAGGTACCAAACCCTAGATTCAAGCTTTGGTACCACATAAAACTGACTAGCGGCATATGTTCACCCACATAGTGAGTTTGAGGCTGTCCTGGACTACATAAGACTCTGTCTTTAAAAATAAAGAAATAAAAAGCAATGATGGAAAAGGATGCTGCGAACAAGACCTACAGGAATGCTGTATACTGTTCATCTAGAGCCACCTGTCTGCCAAATTCTGAACTGAAATGAGATACCTTTTCCTGGACCTTGGACTTAGGGCCCCAAGTTTGCATTTTTATCCACCCCAGCCCTGAATCTCATGGCACCTAATACAGGCAGGCTCACCAAGTGCCTTCAGCCAGGCGTTGACATTACCTGTGGGTGTTTCCACCCGTGCCTTTTCCTCGAGACTGTCTCACAGTGTCTATTCCCACCTTCCACAGAAGCACTTGATTGAATTCTGCTACACCGTCGCCCAGAAATATCTTTTTGAAGGAAAACATGAAGACGCTGTCCCTGCGGCTCTGCATTCCCTTCGGTTCCGCATGAGTGTGCACGGCCTGAGCTCAGTAGAGCTGGTGCCTGCTTACCTGCTCCTGGCTGAGGCCAGCCTTGGTGAGTGGGGCTGACTTTAGAACCCTGGAGCCTGTTGAAGTTCTGTATTGATTCCTGACAGGGGCAAGACTCCCTTTTCGGTATGAGGTCTGGCAAAAGGAGGGGGAAGGCAATGGCCACAGCTGACAAAAATCCACTCAAGCTGGGCTTGGTGGCATTCACCTTTAATCCTAGCCCTGGGGAGGCAGAGGCAGGAGGCCACCCTAGTCTATACAGGAAGTTCCAGGACAGCTAGGACTCTACATAAGAGAGACTTTGTCTCAAAAAAAAAAAAAACAGCTGGGTGGTGGTGGCGCACACCTTTAATCCTAGCACTCGGGAGGCAGAGGCAGGCAGATCTCTGTAAGTTCGAGGTCAGCCTGGTCTATGGGGGCTAGTTCCAGGACAGGCAGGGCTATACAAAGAAACACTGTATATTACAAAAAAAAAAAAAAAATCGGCTCAAGTTGGCCTGGGCGAAGGGAAGAAATGGATTAGACTGTTGGAGTGATGGAAGGGGTTAAAGGGCCGACTGCTGTAGCAAATTGCCTGTGCTCTGGGTTTTCTCCTAGGCTCTCTCTCCTCTCTTTCTAAGAGTCCTTTATGAAACTCAGGCTGTCTTCAAACTCACTAGGTAGCTTAAGGGCTGACTTTGAAATTCTAATCCTCCTGCCTCCACCACCCTTCAGTGCTGAGATTTCAGGCCAACACTACATTCCCATGTGTTGTGGGGGATCGAACCCAGGGCTTCATGCATGCTAGGCCAATACCCTATCAACTCAGCTACTTCCAGCCTTCTTTCTTGTCTCTGCCCCTCTGTAGGTATCTACTTCAGTTTGCCTACCTGCAGACTAAATTTTTGTTGTTGTTGTTGGTTTTTTTTTTGTTTGTTTTTGTTTTGTTTTTTTTTTTTTTGGTTTTTCGAGACAGGGTTTCTCTGTGTAGCTTTGCGCCTCTCCTGGAACTCACTTGGTAGCCCAGGCTGGCCTCGAACTCACAGAGATCCGCCTGGCTCTGCCTCCTGAGTGCTGGGATTAAAGGCGTGCGCCACTACCGCCCGGCTTTTTGGTGTTTTTGAGACAGGGTTTCTCTGTGTAGTTTTAGTGCCTGTCCTGGATCTCGTGCTGTAGACCAGGCTGGCCTCAAACTCACAGAGATCCACCTGGCTCTGCCTCCCGAGTGCTGGGATTAAAGCCGTGCGCCACCACCCCGCCCGGCCCTGCAGACTAAATTTTAACATCCTTTGCTGAGTTCCCCTCAGATATCAGATCTAGTTAAATCTGCATGTCCTCAACACCCTAATTGTCGTGCTAGAAACCCCATCCAACTACTGAGGGATCTGGATGCAGAGCAGAGATCCATGGCTAGGCCCCGGGTGGATCTCTGGGAGTCCAATTATCGAGAATGAGGAGGGTTTATATGAGCGAGAATTGTTGAGACCAAGGTTGGATAAAGCATAGGGACAAATAGCCAAACGAATGGAAACACACGAACTATGAACCAATGGCTGAGGGGTCACCAACTGGATCAGGCCCTCCGAATGGGTGAGACAGTTGATTGGCTTGATCTGTTTGGGAGGCATCCAGGCAGTGGGACCAGGTCCTGTGCTCATTGAATGAGTTGGCTGTTTGAAACCTGGGGCCTATGCAGGATTGCTTGGCTCGGCCTGGGAGGAGGGGACTGGACCTACCTGGACTGAGTCTACCAGGTTGATCTCAGTCCGCGGGGGAGGCTTTGCCCTGGAGGAGGTGGGAATGGGGGGTGGGCTGGGGAGAAGGTGAGGGGGGCCGGAGGGGGGAGAACAAGGGAATCCGTGGCTGATATGTAGAACTGAATTGTATTGCAAAATAAAAATAAAAAATTAAAAAAAATCTGCATGTCCTCTAGATTCAAATTGAGAAGCAGAAGTGGATTAGCATCTCATTTCCTTTGCCAATTCCTAGAAGACAGAATTTTGTTAATCCAGGTGAAATGTAGAAGCTACCCTTGTTCCCTGGGGTCAAAGTTCAGAAACAGAGGAACCCACTACCATTAAAGTGAGAGCCGATGTTGGCAGACACTTGCCTGTGGATTGCTATAGGAGATCAGCATTCTGAGAGGAGTTTACATTCTTGAGCATCTACAGTGTTTTAGGCACCATAGACATCTTAATAGCCATCATTTTGAATAACATTTTTCAGGCTAGTACTATAGCTCAACTGTAAAGCACATACCTAGCTTGTTGGTGTAATATAAGAGCCCACCCAAGCCATGCGATCATACTGCTTACTGTAATGCAGAGGGTCCCTGTGTCTGGAGCTCTCTAGTGTGCATTTCCCATAAAGCACTTCACCTTCTAAGAAGATCCCATTCAGGCTTCTTCAACAATGTGTTTGCAGCACCACGAGTCACAATTCAGACACATTTTCTCTCTTGTTGCCTTATGCTAAATCTTCACTTTGAAACGTTTCTCTGCTTTTCCTCAGCTTTTTTTGACCTTGATACTTTCTGAGTGGAGTTGTATTGTCTCATCAGGACCACCAGCCTGCAAATAACAACATGGAGACTTATTAATTATGAAAGCTTGGCCTTAGCTCTTCTAACGTAACCTGTTTTTGTTAACCTGCATTCTGCCATGTGACTTGGGTACCTCTCCTCTGTACCCTACGTCAGACTTCTTCAGTGATTCACTGGCATCTTTGCTTCTCTTCTTCCCAGAGTTCTCTCCCTAGAAGTCCCGCCTATTTTCTCCTGCCTAGCTATTGGCCATTCAGTTTTTTATTAAACCAATCAGAAGGCACCTTAGGCAGAGACACATCTTTACAGTATACAAAAAGATTATCCCACAACATCAGAGATGATTGGCCAATTTAAAAAGTTGTATTATTTTATGCATATGGGTGTTTCACCTGCATGTCTGTTTGTACACCACATCTGTTCCTAGTACCTGAGAAATCAAGAAGAGGGTGCCAGATCCCTAGGAATTAGAGGTACACACAGCTGTGAGCTGCCATGTGGGTGCTGGGAATTGAACATAGGACCTCTGGAAGAGCAGTCTGTGCTCTTAACTGTTGAGCCAACTCTTCAGCCTTGCCAGTCATTTTATAAAGCACCCCTCAGTTGTATTTGTCTGCTGTTCCCTTGTGATTGTATTGAGGTATGGATTTGAGACAGGCATGTCACAAAATGATAGTGTGTTCCCAACGCATCTGATAAACTGACACAACTTTTCTATTACTGATGCTTACTCATAGGCAACAGTGATCAGAAGGTATTAGATGGAAAATACGGAAGTCTAAAGTAGAGGCAGGAAGGTAGAAGTTCAAGACCATCCTCAGCTACAGTGTCTGGATGCTATGCAGCCCAGCTCTGCCTAAGTTTAACGATCTTAATTGGGTTTATTTGCACGTCTAGAATCAGGCAGCCCCTCCTTGCAACAAGTAGGACATGTGTTCCCAAATGCTCACTGTCATACCTTTACTACAGTGGGGCTGGCCACGCTTCTCTATCATGAATCACTGTGATTCTAGTTTGGTTTATAAAGTGGTACTTTGGAGTCATATAAACATCCCAGTCTTTACCAAACCCTTGATGTATTCATTCATTTATAGCCACTTATTGTGATTCCTGTTTCCCCGTTTTAGTCACCAGGTTTTAACCCACCACAGTTGTTACTGTTATTCACGTCTTACCCACACCTGATTTGGTCAGTGGCTGCTCTCACTCAGGCCCACACCTGATTTGGTCAGTGGCTGCTCTCACTCAGGCCCACACCTGATTTGGTCAGTGGCTGCTCTCACTCAGGCCCACACCTGATTTGGTCAGTGGCTGCTCTCACTCAGGCCAGCTTTGCATCTCCTTGCTCTTTGAAACATCTCCAATTTTTTTTTTTTTGAGTTCCTGCTTTCTGACACATTATCTCCCAGATGCCCCACCCTTTCATTTCTTCATAGAAAACGAATCTGGACACTAAAAGCTGTTCCTAGACTTACGGCTGTAGGGGTCTGGCCTCTGCCAGGACTGATCAGAGTAGAGAGTTAGAAATGGATGTGTAAACACAATACTGTGTTGTGTGTGTCTACACACGACATCTATGTTAGAAACAATCTCAGCATCACGCAGAAGGAAATTATGGACAAGGCGAAAGTAGCCAGCGAGGCAATCCTTTTTATAAAAAGGGTGTCCAAGATCCAAACCTGGCGAGCAAGCCCACAGCCACAAGAAGTTCACTCATTTTTTATTCTAGCGCAGGTGGTGATTGTGTCTTTTCCTCATTGGCTGGGGTCTGACTTCAGTCTTCTGCAATTGGCTAGTTGTAAAAGGAAATAAAGGAGAGTGGGAAGGGGTGGGCCATTTAAGTCACTTAAATTCCAAGGACACAGCAGGTCCTTTGTGGAAAGGAAAGTCTAACTGGGTCAGGGGGATGCAAACATTTCCATAAAGGGTTCACCTTTATGTGGGGGAGATCAAACAATTTGAATTCCTTGTCATAAACAAAGGTTTATAGTGTTTGCCCGACAAGGCTAACATTTAATATTTCTCACACACACATGACATGGGTCTGTGCCAGCACACCCAAACCCTGTGTGCACCCATCTTCAGTTTGCAGCCCCTTGTCCGACAGTGAGGATGGATGTTGGCGCCCACAGTCATCGATGTGCTTGTGTATATAATGGGCTTCTAGGACCTAACTAATCCTTTTTCTCCAGTCCAAGCTCCGCCACCAACAAAGATGCCCTCCCCTGCCTGTGTGGGCTCTCCTCCTCACTTGGGGGCTGACTCTCCTGCATGCATGTCCTTAGTCTTTTGGGCTCTGGCTCCCTGTGCCAACCAGGCTTTGTACCTATAGGAATGCCCACCTTACCCTGCTGAGGTCTGACATTGCATTCTAGACAGTAGAAAGAGCACCAGGCCAGGAAATACAGCCCAGACTATGCACTCTGGCACTGACCAGGGGGCTTTGAGAAAGCCATTTAAGCTGAAGCGCCACCATCTCCCACCTGCTCACTCCCTGCTATTTCCATGTCTTCTGTGGCTTTTCTTCAGTCTCAACTGTGGTGATATTTTATTTGTGTTGAAATGTGGTGATATTTTATTTTGTGCTAAAATGTGGTGATATTTTATTTGTGCTTTTATAAAACTTGCCTGGAGATCAGGGAAATAGGGAAAGCCAGCACCCAACCTTACCTCACCAACTCTTCACCTTCCAAATGCAAGCTACTTCCTGTCTTACCTATACCTTTATTGCCTTGCTGTTCTGCCCTCTCATTGGCTATCTTAGTCCAGCTACCTCACTTCTTTGTCACTGTCTGTCTATACAGACCTCCAGGTCTCTATGGTTGGTACTGAGATTAAAGGTGTGTGTCACCACGCTTGGCTCTGTTCCCTAGTGTGGCCTTGAACACACAGAGACCCTGACTGATAAGTGATCAGATTAAGGGTGTGTGCTGCATGACTTCTTGTTTACTTAAAATGGCTGGCCTTTTCCCCTGATCTCCAGGCAAGCTTTATTAAAGCACAAATAAAATATCACCACATTTCCCCTTTTTTTGTCTAATAAAAATAAAACAAAACAGTTATAGCTAATAAAACTGTTTGGCCTATGGCAAGGCAGCTTAGAGGCAGGTGGAAAATCCAAACAGACAGACAGGAAGAGAAAGGAGAGCAGAGGAGACACTGCTAGCCGCTGCCAGGAGAAGCAAGATGTAAAGTACCTGAAAGCCACAAGCCACGTGGCAAGGTATAGATTTATAGAAATGGGTTAATTTAAGATGTAAGGGCCAGCTAGTGAGAAGCCTGAGCCATTAGGCCATATCATTTGTAAATAATATAAGCCTCTGTGGTTTTCATTTGGGTCTGAGTGGCTGCTGGACCAGGAAAACTTTCAGCTACACTCAATTTCACCAAACAATGTGATCCCATTACATGTCCAAGAAGACAAACTCCCACAGCAGTCTGCCCTGAATGATTGGCTCTCTCCTGTTCTTTTCTCTCTTCTAGTTATGGAGACCTTCTCTCAAGTCCTTGGGGGCACTCTTATTCTAGAAGACTTTAACTATTTCCTCCATGTCTCCTTCCCTCCCTTCCACCTAACTAGTTCCTTGTTGTCGCTCAGTCTCAGGTCAAGGTTTCTATTCTCTGGTCTGGAAGCCTTCCTGTAGTTGGTTTGGTTTTGTTCTTAACTCTTTACTCTTTGCAGGCCTGCCACCTAGCTCCCAAATAAATACATGGAGACTTAGTCTTACTTATAAATGCCCGGCCTTAGTTTGGCTTGTTTCTAGTAAGCTTTTCTTAAATTATCTCATCTACCTTTTGCCTCTAGGCTTTTATCTTTCTCTATTCTACATACCTTCTTAGTCTGTGGCTTGCTGTGTAGCTGGGTGGCTGGCCCCTGGAGTCCTCTCTCCTCTCTCTCCTTCTCTCACTTTTCCCTCTTCTTTTTGTCCTTCTATTTATTCTCTCTGCCTGGCAGCCCCTGCCTATCCATTTCCTGCCTAGCTATTGGCCCTTCAGCTTTTTATTAGACCAAAGGTATTTTAGACAGACAGAGTAACACAGCTTCACAGAGTTAAACACATGCAGCATAAAAGAACGCAACACATCTTTGCATCATTAAACAAATATTCCACAGCATAAACAAACGTATATGGTGATAGAACTCGGGCTGTCTGGCTCAGGGCTGTGCCTTACCTGTTGAGCTAACTCACTCTCCATGGGTCTCTTTCTTAATCCACTCACTTAGAAACATCTTCCTTTTGTCCTGAGCACTCACTCCATTGTTAGTTATAGATTTTTTGGTGAGAGTCCTTCCTCTCTCCTCCTAGACTCAGGAGAACCAGCTCCATCCTCCCATGAGGTTGTCACATCCTCACCCTCTGTGCTGTGTCACCGTGAAAGCCTCTGTTGAGTCTGAGTACCTCTTCATAGCATGGCTCTGGGAATTAAGCTCATAGGAATGATCACGAAAGCGCTTTGAAAGCTGAAAGTGCCGTTGAAATGGAAGGTTTCAACACAGGGCCAGATCCTCGAGGCACAACCTTGCCAAACATTTGGAAAGTTAAAATATGTCACATTCCTTTCACACATGCTTTTCATTCTAGAGACTCCTCGGCCTGGAGTAGAAACTTAGCAGACAAGCATCTTTTCTTCTTTCCCTTTTCAGTTTCTCTCTCTTTTCCTGTCTTTCTTTGACCAAAACTTGGAAGTTTGAATTAAGGAGGAATGGCATTAGCAGTAATAGTTCAAAGAGAACGGAGGCATCCTCGCTGTCCCTGCCTCTGCTCTCAGCACTACACAGCAGTGTGAGCGCCACACCTGCATAGACAAGAAGGGGGAAGGACTAGTTAGCATAGACAAGAAGGGGGGAGGACTAGTTTGCATAGACAACAAGGGGGGAAGGACTAGTTAGCATAGACAAGAAGGGGGGAAGGACTAGTTAGCATAGACAAGAAGGGGGGAGGACTAGTTAGCATAGACAACAAGGGGGGAAGGACTAGTTAGCATAGACAACAAGGGGGGAGGACTAGTTAGCATAGACAACAAGGGGGGAGGACTAGTTAGCATAGACAACAAGGGGGGGAGGACTAGTTAGCATAGACAACAAGGGGGAAGGACTAGTTAGCATAGAAAACAAGGGGGAAGGACTAGTTAGCATAGACAACAAGGGGGGAAGGACTAGTTAGCATAGACAACAAGGGGGGAGGACTAGTTAGCATAGACAACAAGGGGGGAAGGACTAGTTAGCATAGACAACAAGGGGGGAGGACTAGTTAGCATAGACAACAAGGGGGAAGGACTAGTTAGCATAGACAACAAGGGAGAAGGACTAGTTAACATAGACAACAAGGGGGGAAGGACTAGTTTGCATAGACAACAAGGGGGAAGGACTAGTTTGCATAGACAACAAGGGGGAAGGACTAGTTAGCATAGACAAGGGGGGAAGGACTAGTTTGCATAGACAACAAGGGGGGAAGGACTAGTTTGCATAGACAACAAGGGAAGGAAGGACTAGTTTGCATAGACAACAAGGGAAGGAAGGACTAGTTAACATAGACAACAAGGGGGAAGGACTAGTTAACATAGACAACAAGGGGGGAAGGACTAGTTTGCATAGACAACAAGGGGGAAGGACTAGTTTGCATAGACAACAAGGGAAGGAAGGACTAGTTAACATAGACAACAAGGGGGAAGGACTAGTTAGTATAGACAAGGGGGGGAAGGACTAGTTTGCATAGACAACAAGGGGGAAGGACTAGTTAGCATAGACAACAAGGGGGAAGGACTAGTTAGCATAGACAACAAGGGGGGAAGGACTAGTTTGCATAGACAACAAGGGGGAAGGACTAGTTAGCATAGACAACAAGGGGGGAAGGACTAGTTAGCATAGACAACAAGGGGGGAAGGACTAGTTAGCATAGACAAGGGGGGAAGGACTAGTTTGTATAGACAACAAGGGTGAAGGACTAGTTTGCATAGACAACAAGGGGGGAGGACTAGTTAGCATAGACAACAAGGGAAGGAAGGACTAGTTTGCATAGACAACAAGGGAAGGAAGGACTAGTTTGCATAGACAACAAGGGAAGGAAGGACTAGTTTGCATAGACAACAAGGGAAGGAAGGACTAGTTTGCATAGACAACAAGGGGGGGAGGACTAGTTTGCATAGACAACAAGGGAAGGAAGGACTAGTTTGCATAGACAACAAGGGAAGGAAGGACTAGTTTGCATAGACAACAAGGGAAGGAAGGACTAGTTTGCATAGACAACAAGGGAAGGAAGGACTAGTTTGCATAGACAACAAGGGGGGGAGGACTAGTTTGGGCTCACGGTCTCACAGGGTTCAGTCCATTGCGATGGGGAGGGCAGGGCGGAGCAGAGCAGTTTTCCTCATAGTGGACAAAATGCAGGGAGAGAGGGAGGGGCTGACCGGGATGACTTTCAAGGACACTTGTCTAGTGGCCACTCTCCTCCCAAAGAAACCACTAAGACAGCGTGCAGCTGGGGACCAGGTGACAAGGTATGAGCCCGAGGAGGGCGTTTCGTGGGGCTCACGTCTTTATCTTTTCCTGGTCTGTGGGGCTCCTGACCTCGAGGCTGGAGACTTTTCTCCTTTTCCACACTGCTGGTTTCTGTCCAACCTGCAGGCATCTATCCTTACAGAGAGGTCCTAGTCCTCCAGTCTAGGCTCTTCCTGCTGTCGTGGTGACTGTGGTCATTTCCGTCAAAGCCCTTCATGGTTGGTTTGTTGTGGACCTTACCCTCCTGGACAGAAGGTTCCTTTGCAATCAGTGGCCACACTTAGTTGGGTGTGCACTCAACATCGATCACAGTAATGGAGACTCAGGGAGTCAGGTGAGTTACCTCACCTGAAGGAAGTTTCCTGTTGTAGAATATTATTATTTTAAGGTGTACTACTTTTGTTTATGCTCTGGAACATTTGTTTAATGATACAAAGATGTGCCGGGCAGCAGTGGTGCACGCCTTTAATCCTAGCACTCGGAGGGCAGAGCCAGGTGGATCTCCGTGAGTTCGAGGCCAGCCTGGGCTACCAAGTGAGTTCCAGGAAAGGCGCAAAGCTACATGGAGAAACCCTGTCTCGAAAAACCAAAAAAAAAAAAAAAAAAAAAAAAAGATACAGAGATGTGTTTGATTAAATAAAATTCACCTTCGATCAGGAGGCTGCGTCATCAACTAGCTGACAGGAAGTGGTAGGGAGGAGCCAGGTGGGAAGAATTTATAAAGAGGAGCGAGGAGGAAGGAGCACGAGGGCTTTGGGGAGACTCGAGCAAGGAGAGGAGGTGAGCTACTTGCTCTTCAGCCTCTCTGAGGAGCAGAATTCCACCTCAACCTTTGAATCTTGAGTCCTTTAGAGGGACAGAGATTTAGTTAAGTTCCTTTTGTAGCTTTGAAAGAGTTGGTGCTTGAGGGAACAGAATTCCCTCTGGCTACGGCCCTTGAGGTCTAACCGCTGGCTGGTAGCGGCTGAGTTGCAGCTGCTGATTCGGACAGCTGTGGCTTAAAAAGCAGCAACAATTAAATAAAAAGACAACAGTCTCCTCCTCTGGTAACTGTTTCCTGGAATTGCTGGTAGACTTGTCACAGGTTCAGATGGGCTGGCTGGTGTGGGGCAGCCACATCCTTGGGAAAGGCTGCTCCCTTTCCTTCCCCTGAGTACCTTCAATGTGACTGCTCCTTCTGTCTTCCTTGGCTTTCATCACCAAGGCCTGCAGAACCTCCCCCTATAATGTAATGTGTCTAGGTTTGCCACTAATCAATGTCAGCCTTTGTCTCACTCTCCAGACAAACGCCACTGGTCTCTTCTTCCATCCCATATGTTGTAAAGTCACCCTTCAGGAGTGTCTCACTTCCTTCACACCTCCACTCCCCACCCCCGGCAGCATGCCTGGACTGACCACTCATGGGGCACAGTGTGAGCTCTGACGAAGAACCCTTGGGCTGGAGCCCCGTGTTTGCCTTACCCTGCCCTGCTCTCTGAAGCCTGCAGCCCCTGGTGCATTCTCCCAAGCATGTCTTTCCTTTCAGGACTGATGTTTGTTTGGGTGCAGTTGCACTTGGCCTTGGGAACTTTTCTGTTGTTTCTTTTTCGAGACAAGATTTCTCTGTGTAGCCCTGGCTGTCCTGGAACTCACTCTGTAGACCAGGCTGGCCTTGAACTCAGAGATCCACCTGCCTCTGCCTCCTAATGTGGGGATTAAAGAAATGCACCTCCACCACCCAGCCCTAAAAATTTTTTAATTTTAAAAAGTATTTTTAAAAGCCTGATATAAACCTGGTATGATGGTGTGCACCTTTATTTCCCAGCACTCAGGAGGCAGAGGCAAGAGGATCTCTATAGAGATCTGGTCTACATAGAGTTCAAGACCAGAGCTACAAAGACCCTATCTAAAACAAACAAAACAAAACAAAAAATTACCAAGTAAATAAATAAATAAAAATATAAAGGTCTAGTGTGTGTGTATAGAAAGAGAGAATTCACAATCTATAAATTTACCCTTTTGAGGTACAATCTAATATATTTAAAAGGTTGTAAACTGGGCGGTGGTGGCGCATGCCTTTAATCCCAGCACTCGGGAGGCAGAGCCAGGCGGATCTCTGTGAGTTCGAGGCCAGCCTGGACTACCAAGTGAGTTCCAGGAAAGGCGCAAAGCTACACAGAGAAACCCTGTCTCGAAAAACCAAAAAAAAAAAAAAAAAAAAAAAAAAAAAAAACCACAAAAAAAAAAAGGTTGTATAACTCACTCTATTTAATTACAGAACATTCTGTCACCTCTAAAAATCCATGTAATTGTAGTAGTTACCCCTCATTAGACATCCCCACTTGTTCCTTTCCCTGATTCCCCCACCCCCAGCCACAACTAACTCCTATCTCTCTGTGCATGTACCTGTTCTGGGCATTTCGCATAAAAGGAATCTGACCATATGTGGCTTTTGGTGCCTGGCTTCTTTCACTTAGCATGCTGTTTTCAAGCCATCTGCTCTGTAGCAGGGATCCAGGACATATTCTCTTTATGACTAGTCACAGTTCACTCATGGGGAAGGATATGCTTATCAACTGATGAACATTTGTTATGAATAGATTGCTAGGAACATTCATGAGCAGTTTGCAGCACCAATAAATATTTGTATCAATGAATAAATGAATGTATGATGACTCATATTTCATTGTATATTCTTTGTTTAAAAACTGAATTATAACCTATTTATTTATTTGGTGGTTTTTGAGATAGAATATCTCTATGTAGACCAGGCTGGCCTCACACTCATGAAGAACCTCCTGCCTCTGCCTCCTGAGTGCTGGAATTAAAGGCATGCACCACCCTGCCTGG
Source organism: Peromyscus californicus insignis (assembly GCF_007827085.1). Lineage (NCBI taxonomy): Eukaryota > Metazoa > Chordata > Mammalia > Rodentia > Cricetidae > Peromyscus > Peromyscus californicus. The sequence goes on along the minus strand of NW_026294573.1, from coordinate 34,106,826 downwards.
CTTATAACATCTTTTATAACTGATTTTTGGCAGGTCTGGGCCGGATAGTGCAGGCTGAAGAATATCTATCCCAAGCCCGGTGGACAGTCCTCAAGTCAACTAACTGTAGTAATGCCACACACTCTTTACTGCATCGGAACCTGGGCCTTCTCTACATAGCCAAGGACAACCACGAGGAAGCCCGGTACCATCTGGCTAATGATGTGAGTGAGCTCACTTAAAACCCCTGGATACTTCCAAGGACACTTCTGTTCAGTGTTTCTTTAACTGAGCATTCTCTAAGACTGACTGCTCATACTGACCATTCGAGAGTCGCAGCAAGAATTCAGTTCTTTTCTTTCTTTCTTTCTTTTTTCCAGAGCTGAGGACCAAACCCAGGGCCTTGCGCTTGCTAGGCAAGCACTCTACCACTGAGCTAAATCCCCAACCCCAAGAACTCAGTTCTAATGACCCAGGTTCAAATCCTTCTACTTCCTGGCTATGCAAATGTGGCCGGGCCCCACCTCCCCCATCCCTCAGTTGTCTCTGAAGAGAGCTGCACACTGCCTAAGACAAGGGCTGTGCTTCTGTTCCCAGCTTTGCTGGTTCTATGACAAATTAGTTAACCTTTCTTTCACATGTAAGACACAACCACATCAGTGCATTGCAGAGATTAATAAAAGACTGTACGCACTGGACTTAGTGGCTCTCTGTTAAAATAATATTAACATCGCTTCTTCAGCGTGTGGTTATTAAATTTAAATGAGCTGGATCTATAAGAAAGTACTTACAATCTATAAAACTGTGCAAATGTTGGACAGGAGGAGTGATGAGCTGTTCTTCTCAAGTTGGGAGTTCCTCATAGAATTTTTGGAGAGGAAAATATCAGACAGAGTTCCTGCACCTGAATTCCAGGTTGGGTCATCCTGTCATCTCCACGGGGTCTTTCTGTCGTGTCTCCACTCACCTCTCCACGCACACACCCTTGCCTTTGGTTGCCTGCCTCTGCACTTGCCTTAGACTCTTCCCTGAACCTCCAGGCCACTCTCTGTGCAACTCTCTGCCCTGGGAGGCTGACCTCCATGGTCATCCTGGATGCCATTGCTGTGTGACTTTGCTAGGGATTAAAGAGTGGGAGGCACAGTTGGGGAGAGGAGGCTGGGAGATACAGTGGAGGAATCGTGGGTGCACACACACACACACACACAGACACACACAGAGACAGACACATATTTGTTGCTTTTTGTTTGTATTTCTTTTGGACAGGGTCTCACTATGTATACCAGCTGACCTCAAACTCATAGAGGTCCACCTGCCTCTGCCTCCCAAGTGCTGGGATTAAAGGTACATGCCACACCTGTCTCTAGATACATTTTTTGAGACAAGGTCTTATTATATACTCCAGGTTGATCTTGAACTCACCATCCTCCTGCTTCAGCCTCCTGAGTGCTGGGATTGCAGATTTTGATATCACACCCAGATGTTCGCCCCCTAAACACACTTCATGGATACAAACTACAGAAACCTCGGTCTTCATGTGTGCACTTCAGTAAGTTTCAGTGCATTTACAGAGCTGCATAACCAGCAGCACAATTGAGTTTTGGAACATTTCCATCTCCAAAGGAACCCTCATCTCCATCTGCGCTCATTTCCCATTCAAATCCCAGGCCCGGGTGGCCAGTCTCGTCTCCACAGACTCTCTCTCTCTTTTTTTTTTTAAGATTTATTTATTATGTATACAGTGTTCTGTCTGCATTCCAGAAGAGGGCACCAGATCTAAAGATACATGGTTGTGAGCCACCATGTGGTTGCTGGGAATTGAACTCAGGACCTTTTAAAGAGCAGCCAGTGCTCTTAACCTCTGAGCCATCTCTCCAGCCCTCCACGGACTCTTTATAAAGGGAGAATCTGTCTGATTCCTCTCACTTTGCGTAGCATTTGGAGTCCATTCATGTTGCTGTATGATCAGCAGCTGGTCCCTTCTATTGTCAAGGACCTGTCCACTCTGTCTGGGCCACAGGTTATTTATCTACTCTTGAGATGATGGGTGTTTCTGCTCTGGGGCTGTTATGAATGACTGTGACAGACGTTTGTGAACCAGTCTCTCTGTGGACACACCCGTGCATTTCTCTTGGGAAGGTACCCAGAGGAGGAATACCGGGGCCCCACAGCAGCTCCATAGTCAGTCTTCTGAAGATCTGCCTGGCTGTTGCCCAGAGGCCACACCATTTTCCATCCCTCTTAGCCATGTCTGGGGCTTTTATTTCCTCTCCAGGCTTGCCGGTTTCTCTTTTTGGAGAGAGCCATCATCCTGGCTATGAGGAGAGGGAAGACTGTTGTGATTTTGTTCTGCATTTCTTGACTGACTGGCAGTTGGAGCATTTGTCACATGCTTATTAGCCATTCATGTATCTTTTGGAGGAATGTCTTCTCAGGTCCCTGGTCCATTTTTACATCCGGCTGTAGGAAGAGTCTTTCTGTGCGTTCTGGGCACAAGCCCTCCATTGTCCCCTGGTTCCGGGGACTCAAGCGCCTTTCTCTTCCTCCCACAATAGATTTATTTTGCCAGTTGTGCGTTTGGAACAGAAGACATTAGGACCTCAGGAGGCTACTTCCACCTGGCCAATATCTTCCATGGTCTTAGTAAAATGGAGCTGGCAGACACGTTGTACACAAAGGTGAGCTTGCATCAGCTTACACAGCCTAACCCTCCGAGTCCTTCACTTTCCCCTTTCTCTAGTGCTAAAACGGCGAATCCTTAGCATCTGCATAGCGATTCACAGAGAGGCAGAGCTTATGGCAGGCTCTGTCACACCCTGTCACACAGCCCAGCGAGGCAGTCATATGGAAGGAAGGAACTTCCCTGAGTTTGATCCAGGACCCACATGGTGGAAGGAGAGGCCCGCCTCCTAAAAGTTGTCCACTGACCTCCACGTGTGTGTTGTGGCACCCAGGCATGTCCCGCCACCACCCGGTGCATGTCCTGTGTTCAGTGGGGGCCGGGATCTGAACTCAGGTCTCATGCGTGCACAGCAAGCGCTCTATCCACTGAGCCTTCTCTCCTGCCTCCCAACGCTTCGTGTAAAAACTTTCCAGTGTATGAAAATGCCAGTTATCCATTCAGGAATCCCTCACTCAGGTAGCAACTGGGGTATAGGCTATCATACTGTGACTTTGGCTTTCTATTTTAGAACCATTTCTTAGAAAAAGGTTTTTTGGGACAGGCAATGGTGGCACACACCTTTATTCCCAGCACTCAGGAGACAGAGGCAGTGGGATCTCTGAGTTTGAGGCCAGCCTGGTCTACAGAGCTAGTTCCAGGACAGCCAGGGCACAGAGAAACCCTGTCTTGGGAAAAAAAAAAAAAAAAAAAAAAAAAAAAAAGCATTTCAGTGTACCTGAACCTAGTGAATTTTGGAGTCAGTCAGACCTGGGTATGGAGTCAGGCTATGCCATTTGTCGGCTATTTCCAAAAGTTAAGTGTATTGGTAACTTTTCTAAGCCAGAGTTTATTCACACATAAATGGGAGTAGTAAGTATGTGCTTCCTAATGGTAGCCGTTGACCTGAGACCCTGGCAGGCTGCCCTGGTGAGCCTGCCCAGCCCTTGTCTTACACACTTGCACCAGGCCTGTCTGGACTCCTGGGGCTCCCTCTGCTCCCATGCACAGTGAGGGCTTCTAGAGTCAGGAAACCTGGCCTTGAACAGCAGGTTCCCACCTGGCTGGCCCGTGGCTGGCCCTGACCTGCTGGTCTGATCGCCCTGCTCTCCCAACAGGTCTCGGAGATCTGGCATACATATTTGAATGGTCACTATCAAACCCTCTTACGGGCTCGTTCCCAACAAACAGACTTACTGGGCAAACAGTTTGTGAATGACACCGGCCTGGGTAAGTGGCAGGTCTCCTAGCAAGTGGCACAGTGGCTTTCCCCCCAACACTCAGGTCTCGCCTCTGTGTGTTCTCACAGAGCCCATCGGTGCCCATTGGTGCCACCTTCCTCATTTTGCAGCTGGAGAGAAAAATGGGCTCAAAGAGCTTGTACCAGTATCAGAAAAAGTTCAGACTCCCGCCATCCCACACAATCCTCAGGAGGCTGATAAGGGCAGACTTAGAGAAAAGGGGACCCCCATTAGACCCTGGTGGTTTCTACCTAGCATCTGTTTCTTTGTTGTGCCTCCATGGTCCATAAGCCCAGGGACGTTCTGTGCAGAAGTTGCCTTGTTGATCCCTCCTGACACCCTGTCCTCCTGGGCCAGACTTGATCCATCTCCATCCTCAGGCCTGCAAAGGGCTGCATATTGGGTAGTACTGTATGGGGCCATGCTCTCTGAGAGGGTAAAAAGATGGGAGATCTAGTTCCCACTCAAAAGCCACCCCCAGGGCAGGTGACACAGAGCAGCAGCAAAAGGATATTCTGCAAGTGCAAACCCTGACAGGAGTCCCAGAAGAGGACCGGTGGGCACCATGGGAAGGGTGACTTTGAAGGCGAGATTGTAAGATAAAGTTTAGAAGTTTAGTAACTTTATTCAGTTTTCTCATCAGGAACACAGTTCACATTATAGTAGAAACATGCCATGTATGGGTGGCCATGCTTCGCATCATGGGTATGTCCTTTTGCCTTTTTCTTTAATCGTATCACTTAAATATATGCTCTTAAGTGCAGACCCATAATAATCAACACAGGAACAAAAACCTCTGGGAAGTTTTTTGGGATTATGGATCTTCCATAATCCCAGCACTTAGAGGTAGAAGCAGGGGGATGGAAGTTCAAGGCTAGCCTGGGCTACATAGCAAGTCTAATAGCATTTCAATAAAACAAACAAAGAAAAAAATCTGCGGGGAAATAAGCAGACTCGGTGGGGACAGTCAGGCTGTTGTAGGTCAGCTGTCTTTGACCTTGGCGGGAGGAACTAGGCAGCTGCAACTGGGGCGGTGGTTGAATGGGTCCCAAGGAGTCTGCCTGACAGATTCCCTGTCGAGGAGCACAGGAGATGTCAGCCTCTGAAATAGAAACCTTAGCAGCTCTGGGGGCTGTGGTCACTCCGATACTGACCTGCTAGACGAGCTGGAGAGCTGTACAAGCTGTCCTACTTCCCTGACTCCTGGAACCCCCGTGAGGAGGCTGCAGAAGTCCACAGCTGAGTGTCTAGGACAAGGGCAGGTGTGTGTGTGTGTGTGTATGTGTGTGTGTGTGTTTGTGTGTGTGTGTGTGTGTGTGTGTACACAGATGCAGCATGCCCCATGTAGCCAGCTCCAGCAAGCCTGTTTCTGTTCCTGCCCAGCCACTGGGTACAAGCCAAACAGCCATACCTGGTTTTTACATGACTGCCTGGCTCTGAACTCAGGCAGGTCCTTGTGCTCATACAGCAAGCTTTCTTATCCACTAAGCCTCTAAACCACTGAGCTCCCCCCACCCCAACCCCCACCAGCCTCTGAGGTCTGTGTGCCTTCCCTCCTCTTCCAATGCAGATGAAGCCCAGGAAGCAGAAGCCATTCGGATCCTAACTTCAATCTTGAGCATCCGAGAATCTACTTCCAGCAAAACACCCCAAAAAACCGTCCTTGTTCTGAAGACCCTGAGCATACTTTACTATCTGATGTTGGAGACTTCAAAGGTAAGCTTCCCCAGAGAAGCTGCCTATACAGAGACAGCAAAGCCTCTAGCAGTTCAGTTCAGCTACTTCTCGCCCGCTACCTCCAGGGCAAGCTTTCCGTCTATAACACTGCCAGGCCGGTTGTCTGATGGACTCTGGGATTTCTTCTCTCGGGGGGCATTTCCAGGGCTGTGTGGATGAACTGAATGGGGTGGGGGTAGTGCTAGGAAACCTGCTGCATCCAGGAAGGTTCTGAAGATGCTGGTGGAGACTGAAGTGGCCTCTGTGTCCTAGCTCCCTGTTGTTGTGGGGATTTAGGCAGACAGGAACTGCCTTTCAACTGTTAAAAAGGAGGCCAGACACTGGCTGAAGCCCATTACATGACCGTCATGTTTAATTCTCACCCCTTCTTTATAGATAAGGAAACTGAGGCACAGAAAGACTTGATTATTTTTTCAATGTGTTATAGACAGTAAGTGGTCTATCTCAGGCTATTGATTGATTCATCCATTCAAATATTTATCGAGCATCTACCACTTGAAAGGCTTTCTGTCAAGAACGGAGCAGACAGAAGCAGATAGCCAAACAAGTTACTTCTCTGTAGAACTTGGGACTTCTGGAGAAAGAGAAGCTACCCTAATCAGACAGATATGTAAATGTCTAATATCACCTCAGACAGTAAAAAGTGCTATAAAGAAAAATAGAACAGAAGTGTATGTGGGCAACATGGAGAACTCCACACTGCCTCCTCACACCCTCCTTCCCTCCCTCCCCCGCTTCCTTCCAGAACTTCTGTTAAGCACCGGGTCTGGGGCAGCTCAGTATGGTCATAAGACAGTGTGACGGTGAAGCTCATGGTACTGGGGGAGCACAGAAGAGGGGTGCTAATCCCGGAATTCTGGGAGAAATAGAGACCAGGAAAATATTTCCAGAGAATTTTCACATTACCATTGTCTAAAACCTCATTCCTACAGGTCAGGGTCCATTTTAGGGGGAAGTCATTACTCCAAAGCATGCTAAGGATGTTAGGTCTCCTGCAGGTGCGTAGACAAAAAGGGCCCGTCTGTACATCTGTACGGGGAGACTCATCACCACCCATTTCCTCCATGTCTTTCTTCCCTGTCTAAAGCTGTGGTCCCGCCCTCCTCCTTTGACTGTTCTTACTGTGATAAACACCATGACCAAAGGCAACCTGGGGGGAGGAGAGGGTTGTGTGCACTTATACTTCTGGCTCACAGTCCGTCAGTGAGAGAAATCAGGGTAAGAACTGAAGCAGGCCGGGCGGTGGTGGCGCATGCCTTTAATCCCAGCACTTGGGAGGCAGAGCCAGGCGGATCTCTGTGAGTTTGAGGCCAGCCTGGTCTCCAAAGCGAGTTCTAAAAAAGGCGCAAAGCTACACAGAGAAACCCTGTCTTGAAAAACCAAAAAAAAAAAAAAAAAAAAAAGAACTGAAGCAGAAGCCGTGGAGGAATGATGCTTAGGGATGGTGCCGCCCACAGTGAGCTGCCCCCCCTCGCCCTCCCCATCGATCACCAATCAAAACAGTCACTCATAGACATGGCCACAGGTCAGTCTGATCATGGCAACTCTTCAGATGAGCTTCTCCCTTCCCAGGTGACTCTAGGTTGTGTCAAGTCTACAATAAAAGCTAACCAGTAAAGCCGGGCAGTGGTGTCGCACGCCTTTAATCCCAGCACTCAGGAGGCAGAGGCAGGCAGATTTCATGAGTTTGAGGTCAGTTTGGTCTACAGAGTGAGTTCCAGGACAGCCAGGGCTACACAGAAGAACCCTGACTCAAAAGGAGAAAGCAAACAAACAACAACCAGGACATCCACTACCATCACCAATCTTTCCAATACCTCTTTTCTACTTTCATTGGTTCTTTGGCATACATTTCTGCTTAAAATTCTGTCATAAACATGGATGTGGTGGTGTACACAAGTAGTCCCAGCACTCAGGAGGAAGAGACAGTAGGAGCAGAAGTTCAAGTTCACCCTCAGCTACACAGCACATTTGAGACCAGCCTGGGCTATGAAAAAGCCTGTCTCAAAAACATAAAAACAGTATCATCATGTTTTTTTATTCACTGTGCCTGTTGTCTTTCCTGCACAAGGACACGGACTTCTGTGTGTAGTTGGTCCCTGGCAGCTTCTCAGTCAACAGTGTTTAGAAGAAAGGGTGGGGAAAATAGGAGCCGGAGACTACCCTGAGATAGAGATCCCATGGAGCCTCTGCCCAAGCCTCTGGGCCCCAGGGTCTCTGGGATAATCTACTTGTGACACCAGAGGAGACCTCTCTGCCTCCCAACTCTGGTCCCTGGCTGGAGACCCTTCCCAGCTCTCACTCTCCTGAGGAGGTGTACCTGTCTGTGAACTTTCCGTGGAGCTCAGTGGCTAGCGAGAGAAGGTGACCAGTTCCCTCCCTGGTTTCTGAGTTAAACACAAATTTAGTTTCTTATTGATATTCTTTCCTGGGACCACTTCCACTTACCACTGAAATTCTGTTTCAGGCAAAGGAACACGCCATGAGAGCCCTCAGTCTAGCTGAAGAATATCTTAGTGTGCAGGAGCAAAGGGTTATTCAAGAGTTACTGACTATCATCTCAACCGAGGAAGAACAGCCCATCACCTAGAGAGGCAGTGCTGGCGGTGCCTTGGGGGCTGTGGACTGACGGATGCTTTCCTCAGAGCCGCTCAGAGGTCCTCTGCCTGCCTCCACTCCTCCCCTGCGACTTCCTGAGGGACGGTGACCCTATTAGCATGTGATGTCTAGAGCTTTGGGCACAGTAGTCAATAAAGCTGTTGTTTATCATGGCCTTGCCCTTGGCTAATTGTGACTTTGTATGGCTCTGGGTAATGTATAGTTACATGGCTAAAATGGTGCTGTAATGAGACTGTAAACCATTCATCATGTTCCCTATGCACCCCCCCCACCCCCCCACCCCCGCCCCCAAAGTGTGCTTCCTAGTCCTTCACCAAGTGAGCGGATAGATTACATTGTAACATAGTTTCTCTGACCTCGGAATTAAGTTAGCATTAACCAGAGGCAGACCGTGGGAAAAAATAATGATCCATTATGATCCCTAGAGCAAGCAATGAGAAAATAATTTAAAATAGTTAAGAATGAACAAATGGATTAAAACAATGTACTTAGAGGAAAAGAACGCAGTGAAAGTGGAACGGGGGACACAAAGGATGTGAGACAGGAAACAAAGACAAAGCATAGATGTAAGGGAGTCCCAGTAAGCACTGGCTGAGACCATTTGAAGCAGGTCTGAGCCATCTGTCCTGTCTCAAGGAGACACCCCCAACCCCCCACCCCGCAAAAAAAAGACCTTGTCATGCAGAGGACAGACTGGGGCCTCACACACAGACAAGCCCAAAGCTCAGGTCTCTAGTAATAGTTTCCTGAGTCTCACACACACACACACACACACACACACACACACACACACACACACACACACACACAGGACTTTGGACACATAGCCCATCCTGGTTCACCTCCCTAGGTTGTTGGAGTCTACAGTTGCCTGGCACAGTGGCGCTCACCGTTAATCCCAGCACTCGGGAGGCAGTCAAGTGTCTAGTAATAGCTTTCTGAGTTGAACACACACACACACACACACACACACACACACACACACACACACACACACACACACACACACAGCTGTCCTACAAACAAAACAGAATCTACTGGGTTTAAGCCTATGATTTTATTTTACGGTTCTTGTCTGATACATTGTTTCTCTTTCTTTTAGATTGATGATGGGTTTTGGTTGGTTTCTTGTTTTCCTCAGAGCATTAAAAAAAGTTTCATTGTATTTTATTCCTCTCTCTTTTAGTTTGTTGTGTTTCTGTGTTTGTAGTGACCACCTCAGAAACTTAAGCACTCATCTCTAGGTCCTATCAAAATCTAAACTCAGGCTCAACTCCCACATTATAGTCACTCTCCATCCTTCTCCACTTCCTCCTCCCAGCCTCCGGAAACTCTGCCAGGGGCTGCCACCTCTGAGTGCCCAAGCATGGCCGAACACTCCTATGTAAAGTCCACCAAACTCGTGCTCAAGGGCACCAAGGCCAAGAGTAAAAAGAAAGAGGGCAAAGATAAGAAGAGAAAACCAGAAGAGGATGCGGAAACCCAACTTGATATTGTGGGAATCTGGTAGACCGTATCCAACTTCAGGGAGATTTCAGGAGCCGTTGGCATTGAAATGGATAAAGGAGCCCATATCATGCACTGGACAATGACCTTTTTACACTGAGAGAGAAGTGGATGAGGGGCCCTGTCCTCCAGAGGGTCGAATGCTGTCGAATTGTCTGATTCCAGAATTGCCCTGAAATCTGGCTATGGAAAAATATCTTGGTATAGATTCAGACGGACTTGTTGGGTGTTTGGACGCAATTGGGCCAAGAGCACAATGGGAACCAGTGTTTCTAGATGGGAAAATGGCTTTACTGGTCTCAAATAGCTGCTTTATTAGATGCAATGAAGCAGGCAATAGAGAAGCCATGAATAAAACAGCAGCAGAAGGAAAAATAATTAAGATTAGATCCAAAGAGAAGCCAAGAGAAAAGATGGCATCCCAGAAGACAAAGGGAATTCGAAACAGTGCAAACTCCACTACATGACGAAATCTCAGAGCTTCCAAGATCACAAACTCAAAATAAGCAAAGAAGATAGTAAACTTCTTTTTTAATTTTTAATTTTTTGGTTTTTTTTGAGACAGGGTTTCTCCATGTAGTTTTGGTGCTTGTCCTGGATCTCTCTCTGTTGACCAGGCTGGCCTCGAACTCACAGAGATCCACCTGGCTCTGCCTTCTAAGTGCCGGGATTAAAGGCATGCACCACTGCCACCCAGCAGTAAACTTCTTTAAAAGGCTTGGAAAGATGGATTTTTGCAGGAGACACTTCTGGGCAGGAGAGCCAAATTGAAAGCTGACCAATACTGCAAGTGACGTAGATGTCTTTGTGTGGCTCTGTTTTTGTTTTTTTGTCCTGAATAAAAATATCAGTATAAAATAAAAAAAAAAAACTAAACTCTTGGCTAGAGATGGAGCACAAGTAGCGGGGTGTTTACCTGGTCTGCAGAAACCCTGGGAGGATCCTCAGTACCACATAAACTGGCATGGTGGTCCACACCTGTAATCCCAGCACTCAGGAGGATCAGAAGTTCAAGGTCAGCCTCAGCTACAGGGTAAGTCTAAGGGCAACCGGGGCTACATGACATTCTGTATCAAAATAAATAAATAAATAAATTCTGGTCTGGAGAGGTGGTTAGGAGCACTTGTTGCTCTTCTCGGGAAGCTGGGTTCAGTTCCCAGCACCCTTATGGGGCTTCTCACAACTGTATGTAACTCTAGCAACGGGGGATCTAACACCCTCTTCTGGATTCTGTAGGCAGGGCATGCATGTGGTGTACACTCACACAGGTACACAGAATAAATAAAATAAAAACAAAATATTTTTTCCCTGTTTTTATGAGACAAGATCTCACTGTGTAGTCCTGGCTGCTGTGGAACTCTCTATGAAGGCCAGGCTGGCCTCAAACTCACAAATGTGTCTCGTGGTACTGGGATGAAAGGCATGTGCTAGCACACTGGGCCCTAAATGAAGCTTAAAAAACAGAAGAAAACTTAAGTTTACTCAGGAATCATCTATCCTGCAACACAGAGAGTCTTCACAATATCTTAGCCACATTTACCTCCTCACAACTTCTATACTGACATTTATTTCAAGTAAACCTTAAACCCATATCCTTATTATTATTTTATAAAGTCCTCGTGTCCTTACTTTTCATCCTTCCCATCCAGGCTCACACTGCTGATGAATCATTTCGTATTTCCTATAACGAGGTCTGCTGATGACAAATTCTGAGGGTCTCTTTCCTTTATTAGTCTGAAAATCTTTTGCCGTCATCTTTTGCCTCCTAATGAAAATGTATTTTATTTTTATATGTAATAAACCGATACAGAAAATAATCCCAATTCCAAAGAGCTTTCTTTGTCAAGTGTGGTTTACTTGACCCCAAAGACTATAGCCAGGTAGAAAAGAACAGGTACTCTGGTGATACTGGGGCCCCCCCACTGACCAGCTCAGTTTCCTACCAGATCATTGTGACTTTCCTTTGTATTAAAATCTTCAGCAGCAAAAAATAACGTTTTCAAGAGCAGAGATGAGGGATTACCCCTGAAAGGGAGTGGGGGATTCTTTTTCTGTTGCAAGCACACATGTGCTGTTACAAATTACATCATGTCTGGGAACCTGTGTTTAGCAAAGTTCATTCTGAGGAGTTGATCTGCATCTTACCATCTAACACTTTACACATCGTGGACCTGTGCTGTGCTTCAGGATCTCAGATGACCACAATTCTGCCCAAATGGCTCCAACACCCATAGGCTCACCATGTTCCACTGCAGCTCCAGGTAGAGATGAAGTGACTGTGTTCACAATGACTGTGAGGAACATCTTTCAGGCACAAGAGCTCACATGAAACAAACATTTAGCATAAAAGTGTTTCAAAAATGATGAACAAGTGTTGAATGGCAGCATTATGTCACTTCATGTGATTAATATCTCTCCTAATATCTATCGGATCAATGGCAATGTGGTGGAGATTCCTATTTTATTTCATGTTTGTTCATATTGCAAGCACAGTCTCAATGGCTAATGAGATGGGGCTGGTGGAATGGTGCATAAGGAAAGGCACTTGCCTCCAAACCTGACCACCCAAGTCCTGTTCCCAGAACCCACACAGCAGAAGGAGGGAACCAATTCCTCTGATCACCACACCTCTATGTACACAACTCCTCAATATGTGTACAATGGCATGTGCATGCACATCTGTATAGACATACACACACACACACACACACACACACACACACACACACACACACACTATGGGTACATAAATAAACACAATTTTAAAAGTTTTAAAATAGCTAATAAATACATAAATAAGCAGCAGTCAGAGTTTTTAAAATCATAAGAACAAGGTTATTAATTGAGCCATGATTATATAGTATGAACATTGTTACTTGCTGGCAAATTTTTGTCAGGACTGTAGATTTCCCCAAAGATTTTAATAAATGGTTGGGAAAAGGGAAAGATAACAAAAAAGCTTGTTGTTTGAAAATGAAGTTTCACTTCAAGAAACAAAGTTGTATGTAACGGGGAAGTAGGGAACGATAAGCCCAAATGACCAGTGGATTTTTTTTTTTCTGATCTGAGCAAGTGGCTGGCATTGTGCACCCAGGTGAAAAGCCCAGGGAGAGGGGACAGAACATGGACATTGTTGGGATATGGTGACTTGGAGATACTTATGAGACACTGAGGAGCTGGGAGGTAACTGGATATTCCATCTGATGGTATGAAAAGGAACCACAATTCAAGAGAGAAGTCTGAGATTGTCACATGCATGGTCCTGAATACCTTGGAAACAGACACACACTTAGGGATGATGTAAGACAAGGAAGAGAAGGGAGCCCAGGGGAGGACACTGAATGGCTGGTAGCGTGGAGGCAGTGAGCCTTGGAGGCTGACACATGTTCTCAGAACTCCGATGGTGCCCACCTCCCCATTCCATGTGTCCATTCTACCACACAGGCTTTATCATTTTCTCTATACATAGCTACTGTTTTCAGAGCATTGAAATTAAGATATGATGCCATCTTAGCCCCCAATATAGATCTTATATAAGAACCAGTGCATTTTCTTAGTCTCATCAGGCAGTGGACATAAATCCGATACTATGCAATACAACACAGACCATGTTCACATTTTTCTAATCCACTTATCCTAACCATGTCTTTGATATCAAGAAACACCCAGCTGCTTTATTTCTGTGGTCGGAGACTTTAGGACTGACAGCGTAGCGCTTGCTTCTCGAATGCTCTCTTGCTTTGAGGAGTTCTGCCAAGGTAGAATAATAATAAATAATAAATGAAGATGTAAGGTCCTTGGAGACTAAAGAGCTGTGAGTCACTGAACAAAACTAACCTATGCTTGGTGGAAGAGCATGGGGCATGGGAGAAGTCTGTTCTCTGAGTTAGGAAATTTCTGCAGTGACAGAAGCAGTCAATGGAGAAGCAGTGGGTACCAGTGGGACAGACAGGCAGTACCAGGAGCAGGAAGCTGGTGGTTGGGGGACAGAGGAAGACCACAGGGCATCAGGAATCAAAGGAGAGGCTGTCTCTTAGGCATTACTTCAAGGAGAGGCAGTCTCAACATCTACCAGCTCAGGGAGGTGACTGTAACTAACCTAAAGGTCTCTCCACTGGTCCTGACTCTACCTGTTTCTGTCAGAGCCACAGACAAGGTGGCCAGAAAGCAATTGCTACCCTCTCCTAATACCTCTTGCCATGACAAACCCACTGGCCTGTGCTGGAGCTCTGTGCAGTTCTGGATGCCTGGGGGAATCAGGATATGGACTGGATGTTAATGATGTCAAGGACTTGTTAATGTTGTCACATGTGACAATGGCATACAGAAACTTTTATTTGAGATTTTTATTTCTAATTTATGTGCATGAGTATTTGCTTGAATGTATATCTATACACCACGTACAGTACCTGTGGAAGCCAGAAGAGGGTATAGGATCCCCTGAGACTGAAGCTACAGTCTTACATTGTATATCTCCATGTGGATGCTGGAAATCAAACTCAGGCTCCTTGTAAGAACAGTGGGTGCTCTTAATGGCTGAGTCATCTGTCCAGCACTCCATCGGTTTAGGAGATTCTCTCTTGGTAACTGGGGCTTTGGAACAGTGAAGGAAAAGTAGAGGAGGAGAAAGATAGCATCTTAGAGACAGAGTGAATGAAAATAGCTCATTCCAGACTCTGCAGGGACAGACAGCCACGAGAACCACTACTTAAGTGTACAGCAAACCTGCCCAGCAGTCCTTCTTCTGAGACCCTAGGCCCATCTTGTAAACTGTGACCTGGAAAAGTCACATCCTTGTGCTGTGGGATGGTCTGTATGTCAAATGCTCTGATTGGTCAATAAATAAAACACTGATTGGCCAGTGGCCAGGCAGGAAGTATAGGCGGGACTAACAGAGAGGAGAATTGAGAGAACAGGAAGGTGGGAGGAGACACTGCCAGCCGCTGCCATGACAAGCAGCATGTGAAGATGCCGGTAAGCCACGAGCCACGTGGCAAGGTATAGATTTATAGAAATGGATTAATTTAAGATATAAGAAGAGTTAGCAAGAAGCCTGCCACGGCCATACAGTTTGTAAGCAATATAAGTCTCTGTGTTTATTTGGTTGGGTCTGAGCAGCTGTGGGACTGGCGGGTAAAAGAGATTTGTCCTGACTGTGGGCCAGGCAGGAAAACTCTAGCTACATCCTTGGGTCCTTGTCATTTGGAGTCCAATAAAGTCCTTTGTTACTTTATTCTCTAGTCTGTGCTGGTGATCCACACACAACATGAGCCTCAAAGGAAGTCCCTTGTCCAAACAGGACTTCCAGATAAGATGTCCAATTAGAAACCTCATTGATGAGACTTGGTGAAAGAAAACTGAGGACAGTAGACACAGCCTCTGTCCCTGCAAGAGACAGCTGTAGTGTACAGGAACTTAGCAGGCCAGGTGACATCTCTGTGGGGAAGCAGGCAGGAGCTTCTGGGAACTCCATCAAGTTCAGTCTCAACAAGTGTCTCCAGTGAGGTCAGTGCTTTCCCATATACTAGTGCTGTAGGACAGTTGGACAACTGAGGACTGGATACACAATGGGCGGTGACATCCAAGAGCTGAAGACTTTGAAGCAGAGCATGGTAGGTATGCCTGACGTCACCTTCTCATCCCCCCCCCCCCCAACACACACACATACACTGACACCGTGGAACATCCAATGGAAGAGCTGCAGCAAAGCCTGGGTCGGGCTAGTCCAACGGTCTCTACACTTCCGTGGTCAGAGAGCAAGAGGGTGAAGAGTGGAACTGGGAGATTAGAGCAGGCTTAGTGGAGACCGCGGCAAGGGCTACCTCCACCTTCTCCCCAGTGGTGTTACCAAAACAGAGACAGCATCAAGGAGGGAACAGATCCACACTGCTCAGCTCAGTTGTACCAAAAACCACATCCAAATCAAATTGGCATCACAACTACTTGTAATTCCCGGAGATTCCTCGTCTGGCTTCTGTGGGAACTGCACTCACATGGCATTCAGTCACCCAAATACATACAAACACAGAAATGAAAATAAAATCTTAAAATTTTTTTTTAAAAAAAGGTCATATTCACGGCATCTGGAGTGAAGGATGACAGGAGCACATAACTTGGGGTCTTACTACAAATCGGTTTTGGCTGCAGCAGCTGATGCTGGCCCTGACTCGCCTCTTCTTGAGCTGATTTGCCTGCTGCTGCTGCTGGGAGCAGCCTTAGTTCAGGGACCTCAGGCCTGTCACCTCAACATTCTATCACAGCTCCTCCCAAGAAGCCTCTTGAAACGTTAGGCGAGAGCAGCCATGATGGCCCCACTGACCTGTCACAGTTCTTTGGGTGGGCATACAGACTCTCAATCCCGGAGGACCCCTGGCTGTGCCACACTGCCATTTTAAACAGCTTTCAAGTCTCCCACGCGGTTTGAATTGTAATTCACTCGTCAGTGCAGGAGAGCATGGCGAGCAGCCCTGACAAGCTCACACCACCTGCAACAGTGCCCCCCCCCCATCATCTTGACAGCAGTGAGCTGTTACAATTCAGACAACACTCTGCGTTTGAAAGGAAAATTACGGTTTTTCAGAATGCAGCTGGTGCGCGAGTGAATAGGATGAAGTCTCTCTGAAGCATCCCCCCTCATTTTATGATATGAAAATAATAAAATGAAGACTCAGCATGTGACTCTTACTTAAAAGGATGTCCAAAAGCCGCAGAGCACAAAGGAGCATGGAGCATTCTGGTCCGCAGTAATAATCTTAATAACAAAGCAAAGAAGAGCAAATCATTTCAAACTGATTTCTCCTCTATTGAGAGAGTTAACTTTGTTGTTGCTGTAAGACCCGCTTGCAAATGAGCTCCTGAATGTCACAGCTAACATCTGCTCTTCCCTTACAGCACACTTTCAGTTTGCCAGTTATGCAAGGGAAACCCGCAGTGGACTCTCTCGGAGGGAACTTAGCCCAAGTGTTTCCCACAGGGGAGACTGCGTCTCACAAATCACTCCAAAACTTCCCAAGCAAAGGGAACAGATTTTTTCCCCCACATATGAAAAACACAGAAGGTAGACAGAATCAGCAGAAAGGCAGTGTTGACAAGTAGTGTGCCTGACTTCATGTCACTTACAAAGGTTTCACCAGGTCACTGGCTTCCACGAAAGCCTTCAGTCCTTTCTTGTGGGCCAGGATTAGCCAGCTCTGGCATATCACTGCTCCCTGGGGACCTCCAGGTAAGACTAAACACACTAGGCACCTGCCTAATCTTGCCTTCACAAAAAACCTAATCAGTTCTCCAGTCACCCAGGGTCCCTCTTTCTCCCTTTATGAGATACCAGCATTCCTTCTATAGAGGAGATTCTGGGAGTCCCCCTGAGGACCAGTCCAAGACAGCAGCATCTTAGCTTGCTCCATCGGACCCCAGGGCTGTCATCCCCGCCAAGACCAGATGGTGCTATTGTATCATCAGCTTTCTCTGCATAGTCCCCCCCTCCCCACTTCCACACTCCCTGTACCCTCCTTTTGACAGGTTTAATGCAACTCCCTGGCACCTCCTCTGTCCATGTGATGCAAAGCCAGCAAATCTAAGAAGAGCCAAGAAAACCAGGTGCTAAATCATGCAAGGTCAGGCATTCCGGCAGCTTCCAGCCTCCGGTGTCCCAGGCAGCCTTTCCACCAGGATTTTTTCTAAGCCAGATACGTTCCCGTGGCTTGCACGGCTGTACCACACAGTCTCCAGGATGGATGGAGCCTTCCAGACATTAAGCCTGAGCCACAGTCTGCTCCAGCAGTGGTCTGCCCTGCCCCCACCCCCCCAATCTCTTTCTCCCAGCTGTAAGCTGCTGTATGTCAGCTTCTATCCCTTGTCACTCAGCCACGCTCCTGGGAAGACACTGCTTCTGATTGCTCACAGTGGGGGAAATGAGAGCAAGGTACCCAAAGAAAGCCAGGCCTGTGGCAAACTGTTTCACATTCAAGACTGTTTATTGATCACATTTATAGCTGACAGAAGATTTGGGAAGATGTGGTGGCTGTGTCTAGTGCCACGCAAGGTTATCTGGTTTGAACCAGATCTGACTCAACCAGATCTGACCATTCACTTTAGTCCATGTCATCGTCCACAGGTATGCCCAAGAGCTAGAAGTGTGAACGGTGGCTGTGGTGTTAACCAAGTCAGTGTAGTGAGAATGAAGTGTGTCACCTTCCGAGATGGCATTCAGGTTCCCCTGGGGGAGGGAGCTGACCCGTTGAAGAAAATCCCTTTGAAAGCCACCACAGTTTAAGATAAAAGAATGGCTGCATCCAGGAGCATTTGACGTGTTCCAGGGAGTGGAGACAAATACCACATGGAAGACAGGTAAATGGAGATTCCCCTGTGCTCTGTGACATGTCCCGTGTGTTACTCCACCTGTATTGCTGCGGTCTCTGAAGTCCCCTCACACACCACACACACATGCATGGGCACACACGCACATGCATGGGCACATACGCTCCATTAAATGCTGCTGTGTGTAGAAATGGAGGAGGGAAGGAAACTATACCTTTATGGACACAGTGTGAGGACAAGACAAGTCCATTGCTTAAAATGAGGTAGCAGGAGCTTGGGGCCAGCATGTGCTGCCGAAACACCTTTAGAAAACTTTAGAGTTTCTAAACTTTTTAGAGTCCTTTAGAAATCACAGAAACTCAGCCAGGCGGTGGTGGCGCACGCCTTTAATCCCAGCACTCGGGAGGCAGAGCCAGGCGGATCTCTGTGAGTTCGAGGCCAGCCTGGTCTCCAAAGCGAGTTCCAGGAGAGGCGCAAAGCTACACAGAGAAACCCTGTCTCGAAAAACCAAAAAAAAAAAAAAAAAAAAAAAAAAAAAGAAATCACAGAAACTCAGTTACCAGACCCACCTGGTTGTCCAAGGATAGCTGCCCACTGACATTGGGCTCCATTGCGAAGAATCTCTACCAAATGTCTACCAGGATTGTAAAGGTGTCACAAACAGAAGTGGGGGGGGCACTTTTGACATCATTGCTGTCAGCAATTGGAGCATGTGTCACAGGATTCCCCTCAGCTGAGCCTAACCCTTGATCTCCAGGACTTCCGCCGTGAGACATCAGCCAAATTGGGACACAGGGGGCCCTTAGTCAGCTTGGCCTGAACCTTCCCCCTCACATCCCATCACCAAGTGCGGGGTGGGGCACCACACTCTCCACTAGTCTAGGAAGGGCCCAGATTTACACTCTGCAAACCTCACTCATGCCCACTTACACCCACATGAGCGCTGAGGCCTGGACATCAAGGTGCTTGACCAGCTCTTCAGAATGGAAAGGGTAGAGGGTGGGATGGCAGACAGTACTGACTGTGTGGAGGAACAGAGTCGCCTCCTGCAGCATGCTAGGTCCAGCCTTGCTGGTGACTGGCTCAGTGTCCCTCGCTTCTGGGACTCAGATCCACTTTTGCAAGACGGCGAATACACTCGTCTCCACCCTGGCTCTCTGGGGTGACCTTTCTAATGTTACATTGGAGTCTCAGAGGTTGTGGAGGTTACCAAATGGTGTTGGAAGGCTGGTTTTGTGGCGGTCCTACATGGTGGTGGTGTAGGAACTGCACCCTTAGGAGGAAATGGGAAAGCCTGAAGGGAGTTCAGACTGAGCTGTGTGAGCCTTAGGAGAGGAGGTGCCTGGGTTCACAGATTTGGAACAGTGACTGGCCTTGTTCGTGGAAAAGGTTAGAACAGTTTGTCTTCGAGGATGGTCCTTTAGGAAAAAGTTTCCCCTCCATAGGTCTTGGGCATTGGAACACTTGAACCCCTGTTGGTGGCTGTTTGGGGAGGCTTGGGCAGCATGGCCTTGTTGGAGGAAGTGTGTCACTGGGGGGGTGAGTCTTGAGGTTTCATTTTGAGTACAATCTCTGTTTCCCGCTTGCAGTTCAAGATGCGATTTCTCATCTGTTTCCTGCTGGTGCCTGCGGCCACGCTGCCCTGCCATAGTGGTCCCTCTGGAACCACAAGCCCCAAAGAAACTCACCTTTCTATAAGTTGCTTTGGTCGTGATGTTTTATCCTAACCACATAAAAGTAACTAAGGCATTTCTTAAAGCAATTATCTATATGAACCTTGAGTTCCTAAGCCAACAGTAATGTCAGGTTTTTTTCTTTTTTTCTTTTTTCAACAAATCTTTTTATATTTTATTTTTTTTATGTGTATAGGTATTTTGCCCACATGTGTGTGTATGCATGTGTGTGTGCGCACGCACGCGCGTGCACGCTCACATCATATGCATGCCTAGTGCCTGCAGAGGCCAGAAGGGTGTGTCGGATCCCCTGGAACTGGAGTTATTTGTAGTTGCAAAGAACCATTGTGTGTGCTGGGAATTGAACCTGGGTCTTCTCTGAACAGCAGCCAGTGCTCTTAACTACCAAGTTATCTCTCCAGCCACACTACCAGGATTTCTATCAGGATCTAAGAACATGAACTTGAAAGTAGTGACAAATAGTTCTTGCTAGTGTCCTTCTTAAAAATATCTGCCCAGACTACCACCAAGCAGAGGCTGTACTGTGAGTACAGGGGCAGTGTCCAGTTGTGCCTGACAATGAAATCACTCCCCACTTTAAGTTTTGTACACGGTATTCTGGGACTTGGTTGGTCTTAGAACCCGATGTCCCCCAAATTAGCTGCTTCCATCTTTCCTATATTTGCAGGATGTCCTTACCATGACTTAAGCCATCCCCCCCACTTTCCTCTATAGAGTTCTAAGTGAGCCTGATTTCATCTCTCTGCCACAAAACCATCCCAGGCCTTTCCCCCCATTTCCTCCCCACCCTGGCCTGTTTGACATGCGAATGCTCCGGTGGGAGTGTTGGGTGAGTAACGGTGATGGCTCATGATTCATGTATGCTGTGAATTTATCACATTCTAAAGACCCGAAGTCTCCAACCCACCTCCCGTCCGCCCCACACAAGCAATCAGACAAGACACCTGCAGATAGTTTTCCCAAGTGCAGAATCATGTATACTGAGTGACTGAGCTATTGACATTCAAGTTTTGACCAGTTTCAAGATGTTGCTACCAGACAGTGAGAAGACCACATATATACACACCCTGAATCTATATTACAGAGGAAGACTTGGTGTTGGTACATGAGTCAGGCTATACAGGATACATCTGGAAGGTTCTTTGGCTACCCCAAGAGTCGTACTCCTTTCAGGTTGTGAAGTATCTCTGGCTAGAAGGCAGGCCTCTAGGGAGCTGCTTTCTTTCCTTCTGGCCGCTACTACCGCTGAGCTTGCTAATGCCAAAAATTCATAGGCTCTTCCTTTTTTTTTAACTCTCTCAGAGGAGTGATGAGAAACATAAAACTACATGTAGGAGGTGTCTGTCACCACCTCCCACAAATGCATAGCTGTGCTTATGAACTCACTTCAACCTCAGAGTGCACCAAGAGGTAAATAAAATAGGCCATTTCCCCTGTCTACAGAGAGGAAATATGGAGATGCAGAGCTCAGGTGGCCAGCCGTGTTGGGAGAGGTGGGACCTGACTCTGGCTTCGCTTCCCCAGGTTCTTTCCAGCCAAGTGTAGGCAGCTGTGGCAAGTATGGCTGGGCCACGGAGCTGAGACTCAAGTAATTGCCCATGGCCAGCTGTGGGATGAAAATCCCAGAGCAGGGCTAGGATCCAGATGAAAGTCAGCTCCCTCTGCCTCTAGGCAGGGTTAGTTTTGGACAATAACACCAATGACAGACATCTCTGCCAGCTGGGAAACGGGCCTCCTTTGGCAAAGGAATCTGGGAACACTCTGAGCAGCTCTGCCTGGGCCTCAGTGGACTCAGATCAACGAGAAGAGGCTTGCACTCAACAGTGGACATGCGTGAGTGTGGCTGCCAAGCGGCCAACAGCGGGCTCGCCTCTGACCGCTTCTAGCAGGAACGGAACATAACTAGCCTTCTTCTAAAGCCACCTGGAGTGGTAAGAAGACACAGGTCTTAGTCTACAAGGGGACATGTTGTCCTTTCTCAGCTGTACAGACACATTCCTCAGGTTTCAGTTCAGTGGCACGTACCCTGGGGTGAGGCTGCATGGAAACTACAGCTGTCAGGTGTGACATCTCTGTGACATGGTGCCAACATTTTTCAGTTGTACAACTGTTGGTTGGTGAAATCTGGTTTTCACTACAATATTTTAAAGACCAATTTCTATTGAAATGTGTTGTGAAAACATGTTACGGTTTTGACTTTATACACACTACACTTAGTTAGGGTGGAGTAAAGACAAGAATTGCGTGCCTGCACTTACTCTTGGGTGGTATTGCCTTCAAAGTAGACACCTTAAGGAAGGTGTTGCTTATTTCAGTGTAGCAGACCCAACTCGCATTTCTAGAACCCTCTTTGGAAATTGTCAACTTATATGTTTCCTCAGAGTGGGCAAATCTTTGTTCTTATGGCTAGGTCTATAATTTTTAATAGCCAAAGAGTCTTTTATCTGGCAAATACAACGGGTGGTGGACAAAGAGTATTTTATCTGGCAAATACAATGGGGGGTGGAGCTTGGCACTGCCTTGGCAGGTAGCAGGAGTGGGAAGAGGGTAAAGGAAACTAAACAGGGCCTCTTGGTAAAGTTATGAGGCCTCTTTCCTTTGATGGCTTCTGAGGTAATCCCAAAGAGGAACCCTCAATGTTCTTGGCACCTGCAATAAAATACCCCAAGAGGATGGTCTCCCAGGTAACTGCAATGAGGTAACTCCAGGATGCATTTGTTCAGATTTGGTCATTGCTTGTTTTCAGTTAGACTTCCTGTAAGCAGAAACACAAAACTCCATCTCTACAATTCCTCCCAAGGGAAAGATCTCATCTACTGCTTGAAGGGCTAAAGTGGAAAGCACGTGTATCATGTCTACAACAGCCCTGCTCACCCCTCCACAAATGCCCGAGTCTCCTCAATTTGGAAAAATGGGCAAGGGCAGGTTCCTGGAGCCTGGGTAGGAGTAGAACATCCAGAAGCAGGGGAAGGAACAGTCACTGTCCAGTAACTTTCTGTGGTAAAATCCCACTGGCTTCCAGATGACAAGGGAGTAGAGTCCATTGAGAAGAAAAATCCATAGTGTTGGGTTCTAGTGCACAAGAAACAAAGTGTGGCCATAGCTCATCCAGATGCATTTCCAGTTGAGGTCAAAGGCAGCAAAGGGGCGTGAAGCTGCTAGAGCTGGCATTAGGTGAAACAGGGGTACAGATTCTGAGTGACAAAGCAATCTGTAGAAATGCCCTGTTACAAAGCAGGACATATGCCAACCAATGAGGTCAAAGAACGTTCCATCTCACTTTCTACAAAGTGCTTCAGTGAGATGGCTCTAGAGAGGAAGCTCCCTCCCGAGTGTTGGAGGACTGTGGTAAGATGGTGACCGAGGGGGCGTGGAGGAGGGGGAGACATCCTCTAGCGTTCTCTGAGCATCCCACCTGCCTACACATGCCTCCATCTCCTGGCTACACGTGAGAACAGTGTTTCCAGGAGACAAGCTCATGTTTGATGCTGCTAACAGCCAGGGACAGCAGCATAGAGTCGGAACCTTAAAGCCTACCACTGCATCCAAGTGCTGGAAGTAGACGTTGGTCTCAAATAGGTCATTTGGGATGTTGTTCTTGGTGAGTGTTTTTTATATGAGTCTTCATAAAAACCACAAAGCTAGGCTATTTGTTCAAACCACTGTTAGAAAGAATGCTGAGTGCCCGGATGGGATTTTTTTAGTTTCTGTGCAAATGAAATCAAATTAGTCCAGATCTTACTCACTGGACACTACTCAGGGAAGCAGTAGGGTTTGGTTTAAATGCTGCCAAAAAAGCAGGACTTCACTGGAGTTCTGAAGCAATCCTGTTAATGCTGTAACCAGGTTCGGGCAACATGGGGGGGTGGGACCCCCATGGTTTTTGCTGAGGAATCCCGGACCTCTCCCAGTTCAGGCTCACTCTCACTAGAGGTAGACCCACTGTTGATGGTATAGACATTCTCAACTCCCTGAGCTGAAGCACAACCATTTGGCTCACTCTTTTCCCTGGGACTCGACAGCCCCGGGAGGATGGCCATCTTCCCAGTCTGCCTGTTTGGCAGCAAGGACATGGCATAGTCTGCAATGATTGCCCCCACATCTAAGTCGCATGCCTGGTCGAAGGCTAGGAAGCCGACATTGGCGTTTGCCTCACACACCGTGAAGGAGCCATCATCCATAATGAGAAGGTCAATACCGCAGAAATCCATGCCCAGGATGTTGGATACCTGGATGGCCAGCTGCTTGCCTTGCTCTGTCAGTGGGCACTTGACACCCACACCACCTGGGGAGAGAGCACAGCAGTACAAAGGTGACAAACGCCACTTCCTGGCGACCCTTCGAGAGAGACGTCAAAGGGCTAGTGAGACAGGTACTGTTGTTCACAGTGATATTTAAATTTTAGAACATTGGAGCTAGAGAGATGACTCAGTGGTTAAAAGCACTGACTGGGCTTCCAGAGGACTCCACTGTGCTTCCCAGCACCCATTTCGGGTGGCTCACAACTGCCTGTAACTCCAGGAGCTCCAATGTCCTCTTTGGTCCCTATGCGTACCCACACACCCATGGCATACACACATACCATACAAAATTTAAAATTAAAAATAAATATTGGAAAATCACAGTGCCTGATGCATAGTGTGTATTCGAGAAAATGGTTGTCAGGGAAATGAAAAATTATAATCTACCTATCATACAGTAGATAGGAACAACATATTTTATAACCATTAATAATGCTGGGCTGAGCATCAGTGTCTGTCCCCAGCACCAGAAAATGAAAGATAATAATAATAATAATAATAATAATAATAATAATAATAATATACGATTAACCTGGGGCCTCCACACACCACGTGTACCCACAAACACAAGGTTCCACATGTGGCTCTGCACACGGTTATTGTGTAAATGAAGACAGTCGCTGAAGGGCTGAGCACAGTGTCAGACTTAACCCAGCATTTGCCTGTGTGGCCAGAGTATCTCACAAGTGTCTTGCCTACACAACTTCTGGGCCATGTGCTAGCCCAGAGCAAGAACTGACTCATAATCTCTGTCATCCAGACTCCACTGAAGACTCATGGGGCTGCTTGGGGACTTTTAGCAAAACAGGACCCAGTCGGCCAATGAGCCTCTTTATTAGTCAATGAACTTGGAGCATGCATCTGCTTGAGTCAGGAAATAACTGTGGGGCTTTTCTTTTTCTGTTTTCTTTTTCCAAATTCATTCATCAAGGTTGACCATAATTTTCTGTGATGGGGACAAGAACATATGTCCTTCTTGCAATGTCTCTGTTCCCCACGATAGAGAAAAAGCTTTCTGAGTAGGCTAAAGAGTTCTGCATTCAGCCAAAATAGAAAAGTGCAGCTTTCTGGCAGTTTTGTGCATGAAAGGAAAAGGAAATCTTCCATTGAAATGTGAGAGCAAATACAATGTTCCTTTTGACCACAGACTTAGTTCAGGGCCTGGGTATGGTGGACCTTTCATGCTGCAACATAACCTTGCCATCTACAAAGTTCACACTTAAGAATTGCAATCAAGTTGCACACACACCACACACACATACACACACACTGCAAGAAAAAAATCTCGATGTTTTAAGTAAGTTTGTGCCTTTGCGCTGGGCTGCACTCACAGCTCCTGGGGCTCTTGGGTCACAGGGTGGACACACCTGTGAGGCCTTTGGTAATCTGAGTGGCTGCAGTTTTCAAAGCTGTCTCCTCACCTCCTTCCTGTGCTTCCATGCTTTACTCAAACGGACTTTTGTGGTGATACATTGTTTATAATCTAGGAAATAAAGCTTGCCTGAAGATCAGAGGACAGAGCCAGGCACGGAGTTAGCCATGGAGGCCAGGCAGTGCTGGCACACACAATTTTTTTTTTTTGTTTTGTTTTTCGAGACAGGGTTTCTCTGTGTGGCTTTGCGCCTCTCCTGGAACTCACTTGGTAGCCCAGGCTGGCCTCGAACTCACAGAGATCCGCCTGGCTCTGCCTCCCAAGTGCTGGGATTAAAGGCGTGCGCCACCACCGCCCAGCTTGGCACACACAATTTTAATCCTAGCACTCAGGAGGCTGAGAATCCGTCTGGATTTCTGTGAGTTCAAGGCCACACTGGGCTATATGAGATTAACCCAGCCTAAAAGAGAAATAAAGCCAGGCAGTGGTGGCACAAACCTTTAACTCTAGCACTTGGGATCACACACCTTTAATCCCAGAAGCAGGAGGGTTGAGACAAAAAGTGATATGCCTGGGCAGAGAAAGGAATATAAGGCGGGAGGAGACGGGAATTCATGCTCTTTCAGGCTGAGGAGTTGGTGAGGTGGTGGCTATGGCTTGCTCTGCTTCTTTGATCTTTCAGCTTTTACCCTGATACCTGGCTCCAAGTTTTCAATTATTAGAGCATTTAGGATTCATGCAACAGACTTTTTCCCAAACACTGGTCCTCTTGTCTCTCCCTCGTCAACCCTGACGTTAAGTCCTAACATCTGCACAAGTTGTCATATTTTAGTGTCTTGACACCCAGGACTGTGTCTTCTGGCAAGGACACCCAGACCTTGACTTCCTGCTCCTCCCCTGGCCTGCTTATGGCCATAAAAGGTTCCTCTCTCATTCTCTGTGAGATCCACAATCAGCAGCAGGTACATGTTCACTGAGACCAAACAGCCCAGGGAGGTCCCTGGGGCTCCCTCAAGCCTTCCCCATCTTACCTAGAAAGCAGTTGCTCTGCATGCGGCCATCCGTGGAGCAGCGCAGCATGGAGCCAATCACCTGGCCGCCCACCACCACCACCCGGATGTCCTTCCCATGTGACTCCTTCACATACTTCTGGAATAGGTAGGGCACGTCATGGCGGACCAGATGGCAGATGTCAGAGAGGTGATGCTTGTCTCTAGCCAGAAAAACAGCTTTTCCTTCAAGAAGAAAGATAAAGAGCAAGAGCTGGAGAAGCTGTACGCCTGTCTTCTTGGTCCTGTACGCCAGGCTCCCCGGCCTGCCTCCCCGCCCCAAACAGGAACTTTCCATGTATTGGCCCCTCCCATTTCTCTTAATGAGACTCTTCTTAATCAAAGAGCACTAAATCTTATTTTCTTCAGATTTTAACCTCACCATCTTTCTCCCCACATCCATGTTTTTTTTTTTTTTTTTTTTTTTTTTTTTTTCTGAGACAGGGTCTTACTTTGTATATAACCCACGCTGCCCTAAAATCAAATTCCCGATCCTCTCACCCTAGCTTTCCAGAATGCTGAGACTACAGGCGTGTCCCAAGCCTGCTCTTTTTTCAAAATCAAACTATAACATATTCCAGAAACTCAGATAAGGGGACAAAACAAGATCCCGAGACTCCTACGGCAGTCATCAGTGCTTCCCACCACCCTCAGGTGCCACAGGGCCTGTGTCTCGCTCGCTCTCTCTTTGCTCTAGACCTCACACTGGCTTAGTATACAGGGAAGACACTCATCTGTATTTACAGATTCATTGAGTGAACATAGTTGAGAGGAATCTCAAGTGTGGATGGAGAGAGTCACAAGGAGGACAACCACAACACATTAAGAGGCCCTCAAGGTCCCTGCTACTGCCACAAGACAGGCCTGTGGGCTTACAGGAGGGAACCTCGGGCAGACACCCTTCCAACTTTCATTTGTGGTTAAGTGCATGCATTCACATATATGTCGAGGTGGAGGGCGTGGAGGCCAGAGATCAGTGTCAGGTGCCTTGCTCTCATGCTCCCCACTGTGTGTGTGTGTGTGTGTGTGTGTGTGTGTGTGTGTGTGTGTGTCATACGTATGTACAGTGTATGCGTGAGAGCATGATGGTACATGCACCCACGCATACATGTGTTGCCAGAGGAAGGTGTTTTGTGTCTTCCCCTATCAGTCTCCACCCTGCTGCCCTGAGACAGGGTCTTCAACTGAACTAGCAGCTGGTTGTTTTGGCTGGCTGACTAGTCAGACAGCTCCCAGGATCCACCTGTCTCTAGCCGCTCCAACCATCAATACTGGGGGGCCGGGCACGTCAGCCACACCCAGCTTTTGACATGGCTGCTGAGGTTTCGAACTCAGGTGCTCATGTTCGCACAGGAAGTGTTTTATCTATGGAGCCATCTCCACCATCTCCTCAGCTCCTCCACATTACTTTTGGACCCAGGGTTTCTCACTGGAACTCACCCATTAGGCAAGATTAATGATCCTCATGACTCTGTGTCTCCAGAGCGAGGGTTCCGGGCATGCACCGCCACACTTAGCTTTTTATGGGGGTGCTGGGGAGCCAAACCAAGGCCTTCATGCTTATTCAGCGGGCACTTTGCCAACTGAGCCGTCTTCCCAGTTCCCCATTTCTTCCTTTTAAGTGGATAAAATTTATTATTTGGCCGATGTGGGATGTCTTTCTGTACGCTGTGAATATGTGTTGCTCCCACTGGTTAATTAATAAAGCTGCTTTGGCCTATGGCAAGGCAGGATGGAGCCAGGTGGGAAATCCAAGCAGAGATACAGGGAGAAGAAGGGCAGAGTCAGGGAGAAGGCAGCCAGCCGCCAGAGGAGCAAGATGCCAGCAGACCAGTAATGCCACGGCTATGTGGCAATACTTAGATTAATAGAAACGGGTTAATTTAAATGTAAGAGCTAGCTAATATTAAGCCTGAGGCATCGGCCAAACACTTATAAGTAATATTAAGCCTCTGAATGATTATTTTATAAGCGGCTGCGGGACCTGGCGGGACACAGAAAAGTCTCCGGCTACATTTGGCCATCCTCACTTTATTCTGCAGAGAATGGCTCCACTCTGTGGCGCTCTGGGAGGGCATTCCTCTGTGATTCTGAAGTTCTTGTTTGCTGCCGGAATCATCTGTGTCCCTGCAAGCCCCCAGCACCTGCTATTTATACCTGCATCTCAGTGAACAGGCCTGAGCAGCATTCCCAACAGGTTTGCCCTGAAAATCTGGCATGAGCATGCATGACTGGGCAGTCTTTTAGGCCAAAACGGAAAAGAAATGTTTTCCCCAGCACCCGTATAACAAGCAGGCATCCTGTGCATATCTATAACGCCAGCGCTAAGAGTGGTGGAGACAGGAGGATCACTGGGTTTGCTGGCTGCCAGACAAGTAGAAAAAAATTTGAGCTCTCTGTTGAGCTCTTTAGAGAGACCTAACCTCAAAGCAGTGAGGTGGAGTGTGAGAGAGGATACCGACACCTTCCTATGGGTTCTGTGCATGCCATGTGAGCGTGCACGCACACACACACACACACACACACACACACACACACACACACACACACTAGAGGCTTTATAAAACTGAAAAGCAACTCCCAGAACTATAACCAGCATTCAGGGCTGGAAACGTAGCATGGTGGTGGAGTGCTTAGCAAGCACACTGAAAGCCCTGACTTCGATCTTCAGTACTGTAAAAATAAAACGAACTGTAATATTTAATCATTCCTGAAGTGACGGAACCCCAGACGCCTAATGAAATTTGAGGAGAGGAAGCAAGTTATTTGAAGATGTCCAAGTGGCAGGAAATAGGAAGTGTACAGTTAGGTGGGCAGCCAGCGTCCACTGGAGAGTGGTGTGTGTGTGTGTGTGTGTGTGTGTGTGTGTGTGTGTGTGTGTGTGTGTTAATGGAATAGAATGGCCCAGATTTAAAAACAGAAATGAGGGGATGGAGAGATGGTTCCGTGGTTATAGCACTAGATGCTCCTCCAGAAGACATAGGTTCGATTCCCAGAACCCACAGGGCAGCTCACAACTGTAACTCCAGTTCCAAGGGATACCACACCCTCTCTGGCCTCCACAGGAACTGCATACATGTGGCACACAGATACAGGCAAGTAAAACACTCATACACACAGAAATCAATTAACTTTTTTAAAAGTTTAAAAACAGAAATGAAAAAGGTTGAGTGAGCTTCTCCCGTCCCTCAGGCTCAAAGGAGCCCATGGACATGTCTGTTCACAAACCCTGTAATGTGCTGGTCTGCACTGTCTTACATGAGCTTGAAAGCACTGACTGTTTCTCTGGCTGTCTACATCACAGCAAGGGTCAACATGCATCTGTTTAGGCTGCTGCATCTTCCTCCAGAAGCCTGGAGCCCAAGTGTCCTATGCCATCAGCATCACACACACACAACAGCAGGAGGGCTCCTCTCTCCTGCCGAGATCTCTGCCACACCTCTGCTCTGCACTGAGCACTGTAGCAGGACTTATAACCGTGGTCGCCTAAGACCGTCGGAAAACATAGATACTTACATTACGATTCATAACAGTAGTAAAATCCCAGTTATGAGCTAGCAACAGAAATAACTTTTATGGCTGGGGGGGGTCACCACAACATGAGGAACTGTATGAAAGGGCCGCAGCGTCAGGAAGATTGAGAACCAGTGCCTTCTGGAAACAGGTGCTCAGGGCCTGGTCCCCACCCTGACAATCATTTAAAACTAGAACTGCCAAGCAGCTCAGCACTGCACTAGAAGAAAGAGCAAAACGCTACTGAAACAAAAGAATGACTGATTTTGTCTGAAAGAAAAAAAAAAAAAAGGAGGGAGACCGGGAGTGTGCCGAGAGAAGAAATGATGTCAGGAGCTGGCCTTAACAGATGAGCAGAGACCGTACTCCAGTGAAGTCGAGAGAGAGCAGATGGTTAACGGGGCAGAGTGTACACAGTCTCTCTGGTGAGTGAGGACAGCCTGGAGTGGAAGAGGCCATCTGCACAGGCCTTGACGCCATCATGGGGAACCTGGACTTAGTCTAAGGTAACATGGGGACTTGGGAGGGTGTTCAGCAAGGAGGAACAGATCTGTTCCTGAGAATCTACTCCAGAGAAAGAGCAGATGTGCCGGCCGTGGACTTGAGAATCTAATCTGCTCAGGGGAGTCCAGGGAGAGATGGGAGCCTGACAAATGGACAGAGGAGCCTGACAGAGCAGACAGAAGACACTGTGAGTGTGCACAGCATGCCCGTGCCCAGAACTGCAGTTCCCAGCAGCGCCACTAACCCCGGTGACCCCGTGTGCTCTTCACCACCACTGGGTAGCCCAGGGGCTCTGCTTCATCGATCATTTTAGAAAAGTCTTCATGCCCACCTGCCAAGAAAAAGCAAGAATCAATAAAGTGATGGCGATGGGGCAGAGGCTGGCCACTTGCTCCCTCAGAATGCTCTGATGAAATCTATCCACATCCATCCAAACCCAGCAGACACAAATACACAGCTGTCCTGTGCAAGGCAGGGACTGAGGAAAGCTACTACCAGTCACACTATCTACATGGAAATGTCACACCAGCTATTCTAATCCTCACGGCATTTCATAGTCAGTTGGTTCCTTCACAATGTCTGTGGGAGCAGAATCCCGGGATGGTGTGCCAGGCACCTACCCTTCCAGGTGAACATTCCTCTCTGCAGTCCCTTCTCTTGAGTGCGAGAGAGGCCAGTGACTCTGGGAGCACAGGTTATCACTCCTGGGATTACATTAATAATCTATTACCCTTGAGCCCATCGAAGCGGGGGAGGTCAACGATCCTTGGTGGGCCTGCTCTAATCAGGTGAACCCTTTGAAAGGAAACCAAACTTCAGAGAGTTTTCTGTTGGCCTTGAAGGAAGAAAGTGCCAAGCTGTGGAGAGGGCCATGTAGCAGGCAATAGGAGGCAGCTTCTAGGGCCTGTGACTGGCTCCCTGTTGACGGCCAATAAGGAAGTGGGGACCCGCTGTGTCACCTCCTCAGAGGTCGTGTGCCATCAGAACGTTCCTTTTTGGCTCTCCTTTCCACTTTTCCCTTCTAGTTTCCTTACATGAGGAATTCCATCCCATACTAAACAAACGGGCCCCACACCATCCCTTCACTGCAACTCTGCTTGCTATCCACCATCAGGCTGCTTGGGAGCTACAGGTTCCCATCACTTTGCTCCCCTTCGGTTCTTCAGGCCTCTCACAGTGGCTTCTCTCCCCGTCACTGAACGGGCCACGTGGGCTTCTGATGACGCCATCCTTCCCAGTGGCCTCTGTGACCTCTCTGCTTTTTCCCCTCATTTCTCAAACTGCATCCACCTGGTTCCCTTTATAAGCTCGTCTTCATCCAATCCCTAAAAGAGTCCCTCTCTTTTCCCCCCTCAATTTTATGTTTTATTCTTTTGCTTTCTTTGAGATGATCTCACTTTGTAGCCTTGTATGGTGGTTTGAATAGGAATGGGCCCCACAGACTTTGTCTGAGTGTGTATTTGAATGCTTGGTCTATAGGGAATGTCACTGCTGGGAGGGGTGGTCTTGTTGGAGGAAGTGTGTCACTGTGGAGGTGGGCTCTGAGGTCTCATATATGCTCAAGCTACTCCCAGTGTGGCCCAGTTTATTTTCTGTGGCCTGTGGATCCAGATGT
The DNA here is from genome assembly GCF_007827085.1 of Peromyscus californicus insignis. Lineage (NCBI taxonomy): Eukaryota > Metazoa > Chordata > Mammalia > Rodentia > Cricetidae > Peromyscus > Peromyscus californicus. The sequence goes on along the minus strand of NW_026294573.1, from coordinate 34,074,721 downwards.
AGAACTCTCAGCTCCTTCTCCAGCACCTCGTCTTTCTTGCATGCTGTCATGCTCCTCGCAATGATGATAAATGGACTAAACCTCTGAAACTGTAAACCAGTCCCAATGAAACATTTTCCTTTATCAGAGTTGCTGTGGTCATGGCGTCTCTTTACAGTAATGGAAACGCTATCTAAGACACCCAGGCTGACCTCAAACTTATGATTCTCCTGCCTCAGCCTCCCAAGAGTCAGGATTACAGGCATGTGTCACCACACACAGCTCCATTTTACCTTTTCACTGCAGTAAATATGTAAAACATAAGCATTCCATGTCAAACCCCTTCAGTGGACCCTTAGCCGCCTGCTCTTTCGTCCTTCATGCTCACACTGAGTGACCTCCTATGCCTATCACTTCACTCAGCATAACAGCGGCTTCAAATCCTCGTCCCCCGCCTTTCAGAGCCCACTGATCACTGCCTCCCAATCACCTTCCCTCACACAGACTGTAAATGTCTCAAACAGACCAAGTTCTCCACTGAAATCCTCTCCCCTGCCAGCTGCTCACCCTGACAACCAGTTTGCTTCTTCCTCCCATTTCCAGTTCAGTCTGTGAATGTGTTGGCATCTGGTGACCCAAGCCAGAACCTGGTCACCTCGATTCCTCCGACCCTCTAGACACAATCAGTCACTCTGCTGTATAATGTCTACTGCCCTCACAATTCCTGAGTCTGCTCACATAGCTACTGGTTTGCAACACCATCCCTCACTCATTGAAGAAGCTCGCCGCGGCCTACCCTGTCTTGGTCTTGTGTAATTTACTCTCTGTGTGGTGGCCAGAGTGATCTGCAGGGTGACTCTGATTAGGTACTTCCTGATCAGAAGCCTCCTGTTAATCTTGGGGTACCACTATCTCCTTGGCACGCTGCTTGCAGCACCCTTTTATCTTCTCGATCTTAGGCCTCAATTCTCTCTCGAGCATCCTTAACCTTCTGCAGCCACTGACGATACAGCTAATCATGTTCTCTCTGCTTCAGGCTCTTTTTCTGCTCTCAGTTCCTGGCCCTGCTTTTCACAGGCTATCTTTAGCTTAGTGAACGGTCCCTCTTTAAGGAGATGGTCCTTGACGTCTGCTCACTGTGGTCAGAGCTCTCCGATGAACTTCTGTACCACCCAAGGGCAGTGACTCCCCACCTAAACACTGACCTTCTGCATGGGAATTGCCTGTATATTTGTGGCCTTTTGTTTCTGATGCCCTGGGAATGCCCTGGGGACAGTACTGTTCTGGCCCAGAGCTTCTGCAGTGATTTGAAAAAGAATGTCCCCATAAGTTTATATATTTGACTGCTTAGTCACCAGGGAGTGGGGGGGAATTCTTTGATAGGATTTACAGGGTTAGGAGGTGTGGCCTTGTTGGAGGAAGTGTGTCAAAGTGGGGGCTTTGTCTCTTTCCTTGCCTGTGGATCGGGGATGTAGCTCTCAACTACTTCTCTAGCACCATGCCTGCCTGCCTGCCTGCCTGCCGCCATCCATGGTCCTCACCATGATGATAATGGACTAAATCTCTGAAACTGTAAACAAGCCCCAGGTAAATGCTTTCTGTTAGAAGAGTTGCCTTGGGCATGGTGTCTCTTCACAGCCATAGAACAGTGAGCAACTAAGCCAGCCTCTTACAGTGGCTGGTGCACGTTTATGAATGACTAGAAACAGAAAGTAGCCAAGGCAGTTCACACAGAAGGGCTAGCCAGCAGTCAATATGTTAATTCCTCAAAGGTAAACAGATTCATCAGAAAAAGCAACCAGAGATGCAGGAAGGCTTCTGGGGGAGAGAAGAGACACACCAGCATTTTGGAAAGGAGTTATAAATGTGTTTTGGGGAGACTCACCATAGGAGAAGGTGTCTGGCATGGGGACCCCATGTCCAGCCAGCTCTTGGAATGTCCAAAACTTGTTGATGCAATTTAAGATGCTCTGAGGACGATTGACCAAGCGACAGCCCAGCTTCTCTAGGTGCCTCAGGATGGTGATTTCGCTATCTGACTGGACGGAGGGCGTGGACACTCGTACAACCACCACATCGGGGAAGGTGGTCAGGGGTTTCTGGCTCAGCTGCAGGCCTGCAAGCAAGGGCTAGAGTGAGCTCTGCTCTTGCCAGCGCTTTGTGCTTCTAGAGCTCATCTGGCCAGAAGAGAGCCTCAAAACAGCTGCGTGGGCATCCTGGTGGATGCTGGTGGATGCGGCAAGGCAGAAGACAACACCATCCTCTGACAAACAGGCCGAGTGTGATTATGATACAAGGAATGAACAGAGAAAGAGAATGCAACGCACCAAGAGTGTTGCAAGTTAGAAAAGTCAGTCCACAGCACAGCTGTGGTCAGAGCCTGCTTCCCACGGGGCTAGGACTGCTCTGGGCCAGAGGCTTGGGAGGCTGACAGCTTCAGGCAGAGGCATCAGTGCCGCCCATTTTTGGAATCCCTACACTCCTTGGTGACTGAACCTTAGGAAAAATCTACTGGCTGAAACATTATGTAACCACTTCCATATCATTTTTTTTTTTTAAATAGGATCTTATGATGTAGCCCAGACTAGCTCAAACTCAAGATCCTTCTGCCTCAGGGGCTGAGATTCCAGGCCTATGCTATACTACACCCAGATAAATAATCCTTATCAACATACAGTTACATTTCATATATGCCAATGTCAATGTTAGATGGGGAAACAGAACTCTAGCGGTGCTATGTAAAGTGCCTGCCTAACATGTGCAAGATTCAACCCCCAGCTCAGTCTGAACTCTTTATTTTGGGGGAGGGGGGTGTTTCGAGACAGGGTTTCTCTGTGTAGCTTTGTGCCTTTCCTGGAACTCACTTTGTAGACCAGGCTGGCCTCAAACTCACAGAGATCCACCTGTCTCTGCCTCCCAAGTGCTGGGATTAAAGGTGTGCGCCACCACCACCCGGCAGTCTGAACTCATTTAATAGAGGGGAAAAAAAAATCTCAACACTGCCTCCTCCACCACCTCAGGATTTAAAATAACTAATTCATTATATTCTCAACTATGTAAATAGATGTGGGTTGGAAAAGGAGAAAAGCAATACACATTTTAACCGTGAGAATAGGGCTACAAGTAATTTCTTTTTTTCTTGAGATAGGGTCTTGCTATGTAGCCCTGGCTAGCCTGGCACTCACTATATAGCCCATGCGGCTTGGCCTCACGGCGACACTCCTGCCTCAGTACCCCAAGTGACATCATAGACATAAGCTCCTACGACCAGCTCTTCTTTGTATTTTCTCTTTATCTGAATTTTCCAAAATGTCTTTTCAAGTGTATAGTGTATTTATCACAAAACCAAAATTTAAAATGCCTATGAAAAAATCAATTCAATACTTAACAAGTATTGAACTCAATATTCATTAAATGACACTTATTGAAAGAAACTGTAACACACACGAGTGAGAAGATCTGAGGCTATCTACCTTACTCTGGACTAATCAAGGACTCAACTTGATGTGAAGACGCAAGAGGACCCTGAGCACCTACAGGTTCCTGAAGGACTTCTGCATAGGAGAATTCTCTGGCTTCCCTCGCATGACACCAAGGGGTAGAGCTAGCCATGAAATGATTTTTGTCGATGTGTTTTGTGCTGACTCCAGTCCCTGGAACAGTGCCTAGTGCTTGGTAGGCACTTGATATTTGTTGAATTGAACAGAAGTGGCAGGAAGACAGATTCAGGCTTCACCAAGTTCATTTACTCTTCCACTCCTTTAGAATGGAGTGGGCACTCAAAGATAGCACAGAGGGAACGCAAGGTGTAGAGGCAATCATACACACTGCTTGGTGTCTCTCAGCTCTGACACCCTAGGGTTTGTCCGACTCCAGGCACCCAGCCCCTGGGATGGAGTGAGGGAGGAGGGACACCCAACATCTATGGTGAACCTAGCACCTGGGATGCAGTGATGGAGGTAGGACGCCCAGCATCCATGGTGCACCCAGCCCCTGGGATGGAGTGAGGGAGGCGGGACACCCAGCATCTATGATGTACCCAGCCCCTGGGATGGAGTGAGGGAGGCGGGACACCCAGCATCTATGATGTACCCAGCCCCTGGGATGGAGTGAGGGAGGCGGGACACGCAGCATGTATGGTGCACCCAGTCCCTGGGATGGAGTGATGGAGGCGGAACATGGAATGTGTGAGGCCATGAGAATTGAGTTTCAGGACTTTCTGGGTCTGTCTCCCTCCTAACCAACCTCAAAGGAATTTTCCAAATGCTCTAAAGAAAACCTTTGAAGTGCAATCTACAGACTCACTTTATAGGCGGCTTTAACTTAGCACACCTTTTATACATATTGCACCCAAACCAAAATGTACAAATGAAGTCATCATTTCTCCATCAGGGATTGAGGTGCGGGGTGTTGCTCAATGGTAGAGTGCTTGCTACCTGGTCTGAGGGCCTGAGTTCATGGTTCTCCTTAGACAGTGCAGTGCCACCCACCAGGGGACAGTACTATTTCCTAAACTGGACCTGGTGGCACATAGCCACAGTCTCAGCCCTCGGGATGTTGAGGCAGGAGGATAAAGAGTTCAAAGACTGCTTGGGCTACATGGCAATGACAACAGTGAGTATATCAATATCGAAGTTGTGAGCTGAGAAAAAAGAAAAATCTCTATAACAAAAACCAAGCAAACCAAAAGCAAGCCATTCACAAAAAGGACTGTGCGGCTCTGACTTACAAGTCGGCCATTCCAGGCGACGTTTCACTGATGATTTTAAGGTGTGGATGGAGAGGGACAGTTCTCAAGCCACATTTTTCTCAGCACTCTTGCTGATGCGGTGAGCCCAGCAGACGGAACTGTCTCGGGGCTAGTCTATAAAAAGCACCTGGGTTGGCTTCATTAGGCCACCCGAAACGGGATTGTTTAAAGCTGCCTTGCCTGCCTTGGGAAAAATGCCCTCTCCCTTCAGCCCTCGGAACACGTAGTCGGAGAGTGGAGACAAGGCAAAACCAGAAGAAAAAGAAAGGTGTCCACATCGATCAACATGTGGACAAGTACGGAATGCCCAGCACATCGTTATGCAGAGAGACAGAGAGGCCAAAAACGCTTTGAAAACCAACAAAATGCTACACACACACACAAGGCACTGGCATTGCAATGGCACAGACATTCCAATAAGCAAGGTAGGACAACTTTTTTTTTTTTTTTCCACTCAATGAGAAAACAGCTTGGCAACAGAAAAGCAACCTAGAGAAGCCAGAAGCAAGAGAAACATCTGGCTTTTAAATCCCAGCTTGAGCCCACGGACAAACACGCTTCCACACAGTAAGAAAAGAATCCAGTCCATTTCTGCAAATACCGACCACAGTGCACAGAGAGAGCTCAGCCTCTATAAGCAGCAGTACAGACACCTAGGAAGTCTTACCAGGACTTCATCTCTCTTCTCCAAAGGCAAATCTTTGGGCCTGGCTCATTCCCACTGACGCCTTTAATAAAGGAAGAATGCAATGGGTTAAAGTGGGACCCAAACGGCTCCGCCAGGCACGAAGGCAGGTCTGATGTCTGACTATGCTGCTGTCTAGCCCTGGGCAGAGGGACCTGTTGGGTTTGGGGTTACACCAGCTCCATGTATCCACAGGTTTCATATCAATGGATCCAGCCAACTGCAAATAGAAAGTACTGGAAAAACTTAATTTGTATCTATACTGAAATTGTTAAGACTTTTTTCTTGACATTATTCCTTAAACAATATGAATATAGTATAGCAACTATTTCCAGGGTTGGGGGTATAGTTCAGTGGTAGATAACTCACCAATTATACACAAGGCTCTGGGTTCAAATCCCACCCACCTTAGAAAGACCCACAAAGAATCCACAATTACTTACATTGTATTTATACTACATTGAGCGTTTTAAGTGATCTGGAGGTGCACTGAAGTACAAAAGGATACGTACAGGTGACATGCACATGTTACGCAGGGGCCTGGAGCATCCTTGGATTTTGGTAAGGGATGGAAGAGTCTAGAACAATCACCTGCAAATACTAGGGGCTAACCATACATCTTTGACTTCGGACATCTCTGATGCTCCTGCTCTGGGCCATTCCATACGCCCTTGTTCAGTCTCTTCACCGAGGCCATCACTGCATTGCTACAACATGACCTCAGGTAGAGAAAACTGCTTCTCACTCTGGCTGCAGTAGGAGCAGCAGCCATATGTGGCCAAGAACAATTTGCATTTGGGGCTGGCTCCCTGGCAAACCTGCCTGCAAAGTCTGAGACCTTTAACCACACAGGAATTCCCACCATTAGCATCGACTCTCAGGGAGGCACCTGCTAAGCCCACTGTAGGGATACAGCTTACTGAACCTGTCACCTTTCCTATGGTCCTTAAAATTCTCATTGTGATGTCCAGGCCTCAAGGCAAGGGAATGGAGAACCTGTGTGGACTGGATGACCGGGCTCCAGTTGGCTGTGGTGAATGGAAGGAAAGCCCCCCCCCCCCCCCCCCCCCCCCCCCCGCCCTCCCTGCTTTCAGATAGCCAGGGACTTAACATGACTGAGTAGCACTTTAACCCAGGGAGGTGGAGGAGGATGTGAGCAGCTTCTGGCCTCCTCCACTCCCCATCCCCCACCTGGCTGGCCTTGAGACTTACTGTGTTTAGCCTCAAACCACTTTAAAAAAAAAAATCAAACAAACCAAGAAAAAAACACTCTGCCCTTAAAGAAGTCAGAAAGACAGAGGGGAAAGACTAGAAGTCAAACTGGCTGGTGCAGTGACCATCTGGGGTACATCAACTTTGTGAAATCGAAACATTATTTTCTCCGTCTTCTACTTTCACGGGTAACTATATCCCAACTTCCTCTTGAATTCTGTTTGCATTTGGAAAGATTCTAATTCCTTAGAACAAAGTAGAAACGTTATGAATCTGGTCTATACCTGTTGTATTAGCTTGGGTTTTTTGTGGCTGTGATAAACATCACTACCAAAAGTAACTTGGGGAAGAAAGGGTTTATTTCATCTTGTACTTCCAGGTAACAGTCCATCACTGAGGAAAGTCAGGATAAGAACTCAAGGCGGGAACTGATGCAGAGACCAGGGAGGGCTGCTGCTTACTGGCTTGTTCTCCATGGGTTGCTCAGCCTGCTTTCTATCCTTCCCAGGATCACCAGGAATAACTTCACAGGGGTAGAACCACCTGCAGGAGGCTAGCCCCTCCCCACATCATTCATCAATCAAGATAATACTCCACAGACTTGCCTATAGGCAATGTGATAGAGACCTTTACTCAAGTGAGGTTCCCTCTTCCCAGATAACTCTAGCTTGTATCAAATTGATAAAAACAAAACAACTAACTAGTGTACTCATAATCCCAGCACTGCAGAGGCTGAAGCAGGAGGAGCATAGCTTTGGGGCCAGCCTGGGCTACATGGTGAGCCCTTGTCTTAAAACAACAACAAAACAAACAAACAAACTCAAGGATAATAACCCAGGACAGAAAAGTAGAATAACTTCTCCAAAGAAACAAATCTGCTTCCATAACCTATATTTGGATGGATTAAATTCAACAAAAGTAAACTTGTGCATTTGTGTGAGCAGTAGCACATAAACGTACTCTACAATGGATATATGGCATTACTGTGCAATAAACAAATCATGATTCCAAGGTAGAGCTTTAAAACTCAAAGAACCACTCTCCATCACCCACACAGAGGAAGGGAAACCTGGCCATCAAAGGTGCTGTCCATCAGCTCCGACTCTGGCTGGTGTATTTTTTTACTGAGCATTCATTCATCTGCTCTGTGCTGGGTACTCTCCTAAGAACGTCCACATTTATTATCTCATTTAGAGGCATCCTATAATATGGATAGAGGGGATCTGACTGCAAAGGCCTGGCATTTCCACAAACTGGATGCATTGGGGGTTACAGCTCTCCCAAACTGCCCACGCCAGTCACTGACTGTGTGCACACACAGACACCCCCAGCTTCACAAAAGAACACTTCAACACTAACCTGGATTCCAGTACACCAGGAAAGCCAACCTTTCATGCACAAAGCAAGCAGCAGAACCAGCAGGACACTGAAGGGTGAGAACCAAGGAGGCCCTCACTTAGGGCACCTTTTAGGACTATGGTGTTTTAGCAGGATCCTGCAACTGTGGCCGGCACTGGCACTGAAGCTCTGGAAGGTGCCGGTAAAGAGTCAGTCACCTCCGTGGCCGTCCCTGTCACCCTCTGGATGTTTGCTGTGGTGGGAAGAAGCCGTGTCACCAGAGCACAACAGGCTAGTGTCACTGCAGCTCTGCTCCGTTTCTCTACCCTACTACCTCCCATGAGGAAGTCATTTTGGTTCTGGGGTAGATCCGGTCACCCCTGTGCTTATCCTTCTGAGGTCCTATGGGGGAAGACGCTCAAAGAAATCTCACCTCTACCCCACTAAAACCCACAGCGACTTAGTGGCTGCTTTTCCGTTCCCACTAACTGCTTTTCTGAGGTCACTTAATTCAATGCAGCTTTTTATTGAACTGTCTCTTTGAGGCAGACACACCACTTAAGCAGGACACAAAGGTGAGGCAGGCAGCCTCTGCCCTCCTGGAGCTTACAGCCCCCTCCTGGAGGAAGCTGAAGTCTGACTCAGTGCACGGGTTATTTTGTACTCATTCAGCAGAAATTTACTGGGCAGTGTCACAATTTCAGTTTGGGTTTGCCCAGGACACCTTGAGACCACAATTTAAGTTCATGTAGTCAAACAGGCAGTAATTTGAAGATATGCTGAGAGAGGTGGAGTCTGGGAAGGGAGTGTGGGAAGCTAAGGCTGTGACCAGTGAGTTAGCACCTGCTCGAGGGGAATCCTCCTGAGCACAAATACACCCACCAGAGAGGGAGGGAGCTGCCAATTTAGGGCATAGCTTTCATTCCCTGGCCCTGGGTGTGTTAGCAGAACGGGCTCCGGGGAGCACGGCAGGCCATCAGATAGACACAGATACTGGTGACAGAAGTGGAACCCGGCAGTCAAATGGTTAAAGGGCAAGGGACAAGGGAGGGCTCCAGACAGCTGAAGAACAGGACACTATCCTAAGGCCGGAGAATGGGGGCAGTGAGACAATGTCCTTGGGATGTAAGAAGAAAGCTAACACACAGTTGTTATTAATGTGCTGGGTGCCCTGTGACTGCACGTATGGTGTCGGAGGAGAGGGGAGTGTGGGAATGGTTCTCTCTGCCTGGGGGCAGGGGAGAATGGAGGACTGTTTCAGACAGGACTCCCATGTGTCTGGTCTTAGGAGGAAGATGTGAAGCTAATGGTGGACGCTGTCCACCCTGAACAGAGCCAGCAGCAAGGACGGAGCATCATCAGTGCCACGTTCCAAGCTGAAGGAAGGGCTTAGGAAGACTTTTCAGGAAGGTTGCAATGGAGGCAGACTGGTTCCGTCTTTGCACCAGAGCCTTCCTCGAATTTTGGGTTCTTCCTCTCTATTGAGACACTGACACAGCACATAACTGTCATTATTTCTTCAAGAAAAGCCCCTTGGGGGTTAGAGAGATGGAGCAGTGGGTGAGGCCACTCCTGATGGGTGGCTCACCTGTAACTACAGTTCCATGGGATCCAACGCACCTGTGCTCGCGTGTGCATGCACGCACGCACACACACACACACACACTTAAAAATAATAATAATAAACTTTTAAAAAGAGAAGCCTCCCATCCCCATTTCCTCTTGAACTTAATGCTACTTTCACTCACCCTTTATAAGAAAATCCGTACATTTCGCTGTTGTCCATCACACACTGAAGGTGCCTTACAGTGGTTCACGCAGAGTCCACAGTTAAGTCAATTTCCCTTCCTTTTTTTTCTTAACCCGATCTACAGCAATATTTGATGTGGTCTGAGCACAGCTTTCATTTTGAACAACCCAGGAAGCCATCCTCTCCTGGGTTTCTTCCTCTCACTCCCCCACCTCTATGGAGTGTCCCAGAGCTTTCTCCTCGAATCCTTCTTTCGTCTACCTCAGCCAATGATGGGCGTAGACACATGCACCCCCTGACTTTGGTATCTCCAAGCGAGGCCTTTCTTCTGCATTCCAGTCTCTAGCAGAAACCGCTTGTTTGACAGTCCCCATCCACCCCGTCCACCCCTCACCCCTGACATCTCAGACACTTAAACCTTCCCAAACCCACTCTTCACTCATCCTTTCTGTGGGAGTAAATGGCACATTTATTTTTTCAGCTGCTCGGGCAGTCTTCCTCGACTGGTTCTCCACACACCCTAATATCTGATCCAGCAGACAAATCCCAACTCTGCCTTCCAAATCCATCCGAAACCCATCATCTTCCATCTCCTTCCCAGAAATCATTCCAATCCAACAGTCACTTCTCATCCAAACTGCAGCCACAGCCACTAGGTGATTCTGTTTCAGCCCTCACCACTACCAGTCTGTTCTCAATGTGGCTCCTGAGTGGCCAGGAACAATGTTCCCAGAGCCCGTCCTTGGCCCCTTGTTTTTTCTACCTATGGTTACCCACTGGTGGATGCAGAGACACAGTTTCTCCCTCTCCATTGGATCACGAGCACCAGCATATAAACAAGCCACAATTTATTCCTTTATAGGTAAAGCCTCTCATCTGTAGGTGCCCCTTAATTTCTCTTTGCAAGGAAGTCTTCAAGACTGTTTTCTCGCTATGCTCCCTGCTCAGCTCAAAACCTCACAGTGGATCTCAGTGGGGACTGCCATGCATTGGCCCCTAGTCTTTTGCTGTCACCTCTGCCAGAACATCATCTGGAGTGAACCCCACGTCCATCACTGACCCACAAGGCCCCGTGTGGCTGCTCATCCCCATCTCTATCCCAACTTTCTGCCTCTTCTCATGTCCACCCTCCACACTGGTCTCCTCAATGCTCCTTCCTGTCTGGATGATTCTACTCCTCTCTACAGCTAAATAATGCACTTCTTGGAGTGGGAGGAAGCAGGGAGGATAATACAGAGGGAAAGGGAGGATAGAGAGCTAAATAACACTAAAGATGTTTGGAAAAGTCATAGGAAACCAGTGTTTTATAAGATCACTTAAAAACACATATAATATATATAGTTCAGATGGAGTTATGCCACATGGGTGATACTATCCCCACCCCCCAAGAGCCATAGACTATTAGCAAAAACTCCAGTGCCAGACACGGGAAACCTCCCTTCAAATTGTTGGTGTGGGGACTCCAAGAGACTCAGAAAACAGTACAGGCTATTACCATTACCCTCGGTTGCCTCCCAGAAGTTGAAAGTAAGGCCTGATTGCTGAAGATTCCATACACTTCAGACACAGGATTTGGAGGAAGTGAGTTGGAACTGACTTGCAAGCCTCTTCCCTAAGGACTAGCTCTCACAACATCAGAAGGCGCTGTACATGCCGCCAAGGGAGAAATGCAATCAATAGTCCTCCCCAGCTGTAAAGCCTAGGATCCACAACAATGACCAGCCCGGCAAGAGAGCCCCAAGGGTATAAACAGCGCTGCTTTTATCTTGGGGGTAACCAACAGCTGTCTAATTGCATGTAAGGCCTACTCAAAAGAAGGGAATTCGTGTCTGGTACTGTAAACTTAGCCAGCTACCCATGGTTAGAGAGGCCACAGACCCTAGATAGAGAACCTACTCCTACCACGTTCCTAAACCAATGTGATTCCTACTTGGACTCTCAATGCTTATCCGTATACCCACAGAGCCATGCAGCTCTTGCCCCTCATCAAATAAGCTTTTTTTTTTAAAAACAAACAACAAACAAACAAAAAAATCCAATAGTATATTTCCTGACCTCCTTCAGCTCTTGACTAGAACACACCTGTGGGTGAGGACCACCCCAGTCACCCTGATATTGCAGCCACTCCCCCCCTCCTGCTTTTTTCCTCTTCAGCCTTTTCAGAAATAGTCTGTGTAGTTTACTTACCTTGTTTATATTCTACCTCAATACAGAATGCAATATCCCGGAGAGGCAGTGACTTCCGGCCTTGTGATTCAGGCACCTAGAATCATTCCTTACATACAGTCAGCAGAAGAAAAACATTCAGTCAGTGACAGAATCAAAAAAAAAAACCAAACCCATGAGTTAGTGAGGGTGAAGGCCATGTCTGCTCTTATTTGCCATTCTATATCTCCAGCACACTGCCTGGCACACTGCTCAATAAACACCTGCTGAACGAAACAGGTAAAATGGAGAAATCGGAAGAATAAAACATATATTAAAATTTAATAATAGAGGTACAGGAATAAAGGCTCACCATTTCTATTCAATCCTCAAATGAGCATAACTGAATTATTGCTTGCTGATAGTGAAGTCTTGAGTTATTTCGTTTGGAAAAAGAATCTCAGTTTGTAGCCCTGGCTGGCCTGGAACTCATTATATAGATCAGGCTGGCCTCAAACTCACATTGACTCACCTGCCTCTCTGCTTCCCAAGCACTAGGATTAAAGGCATAGATCACCATGATCAGCACCCCCACACTCACTTTTTTTTTGAGACAGGGTCTCATATAGTCCAGGTAAGAAAGAGCTTGAATTCAAGGCCAGCCTAAATTGGAAACAAAGCAAGACTCTGTTGTCTTAAAATAAAAAATAAAAGGTGAGCCATGTAGCTCAGTGGCAGGGTGTTCGTCTAGCACACGAAAAAAGCCCTGAGTTCAATTTTTAGTAGCACAGATAAAAGAGAATCTGACCCAGAAAGTGCTCTACACCACTGGAGATGTCCAGGGGGAGATCGTTTGCCGAGCACGCACAAGACCCTCGCTCCAGCCCCTAGGGCTGCATAAACATCAATAAATAAACAGATATGGCCACCAAAGCTTGAGCTCCGAAAGCGCAAGGAATGCTGAATCATGCTGCTCCTAGGAGACAAATGCTCACAGGCCCCCTTTCCCGGGTCAAACTCACTCTCTTTCTTGGATGATGAGTTTATAACGATCCTTTATTCGAGTCAGCTAATGATTCTGACCTGAGGTTGGTCGGAAAGCCTAACTATCATCAGTAAACCTGTCTTCAGATAAGAGCTCATCATAAACACACACACACACACACACACACACACACACACACACACACACACACACCCAATCATGATCCCCTAGCCTTGTGTACTTATAGTACAAGCTTCATATTTCAAATCAGACAACACACATTACCTGAAGGCCTACTGTGTACTAGGTATGGAACACATATTTGAAGGATCCTACATATGGGGGGGGGGGGGATACAGATAAATCACGGTACAATCCAATGAGTGCTACTTTGATGTTGTTTGGTAGCAGGTGGAAGAGCATCTCCATGGGGATAGGGCAGGGAGCTTGGGAAAAACTCCAGGAGACACAGCGAATTGAGCTAGATTTGAGGGATGAATGAAATTCCACCATCTGGGAGGAACCAGATGGGACCTCAGACTGATATTTAGTAGAGGCCCAAGAGTCATGAGACAACAGTGGAGCCAGCATCGACTAACACATGAAAAGCCAGATGATCCACTGAGTACGGCTGTAATTTCCAGCTGGTGCTGTGTGCACAGTGACTTCACTGTGTTTATGAGAGTTAATAAGTAAAAAGAACCTAGCGCAAACCACACGTCTATGTGTAAGTGCCTACTACTGTGACTAGGTTATTACTGTTCTTATTATTTGTTATATGCATTTTGATCTTGTTCGCCATTTGTGTTTAGGAAAATAAACACTTACTGAATAACCTGCAGGCTCTCAAAGAAACAAAGCAAAGTAGATGTGCTTTTCACAATGTTAACCCATCAGAGTCTAAAGGGGGTGCTTTCCACAGAACTGCTTCAGGCACCCGAAGGTTGTGGCTCTTTCCCTAAGAGTCCCTCCTCCACCCCCATCCAAATCTAGGTTGGTTAGGGTAGATCACTGAAGCAAAAAATAACCATCACAGAGCCGGGTGTGGAGGCACATGATTTTAACCCAGCATTTGCGCGGCAGAGGCAAGTGGATCTCTGTGAGTTGAGGTCAGCCTGGTCTACATAGCAGCCAAGGCTACCTAGTGAGACCCTGTATCAAAATATAAATAAGTAAATAAATAACCAAAAATAAGCAACAACAATAACAACAAAAGCCTGTCTTCAATTTCTCCATCCATCAAGCAAGCAGCTATATAGATTTTCTTGTAGCTATCAGGAAATAACTGGTTTGTGAGTGCAGCTATTTTCACACATGAATTCCACTTAATTGTTTAAATGCTTTCTGAATCACTATGATTTAACTTTCACTTTTCTTAAAATTGATTCTTTAAAATGGAGTTTTAGTTACACAGAGAGAGCATTTTCTAAATTGCTGATGTGCCTGTAAAGTCCAACAAATGATAAGAAAATCTGATTACCATATCTCAACAATGACATCTCTACAAGCTGTAAAATAAACAAGCAACTCATCTCTGGAGCAACTTAATTTAGATCACCAAAGTATAACTGATCACTCCACTTAAATATGGAACCCAAAGCATGGACTTTTCAAGCTTGAAGAACCTCAGCTCCAATATGAGACACAAGATTCAAAGAGATGGGGGCTGAAGAGATGCTCAGTGGTTAAGAGCACTGGCTGCTCTTCCAGAGGACCCAGGTTGGATTCCCAGAACCCACATGGTGGCTCACAACGGTCTGTAGCATCAGGTCCTAGAGGATATGACGCCCTCTTCTGGCCATTGCAAACACTGCATGAATATGGTACATACATATATGGAGACAAAATATCCACACACGTAAAATTAAACGTGAAAAACAAAACAAAACCCCAAATCAAAATCAAAGTGATCTGCACAAAGCAAAGCCAACGGAAAAACTGTAAGAAGAACACAGTCCTTCCCATTCTCTGTTCAGGAATGTAGTTCATTAACCAATTGGGAGGGTTTTAGCAATCGAGGTTTGAGAGATGGTACTCTTCACACTTAACCACATCTCTTTGAAATGTGAGGTGTCTAATACTTGCGTATACTTCTGCAAAAGTATATGCAATCTAGGCTGGGCAGCGGTGGCGCACGCCTTTAATCCCAGCCCTTGGGAGGCAGAGCCAGGTGTATCTCTGTGAGTTCGAGGCCAGCCTGGTCTACAGAGTGAGATCCAGGACAGGAACCAAACTACACCGAAAAACCCTGTCTCGAAAAAACAAGAAGAAGAAGAAGAAGAACAACAACAAAGTATATGCAATCTGATCCTACACATGGAAGGTTTAAATACACTTATGGATGAACAATGTTCAACTAAGCTATTTCACTTAGGAACACGTACTCAAAACCTCACTTGTAAGTAGTCTGTTCAAAATTTGGAATCCCTTCCCTTGCTGAAGGGACCTCCTACCCAACTAGATAAAGATGAAATATGAATAGCAGCACTCCAAGAAGTATCCAAGAGGGCCAAACCCTCTTCAGCTCTGGACCCCCTGAATAGCTGAATACCTCCAGGGCTTACTGAGAACACAGACTGTAAGCCAGTGAACATGAGTTTCCAAAGTCATGGATTGCTTATACAAAACCGGTTTGTATTGAGGATAATAAGAATATCTGAAAACAGAACGCTTTGAGAGGAATCAGGGATGACAACCATGTCTTGCTCCCCACCCCCCAATTCCCCTGGACCCGGCATTAGAAGGATGACTAAAGTCTGAAGGGTGTGTACTTGGCTATTTTGGAACCAGAATTTAACATGTTTAGGAAGGAGGACGAGTTAATGAAAATCATCAAATGTCTCCTCTCGCCCCTTAAACTCCAGAGACAATCCCAATCTATCTCAGCTGTCTCCCATAATTAGGCTGCCAGTTTGAGGCATTCATCAGTGGTGCACACATACCGGTAGAAAAGTTTCCCAAACATCTACCCTAAGAACAATTTTGTGAATTCTGGGTTGATCCCTCAAATTTCTGAGTCCCGCCTGGCAGGGTACCTGTGCACGGAGAATCTACAATTTGAGGTCTGGTGCCTTTAGCTTCAGGTGAATGTGAATGCCCCACTAACCCGTCTCCTCAGTGAATTTAGCATCTTCTCTACCGTTGGCCTCAGCGTGCTGCAAAGAGGGGCTACCACTGAGAGGGGCTCAATGCGGAGAGCCAGGGGCTCACGGGATCCCAGCGCCCCTCCCGCCCCTCCGGGGCTGCGCTCACCTAAGTGGCCGCCGACGACAGTGACGGCGATCTGGTCCAAGAACACAGCCCGGAAGCGCACGTCCTGCTCGGAGCAGCGCTGCCGGAGCGCGCGCAGGATCTGCACCTGCGGGTAGTCCTCGCGAATGAGCCGGTCGGTCAGCAGCCAGACCTGCGCGCACATGGCGACCGAAGCGGCGGCAGCCCGCCCGCCGGCGCGACCCCCTGGCGCGTCCCGGGCGAGCACCGCGGCTCCGCTCGCGCCGTGCGCCAGGCGCCTCTGCAGCCCCGGCCGGAGAATGCGCCGGATCGCCTCGCGCCGCCGCCGCCGCCGCCGCCACCGCCCAGCCAATCAGCGCGGCGCGGCGCCCCGGGAGGACGCGGCCGGGAGCTTGCGGAGATGCGCAGCCTGCGGCGGCCGGGCGGGGCTGGTACGACCCCCACCCCCCTACCCCACCCTTCCGGAGCCCATGGGCCGCAGGCGGGGTGGGTGCGGCGCTGCACCCCCAGAGAGGCGCGACAGAGATGCTCCACCAGCCTCTTCCAAAAACGACTGTCGGCCTGGCAAGGTCACACGGCTGGACTGCGCAGCTGGACTTCACCCTTAGAAGAGCGATTCGTCTGCCCTGATCTTGGCCTGCAGCCTGGGCTGGGAGGTGGAGGCAGTTGGGATTTTAGCAGCGTCGCGTTCAGATAATTCAAAGATGCTTATGCTTTTCTCGGGGTCTGGTTTTCTTACATTGGGCATCCTCTCCTGGTTTGCACCAGCTCTGGGTTACCATAACCTCGGTGTCATTAAAACAGGTTTAAGACTCCATTGAGTTAGGAGGAACACTGGTGTGTTCCCCTCCCTCCCAGTCCACAATTCATTTCGCCTCCACCCTACAACCCAGTCATCTTTACATATTGTCCTTGGTCCTAGCCATTTGCAAATTCTACCTGCAAACAGTAGTGTGAAACCTGGTATTCAGTTCTTGAAAATAAACTAATTGTATTTTTATTTATTTATGGTGCACAAGGTGGGCCGGTGACATGCTACCAGGACTTGCACATGGAGGTCAGAGAATAACTTGCAGGAGTTGGTGCTCCCCTTCCACCATGTGGGCTCCAGGGTTCAAAGTCAGGTCATCCGGCTTGGCGGCAATACCTTCGCCCTCTGAGCCATATCACCAGCTCCTAGCTAACACATCTAAATAACTATGGGGTTGACTGTAGCCATTTGCGTTTCCAGCTCATTAAAATTTCTTTTTAAAATTATTCTTATGCATCTATGATGTGTGTTTGAGTACTGGGGCACGTGAATGCCACCAAGAGCTTGCCGGGCTCACAGAACAGCTTTGGGGAATGGGTTCTTTCCATGGTGGGCTTCTGAGATGGACTCCAGGTCACTAGGTTTGTCCAACAACACTTTTACCTGCTCATCCACCTTGCTGTCCCTAAAACATCTTTTTCTTTCTTTCTTCTCTTCTTTTTATTTTATTTTATTGCAAAAGGAGTTTTACCGTTTTAAGCTCAAACTCAACAATGATATCTATAAATGGGCAATACGTTTTGGGTAAGGTGCCCATTTCACTGTGAATATCATGTTTCACTAAGATACGACTCTGGGAAAGTTCTGTATAAGTGGGCTTTCAAAAGAATTTTTTTTTTTTTGCAGCAATAAGGTTGCAACATCTCCCTAGACCCTGACTGCATTTTCTTAAAGTGACAGACCTGTAAGCTAGTGTTTTATAATTAGTGCTTTGAAAGAGGGTGGTCTAACCACAGCTCTACCTGTAGCTAGAGGCTCTACCTTGCCTTTGCCATTTCCTTGAGGTTGCATGGTTTTGCAGGATGGGATGGGGGGTGCACAGGGTCTCACTATGTAGACCAGGCTACTGTGGTGATATTTTATTTGTGCACCCCAATAAAGCTTCCCTGGGGGTCAGAGGAAAAAGCCAGCCACTATATTAAACATAGAGGTCAGGAAGGGGTAGCACACGCCCTTAATCCTAGCATTCAGGAGGCAGAGATTCATTCGGATCTCTGTGAGTTCAAGACCACACTGGGAACAGAGCCAGGCATGGCAGCACATGCCTTTAATCCCAGCACTAGTTAACCATAGAGGTCTGGAGATCTGTACAGATAGACAGGAAGTGATAGAGCTAGGCGGAAAGAGGAAGTGATGTAGCTGGGTGGAGAGAGGAAGTAAGATGACGGGCACCAAAAGGTATATAGGCGTGAGTATACAGGAAGTAGCTCTCTTGGGCTGAGGATTTCCTAGCAGTAAGAACTTGTAGCTTGGCTTGTTCTATTCCTCTGATCTCTCAGTTTTCACCCCAATACCTGGCTCTGGGGTTTTTTTTCTTTTTGATTAATAGGACCTTTTAAGATTTTGTGTTACAGGCTATCCTTAAACTCATAGAGATCTGTGTGCCTCTGTCTCCCAAGTGCTGGAATTAAAGGTAGTGTGTCATACAATGCCCAACCGACCTTCCATGGCATTTTTTTTTTTTTTTTGGTTTTTTGAGACAGGGTTTCTCTGTACAGCTTTGGTGCCTTTCCTGGAACTCACTCTGTAGCCCAGGCTGGCCTCGAACTCACAGAGATCTGCCTACCTCTGCCTCCCGAGTGCTGGGATTAAAGGCATGCACCACCACCGCCCAGCTTTCCATGGCATTTTTAGAGACAGGGTCTCGTGTAACTCAGACTGGCCTAGAACTTGCTATCTAGCCAGGGATGACTTTGAACTTCTGATCTTCTGACCTCTGTCTCCTGAGAAGTGGGATTGCAGGCACAAGCTACCATGCCTGTTTTTTGTTTTTTGGTTTTTGGTTTTTTTTTGTATTTTGTGTAGCCTTGTCTCTACAGGGCTTCTACAGAGTCACCCACCAGGTATTGGTAGGGCTCAGAAAACTTTGAAATGGAAGGAGAGCAGAGACAAATTCTTTTCCAGACCCTCTGACCTTGTTACTACCATTCCCTTGCTACCTCGAGGCGGGGTATAGAAACCAGAAGTCTTTTTCCCAGTGCAGGCTATAAAGTCTGGATCACCTCTTCCTAGAAGACAACGTAAAACCTAAAAATGTGCTGATAACGTCCCCGCTCTTCCATATACTCGTGGACCCTAAAGACCTGTCCTTCCTTGTCTACTAGTCAGTCACATGATCCTTAGTCCGGGAAGGATCCTGCCCCAACCCAGGAGGAAGAACTGCTGCACTGAGGGTCCGTGAAGACTCTGGACAGGTCTGGCTGGGTTTCCTCACACGGGTCTAGTAGCATTAGACCAGAGCTGCTGACAAAAAAGAAGAGCTCTGCTGTAAAAGGCCATGAAAAAATTGCTCATTTTGAACCCAATATGAGTGACCTGGAAACATGAGTTCAACTTACCTTGAATGACATATTCTGCCACGGGAAAGGATAAACAAACTTTTATAGCCACAGGACCAAGAAAGTCATAAATCAATATATTTGATAAGTAAAGTAGGGCATCAGCTAGGTGAGCTATAGCTAAGAACAGAAACATTTTCTATTGGTTTCATGTGTTATCTTTTTTTTTTTTTTTTTAATGAATGGGAGATCGTATGAACACAATCTCCCACTACCACAAAGTACGCAGTCGACTTTCCTGCATTTGGGGAAATCTTGGCTCAGCACCTCCCAGGTGCAAAGGGTAAGTCTTGTCCTGGGAGATGACTTTCTTGGCCATAATATCTTCCCTCCTGTTAATATCGAAGGTTATCTTAGAGATTCTCAGCTTTAGGTTTGGTAGAGGTCTGCCAAACTTAGTAATGCTTTCCAAGAGTTTTACCCAGTAGTCATGAGGAGATTAGGTCAGTCACAGAGCCTGAAGGCAAACAGCTATTAGAGAGACTAAGATATACCAACGTAATTATGGCATCCAGCCTGTGACATTACACTGTCCACAACCACCTGGATGCTCTACTCAACCAAGGTCAAGCAGTCTGTGGAATCTTCAACATGACTGCAGCTTCATTTTACATACACTTCCTCCAACAATATCTAGAAGAGATCATAATCCAGCTGGGATGATAACTTGCTGGACAATATGAGAATCAATAAAGTTCAAGCTGCTTATAACCCGCTTTCAAAGACATCACACTCATGTTGTCATGAGCAAATCACTACCAAGGTCCACACAACCCAGGCTTAAGCCAAGAAGCCTCTGGGGATTCAGATGTTAAAACCACTTTCTCATGAGCTTTCCTCACCAGGCAGTTAATAACACCTCTGTGATTTCCTGGTCCAGGATTCAATTATGGCCATATTCAATTATGGGTGGAATGTTTTGTTGTATCATTACAATTCCTCAAGCACAGAAGTAGTTTCCCCCAATGGAAGACCATTTTCTAAGATGTGCAATGCTGTGGTTTGGATAAGCGTCCCCCTGGAGACCCAGGTGCCTTAAGGTCTTGGTCATCAGGCTGTGAAGCTATTGCAAGGTGGAAGAACATCTAAGATATGGATCCTAGTAAAACTGGGTCACTGGAAATGGGGGCATTGGGACTTCAGCCCTTCCCTAGTTTCTCCGTTTTCTGTCTGCCTCCTCTGCCAAGTGTCTCAGAATAGACTGTCTTGTCATAGGCTGCAAAGCAGCAGCTCAGTCAACCTGGACTGAAACCTCCAAAATCATGATGAAAATGAATGTTCTGCTTTATAGACTGATTATCTCAAATATTTTGTTATAGTAATGCCAATTAATACATATTATGTATGCAGTATTTCTTTTTTTTTTTTTTTTTTTTTGGTTTTTCGAGACAGGGTTTCTCTGTGTAGCTTTGCGCCTTTTCCTGGAACTCACTTGGTAGCCCAGGCTAGCCTCGAACTCACAGAGATCCGCCTGGCTCTGCCTCCCGAGTGCTGGGATTAAAGGCGTGCGCCACCACCGCCCGGCTGTATGCAGTATTTCTTTATAGATGATTTCCAAATTCATATCTAACCCTGATGTCTCTGAGCTTCAGCCATATGAAAGGGTGCTGGTCTGCTGTTCCAGTGTTCCTGCAATTAAACCCCATCCATTCCAGATTCAACTGTCTTCCACAATAAGAGGAAGGTATTATCTCATATAAACAAAAACAGTGAGAAGTGACCTCTACAGTTTATTCATTTAACTTCTCACTGGCATCAGGGACCCAGACCTTTTTCCATTTTTTCACTTTTGACACCCAGAGGATGATGCCAGGGGTCACAGCCACACAGAATCCAGCACAAGTCAGGACCAACACTTTTCATGTAGCTTTTTATCAGCAGGAAAACCTTTCTCAGAAGCCCTGAGGCAGACTTCCCACACCTAAACCAGTCACTAGCATCAACATGAAAAAAATACCTCTCTGCTTTCAAGGATATAGGAACATTGTTTATTTACCCCGTCCAGGGAACACAGACTCAAGTTACCCCATGACACAGAGCAAGGAAAGTCGTAAGTAAACACATTTATCAATGCATCAGTGGAGTGCCAAGCAGGTGAGCTACAGCAGAATGGGGACATTTTCTATAGGTTTCAACTGTTTGCGCATCTTAGCTTTGCGTTACTGGAGGCTAACAGTTTGCTATGCTTTAGGATACATCCCTATGCTTTACCTAATAGTCATGAGGGTTTTACATCAGATGCAAAGGTTCAAAGTGCATGAAAGGCCTAAGGCAGTCCAAGAAAATTTTGGCTCCCAACTTGCAACACTATTTCTCCATAACCATGATGTTCACTTCTGCCAAGGTCCTAGAGCTTGCAGGATTTTAAACAGAGATGTGGTGTAGCTGGAAGTTTTCCTGTGTCCTGCAGCTGCTTGGTCCCAAGTAAATACACAGAGGTTTATGTTAATTAAAAACTGATGGCCAATGGCTCAGGCTTATCATTGACTAGTTCTTACAACTTAATTCAACCCATTTCGATTAATCTATGTTTTGCCACATGACTTTGTGGTGTTACCTGTGTTCCATTACATCTTGCTCCCCCAGCAGTGCTCAGCATTTCCCCTGACTCTGCCTTTCTTCTCCTTGTCTCTTTGCTTCAGTTCCCTGCCTGACTCTCTATTCTGCCTTGCCATAGGCCATAGCAGCTTCTTTATTAACCAGTGGTAGCAACACATATTCACACAACATACAGAAAAACCATCCCACAGCACTTCATTTTTCTGTCTAATCAAAAGGAGGTTTTCATTTTAACACAGTAAAGCTACATATAACAAAACAGTTATTAAGCAAGAATTACAGTTACAATAACAGTTACAATATCTAGTCTCTTTGTATTTGGCAAAATTAAAGAAAATTATCTTATTTTTGTGAATCTAAAGTTTTATATCTAATTTATCTTTTATCATAACTAAGGAAAACTATAATTACAACTATCTAGTCTTCAACTCCATCAAAGACCCCAGAAGGATATAATATTACCTAAGTAAACAGGAAGTGCATTGTAAGCAACTTCCAAAAGTCTAGAAATGACAGATACATCTGGATGCCTAGACAGACACCCAAAGTTCCTCTGTAATGTTGGGGCATCCATCTTGAGCCTACAGACCTAGAGTCTCTGGCATACTTTTTGGTGAAGCAAAAAATTTGAAGGACTGTTTTGCCTATTTTGGCAAAGTTTGTCAGTTGCTTTTCTCTATGTCATGCAGAATGTCTGGCAGTTTTTTTCTGTGAAGCAGGAAACTGAAGGACCATCTCATTCTGTTTTGGCAAAATTCAGTGGTCATTTTCCCATGGGTCCTGCATGCTCAATTTATACAACATACTGTCAAGCAGTCCAAGCAAAAGCAGTTTCTTGCCCAAATGGCTAGGCTTGCCACAATGAAAGCAAACTCCACAAAGAGTTTCTTCAATGCCCATCATCTTCTCTGACGTGAATTGGCACTGCCAGGAGCAGATGTGTCTCATATTGTCATGAAAAAAACCTATGTTAACAAAATATTTTAAATACAATATTCTACAGGTCTTTGAAGTATTTGAAAACCATCTATCTAAAATATATCTCTTTATGATCCTGAAAACATACCTAACATATCTACAAACTTGATTGTTATAGAAGACTAACTACTAACCTATTTTTTTGATTATCTTAAATAGTTTCTAGTAGTAGCTTTCAAAAATTAGAACTTTACCTTATATTTTAAATTAACTGCATAGGTACAATACCTTAAACAAAAATAGAAACATATATACAATATGTTGTAACAAAACTAACCTTAATTTTGTATCAATATACAAAAATCCTTTAAACAAGGATAGAAACATATATACAGTGTAACAAAATTAACTTTAAATTTGTATCACTATACCAAAATCCATATCAATGTAAAGTATTTTGATATTAACAGCTGTTTTTTGGATCAAAGTAGATTCAATAATCTATATTTTTATCTATATCATTCCCATATCATATCCCCCTTTCTCCTTTCAGAAAGCAATTGACTATGACCAATAACAATTTGTAACCAAGCCCCCTAAACAAAGACAAACATCCATAATCCATATTTTGGGAATGTGGGCATAATTTTCTAGGCTACTTCCTACTGAATGGGGGCACTGGTAATCTTTGGTGGACCCTGAGAAAATTCAGTATTATGGTCAAGTCCTGACTGGAGTAGTCTGTGAGGCTGAATTATCTCAGCCAGCAGCCTTGAAGCCTTTCTGGATGCAGAACTCAGAGGAAACTGCAATAGAGGTGCTCTGAAATGTTGGATCATCTGAGTCATCTGTTCCCATTGGAGATTTTTCAAGGGTTTTGTTTGATCAAACCATATTAACCTGGAAGCAATCCACTGGTTCTCATCTTCTGTGTAAACAAAAACAGAACCTCTTTGCCAAAGCAACATATGCTTAAACCCAAGGTCAAAATGCCTTTAAAATATATATGTTGGTTTAACTTAGCAGCCTTTACAATCAAATGTCTTTCTGCAGTTGGCTCATTAACAGTCAAGAAATTCAAAGAAAACATAATAATATACATAATCCAAGACTCTCTGTGTATTTTCCATTTTTATGTGGCTTATTTCTTTTACATTACTTTTATTGTCTCTTTAAAGACTTTATTTTCTAAAACTATTTATTTCTTTGTATAACTGCCTATATTCCTTTTCTTTTCTTTCCCAAGTCTATGTACATTTTTACACATACTGTAAACTGTTTAGAGGTTTTTTTTTCCCAACTGAATCTGTCCTATTGTGTATCTGTAATCCTTTTCTGACCAGGAGAGTTTTTAAACTGTTGAGCTATGTGGCTAGGACTGAATCTTTGGCTTTTGCTGCTGGCTCTGCCCCATTTGGCTTCCCAACATGGCAGAGGTATGTTTACCAATGGCTCTGGGAGCCATGCTCACCGCCAACTCTGGGAAGCAGTGGGTCTATGCCTCCATCAAGCAAAGTGTGGCCCAGACACCTTTTTTTTTTTTTTTTGTCTGTACTAGCAAAAGCTAAATCCATCACATTGTGTGCTGCATGGCTTGGAAATGCCTCTGTGTACTGCAGTGGGAATCAACCATGCTTGAATGCCACAGCGTCTCTATACCTTGGCCCATATGAGAGACACGAACTAGGAAGCAGCTCTTGGCCCCGTTTATGTGTTCTAGAACCCCTTTTTAAGGTTTCTCAGGTTTTATATGGAAATTCTTGGCAAACATTTGGGCACCATATGTAGCCAGACACTTTTCTCTGGCCTGCCCTGGTCCTGCAGTTCCACAGCCACTTTTAAAATAATCACTCAGAGGCTTAATATTAATTACAAACTGTTTGATCTGTGGCTCAGGCTTCTTACTAGCTAGCTCTTGCAATGTGGCCTCCTGGAAGAACTTCAGCCTCACAGTAGGAAAGAATGAGGATCCATCATGCATAACTTAAATTAGTGATAATTCTCCCCGTGTCTGGGAATTGGACTCCTGCTGTGGAATAGTCCTTCTTTACACTGTGTGAATATATGTTGCTATGATTGGTTTAATAAGCAAGCTGACTGGCCAATAGCTGAACAGGATCAAGTTAAGCGAGGGAAGCCAAACTGAGAATGATGGGATGAGGAAGGGTGGAGTCAGAGGAGTGGACAGCCAGGCAGAGAATAAGTCAGACATACAAAATGGGATAGAGGTAAAAGTCACAAGCCTTGGGGCAGCACATAAATTAATAGAAACAGGTTAAGTTGTAAGAGCTAGTTAGTAACAAGCCTGAGCTATTGGCCGAGCATTTATAATTTATATTAAGTCTCTGACTCACTTCAGAGGGAAGCAACTGCTGGTTATTTGGGAGCAGGATGGTTGGGACAGGAAAACTCTGCCTACAGACTCCTCTCACTATTCACAGGGCCATGAAGAGGTGGGTAAATACAGGGGCAAAACTGGAGTAGTTTTAGGAGGAATGAAGGGAGACTGGATGCAGGGAAGACAAACTCTGTGTCTGGAACAGTGTTGGCATCTTATGGAAGAGGAAAGTTGTTAAATCACATATTGTACTCTTTATCCTGGAACTTGCACATGCGAGATTACCTCACATCTCTTCACCAGGGCAAGAGTGCCTGGCTAAGCCTGACATTAGTGGAATAGGGAGGTATAATCCTTCCTTCAAGAGCAGCAAAAATTTGCCATTATGACCAATACCCCTATCTGCTACAAATTCTATTTTGCCAAGTTTTCTCTTTAAGACTCTTAAGGTACGACACACAAGAAGGAAATGAATAGAAAACAAGAGGTTGGGACTGCAGAGATGGCTCAGTCGGTGAGATGCTTTCTTTGCAAGCACAGGACTTGAGTTCAAATCCCCAGTACCCGTGTAAAAAGCCAGGCAAAGCAGCACTCATCGACAGTCCCAGTGCTGGGGAGGCAGAGGCTGGAAGGGCCCTGGGACTTCCTGGCCAGTCAGGCTAGCCAAACCCATGAGCTCTATCTCAGATAAGCTGGGGATCAATTGAATACACTCAACCTCTGACTTTCATACACATATGCACAGATGTGTACATGCACTTATATGCAGGAATATCACATGTGTGTGGGCACAGACACACACACACAGGAACCAAAAGATCATCTGATTCTCAGGTTAGCTAACAGCAAATAGCCTATAGGGCAGAGTTCAGCCAGCAGACCAAGTCCACTCACTTGGCAAATTTGGAGACAATATACTTAGACTGCCTGCAGGAAGAGGGGCGCGCTTATCCTACCTGCAAAGCAGACCAGCCTCTTGGTTTGTTTTTGAAATGTGGGCCTTGTTATGTTGCCTGACTAGTCTTGGACTCTTGAATTCAATGAGCTCCTCCAATCTTGACTCCAAGGTAGCTAGATATATGTACATAATGTACTGCCGTGCCCTAACAGAGCAGGCCTGTTTTACTTAGCTGAGCTTGTACTATTAGGAGACCTATTTTGTATGGTCTAGAGAATGATCTGGGATACCCATCTTCTCAGTTTTGTAGTGGGTTTTTTAAGTATACAGTATGCCAAAGTAAAAGAATTAATAACAAGTAGCTGACTGACAGACAGACAGCAAACCTCATAAAATGCGTTGCTCAAAGCATCCAGCAGAAACCATTTGAGGAAGCTCTATTGAGCCAGCCAGAGTTCCCAGCAGAGTCTTGGGCAGGGCAGAGCATCCCCTTGTCCCCTAGCGTGAGGCTTCCAAGTAAAGGAAGAAACAGCCACAGAGAGAGATAAGGTCATTGAATTGAGTGCTCAGAGCATCCTGCAGAAACTGAGGCAGTCAGCCTGAGTTGAGCTTCCAGGAGCTGGACTGCCCACGGCTGGATTTCTCCTTCTCCCACAAGCCCTTTTGTATCGTGGACAAACACTAGTAACCTCTGTGGGAGACAGCTGTCCTCAAGAGCACCCCGCTTTCACTCTTGTTCTCTTCCCTCTTGGCGGTAGGGTTCGAAGGCCCAGCCCATTCTGGACAAGGGGTCTTGGAAGACGTTTAACATAGCCATGTTCAGGTCTGAAAGTGGGAGGGGCCTACCCTGCTACCAGAATCAGCTTCTCAGTGAGCTCAAAAAGCACACAACAGTTTACAATATAATGGGCACAAGATTGGGCTGGGTTTACACAATAGGAAATGGGTAATCACCTTTTAACACAGTGACACCAACCCTAGTGAAATGTGGACTAGTCAGGTCCATGTTTTAGGGCCAGGCAAGATGACTCAGCAGGCAAAGGCTCTTGCCTCAAGTCTGACAATGCAAATTCAATTCCCCGGACCCACGAGGTGGGAAGAGAGAATCTACTCCAGCAGGTTGTTCTGTGACCTGCACATGTCCACTGTGGTACGCATGCATTCCACACCACATCAATACATAGCGTAATAGTAATAAAAACAAACTCCTACTTTAGTCTTTTTGTAGATTCCCATATACACTTCCTAAAACCATTGTAATTTATTGAGAAGTAGGAACATCATTGGCCAGCTTTGACTTTTTAAAGTATTTATTTATTTATTATTTGTTTGTTTGTTTGTCCCCAGACTCTGAAATCAGCCTCAGGAGTGAAAGAAATGAAAAGAGTATGGGTTGTTGCTAATAACAACCACATTTAAACTCATGTTTATGAGGCAACTTTTGGAGTGCCCAATGGGGAGGCTGGTTACCAGAGCAACGAACCACATGGTTAGAAGGAGGGAACATGCAATCTCTAAGAGGAAGAAAGATCTAAGGCTGGGTGATCAGTGGCTAATGATGTAACCAACCATGCCTACTTAATGAAGACAGTCCATAAGACCCCATTGGCATTGCCAGAGTTCTGAGCTGGCGAACACTGTGCACTAGGAGAAGGCACAAGGTTCACGTCTCTCACCCCAGACATGCCTCTCTTCTGCGTGGTTGCTCCTGAATTGGATCCTCTAGAATAAACTGGCAACTGTGAACGAGATGTTTCTGTGAGCTCAGTGGACCATCCGAGCAGGTTGTCAGACCTGGTGCCAGAGTGATTGGGAATCCACAGTTTACAGCTGGTGAGTCAGGAGTACAGGAGGTGGCTGGCAGCTGAAGAGATTACAGTCTTTGGGGCTAACCTGTGGGATCTGATCCTAATGTTGGGTGAACAGTGCTAGGATTGCATTGAATTATGAGCTAGCCATATAACGACCACAGGTTATTGGGTAACTGCTTGTTGTAGAAGAGATATGCATATGTAGTATTAGAAGTATTGTGTGTGAGCCAGGTGGTGTCGGCACACGCCTTTAACCCCAGCACTTGGGAGGCAGAGGCAGGTGTATCACTGAATTTGAGGCCAGCCTGGTCTACAGAGTGAATTCCAGGATGGTCAGGGCTACACAGGGAAACCCTGTCTTGAAAAACAAAACAAAACAAAAAACAAACCAATCAAACAAAAAATCAGACAAACTAAATAAAATGAACTTCCTGTCTGGGATGGAGATGTAGCTCAGTGGCAGAGAACTTACCCAACATGTATGAGACACAGACTTTGATCTCCAGCTACAAATACACACACACACACACACACACACACACACACACACACACACACACACACACACAGAAGTGGGGAAGGACAACACTCCCATACTGAATTCTGGCATAGTCAGAAAGAGCAGAGGACACAGGAGGGGAGAATTCCAGCAGCCTGAACACACCCAGACACACATTCCTTAAACCACAAGTTCTTAAACTGTCTTTGAGAGAAACGTCTCCATTCAAGTGCAGGTTGAAGCCAGTTCCCCAAGAATGGACATGCGCAGAAGTGGACATCCGGTCCATGGGCATCTGGCAGCACAAGCTAGAAACCTCCCAGGCAGAATTAGATGACTGCCTCGAAAAGAAAACTGAGACCTGTGAAGCCCTCCCTGACTACTGGAGCTGAGCAATCCTAAGTCCCTTCTTCACACTATCCAGCTGGCAAGCAGCTTCTCCCCTCTCCCTTCCTAGAAATTTCCTCAAAGCCAACTGACAGGAGAAGCTGAATTTTTATTTTATTGTGCCACTTTCATGGCTTTTGGCCTCTTTATTGGTTGATGCCGAAAGAAAGCTTCATTTATTTATTTATTTGCAAGAACTCAGCACCATGGGTGGCTTGTATGTATGTTGGATAGTGGGGTCTTTTCTATGTTCCCACAAATGTGTGTGCCATGACCATTTGCCCACCTAGACAGACTCTCTCAAGAGCCATGTATTATGCGTACTGTTTCTACATATAGTAGGCATTCAGACACGTGTTGATAACAGTTAGGCATCTAATTGTTATCTTGATGGGGAAAAACCCATGAGGCCTCAACCCTACACAAAGAACTACAGGCAGTTAGGTAGTGCTCGGAGCGTGAGAGGTGGTGCGCCCCAGAGAAGAACACACCAATTGGTTGTCCAGTATCCAACGGTCAGCCCTGAAGACATACATACAAATAACATCATATGGATTCAACAGGCTATATTTAGGAATATACATATATATGTATGTATGTATGTATATGTGTGTGTGTGTACATACAGATGTGCATGCAATAACAAGGCAATAAGAATAAGAATAAGAATAAGAGGCTATGAATTTGAAGGAGAATGGGAGGGGTATATGGCAGGGTTTTGTGGGGCATACATGGGCTGCAGAGAGGGTGCCAAAAGAAATTTAGATAAACAGAGCTTAAGCTTTAAGCTGTTTACGCAGAGAGTGGATACAAATGGTGCCAGAGGAAGTTAGTTTAAGCTGTTTGTGCAGAGAACAGATACAAAGGATGGCTAAAAGAAAGTTAGCTTGGGTTGTTTGTATGGAGATTAGAGGCGAATGGTGAGGAAGGAAGTTAGCTCAAGTTATTTATGCTGAGATAAGATACTAAAAACAAAAAATAATGTCAGGACATAAACAACTTGTAAATAGGGTGATCTTTAAAATGATTGGTTGGTTCCTTCACCCCCTCCTAGGGTTCTGAGGTTTTCTGGTATAAAAGAGGCTTACTGCCTATCAATAAATGAGTTCTTGCTTGACTTGACTCCCCGCTGCATCTGATTGTCTCCGGGTAAGAGGGAGT
Organism: Peromyscus californicus insignis; assembly: GCF_007827085.1. Taxonomy (NCBI): domain Eukaryota; kingdom Metazoa; phylum Chordata; class Mammalia; order Rodentia; family Cricetidae; genus Peromyscus; species Peromyscus californicus. The sequence goes on along the minus strand of NW_026294573.1, from coordinate 34,044,706 downwards.
CTGGTACGCACTTGCCTTTCCTCGGTTCCAGGCCACCTCTTCACAGGTGACCTTAGTTCCCAGTGGGGCAAGTCCCCACAGGGTTTGGAGGGAGAAAGGGAAAGGAGAAATGCTGTATAAATTACAATTTAAGAGAGAGAGAAGGAGAGAGAGAGAGAGAGAGAGAGAGAGAGAGAGAGAGAGAGAGAGAGAGAGAGAGAGAATGAGAGAGAGAGAGAGAGAGAGAGAGAGAGAGAGAGAGAGAGAGAGAGAGAGAGAAAGAATGAGAGAATTGACCTTAAAAAGTCAGGAGTTTAGTCAGAATTGGAAGACCTTGGCAATATTTAAGGAATGAAGAGACAATTAGCTCTGTCAGCTTTTGTTTTTCAGGGTTTTTGGTTTGTTTGTTTGTTTGTTTTTATATGCATTGCTGTTTTGCCTACATGTATCCCCTGGAACTGGGGTTATAGACAGTTGTGAGTTGCATGTGGTGCTAGGAATTGAACCTGGGTCCTCTGGAAGAGCAGCCAGTGCTCTTAACTGCTGAGCCATCTCTCCAGCCCCTGTTTGTTTTTTTGAGACAGGATCTCTTTGTGTAGCGTTGACTGTACTGGAACTAGCAATGTAGATCAGGCTGACCTCTAACTCATAGAGATTCTCCTGACTCTGCCTCCTGAGTGCTGGGATTAAAGCTGTGCACCATCACTCCTGGTAATTTTTTTTAGTGTGAGTGAGTGTGTGTGTGTGTGTGTGTGTGTGTGTGTGTGTGTGTGTGTGTGTGTGCCTGACTGAATGAGTTTATGTGCACCACATATGGTGGAAAAGGCTGGGGGAATCAGACCCTCTGGAACAGAGTTACAAGTGGTTGTGAGCTGCCTGATGTGGGTGCTAGAAACAGAAACCAGGTTCTTAACCACTAAGCCTTCTCTGTAGCCACAGCTCTAGTGTTCTTAATGAACTGAAAGATGGATTGGTCACATAAGATAGGTCCCAATTGGCTAGCTCAAGTACTCAGACCTCTTCCAGGTTTCTTAGAAGTCATTCACTTATAAATGACAGAAAATAAATGTAAACCAATATAGGAAAAAGGGAATACACTGGCTTATAATCCTTGGAAGGCTAGAGAGGCCTCAGTCTCAGCTGGACCTGGGAATGGAAGGTATCCACACTGACCAAACGCACTGGCTGATTTTGTGTGTCAACTTGACACAAGCTAGAGTCATTAGAGGAAGGAGCCTCAGTTGAGGAAATGCCTGCATGAGGTCCAGCTGTAAGGCATCTTCTCACCTAGTGATCAATGGGGCAGGGCCCAGCCCATGGTGGGTGGTGCCATCCCTGGGCAGGTGGTCCTGGGTTCTCTAAGAAAGCAGACAGAGCAAGCCATGGGAAGCAAAGCAGTAAGCAGCTCCCCTCCATGGCCTCTGCATCAGCTCCTGCCAACAATAAAATAATTTAAAAAAATGTTTACGTCTCAATTTTCTTTCACTTATTCTAGTGGTGGCTCCCTCAGTAGCAATACAGAACAGGTAGGTTGCACTATTCATGTGGTTATTTCCTAGTCTAGTCAAATGACCCTTGAATATGAATGGCTAAAGCTCTGAGCAGAAAAGGTGTATGCATCTAGCCTAAGGTTAAATAATTGTGATTTTTTTCCCAAATAGAAAAAATTGGAATTAAGAAACTGAGTCTCATAAATTTAAAAAACGCTCTTTATTAATTGTCCTTACTATTACCACCTCCCACTTGTCTGTCTGTTGGTACATGCTAGATGGCAGCAAAGTAAATAAGCAGAAGGTAATTAATATTAATAGAAAAAAAGAAGAGACAAGAAACACATCACAACCAGCTCAATAGCTCATGGTGTTTTCCTATAACATTGTATACAACTAGTAGAGAAATATTTTGCTAGTCACAATGCTCCTGTCACTCTATAATTTGGACAAAAAAAAAAGATAAATAGCTTTCCCTAAGTATGTGGGGGCCAACTACAGTGTCATCAGTAGTGGAGGGAAGCTGCCTTCCAAAAGGGCACTAGCCCCACCTTGTAAATGAAAAACGTCCTCCTGGAGGAACAAGAATGGATACATCTGAATCTGATCTTCTGAGTAGGTGTATGATTTAGACTATATAATTTGTTTTCATGTTTATGAGTGTTGTGTGTCTATGCATCATGTATATGCCTAGTACCTATAGAAGCCGAAAGAGGAGGTCGTCAGATCCCCTGGAACTGGTATTACAGGTGGTTATGAGCTGCCATGTGGTTCTGGGAACCAAACCTGGGTCCTCTGCAAAAGCAGCAAGTGCTCTTAGCTGCTGAGCCATCTCTCTAGCCCCTGAATATATCATTTAATTGAATACTTTGAATTAGTTAGGTATAACATTTGCTTGATCATTATTTTAAAAGCAACAAATACAAAACCCATTTCTCCCTCAAAATAAAGAAGTGTGACAGCTCATGATTGCTGTGGTGGCTCCTTGGTCATGGAACCTCCCAGTTCTTCCTTCCTGTGTACCCATCATCTCCAGCACACAGCCTGCCTGCTGGCCATTACTCATACTCAAATATAGATTGTGAAGCTGGAACCATTTATCTGTCTAAGCAGCAGGAAAAGGGATGAAGAGGTGAAGGACAATTAAATCTTCCTAGGAAGTCCTTCCCAGTGACTTCTGCTTACACTGGATTGATTAAATCTACAACAGAAATATGAACTTTGGCTTTCCATCGGGGTACATGGCTTAGTGTTGTAGAATATTAATTTAAGATATGTTACATTCATTTATGCTGTGGAATATTTGTTTAATGATGCAAAGATGTGTTGCATTCTTTTCTGTTGCATTTGTTTAACTCTGTGAAACTGTGTTACTTTGCCTGCCTAAAACACCTGATTGGTCTAACAAAGAGCTGAATGGCCAGTAGGTAGGCAGGAGAGGGATAGGTGGGGCTGGAAGACAGGGAAAATAAATAGGAGGGAAAATCTGGGGGAAAAAGAACAAGGAGGGGAAAAAGGGGGAAGAGAGAAGGATGCCAGAGACCAGCCACACAGCCACATAGCCATAATAAGATGGAAAGAAAAGATCTACAGAAATAGAGAAAGGTAAAAGTGTTGGGAAATATTATCTTAAGGCATGTTTTCTTTTGTTTGTGTTGCATTTGTTTAACTCTGTGAAGCTGTGCCCGTCTAAAACACCTGATGGTCTAATAAAGAACTGAAGGCCAATAGGAAGGCAGGAGAAAGGATAGGCAGAGCTGGCAGGCAGAGAGTATATACAGAAGGAGAAAACTGAAAAAAAAAGAAGGAAGCAGCCAGAGGAGGAGGACATCAGCGCCAGCCACCCAGCTATACAGCAAGCTACAGAGTAAGAGTAAGATTTACAGAAGTAAGAGAATGGGAAAAGCCCAGAGGCAAAAGGTAGATGGACAATTTAAATTATGGAAAAGCTGACTAGAAACTAAACCAAGCTAAGGCCGGGCATTCATAAGTAAGAATATGCCTCCATGTGTGATTTATTTGGGAGCTGGGTGGTGCCCCCCACAAAGAGAAAAAAAAAAACCAACATATAAGCCCTGAGGCAAAAGGTAGAAGGGATAATTTAAGCTGGCTAGAAATAAGCCAAGCTAAGGCCTGACAATCATAGAAAGAATAAGTCTCTGTGTGATTATTTGGGAGCTGGAGGGTGTGCAAAAAAATTAAAAAACAACTACAGCTTAGAATTAGGAAGGAGGGCATCACATGTTGGATACAGTAATGGGCATTCTGTGACCTTCCATGTTCATGGTATTCTTCTTCTAGTAATTGAACCACCTAGGCCATGGAGCCAGAGGCTAAATTTTTTTCAGCCTCCTTTACAGTTATTTGCATCTTTAAACAACATAAAGTGAGCTGAAGCATTTGTAGAAAACTGCCTGTCCTTCATCTTTCATTTCTCCCTGCCCACAGGTGATACACAGAGGTGTGGTGGACAAGTCAGCTATGTATATGTGAGGACAACACCTTGGGTGAGGGTGCAGTAGCCGGACAGAAGGTACTGTGCCCAGATAACTCTGTAGGTAGAACTACCTACCACTCTGGACCTTCTGCCTTCTACATCTTTTCAAGTCCCTGCACATTGGTATTCTTTTGTTATGGTGGCTTAGCTTGTATCCAAATACACTTTCTTTGCCTTGCTTTATTTTTCTGTGAGATGGCAACGATGTGATGTATTCTACTAAGTTATTGGAAGAATTAGAAGTAAGGTAGCATTGGGATATGAGTATGATACATCACAGTTAATAGCCTAGACATTGGGAAGCTGATTTTTAGCACTTTTAGGAAGCGTGTGGCATGTTTTCTTGTTAGCATAATGGAAGATCATTGCTACGATTTGGTCCTTGACTTAGAAAAGCATGAGATTTATACTTAAGAATAAAACCTCTCATTTAGACCAGGTTGCATGCTGGATTCACACTTTCTGCTGCCTAGGGTAAGTGAAATGTGCTTACTTTCATTGCCCTGAGTTTGGCGATCAGCAAGTGGGTCTCAGGGAGACTGCCCACTCTGGCCTGTCTATTGTGCAACATGTTAGGAACTGCACATGGGCAGGAAACAGCTTGAAGAAATCAAGGCACTTCCCTTGGTGGCCTAATAGAATGACTGCTGTGACCAGTGCTAAAGAGGCAAGGCTATGATTTGTACAAACCCAAGCCTTGATTTCCCTCCATTCCTGTGCAAAATGTGCTGTGATTGGTGGAAACACAAACCTTCATATATATGTGAGTTTGTGCTGTGACTGATCCAAGTACCCATTCTGTGATTAGATAAGATTCTCTTAGACAGCCAGCTTGGGAGACATCGTCCTGTGTTGCAGCATAAGACCCAATCAAAAGCTTGTCTCCGGTGACCTTCTTGACCAGTTTTAGCAGTATGGATTGGGCTGGTAATGTGAAGCAGCAGCAGAAACAGCCAAGAAGTAGTGATCTAGAGTCAGCAGTGGCAATGCGGCTAAGTTCATTCCCAGGCTGAGTTGCCGAAGTGGCAAGGCAGCCTTCAGCCTGACAGCTGAAGGAGAGGCAGAGCTGAGTGGTCCAGAGGCCGAGCTGTAGAGCCGTGAGGTGTCTAGCTGCTTAACAGCTGAGGGAGAGGCACATGACCAGTTCAAGACAGTGGCCGGGGCAGGAATGAGGGCCGGGGTGGGCAGAGATAGAGCAAATGAAGTGCTGAAGCTAAAGGAAGCTGTAAACAGAGAAAATAAACTGCAGGCCCTGGTTGGAAGAAGAGTTTCAGAGCGCTGTCGAAACTTTTGGGCCAGCCAAGTGTCTGAGAAACCCCTAGCCCAAGAGATAAAACACTGGCTGCTGTCAAGTGCTGAGGAACCCTAGTGCACAAGCCTCCCCAGAAGCTCTGATGCTGGTTGCTGCCAAGAGCTAAGGAATTCTACCTAACCTCCTGTGTGTGGTGGTTTGAATGAGAATGTCCCCTATAGACTTAAGTACTTGAATACTTGGTCTCCAGCAGGGAAGGCACAGGAGGCAGGTCCTGGGGATTTAAATGCTCCACTACTTGCTACTCTGTGTTTGCTCTCTCTGCTTCAAGCTTGTGTTTGAAGATATGAGCCCTCAGCATCTGCTTCCTGAGCTGTGCCCTCTCTCTGTCACTATAATTCTCTGCCATGACGGACTCTCATCCCACCAGAAACATAAGCCAGAATAAACTCTTCCTTCTATAGCTTGCTTTTTTATCACACCAACTGAAAAAAAACAAACTAGAATACCAGATCTACACGAGAGTTAAGGGCCCCACTTCCCAAGGCTGGCAGAAAGCTGTAATCCCAGAGGGTACCTACCACTGCTCCTGTCTAACTGCTATCACATGCTGCTGTCATACCAGAGGGTACCTACCACTGCTCCTAACTGCCATCACATGCTGCTGTAATACCAGAGGGTACCTACCACTGCTTCTAACTGCCATCACATGCTGCTGTCAAATACAGGGACACAAGTGCTGCCAAAGGTACTTGAAGAGCTCCTTCCTCTTTACCTACCCATGACTCCCACCCAGGTAGAGCAAGAGGACTTCAGCCAACTGATGAGTAACATGTTAAATCACTTCTGTCAGGTGTTCAGTTTCACCTTACACATGTCTAAGTAACTTATATGAGGTGCTGTTAGTGATCTAGAGATGCCTTACCGCTATGGGGGAATGTCTATAGATTATACACCATTTTATTTTTTAAAATTATTTTGTTTTATTTTTGATTTTTTTTTGAGACATGGTCTCACTGTGTCCTAGAACTATGTGGACCAGGCTGGTCTTGAACTCATAGAGATCCCACTGCCTCAGTTTCCCGAGTGCTGGAATTAAAGGAATGAGCCATCATGCCTGGCCCTTTTCTTTCTTCTTTCTCTCTCTCTCCTTTTTATTTTTATTTTTTTGTTTTTGTTTTGTTTTTTTGTTTTTGTTTTGGACAGGGTCTTACTGTGTAGTCTTGGCTAACCTGGAATTTGCTATGTAGATGAGGCTGGCCTCAAATTTATAGAGATCTGCCTGCCTCTGCCTCTCTAGTGCTGGAATTAAAGGAATATACCACCATGACCAACTTTGATTTTCTTGATTAATGTTTGATGTGGGAGTGTCCAGCTCACTGTGGGTGGTGTTACCCTAGGCAGGTGGCCCTGGGTGAGATAAGAAAGCCATGGGGAACAAGCATGTAAGGAAAAAAAAAGAAAGAAAGAAAGAAAAATTTCGAACATACAAAGAGGAAATGGAATGGATGCCTGTTCCCATATTCAGCTACATGGATGCTAGTTTTTTTCTTTTTTTCAAGACAGTGCTTCTTTGTGTAACAGCTTTTTCTGTCCTGGAACTCACTCTGTAGATCAGTGTAACAGCTTTTTCTGTCCTGGAACTCACTCTGTAGATCAGGTTGGCCATGAACTCACAGAGATCCACCTGCCTCTGCCTCCCGAGTGCTGGAATTAAAGGTGTGCGCCGCCGCCGCCGCCGCCGCCACCGCCGCCACCGCTGCCACCACCACCACTCAGCAGATGCTAATATTTTATACCCATACTTGCTTCAGATTTTTCAAAAAGGAGTAAATATTGGAAGCAGAGGCAAAAATCTATAAACACCACGATAACTTCACTTCTGTCCTTCTCTCCCGCCTCTAACAACTATTATGAATTCAGTGTCTTTGATACTTATGTTTGTATGTGTGCCATAACATGTTTTAAACATGGCTGTATCTTTATGTTGATGGTACTTTACTCGACATCTTATTCCGAAATTCGATTTTCTGTGTTTGAAGTGTATCCTTGTCGATATCTATCACACTGATTACTTTATCTGAATGCTGCATAGAAAACTATGTTGTGATGTGCTGAAACTACACTTTTTCTTTTGTTGGACATATGAGCTGTTTCCCTTTTTATTTATTTTTTTTATTTTTTTGGTTTTTCGAGACAGGGTTTCTCTGTGTAGCTTTGCGCCTTTCCTGGATCTTGCGCTGTAGACCAGGCTGGCCTCGAACTCACAGAGATCCGCCTGGCTCTGCCTCCCGAGTGCTGGGATTAAAGGCGTGCACCACCACCGCCCGGCCTGTTTCCCTTTTTAAAATTACAAACAATACTACCATGTTTCATGGTGTGTGTGTGTGTGCCCACAAGCACGCGCTTGAGTGTGGTATTTGTGTATGAACCCAGGCCCTCAAGCATGCTCAATATGTATTCTACCTGTGAGCTATAGCATCAGCTTGATCATTCTATATGTGACTTTGTGTACATATGTGTGAAGGCTTTTCTAGCCTGACAGAATAACAATTACAATGGAATTAGTGAGTCAAATGGCAGGCCGGTTTTCATTTCCCCAACTCTCCTGGCAGGTTTTCCTTTCCTTCTTGAGACAGGGCCTTACTAAATCACCTCAAGTGTGTAATACTCACATCCCACCCCCCTGAGCAGCTGGAATTACAGGTATGCACCACTGCACGCAGCTGTCAAATTATCTTCTAATTCGGCAGAAAGAGCTGACACCCTGCCCATCAGCACGAGAGCCCAGCGCTCCGTATCCGACACTTGTACCAGCAGCCTTTTTTACTTTCCTACTTAGATGGGTGTGAAATAGTGTCCCAAAGGCTTTCTTGATTATGGGTAAGGTATATTTTTTGCATATTTATTTGCCACTCAGAAATCTTCAGAAATTACCTCTTTTTTTTGCCTCTTTCCTCTTTTTTTGTCTCATATTTATTACTGATTTGTAGGAATTTTATTATAAACTTGTGTACCTCGCCTTGTCAATAAAAAAACCAAAAATTCTCAGATTGAAGTTTGTAATTTATCTTTGTTTCATCTTTGGTTGAGTAGTATTTTAATTTGTAAAGTTTTAGCTAACATAAAATTATATATATTTTGGGGCTGGCAGTGTAGTGTTTTGATACACATGTTTAATATGTGGTGGTCAAATTAGGATAATTAATATTGCTATCTGCTCACCATTCCTTTCTTTTTCCACTCTTTTATACTATTTTATTTTATGCTTGTGGATGTTTTGCCTGCATGTATGTCTGTGCACCATGTGTGTGCCCGTTGTCTGCAGAGACCAGAAGAGGGCATTGGATCCCCTGAATCTGGAGTTATAGATGGTTGTCAGCCACCCTGTGGATGCTGGGAATTGAACCCAGATCCTCTGAAAGAGCAGCCAGTGCTCTTAATCACTGACCATCTCCAGCCCTTCACCATTTGTTCTGTGTGGAGACTGTGAGCTTCCTCCCTGGTTCTGCCCAAAAATAATAGGTTGTTATGACAACAGTCACCATGATGTTCAGAACCCATAACTCCTTCCAGTCTGTTTGGAACTTGCTTCCTGACCTACAGTCCTTCTCCTCTACACTTTCTGGCTTCTAGTGATCACTATTCTACTGTCTTTTACTTTGAGTTAACTTAAAAAAAAAAGATTTATTATTTTATACAGTGTTCTGCCTACATACATGCCCGCATGCCAGAAGAGAGCACCAGATCTCATTCTAGATGGTTATGATCCACCATGTGGATGTATGTATGGAGACTTGCCATGCTGTGAGCTGTGGGTTTGACTGAGAGAGAGTCTACCTTATTGGGTGAAATGGAAGAACAATGGGGGATGATTCCTGATCAACACAAGCACACACACACCAACATGCATGCACATCCATACACATGAAACATGCATATGCAGAAAAGTGGAAAAAGAAAAAAATTTAAGGTTGGATTAAGGTCGCTAACATTGAGATGGGGAGATCGTCCTTGATTGTCTGGGTGGATCCCCTGTGATCACAATGCAGGACAGATGTGAGAGGGAAGTGACAGGAGAGCTAAACTGGAGGGAGGCACATCAGAGAGCTGACCACTGCTGGCATTGAACATGGCTGTGCATGAACCAAAGCACGCTGGCAGCTTCTAGTAGATGGTAAAGGCAAGGAGGCAGATTCTTTTCTAGAACTTCCAAAAGAACCTAGCCACGACCTTGTTCATAGAACAGCAGGACTGATTTCTGACTTCTGACCTTCACAATGATTAGACAACAAGTTTGTGTTATTTCAAGCTACCCAATCTGTGACAATTTGTTATAGCAGCAATAAGAACCTGCACAAAGTGTACTTACTGAAGGCAGTCAGAAAAAGACCAACTTTTGAATGAAAGCTCACAGTTTTGTCCACTGCTGGTTACTTGCAAGTTATTGGAAATGTGGGTTTGAATCCTAGAGGAGAGGCTGGAATTCAAGATTTTAGAATCATTTCATGGAGAAAATACTCGACACCTAGAATGAATGTGAGAGAGTATTAGTAAGTTTAGAACTGTGCTGTCTAATAGAGTCATAACACAGTGAATACAAGTCACATGCCATTCAAAAATGCCATCAACTGGGCCCAGAGATGGCCCAGTGGGTAAAAATGCTAGCCATGCAAGCCCAAAGACCTGTTTGTCGAAGAACTCATATAAAAAGCTGGATTCCGGGGCTGGAGAGATGGCTCAGTGGTTAAGAGCACTGGCTGTTCTTCCAGAGGTCCTGAGTTCAATTCCCAGCAACCACACGGTGGCTCACAACCATCTATAATGAGATCTTGTGCCCTCTTCTGGCCTGCAAGCATGCATGTAGAGAGAACACTGTATACATAATAAATAAATAAATCTTTTTTAAAAAAAAAATAAGCTGGATTCCATGGCACACATCTGTAATCTTAGCACTCTTACTGTGAGATGGGAGGCAGAGATAGGAGGATCCCCTGGATACCTGCAGGTCAGCTTGCCTGGAGCATACAGTGCAGAAGAAAAACAAGAGGGACCCTGGCTCAACAAGGTGGAAGGTGAGAACTGACTCTAGAATGTTGTTCTCTGATGTCCACATTCATTCCATGGTATTCACATGCCTACACATATGCAAGCACAAACACACACACACACACACACACACACACACACACACACACACACACAAATGCACGCCAGCAACCATATTAAAAACATACAAAAGAAAAAGGTGATGTAGCACGAATCTTAAAAGGTCGTATTAATAAAAACAAATGTGAAGCAAGGTATTGGGGTGAACGCTGGAAGATCAGAGAAGCAGAACAAGCCACAACCACCTCACCTTGCTAATTCCTCAGCTGATCCTGTTTCCTCAGGCTGGAAGCCTCTGAGTTCTCATCCAAATGGATCTCAGCTGAACTGCTGCTCAAAAGCCTAAAAGCTTAACCAGGCCAAAAGCTTCTAGTTTCTGGTCCTCATGCCTTAAATACCTTTCTGATTCCTGCCATCACTTCCTGGGATTAAAGGTGTGAGTCACCATTCCTGGCTGTTTCCAGTGTGGCTTTGAACTCAGAGAGATCCAGATGGATCTCTGCCTCCGGAATGCTAGGATTAAAGGTGTGTGTGCCACCATTTTCTGGCCTCTATATCTAGTGGCTGTTCTGTTCTCTGACCACAGATAAGTTTATTAGGGTGCACAATATTTTGGGGAACACAATATCACCATAGTGAAATTGCCAGATGGTGGTGGTGCTCACCTTGAATCCCAGTACTCAGGAGGCAGAGGCAGGTGGATTTCTGTGAGTGTGAGGCCAGCCTGGTCTACAGAGTGAGTTCCAGGACAGCCAGGGCTACAAAGAGAAAGCCTGTCTTAAAAAACCAGAGAAAAGGTGAAATGTATGTTTTAGTATACTAAATATGTCCAGATTGTTGTCATTTTAACATTTAATTGGCACAAATGTTACTAAAGAGCTCTTTGACATCAATTTTTTGCAAGTCTTTAAAATTCGTGTACACCTTACACTTGCAGCACATCTGAGTCCATCGTGTCTACAACTACTTTCAAGGGCTCAGTAACCTTCACTGGGCTGGTGTATAGCTGTATCAGGCAGTGCAATTTAGAAGGAGAGCAGACAACAAATGGAGCCTTGCGAGACACCTGCATTTGAGAGATAAGAGGAGCGAAAGAAGTCACTGAACGAACTGACAGAGGCAGGAGGATAATCAGGACAGCATAATGTCTAAAAATTCAAGTGTATTTCCTAGGGAAGTGCAGGGAAGAAGGTTGTCACGCACTTCGTTCAGAGCGAAGGCTCCTTCGATCTTGAATTTGAGAGGGCTTCCCCTGCCGTAGTGTGGCTCCGCACAACAAAATCACTCTCATTTGCTGTGGCTTTAGTAGTCTCGTGTATGGATCCAAATGTGAGTTTAGGAGCCCTACGGCCGGTGGCTGGAGATAACAGGGTGACTGAGGGACAGAAGAAAGGAACAGTGAGGTGGTACAAAGTTGTCAGAGGGTGTGATGATTTAAAACAGGTGCCTGGTGGGAGTAAGATGGAGATTGGGTTACCATGACAACCGATTATTTCATTGGTCCAATGACCAGTTGCCATGGAGACAAAATCTTTGTGTCAGTGTGACATAGATCCCAAGGGAGAGGATGCTTGTGCAAAGAACCCCATGCTCATTGGTAAAGTTTTCACATTTGCAATAATTTCTGCACTGCTTGATGAAGTCTCTCTCTCAGGCACGCCAGTCAACATGGATGTTCTCCTTCTTCTTTGCTGTGCATTTACAGCAGTCATTGCTTGCAAAATGCACACATTTTTCCTGTTCTACATAATGTCTTCCTGGTAAATACTTTAGTTGTCTTTGTAATGTAGCATTTTCTCTCAAAAGACGTACTTCCCTTGAAGGCAGGGATCATTCTTACAATTGAGTTGCATTTTCCAAGGACTCAACATATTATGCTCACTAGACAATGAGCCAGTAGAGAGCTAGTGGGAGCCACTGGAAAGAAGAGGACCTTGGGAGCCAGCCAGATTTTGGGTTGCATATCTTCTCTGCTTCTTCCATCTGCCAGTTGTGTAGACCTAGGAAAGTTGCCCCCACCCCCAGTCCCCACCCCCGAAACTCCCCTCCTCCTCTTCTTTGAGAAAGAGTCTCATTATATTGATTTGATGTTCTGGAACTCACTACATAGATCAGGCTGGTCTTGAATTCACAGAGATCTGCCTGCTTCTGCTTCTTGAGTGCTAGGATAAAGGGTGTGTGCCACTATGTTCCAGTCCCTGGAAGAAGTAACTTTTTTTTTTTCTTTCTTTTTTTTTCTCCGCCAGGCAGCGTTTTTCTCTGTGTAGGCCTGGCTCTCCTGGAACTCACTTTGTAGATCAGGCTGGCCTCAAATTCAGAGATCTGCCTACCTCTGCCTCCCGAGTGCTGGGATCAAGGCATGTGTCACTGTGGCTGGCTCAGAAGTAACTTTTAATGTAAAAAAGGAAATAGAGGACACACCAGTTTTCATGTGTGAATCTTACTTGTGTTTTGTTTCAAACAAAATTTTAAGAAACCCACCAAGTGACTGGATGTGTAAGCATTGGGAGGGAGCATCAGAGATCTATCTTATGACAAATAGGACAGTGCGGAGCTGTTAGCAGGGTGGACAGGCTATGCAGAGATGGACAGGAAATCTTGGCTAGTTGTCCTTAGACAGAGCATCAATAGCCAGAACATATAAAGAACTACAAAATAGAATAAAGAAACTGCTGATCAATAAATGGGTCACTGAATTAATAGACAGTTCTCAAAAGACGGCCAATGAATGTTTTTAAAAGTGTTCAACATCCTTAACCATCTGGGAAGTGCAAATTAAGACCACTTTGAGATTCTAGCTTGTCCCAGTCAGGATAGCTGCCACCAAGAAAACAAATTGAAACAGATATTAGATGTAGGGAAGAGGAACCTTAACTTAATCCTTACTGTTGTAGAAGTGTAGACAGTGTGGAAATGAGTGTGGAGGTTTCTCAAGATTTGAAGACTAGAAGCACTGTGGGAGCTAGCTCTGCTCTCCCTGGGGTCTATTTCTACTACAGGTGCATTTGCACAGCATTCCGTTTGCTGCAAGGAAATGAAATCATTCTAGGTGTCCATCCACCAGCGAATGGAAAACAAAAAACTGGGTCATTGAATTTATATTCACTTACAAAAAAGGTAGAATTATGGAAATTTCAGGAAAATGGATGGAACCAGAAAAGAATATGTTAAGTGAGGTAATTCAGCCAGGCATAGAAAGGACAAGCACCACATATTTTTCTCTTCTCTGCAGGTCCCAGTTTCTACCTCCTATACATGTGTGTTTATGTGAGAGAGAGAGAGAGAGAGAGAGAGAGAGAGAGAGAGAGAGAGAGAGAGAGAGTGTGTGTGTGTGTGTGTGTGTGTGTGTGTGTGTGTGTGTGTGTGTGTGTGAAGAGAAAGGGGCTCATGAGTGGGGAGGGTAACAGAGGACATGTGAAATGAAAGTGCGGAAGGGACTATTGGGCAGAAGGGTAAAAGTGGGGGGGGGAGGAAGCAGACAGATGGGGGAGAGAAAATGAAGGGGGGCAACCAAAGCTACATATATATGAAAATGACATAAAGAAATTAAGGATATTTTTATGCAAATTGAAATAAACTAAAATAAAGCTATATATCTTAAAATTTTATACACGAGAGACTCTGAAGACTACCAGGAAAACTTAGATATGAGAAACACTTTAAGCAAAGTGGCAGGATATAAAATTAACATGTAAAATTAGTAACCTTTCTGTATATAAGCATGCCAAGAAATAAGAAAAAGAATTCCATTCAAAATTGCAGTAGGGCCAGGCACGGTGGCATATACCTTTAATCCCAGTACCTAGGAGGCAGAGGCAGGTGAATCTCTGAGTTCCAGGACAGCCAACAGCTACACAGAGAAATCCTGTCTCGAAAAAAAAAAACACCACCACCACTACCACCACCACCACCACCACCACCACCACCACCACCACCACCACCACCACCACTACCACCATCAAAAAAAACCCCCAACCAACCAACCAACCAAACAAACAAACAAACAAACTAAAACACATCTCTTTGGGGCTGGAGAGATGGTTCAGTGGTTAAGAGCACTGGCTGCTTCCGGAGGACCTGAGTTCAATTCCCAGCAACCACATGGTGGCTCACAACCATCTGTAGTGGGATCTGATGCCCTCTTCTGGCCTGCAGGTGCACATGCAGACCAAGCACTCATACACAAATAAAAACATGTTTAAAAGAAAAACAAATGCAGGAGTCGGGGAAGAGGATGAGGATAAGGTGGCTGCCACCTGTCTTGGAATAAAGCTAACTAATGAAGTAAAAGACTCCTACAATAAAAACTTTAAAACACTGAAGAAATTGAGGAAGACACAAGAAGGCTGAAAGATCTTCCATGCTCATGGATAGGAAGAATTAATATTGTGAAAATTATTATCTTTTATTGTTTTTTGTTTGTTTTGTTTTGTGAGATGGGGTTTGCCTGTAACTTCCCTGGCTGTCCCGGAACTCACTTAGTAGACCAGGCTGGCCTTGAACTCATAGAGATCTGCTTACCTCTGCCTCCCGAGTGCTGGGATTAAAGCCACCATGCCCAGTAAAAATGGTTTTCTTAGCAATAGTAGTTCAATACAGAAGGTTCAATACAGTCCCATCAAAATGTCAACATCATTCTTTTTTAGCAGAAAGAGGAAAAACAATCTTAAAAATTCACATGGAAACAGAAAAGACCCAAGATCCTGAGCAATGCTTAGGAATATCACCATGTCTGATTTCAAGTAATGCAACAGAAACTTAGTAACAGGTAGCTCAATGGGACAGGATGGAGGACCCAGATATCTTTATTGGCCATTTGTACTTTATCTTTTGAGTGTCTGTTCATGTCATTAGTACATTTATTTATTCATTAATTTTTTTTTATTGTAAGACAGGGTCTCACATACCTCAGGCTGAGATATGTGACAGCTACTTGATTTTTGACAAGCATGCCCTAAATACACACTATAGAAAAGACAGCATCTTCAATAATGGTGCAGGTAAAATTGGATGTTGGTATGGGGAAGAATGAAACTAGACCCTTATCACTCACCCTGCATATAACTCCACTCCAAATGGATCAAAAACTGCCATATAGGATGTGAAACTCTGATACTATTAGAGGAAAAAGTAGGAAATACAGCTCAAGATACAGGTATTAGTAGGGACTTCCCGAACTGGAGTCACCCAGAAAATAATGCCGACAACTGACAAGTGGGATTATGTGAAATGACGGCTTGTGTACAGCAAAGGAAAGAGCTAATGGAGGCAGGGGCAGCCTACAGGTGGGAGAAAAGTCTTTGCTAGCTGCGCATCTGACAGAAGACTGCTATCTAGACTAGACAAAGGACAAAAAATACCTAAATAAAGAAATCAAATCACAGGGTTGATGAGCCAGCTAGTTGGGTGTGGTGGTATATGCCAGTAATCTGAGCAGTCAGGCGGTGGAGGCAGGAGGATCGGGAGTTCAAAGTCCTCTTCAGGTACATATCTTGTACTAGGTTAGCCAGAGGTATTTGAAGGCCTTGTCTTACAATAAATAGATGAACGAATAAGTAAATAAATGCGCTAATGAAATGAACAGACACTCTACAAAGACAAAGCACAAGTGACCGATAAATGTCGGAAAAATGTTCAAATTCACTGGTGACCAGAGAAACACCAAACTACACTGAGATTCCATCTCTGTCCAATGTTACTAAGAAACCAACAGATGCAGCAAGGACGTGATCAAAGGGAAGCTTCGTGAACTGCTACTGGGGATGCACACTAGCTAGGGTGCTATGGAATTCAGAATGGAGGGGCCTCCAAAAACTGAAAATAGATCTAGCCTGTGACCTGATTATTCATTTCCGGGTATTTATCAAGAGAATTCCGGGTCAACACACCACACTTACAACAGTACTCACAGTAGCTAGTTGTGGGGACAACTGTAGCTGTCCATTAACAGAGGAAGGGTAAAGAAAATGTCGTATACACATACAGAATGGATTTTTTTTTCAGTCATAAGGAAGAATGAAGCCATATTGTTTGTAGGAAAATGGATGTGTCTAGAGGCAGTCTCAGAATGTGTTTTCTCTCACCGCAGTTCCTAGATTTTATGTGCACAAATAAAATCATGTGTGTGTCTATGACATGGAGTGAAATTGTCGGGGGACAAAGGCAGTTAACAAAACAGAGGAGAGTTAAGCAGGGTAGAGAAATATGGGGGATACACTCAAAGTACATTGTGTGTAAATGTCCTTATGTAACCATTACCATATAAGTCCATATACACTGATAAAAATAAAAATATATTAAAAACATTTAATAACAATAACTTCATAAATGCATGTTAAGATTGTAGACATGATAATATTTTGTTGTAAAGAGAATTCATATCTTTTGTAGGTATGTTTGAAAAAAATGGGTGTATTAATTTGTTTGATGTCTGGAGTTTGCTTCAAAATAACTCAGAAGGTACAAAGTGAGGGTGAGGGCAAGCTGTAGATGAATCTGGCCTGCCTGCCACTTGACAGCTGCTGTTACAGTTGGGTGTTGAATATGAGGAGTTCCTGGCATTTCTTGTCATTTGCATATGTATTTGAAGTTTTCCAAGATGAATAGCTTGAAAAAGACAAGGAACTCTATATTTAGAACATTGGTAGGGACAAAGTATATAACCTTTAAACATACAACCCCCAGTGACCTACATCCTCCAACAAGGCCCCACATCTTAAAGTTTCCAGAGCTTCCCCCAAAGATGCCAATACATGGGGACCAAGCGAGTATTCACAGGAGCCTGTGAAGGATGTTTCACTTCCAAACCACAACAAACATTAAGCTTCTCTATCCAA
This sequence comes from Peromyscus californicus insignis, assembly GCF_007827085.1. NCBI lineage: Eukaryota > Metazoa > Chordata > Mammalia > Rodentia > Cricetidae > Peromyscus > Peromyscus californicus. The sequence goes on along the minus strand of NW_026294573.1, from coordinate 34,027,543 downwards.
AACTATGCACACAGAGACCGAGATGTAAGAAAACAAAGACTATTCCCTAGTATGGTGTTGGACACACTGTGAGGTTTTAGCACCTATGTTAATGTTTCTTCCAGTAGTTCTTCACAGGGAGGTTTCTATGTTGTAAACAAAAATGATACCTCATTGTTAGATGCCTTTATAAACAGACTCTGAGAGGAATTTTACAGGCAAGAGGTATGGTTTGGTGGGGTGGGGGGCTTCTGTGATCAACCTTGGTGGAGGAATAAAACAAGTAGAAATGGGCAGAGGAAGTTCAGCTGTGATGTAGCTAGCATACAAGTCTCACTCACTTCCTCACCGAAGCCTGGGGAGTGTGAGAGAGGGAAGTGACCCTCTCATGTTTCACCTTGAAAACTGGAACTGAGCCTTTTTTTCTGGGAACCCCTCCCCTGTGTGTCTTGCTTCAAGCCCTGATACACTTTTCAAGGCTAAGTTCAAATGTTCATGTATATGCAAACACTTTCTTAAGACCCTCATCTCCAGTCAGATTAAATTCTGTCCTCCGCTGTCCTTTCTCCATGAACCAAGCAGGGAACTAGGAACAGTTACTACTCATAGCTCTCCTGGGTACTCTTGAGTGTTTGTGCTTTCTCTTCATTGACAGCATACTTATGAAGAGCTACTATCATTATTCCAATTTGCAGATGAGAAAACTGAGCTTCCAGACATTAAGAAATTTGCCCAACTAATGTTATGGAGCCCAGGGTGGATTTTAACAGCAGATGGGAGCCCATGTTCTTGATCACAATTATGCTATACTGCCCCCTAGCTACTGCTTTTATCTTTGTAGTATCTTCACTTTTTAAGGGAATGGTAATAAGCAGGTTGAATCTCTCCCTGCTTTTGGAGGATTCATCCACAGGTTTGGACAGGCTTAGTCTGTGGTGTTCTCCTCAATGTTGCATCAAGAATATCCCATGGAAGGTTTTTTTTTTCTCCTCTACTCACTGCCTCAGTACTGGGGATTGAACTACTAGGGGCCCCGGACATGCTAGGCTATAGGCTAGCCTACCACAAAGGTCTTTAAATCACCATTCTTTACTCTTCGAAAAGGCTTAGAAAATGTTAAGCCTTGGGACTCTCTGACCTGATGTTCATCGGAGTTTAGCGTTTACCTACATGTTTTCTTTGTCCAGTCCCATTATCACCTTGATCAAGCTAAATTTCCAATTGCTAAGCCCTCTGGAATCCTTAGTGCTTTTCATAGCTCTATAATGCCCCAGGAGAGTATGTGTGTCTTTAATGAACTCCTACTTTGCTCTAAACCCCCCAGAGCCCATGTCCCATTCTTCATTTGTGTGGCTTTTAAATAGAATTAGAAGTATGACATAAAAATAAAAATAATCTCCTAACCTAAGTTGGCAACAAACTGTAGCATAGCAAGAGCCTTTGCGGTGAGTTAGGAGATCTAAGTTACAATTCTAGATCATTTTGCGACATTAGTTTGACAAAAATATGGACAGTACCTAGCAGATGTCGGGTATGATGATGGTACCATGTTTAGAAACAAATGTACATGGTATGTTTGAAAAACAGGGACTGAATTCTAACCACCTTCATAACTTCCCTAGGCCGTGTGGCACAACAAGGCTTAGAGAGGTCTGCTTATGTCCACAGATCAAAATGGAATTTAATTTTTTTTATGTCCCATTTCCTTTTTCTTTTCATACTCCCCATGCAATCTCTTTACCTGGAAAAGATACCAGAGCTTTGAGAAACTCCAGAAAAAGGTTCAGAAAATGTCTGTATCAGTCAGTATAAGCTCTGTTATGCTACAGGAATGATCCTCAGGTCTCAATGGCCCAATGGGTTGATGTTGTTTTTCTCATTTGTTGGATCCTTTCCAGGTCAGCTGTGACTTTGCCATAGGTGGTTTCCATTCTGGGTCGGGGCAGATGGACTAGCTTTCACCTTGAGCAGTGATGGTCATCAGGACAGCAGGAATAAAGGAGAGCATGATACGGCACACTGCCTGAAGGCTTGGCTCATACTGCCACTCCCATTCTACTAGGCAATATAAGTCATGTGGTCAATTCTGCTCTCAAGGGGAAGGTCTAACCCAACCTTGGGAGGCATCGTAAGCATTTGGGAATGGTAATCTAGTCAACCATACTGTCTCTTTAATTTAGGAATGGTAATCTAGTCAACCATACTGTCTCTTTACACCTTTACTCATGGTGCTTGGATGCTAAGACATCATCTTGAAATGGCTAGGCCCAGGTACTTGCTAATTTCACGTCAACATAAACAATGATTGGGGGTTTGGAGAATCTTTGAAAGTGGGCAAAACAAATGATAAGAATCAGATGGTTCTGGGTTCAAATCTTGACTCTGTTTGCTCTTCTTCAAAACTGAAAAAAAATTCCCAGTTTTGTTGTAAAGATTAAATAAAAATACACAAAGGGTACATAAAGGATATCCAATAGGTGGTAACTACTCCTTATCACTGTCTCCCAGCACTGGAGCTTCTCGAAGGTTCCTATTTAGTACATAAGGCACAAAATCAGACAATAATGTCATACCTTGAAGCTAATCATTTAATTTCCAAATTGTCACCCACAGGGTCAAGTTACCTTGAGCTACAAACCTTGGTGACATGCTCTTGCTAACCAGGTTCCATTCATTCTAACATTCACTAACTGGTGAAAAAGAGGCCTTCCTTGTGGTCCCTCTATTTGAACACTATTTGACTCACTCTTCCAAGTGCCATTTCATCTATGCTATTGCTTACAACTAATGTAACTACTTCATTCAGTCTACACATTTGCTCATGTTTGCTTGGCTGTCTTGGTGCCTTTGTGTTTCTCATTATGTTTTTTAACTAGCTTGGTTGATTCTGAGAGTGTAGGTAAGATAAGGTTTGAGGCAGGTTATAAGGAACCGAGGACACGTGTGTGTGTGTGTGTGTGTGTGTGTGTGTGTGTGTGTGTGTGTGTGTGTGTGTGTGGTATACTAGTGCAAATTTGTTGTCAGGTTAGCAAATAAATTATCTTGGCTTTTTACTGGTGGTGATGGACTTGAGTCTAAGCTGAACCTTTCTACAGAAAATGCGTGGCTCATACAGTTTGGGAAACTACCTTTTGTTTTACCTATACAGTCAGAAGCTAAAGCCAAGCTACTGGAGGGGAGAAATCAGTTTAAGAGTGGTTTACATAGAGAATGTGGTCTAGCTCTGGAAGTTAGTTATTGCCATCAGCCATGAGTATTTAACGACATAATAAGACTCATTTTTGTGGCTTGGCTCTTGTATCCACCCAACCTTTCCCCGTTTATATACGCTGTTCTGTTTTTTCTCCTCACTTCAGCTTTTCTCTATTCCCAAGGCTGCCACTGTCTCAGGACAGCAAATTTCTTCTCATTTATTGACTTAACCCTATTCCTACCTTTTAAGGGGGAAGCTTTCTTTGCCCCTCCAGGTCTATAGCTTCCTACACCAAACTGAACAGTTTGCCTTGCTTCTTCTCCGTTTCCATGGCACAAACACAAATCTTTGCTGAATTGCATTGAAATGAATTGTTTATCTATTCATGTTTAACTGCTTGATATTTAGCACAATGCTTGGAATGAGTAGGCACTTGATAAATGATTGTTGATCGCTCTTTAAGTATGTATAGTGACTCAAGTGTTGTGATTAAGTAGCTGTAAACAGTGCTAAGAGCTTCCCAATGGCCTATGTGTACCTTTTTATATTTTTTTTACATATAATACATGAAATTATGTATTATATAAAGATACCCAAGAAATCTGGAAGGCCCTACCTCATGTTTCTCTCTTCTCCCTCTTGCAAATCTTGGCTCATTTTAAATTTATTTCTCATTTTCCTTTTTTTTTTTATTTGCAAAAAATACAGACAAAAGGATCAGAAGGAATCTCGTTTGTCTAAGTGGCTGTGGGGTCACACACTTGTCAAACATCCTGCCATTGAAGTACCTAATCTTTGGTTCATAGGGTTCTTACAGCTTGGCACTGGACTATATCCTTTTCAGGGAATTTACAATCCACACAAAGCTGGGGAAAGACTGCAAACAATAAAGAACAATAACACCTTCATCTCTCTGCTTTGCACAATCTGTCTCTTAAGGTCCCCAGACTTACCATCTCCTTTTTGAGGGCTGGCCTGCTCCACCTTCCCTCCCAACCTATCAGCATCAGCATCCTGCTCCACCTTCTCTCCCAACCTATCAGCATCCTGCTCCAACTTCCCTCCCAACCTATCAGCATCCTGCTCTAACTTTCCCTCCCAACCTATCTGTACCCCCCAAGACAGCACACTACTCTTTTCCTATGCTGACTCTCACCTGTGTATACAGTGAACAGTTGTCTTTGGGGGCTCTGACTTGGTGATAGCCTGTTCACAATCTCTTTGGCTAGGTCTCTGTGATTAGTTTCTAGTTTGTAGATACAGGAATAGAGATGGAAAGAAACTGTATTTGATATAGGCGACACAGGAAGTTAAGGAAAATTAGATTTGTACCCAGGTCTGCCCTTCCAATCTCTGTTTTAGATGTTTCTTCCTTGCAAGGTCCCAGAACCTTTCTTGTTGCTATGGCCATTGCAATCTTTGTGTGTGTGTGTGTGTGTGTGTGTGTGTGTGTACATATTTCTCTACATGTTAATTTTCTTAAAATTAATTTTTTTTTTTTTTTAGTTTTTCAAGACAGGGTTTCTCTGTGTAGCTTTGCGCCTTTCCTGGAACTCACTTGGTAGTCCAGGCTGGCCTCGAACTCACAGAGATCCACCTGCCTCTGCCTCCCGAGTGCTGGGATTAAGGGCGTGCGCCACCACCGCCCGGCTAAAATTAATTTTATTGTGTATGTTTAAGGTATATGTGGGGGACCATCCCCCACCTTTTACCCAAGGGTACTCTTGAGGAGAGAGGGATAAGAGATTTAGACAGAAGGATAGAGGGGAGAGAAAAAGACAGAATCAAGATAGCCTCAGGAGGGCCTGGGTCCTTATCCACCAGCCCAGAACTTTATTCAAAAGGCTTTTTATAACAATGCCAAGGGGCAAGGCAAAAGACCTCCCCCTTGCTAGATACAGCCAAGTGTAGACTCTTCCAAACACCTGGTACCCAGGCCCGTGATCCAACCATCCTCTTATGCAGCCCTGTTGGTAAAGCAAGCTCAGATCTCACTAGGAAACCTCTGTGGGATACTACAGTGTAGTGATATATTGTGCCCCCTAATAAATTTGCCTGGGGATCAGAGGACAGGGCCAGCCACTAGATTGGACATAGAGGTCAGGCAGGTTTGGCACATATCCTTAATCCTATCACTTGGGAGGCAGAGATCCATCCGGATCTCTGTGAGTTCAAGGCCACACTGGAAACAGAGCCAGGCAGTGGTAGCACACACCTTTAATCCCAGTACTGGGAAGAACACACTCCTTTAATCCCAGGAAGTGATGACAGGGTGGAGAAAGGTATATAAGGCATGAGGAGAGGATTTCAGTCAGAGGATTTGTGGAGTTGGTGAGGTGAAGTTGGCTGTGGCTTGCTCTGCTTCTCTGATCTTTCAGCGTTCACCCCAATATCTGGCTCTGGGTTTTTTATTATAAGAGCATTTAACATTTGAACAACACACAGGTGTACAGCACAATGTTATGGGATGAAAATCCATGGTAAACAGGTTACTATAACAAAGCAAATTGATGCATCTATCCTCTTACCACTATTTATTTTTCCTTTTGTTTCTGTCGCCAGACCAGCTATAATCTACTCATGTAGCAGGAATCCCATATAAAGAACAATTTTATCAGTCTTCCATCTTTTGAATCTCAGTGGCTTCTGGTTCTGTTCCTCAAAAGTAGTGGCTTCTCACCCCGCCTTGCAGGTATGTAAATCTGTTCTTTCCCCAGTTCTGTGCCCCCTGTAAACCAGAATGCACATTCCTAGGCAGTGTCTCAGAAAGCCAAACCAGTGAGACATGTCCTGCCCATGGCTTGTGAGAGGAGGTAGTGAATGGGTTTGGAGCTAAGTCCATGTGTGTTTTGTACTTTTGACTCCGTCTTGTGGCTGACTCTCCTCAAGTGTCTCAGGGAGATTTCTGACTATGGTCTTTCATGATCCTGATCCCAGGTTAAACCCTGGTGACTCCTGGCTTCAGTTCACACTGACAAATGGGAACAGTTGCATCCATCTCTTTAAATATGTGACCCAGGCTGTTCTTTAGTACATTTCTGTCTATAGCTCAGGTGGAGGAAGGTCGGCTTTGAGACCTGAAAGGCTGGGAAGTCTAGTTAGTGTTAATTATGTTCCATTGAGGATCCACCCAATAGAACAGCAAACCAGGAAATTCCAATTCCCTTGATGAACTGAAGCTCTCAGAAAGGCTGGAAAGGAGGGTGGGAGCATCCTCTTTGGGACTATGTTTTTCTTATCACTGTGGTGTTATGTGATTGATTAATCTATTTATTTCCCACTAGCCTGAGTTCTTTGTTGGTGAGACAGGATCCATGTGGGCCAGGATGACCTCAAACTCATGATCCTCCCCTATATCCTCTCCAGAGCTGAAGTTATATATAAACATGCATCTAGATATTTTTAAAAATTATTTATTGTGGGGTGTATGTGTGTATATAGGCACATGCCATAGCCCATGTGAGGAGGTCAGAGGGCAACCCTGTGGAGTCGGTTCTCTTCTTCTACTTTTATGTGGGTTCCAGGGATTGAACTCTGGTCACCAGGCATGTGCAGCAAGCAATCTCTTTTACCTGTTGAGCCATCTTGCTGGCCCCTAGTCTGAATTCTTAAAAGTAGACAACTATATCTTATTTTCCTGCACACTACAGTCCTAGTCTAGGCCATCTGTTGCAGAACATTTAACTATGTAAAGGTGTTATATATTTGTTTAACTCTGTAAGGATGTGTTGCTGTTTCACCTTGCCTGCCTAAGGCACCTGATTGGACTAATAAAAAGCTGAAGGGCCAATAGCTAGCCAGTAGTGGGATAGGCAGGGCTGAGGGGCAGAGAGAGTAAGTAGGAGGAGGAATCTAGGCTAGAGAGAGAAAAGAGAACTGGGGAGAAAGAGAGGGAGACCCCCGGGGCCAGCCAGGCAGTCGCCAGCCAGCCAGATGTGGAGGACATAGAGAAGGAAAGGCAGACAAGAAGCCCTAAGGCAAAAATGTAGACAGAGAGAAACAGGTTAAATCAAGTTATAAGGCTACTGGGACCAGCATAAAGTAATGCCGAGCATCCATAATCGATAATGTCTCTGAATCATGATTTGGGAGCTGGTTGGTGGCCCAAGAAAGCCTACTCCAGTTGTCACCTTGTCCCTGGATAATGTCAACTCTTGACTTCCTACCCTGTACTCTAAGCAGAGCACTCAACTTCTGTTTAAAGCTCTGCAGAGACTGTTACAGCCCACAAGATCCCGCTCGCTCGTCTTTCACCTCTCCTGGCCTCACTACTACTAACATCACAGGGATGCTTTAACCACAACCACACTGAATCCCTTCACTTCTTTCAAGTCCCTGATTCAAGTTGCCTTATGAATGTGGCTCACCCAGACAGCTCTCTTTAAAAGGACTATCCTTCTAGTGTTCCACACAGCTCTGCCCTGACCTGGTTTTTTCCCTATATCATTCAACGTTTTCTAACATATTACAGAATTCTTTTTATTTTTATCACCTTTCTCTCTGTTCAAGAGAGAATGATAGTTCCCCCCTCCCTTTTGTTCACCCTTTCATCTTAAGCACTTGGGGTATCATGGAGAAAAATGGAGACTTTGAATTCCCATTGCTTCAGATAAAAGTGTTGAGTGATGATGGCATGGAGGGAAGGCTTCATGCTGTCTAAGCTCAGCAAAGTTGTCAGGGACAATTCTCTCAGACCTTAGCTTTCTCATTCAACCAAACTCACTGACATCCATCTAATAAAACCGAATGTAGGAATACTGAGCACCTGCTGTGAGTTCACAATTGTTCTTAGTGCTGCAGGGAGCCTACGACTGTGACTTAACATCTGCAACAGCAAGTAATACCTCCCAAGGTCATTAAGTGTAAAACGATAGGGCAGGTTGTCAATGCTAAGAGTTCAGAGGTAAGATCAGTGAAGACTGAAGGAAGTCCAAAGTTTACCAGAAGTCTGAACAACCCTGCTAAACGCTCCACCTGTTGACAGCAAAGCCACAACCCGGCCAGCGAACTTGAGATGGAGAGGATGACGCGGCAGGGGCAATGACAAGATGACATGCCTCGGTAGGGAGGGGCCTCGAACCCCCGCTCTTGACATCCCCAACGCAAGCAAGGTCCAAAGTGCCCCGGTGGCGGCCGGGAGAATCCAAGCTGTGTGCTAGTCCGGGCGGCGCAGTGGCAGAGGTTGGAAGGCGGAGGTCACGAGGTACATTTCTGAGGAGCTGGAATCCCGGGAGAGGGCCCGGGGCCGCCTCGGCCGCCCTTAAGCGTGAGGCGCAAACACGGCAAGGCGTTCCGCGCTGGCCACTGTCGGTTCCCGCCGTCCGCGAGCGGGCGGAGCCGCGGCAGCCCAGGGGCACTACTTGTCCCCGCGGAGGAACCCCTCGCACATCGCGGTGGCCGCGACGGGGCGGACCGCCGCGCGGAGGACGCCGGGCCGGCAGCGCTGCGACGTCGCGGGAGGCGGGGGTGGGAGGGAGCGGGCCGGGAAGTAGTTCCGGGTGCGCGGCCCCGGATGTTGGCTGCTCCCGCCGCTGCCGCCGCCGCCGCCGCCGCCGCCGTCGCCGCCGCTCTCGGCGCCGCTCCGGGCCTGGGCCGCTCTCTAAGGGCGCCGTTGGGACCTTTCGCGGGGAACGGAGACGCACGCAGCGGCCGGGGGCTCGGCCGGGCCGTTCCGGCCTGCGCAGCCTGAGGTGAGCAAGCGTCGCCAGGGTCTCGTCCGGGCTGGGGCGGCTGGCGGGGAGGCGGGGCTGGGGCATCTCCTGGGACGCGGGCGGGGGCTGCCCTGGGCGAGCGGCGCTCGCTCCCCTCCGCGCACGCTCCCCGTGGCCCGCGGTGGGCGCCGCGCCGGGCCGGGCTGGGCCGGGTCGGGTCGGGTCGGGCCGGGCCGGGAGGGAGGTGCCTTCCCTCACCCGCGGCGCAGCTCCTCAGCTGCCGCTGCCCCTCAGCCCAACGCCGCTGGCGCCTGCCCCTCCCCCAGGTGGGCCCGCGCCGCGGGAGCCGGGGAGGCGGAGGACCGCGACAGTCGTGCTCTCATCGCTCGGTGACCGGCGCCTGGCCCGGGCTCGTCCGGTTCCCGGAGCGATGCGGCGTCCTCTCTTCGCGCTCGGGGCTTTTTTTCTGCCCGGACGGCGGCCAGTGCTCTGCGGGTCGGGGGTGCCCTGCGGGGGTGAGGAGGCTCGGGCGAGGGTCCCGCCTTCTCGCCCATCCTGTCGTCGTCGCGTCCTTCTCTGGCATTGGGGCAAAGGCAGCCTTCGCATGCGGACGTGTTGCTGCTGTCCTGCGTGTGTTGCATCCTGCCCACGTGGTAGTGTCCCGTCCCTCCCACTCCCTCCATTTTTGCAGTTGGTCAAGAGGGAGTTAGCGGGATGGCTTTTCCCCCCCCCTGCTGTACAGCCCCCCACCCCCCCGTGATTTCTTCCGGGCAGCGTGGAAGGTGTTAAGGTCAGTTTGTTTTGCTGAGAATGACTGTTTTATGGAAGAATCAAGAGTTGTACTCTTACGAAATTGAGACCAGTAGGGGACATACCAGACCTTAGTTCATTGACATCTTTTCCACCCCAGTAGCTCTTGTTCTTTTCTCTACCGCTTAATCCTCCAGAGAGCAAGCACTTGCTACTGGTGTGTTGATGTGCACAGTATTCCGTTCTCTATTCTACTTTACGTGTCTCTGTGGCCTAATGTTTTCCATTCTGTGTTGGTGCAGTGCTCTGGTGGTTGCTAGATTCCCTGAATGAGTCGTGTCAGGAAGCTCGAGATTGGTGGGCTTCTGTTCGCCTTTCACTGTTTGTCTTTATTTTTTCCTTATGTTTTATTCCCCAGTGAGAACGCATGCATGCATGTTCTTTGGGCCTTAGTTATATACATAGGTTTTCTTTGGCAGGTGGATTAGGTTCCACTTGGCTGTACTGAAAGTTCTTTTATTCCACTTTTCTAAAATGCACTAGGTACTGTTGGGCTCTGTCTAACACTGGTTTTGAAACACGTGGGTATTGTTGTTCGTTTTGTTTTATTTTCCCCTAATAGCTGTCTGTTCCAGGTTAAGGTTTCCATCTTGGCTATGTTTTGCTCTTTGGAGACCACAGATTACACTCTTTCCAGTAGCACTGACAGGCTTTTTATTCCTTTCAAACCATAGCATGTATTTATAGAGAAAACGATAACTGCTCCCCCCTCTTTTTTTTCAGGCCAAGTGATCTCCATCTTTATGTTAGGAAGGGGTGTAGATGTGGTTGAATTTTTGAGTATTTAGATGAGCTTGGAGGTTGCTGATTCCTGTTTGGTTTTGTTTGGAATTGAGATGAATCTTGTTCTGTGCTTGTTTTGTGCTGCTGAGGAGTTTCTCATGCCTTTATTAGATGTTTTGTGGACGAGATCGAGATGTTTATTTTGGCTTTCAGTTTATTAGTTGGGGTAAAATGAAACTTAACTGTTTTGAAGTCATTCTTGTGAAAATTTCTAGTATTCTCGTTTTTCACACTAAAGCTTTTCCTTTTTTATTATTTATTTATTTTTCAATTTTAGACAGTCTTATATAGACCAAGCTGACTTCTAAGTCAGTGTGGTGAGGACTGGCTTTGAACTCTTGATCATGCCTTCACCTCCCAAGTACTGGGATTACATACCCTTGTCACTACTATAACTGGCTACATTGTAGTCTCAAAATGCTTTTTTTTTCTTTTTTCTTTTTTTCTTTCGAGACAGGGTTTCTCTGTGTAGTTTTGGTGCCTGTCCTGGATCTTGCTGTGTAGACCAGGCTGTCTTCGAACTCACAGAGATCTTCCTGGCTCTGCCTCCCAAAGCTGGGATTAAAGGCATGCGCCACCACCGCCCGGCTTTAAAATGTATTTTTGATAGTGCCTTTTCCCTTTTTTATCTGATACAAGTGTGAGTATATTCTTCCTTTTCCTTCTATGTAGAATAAAAGTATTTAAATACAGATTCTGCTTTCATTATGCTAACTTTGGGTGGGGCTGTGAAAATAGAATGTTGTTCTGATACATTCTGAGGCACATTTTTATAGTAAGGCTGTCAGCATTTGTATACTTGTGTAAAGTACCATGCTGTGAAGTAAGATATATAAAGACACACAAGGACTAAAATAATGGGTGTCTGAAAAAGGAGTGGAAGTTGTCTCTACCTTTGGAGGAGCAGCCTTATACATCATATGTACTAAACAGTCTTTCCATTTGAAATAACGCAGCCAAGTAAGTGGTGTGAAAAAGGAATTTCCAATGGCAAAGAGGCTTATTCAGGAGATTAAAGGGACTTGTAAAGGCAGAAAAGTGGCATGATACCAAGTAGCTTGATGGTCACAGAGCATTTTATTGGTGGATAAATATATGTACTTATACGTTTGTTTAGGGTACATTGGTTGAGGATCATCAAGGATAGAGGATTTGGTTTGGTAGGGTGCCTTAGTACTTTCTCAAGACGTGAAACGATGTATATTGTATCCAAGAAAGGTTTCTGTGTCAGCTGAGTGTGCAGGAAATGGGGAAACTGACTAGAATGTTCTTGGAAAGTTTTAGGAAGAAGATGATGGTCTGATATAAGAAACTGGTTGTAGAGCTGGGCGGTGGTGGCGCACGCCTTTAATCCCAGCACTGGGGAGGCAGAGCCAGGCGGATCTCTGTGAGTTCGAGGCCAGCCTGGGCTACCAAGTGAGTTCCAGGAAAAGGTGCAAAGCTACACAGAGAAACCCTGTCTCGAAAAACCAAAAAAAAAAAAAAAACAGAAACTGGTTGTGAAAGTAAATAACATTTATTGAATGCTTATAGCATTCCTGGAATTATTGTAAGCTTTTTACATATTTTTAATTTTTACGTTTTGGAATCATCAAATGACTTAGCAGGGTCCTAGCTGTGTGCATTTAATCATCATTTATGGTGGGTGGTCCTGTGAGAGACACATTTGCAGTGATGGCCTGTAAGTGGAAGTAAAGCACTTGAGTAGACACTTGTCAGGAGGGTTGTAGGACAGTGGGGGACTCTGCAGTATTTGGGGTTTTACTTAGGCTAAGAGGAAAATGAAGCATTCTGAGAGGAACCAGGAAGTAGTTTCTGCCATCGAGGCCAAGAATAGGAAGATTTTCTACAGGGTAGGATTGTTGACAATATTTAATTTAGTTTTAAAATTCATGGACAGCGACCTTAATGCAAAGACATTGAACCAGACCAGAAGGAATTTTGAAAGGAAAGTAACAGATTGACAAATTATGTTTTCACAGGTTCTGTAGAGATTTTATGCTGGTATGGTAATATTTTAGTATTTTCTCCTAAAGTTTCTTCTGGTATTATTATTGATCATATCAGAGTTACTCAATTGTCAAAAAATGAGTTTGTCTTCAAAAAAGAAACTAGTGTTCCAAGCCGGGTGGTGTTATTGCATACCTTTAATCCCAGCACTTAGGAGGCAGAGACAGGAGGATTGCTGAGTTGGAGACCAGCCTGGTCTACAGAGCAAGTTTCAGGACACCAGAGTTACATAGAGAAAACCTATCTGGAAAAACAAAAAACAAAACAAAAAAAAAGAAAAAGAAACTAGTGTTCTCAAGATAGTTACTTTTTACTTTTAACTATTCTTTTGTTTGTTTTTCTTTCTTTCTTTTTCTTTTTTTTTGGAAATAGGTTTCTTTATGTAGTCCTGGTTGTTCTGAAACCCTCTGTGTAGATCAGGCTGGCTTCAAACTCAAAGGTTCCCTTGCTTCCGGCTCCTTCACCACCACCATGCACCAAAGGATCACACTGTTTCACACTGACAGTCTCTTGTGTCTGACTTCTTTCTTGATTAAGGGTTGTTGATGTAGTAAGTCAGTGTTTCATTGCCAGATATTCTACAGTATAGATATATTTTTATCTAGTCTTAACTCATTTAAGCCCTTCATCAATGTCATCTAGTCTTCATTCTACCAACTCTTACAGCTTAATTTTTGGTTTATAAACTCTGCTGTGCTCTACTAGGCATTAGGGATCCAGAGGTGTAAGCCATGGTTGGTCCTTGAACATGTGTAGAGCTTTTATGGTGTGTGTATATTTTCTCATTCATTACCTCATTTGATCACACAGCAAACTTCAGTGTAGGGAAAACATCTTAGGGACGAACTGTGTTGTTAGATGACCTGCCCAGGATTGCACTTGAACTGCTGGAGCAGATGTCATCTTTGTTAATTTTTTTTTTCTTTCCTTTTTTTTTTCCTTTCCATTTCTCCTATTCTTTACTTACTACATCAACAACCCTTAATCAAGAAAGAAGTCAGACACAAGAGACTGTCAGTGTGAAACAGTGTGATCCTTTGGTGCATGGTGGTGGTGAAGGAGCCGGAAGCAAGGGAATCTTTGAGTTTGAAGCCAACCTGATCTACACAGAGGGTTTCAGAACAACCAGGACTACATAAAGAAGCCTATTTCCAAAAAAAAAAAAAGAAAGAAAGAAAGAAAAGAAAAACAAACAAAAGAATAGTTAAAAGATCCCTGTGTAAATTTCTGAAGAGACAAGGGAACTTGGAAATCCATATCACTTGGAGAAATAATTTCATTTTTTGGTGCCCCTCCCCCCCCCAAAATGCTGTGTTGCTTTGAACTTGAAGCTATTTTCTGCCTCTCCCTCATTAGTATGGGATATAGTATAGGTATGAACCACCACATCCAACCTGGGAATTACTGAATTTTCGTGAGGACTCTTGGGGACTCAAAGTGAAGACTTAGCAGAATTTTGTTGCTTGTTTGCTCTGTTTAGACAAGTCATTTTATATTTCTGCCCTTCCTCCTAGAACTTGAATGGTATGGAATGTGATGACAGTAGGTAATGTTAGTAATAACTACACTAACATTTTGAGATCTTATTTTAGCAAAGAAGTATTCAGAATACATTCAATATACGATCCTTACTACGGTCCCTAAGTAGTAGATTTTATTATCAGATTTTCACAGATGAGGAAATAGACACTTTAAGGTGAAATAACTTGCTTAAGGGTACATAGCTAGGAATGGAAAGAACCAAGTTTTGAAGTTTTCATAGTCTAATGTCAGAACTCGGAATTAATCACTGTACTGTTTTGCTTACTGATTATGAATTAATAAAAGGTAACATTTCAAAGAAGAGCATGATTGGAATATGAAGATTGGATTTTGAATATAGTTGGAGAAGCAGTGAAAATGACTTGACATTGCATGAACATTTCTTTTAATGTGGACCTAAAATAAGATAGATGCTTAGACATCAGTGTGTGTTGTTTGTTCGAACAGCTTATTCCTAGAAACTACATACTGAGTGCTCTTCACTGTTGGTGTTTTCTGCCCGGTAGCTTCCCTCTTTGCTGCTATGCAGAAACTTTGCCCCTCTGTCTGCAGTTTTCTCTGAACTCAGACTTTGCTTCCACTTTGAACAGTTAGCTTTTTAGTCCAAGAGGGAGGCACTCTACCTCTTTCTCCTCAAAACTCATGAAAGCATCACAGTGGCATTTCATAATAAATTTGAAAATTTTCAAATATCTTAATTGGCATAACAGTATTTCAGTGTACAAAAAAGAACCAAAGTACAGTGTTTTGGCTTTAGAGATTGACTTATACTGAAATTGGGAACGGCATCCGTTGTACAGGATTTTTGATTTAATAGAATTTGTTATAACCAGATCAGCAAAACATTATTACTGTAGGCCATCTGTTGGGAAATGGAAATAGCTTTGTTGCGAGGAACCAGATGTTGTACTTATATTTATAACAATGGCACTCACTCTACTTATTTTAAGTAACCTTTTGCTGGTAGGTACCTTTGGTTGCTATTCTATTTGATATATGAGAACTCGATGTTTTTCAAACTGATGAATACTCTTGTACAATCAGGTCAAAACAAATGACTTATGGTGCCAAACTTTAATACTACAATAAGATAAAAATTTTTACTCTGACACTCTTCCTAGAACCCCAGTTTCTAATACTTTCTAGGCTACTTGGGTTGCTTTAAGAATTTTACCATAAATCTAACATGATTCTGTTTTGGTGTGATTGGATCTATATTAATATTACATTGTCTTTATTTTCCATCTTCACTGAATGAAATACTTTATGACAGATTCAGACTTATGAAGTACAATTAGAGGAACTATTAGAATATAGTCTTAGCTGGTAAATAGCTCAGAGATTAGGAATGCTTGCTGTGTAGTTATGAGAATGGAGTTTTTAATTCCAGCACCTATATAACAAGCCAGATACTCTGCAAATGCCTTTCTTTACTCCCAACTCCAAGGAATTCAACACTCTCTTCTGGCATCTATTCGAGTTAAGTCACAAGCCTGTGTATGCACGTTTCCATATACTCACACAGACGCATACATGAATAAAATCTTAAAAAAAAAAAAAAAAAAGACTGGTGAGGTAGCTTGGTTGGTAAAGGTGCTTGCCACCAAGCTTGATGACCTGAATTTGGTTCTCAGAACCCACATGGTGGAAGGAGAGAACTGACTTCTACAACTTTCAGTCAAAATTTTCACCTGGAGTGCAAAGCAAAGAGCTGTCAACTGAATTCCTAGTCAGTAAGAATACTGTTAGTGGGATAGGATTAAATTCAGATGAGTATTCTGATTGACTAGAAGAGTTTAGTGCTAATGTATGTATTAAAAACCCCAGAAATTGGAATCAGCTCTTGCCTTAGGTTGAGACCTGACCTGACCGTTTAAACCATCAATAGACCTTAGTTTCTAATCGTTACTGTGAGATTTGTGAGAGGAATGTAGTAGTAAGTAAAACTTGTGGCTTTCAGTAGTGGTTTCACATTTTGTTTGCTTACAGAGAACGAGTTTGGGAAGAGGTTATAGTATGATAGAAATAGGTTATTTACATTCTAGATTTTGGGTGATTATTGAATTATTAAAAATATTTTTTTTTTTATTTTGCAACACAGTTCAGCTCCACATATCAGCCACGGATTCCCCTGCTCTCCCCCCTCCCGCCCCCTAAAAATAATTCTTGTCAATAGACTTCATGGGTTACCCTACTGTCACCCATGGTGAGTCCAGAATATACCTCATTCACTTTCTGTCCTATCTTGTATTACCAACAGAAAACTGTCTTATGATGTGTTTCAGATTTATATACTTTGCACCTTTTAGTGACTTTCTTTCCTGAATTTCTTTTTTTTTTTTTTGGTTTTTCGAGACAGGGTTTCTCTGTGTAGCTTTGCCCCTTTCCTGGAATCTTTTTTTTTTTTTTTTTTTTTAAGGAATACAAAGCACACATGCACACAGTCCTAAGGATTCAAACACTAAGGAAATTATCATCGAGAAGATAACTTTTTTTTTAAAGATTTATTTATTATGTATACAGCATGCATGACTGCAGGCCAGAAGAGGGCACCAGATCTCATTTCAGATGGTTGTGAGTCACCATGTGGGTGCTGGGAATTGAACTCAGGACCTCTGGAAGAACAGTCAGTGCTCTTAACCTCTGAGCCATCTCTCCAGCCCTTTTCTGAATTTCTTACAAAGAAAACTATAACTATCTAATCTTCAACTCCCTCAGAGAC
The DNA here is from genome assembly GCF_007827085.1 of Peromyscus californicus insignis. Classification (NCBI taxonomy): domain Eukaryota; kingdom Metazoa; phylum Chordata; class Mammalia; order Rodentia; family Cricetidae; genus Peromyscus; species Peromyscus californicus. The sequence continues at coordinate 34,010,853 of NW_026294573.1, read as the reverse complement.
CCGAGAAGGAAATAATACCTTAAAAATAATTACCTAGTAAAACAGGAAGTGCAAACAAGTGACTTCCAAAAAATGTGAGTTATGACAGAAACAGCCAGCTTCCTGGACAGTCATCCGAGGTTTCTCTGCAATGTTGGGGCATCATCTTCGGCCTACGGCTTAGCATATTCACTGACAGACTCATTTGTGAAGCAGGATATATACAAGGCCTATAGCTTGACCCACATTTGGTGCGAGTATTCCATTTATCAGGTAAACTTGAATTCCGCCAGTGTCATGTCATAATTCAGGATTTTAAATTCTGGAAATTGCTGGTGTTTTTGGAATTTGGCTTCCCATTCTTCTTGGCTTGCGGGTGACTTTATCTCCTTTATTAAATGCCAGTCTACTATTGAGAGACCAGACTCTGTCAGGCTAGTTACTCTTCCAAGAATAACTGTTCCAGCTACTGTTCCACTGTACACCAGGAGCTATCAGTTCACTGCCTGTTCAGCAGCCTTCGAAGGAAGGGGCACTGTACCATTTCTGGATTGCAAAGGCACTTTGGCAATGGTGCCATATTGCCCTGGCCTCAGAGGATGCCTGTTGCCAAAGCTGCAAGGATCGGCAGTCCGTGTGTGTGTGTGTGTGTGTGTGTGTGTGTGTGTGTGTGTGTGTGTGTCCGTCCGTCCGTCGGTCCGTCCTGCTTGTCCATTTTGGGCAGCATACTGTCAGCAGTTGATGTGAGGGCACTTTCTTGCCCAGTGGCTAACTTTTGCCACTGTGAAAGTAAACTCCATGTGGAGGTTCTTCAATGCTTATATCTTCTGTACTTACTATGCAGAACATGTAGGCATTCTTACATATTCAGTCAAATAGTACATAAGAAGGCATTTTGTTTTTCATCTTAATTTTAAGAATTTTAGTATTGTTTTAAATAGTGTGTATCAAGTTACCCTTTTAGCTGGTATGATGAAATAAATACATTGTAGTTCCTAGAATACTGAATTTATCATTCAGGCCAGTGAACTTTCCTATTAAAAGACTTAGGATATGGCCATTTAGTTTCTCTTCCCAAGCCTGCGTTCAGTGGTAGTCTAATAAATAAGGCATGGTACACGCCTGTATTCAGCACTCAGGAAGGGAGGCAGAGGCAAGAGGTTTGCTATAGACTTGAGGTCAGCCTGTTGTACATAGTGATTGAATGCTAGCAGGGAAAAAAAAGGTAGCCTGTTTGTTTTATGTAGGCTTTAACTGAAGCAAAATGTACTTCTAACCAATCTCTTTTTCCTCTGTGGAACAGTGGAGCCTGTAGTCTGCCTTCTTTCACAAGAGAACCCTTCAAGTATTTAAAAATTATTATTTCAACAGATATTTTGATGCAGTGTATGTAAGGCATTGTCAAATGGCAGCTCAGAGGCAGTTCTGTTCCCAGTGACAGGTGTGGATAAAAGATCTATGGGTTTACCAGAAAGTAATGGTTTTGTTTCTACTGATGAAGAAAGTTTCTTAGAATAGGTAGTATTTGAAATGAGATGAGATACGGGCATTTTAGGCTAAGAGAATAACCAGAAATGTAAAAGATGAGGCACAGTGGAAATTAGAGGAAAAGAGGCTTCCTAAACTGTGTATCAGGATATTAAAAATGTTCACTGTTGTTTTCTCAGTACTTGAAGCGTGGCAAATAATTATTAGAAATCAATAAATTGTCACATTTGGAAAAATACTAAATACCTTTTCATGCACATTCCAAAGTAGTTAAGGTTATTGAAATTTTTGATGTCTTTTGGAGTGGAAAAAAATGTAATGTTTTTCTCACTTTTTTGAATACTCACTAGCAGTTGGGAAGCCTCAGGAAAATAATATGCTCAGCCTGTATATTAGAAGTGAGTTGTAAACCTGGAAAATGTTTTCTTCTCTAAGCTTAATAGACCTAGCTTCTTAGCTTCTTCAGTGATTCTCCACTTGACTTGGTTTCCTTTTTTTGTTTTAAATGAAGACAGTCTTACTACACAGCCTTGACTGCCCTAAAACTTGGATTGTAGGCTAGGCTGACCTCAAACTCATAAAGATCTACTTCCCTCTTCCCTCTAGTCCTGGAATCAAAGGTGTGTGCCACCACAGACCATGGACTTTTGGTTTCTAATCTCCTCACTCATATTATGAATCTTTCCCTGTGAACACTCAGCTTTGTAAGTGTTCTTAACATGTCCTGCTCAAAACAACATAGTACTCGGTATGAACTAAGTGAAGAGTTTATGAAGCTGTTAACCTTCTTGGTCTGGATTCTAGCTTTCTAATGAAGCCTGAGACTATTTACTTCTTTCTAGTAGCTGAGGCACTACCCTGGCTCATATTTAGTTCCCATATTGATTTACAAGGATTTCTTTGAGTAAATTCATAGAGAATTCTTTTTAGTAGAGCTATCAAATGAGTACCTGTTTTCTTCTGAATGAATATGTGTGTGTGTGTGTGTGTGTGTGTGTGTGTGTGTGTGTGTGTGTGTATGCTATTTTCTCAGGAATAATAGTCATTCATTTTTGCTTCCTGAAATTTAGGAAAAGAAAAAATAATTAATTGTGCAAATGCTGGAGTTGAATAAATAATACCCAAAGAGTCTACCTGGTCTATTGATTCTATGCAGAAGTATATAAAATATAAGTTGGGTCTGTAATTACAGCTGCTTGAGAGGCTAAGGCAATAGGATCATACATTTAAGGCCTGCTTGGGCTACAGAATGAGTTCAAGGCCAGCTTGGGCAATTTAATGAGCTCCTGTCTCAACATAAAAGGTAATAAGAGGTCTTAGGGTTATAGCTTAGTGAAAGAATGCCTATCAAACATGTGGGGTCTTGAGTTTAATCTTCCATTCTCTCGCCCAACCCCAGTATATAAAATAAAATGATTCCTCATCTATTGAGGTTCAAAAATTGAGGGTTTTTTTTTTGTTATATACCTGAAGTGTCTTGTTTTCTTTTGTACTGATGTTATTTTTTATTTTTATTTTCTTATTACTAATATATTTTTTTGAGACAGGGTCTCACTATATAGCCCTGGCTGTCCTGGAACTTGATATATAGACCAGGCTGGCCTCAAATTAAGGAGATCCATCTGCCTCTGCTGGGATTAAAGGCATGTGCAGTCATGCTAGACTCTTATATTATTATATGTGCCATTATTGTCTTTAACAAAATTGATGGTATTTTCTTTTTTCTTCTCGTGTATGTATGTGGGGTGCCTGTGTGTGTACATGAATTTGTGTGTGTGTGTTGTATGCACATATGTATATGTGTATGAATGGGCGACCAAGGTTGACATTGAGTATTCCTTAATCATTCTCCTTATTCATTAAGGCAGGGTCTTTCATTTGAACCCAGTGCTGTCCCATAGTTTTGCCTGAGGGAAATCCTGTCGTCTCCTCGTATGTACTGGAATTATAGATGGGTGGCTGTTAGGCCTGCCTGAGTTTTATGTGGGTTCAGTGGATTCAAACTCTGGTCTTCATGGTTGCACAGAATTGCTTTAATTAACTACTTAGTCATTTCAATAGGTGTGGGTCATCTTCCCCTCTAATTTAAATTGACAGCATGTCATGGATGTCTTTTGATTTCCAGTGCATAACCAAATTCCTGATTACTTTAAAATGCCTTTTATGATTGGCTTTTAGTTGAATTAAGATCTAGGCAAAGTTCATACATTACATTTAGGGTTTTTGTGTGTGTGTGTGTGTGTGTGTGTGTGTGTGTGTGTGTTTCCTTTTTAAAAAAAATTATCTCAACCATAGCTCACTTCCCCTTTGATTTTTGAGACAGAGTTCTCACTATATGTAGCCCAGGCAGTCTGTGATGGTTATAGCATTAATTGTCAACCTAACAATCTAGAATTAGCTGCTGAGGAAATGGGCCTCTGTGCACACCTTTGTGTGGGGGTTTATCTTGATGCTATTATTTGGGTGACACTGGAATCCTGGAACTGAGTAAGAAGTAGTTAGTACTCATTCATGCTCTCTGCTTTCTGATTGTGAATGCCATGTGACCAGCTGCCTTAGGCTCTGTCACCCTGACTTTCCCACTATGCGGGACTGTGCCTTGAACCATAAGACTTCTCTCTTAAGTTGCTTTTGTCTGGGTGTTATCACAGCTTCAGGGAAAGAAACACAGCTACTGAGCTAGAACTTGCTGTGTAGCCCAGGCTACCCTTGAAGTATCCTCTTGCTTCAGCCTCTAAATGACATCATTTTAGGTATGAGTCAATATGCCTGAGCTTCCTCCGTTTTACTTTTTTGTCAGACTTTGACTCCTTTAGTTCCTTTATCTGTCTCTTATACAAAATTCTTTTATATTGCTTTTGGAACATATAACTTTTTTTTCATCAGTTCAAGTGTTTTGGAACATTAAGTATAAAACATGTGCCAGGCATTGGAGGTAGATGGACGTTATTTGACATGGATTAACCCACTGGAACTAGCATTCTGGTGGCAGAGACATGTGCATAGTGAAACAAGGAGTACAGGGTAGACTTTTTTGCCTTCAGTTTCATGTAGTCCAGGATAACTTTGAACTCGGTATAGAGCCTGGGACCGCCATAAACCTCTGATCCTCCTGCCTCTACCTCCCAAGTGATAGGATAACAGGCCTGTGCCATCATCATGCCCTGTTTTAGAATCATCTGAAAACATCCCTTTAATCATGTCCTGATCAGAAACCCATGATTGATTGTCTCTTGAATGAATCCAAATTATACCCTTTTTGGTCTGGTCTGTCACTCATGGGTCTACTGGCTGTTTTTAAAACCACTTTAATTTAGTTTTATTGTTACTGTGGTGCTGAGGGATTGGACCCTTAGCCTCATACATGGCTAAGCATATACTCTTCCACTGCACTGCCATCCAGTTCTCACTGAATCGTACCACCTTTTTTGAGTGGAACTAAAACCAAGTTTATACTATGCATGTAGCATTTTTATTCTTCAACGAGTTCACAAACATCTTTGAGAGGAAAAAATATATATTTGTGTGTGATTCTAGGACTAATTATGAGTACTCAGAAAATCACAGTTGATGCACCCAGCCTGTTTCTACCTTCCCTGAATCCAGAGTTTCTGCCACTTCAAAGAGAATGTCCTGATCTGGATCTCTTGTTCATTCAGTGGTTCAGATCAGAGATGACAGGTATACAGTTTTTATGTCAACTGCTTTTCTATCACTTTAGCTGTGGGTATCTATTACCTTTTGGTTCTGTTCAGAATTGACCTCAGGCAGCCACTGTTGGTTGAGCAGAATTGAAAATGACGTGAAACCTTTCTGATAACTTTGCCCTATACCTGAATTAACTTATATATCACCTGATAGAACTTTTAATTGACAGACACCCTGGGTTCACCCAGCAATAATGAATTAGGATTTCTAGGAATGGGACAGAAATGATAGCCGGGCAGTGGTGGCACATGCCTTTTATTCCAGTGCTAGGGAGGCAGAGGTAGGCGATCTTTGTGAGTTCAAAGCCAGCCTGGTCTACAGAGCGAGTTCCAGGGCAGCCGGGGATACACAGAGAAACACTTGTCTTAAAAAACTTAAAAAAAAGTCAGCAATGGTTTTTAGACTGATTTTAGGTAGCAGGGAGGTAATTTTTATTTTTATTAATTCTAGTATTGAAGACCATAGTTTCCTGTCATTTGGGGTATATTGCAGCATTTATTCCTCTTGACATTCAGAAAGTTCTGATAGGTTCATTTTATTTTTTAAGGGTATGATAGACTCTTGATTTGAATTACACTAGGCAAAGCACATGAATCCAATGCCCAAGATAAAGATACAGGATCCAGAGAAATGGCATGTTAGTTTTCTAAATATAACTGAGCTCATATTTAAAGCTCGGAACCCTTGAGCTTTCTGAAAGCCAATTCTATCTTTGTTTAATGAATACCTTTAATAATAATTAAAATGGAAGGGCTTAATATATTGGGAGTGGATAGTTTTTTAGATTTTGAATATTTCATGTATATCAATAAAGGTGATTCGAACAAATAACATGATTTAATTTACTGTTGTCACATTTTCCATGAAAATAAGTATATAAATTAGAGGGGGAAAAAGGTCTTTTTATTGGATCACATGATTTGATTTTTGGGTCCGGATGTTGTGGTTAAATTACTGAGCAGAGGAGAAAGACTGGAGCTTCAGGATTATCAGTGAGTTAACGACAGACCCAAAAATAGAATCCTGCTCTTTGCTTGGTTATGATTTGGTTTGAAGAGGGGGTCTGTGATCTGGTTAGATAATTGCAGGAAGTAAGGTTTGGGGTTTGGAAGAAGTTAGAACAACTCTGTTGTGTTTGGCCAAGAAGTCCTCTCTCTCCCTTGTGTTTACCTCCTGATTTAAGACCATGGTTTGAAGCAAGAGGGAAGAAAAGAGGCCAGTTTTAAACTTCGTGCTCTTAATCTTAAAAAGCTGAAGCTAATGGTTGCTCTCTTCCCCCAGCTCATCTTTGTCTCGTTTTGTTTCAGGAGAGGGATATATACTATGTAGTTGATCCATAGGAAATAGTGGTGGCTTTCTTCTGTTTTTTTTTGTTTGTTTGTTTTGTTTTTTTTAAGACTTATGAACCTTAAAAAATTATTTTAATTCTTTGACCAATTTCATATATGTATACATTGATCATATCCACCAACTCTCCCCTCCCACTTGTATGAACTTTTGTAATGGGCTGTATGTGTGTCATTGTTTAGTGAATAGAGTATGGTTTGGAAATAGTGGCGACCTCAGAACACACTGTTGAATGGATCAAGGGGTATCAATTTAAAAGTGATTGTTAGGAGGAGAGTTGCTTTGTAATGACATCATTGCCTTACTACTTTGTTCTGTTCTACCTTTGGATCTTGGGGCAAGTACTATATAGGAAAGAGCAGGAACTTGACAGAATAAAAACGTGTGTGTGGCTGCTGAACTCTTCCCTCTAAACAGATATGATGGGATACAATTCACTCATCAGATAGTTCATCCATTTAAAGTGTAAAATCCAGTGTGTTTTAGTGTACTCACAGGTGCAAACAGCACTGCAATCTAATTTTAGAACTTGTTCCTCCCCCTCTAAGACACTCCATACTCAATAACAGCCAGTCCCTGTCCTCCATTTAGCTAGCCCTTAGAAACTAAGAGTCTGATTACTGATTCAAATTTGCCCAATTTTGGATACTTTGTATAAATGGAATGGTATCATATAATTATAGGGTTTTTTGTTTGTTTGTTTGTTTTTTGTTTTTGTTTTTGTTTTTGTCTTTTTTTCCCCTTTAGCATAATGTTTTCAAAGTTGTAAGCATTGTAGCCCATCAGTACTTTCATATTTAATACACTATTCAGTTACTCATTGGTTGGTGGGCATCTGGATTGTTTTACTCTTTTGTTTTTAGGATTTAATCTTCTGTTTAGGTTTTTCCTGTGAATTTATATATTTAGGGAGGTTTTCTTTCTTTTTTTTTTTTTTTAACCCTTAGGAGTAGAATTGCTGGATTATATGGTAAGTCAGTGTTTAGCTTTTTGATGGACTGATGGGCTTTTCAGAGGAGCTACACAAGCACTAGAGGATTTTAAGAACTTTAAGAAGTTTAAAATTTATAAACTATTTAACTGTTGTTATATCTAGGTGCAGGTGTTCCTACTTTTTCCATCATGGCTTCTGGGGGTCAAACTCAGGTAGTTAGGTTTTCATGACTAGTTCCTCCCCCAAGCCAGCTTGTCTGCTGTGATTATGGTTTTGATTTGTATTTCTTTTGTGGTAAAAAATGCCAAATACCTATGTATTTGTGAGACATCTGCCTGTCTTCTTTGTAGCTAAGGCTGTTGAAATCCTTGCCTGTTTTTAAATTAGATTGCTTTTTTAATTATTGAGTTTGAAGGATATATGTATGTATGTATGTTCTGGATAGAACTTGCTTTTCTAATTTTTCCTAAATTATGTTGAGATAGAAATAATAGACATAAAGACTGGATTAGAGATCCAGTCAGTTTCAAGCAGATCTTACTTTAACTTGCTTTTTAAAAAATTATCTGTGTTTATCTGTACATGTGTGACGATCAGAGGCTGTTTTTTGTGGAGTTAGTAGTTTAGGTGAGGTCTGGGGATTGAACAACGGTACCAGGTTTGCAGAACCATTTTACTAGTTCGTTTTTTAAATTTTCCTTTTTTTTTTTTTTTTTTTTTAAAAACTCTGGAAGTGGGCCGGGCGGTGGTGGCGCACGCCTTTAATCCCAGCACTCGGGAGGCAGAGCCAGGCGGATCTCTGTGAGTTCGAGGCCAGCCTGGTCTCCAAAGCGAGTACCAGGAAAGGCGCAAAGCTACACAGAGAAACCCTGTCTCGAAAAACCAAAAAAAAAAAAAAAAAAAAACTCTGGAAGAAATGGATTGATTGATTCATTGAACAGATAAAAGTAGCAGTAGTCAAAGAAACCTCTTAGCAATCAACCACTCCTTACCTGCTGTCCTCCACACCTGGTCTCCTGGCAACAACATTGTCATCTACTGTCATGTCCTAGATAAGAGTTTGGTTATTCTGTACTGTTTGTGTAAATGGAATCATATAATATGTGGCATTTTGTGTATGAATTTTCACTTAGAACAGGCTTTCAAAAGCTCATCTATATTGTAATACATAAAAAGATGTCATTCTATGGTGCAATAATATATTACATATGTTGTCATTGCTATACTGATACACATTTTGTTTCCTGTTCATTAGCTGATAGTAATTTGTTCTTTAATTATGAATATCCAAATGCTATGGAATGTTTAAATACAAATTTTTATAGGAATATATAAATTGTCTTGGAGATACATATGTCTATAAATAGAATTGCTCAGCCTATGGTAACTTTGAACTTGTAAAAGGAGTGTGTGTGTTTCTAGGGATTGAATTTAGGGTCTTTTGCATGCTAGGTAAGCAGTCTGCCACTGAGCTATTTTCTATCTCCTTTGCCTTTTTAAAAAGTAGTTGATAGAGGAGAATATGATTTCTAAAGAGTTAAAGAGTCAAAATGATTTTGGCTAACTCCACAGCTCTTCATTGCCACCTACCTATGGAACAGACTACCAAGGGTGATGTTTGGGTCCGCAGAGCAAATGCACCCAGATTACTGCCTCACAGTCCTGGGTGAAGAGGGAAGAGACCAAGTCCTAGATGGTCACATCTTTGATTAAGTTCTACCCACTTACAAAGTTACTTCATTGGAGAGGAGTAGACTTAAGAGGCCAAGAGTGTTAAGAGAAGGTGTACTTCATAGAAACCAAGAGTTAGAAAGAAGCATTGGCTCTAACAGCATTGAGGTAGAGCCCTGAGAGCCATCTTATATGAAAAGACTGCTGTTTTATCAAGATGATGGAGTCACTTTTAAGAATGATAAGTTTAGGATTTTCAGGAGGTAGTGTTTTGTACATGGTTGGAGAACTGAGGGTACCCTGCTGGAGAAAGAAGGGTTTGATCTGCATTTGGGCATTTAAAATACAGTGCTAGATAAACTACCTGTGACGTAAAACAACAGAGAAAGGTAACCTTGCGCCTGAGCTCTATGGTTTGATTGTGCTGATACTTCTCCTCTATCTTACTATGGGTGGCCTGTTTCTGATTTTTGTGTTTTAGTTGTGAATTCATTATTCACATGCATTATTTTGAACCCCTGCTTGGAAGATTTTTTTTCCAGACCTAGATCAAGGGGGAATTTCTCCTATATCTTATAGGCACTTTAAGCACAATTCTAGCTCTGAGCTTGTGTGCACTGCTGTACTAGCCCCCCATCTCCTTGCCTCCACTTAGTGCCAAGGATTAAAAAACACAGTTTTCCTTATTTCTCTTGGATAAGACCTGTATTTTGCTGCTTTAACTTTTAGAGGTCTTAAGTTTGTCCAAGAAAGGCTTGTTTTAGTACTTCTTGTCTAGTTTTACTTCCATCTCTTATTTCATACCAAGTTTTTGGTTCTTTTATAAGGGTTTTAACATATGTAGCCAGCATTATAGTTATTTTCAGTGGTTATGGTCATCCCAACAAAAACATAAGTTTCTGTCTTTAGTTAGTTGCTGAGAACCCATTTAAGTTTCTTAAAGGTTATAAATTTAGATCAAAATCTAGTGATTTATTTGGCCCTTTTAGTGTTTAGAAAACAGGAGTCAGAGTTCAAGCAAGGTTTTGAATTTCTTCTTTTGAAAACTTGGAAGTTCCTACAACACTGTCTAAAATGCTGCCTAGCAGCACTGGGCTGGAACTGGGAATGAACAGGCTTTAGAGTAAGCACCCCTTCAGTTGCTCACATCTCACCATGTTCACCTGCACGTTGTGTACCCGGCCTGTTCAGTCTTTCTGTAGTACCTGTTAATCCTAGACATTTGTGGATTATATTTGTACCTAGTAAAAATATGGACATTCTACCGTTAAGTTATACAGTGTGCTAGTAGATACACGTACATTTATTCATTTATTCTAAACAAATCTGTAATGGTTAATACATAAAATTAGATGGGTGGTATTATCCTCAAGTTTTTTTTTTTTTTTTTTTTTTTTGGTTTTTCGAGACAGGGTTTCTCTGTGTAGCTTTGCGCCTTTCCTGGGACTCACTTGGTAGTCCAGGCTGGCCTCGAACTCACAGAGATCCGCCTGGCTCTGCCTCCCGAGTGCTGGGATTAAAGGCGTGCGCCACCACCGCCCGGCAATCCTCAAGTTTTAATGAAGAAAATAGTAGTGTATCAGAATCTGAACTACTCAAGTCCCCTTTTACTCAAGTGCTACTCTGCTCTTTCTGATTTTGCAGTTCTTCAGATCAAGTATTAGTGGCATTTAATACGCAAAAGCAATAAAGATAGCAGTTTTCCTTGAAGACTAGTTGCATGGAGGAGATGATGTGGGTGTAGGTACTGGCATGTTCAGTGCTAATGGTAGCTTTCAGGCACCTTGCTGGAATGCTTAGAATTCTACTGAACACTTTGGACACAATTTATTCTGTGACTCATCTGTTAACTATGAGGTCTCATAATATGAGGTCTCAGCACTTTTCAGTGTCAATTACATTGTTTCTCTCTCTCTCTCTCTCTCTCTCTCTCTCTCTCTCTCTCTCTTTTGGTTTTTCAAGACAGGGTTTCTCTGTGTAGCTTTGCACCTTTCCTGGAACTCACTTGGTAGCCCAGGCTGGCCTCGAACTCACAGAGATCCGCCTGGCTCTGCCTCCCGAGTGCTGGGATTAAAGGCGTGCGCCACCACCGCCCGGCTTGTGTCTCTTTTATGTGATTGATATGTGTGTCATTGATACTATTAGTAATACTTTTCATTCATACATGTTTTATTATTGGTGATTCTTTTAGCTTTTGATTTTTGTGTGGGAGGCCAGCTTCCACATTTATTTACCCCAGGGACTCTTGAGGACAGAGGAATAAGAGATTTAGATAGAAATAGAAGGAGAGAGAAACAAACACAGGATAGCCTCGGGTGGGCCGATATCCAGCGGCCCCTTCTGTCTCTTCTAAAGGGCTATTTATAGGAATGCAAGGGGTGGAGCAAGGGCCTCCCCCTAGCTCAGCCAAGGGCAGACCCTTCCAATCACCTAGAAACCATACACATGGTCAAGCAATCCTCTAATGCAGCTCTGCTGGGTAAAGCAAGCTCAGATCTCACTAGGAACCTTTGTGGGCCTCCATATTTTTGTTCAATATTTTAATTAGAATTGTAGTTGTTATAATTTAATTTACTTTGAGGCATCTAATAATGAATTCTTTTTTACTTTTAGATTCTCTTTGTGGCCAGATGGGTTTGTATGGACAAGCTTGTCCATCTGTAACTTCATTAAGGTGAGTACTTTCTTTTTTTTCTTTATTGGAACATCTCACATTTGGAAAGTTACGTTGGTCATGTCATATTGTAGTGAAATTCAAGGTGAAGGCTCAGTATAGTGGGTTTTTTTTTTTTTAAATAAAATAGCATCACTCTTCATCTCTCCAGTGAAGTACAATAAATCACCTTTGCTGTAGAAAAAAATACTGCTATTTTGTGACATAGTGCATTTTGGAGTGGGAGGTATTTATGCTTATAGAGATTTTTGAGAAAATGGGATTTAGCTCTGTTAATCTCCAGGGATAATTTTGACCATGAAACAACATAACTATACTTTTGTTGTTTCTTAAAAATTTAATCTGCTTTCTACTTGCTTTAATTAAAAAATACATTTCTGTTGCTTTGTAGCAGATTATTAAGTAAGACTAAATTACTGATTTTAACTTATTTCTGAAGAGTGGTATAAAAACATGTAATTTAGATTATCCTCTTCTACATTAAATTAAGCAAATGAAATTAAAAAGTAGGAATTAAGTTGTTTTATACAAGCTAGTGATTTCAGATTTTTATTTTTTTTTTTTTTTGGTTTTTCGAGACAGGGTTTCTCTGTGTAGCTTTGTGCCTTTCCTGGATCTAGCTCTGTAGACCAGACTGGCCTCGAACTCACAAAGATCTGCCTGCCTCTGCCTCCTGAGTGCTGGGATTAAAGGCGTGCGCCACCACCGCCCAGCTAGATTTTTTTTTTAAGTTACCATATTCTTTGAATCCAGTCTCCTGTTAGATCCAGTGGGTAAAGCACACAAGTGTGAAGCTTTCCTAGGCTGCCATGTTCTATTCTTTTAGTGGCCTCTGAGGGGTTGTTGTTGGTCCAGGAGCAGGTTTGAAAAGTAAGCTTGCTGGGTGTGCTGGCTTATGCCTTTAAACCCAGCACTCGGGAGTTTGAGGCCAGGGTGGTCTCTAGAGCTAGTTCCACTGTGTTATTTTGAACCGGGTTAAAATAACCCAGGGAAAGCTTCACTGAAAAGGAGACATTTGAGTGAAGAGCTGGAAGAGTGATGGAATGAGCCAGATATATATTTGGTATGCAGAGAATGAGCATTCTAAGTAGAGGGAACCTAGAAATTGCCACAGTAGGAGGCTGTTCTATGTTGGAGGAACATTATGCTGGTCAGTGTTAACTGGAGCAGAGTAAAGGATGACTCGAGGGCATGAGGAGAGAGAGAATACATTGCTAGAGTCATGAAAGTGAAGTTAAGGAGTGTGTAGGTTTGGGACAGATTCTCATTTTCTATAGTGACATGGAAGGAAGATGAACAGTGAGTTTGCCCTTTTTTTTTTTTTTTTTTTTTTGGTTTTTCGAGACAGGGTTTCTCCATGTAGCTTTGCGCCTTTCCTGGAACTCACATGGTAGCCCAGGCTGGCCTCGAACTCACAGAGATCCGCCTGGCTCTGCCTCCCGAGTGCTGGGATTAAAGGCGTGCGCCACCACCGCCCGGCGAGTTTGCCCTTTTGTGTTTTCAGTGCTAGCATCCATCAGAGCGAAGCTCCTTGCTGTTCTGTGGAAAACTACATGCCATTTAACCATGAGAACACATTTTCCACTTACGTAGCTTGAGTGTTTTTCCTCCCTTTGAAGGCAAGGGATACCTATATTGTTCTAGAAGTCATTTTGGAAAAAAAAAGCCTGCCACTATTTCTTATATCTCAGAACTGCTCTAGAACTAATTTGACTTAATGGTGATTTCTTTTCATGTCATGGGAGGAATCATTTTTTTAAATATATTTAAAATTTTGGGAATGGTTATATCAAGCTGTTTTGTAGACTGCTCTTCCACTGAATAGATTTCATTAAAAATAACTTATAATGATATGCTGGAACAATCATGTATAAAAGCTATTGACTGATACTTTAAAGTTGTTTTGAGTATTTATGTTTAAGTTAAGGCCTTATATAACCAACGGTTAAGTTGCATGCTTGCCTAAATTTTGCTTGATAAGGTTACAGAACTGGGATAAATAAAATTTACGCACAGTGTGCTGTAATTCTTGTATATAATATTCTAGAATCAGAATCTTTTACATACAGTTATAACTCTGTCAACTAGGACATTGAAGCCCAATAGCATCAGAGTTACAGTAGAGACTTTGATTTCTGCAATGTTCTGTGTGGGTCCTCTTAAGAAAACAGAGGTTCCCATTCTCAGAGAGATGTATGCGAAGAAGACTGTTGTCTGTCATTGGTTTTTGTAAGTGGAAGCTGTTTTCAGATAAGAAAGGAAAAATACATCCTCCTTTTCCCAGGAGGATGTTAAAAACTTGATTACTTATAACAGCTAACTATGCCCTTCTCCAAACCAGAAATGCTTGTCTTGCTGTTGTGACAAAGTATCGGACCAAAACAAAAACAAAAAAATCCACACACACAGAAACCAAACAAAACTTAAAGAAGAAAGGGTATTTTTGGCTTTAAGCTGCTGGTCACATTGAGTCTGCAGCCAGGAAGCACAGAGTGAAGAAAGCTGTTGTCTTTCTCCTTTTTATTCAGTCCAGGATTCCAGCCCATTAAATGGTGCCTCCCATACTTAGGTGTGCCTTCCTACCTCAACCTAATCTAGAAAGTTCCCTAAGAATTGGGCAGAGGGGGCTGGAGAGATAGCTCAGCAGTTAAGAGCACTGGCTGCTCTTCCAGAGGACCGGGTTCAATTCCCAGCACCCACATGGCAGCTCACAACTGCCTGTAATTGCAGTTCCAGGGAATCTAACACCCTTACACAGATGCACCAATGCAAATAAATAACTCATTTAAAAAAAAAGTGGGCAGAAGCTTGTTTCCATAGTGATTTTAAGTCTCATTAAATTGGCAATCATTGACCATCACCTCCTAGATAAGAGCCAGAGTTCTTGGAGTAGCTTGGACCCACAGAGACAACTTCTTGTTTTCCTTTCCACCCTTTGTATGTATCTCCATGTACTTGTATACTGTCTATGTCTAAAGTGGCTAACCTAAAGTTAGGAAGTACATGAGCTGGTGGAGAAGAGCCATATCATATGTATGACTGGTGGAGGTTTGTAATTACAGTTATGAGTGGAAATGGACAATATATGTGTAAGTTAAGTCAGAGAGTGGAATGAAAGAACCAGGATTGTTGGCACATATGTGTGATTCCAGCACCTAGAAGGCAGAAGCTGGAAGATTTCGAGTTCAAGGCCAACATGGGATGTATGGGAAGACTCTGTCTCCAAAATAAAACTTTTTGGGTTTTAGTGGGGGAAGATAAGGTAAATGGGTTAAAACTGCACCCGGCTTCCTTAAATGTTTATAATTTTTTTTTTTTCTTTTTTTCAAGACAGGGTTTCTCTGTGTAGCTTTGCGCCTTTCCTGGAACTCACTTGGTAGACCAGGCTGGCCTCGAACTCACAGAGATCCACCTGCCTCTGCCTCCCGAGTGCTGGGATTAAAGGCGTGCGCCACCACCGCCCGGCCAAATGTTTATAATTTTATTTGGGAGGCCCATACCAGATATTTGGACAGAAGATATCTTAGTAGAAATTATCTAACTAGGTATAAAGTTGTTAACTAGGCAACAGAATGATGAAAGTAAAACTCTTAAGGTATTGCGAAGAGAGACATAAGGAGACACCAACTACTCAGGACTCAGGGGCCAGAGAAACATTCAGTAACATAGAAGATGAGCCTTTAAAATGAGAGTGGAGGAGAGGAGTTGCTCCGTGACTGCTTTTGGTGTCTTAGCTTGCAAGAGAGTGTGTGAGACTGAGACCGAGACTTCTGAGGAAGATGCTGGTGTTTCTGAATTGGGTGTGACAACACTAAATCTCAAGTGCTAGAAACACTGAGAACTGGATTTACTTGGTCCTGTGGGAAGGTGGTGGGGGAGTGTGTGCATGTGTGCATGCCTGCCTGTCTGCCTGCTTTGTCTGTTATTTTATTTCGACAGGGTTTAACTATGTAGCCCTGGCTGACCAGGAATCTATTAGGTAGACCAGGCTGATCTGGAACTCACAGAGATCTGCCTGCCTCTGCCTCCTTAAATACTGGGATTAAAGGCATGTGCCAATCCAGCTATGAGAATGCTTTCTTGAATCCCAGAGACTAGACCGGAAGCTATAATTCACTTCTTCCTTTTCTAGCCTTGCAATCTGTTGTTTTGGTTATTTTCTTGGTAGAACTTTTAAAAAAGCCAGCTGGCAAAGCAGAAGTGTGGTTTGCAGAGAATTCTAGCTCCATTTGGCAAAGCAGAACATAGTGGGGTAGTGTTGAAGTTTGCAGCTGAGAGGCAATGACTTAATAACTGTCATGCTTGTTCCAGAAGACTGCTCAGAAATGTGGCATAAAAAGATGTTTTCTAAGATCTGTTTTAGCCCATCTTAATGTGATTTTGGTAGAATGCCTGCATATTGCTGAAAAAACTTTAGTAGGTCTTGTAAATCATGTAAAAACGTTAAAAAGAAAACCCCTCAAGATTAACAAGTACTCCTGTAGTCTGAATCTGTTGCATTTGTATGCTGAGTTTGGGTGAGAGTCTGAATAGTGAGGATTACCAGGTCATCAGCATCCATTCAGTTGCTGAGTTTGACATGGCAGTGGTGGAGTTCAGGTCCTGGTGGACAGTTTCTGTCTGAGTTGATTCTTAAAAATTTTCAGATTCTGTTTGGTTCTTGAGTTTGGATAAGATGGATTTGAATTTTGTGATGTACATAAATTTTTATGTCTGAGTATAGATTCGTCAAGAGTGAAAACCTCGAAACAAAGCAGGTTTTCCTTGAGCATTTACTCTATAGACAAATGTGCATATATAACATGACTTCTTTTCCTAATATAGCAATACACTTGGAATTTGGTTTCCTCAAAGCAAAAATAGAGGAATTCTTTTATTCAGCATAATTTTGAGGTTATATCTGTGTTGCTGGGTATATCAGGAGTTACTCAGTTTTGGATATGTATACTCACAACAATTTATTTATCCATCCACCCATTGATGAGTGTTTGGGCTGTTTCTAGTTTTATCTATTATAAATAAAGATGCTATGAAAATCTGTGTGCACATATATGTAGCTGGAGAGTTTTCTCTCCAGGTCCCACCAAGCCCCGGCAGTCCAACAGCCCACTTATAAAATAAACACACAGACGCTTATATTATTTAAACTGTTTGGCCTAATGGCTCAGGCTTCTAGCTATCTAGTTCTTACATCTTAAATTAATCCATTTCTATAAATCTATACCTTGCCACGTGGCTCGTGGCTTACCAGCATCTTCACATGCTGCTTGTCATGGGGGCAGCTGGCACTGTCTCCCTCCGCCTTCCTGTTCTCTCAATTCTCCTCTCTGTTAGTCCCACCTATACTTCCTGCCTGGCTACTGGCCAATCAGTGTTTTATTTATTGACCAATCAGAGCAACACATTTGACATACAGACCATCCCACAGCACACATGTCTAAATATATTGTTTATTTTTGGGTAAATACATGAAAGTAAAATGATTGAATCATGTGATGGATTTGTGCTTAACTTTTTAAGAAACTGCCAAATGTTTCTAAAGCAGTTGCACCGTTTTATATTCCTACCAGCAACACTTAATTTTAGCTATTCCGGTAGGTGAGTAGATATCTCATTGTAGTTTTTGCATGTTCTCAGTATCTGATGTGCCTGAGCATCTTTTCAGGTAGTTACTTGACATTGTGCATCTTCTTAGTTCAAGCATCTGTCCAAATATTTTGTCATAAAAAATTGGTTTGTTTTCCTACTGATTTGTGAGAGTTCTTTATAGTTCTAGATACAAGTGCTTTTAAAGATGTTTGTTTGTTTTTACAGATACCCTCTGTCTACTTGTTTTAGGGTTTCTATTGCTGTGATGAAACACCATGACCATAAAGCAAGTTGGGGAGGATAGGGTTTATTCAGCTTACACTTCCACATTACTGTTCACCATGGAAGGAAATCAGGACAGGAACTCAAACAGGGCAGGATCCTGTCAGCAGGACCTGATGCAGAGGCCAGGAAGGGAGCTGTTTATTGGCTTGTTCCATGTGGCTTACTCAGCCTGCTTTCTTAGAGAACCCAGGACCACAAGCCCAGGGATGGCACCACCCACCATGGGCTGGGTTCTCCTCCATTGATTACTAATTGAGAAGATGCCTTACAGCTGGATCTCGTGGAGACATTTTCTCAACTGAGGCTCCTTCCTCTCTGATGACTCTAGCTTGTGTCAAGTTGACACAGAAAATCAATCAGTATACCTGTCCATGTTGTGTTTATATTCTTTTGAAGAACAGAAAGTTTCAAATTTGATAAAATTTATCAGTTTCATATTATGAACTTTGTGTGTGTGTATATGTGTGTGTGTGTGTGTGTGTGTGTGTGTGTGTTTACAATTTCTTCTATTACTTTTAGATTTTACATTTAGGTCTATCTCCCTCCCTGCAGCATCCCCCCACATTTTTGTAAGAGATGTGATGTCAGACCATCCCCCATACAGATATGAACCTGTTGTTTGAATATCATTTTTAAACTCAGAATTTTTTTTAATTCAGTGATTTGTTTGGGAATTTTTATTGAAAGGCAACTGAAATTATATGTTTGAATGTGTTTTGGGCTATATTCTGTTGAGGTAGCTGTATTATTGTAGTTATAGAGTAAGCTTTAAAAACTGCTAGTCATACTTTTTAAATTGGGGGGAAGGACCTGATATAGCTTACATTTGTTAAGTAATAACTTGAAAATTAGATAACTGTAGTGTCTTGAGCAGATGAAGATAAGTTTCAGCAAGAGTTTTAGCTAGGCTTAGTGACTTATGCCTATAACCTCAGCACTAGGAGACTGAGACAAGAGAATTGTTTGAGTTTGAAGCCAGTCTGGGCTACATATTGGGGTCCGGAAGGTTTTTATGGGTGCTAGGGATAGGCTGGTCAGTGGATAGGATATTGCCGTGAGATAGGAGGAATGTGTTGTAGTGTGGTACCATGCTGCATGGTTATGGTAAGCACTTGGAATTGGTTATTTCAAGGGGGCCAGAGGGTAACAGACTGGGGAAGTGGAGAGTCTTGAGGGTTCCCACTACAAAGAAATAAGTTAACCATGATGGGTATGCTAATGCCCTAATTTGATCATTGTATGTACCATAAATATGCATGCTCTGGCTGACATGGAATAAAAGACAAATTTAAAAACCTATGCAGAAAATTTAAGAGAAACTTCATTGTATTTTATTTACCATTTTGTAGCCCCAACATTTAAATACAATTTTTTCTTTTTTTTTTAGATTTATTTATCTATTATATATATAATGTTCTGCCTGCATGTACACCTCCGGGCCAGAAGAGGGCACCAGATCTCATTATTGATGGTCGTGAGCCACCATGTGGTTGCTGGGAATTGAACTCAGGACCTCAGGAAGAATAGTCAGTGCTCTTAACCTCTGAGCCATTTCTTCAGCCCATAAATATGATTTAAAAGCTATCCATTGTACAGTTTTCTTACAGCGATGTTAATATATCATATAACAATTTTCACTACTTGGTAACATTTAAATAATACCTCCTTAGGCTTCATTCCTTTTTGCCATCTTTCAACTGGTTTGTATGTGTGTGTGTGTGCACTCTAGTGAACATGTTTTCTTTTATTGGGACGGCAGTGGGTTTGAGACATTATCATTATGTAATTTTGGCTAGCAAGAAACTCACTATGTAGACCAGGCTGGCCTCTATCTCACAGAGATCTGCTCACATAGAAAACATCAATTCAGTCAGAAAACACAAGGATAAAGTCAGAATGGCAAAGCTGAGAGGCCCTCAAATGGTGTCAAGAAACAAAACACAAACAGCAGAGTCTTGAAAAGCTATGTCTCCAGGCAGAGACTCAGGGTCAAAGACGTTTTAGCAATAAATAGCATCTCTATCCATGATTTCTTGGTAGCCATTTCACCTCAGATAGCTCTGGAATTCCCTTCCATACCTTTTCACTCAAAATAATTATAATGGTAATGAGTTGGTGTTTTATGTAAATTGGTAACTACTGATATGCTCTTAAAGCAAAAGGTCTGTTTATTTAGTTTTTAGATTAATGATTACATTTACAAAATTTAAAACTCATTAGTTAAATTATAGCCTTTTAGGAGTCCAGATCAACTCATTCTATTTTTTTTTTTTTGGTTTTTCGAGACAGGGTTTCTCTGTGTAGTTTTGCGCCTTTCCTGGGACTCACTTGGTAGCCCAGGCTGGCCTCGAACTCACAGAGATCCGCCTGGCTCTGCCTCCCGAGTGCTGGGATTAAAGGCGTGTGCCACCACCGCCCGGCTAACTCATTCTATTTTTAAGTCAGAATGATTGTACTCAAAGTCTTGCCTATGCTGTGAAAACACTCTACCATTGACTTACATCCTCAGCTCTTGAGGTTTGAAAATGTCTTCCTGTGTAGTCAAGACTGGAACTGGAGACCTGCCTCAGCCTCCTGAGTGCTGGGATTCTCTGTAGTATGCCTCTGTGCCTGGCTCTATTTTCCATTCTATCTAATATCATGGTTTCTTCCTTAAACATCACAGTCTTGAAGGAGCTACTCATCTCCGCCTTCAAGGAAGCTGTAGTTAACATTTTCTAAAATTCTCGTGTTAGTTCTCTACATTGATTCTTCCCTCTCTCTACCCCTTTTAATATTTTTGGTCCATGTCTTATAAAAAATTAGAGTGATTGTATGTAGTAGATTACATTTTATCTTATCTTTCTTTTAAACCAGACTTGAAATTGTAACAAGGAACCTAAAAGTAGATACTATATAGTGCATTTATAATCCTCTGGGAATACCCTTTTAAGTAAACACAGATATTTATCATGACCATTCTATGCATTGATACTATAATATAAATGATAGTTAATAATTAAAGCTCTTTATTGTCATACTCTAGTGTGTCATATTGCTGATTTAAGACTTACTGGTAAATTGTAGATTAAAAAACAACCTTCCAGGTTTTATGTAGTGTATGAAAAGTGCCATTGTAATGACTTCTTGTGGCTAGGAAGACTTTCATGATAGATAGCAAGGGTTATTTTGCCTTGGTTTTAAAATCCATAGTGTAGCATTGAATCCATTTAGATATGCTACAGTCTGTACATTGAGAACAATGAGCAAGCATATTCTAATCAGTATCCAGCTTATCAGTAATAATGGCTGACATGAATGAATGCTGCTAATGTGCTCATACTCACTGTGTACTGTGTTCCTACATATTTTGTGATGATCAAAATGAAAATGACAGTACTAGCTTCTGAGCTAGTTCTGACCATTTACACCATTGTGAGAGGCTCTCTGCACTGGTGGTGACATTTTGTTTGTGCTCTAACAAATAAAGCTTGCCTGGAGATCAGAGAGCAGAGCTAGCCCTTAGTTAACTGTAGTGGCCAGGCAGTGGTGGCACACACCTTTAATCCCAGCACTGGGGAGGAGGAAACAGGAAGTGATAAGGCTGGGCGGAGAGAGGAAGTGATAAGGCAGGGGAGAGACAGGAGCTTGGCACCTTTTCAGGATGAGGAGTTGGCGAGGAAAGAGGTGGCTGGCTTTTCCTTTACTTCTCTGATCTTTCAGCATTTATCTCGATATCTGGCTCCGGGTTTTTTATTATTAAGACCAATTAGAATTTGAGCAACATCAGACTATATTCCGAGAACTGCTTAACTATGGAAATTACAAGCAGCAGTATAATCTGTTTCTTTACCATTGTCAGTGCATCATCTTCTCACCCTCATTGCTAGCATTGGTGCTGCCTCACTGGTATAATGTCATAGAGGCAGAATATCTAAGAGATACTGGATGATGATCAGAGACAGAGTAGTTTCAAACAGAGGCAAGGATAAAATTTAATTGAACAAAATGAGTGTGGGCACAAATAACCTAGCATAAGAAGTGTTAATAGCAGATTCTGTTTTGGTTTTTAAGTATCAACTGCAGGGATGGTTTGGATGATATGTGGAAAGGGATTGGTGGTCATTAGCCTATTATCTACTCGTATAATTCCATAGGTAGAGTTTTGAATGTAGTGTATTGCATTCATGATAGATTAGTTTATGTCCCTAAATGTTATTTTTCCTCTTTATAAAGTAAAATAGTTTTTGTTTTTGTTTTTGGCAGGGTGTTGCTTTGTATCCCTGATCCCCTGCCTCTGTCTGGAATTAAAGGCATATACTACACCCTGCCTAAAGTAAAACAGTTTTAAGACAAGAATTTCATATAGAGTAAAGATTACTTTTGGGCTGGGGAGATGGCTCAGTGGATAAAGTGTTTTTTGCACAAGGATGTGAGGTTAGATTTTCAGTACCCACTTAAAAAGCTGGTAAGGCTGGAGAGGTTGGCTCAGCAGTTCAGAGCACCAACTGTTCTTGCAGAGGCCCTTGGTTTGGTTCCAACACCCACATGGTGGCTCACAACTGTAATTGGAGTTCCAGGGGATACAGCACCCTCTTCTGGCATTCTTGGACTCCTGTATACATGTGCACATATCCTCACACAGCCCCCAGTAAAAGCTGGTGGGTGCAGTGGCAAGTGCCTGTGTAATCTTGACACTGGTGAGTCAGAGACAGGTCCCTGAGCTTTCTTACGATTCAGTCTCTCTGAATTAATGAGCTCCAGGTTCATGAGAGACCTTGTCTTAGTGGGGAAATGTTAGAGGTCAGTGGAGGAAGAAGGCACCTGACATCTGGCCTCCACACATAAATATACTCAGGTGTATACTTACCTGTGCACACACCAGCAAATACACATACTACATACATAACGAATTAAAACATTTTGGCTCTATGACCTGTAGCTTTGTACTCTAAACAGGGTTCTAAATTGAGAGTATGGTTTGCATGACTTAAGAATTTTATGAATTAATATAAAAGAGTTGAAGGGTAATTTGGAGAGCATCTAGAGAAGAACAGTGAATATGCTGTGCTTATTAAATTGTGTAGAAAGAGTTGGAGTAGTTACAGACTTTTAACTTAGAGAAGAAGGAACCTAAATGACATTAACTTGTAAAATGTGGCATCATTATGAAGAGAACTCTAGCAAAAGACATTTTTCTCTGTATTCTCCATGGTAGTAGAGATTTAGATTATTCTGAAAAGTATTTTAAAAAGCACAGTGGACTGCCTAATCTAGGAAAGATTGATTGTGCTGTAATTTACTACTTTTGGAAATACTTTATGAGTGGGGTTGGGCTGGGGGCAGGGTCTCATGAACTTGGTGTGGAGTTGAGGCTGGCGCTGAACTGCCATGCCTGCTCCTACCTCCCGTGCTGACGTGATACATGTGCACTGGCTGTCCTGGAACTTGGTCTGTAGACCAGGCTGGCCCCAAACTCAGAGGTCCATCTGCCCTTGCTTTCTGAGTGCTGAAATTAAAGGTGTGTGCCATCACCACCCAGCGGAATATTGTTTTCTAAAGCAATTAATAGGACTTTACAGAATAACCTCATGGGATTCTTTTCTATCTGTTTTTGTGATAGGTGCCTTTGCAGTCACATTTTGTTTTTTTGTTTCTGTTTTTGCTTTTCTGATGACGGTTCTCACCAAATCTCATTAAAAAAGTTTTAATATGCTTTGTATTGTAAAAATTCGTAGAACTTCAGAGGTGAAAGAAAAGTTATGAAAGTTGAGTTGTAGTACGTGACCTTTTGTTATTTATTTGCTGAATTCTCTATCTTTAAATATAATTCTTGTTTTTATTTTCACTTCAGACCAAAAAGGATTTTCTCTCTTTTGGTTTGTCATTTGAAAAGGTTGTTTCTTAAAGGAAAGTTTTTTTGCTTGTTCATTTGTTCTGTTTTGATTGATTGTTTTTCCAAAGACAGGGTTTCCAAAGACAGGTTTCTCCGTAGCCCTGTCTTGGAACTCACTTTGTAGACCAGACTGGCCTAGAATGCATAGAGATCCACTTGCCTCTGCCTCTGAGTGCTGGGATTAAAAGTGTGCACCACCACCCTGCTCTTAAAGGAAGTTTTAACAGATCAGTTATTCATGCCTTAGTGCAAAGTAGTTTAGTGCTGTTCCTTCTTCTCAATGGAACAGGGAACAACTCCTTTAAAAAAGTGTTGAAGCGCCGGGCGGTGGTGGCGCACGCCTTTAATCCCAGCACTCGGGAGGCAGAGCCAGGCGGATCTCTGTGAGTTCGAGGCCAGCCTGGTCTCCAAAGCGAGTTCCAGGAAAGGCGCAAAGCTACACAGAGAAACCCTGTCTTGAAAAACCAAAAAAAAAAAAAAAAGTGTTGAAGAAAGAACAGTGTACCAAGGCAGTTAGAAACAAACTATACTGTCAGGATTAAGTAGGTTCTGCACCAAGCAAATAACATTTTCTTGGTTACACCTTTGTCTCTTTGCTGAAGATAACCAGCTATGGCTTTTCTATATCCCGAGAACTATAGATTCAGAATTCCTTTGTGGAGGAAGGAAGTCTTGTGGACTGTTTCAGGAATCATTATTGTAAGATCTTATTTGTGGAATCAGTATATTTTAGTTTTCATGTGCAGTCTACAAAATTTAAAATCGCCTCTTGGGTGACTTTGAGTAAGTAGTTGTGAAGGGTTCATTTTCACTGAAATTGCTAGATGATTGTGTGATGTAGGGTGTGTATATTTAAAATCACTGAGTAGCAATAATTCATACTTAGTATAATTGGTTTACTTTGTAATCTTAAATATAAATTATAAATTGTGAAGAATAATTCTAAGAAGGGTCCATAGACTGCTGAAGGGGTTCCATTGCATCAAAATAAACCCCCAAGGGAAGCAGAGCCCTAAGCTGGCCTGAACTCATAGAGATCTGCCTCCCTCTGTCTCCTGAGTGTTAGAATTAAAGGTATAAGCCACCATGCTTGGCAACATTTCTTAAAGATTTATTTATTTATTATGTATACAGTGTTCTGTTTGCATGTATCCCTGCAGGCCAGAAAAGGGAGCCAGATCTCATTACAGATAGTTGTGAGCCACCATATGGGTGCTGGGAATTGAACTCAGGACCTCTGGAAGAACAGCCAGTGTTCGTAACCTCTGAGCCATCTCTCCAGCCCTTGGCAACATTTCTTTAGCTAAGGCTTTAGATTGCATTTTAGAAGTAAGAGTGTGTTTTTCAGTCTAAAGTAGTGCTTTAAATTATAGGACGCATAAGGCCATAGGCAGGCCTGCTGTCTAAGCTGAGGATCTATATTTTATTTCTTCTTATAATTCTTTAATTAGTTTATTTCTCTTCTAGGGCATTTTGTTTATGTGACAAGAAGGAACCAGTTTATTATGCACAAAGATTTCATTTGAGTTCTCTGTTGTGCAATTTTTTATCTGCTGCCAAATCTCTAGGTAAAATACCAGGTTCTAGGAATGAAGAGGAAGGGCTCAGTACCATTTGGGTCACAAAATCATCACCCTCATTAGGTTTATTCTTTTTACTTTCCTTTGTGTCCTCTTCTTACCCTATTGGTGATAAAATATCTCCACCATTCTATTTCCTTGTTCGAACTGTAAAGCTTTCTGAATAAGCGTGGCTACTCCTTGTGAATGAGGAAAATTGCAGGCAGAAGCCAAAGAAGTGTGATATGGTAGTAAAAGCACATATGAGGTCATATCAGTGGTGTTTTGTAAAGTGAAATTAGTTCCCCATCTCCTTACTCACTGTCCTGACTTAGTTTTGAGAAGTGTTTTGTTGGTTTTTGTTTTGAGATGGAATTTTATTCAGTAGACCTAGCTAGCTTTGAACTTAGCACTCCTGCCTCAGCCTCTTAAGTGCTGAAATTACAGGCATAAGCTACCACACCTGTTGTGTTGTCATACGTGGACATTCTTTATGCCTTACAAGTTGTGAAAAAATTTCTTTTGGAAGCTCTTTTTTTTTTTTTTTTGTTTTTTGGTTTTTCGAGACAGGGTTTCTCTGTGTAGCTTTGCGCCTTTCCTGGGACTCACTTGGTAGCCCAGGCTGGCCTTGAACTCACAGAGATCCGCCTGGCTCTGCCTCCCGAGTGCTGGGATTAAAGGCGTGCGCCACCACTGCCCGGCCTTGGAAGCGCTTTTAAGTAAAACAGTTGCAACATCAATTTCAGAACTTTAGACCTTAGTTCTTCATTCCTTTTTCTCTGTTTTCATTTCTCCTACAAGCAGTGTGTTCTTTTTTCTTCCATCTTAACCATTTTTTTCTCTGGCATTCCAGTTGAATTGTTTGTGTCAATCTGTGTTGGGCTGTAACTTTCTCAAGTTATAAAGGACCTTGCTGCTGGCAGTATCCCTCCATATGCTGTCCAGTCTACTTTTTGTTACTTCCTTTTAGCCTCTAACAAGTATTTTGTTTCTTGACAAGTACTCTGGTCTGATTAAGCACTTGTGTGAGTGCACACGCAGACACACATACACATCTGAATTGGGTAGTCACTTGTTTTAACCATTGGAGTTCTTTCTTCCAAGGTGCTGAGGGACTCCATGATACAGGGCATTAAACTTGGATATAAATTCTGTGCTATTTATTTAATTCATGCCTTATAAGAACAGGATCTTACTCAGCTTAGGAGATACAGAGTGGAAAGAAATAATGGACTAGGCTTTGTATAGGGAGAGATGTTTGGTTTGAGTGGAGAGACCATTTCAGATGAGAACATTTTTATTCCGTATTGAATTAGTTATTTTTTCAGATCATTTGTACCTGCATTTTATTAGGTGGCATCAGAGATACTAGTTTATGGTCACTGTCCTCAGTGGGGATGTATGAGAGAGGGGTGAAGGTAGAAAGCTTAGGTATATGAAGTGTGTTAAATGCCAAATTTAGGCTAGAACAGCTCTAGGAAATTGAGAGAAGAATTAGTAAAGCAATAATAAAAGCTAAAACTTTTGAAAATATGTCTAGTTGTAGTGTCAGGAGAGAGACATCAAAAGTGCATGGCTGTAATGACGTGAGAAGAGTGTTGCTAATTTCTCTTTGAATGTGTACATTGGACTTGAGGGGATTAGCAGGGAGGGATGGGGAGAAGTCAGTCCAGGAGGCCAACTAGGAAGGAGGCTTTGGGAATGGAGTGAGGTAAAGTGGCCTGGCATTTCCTAATCAGCTCTCCAGAACCAGATTCCTCAGCGCTTTTGGTGCTGTTTTAAAACATCCCACCACCTGTCCCTGACACTAGTGGACTTGTGCCATCACTGTTCCACCAACAGGTTCCTTTCTAAAGCTCCTGGTGAGCTGGCCAAATGTAATGGTCAGATTTGATGTTTTTGCTTGATGGAGACTCACTGCAGCTTCTGGCTTAAGTATCACAGTGGAGGCCCTTCCTGCCTTACTGCCAAGAGTATATAAACTTTAATACATTAGAAACAACCCTGGAACTTAATGGAGTACTTAACGTTTGCCCTAGCACAGAGATAATTAGAAGTACCACATGCCATAATTCTGACACAGTATGGCCTTCTTTCCAGGCTGTTTAGAGCTTCACTTTCTTTAAGATACAGATTTTTTTTTTTTCCTGCCTCCAGGACTGCAGTCTGTGTTTCCTTTATAGTACTTACATTTAATGTTGCTCCTTCATTCAGTTTTTTTCATGCCTGATCTTGATTAAACTGTCGGTTCCCCGAGGGCCAGAAATCGATAATGGTTCTCTGTGTTTATTACTCAAGCAGTCTCATATACATGTATAATTATGAATTCTTGTTAAATGTATTGCCACACATTTAAATACCTCCTTTATGCTGACATACCCCAAGAGTGTTAAGTTCTTACACTGGTGCCAGTTACATTTCAGTTTAAACATGCCTTTATATTAACGTGGGAGTTGTGTGTAACAACTGCTGCTGTCTTAAAATTTGAACAAGGTAAAACTGTGTGCAGAGAGAGACCAAGACAACTAGAGCAACAGCATGTAGGGGAATAATAGCCAATACTTCTTTGGTGCTGAACAGTAATAATAGCTCTCATTTTTATGATCATCATCCGTTGACCTTTAAAAAAACCCTTTTTCGCCGGGCGGTGGTGGCGCACGCCTTTAATCCCAGCACTCGGGAGGCAGAGCCAGGCGGATCTCTGTGGTTGGCCAGCCTGGACTACCAAGTGAGTCCCAGGAAAGGCGCAAAGCTACACAGAGAAACCCTGTCTCGAAAAACAAAAAAAACAAACAAAAAAAAAACCCCTTTTTCTCTGACGTTGTTCTAAGTGCTTTAGATCAGTCACATAGGTACAGCTGTAATTTTCCTCCTCATTTTACAGTGAAGAAGCTACAGAAAAACTATTGACTTGGGCATTAAGAGACCTGGGCTCCTGTCCTAGTTCTACTTGTGCCTGTGTGAAAACAAGCTCTCACGTCAGTGGACCCTTACTTAGTCTGTCCTCTTTAAAGTGAGGGTCAGAGGCTGTAAGCTTCAGGTACTTTCCCCTCGTTTGCTGTCGTGTAATCTTGAAATTAGCACACCTTTATGGCACAGTCTTTATAAGGGACTCGTGCTGGGCCTGAGCATTTCGGACTGCTATAGTGTGGTGGGATCATGTGAGTTTATTTCTTTGTTTGAGGTGCCATTTAGGGGAATTTAAGTTTGGTTTTCAGAAAAGGAGGAGAGAATTTGGGAAACAAGGTAAAACAGTGGCACAGAGCATTAGGAAAATAAGATGAGACTAGGACTCTAGGTCTCTGTGTCTCTGTCTCCTTCCTCCCTGCCTTTCTCTTCCTCCTCCTCCCCTTCTTTACCTCCTCTTCCCTTCTGTCTTCTCTTCTTCCTCTGTCTTTTCCCTCTCCCCCTCTTCCTCCCCCCAACTCAAAGGTGTATTATTAGTACCTTACCTTCTCAAGACACTCCTAGACTAATACTACTAACACCTCCTGAGTAATTGCTTTGTGTATGCACGTGTGCCTTATCAGATAGTATTTTAAGTGTAGGTACTTTGATTGTTTCTTTGTATACATGAGCAACTGGAGTTTCAGACAGTGAACATTTTCACAGGCTCCCAGCTGGAAACTGTTGGAGCCAGTCCCTGAATTCTGATTCCAAACCTGTGTTGTCTCTCAGAAATTGGCTCTGCCCAGGACTCTAGGTTGCTTTTTGCTAGGAGCTACTTGGGATGAAGGACCTATGTGAGGTGTTCCCTGCCACAGATCCTCCTTCTGCTTGGCCTTTTTTCTTTGTTTCTTTAGTGTTGGGGAGCAGATCTAGGACCTTCAGTATGCTAGAGTGTTCTGCCACTGAGCTGCGCTTCCAGCTCTACAGTTTTGACTCTAGTGCTGTTTTGTACTTTGGTATCACTTAGAAGTCATTTTTATCTTCCTCTTTGTCAGTGGGTTACTATTCTTGCTTTTGTGACCCTGGGACAGAATGTTGGTGTGCTCTGCTTGAATACCAGCAATGCAGTCTGAAGTGTCAGCATCCTTTCTGTGTTCTCATTCCACTCTCTTCGGTAGCTTATTTCTTTTGTTCTAGAAAGTGTGTTAACCTGGTGAAACTTCTTTTTCTTCTTGGGGTGGTGATGGTATGAGGTTTTTAGCCTCGGAGAAAAATACATTAGAAGTTCCAACTTGCAGGGCGTGTATTGAAGCCTGGGCTTGTGGTGTGCTTTTTGACCAATTGTGGCTTACTCTCTTATCTTATGCTCTTAGGTCTTCAATTTTTGTAAGCTGGTTTCTTGACTTTGGTTTTTACTAACTGCCTGGTACTGCCTGTCCTCCTTTCCTTCCACAGCTAGCTTGTCTTCTACTATTCCGTTCTGCCCTGCTTTTATCTTCCTACCCTCCCTGCTCAACTTTACCTTCTTGACCTAATGCTGATTCCTGCATCTGTTTCTCAGGTCTCTGAAATCTTGCCTTCACCTTAGTGTTGGTACACCTTTGTATAACTTCTAAAATTTGTGTCCAAGAAATGGAGATAGAAGTGTACAGTTTGAATTTTAAGGGTTTGTGGTGTGTTGGTGAGTAAGGACTTGGGCTGCTGATGGAGTTTTCATACCAAGATCCTGCTGTCCACCCCTCCCCTCCTTTCCCCTCCCTTCCCTCCTCTCCTCCCTCCCCTTCCCTCCCCTTCCTCTCCCTTCTCTCCCCCCCTTTCTTTCTGAGAAAGATTGGCATTAGCAGTCAGTTTATGTATTATTTTGTATTTTAAACCCTTTACGATTGGAGAGAAAAAAGATAGGAAGTGTTGATCCCTTAAATATTTAGTTTGGTCATTAATGTAACTCAGTCTTTTCCCTCCAGATTTAACTCAGGCTTTCCCTCACTTTGGAACTCCTAGATTTGTGAATATTGGATTATTTTGAGAAGCAGGGGTTGTTTTCTTGATATTCACTAAGGAGTCTATTTACCTTCAGGATGACATCTGAACTGGAGAGCAGCCTAACATCTATGGACTGGTTACCACAGCTCACCATGAGAGCAGCCATCCAAAAATCTGATGCTACACAAAATGCACATGGAACGGGAATTTCTAAGAAGAATGCACTCCTTGACCCAAACACCACACTGGACCAGGAAGAAGTCCAACAGCACAAAGATGGAAAACCTCCGTACAGTTATGCCAGCCTCATTACATTCGCAATTAATAGTTCTCCCAAAAAGAAAATGACTTTAAGTGAGATTTACCAGTGGATTTGTGATAACTTCCCGTATTATAGAGAGGCTGGCAGTGGTTGGAAGGTAAGAATTTTGTTTAAATTATAGCTTTTGTGCAATAAGCAATGGTAATAGTGTTAACTGCTATTGATAGTAAAACTTTGTTGAAAGCCATAAAATTATCTGACTTAATCATTTTTAGGATGCCAGAAATGGGAAAAAAATTGGATTCTATTGATTGATTGATGATGTGAGTGTGTGTATGCCACTGTGCACACATGGAG
The DNA here is from genome assembly GCF_007827085.1 of Peromyscus californicus insignis. Lineage (NCBI taxonomy): Eukaryota > Metazoa > Chordata > Mammalia > Rodentia > Cricetidae > Peromyscus > Peromyscus californicus. The sequence goes on along the minus strand of NW_026294573.1, from coordinate 33,980,253 downwards.
ACCAAGCACCAGCTTGTGGGAGTTGGTTTTCTCTTTCTACTATATGGCCCCAGAGATCAAACTCAGGTCATCAGGCTTTGTCAGTAAGTGTCATTACCCACTGAACCATCTTGCTGGCCCTGGGAATTTGTAAAGTTAGTGATGGACTTATTTTTGGAATTAGCATGGGAGAACTTTATTATGTCCTGGGACTGATGTAGCATGGACTGAGCGAGCGCACTGAGGGCACAGCCGTCATTAGGAAGCGATACCTCGTGTGACACTGGGGTAGACAACAGAACTATAGTATGGTGATCAAAACCTAAAGTTTGTATGGTTAGAATACTATTGACCAGATGATAGGCTTTTTTCAGATTTCGTAATGTTTTCTTCAGTGTTCTTTATGTTGCAATTCAGTTGTCATTCTCTCCGTTCTCCTCTAATTTGTGAATGTCCCATACTCTTGTCTTTTGTGACTTAGACATTTTTAAAGAGTTTGTCAGAAATGTGGAGTTTTCCTTGGCTTGGTGGTATTTTCTCATGATAGAAGTAGTGCATTTGGGGCCGAGTAACAAAGAGGTGACATACCCCTCTGCTTATCACAGGGCATAAAATGTCAGCACAGCCATAGTTCTTGGTTAATGTGATTATCTCTGGCTCTCCACTAGAAGGCTACTGTTAATTGTTGTATAAATACAAAGTTTTGGGGAGATATTTTGAGGGCATGTGAACATACTTTCTTTTTAAACTTTGCCCAATAATTTTAGCATTCATTGCTGTTTTCTAATGGTGATTTTTTTTTTCTGTAAAATGAAGAATATTATTAGTTTTCTTCAGCAAAAATGAATTTTCTGCCAACCGTGGTGGTTGTTCATGGCACCTTTAAACCCTACACTAGGAAGGTGAAGGCAGGCATGTCTCTTTGAGTGTGAGGTCAGCATGGTCTACATAGTGAGTTTCAGGATAGTCAGGGCTATGTAGAGAGATCCTGTCTTTAAAAAAAAAATGAAACAAACAACAACAGCCTTGCTGGCTTTTCCTGGTCTTGTTAAATGTGTACTTGTGGCTCTTGTAGATGGTTGTAGTTTTTATCTCAGCAACAACCTGTAACTGCAGCTCCAAGAAATCCAGTGCCCTCTTCTGGTCTCCATAGACACATGTACTCATGTGCACATACATACAGGTGTACACATATAGTTGAAAGTTTTCCTGTGTCCCACCTGGCCTATGGTTAGGACAAATGTCTCTCACCCTTAGGTCCCGCAGCCACTCAGACCCAAATAAACACACACGGGCTAATGTTATTTTTAAACTGTGGCCATGGCAGGCTTCTTGTTATCTAGTTCTTATATCTTAAATTAACCCATTTCTATAAATCTATACTTTGACACATGGCTTGTGGCTTACCAGTACTTTTACTTACATCTTGCTTCTCATGGCGGCAGCTGGCAGCGTCTCCTCCGCTCTGTCCTTCTCCTCCTCTCTCTCTGTTTGAATTTTCCACCTGCCTCTAAGCTGCCTTGTCATAGGCCAAATGGCTTTATTTATCAACCAGAGCAACATATTTTCACAGCATACAGAAAGACATTCCCCCATCAGACACATAGAATACACATTGGAGAAAGAGGTTTTTCTTACTTGTTTAGTCATGATAGTAAGTGCTTGTGGGTATTCTTTGTACTAGCATTATCATCCTTTTTTAAATTTTTTGCTTGTGCTGAACTATCTTAGTCCTTTTTTCAAGACAGGGTCTCACTATGTACTCTGGGCTGGCTTCCAGTTCACTTTGATTATATATAGTCAAGGCTGGCTTTGAACTTGAGATCCTTCTGTCTCAGCGTCCACATACTGTGATTATAGATGTGTTTCAGTGCTGTGGGATGTTCTGTATGTTAAATGTGTTGCTCTGATTGGTTAATAAATAAAACACTGATTGGCCAGTAGCCAGGCAGGAAGTATAGGCAGGACAAGGAGAGAAGAGAATTGTGGGAACAGGAAGGCTGAGGAGAGAGACACTGCCAGCCACTGCCATGACAAGGGAGATGTAAGGTACCGGTAAGCCATGAGCCACGTGGCAACTTATAGACTAAAAATATGGGTTAATTTAAGATATAAGAAGTAGATCACAAGAAGCCTTCCATGGCCATACAGTTTGTAAACAATATAAGTCTCTGTGTGTTTACTCGGTTGGGTCTGAGTGGCTGTGGGACTGGCACGTGAGAGAGATTTGTCCTAACTGTGAGACAGGCAGGACCAAAAAACTCCAGCTACAATATGTAGTCAAGGCTGGCTTTGAACTTGAGATCCTTCTGTCTAAGCCTCCACATAATGTGATTATAGATGTGTTTCATGCCCAGCAAAAGCTTTATATGGAATTTTCACTTGTTATTGGTGACTGAGCCTAGGGTCTCCAAAGTTCTAACTAGGCAAATGCTCTACTACTGAGCTATATCCCCAATCATTGTCCTCCAAACTGCCACCAAGCTTTGACCATTGGGAATGATTATAGGATAATTTCATTCTTTTGTTTCCAGAGTAATTTTGTATCGCCATTGTGTCAGTTCTGGAGTTCACCACTTATTTAAGGAGCTTTTGGAGACTCCACCACTTTAGTTGCCCAGTGAATATGTTATATAACAAGCTACCCAACTTGATTTCTTTTACTTTTGCACACATTTATTCATATTTATGTTTTACATAGGAATTAATCCAGCTGTGTGCTACGTGGGGTGTGTGCATGCTTGTGTGTGTGCATGCTTGTGTGTGTGTGTGTGTGTGTGTGTGTGTGTGTGTGTGTGCGTGCACAAAAAAAGATTTATAGGGTTTTAGGTTTATATTAAATGGTAGTTACTTTTCAGTTTCTTATAAATGTTTTTGCTTTACTACCTTTTTACATTCTTATAAAATTTTAAAGATCTGTGCTTATATACCATGCACCTCTGATATGCCATGTGCTGTGGAAGATAGGCACATGTCTTGAGGGGAAGGATTATGCCACACTAGGTTTTCTGTCTCTTAAGACACAGCAGTGTTTGTATTAGCTTCAGCTAATGCAGTTTGAATTGAAGTGCGATTCTTGCTATCAGCCTTCCTTTCTACCTTCCTTTCATACGCCTTTTTATCTTGCTATTTGTAAACATTATTGTTGTTATTTTATATCTTTCTTGTTCTTTATCTAATTGGTGTTACCTTATTGCTTCAGCTTTCTTTTCCCTATAAAGTGAATCTTTTTTTTTTGTTTTCTACATTCTTTATTGATAGCAATATTATAGAAATTATTTTTGTTTAGATAGCCTGTGTTTTATTATTATTTTTTCTGTACTAAAATACTCAAATTATAGCTGCATTTTCAATTTTCTATGTGCCAGACATTATTCTAAGTACTTTTGTATCATTGTTTCTTTAAGTCACACAGCAGCCTTATTAAGTAGATATTCTTGCCCAAATGTAAAGGTAAGAAAACAGAGGCTTAAAGATATTAAGTAATTTTCCAGAATTTCTCAGGTAGAGAACGATAGAATCAAAACTCAGTACCATATTTGGTAATTTGAGAGTTTTAGCACTTGTTCTTAACCAGTAGTAGATAGCTCATAATTTTGCAAAAACTACATAAGTAGTTGAATTTAATTTGCAGATTTTAAATCCCTCTTAACTGGCTTACTAGTATGAAAAATGATTTTTAACAGCATACTTTTTTAGTAAATCTGCTTTAAGAATATTTCAGTTGGAGAAGTACATTATTTAAGGTTTATAAAAACTATTTTTATGTGTATTAGTGTTTTGCCTGCATGTGTGTCTGTACACTACATGCCTTCCTGGTGCTCATGGAGGCCAGAAGAGAGTATCAGATCCCCTGGAACTAGTGTTACAGATGGTTGTGGGCCACCTTGTGGGTGCTGGGAACTGGATCTACTAGAAGAACAACCAAATTCTATTTTCTCTTTTTTTTTTAATTTATTTATTTATTTTTATTTTATGTGCATTGGTGTTTTGCCTGCATGTATGTCTGTCTGAGGGTCCCCTGGAACTGGAGCTACAGACAGTTGTGGACTGCCATGTGGGTGCTGGGAATTGAACCCGGGTCCTCTGGAAGAGCAGTCAGTGCTCTTAACCGCTGATCCATCTCTCCAGCCCCCTATTTTCTCTTTTTACTACCAGACACTGTAGGTGCTTTTTGTCAAGGTTTGGATTAGTGAGATATAAATCTGTTTAGCAGCAGAAAAACATGGTGTCTGTAGAGAAAAAAAAAATGGCCAAAATTTGAGTAAGAAAGCTTGTCAGAGACTTATGTCAGAGACTTTATCAGTGGCTGTAAACATGAATTCCTGAAGGTATCAGACAGGTAACATAATAAGTCCAGAGGTGCCAAACCAGTGGCTGCATCTCTAATGGGTTCTGGTTATATCTTTCCTCTTAGGCTACATAGTGGACATCTCAATTTTTCTTCCCTAAGGGAAGTGAGAAATCTGGGTTTCTATGTAGAATTTCCCAATTTCCAGATGTTTCTAATTACAGGGTTCTTAATCTGCAATGTAATAAATGTGTCTGTTTTGATTTTGTTTGGTCTGTGGGCTACCAGTCTTTCAGTTAATTTCATTGTCCTTTCATTAATTTGGAAAGGACTTTCTCCTCTTCACTGTGCTTGGGTTTAGTAACACTAAGAAACTTAGTACAGGGTCCCTAAGGGAGTTCATCCTCTTTATTAGATGAAGATACATATAATATGCAACCAGGAAGCTTTATAAAAAGCTCTTGAGAATTATTGTTGACACAGTTGGTCACAGCTACGGTGTATAAGTTATAGTCATACCCATTTTGTCTGTGACCTAGTAAAAAGTGTTAACTCTAGCCGGGCGGTGGTGGTGCACGCCTTTAATCCCAGCACTCGGGAGGCAGAGCCAGGCGGATCTCTGTGAGTTCGAGGCCAGCCTGGGCTACCAAGCAAGTCCCAGGAAAGGCGCAAAGCTACACAGAGAAACCCTGTCTTGAAACCCCCCCCCCCCCCCAAAAAAAAAAAAAAAAAAGTGTTGACTCTAAAGGGTATAGTTACTGAGAACCAGTCGGGAGTATACGATTCTAAAGTGATTGGTACAAAGAATAAAGTGTAACCAGAGTAAAAGGAAGAGGACTTACTAGAAAGCTATTAAAAAAAAGCGAAATAGCAATTTATTTTGAATATTTAGAGGGATATTTTAATTAATTTATTTATTCATCCATCTATTTTTGGTTTTTCGAAACAGGGTTTCTCTGTGTAGCTTTGGAGCCTGTCCTGGAACTCACTCTGTAGCCCAGGCTGGCCTCAAACTCACAGAGATCCTCCTGCCTCTGCCTCCCGAGTGCTGGGATCCAACGCCACCACCGCCTGGCATTTTAATGTATTTTTTTTTTTTTTTTTGGTTTTTCGAGACAGGGTTTCTCTGTGTAGCTTTGCGCCTTTCCTGGAACTCACTTGGTAGTCCAGGCTGGCCTCGAACTCACAGAGATCCGCCTGGCTCTGCCTCCCGAGTGCTGGGATTAAAGGCGTGCGCCACCACCGCCCGGCTTAATGTATTTTTTTTTTTTTTTTTTGGTTTTTCGAGACAGGGTTTCTCTGTGTAGCTTTTCGCCTTTCCTGGAACTCACTTGGTAGTCCAGGCTGGCCTCGAACTCACATAGATCCGCCTGGCTCTGCCTCCCGAGTGCTGGGATTAAAGGCGTGCGCCACCACCGCCCGGCGACTTAATGTATTTTTAAACACTTGATTATAGGGGCTCCTAGTAGAGAGTTGGAATGAACCAGATTATAGAGACCTTAAAATATATGAAAGCCCAGCTGAAGAACTTGTTTCAATTTTTAGGAACAGTACGTAAATTTTGATTATGTTCCTCATCAATCTGCTTGTCCTCACTGTCTTATAAATTGTAAATCTGTTTATTTCTTGGTGATTATTATCTCAAATCATGGTGGGAAATACCTTGAGAAATAGTGATATATTTTCACCTGGAAGGTATGTAGTTTATATATTAAGATATGGTTGGTGGAGCAGGGAGTGGGAGTGAGTGGGAAAGTATGTTTTGTCCCTAAAACTGAAAGAGTCCCCAAAAGATTATCTGGTACCATCTGCTTCAGGCAGACCTTCAGTATCTCTCGGGATTACTATTTCATACTCATTAAGTTCTTTCTCTCACTGAGTTTTAAAACATTGGATGCCTAGAATTTACTGTGCTGACTTTAATTTTCCTTTTTGTAGATATAGGTAGATTTTGAGCATTTCTATGGAGACCAAAAGCTGGGTGTGGTGGCACACACCTTTGATCCCAACCCTGGGGAGGTTAGCTGCAAGTGAATGGATCTCTGTAAGTTCAAGACCAGTGTGGTCTACATAGTGAATTCCAGGACAGCCAGAGCTACAAAGTAAGACCCTGTCTCAAAAACCAAACCAAAACAAAACAACAACTAAAGGAGACCAAAGAGAACTGATTTTTCTTTTTTGTTAGAGGTCTTTGTTTTCATAAATCCCCATTCATTCTCCTAGATTTGTTAAGCAGTTCTATGTCCTGCTGCTTCCCTTCTTTCAACATAAGGAGGAGGTAGATTGGGGCAATTGGAAGGGCATTTACAGCTTGTGATGTCTGTGTTGATTGAATAGAAGGTAGGAAAAAGATTTTAAAGCAGCCACAAACTGTTTTAGAAATGTAGTCACCCAGAATAGAAAACCTTACTATGTTCATTATAAAGGGTCAGATAGAACCTTAACATTCAGTTAAAACTTCCTTTCATGTAAGGTCATTGAAGGAGATTACATTATTAAAGGTAACTCTTGAGTATTCCATAATTGACTTATTTATAATCTGAAATAGAGGAAAAAGAATTAAAATTTTTGTGTTAATCATTTTACTGAGGAAGATTAACCCTACAAATCATTAGGAATTAGGGTAACAAAAGATTGGGGGGAAGGAAACCTTAAAACTAAGTATAAGCAGTAGTAATTATGTCTGATCACATTGAAGAAACTCGTATATAGATGTGCATGGATGTGGAGATGTGCTTGGGTGGATGGGTGCAGTGAAGGCTAGATATCTTCCACAGTCACTTCTCCAGGGTCTTTTTCTTGAAACTGGAGCTTGCTGTTTTGGCTAGACTGGCTGGCCAGTAAGCCCCTGGAATCCTCTGGTCCCTGGCCCCAGTGCTGGGGCTCTGCCTGTGCACTGCTGCACCTGGCTATTGTATTTGCATACTGGGGATCCAAACTCAGATCCTCATGCTTGTATGGCAGGCACTATCCCAGCCCCTTAACTTTTGACCAGAGCAGTCCAACAATGACATACTTTCTCAGGATACAACATAAGGTTGGAGATATACAGAGGAATCATGACTTACTGGATTTGTGTTTGATGGTGTTACTTGAGTAAAGGCATTCTGCACTTACTAACTCCCAACAAAGAAGGTTGGATGGAAGAAGTTGGGAACTATTCTGAAACTTTTATGTGCCTGATAGGTTACATACAACAGATGAGCACAGACTGATATATTCTCCTTCTGCACTGCCCCTCTCCCCTCTCTGTTCTCCTTCCCACAGGGAAGGATGTGGTGATATATTGTGTACCCTAATAAACTTTGCCTGAAGATCAGAGGACAGAACAAGCCACTAGATTAAACATAGAGGCCAGGTAATGGTGGCACACACCTTTAATCCCAGTACTGGGAAGCACACTCGCCTTTAATCCCAGGAAGTGATGGCTGGGCAGAGCAAGGTATATAAGGCGTGAGGAGACAGGAACTAAAGGTTTTTTTGACAGAAGCGTCCCTTTCAGCTAGAGGCTTTTTCAGGCTGAGGAGTTGGTGAGGTAAGAGGTGGTGGCTGTGGCTTGTCTCTCTGATATTTCAGCATTTACCCCAATATCTGGTACCAGGGTTTTTATTATAAGACCAATTTAAGATTCGAGCAACAGAAGAACACTCACAATGGGAAAAGATACAGATAGATAAATCTAATGTTGATTGGATTAGAGGTGCCAGTTTAAAATAAAAAGCAGTAGAGTGCTTTTAAAATTTAGATTCTTGAACTGCAACTCAAGAGATTTTGAATTAATTACTTTGGATGGAACCCAGGAATCTATACTAATACATAATGAGGTTTTAAAAAAATTTTTTTTTATTTTATGTATATGGGTGTTTTGTCTTCATGTTTATCTGTACTATTCACCACACGTGTGCCTTGTGCCCATGGAGTCCAGAAGAGGGTCAGATCCTCTGGGATGGAGTTACAGAGAGCTATGGATGCTTAGAATTGAACCTGTGTTCTCTGTTAAAGTAGACAGTACTCTTAACTGCTGAGCCACCTCTCTAGCCCCATATCTTGAGTTTTTTTGATAAATTGTTTTATGGGATGGGATTTTCAATGCCAAGCAGTATGTCTTAAATACATATTTACCCTGAGGCGTTTTTCTCTAGGCCAGCTTAGGTCATTCTAACCGCTACATTCCTAACTTTCCTGGGGTTATTGGAGATAGACACCAACCACCCAGGTTGGGAAGCCTCAAGCAGCAAAGACTGAAGCAGTGACATGTGTGGCGTATTACATATGGGTGTTTTTATTACACTTCTGATACATGTTTGAACAGATTTTTTGATGACTGAAAAAGCATTGTGATCTAAGTTCTAGTTTGGTGGGCAGGTCTCAGTTCTTAATGAGGCCTTTTACATTTTGTTTAAGAATACAGTGTGGATTAGGAAACCTGTTAAAGATAAGAAGTTAGGAGATCTGACCTAACCATTGAAAGTCAGTCAGGGCTTCTAGGAAGAACTGATTCTGAGGGATTGGAGAAATGGCTCAGTAGTAAAGAGCACGTGCTGATTTTCTAGAGGACATAAGTTCGAGTCCCAGTAACCCATATTGGATAACTCCTAACCTTCTGTAACTCCATTTTAAGGCGCTGCAACACTCTTCTGGCTTCCATGGACACCTGTACATATGCTGCATACACCCACAGACACACACAGAGAGCTCTGTCTCAAAAAATGAGGGGGGAAAAAAACAATATGAATGTTGGTAGGCTTAGTAGGTGGTCTACTCCTCACCATTCTGCTCCTGACATTCACTTCTTTCTTCTGTATTACCATGGAGACCTACCCTTCTGGATGATTTACCCTACTCTAATCTTTCTAATGAGCACATGATAAATGCTTATGGAGAAAAGGTTGAGAGTGAGTATAACTCTGGGGCTATTGTTACTATAAACTGACTCACTAGCCCCAAACCTTGGTTTTTTAAAAGTTTAGTAAGTTTCGGCTGGGTGTGGTGGCTCACATCTTTAATCCCAGTAGTCTCATTAGGTGCCTTATGATCTGAGATCTGATACAGCTCCAAAATAATTGACTTTTAAAAAAAAGTGTTTTGCCATTGTTAGAGATGAAGTATTCTTTATAGTTGGTTACATTCTAAGCAGAGGTAGAAGTATCATTTTTAGATTGTAAATTTACAGTTTGGTAATGAGATGGGTTTCAAAATAAAGTCTGTATACATCTCTTGATAACAATGTATACAGTACATTTTTGAGAGAATATTTTGAGATATTATATTCTTTATACATAAACTTTGGAGAGGAAAGTTCTACTGTATTCATTCTTAGACTAAAGGCTCTTTAAAATTTTTTTTTTCTTTTCTTTGAGAACTTGATAATGTATTTTGGTCATATTCATCCCCATCCTCTTCTGTTTCCTTAATCACCCAGCCTTACCCCCTCCCCTTAATTAAAAAGCCAGTTTGAGTTGTCTGACTATTCTTGGACATGGAGTCTGCCTTACAGTGTGGTCCATATACCAGGTGTCACTCCATTGAAGAATACTGACTTTCCCTTCTCCTCACAGCAATGAAATGCTAACAGCTCCTTAGTTCAGAGTGGGACTTCCTGCTGAGCTTTTCTCCTTGTGGGACTTTGTCCAGTTTGAGCTTACGTAGGTCCTGTGTATGCTGCCAGAATTTCTCCTCCTCTGTGCTGCATCTCTCCTGTTGGGTCTGGAGGACACCATCTCCCTAAGTCGTCCACCACCTCTGGACAGTCTTTTTTGTCCCTTTTCTGCATGGAGTCCACGAGTCTTGAGGGAAGGAATATGATATGAATACTCCATCTAGGGCTAAGCACTCTGAATAGACTTCAGAACTTTAAATTAAAAATAGACATTATGCCAAAAATACAACCTCCAAAGATACCATTTTAAGTAGTGGCTAAATGCAGACGGAGCCCTCTCTATCAAATATTTGACCATTCGAGGATAAACAGATAACAAAAGTTATTTGGGAATGGATTTTGGAGCATTTAATTGGAAAAAGGGAGGCTTTGTGATATTTTCTGTTAAGAATCGTTGTCTAGTCCATTTATTCATGAATAGATGATTTCACAAACACTCCAGTTCTCCAAAGGTATTTTTCTGTCACCTAAGTTGGTGGTTCTTTTCTGCTATATTGAGGAATTTAGATCTTTTCCTTGCCTTCTGTACCCAGCATAGTTTTTTTTTTCTTTCTCTTTCTCTTTCTCTCTCTCTTTTTCGAGACAGGGTTTGTCTGTGTAGCTTTGCGCCTTTCCTGGAACTCACTCTGTAGCCCAGACTGGCCTCGAACTCAAAGAGATCTGCCTGGCTCTGCCTCCCGAGTGCTGGGATTAAATTAATAAGATAAAATTATGCAGCCGGGTGGCGGCGACGCAAAGGAGTGCCACCCGGCTGCATAATTTTCTCTTATTAATTTTTATTCTTTGACACTTTAATGTGTCCTGATCTGTCTATCCTAAACTCCCTTCTTCTCGCAGACCTCTTTCTCCTTCATGTCCTCGCCCTCCTGTTTTAATAACCCACTGACCCAATATCTTTTCATGTAGTTTTCCTATTACAAATAGAACCTTGTTTCTATATGCCTTTGTAATGGAGCAGTGGAATTGGTTTACGTTTCAGAGAAGCGATTCTTCTGTTTTTTTCCAATTTTATCACTGTGTATTACAGAGCAAGGGATTTCATTATGATACTTCTGTCCATACATATGTACTCTCTTCATATTCACCACCTCTGTTACTGTTTCTCATTCTTATCCTCTTTCAAAAAAATGACTCTGAAGGGCTTTGTGGGTCTGTGAGATGGCTCAGTGGGTAAAGGCACTTAACCACCAATTTGTTGACTTGACTTCCATCTCTGGGATGATGGCAAGAGAGAGCTGATTTCCACAAGTTGTCCTCTGACCTCCACATGTGCATACTCATGTGTGCATACATAAGTTAAATAAATAAAAAATAAATGTGGTTTACACAGGAAAGTTTTGTGTACTTTCCCCAATAAGAAAGGAACAATAAGTCACCAGATATAATCTTTTTTTTTTTTTTTTTTTTTGGTTTTTGAAGACAGGGTTTCTATGTGTAGTTTTGGTGCCTGTCCTAGATCTCGCTCTGTAGCCCAGGCTGGCCTCGAACTCACAGAGATCCGCCTGGCTCTGCCTCCCGAGTGCTGGGATTAAAGGCGTGCACCACCAACACCCAGGTCCAGATACATTCTTTTACCTATATTTAAACTGATTCTCATTTACTTGTATTTTTTGTTTTGTTTTTTTGTTTTTGTTTTTTTTTCGAGACAGGGTTTCTCTGTGTAGCTTTGCGCCTTTCCTGGAACTCGCTTTGGAGACCAGGCTGGCCTCGAACTCACAGAGATCCGCCTGGCTCTGCCTCCCGAGTGCTGGGATTAAAGGCGTGCGCCACCACCGCCCGGCTACTTGTATTTTTTAAAAATTAGCTATTTAGTTAAAAAACAACTTTTCAAGGTAAAAGAAAGGGCCTCAGTTCATATAGGTATAGGTAAACTGGTGTGTTTATATCTTTTTCAGAAAACATTATTCCAAAGATGGCTATAGCTACTTGTGAAAGCCCCAATATTATCATTTAAACGATATCTGTATTTGCCTAATTTATTTAATTTAAGGTTCTGAACTATGTGTTTACCATATGATAGTTTTTCTCCTAAATGTTCCTATTCCAAGCTTACCTCTAGCGGAGTGGAATTTTACACTTTGTTTTGTTGGAATGCTAGAGAGTAACTCTGACTTGTGCATGCTGAGCAAGTGCTTTCTCTCTTGGTGTGCTGTATCCCTGGGCTTCAGCACTTTCAGAAACTCACTTAAAAGTGGTAATACGTGTACCTTATAAGCCATTTGGACCTTGTAGGAAAGTAAAAAGAATATAGTGATCACCTAAAAGCCTATGTGGAGTAGCTTCTGACATTTGGCATCCTGATTTATTTCCAAGAATAAACAAACATGTAAGTAACCACAGTTAAGAGGTTGAAATTATGACTCAGAGGTTAAGAGCACTTGGTGCTCTTCCAGAAGACCTGGGTTCAGTTCTCAGTACCTACATGGTGGCCCAAAACCGTCTCCTGTAACTCCAGTTCCAGGGGATTCTTCTGGCTTCTGTATGCACCAGGCATACATGCATGTGGTGTGCAGACATGTGCAGATAAAAACACTCACACATATAAAATAAATCTTAACACACACACACACACACACACACACACACACACACACACACACACACACAGTTAAAGCATATGTGTACAATTTTGTGTTCAATATTTAATGTTTAGCATTGCATCATAGGCATCTTTCTGAACCAGTGAAGTTTGTAAGCAATTAAATGCTACACACACACACACACACACACACACACACACACACACACACACACACCGTTATTAAATCTGCTAGAAATTGACGATTCCAATAACCTGTTTTCATTTACAATATGCTGTACTTAATTTGAAAACCAGAAAGGTTTAACTTTGAAGCTCATTTGTTTATATATTTTTTAAAATGTGTGTGTATATATGCGAGTCTGTATAGGTATGTGCATGTTGGGGTGGGTGCTCTTGGAGACCAGAACAGGGCATAGGATTTTTTGAAGCAGGAATTTTACTTGGTTGTGAGTTGCCTGATTTGGGTGCTGAGATCAAACTCTGCTCTTCTGCAAGTGCAGCAAGCACTCTTACCCACTGAGTCAACTTTCCAGCCCCTGAAGCACATACTAAAAGTTAGCTCTATTTGTAACTATTTCAATTCATAGAAATATATAGGTTTCTTATTTTGTATTTAAAGATGGGGTAGATTTTTTCATAGTTCATTGACCCAGCAATGGTTTTCTTCTTTAATTTCAGAATTCCATACGACATAATCTGTCACTGAACAAATGTTTCCTTAAAGTGCCTCGATCCAAGGATGATCCTGGAAAGGTAGGACATTTTCTTAAATTGAAGTGCTATGTCTCTTGGCACATATGAATCAAGACCTTCTCTAGTTCACTGATCAGTAGTTTCTTTGTGCAACAGCAAGTACTCCTGCCCACTCTTGCTTAGGTGATATGTGTTAAGGACCAGCTCTTTTTAAAAATTTATTGTTTTTTTGAGACAGGTTCTCACTATATCCTGGCTATCCTAGAATTCATAGATATCGACCTGCCTCTGCCTCCTGACTGTTGGAATTAAATGCTTTGCCACCCCTCACCCCCAACTTGAGAGCTCTTTTAAAGTAACAAAGAAGCCAGCGAGAGCTTGTCATTGATAGCTTGCCTTGCTTTACCTAGCTTTTGCTTGGTTGTTTTCTTAGTATTGTATGTGGAATCGTGGAATGTAACCAGTTGTTGAGCTGCTTGTCAGGAGCTGTAGTGGCTTAGCTGTTACTGCCTGGGTTGGAACTGTGCACTTGGCAAGTAGAAAAGTGCTTTAATGAAATAAAAGTTTGTTTCTACTCCATTCTCGGAGTTGCTTTATTATCTCCTGATAGAATTACAGTTTCAGTGTTTCAGCCAGAGGGGAGGGGGCCCCCGTTTTGTTTTAGTGCAACAGTAGTACAGCTACAGCTTTGTAGAATCAGTTCTTTTCTAAAGCTTAGATTGCTGGGTTGGATCATACTTGGTTGTCAACATGAGTTGCTAGATTTGGACTGTGAGACAGTTATGCCTGTTGGCAAGATAATGTTCTTATTTGAGTCATTAGGTGTCTGTTCTTTGTTAGAGAATATCCTTTTCAGTTTTACTGTTATTTTAGTTGTAGTTTAGCTCATTCATGGCTTATGTGAAGATCATCTGTACGTTTCATAAGCATGTCTTTTACATGGTTATGTTCAGTTCTTTCCCTCACCTCCTTTTGGCTAATTGCTTATCCCTCAGGATTGAGCTCTAGTACTACTTCACTGAAGTGGGGTTTCTCTCATTGTAGCCACTGTTACGTTACACCAGCTCCTAAACTGGTCTCTGTTTTAGGGCTTGCTGTCTCTGTTTATAGGATCTTTCACAAAGCAGCCAGCAGTCTTTCAGAAATGCTGACCCCATACCCTAGTGTTACTCTTCATTTATCTACAGAGTCTGAATATTTGAATCATGTTTATCTTGTCCACTGTTGAACCCTAGTTGCTTGCACAGCGGTCATTGCCATTGAGGAGGCGACACCCCTGTTGATGAGCATACTGTACCTTCCTTTTTTTTTCTTGACGTCCACACTCCTAAGCAGTGATGTTTCATAGCACTTTTGAGGATTTGCTCTCCCTATAATAGTCTTACTTTTTTACTTTTTATTTATGCTCATAACTCTAGCATTGTGAGTAGGAATTGATAATGAAAAATTTCTTTCAGGCTTGTTTTAAAAAGACCTAGTTCATTTTTAATGTCCCTCACAATTTTTTTTTTCTTTTAAAGACAGAATCTTACTCTATAGGCTGGTCTAGAACTTGATAAGTAGATTAATCTGGCCTCAAATTCAGAGAGATCTCTCTGCATCTGCCTCCCTTCCCGAGTACTAGGGTTTAAAATTGTATGTGACCACATCCGGCAGTTTTCATTATTAGTATACGAAGCACGTTGAAAACTAATTTTAAAAAACAAGATATAATTTAAAGTCTATGAAGGCACTAATTGGATTTTACAAACACTGATTCTGATTTAACTTTTTAAAAATTTGCTTGTTTCTGTGTTTTGAGACATGTCATACTATGTAGCCCTGCTGTCCTGGTGTTTGCTATGGAGACTAGGCTGGCCTTAAACTTGCAGCAGGCCTCTGCCTCCCTAGGGCTGGAATTGCAAGCATGTGCCATCATGCCTAGTTCTAACTTTTTTTTTTTGAGTTGAGGATCGAACCCAGGGCCTTGTGCTTGCTAGGCAAGCACTCTACCACTGAGCTAAATCCCCAACCCTAGTTCTAACTTTTTTTTTTTTTTTTTTTTTTTTTTGGTTTTTCGAGACAGGGTTTCTCTGTGTAGCTTTGCGCCTTTCCTGGAACTCACTTGGTAGCCCAGGCTGGCCTCGAACTCACAGAGATCCGCCTGGCTCTGCCTCCCGAGTGCTGGGATTAAAGGCGTGCGCCACCACCGCCCGGCCTAGTTCTAACTTTTAAAGGGAGTAAATAATCGATATAATTAATACCTGATTTCTAACTATTTAATGTAACTAAATTTTAACCAATTGGAAGGCCATTAAACACTTGACTGCCAGTTTTATTTTCTTATACACAGAAGGTAAAACCCTTTCCTTCTTTAATTAAATAGTATCGTGGAGTAAGGCTGATTTAAAAAATGTAGAGTTCAAAAAAAAAAAAAAAAAACAAAAAACAAAAAAAAAAAGCCGGGCGGTGGTGGCGCACGCCTTTAATCCCAGCACTCGGGAGGCAGAGCCAGGCGGATCTCTGTGAGTTCGAGGCCAGCCTGGGCTACCAAGTGAGTTCCAGGAAAAGGCGCAAAGCTACACAGAGAAACCCTGTCTCGAAAAAAACCAAAAAAATAAATAAATAAATAAAATAAAATAAAAAATGTAGAGTTCATTTTGTAGTTACCTTTTGGGCCTAGGTTTATTTCAGAATGTAGTTAAAATACAGAGGGACTGGAAAAATTCAGGGGACCTGAGTTAGGTTCACAGCACCTGTATTAGGCAGCTCACACTCACCCATAACTCTAGCTTCAGGAAATCCAACACCCTCTTCTGGCCTCCATGGGCACTTATATTCATGTGCACAAACCCATACACATACACATATAGAACACAAAATTAAAAAGAGAATCTTTTTAAAAAATAGAGATGAATACTGAGAGGTATGCGCTTTCAGCTTTTACCATTTGTCTCTAGCATTAATGTTTTATATTCATCAAAGCTGCCACTGTTCTCATTAATTTATTTAATCTCACAAGCTAGATTTATGATAGTATAATTGCTTTCACTTGGGATCCCAAAGCTAGGTTTGAGTAATATCCATTGTTCTTACTGATTTTGGTTAGAAGTTAATGTTGAGAAGTTGTTCTTAAAAATAACACATTTCTGTGAATAAAGTCACTTTTATTTGCTACTTAGAGTTTATTTATTTTATGTGTATGGGTGTTTTATCTGCATATAAGTCTGTTTATCACATGTCTACCTGGTGTCCCCAGAGACCAGAAGAGGTTGTTGAATACCTTGAGATTGAGTTAAAGGTGGTTGTGAGCTTCCATGTTGGTGCTGGGAATTGAACCTGGGTCCTCTTTAAGAGCAACCAGTGCTCTTAACCTCTGAACTATCTCTATAGCCCCTTTATGAGAATGAATGAAATTGTGCTTTAGAAGAAGACAAAATTCCATTGCTTTTAAGATGTTTTTGAAACCTCAGTGTTACCCCACTTTATAGAAGAGATAGTTAAGGGCAAGGCCAGGGTTCTACTTGTTCATATTCAGTTTGGAGTTAGAGACAGTTATTCTGGTCATAATTACTTACATAACAGTTGCAGAAGGCAGATTAATTTGAAGAGGAATTCTTCAGGAAGAGCTGCAACCGGCTCTTCAGTTTATCATTAGGAGTGTCTCTTTCCAGTCCCCAGTTCCACTAATTTTTTTTTTTTACTTTATTATTTTCTTGTTTTGAGACAGGGTTTTTCTGTGTAGTCCTGGCTGTTCTGGAACTTGCCCTGTAGACCAAGCTGGCCTCAGAGATCTGCTTGTCTCTGCCTCCTGAGTGCTGGGATTAAAGACATGCACCACCTCAACCTGCCTTGATGACTTGATCTTTTAGGTCAGTTAATGGCAGAGATTATTTTAGTGGCATTAGGACTTTCCTCTGTGTTGCTCCACCTCCTTTCAAGTAACCTGTGATCAGCACAGCAGTTTAGGATGAATGCTGAACGCGTGAGGTTCACTTGCTTTGTAGCTGAGTGCTTTTCCCATACCTGTCTTCTTGAGGGGAGGCCAACATGTTGGTTACGTTTGGGTAGTTATAAAAAATTGTTGTTGTTGTTGCTTTGTTTATTATATTACTGTTTTCTGGCATTTGAGAAGCTTTTCCAAAACCACCTTCACCACAGTAGGAGAAAACCATTGAGCCAAGGTGGGGTGGGAGTAGATTTTGGTTTGGGGTATAGAATGGATTTTGTCATCTCTTAGAATCTTGCTAGCTCTAGTCTTGGCCCATTAGGCCAAAGAGGTAGAAATAACTAACATAACATCTTTCCCCTTGTTTCATGCTGTGGCTTCTTGTTTGCTGTGTTACCAGAGAGGTATAAAGAGTAGCCTAGACCCAAAGTGCTTGTTGAATTACTTATTTCATCATGAAGAAGTCTGTCTTTCGTCTATTCTTTGAAATAATTTCAAAGAGCCATATTGTTGCTGTTTTTTTTCTTTTTTCCCTAAAGAAATACAAAATGAAATTATTTTGTCCCATAACTATTCTTTTTAGGAGAACTTTTTTTTTGGTCATCTCTGAGTTGGAGTCCTTTCTCCTTGTCTATGTATCCTGTATTTTTTGCTTAAGAATTTTTTTGTGTGTATGAGTATTTTGCTTGTGTGTAGCTCAGTGTACCATGTTTGTGCCTGGTGCCCAGGGAACCCAGAAGAGGGCTTTGGGTTCCCTGGGACTTGAGTTACAGACAGTTTTGAGCTGCTTCTGGAAGAGCAGCCTATGCTCTGAGTCAGTGAACCATCTCTTGAGCTTCTTTCTTTAATTTCTGACGACCATATTTTTTATCCTTGCTCATTAGGTCTGTTTTCCTTATTTTTGTTTAATTTATTGATCTAAAACTTTTTTGTAAATGTTTTATTGTTTAGTTTGTATTTGCTTAATAGTGATCTTAAAGGTAAGTATTGCTTGCATTATGAAAACACAGTTGACTTTCCGTTTAAAAATGGTAGCTGTGTTCTGTTTTCTGACTTAATCTTCTTTCAGCCTGGTTCTTTTTCCAGTTCAGAAGAATACTTCATTTGAAAGGATACAAAGAACTCTTGGAAGTAGCTTCGACAAGTAGCATGAATAGCTGTAGACTAATAATAGCTAAGAAGGTGGAATCTACCTGCCTGTTCTGGGGTGTTAATTACATACAGTTACTTCAGAAGAGGAGCTTTATGTAGAATGATGGTGGGGAAAACTGCCTGAGAATAGAAGGTCACCATGGCTCTGTAGATTTTGTTCTCATCTTACTTGTAAAGAGACAAACTTAGCTGCTTATAGAAGCAGTTTTGGGAACTTCAGAGATTGTGATTTTTTTTTTTTAATTCCATCCTCTGACTTAGTATAAAGGAACATAACACAGTTTAACTCTTTGCATTATCTTCAAAGGAAATTTTTTTGGGTGTCAGGTGGGTGATGTAACTGTAGATTATTCCATTTGGAACATCTTATTTTTAAAAGATATAGAGAAACTTTAAAGACAATGAGAACATAAAATAGAACACTAAGAGTTTGACAGTTTTGCTGGAATCAGGTATTTGTCCCAAAGAAGGAAGACCAAAACATCAACAACAACAACAAAAAAACCCAAAAAACAAAACAAAACCACCAGACTTAAAGTACATGCATATGGTTTGTGAGGAAGTTGACTGCTTATCTGTCTCTTTGTATAAAGCCAGAGAGAAAATAGGACATAAGGATAACCGAGAGTGTGGTTGGATAAAAATGAAGACATCCTATTGGAGTAAGATTTAAAAAAAAAAAAAAATCCACAGGTTTTTGTAAATGGTGTTTTAGAGTTTGCAGTTTTTGACGTATTTGAGTAGACTTAGTGGTTTTAAATCACTGTAGCTAAGAGCCCCAGCTGCCATCTGGTCATAGGACATAATAGAGTTTATTTGAAGGAGCAGTTTGAACAAAGTTCAAGTGAATCAGTGATTAAAGGATTTAATAACAAGGTCCAAAAGTAAAGAAGTGGATTGATGCCAGTGAGCGAACGTCAAGGCAAAGGTCAGTTGTGAATGTCATATCAGCTGTTAGACACACTGAGGTATGAAAGCCAAGGGTAGCTGGGCCTGGTGGCATGTGTACTGTTCCAGCACTTAGGAGCAGAGGCCTGTAGAGGTTACACATAGAAAAGGGGAAATGTGGTGGTGTTTTACTTGTACTGAAATGTGATTTTAATTGTATGTTAATAAATAAAGTTGCCCGTGGTCAGAGCTATTAGAGCCATACCAAGAGCGTGGCGGTGGTGGTGCATGCCTTTAATCCTAGCACTTGGTAGATAGAGCTAGGTAGATCTCTGTGTGTTCGAGGATACAGCCAACATTGGAGACACACGCCTTTAATCTCAATACCATAGAGGACCTGGAGGGCTGTACATACAGGCAGTGACGAGGCAGTCACGTGTTTGGGTTTACAACCAATGAGAAGGCAGAACAGCTAGACTATATAAAGACATACACATAGGAAGTAGGCCCTTTTCGGAGAGCTCTCTTGGCTGAAGAGGGTCGCTGAATCAGGAAGGGTGAGGCTCTTAGCTCTGACCTCTTGGCTTTCTTCTCTGAATCAGCTCTGTGTTTCTTATTTAATAAGACGGTTAGTTACATCTACAGAGGCCAGTCTGAGCTGCAGAGTGAGGTACTTCCATTCAACAACAAAAGGCTGGAAAGATTGCTCAGCTGCGCCCTTGCTGCTCTTGTAGGGGACCTGAGTTCAGTTTTTAGCATTCACATCTAATGGCTCACAACTGTCCATTAAGAAGCTCTAAGTCCAGGGAATCTAGCATATTCTTCTGGCCTCCATTGGCACCTCCTGGCACCTACACATACATATATAAAAATAAAATAAAATCTTTGAAAATCAAAAGCCAATGTTGATAATAGGTATTCCAAGAATTTGAAAGACTCATAAGATAGAGCTCCCAACCCCCACATTGCAGCATGCTGTGAGCAGTTTCCCCTCAGCACATGCAGTGTCACGCTTGGTTGTTATGTCCCCTTTCCAGATCTAATCATTTTATAAAATATTTAACCTGAAAGTTAATTTTGATGGCTATAAATGGTAATCACTCGCTTTACAATTCTAGAAAATTTGAGAAGCATATAGTGTAACCACTGTGATCAAGATTATGTTATTCTGTTGTTTGGGAGTCAGTCTCCTCTTTCTGAGGCCCTAGCAATTCCTAATGTGTTTTCTGTTTCTAGGAATTTTGCCTTTGTTGGATTGACATGTAATCAGTACATGGTCTTTTTAATTGCCTTTTTAAAATTTAGCATGATGCTTTTGAGATTCATCCATGTTGTGGGCATAACAGTTTGTTTCATCTTACTACATGTATTCCATCCTGTGGGTTTCCCACACAAAATGAGGCTATGAGAGTTGTTGCTATTAGATCATCAGATTCTTTTCTTTTAGGCTTAGACCAGATAATGATAAATATTGAGATTTAACAAACTAGTAGTCATATTAAAACAGCTAGTATTCATATTAAGCTGCCTTTTTAGTGGGTTACATATTAAGGATAGGTGAGCTGTGTGTCTCTTAGACATTCAGAATGATGTAGAAAAACTTTATATTCAACTATAAAAAATTCTGAAAGAATTAAATTAGGGCACTGATTAAATAAAAACACATAAGATACTTTTGCATATCTAACATTTAGAGAAGTCATTTATTAAATCAATATGGTAATTGCATATTTTAAATCTATTAGTTTAGGAGTAAATTACTTAGCTGTCCCTCTAGACTTCATTTACTTAATTTGATAATTAATGCATTTAAAAGCGATGAAATCTGCATTTGTTCCAAAAGGATGTTCCAGGAACCTAAGTTGGCATTGGGATAATTGTTTATACATTCATTCATTCAGCCAGCCAAGCAGCCTGCCTTTGAGAGCCTACTGTGTTCGATTACTAATAGGCTCCTTTGTGGTTGAAGAGAGTAGCTCTGGTGCCTAGAGTGACACTTCTGAGGGAAAGATGATGATGATGTTTCTTACACTGATGCGATGAGAATAAACCAGACTCAAGCCGGCAAGTATGGGGGCTTTTTATGTGGGACATGCAGGTTGCAGTAGCATCCTAAGATGCTGTGGGCAAGATGAATGGCCACATAGAAACTGGGAATGAGAAAGAAAAGATTATTACTATGTGATATAAAACTATGGATGTCGGGGATGGAGAGGGTCTGGTTTCGTTTTCAAAGTTCTTAAAATAGGTGTGCGTTGAGAGCTAAGGAAGAGTGGAAACTGAACATATGCTTCTCAGTGGGCTTATTTAAAACATAAAATTCACAGAATTAGCCATTTAGATTTGCTAGCCACTTAGGATAGGAATTGCTCTCTGGAAAAAAAAAAAAAAAAACTATTACTTTTTTCTACCTAATCAGATAATAACATTTTCTTTTCTTTCTTCTTCTCCCCGTCTCCCCTCCTCTCCCCCCCCTTCTCGAAATAGGGTTCCTTTGTGTAGCCTTTGGCTGACCTGGAACTAGCTCAGTAGACCAGACTGGCCTCTAATTCACAGAGACCCACCTGCCTGTATAGTTGTTGATATGACTTGATGCCTGTATTTGTATATTACTTAATAGAACCAGAGCTCCTTTACATGTTGATTCCAGATGAAATCTGGTCAAACCTGGGAACTTGTAGAGTTGTCAAACATATGAGTGTGCATGCTTTTTCACAGGGTTGGCAGCTTTCCAATGTTTTTAATTTTGAGTGCAAAGCAGTATCTCACCATGATTTTGATTTGCCCAGTCTTAATCACCACTTTTTAAAAAAGCATCTTTTTATGGCCATTTGTGTATATTTTTTGAAGGTTCTTTTCAAGCCTTTAAAAATTATTGATGTCATTACTGAGGGGTGTGTGTGTGTGTGTGTGTGTGTGTGTGTGTGTGTGTGTGTGTGCGCGCGCGCGCACATACACTTCATAGAAGTCTTTTGGTAGATTTATATTGTGAAAATACTTTCTCAGACTGAGGTTTGCCTTTTTATTATAATTATGCTGTAAAAAGAGTAGTCATGTTAAATGTTAATGAAATAAAATGTATTTTTAATTATTTGGTGATTTTTGCGTGTTGTCCAGGCAGACAACTAGTACATAAAGATTTTTTTCCTGTTTCCTTTGTAAGTTTGATGTTTTACATTTATGTTCATGATTCATTTCAAATTAATATTTATGTGTGGTGCTTTTAATTGTCCTTTTGAATTGTTCTTTTATCTTTATGCAATGTTCTTTTTTTAAAATTGATTTTTGTTTGTTTGTGTGTGATGCTGGCACATCATGCTGGCACACAGAGTGTTTGTGTGGCAAACACTTTGTCATTTAATTTATGTCTCAGTACCCACATTGGACAGCTCACTACCACCTGTAATTCTAGTCCTAGGGTATCTGACACCTTCTTCTGGTCTCTGAGCCTGCATGCACATGGTGTACATACATCCGCACATGCACATAAACTAGAATAAAACTCGTAGGAAGAAGAACCCTAGTGACTAGCGTATCCTAAAGGAAAGCTAGGACTTAACTAGAAATCAGGAGACGGGAATTCTTTCCAGGCACTACTTTGTTTTTTGACAGTGACTCAGCTATGCCATGCATAACCAGTATTAGGTTAGAGGTCTCTGACCCTTTTTTTCCCTGTCATAGTTATTATTCTATTGCTGTGAAGACCATGATCAAGGCAATTTTTTGGGGGGGGGGGGTTTCGAGACAGGGTTTCTCTGTGTAGCCTGTCCTGGATCTCTCTCTGTAGACCAGGCTGGCCTTGAACTCACAGAGATCCTCTTGGCTCTGCCTCCCGAGTGCTGGGATTAAAGGCATGCGCTGCCGCCACCACCTGGCCTTCAAGGCAACTCTTATAAAAGAAAGCATTTAATTGGGGGCTTACTTACAGTTTTAGAGGGTTAGTTCATGTCGAGGTGGGAAGCAGAAAGGCATGGCACTGAAACAGTAGCTGAGAGTTTTACGTCCTGATTGATCTGCTATGAAATCTCAAAGCCCACCCCCAGTGACACACTCCAGCAAGGCCACACTTCAGGTACACCTTATAATCCTTCCCAAACATGAGCCTGTGGGGGCTGTTCTCATTCAAATTACCACACCCCCTTGCAAATTACGTTTTTATCTAGATATGATTTGTATACCATCACCTTTTGTTGTGGATCAAATAACCGAGTAGTTTCAGCATATTTGTAAAGCTATTCTTTAACCCCCACTGCTGAGCTCTAGGCATTTCCATTTCATCACCTTAAAAAGGAACACGCCGGGCGGTGGTGGCGCACGCCTTTAATCCCAGCACTCGGGAGGCAGAGCCAGGCGGATCTCTGTGAGTTCGAGGCCAGCCTGGGCTACCAAGTGAGTTCCAGGAAAGGCGCAAAGCTACACAGAGAAACCCTGTCTCGAAAAAAAAAAAAAAAGAAAAGAAACAGTTTCCATTAATGTTTTCTTCTTGTTCCTCCCATTTCAAGCTCCTGGCAATCATTTATTTTCTGTATTTATGAATTTTCTTAATCTAAATAGGTCATACAAAATATTTCAAGGTTGTTTTCTGTTGGCCTCTATTATTTTGCAAAATGTTTATGAAATAACATTTATTTAAAAATTTATAACTATGAATAAAAGTTTATGGGAAACTGTAGTACTAGTTTTCTGGATACATTTGGAAGTAGAGTTGTGGTAATTGTTCATAATCTGACCATATCAGGGATTTGAATAAACATTATGGATTAATACATGATCTTAATATAACTTATGACCATCCGAATATTAAACTATGTTTGTTAGAAGTCAACTCAGTGTATTACTCAGAAAAATCTCCTGGCTACCTTGCCTAAAAAGATGAGAAACAATGTTGTTATGACTGAAGTAAAATTTGAAATTATCTCAGCTACTACTAAATGAAGTAGAAGGAACGACCTAATTTAGGAGAAATACATTTCAGAACAACTGTATGCATCTGTATGTACTTTCCCTGTTGGTACGGCATATGTATGAGACCTTGGTTTCAGTCCCAGAAAAGCAGTGTCCCCATTCAGTAGTTAAGATACAGTACATTCAAGTGATTATGAGTAAAATTTTATGAAAATAAAAATTTTCAACAAACTGGAAAATAGGTGAAGAAAACAAATAGAAAGTGTAGAGCTGAAAAGTAAATTATCTAAATGAAAAAATGCATTGACTGGCACATTGGTATATCAGGAATGTCTGAAAATTAGAAATATGTCCAAAACCAGTGCTTCCAAAGGAAAAACTAAAATCACCCTTCAGAACTAAAAGGAAAAGTACATAAACCAACAGTTACTTCCTGAGCAAGTAATTGAATAATGAGACAGAAAAACACCTAAGGATCTGAACAGCACACCTGCAAGTGTCAGGAATAATTTCTTTACCAGTGCGTATGAGAATGCTCATGAAGGTTGGTCATATAAGAAACCAGATTCAAGTAAGAAAATGAAATTAGAAATTAAACATTTCTAAAATGTCTTTGGTCACCAGAGCAGAAATGACAAGATATTGGAAAAATACTTTGGACTGAATGATAATACAACTGACCATTTGGGGTTTGCCAAGGCAGTTACTTTGAAAGAAGCTATAGCTTTAAATGCTTTATGCGGAAAGATAAGAAGAGTTTCAAACTTTCTTTCTTTCTTTTTTTTTTTTTTTTTTTTTTTAAGATTTATTTATTTATTATGTGTACAGTATTCTGCCTGCATGCCAGAAGAGGGCACCAGATCCCATTACAGATGGTTGTGAGCCACCATGTGGTTGCTGGGAATTGAACTCAGGACCTCTGGGAGAACAGCCAGTACTCTTAACCTCTGAGCCATCTCTCCAGCCCGGTTTCAAACTTTTTACCTACTCATATACCGTAAAAACAACAGGATGAATTGAGTCCATACCATAGTAAGAAGAAAGGAACAGAACAGGGCTGGCAAGATAGCTTAGTAGGCCCAGCAACTTGCCACCAAGCCTTGCAACCTGAGTTCTATCCCACATGATGGAAGGAGACAACTGACTCCCACAAGTTAGCCCTCTGACCCCTTCAGGAATGCTGTGCATACATCTCCCGCAGTAAAGGTAAACATAAAAATAAATTTTAGAATAGGAAAATAACAAACAGTGGTAATTTGAGTCAGGCCTAGTGGTGCAGGCCTATGATCCCAGATGCTCAGGAGGCTGAGGCAGGAGGATTGCAAACTCAAGGCCAGCCTGGACAAAGGTGAACCTGGAGCTGTAATAATAGTAAGGAAGAAGAAATGAACAAAGAAAAAGCAGTAATACCGACCCTACACATTTTTACATATATGTGTGTAAACACACACACACACACACACACACACACACACACACACACACACACGGAGGAAGAAGCAGTTTCCAGATTACTTTATGAGGTCAGTATAACTGTGAAAGTAAGGTTGGGCAAAGAAGAGATGAGGAGAAACTGTAGACCAATATTGAGGAACACATGTAATTTCTAAACAGTCTTATTAAGTAAGAAACACAGAGCCAAATACAGGAGTGAAAGCCATTAGAGATCAGAGAAATAGTGAGAGCCACCAGCTAACCTTAGCTCACCATACCGCCGTAGCTTCCCAAGAGAACCAACTTCTTCCTGTCTAACCTGTGCTTTTATTGCCTTGCTGTTCTGCCTTCTCATTGGCTCTTAGCCCAGCCACTTCACTTCCTCGTCACTGCCTGTCTGTATAGACCTCCAGGTCTCTATGATTGGTACTGGGATTAAAGAGACTGCCTGCCATGTGATTGGATTAAGGGCATGTGCTACCACTGCCTGACTTTTGTTTATGGCTGGCTATGTCCTCTGATCTCCAGTCAAACTTTTTTTATTAACATACAAATAAAATATCACCACATTTCAGCACAAATAAAATATTACAATTTTCCCTTTTTTCTAATAAAAATAAAAAATAAAAAAAAGTTTGAATCCTTAACCAAAAGTTTGCCAGTTGAAATTTTTGCTGTATAGAAAGGAGGAAATGGTGATCAGTGGGATTTGTCCCACTGATGTAATAAAGGTTAAAATTAGACCCAGTTGATGTGATTCACTGTATAAGAAAGAGAAAGCTGAAAAATCATACCGTTTCAGCTGTGGAAAAATAATTTGATAACATTTAATATTCCACAAACTAAGAATTTTTTAAATTAAAAGTGTATATGAAAACTATAGTATATCATGTTTAAACAAGATGTTAAATAATTTCATTCAGATTAAAAGTAGGGGAAGGATGCTTGAATCCACCTACTTTCATCAATAGCTGATAGTGTTAGGAAAGAAAAAAATGAAAACATCTAAATTTAAAAAGAATAAGTTAACACTCGGGAGGCAGAGGCAGGCGGATCTCTGTGAGTTCGAGGCCAGCCTGGTCTCCAAAGCGAGTTCCAGGAAAGGCGCAAAGCTACACAGAGAAACCCTGTCTCGAAAAAAAAAAAAAAAAAAAAAACCAAAAAAAAAAAAAAAAAAAGAATAAGTTAAACTCTGCACAAATTATTGTTATAGAAAATCTCAAAGACTCTGTGAAAGCAAGTAGAACAAGGATTTGGCATGGTCATGAGATGCAGGGCACATAATCTCTATGGACTAGCAAGGCCCTGGAAGATTTAACACACTCCATTTAACAGTAGCATCCACGGTTATGAACTGTATTAACAGATAGATGCAGATCTGCTTACTGAGACATTACCAGGAGAAAGAGAGGAAACCTACACAAATGGAGAGGTAGCAGCATGTTTGCAGAGAAGAGGACTCCTGCTATTGATTATGTGTGGTTAGGTAATACTTTATGTCAGGCCTGTAGAAATTGACAAGTGGGCTCACATGTTATTATGGGCAAAAGACCTGAAAACTCCAAAGTTTTAGGGTATATATTACTTGATTTCAAAATTTCATGCAGCTACAAAAATCAAGACAGTGTGGCATTGGAACACAGTCTAGATGAATTCAGGAGATAGATTGCAAAAATAGATTCATGTATACAGTAAGCTCACTTTTGACACAGGTATTAATGTATTCAATTGATAAAACAGTCTTCTCAAGACTGCCTAGTATATCATGGTGGAAAAAATATCCTTATTTACATTGAAAATCAAGTGAAACAGAGACCTAAGTATAGAAGTTGAGAGTATAAAACTTTTAGAAGAAAGCATTGCAGAAAATAATTTTCATCTTGGAAAAGGCTTTTTCTTTCCTTTGAAAGAAATTTGATAAACTAGACTTTATTGAAGTAAACCCCTTTTGATCCTTATAAAGTACCATTATGCAAGCATTGACTGGAAAATATTCACAGTACATACATCTGACAAAGGATTCGTTATTTAGCATATATGAAAAATGTATAACACAAATCAATGAGGAACTGACAAAAGAGAACTGTATTACCATTCATCAGGAGACTAGAACCGCAGAGACAAAACTACACTTGGACAGAGAAGCATATGTTGCATGAATGGAGAGTAGGACTCTCACATATTATTGAGAAGAGTGGGAAGTAGCTTAACAGTTTGAGTCCATTTATACAAAATTCTAGAAAGGGCAAAAAGCTAGTGTATAATGACAGGAAGCAGACTTCCGGATGTTCGTGAGGGAGGTGGTGGGCAAAGGAACATAACTCTCTTGCACCACACAGAGGCTTTTGCGGGTGATGGAATGTTCTTTGGCTTTGATTTTGATTAGTTACAGGGTGTGTACATTATTAAGACTTTTTTAATTACTTACTTAAAATGAGTGCATTTTGTTTTTTGTTAAAACATACTTCAGGGAAGTTGATTTTAAAAGTAAAACTTGGGTTGGTGAGATGTCTCAGCACATAAAAGTGCTCATAATAGATTTTGCCCCATCATTGATCTCTATGTGGTATTTTATGTACAAGAACTGTTAAAACATTTGTCTTTGTATTTTTTTCGTCTATTTTTTAGTTTATTTTTATTTTGTGTGTATGGTTGTTTTACCTGCATGTATGTATGTGCACCATGTGTGTATAGTGCTCATGGAGGCCAGAAGAGGGTGTTGGATCCTTTGGAACTGGAGTTACAGATGGTTGTTAGCTACCATGCGGATGCTGAGCTCGGGTTCTCTGCAAGAGCAACAAATGCTCTTAAGCACTGGGCTAGCTCATCATCTCCTGCTTTTGTATTTGTATTCAAATGTTTATAGTGATGTGTAAATCTACAGTTTGGACATTGAGTGATTTCCCTAGGTTAATACATATATACACAGTAATCTAAAACCAAACACAGGTGTTTATTATTTCCACGAACACTATTTTTGTTTTTTTTTCCAGTTTATACAACTCAGTAATTTTTTCCTACTTAGATTTCGAAATGCTAGCTGAACACTACTCATAAACTCATGTAAATTGTGCTTAAAACTTGATTTGTGAAATTCTAGGATATAGAAACTACTATGCTAATATATTACTTTTTTTTTTTAAGACTAGGATGTCATGATTTTAATCATTGTAAGCTTCCAGTTAGGCACTAGTTTATGCTTTTGAGAACATCCATGTTTTACATGGTTCTTGTCACATTTATATCAGATCTAGTAGACTCATTCATTGAAAAGCAGTGACCACTTGAGAGGGTAGCCTAGAGGCATGCGGCCAGTGGAAAGCTCCGTGTCTGAATAAACTAGCATGTAGGCCTGCCATCGTAACCCTCTACACTGACATTCTTGGTCTAGTTTGTTGAAGAATTGTTTTATGTTTTGTTTTGTTTTTTGTTTGTTTGTTTGTTTCAGTGTAGATTTATTTTGAGTACTTGGCTTTGTGTCTTACATTGCACCTGGCACTGTGGTCATTACAGTAATGAGTAAAGTAACTCTTGTCCTTTAGGAGCTCAGAGCCTAGATGAAACTATAGTAACTAATTAATGTGAAGTGCAGTCAGTGGTCTAAACAGGTAAAAATACACAACTGTTACAAAAGAGAGAGAATGAGTATGGCAGGAAGAACAGAGGATTTCCTTGGTTAATGTTTAGAGTAAGTTTGAAGGTGGAATATGGGTTGGTTAGTGGTAGGATGGATATTGTAGATAGTGCAACCACTGTCGAGGTTACAATGCAGATACATGAAACATGTTGTGTCTACAGGACTGATTGGGGCTACAGATGTAGTTCATTTGGTAGATTGCTAGCCCAATGCGCACAAAGTTCTGGGTTTGCTCCCAGCTCCTTGTAAACCAGACATGGTGGCACACGCACACGCACACGGGGCAGGGGCAAGCATCAGGATGGTGCAGCAAGTAAAGTGCTTACCATTCAAACCTGAGTTCCCTACCTGGTACACACATAAAGGTGGAAAGAGAGAACTAATTTCATAGACTTGTCCTCTGATCTGCACACATGCGCCATGGCACACACACCAACATGCCATGTGTACAGTAATCATGTCTGGCTAAAGTGTGAGCTTGAGAGGAGAGCTGTTTATCCTTTATTGTTAAGTGCTACAGAACAAGCAGATGAAGAAGATAAATGAAATACTGAAAGCAAGACTAAGTCTGAGTAATATTACTTCAGCTAATTGTGTAAATCTGGTGTATTAGTTATGGTTTCTGTTGCTGTGATGAAACACTGTGACCAAAAGCAACTTGGTGGGGAAAGGGTTTATTTCACCCTCACTTCAATATAGCAGTTCATTATTGAAAGCAGTTAGGGCAGGAACCTGGAGGCAGGAGCTGACATAGAGGTCATGGAGGAATGCTCCTTACTGGTTTGCTACTCACAGCTTGCTTAGCTTGTTTTTTTATGGAACCCAGGACCACCAGCCCAGGATGATACCACTCACAGTGGTCTGGGCCCTCCCACATCAATTGCTAATTAAGAAAAAAATGTTCCTTACAGGCCTACCTTATGGAGGCATTTTCTTTTTCTTTTCTTTTCTTTTTTTTTTACATTATTTCTTAAAGATTGATTTATTTATTATGTATACCTTATTCTGTCTGCATATTTGTCTGCAGGCCAGAAGAGGACACCAGATCTCATTACAGATGGTTGTGAGCCACCATGTGGTTGCTGGGAGTTGAACTCAGGACCTCTGGCAGAGCAGCCAGTGCTTTTAACCTCTGAGTCATCTCTCCAGCCCCCTGGAGGCATTTTCTGAATCAAGTTTCCCTCTGTTCAGATGACACTAGTTTGTGTCATGTTGACTGCGGGGGAGGGTAACACACTGTGTTCCCATTTTTGAAATGCATCTGTCTCACCTTTTTCCTTTCTTATTCCCTCTCTTCTCCCAGATGGATGTGTATGCACACATGAGGAACTAAGGATCAAGGCTCAGCAGTGCTTTTCTGAGCTTTGGTCTCCTCACCTGTATAATGTGCAGATTATATGATTTGTGTAGTTTTCTTGAGTATCTGAAACATAGTGGGTGCTCAATACTTAATTGTAAATGAATAATGGGAAAACTATCAAAGGATATAGTGAAAACAAATTATGACAGAATAAGCAATAAAAGATTTATGCACAGACCTCTTTAGAGTGCCCTTATGTAGATAGAATGTGTTCAAGTAGTTGTCTTTATAAATTTTTCTTCTTACATTTAGATTTGTGGGGTCCCAGGCTATAGAGACTGGAGTATCTTTAACTGTAAAATACTTTCAGGTGTAAATCTCTATATAATGTAATCACTGCAAAATCCATTACAGGGTCTGGGGAGATAGCTAGGAGGTGATAGTGCTTGATCTGTAAGTTTGAGGGCCTGAGTTCAAATTCCAGCCATTACCTAAAAAGCTGGGTGGGTATGGTTGCATGTTCTTGTAACCTCACCATTGAGGGATGGAGACAGACAGCTCTGGAGTGCTCACAGTCAGCCAGCCTACCCACCCCTAGGAAACACTGAGCTTCTAGGTCAGTGAGAGGCCTGCCTCGAGGCAGTAAGGTAAAGCATGATAGAGGAGACACCTGAAGTGGTGCTCTGGTCACAATATTTGTGCTTAGGAATGCACAACCACACACTGAAAGCACACCCCCCCCCCACACACACAGTTTTTAAATTAAAAATAATAAAGAATGAGTCACATTCAAAAAACACATTTGGTTGTTGGTTTCTTCTTGACTCATCTTGGCAAGAACCCTTGGACTGAGATATGCAGCTGTGGTCTCTTCGCTCTAGTAATTCAGCTGTGAGCTTCCCTTTTCTCAGTTTAGAATTAAAGTTTTGCTAGGCGAGGTTGTGCATACTTGTGATCACAACTGCTCATGAAGCTGAAGCAGGACCACAAGGATGAGGTCCTCTTGAGTAACTTAGTGAGATCCTATTTCAGGATAAAAACTTCCGAAATGGGCTGGACGTGGAGCTAGCAGTAGGGAACCTTTCCTGGCAGGTGGGAGGCCTGGAGCTCCGCCACTGGCACCACCTACACAAATGAGCAGCTGCGTTTCTTCTGTTTTTGTTGGTTGGTACATTTGCAAAATGTTTTGTTTTGGAGAAGATTATAAATATTTCTTTAAATGTTTTAAGGTTTACTGTAATATACAATTAATATCATTTCTTTCTTTATCTTTAGGGTTCTTACTGGGCAATAGACACCAATCCGAAGGAAGATACGCTGCCTACTCGGTCAAAGAAGAGGGCCCGATCTGTAGAACGGGTAAATTAACTCATTATCATGATTCATATCAGATATGACATCAGCTTATCAGAAGTGTAGACTCACAGTTCTTTTCCAGTAGAACAGGTGCAATCGCAAGCAAAGTAAGGTTTTGTTTGATACTGTTTTGTATTTTCAGAGCATTTTTCAGACCTATTTGTTTGGTCTTCATCCGTTGAGCAAGGGAGGCAGTTTAGGAATTGCTTGAAGGTTTTGCTCTATTAGGACACAGCTGACGTGTGAGACTCACACCCCGGGCATCTGAGCTTTAGTCGGGTAGCTTTGCTCTGCTCCTCCGACACTGAGGACTGATTTAAATAACAGCCATTGCACAAATGCTCTTCCTGGTTACATCACATTTTCTTCGTTGTCTTCACAGTGCTGTTCCCTACTTTCATCCATATAAGGATCACTTGGAATACAATCTGTGTGCCTGTGTTGCTATAAATCCATGGTTAAAGCTCATTTCCAAGAATGAAAGAAAAGACCTTTGGTTGATATTTCAGTTATGTGTTTTAATACGTATAGTCAACACTTCAACTGCCACCATATGTTGACTGCATCTCAGTTTTCCTCACCCTTTGTACAGTTGCATTATTTCAGCTAAACATCCATACTCATCCTCTTTGCTGTTGTGTTTACTTGCTTCAGGTGTTTACTACTTAGTAAAGCCTTTCCTCCTGTTTGCATTTGTGGTGGTGTAGAATTTTTGTAAAGTTCTTTTATAAAACCACGGCTAGTTTATAGTCATTTTTTCCTGTATTTTTCTCCTTCACTGGACTAATCTCCCCTTAAAGACAAAGAAGTCTCTAATCAAATCCATGTCTCTAACAGTGTGTGACACAGCCTAAGTATTCATGTCACACAGCCTAAATATTTACGTCTCTAATGTTTGTATGTTACACAGCCTGTAGTGGATAGTAGATGTTTGCAGAGTAGATCAGGAAGAAAACATGTAATGTGTGGTGAAATAAATTTGACATGTGACTGCCTATTGCTGGTAAAGGAATATAATTTCTAAGCCTTGACAATAAGGACCAAGGCTATATATAGTATGACTCTGTCTTAAAAAAAGAATCAGGACCTCAGATTACGTTTGAATCAGGGCCACATGAGGCATGGCCACAGAAGAGTTTAGATAGGCAGACTTTTTGGAACCAGGCATCAACTTAATAAAATTAAATGTGAATTAAATACAAAACATTTAGTATCTGTTAGCAGAAATTTGAAGGAAGGGAAAATGTGTTTGAAGTGTTTAGCCCGTGACATTCTCAAGCGGTTTGCATGGATAAGGTGAAGGGGCTGAGAAATCATGGTTGTTTTATTTTTTTTCTGTTATTTATCTCTTTGGAAGTTAACTGGAGTTTGACTTTATTTTTGGAAATTGGAATTGATAATAGGGTTGACAACTTTGCACACTTTTTAGATGTCAATCCTCTCTTTTACTCTGTTGTTAGAGAAACCTTGTTTACTTTTGAGAATCCTAGACTTCCCCTCAGACTGCTGACAGTTGTAAGAATCTAAAGAAACAGAAGATTCAAGGTGGAGAAGCAGGTGCTTTTGAATGTGAAATTTAGACATGGCACTTGGTAAATTCCATTTTCTACTATGTGCTTCTTAATTTTCACTTTTAAGATTAAAGTGGAAAAATTTCAAAACAAGACATCCACATGGACTACATTCTCTCAATATTGCTGATGCTTTATTTTGGCCAAGTTGTCTGTTAGTTGGCAGTGCGGGAAAGGAACTTATGTAAGGAGGTAAGCTGAGAGCAAGATTCATGTAATCAGGTGGACATGTGTTTTAATAAATATTCTGAAAGAGAGTGTTCTTTAAAGTCATGATAACTTCCTGCCTTGGTAAACCAATGTGACTGTTTTTAATATGGAGAGAATCTTAGGGGCTGGTTGTATATATGTACTGTTTTTCATCAGAGTTTTGTAGTATATATTGTTTTTGTTATAATACTTTACATTTTAAGTAGCCATTGGATTTTATTTAAGGAAACATCTTAGATCATGTATATCGTAGTAACATTTGTGAATCTAAAGCCCCTTAATTTAGTTTATCACAGAACAGTAAAATTAGGAACAAGGCAGGTTACATTATAAAGTTGTGATCTGTCATTCTTTTAAGTTGGAAAAACTAATTTTAAATTGTTATGTTATAGTTTAAGATATTTAGCCTTTGGGAGTATCTTTTCTTGTTTTTGTGTAGGTTTTAAGTCAGTTGTCAACTGTGATTAGGTTTACGAAAGAAGACTCCATTCTGTGGTTCCACAGGTCAATGCGGTGCTTCTGAAGCAGAGATATGCTTGGCATGGTTGGTGCAGGAGGGAAGGTCTAGGAGGACTGACTGCAGAAGTTGAAGGTGGAAGCTGGAGACAGGTTGCTGAGTCTTTATAACCCATTGTAAAGATAGATTGTAGGGGGTCGCTGTTGCAGGGAAGTGACAGTATGTTAGTAATGTCACTCTAGCGCCTGTGTGTGCAGTATAAGCTTTCAAGGAACAAAGTTGTTGGACCATTTGGGGAAATGGCTGTGGGTAGTTTTTTTTTTAAGTTCTCTAAAATACTATGCAAATTATTTGAAGGAAAAAGGCCAAGTAGTACTATATAAACTATTTAAAATACCTTGGCTTTAAAAAAAAAATAGAGGAGCTAGAGAGATGGCTCAGCTGTTAAGAACACTGGCTGCTCTTTCAGAGGACCCTAGTTCAATTCCCAGCTCACAGATGTCTGTAACTCCAGGGGATCTGATGCTTTTATACAGACATACCTGCAGGCAGAACACCAATGTACGTAAAATAAAAATGAATAAATTATTATTATTATTATTATTATTTTTGGTTTTTCGAGACAGGGTTTCTCTGTGTAGCTTTGCGCCTTTCCTGGGACTCACTTGGTAGCCCAGGCTGGCCTCGAACTCACAGAGATCCGCCTGGCTCTGCCTCCCAAGTGCTGGGATTAAAGGCGTGCACCACCACCGCCCGGCGAATAAATTATTTTAAAAAGAGTCTGTAATTACCCTTTTTTGGGGGAAACACAATGAAGTTGAAATACTTCATACTTTGTGGTGAAGAAAAACTAAATTGTGTGCAGTTCGGAATCACTTACATTGAATTAAGACAAGAACTGGAAGGTGGACAGATAGGAAAAGGATAACCTTTTTTAAAATGTCTTAATTTTATTCATTATTTTGTATGTATGTATAGGGGGCAGGGCACATAAGTATAAGAGCAGGCACATATGTACTGTGGTGTGTATGTGTGTAGGTCAAAGTACAAATTTTGGGATTTGTTCTGTCCTACCGCAGAGTCTGGGGACTAAGTCAGGTCATCTAGTTTGTGTGGCAAGTGCTTTTTACCTGGTGAGCCATCCCACCGGTCCAAGAAGACATTATTCTAGAGGATAGTCTGTATTTGGCCACGTTTTTAAGATTGTCATGTTATTATTTGTGACTCAGTTTCTCAGTTGAGTCTGAGAAAGAGTAAGGATGCCTTTAAAGGAAAGGTAAAAGTGAGCAGAGGAAGGAATGCAACCAATGCATCCTCTTTGCTATAGAATAGAACAGATATTTAAGCTGTGCAAGAATACCCAGTGTGCACTACTCAGGAGGTACTGCATGTTGCCTCCAGTGTATGTTTGTAAACAAAATCTTGTGGGGTTTTGTTTTGTTTTTGTCTTTGAGATAGGGTTTCTCTGTAGCTTTGGAGCCTGTCCTGGAACTGGCTCTATAGACCAGACTGGTCTTGAACTCACAGCTATCCGACTGCCTCTGCCTCCTGAGTGCCTGCGCCACTACTGCTCGGCTCCTAGGGGTTTTAGAAAAGAAATCCTGTGCATATTGGAAGGTTTCATATGCATGAAACTCATTCTAACGACTGGGTAGAATTTTGTTGTGTTTTGCTTTGTTTTTACGCTATTAAGGGATAGTTTGTGTACAGTTAAATGCATGAAGTTTTGTTACTTGAATGTTTTGATACCTTACTGTTTGTGAAATTTAACAAATGTTAAATGAAACTTTCTCATCATTTTCATAAATATTTCTACTCAGGCTACCACTAATCTGGGGAAAAAAGTATATCTTGATATTTACTCCAACCTTTGGATGGAATTTTAGTTTTCAATGTAAAGGACTTGCATATTTCTAGTTAGTTAGACTTAATCCTGAATATTTTGTTTCATAATGTTATTATAAATTGAGCTTTAAACATTCTCCAGTTGCTTTTGCAAATGTATAAATTTGGTTTTTTTGGGGGGGGGATGTGTCTGTTGGCCTTCTATCCTACAGTCTTGTTAGTTGTAATTATCATTTTAAATGACCTGGGATACTCTCTAAATAATTACATCGTCCACAAATACTGAAAGCTTTCTTTTCCTTCCAGTCCTTTTGCTTCCCTCTACTATGTTACTGCATTTGTAAGCCACGTTGACTGAGTCTTGCTCCTGTGTTTCTATTTGACATTTGCTGCTTTTTTATTGGGGCTTTTTTTAAATGTTTAATTTGTTTGGTTCATATAAATTTATAGTATGTTTTTGTTCGAAACCTTTTTTTAGTTTAGATATATTTTAGTGTTCTGTGCTAATTTGTTTATTGACTTTTTAACTATATCTGATTATATATTTTTTATATTTATGGAAATCTATAATTTCACATTCACAGTCTACTTAGAGTTAGTATTGTACTTTTTCATGTACTTTCCTCACCATGAGTCTCCTTTATTGTAATATATTACCTGTATACACTGACAATTCTTGAAAAGACTGTTTTATTATTTTTGCCTTGAAATCAATCGTACATGATTTTTAAAACTTAAGAGGAAAATAACAGTCTTCTGCATCATTTTCCGTCCTCTGCTGCTTCAGTGTATATACCTCAAAGTTCCAAGTTGTCTGAATGCTATAATTTCCCTTTGGCCAAAAGAACTTTTAGGTATATCTTTTACCAATAAATTCACTCATTTTCCCATCTCCGAAAGGAATACCCTTATTTTTATCACATGAGTATATATATGTGTGCACTTATTGCGTGGGTATATTGAGATAGATTCTTACTTTGTAGCCTTCGCAGGCCTGAAACTTGGGAGTCCTTGCATCAGCCTCCAAAGCACTGGGATTCACATCATCAAGTCACACCATGCCCGGTGTGTTGCTTTCTTGAAAGTTTACATTATGGGTTGGCTTACTTTTGTTTGCTGGAGTTTTGAGATTTTTTTTTCACTGTGGTACTCTGTTGTTTTGAGGAGAAACCCACAGTCCATTTTCCTACTAATAGTCCCCCTGTTTGTAATTTATTCTTTTTCTTTAGATGTTTTCTGTAGTTATTTTCCAGAATCAATTAGATATATCTAACTAAGTATAATTTTCTCTTCCCTTTGTGTTTGTCCTTGTGGTTCACTGAGGTGCTCAAATTTTCAGATTTGTCTTTTGATAAATTTCCAAATGTTAGTTATTATTTCTTTATATTTTTTCCTTTCCCTTTCTCTTTATTCTCAATCATACCAAGTAGATATTTTTTAAAAATTGTATTGATTAATGGTGTTTACAGTGGTATTTCCATGTCGGAATGAATGAGTTGATTGAGCCTTCTACTCAGTCATCAGTATTCATCACTCTTCTATTTGAGCTTGCAAAAGCAACTTAAGGATTCGTTTTAGTTTCTACATATGGGGATATGTAAGCATTACACTTGTCTTTCTGCATCTGCCTTATTTCACTTAACACGATATCCTTCATTTACTGCAAATGACAAGATCTCATTCTTCATGGTTGAAAGATAACTCCATTTTGTGTGTGTATAAATATATACATACATGTATATATGCATACTATATTTATCTACAACTATTGATGACTGTCTCTTAGCTATTAAGAATGGCTCTTGGGCTGGAGAGATGGCTCAGTGGTTAAGAGCACTGACTGCTCTTCTGGAGGACCTGGCTTCAATTCCCAGCACCCACATGGCAGCTCACAACTGTCTGTAATTCCAGTTCCAAGGGACCTGACACTCATGGCAAGCATCAATGCACATAAAATAAAAATAAATAAATTTAAAAAATTATTGTTGTCTTCATTGTTGCATACCACAGAGTAGGAGAGCTGAGTGATGTGTTTCTGAATATATTTATTTTATTATTTTATGTGCCTGAGTGTTTTTGCCTGCATGTGTGTCGGCAACAAATGTGTGCTTGGTACCCATAGAGGTCAGAAGAGGGCATTAGATCCCTTGGAGCCTAGACTTAAAGACAGCAGTTGTAAACTGCCATGTGGGTACTGGGAACCAAACCCTGGTCTTCTGGAAGGACAGCAAGTGCTCTTAATAGCTGAGTCGACTCTCCAGCTCCTAATTTTAATTTTTGAGGAAACTTCCTACTGATTCCTGTAGTCGCTTTGCTTTCATTGCTGCTGACAGTGATGAACATTTCTTTGTCCTTACATCTTATCAGCATTTTTCTTTGTTTTGATAAGTAGCTGTTTTGAGTGGGATGAGGTGGTATTTTTTATAGCTAATTTGCATTTTTTCATTCTTAATCATATTCAATATTGTTTTGATATATTTTTTGTTTTATTTTTGATGCAGGGTCTCTCTGGCTGTACTCTGTCTGGCCTAGAGCTTGCTATGTAGACCAGGATGGCCTTGAATTAACAGAGATCCTCCTGCTGCTCCCTCCCCAGTGTTGGGATTAAAGGCATGCTCTACCATGCCTGACATTTTCATGGATTCTTTTGAGAAGTGTATTTTTAGAACATTTACCACCTTTTAATTGGACTAATTGTTTAGATACTAGCCCTCATCAGATGAATAGCTGACATCTTCTGTTGTATGACTGACTCATCACTGTTTTGCTTGCTATACAGAAGTCTTTTAGTTTGATGTGATTTCATTTCTTAATTATTACTTGTTTTCTCTTCTTCCATAGTCCTATCCAGAAAATCATCAGCTATGTTAGTGTCTTAATACATTTACCCTATGGTTTCCTGTAGATGTATCCAACCGTCTTATTAAATAAGAAACACAGAGCCGATTCAGAGAAGAAAGCCAAGAGGTCAGAGCTAAGAGCCTCACCCTTCCTGATTCAGGGATCCTCTTCAGCCAAGAGAGCTCTCCGAAAAAGGACCTACTTCTTGTGTGTCTGTCTTTAAAGTCTTCCTGTTCCGCCTTCTCATTGGTTGTAAACCCAAACATGTGACTGCCTCGTCACTGCCTGAATGTACCGCCCTCCAGGTCCTTAAAGGCGTGCGCCATCGCCGCCACGCACTTGCTATGACTCTAATAGCTCTGACCCCCAGACAACTTTATTTATTAAAACATACAATTAAAATCACATTTCAGTACAAGTAAAATACCACCACATTCCTTTCCTTCTAGAATTTTCAGTTTTAGGTCTTATATTAAAGCGTTTGACCCATTCTGAGTTGATGTTCGTTGGTCTTCAGTTTCAGTGTTCTGCATATGGAAATCCAGTTTCCCCTGGCACCTTTTGTTAAAGAAGCTGTACTTGGTCTGGTGTACTTGGCACCTTTGCTTAGATTTGGGCAGCTTTATGTCCTAGTTTGCATTCTGTTGCTTTGATAAAGACCATGACCAGAAGCAACTTGTAGAGGAAAGGATTTATTAGGTTTACAGATCCCCATCAATCCATTATTGAGGGAAGCCAAAGAAGGAACTCAAGCAAAAACGGAAGAGGAGGAATGATGCTTGCTGGCAACCCAGGACCATTTACCCAGTGGTGTCACTGTGCACAGTGGGCTGAACCCTCTCATCAGTCACTAATAATAGTAATAATAATAATAATAATAATAATAATAATAATAATGCCCACAAGCATACCTGCAGGCCAATCTGATAAGGGGGCATTTTATCAATAGAGGTTTCGTCTTCCCAGATGACCTAGTGTGTATCAAGCTGATGAAAAAAATGGACCAGTACATTGAGAATGGGTGAATTTATTTCTGGGTTGTCTGTTCTGGGCCATTGGCCCAAGTGTCTGTTTTTATATTGGTATTGTGCTTTTTTTGTTACTGTAGCTCTGTTGTATGTATGGACATCATCTGCTGTGATACCTATAGCCCTGTTCTTTTTGTTCAAAATGGCTGTGTTTTGTTTTGTTTTCTTCTGTCTAAGTTTATGTTGATTGGTTGGTTTTCCTGGTTCTGTGAAGAATGCTCTTTTGTATTTTGAGTATTGCATTGAACTAATAGCTTAGGTAGTGTGAACATTTTAACAGTGTTCTTCTCACACACGTGACAGGCCTTTCTGCCTTTTTAGTATCTCCTTCAGTTTCTTTCTAAAGATCTTTGTAATTTTCATTGTAAAAGTGTTTCACTTTGGTTAGCTTGATTAACAGATTTTGGTGGGGAGATCTCATGAGTTTATGCAAATTCATTGTTGGAGTGTAGAAAAACTACTGGTTCTTAATACATTTTTGTATCCTCTTTATAAAAAAGCACTTAATTGGTTCTGATATTTTAGTGAAACCCCTGATTTCTGGGACTCACAGAACTTCTAAAGCTCTCTGCTTCCTCTAGTTGTTGTTCAGGTTAGATTGTTGCTGTTGATAAACCTTTTCATTTGCTCATTCTTCCCTCTTTCTCTCCCATTCTTATATAAAGCCCATCCTACTGATTATTTGTGTTTCACAAATAGTATTTACCTAGTTTTTATTTTACTCATTTTTGTGTTTTTAATTCTTCACTGAGCTTTTTCTTGTTTTTGTTCAAATGTTCTTTATTTCATGAGCATATTAATAGCCACTTTAAGATCGGTTTCATTCTAGCATTTTAATCTTAGGCATCTGTAGATTATTTTTTCCTTAGGGCTTCCTGTTGCTTTGTGGGGGTAGGATGAATCCAGAGCCTTAGACCTCATGCAGGCCCACAGTTACTGTTACTAAATGATGCCACTAGCCCCAAGTATGACCCTTTAAGAGTCTGTGTTCAGTTGTGGCATGTGAGGGTGAGAATTCTTGCCAGAGAAACTGGCACCATGGTCACAAGTTACTCATATTTGGCTTTCTTATACTTTTAACATTGATGTTGAATTTTTGAGACATATACACTCTTTAAATGCAGACAGCATTGTGTGCTGTTTGGGAAACTCAAGTTTAACAGTGCGTTGGATGTATTGTTTAGGATATTGTTTTGTCGATTTTATGTGCAAGCAATAACAATAATATTACATCAGAGAGGCTTAAACTATAGATGTGTATTTCTCAGGTGAAGGCAGAGGTGTAGATTGGATCAGAGAGATACACAGTCCAGTTGCATGCTGTCATTCAGATGTCCAGATTCTTTTTAATCTTCTTTTTCTAGTGTTTTTCAGTTATTGCCTAACTCAGCTTTCAGGATAAACAAGACTATTCCCATCATATGTATATTCCAGTGCACAATGTGAGGGAGAGAGATTGCAGGCAAGCAAAGAAAAGCTGCAGATGTTCCACGTATTACTCACATTCCATTGACCATTGACATAGTCACATGGCCACAGCTAGCTGCAGATAAGTCTGGGAAAGGTAGTCCCAAGCCTGCAGCTATGAGTAGATAACTAACTGGCTGAAAAGGAGAAATGGGGAAGGTTGTTAGAGTCTAGCTCCACCCTACACTGTCCTATCATGAGACTCACTGAAGTTGTAAGTGGGTAGTTGTACCAGTAGAATTGATGGGATTAGGGCCAGTAGCATGCCATAATACAGTAAGAATGTAGACGAGATTTTAATAGCTACTTATTTTCATATCTAAAAAGCACAAAACTAGATGTTGGAGAATTTGATAAAATCCCTTCAGACGGTGTCAAATTGTTGGATATGCGAGCTAATAATTGTTTATTTTGTTCTTGTATTTTAGGCCTCAACTCCATATAGCATAGATTCAGATTCTTTGGGGAATGGAGTGTATTATTTCGGGAAGTGCCTCTCCAACTCTGGCAATCAACACTGTGACTAACAAAGTAATTTCACTTTTTCAACATTTTAAAATATATTTAGTTTACTTTTATATTTGCAATGGAGTTGTGTATGGTGAAGTTTATATATTTGTTGGGAAAAATTGGAAGGTGCTTACAGAGATCTTATGTGCTAATTTAAATTTCTGACTCTGCTGGTTCCAATTGATAGAATTTCTGAGCTAGTATTTTCTTTTATCAACTTGTTTTGAAAATTTGATTGGCTTTCCAAATAATGTGGTTGAAGGAAAAATTGTCAAATTTTATGGAATTTTTCTGTTGTAGTTTCTTTTCTTGTTGATTTTATAAAGTACTCTGACAAATAATTTGAGTGAGAAAGGGCTTATCCTGACTCACAACTTAAGAGTACAGTCCATCATGGCAGGGAACTAGGGTTACAGAATGATGAATGTCAGTACTTAGCTTGATTTCTCCATTTTTACATAGTCCAGAATCTCCACCCAAGGAATGGTCCTACCCACAGTTAAGAGGCCCCATCTGCAGTGATTCTAGATTCTGTCAAGTTGACAAAAGTAGTCGCCACAGGAGTCAACAGAGTCCAGTAAATCAAGCAATTTGCATGAGTCTAAGAGCTGTATAAAGATATTGTAACGGCAGTCAGCCTGTTTTTGTGATATTCAAGTCTGTAAATGCACCCAGAAATTGCATTTGGTAGTCTGTTGTATTTTTGGTGATGTTGGCGATTATATACATAGTGGAGTGCAATCTTTGTCAGAAGTCTGAACATGCTTTGACTCTTCCTCTGGACCACGGAGTCTTGAGGCCTTGCATCTTTGTTCTTTATGCTCACACTCTTCACTCTTGCTTTCACCTTGTCCCTGTAGCTTTTGCCCTCTTCTCTTCTAGCCTGTGTCTGCACTGTTTCTTCTTTTCACTCTTCCATTTTCTCATGCACATATGTAAGTACAAATGTATATATCATGCACCTATGGGATTTGTTTGTAGAAAGGTAAAGATTGTCAAGGTCCTATTCGTGACATAATCAGATTTCAATTTTGAAAGGATACTGGGAGTGGAGGTATAATATTTTTTCTTTCCACATGGCAATTTGTGGAATGATCACAGTCACTTAAGGGGAAGGGGGTGTTTGTGTTTCCTGGTGGTGATAGAGTTCTGTGATGTCCTAATAGTTTGGTTACTCTATCTTTGTGAATAAGCCCTACATAGACATCTGTACATCTGAATAGCATCTCTAATGATGGGCAGCTAAACTGAAAAATTTCTGATGAAGTGTATGGATTGAAACCAGAAATCTCTAATACAGCTTTTGCAGTAGTCTTAAGAGATGCTGAGGGCCTAAACATGGACAGCTAAAGTTATTAGGACCCAGGAAGAAATAATGTTAGGACTTTCTGACCAAGTCATATGATGTCCAAGAAGCTGCAATTTTGTTGTTGTTGTTGTTTGTTTTTGTTTTTGTT
This sequence comes from Peromyscus californicus insignis, assembly GCF_007827085.1. Lineage (NCBI taxonomy): Eukaryota > Metazoa > Chordata > Mammalia > Rodentia > Cricetidae > Peromyscus > Peromyscus californicus. The sequence continues at coordinate 33,937,103 of NW_026294573.1, read as the reverse complement.
TTTGTTTTTTTCTCTGTGTAGCTTTGCGCCTTTCCTGGAACTTACTCTGTAGCCAGACTGGCCTCGAACTCAAAGATATCTGCCTGCCTCTGCCTCCCAAGTGCTGGGATTAAAGGTGTGCACCACCACCACCCGGCAGAAGCTGCAGTTTTTAGATTTCTTTTTCCAGATACCCAATACCAGAAACACCGTTCTGCCTGTCTTTCCCCACCCAACACGTACACTTGCACATGTGCATAAGGGGCCAAAGAGGAAGGCAGCGATGGAGACAGAGACAGTTAGTGATTCAGGGACCGGGAAAATACAGCTGCCTGGAGCAGGCCTGAGTGAGGATACAGAAACCAGAGGGAGAGAACTATGAAATGAATGGATGGATATTTAGGAGACAAGATCCTGAGGACTCTCAGGAGTTGAGGTTTCTGTACGTAATATCAACTTTTAAGTATTTATTAAATCCAAATTCTGCAAGCTTGGGCTCAGATTTATAAACAAAGTAGACTCACTACTAGCCAGAATCTAGCAGTTTTTCCAGACAGGGGACAAAAATTGCAATCTTCAATGAGAGCTGTGGTGAATACTGCAGGCTGCCAAGTTATATTGGGTAGAGTTTGTTCTGTGAATAAGGAGAGGTGATGATAGACTAGCCTTAACTGTTTGTAGAGTGGTGGTGGATGAGTATTCTTATTAGAAGACAGCTGAATTCCATTTGGTGATCATCCAGAGCTATAATTTTCCATAAATTACTGATCAAAGTTCCATGCCTTTATAAACCACTACTACAGGTTATTAAAAAAAAACAATAAAAAGATCAAAGAAATATGATATAAATTAGAAAATGCTTGTAAGTCAATGAAAAATACAAGTGACTTAAGCCTATGATATATAAAGTAATGGCCTCAATTATGTATAATAGGCCTCAGAAATGTTAAATATTAATGACTTGAGTGTCTGAAAACAAGCAAAACAAATGCAGTGAAGGACAATGGTAATAAAATGAGAAGTCAGGAAGTAGAAAGTATTTTAGATTACAATAATCAACGAATGAGAAGCCAGAGAACATTTATAAGGACACAAAAACATGTCTGGAAAAGGTGAAAGTCACAATGCCTGGTATGAGGTAAGAAAGTACCAGGCAGCTGGGTGTGGTGATGCACACCTACAGCTCTAGCACTAGTCTCCAAACAACAGAAAGGTCCAGGAGGCAGAGAAATAGGAAGGAAGAAAAGAGCCATGTGGAGAATTTCAGCAGTCAGACCAGAAATAACATGTATGGTTGGACTAGTCTAGGAAAGATCATTAAGACTGTTAAGAATGCTGTTCACAGAGAAGCTAAAAGACATGTTGAAGATTTTATGTAGACACATGGGGAAATAAAAGAAGCTCTTAAGTTGTCAGTCACAGATATAACTTGATTGTTTACATAGAAAATTCAAAAGAATACTAATAAAACAATAGTGTTTTAAGATGTAAATTTAGTAAAACCTCTTGATAGTAGACTAGCATTTGATCTTAGAAATCAGTTGTATTTCTATAACTATCCACGGGAGATTTTTTTTTTATTTATATTAATTAACTGTGGGGAGGAGGACCACTGCACATGTGTGGAGGTCAGAGGATAACTTTCCAGAGTTTTTTCCTCCTTCCACCATGGAGGGTCTAGAGATTAAACTCAGGTCATCATATTTGGCAGCAAATGCTTTTTCCCATTGAGATATCTCACTGGCTTAGGATATTTTAAGGGAAACATTTAAGTTAGCATTAAAGTATACCAAGTACCTAGAATTAAATAAAAGATGAATTCTACATGAAACTTTAAATTTTTTTTTTTTGGTTTTTCGAGACAGGGTTTCTCTGTGTAGCTTTGCGCCTCTCCTGGAACTCACTTGGTAGCCCAGGCTGGCCTCGAACTCACAGAGATCCGCCTGGCTCTGCCTCCCGAATGCTGGGATTAAAGGCGTGCGCCACCACCGCCCGGCTGAAACTTTAAATTATTATTGACAGAAAATAAAGCCATAACTAAGTAAATACACAGTCCTTATGTAGAAGACTATTATAAAAAAAAAAAGTCAGTTTTTCTTCATTGATGCTGATGTGATGTCAGTCAAAATCCTGATATGCTTATGGGGAAGGAGGGAGGGAGGGAGGGAGATAGGTAGGTAGGTAGGTAGATAGATAGATAGATAGATAGATAGATAGATAGATAGATAGATGACAAACTGAGAATGTGGGGAGCCAAATGGCCAGAAAGAAAATATGGGGCTCAGTTGGTACAGCAGTTGCCAGTTGTAGTAGTTCCTTGCTTATTCGTGTGACAGAGTCCCTGACTAGAAAGAATTTAAGGGAGGAAGGTTTTCCACTCACTGTGGTGGGGATGCCATGGCAGCAGGGGCCAGCTGGTCACATTGCACCAGCATTCAGAAAGCAGAAAGTGAACAGTAAGTGGTGCAACACTATAGAATCTCAAGGTTCACACCCCCAGGAGACCTCACAACCTTCCCAAATGGCACCACCAACTGGGGGCCAAGTGCTAAATATGTGGGTGTGGGGGGACATTTCCTATTCAAACCACAGAACCTTACAAACACGAGTGCCTGGGTGAATCCTAGAACCCTTGTAAAGATGCTGGGCATGGTGATGTGCATTGTAACCCTCACACTGAGTGGGTGGAAAAAGGAGGATCCCTGGCTCAGTGGCCGTCCAGTTTAGCTTAATTGCTAAACTAAGTCAACGAGAATCACTGTCACAAAGAAGTAGATAACATTGCTGGTTGATCTTGGCACCTGAGGAGCTCCGGTCTGCACACACAAACTTAAAGGAGAATTTATTCTTCCAGATATTAAGCAAGAGAAAGCCTACTGTAAATGAAACTGTGGTGCTAACATAATTATAGACAGACTCTTTGAATAAATCCAGCAAGGTCTTCATTAAGTATACAAGGAAAAGTCATCTTCTGTTTAGAAAAGCCAATTGTAGATAGATCTGAAGTCTAAATTATAAAAGATAATGATAAAGTTCTCAGTCAGATAAAATATTTTTAATAGGCAGTAATATTTACAGCAGATAATGCAGTAGGAAATAAAGCTTTGTGAAAGAGTAAGCATAAATAATTCTAAACTAGGAAAACCTGTCGGTAGTTGTAGATATCCATATAATGAAACAGGAGATGAGGGTGACTGCTGACATGGACGGTTAGGAGAAGCATCAGCAGGGCTTGGGGAAAACTGTGAGGTAGTGTCAGCAGTTCCGAAAATGTAGTCAGCTATAGATGTCCAAGGAACTCAGTCCTTTGTAGTGAGTCCATTGAGGTCAGAACTTCATAATAACATATTTGTTGTTGTTGGGTTTTTTGTTTGTTTGTTTTGATTTTTTGAGACAGGGTTTCTCCGTGCAGTTTTGGTGCCTGTCCTGGATCTTGTTCTGTAGACTAGGCTGGTCTCGAACTCATAGAGATCTGCCTGGCTCTGTCTCTGAATGCTGGGATTAAAGGTGTGCACCACTGCCGCCCGGCATATTTGTTGGTTTTGTATTTGTATTTTCACTGGAGTACCAAAAGCGGTAGGTAAATTAGCCTACTGGCATGTTAGCCTACTTGAGGCAATGGCACCCTCTGTATTAGAAGGGCTCTGTATTTTTCACTGCCACAGAGCTCAAGCTAAACAAAACTTAAAACTAGGTTTACTTTGGTAAAGCAGGAAAAGTAGTTTTATTAAATTGTTACCACAGAACACGAGTCTGTTTAGTATTTATGTGTGTGGTTAAGTTGAAAGCTCCTGTGTTCACAGATTACTGTTTTTACTTGAAAGAACAACTGTGACAGATTATTTAGTTTGAGTGTTGGCAAATAATTTTTTACAAATGAACACAGTGATTCTGCTGCTCCAAGGAAAACAGTCAGCATTATCTGGTTCTTGTGGTGAAATCTTAGCTTTCAAATGAAAAACATACAATTTTAGGAGACTCCACTACAGTGAGTCTGCTACCTTTTCACTGCGAAGATGTTTCTAGTGGAATTGGGGTGATGTTAACAGGTATGATAGTGAAATATGTCAACACTTAGAAGGTCACTTACGAAATTATATTCCAGATGATGTTATAACGTGTAGATAATAATGTGCAGTTAATTCAAAGTACAAGGTAGAACAAATTTTAACTGAGTATAAAAAGTTTATTGCCATGGTTTCTAATTCCATATTTCAACTTCAGTTTTTAAAAACTCGATACTTGGTATGTTTTGATGTATCAAAGACTATCCACAGTTACGTGAGAAGTTCATTAATGTTTTTTGTACTTGCACTTAAAGCGACACATCAACAGACTGCATGTGGAAGCAGCTAATAAGGAGCTTGCTGTCTCCTATCAAGTCAGACATCACTCTTTCATTTTCTTCTTCACTGGAATGAAAAACTTAATATTAACATGTAGTTAGATTAATGACTATTTTAATTACCTTCTGATATTAAATGTTTACTCCTCCTACATTTTGTTTATGTTCTAGACAAGTATGTACTTTAGATTGAGAGCAGTAAGAAAATGGTTTCATGGTGATAGGGAACTGACATTTGAACGTGGAATCGGCACAAATGCTGAAGAAAAGACCACTGGCTTTCTGTTTCTTGCTGTAGGCTCCGTTGTGGTTTTGTGGTGCTACTTTCCAGCCCTCTTCACTTTAGGAACTGTGTATTCAGATGTTGCTTTTCTTTTCATTCCAGGTGACATTGTACAACACTGATCAGGACGGGAGTGATAGCCCACGAAGCAGCCTTAACAACAGTCTCTCAGACCAGAGTTTGGCATCTGTTAATTTGAACAGTGTTGGAAGTGTGCATAGTTATACACCGGTAAGTCCTGATGAAGTTTCTTTGTTGGATATTCATTTAGTACAAAAATTCAACCAAGCATACTTGAAATGCCAACTAAAAAAATGAAAATGTGGCCTAATGAGGTAGCTCCATGGATTCCATCCCCAGAATCCACATGGTGCAGGGGAAGAACTGACTTCTGCAAGTTATCCTCTGGCCTCCACATGTGTATCATGGCACATGCATGCCAACACATACATATAAATAAGATGAGTGAAAGATGAAATGTATATTTTTCTCTAATCAATTAATTCAGCTGGTAGAACAAATTTATTTTGTATTTTAGTCTAGAAAACAAAGTCTTGCTGTGAAGGGATTTGTTTATATAAACATCTTACTCTTGTATTCATTTACTACCTCTTAGAAGAAGATGACCCTTGGGTTATCAGATGTTCTTTTTGGAGGATCTGGTTACAGTCCTTCCTGTTAAACATGAGACAGACTACATGAATAGTGGGTTGCTCTAGAGGAGGAATCAATTTTATATGGCAGCTGAGCAGTTATATGACATGCAGTAATAGCCATTTGGAGACTAAGACAGACCTATCCCTCACTGAACCAGGGAGACCAATGAGAAGCTGCCCTATGGTTGCCTCACAAGATAGGAAGGCAGATGAAAGCTTACTCTTCACAAAACCACTTCTCATCACAAAGTCTGACATTAATATTCTGCCATTGAGCTTTTCCTTTATAATTTGTGTGGTCATGTATAAGGTCACCAGGATGCAGCTGGTGGAGCCATTCTCCTTCATAAAAGATTTTTAAAATATAAAAAGGTTTATTTTTATAATAAATTTATTTTATGGGTGTTTTGTATTCATATGTGTCTGTGGATGTGTATGTAAGGGCCTTTAGATTCCTTGGAACTGGAATTAGAGAAACTAAAGAAAAAAGAAAGAAAATTAATATTTTCCTTGTTACTGCAAATGGCTTATGGGCATCATTTTGAATAACTAATTTTCAGTGAGTGTACAGACCTTAAATTGCAGAACACTAAACAAATGGTAATTTATCACTTTTTGATAGAACCCTTCAAAAATACAGATGATAAAAGGCTGTAGGTGTAACTCAGTAGCAGAGCATTTGCCTAGCATGTGCAGGGCCTTGGGTTCCATCCCTAGCACCACAAAAAAAAATAAATATAGTCATTTTAAAAAAAGCTCATTTCAGGTTGTGCTGTTTTCAGAGATAATTCTTGTTCATAGCTGCACGATGCAGACTAGATGAGCTTTGAGCTTCCCAGCATTCTCCATCTTGTCCTAGGCCTGCTGGGATTCCAGGTGGATGCTCCTGCATCCAGTTCTGCTTGGATTCCAGGGACCCAAATTTCAGTCCTCATGATTGCATACATGTCATGGTATGCAGGCAGCTAACTCATGAGAGCATAAATGCACAAATATGCCTTTTAAACTTAACATACACTCAGTGCTTCTTATTTTTGAGGTGTTGGTGGTCTTTCACTGCTACCTGTATAACTCAAGGCTCCTGCCTGTTCCCTTTTGTTCAGGATCTCCTTTGGGTTTACAGATTTGGGAGTTGTTTTGGGTTTCTTTAGAGGGCAGGAGTTGGTATTAGGAGTGTTCTCAGGGTCTTGTACATTTTTGAGCAGGCCCTCCAGCAAGGGCCTTACAGCTCCAGTCTTCTGTAGTGTTTCCCTCTTCCATTCTTTTTTTTTGTTTGTTTTTGTTTTTGTTTTTCGAGACAGGGTTTCTCTGTGTAGCTTTGCGCCTAAAGATTTATTTATTTATTATGTATACAGTGTTCTGTCTGCATATTTGCCTACAGGCCAGAAGAGGGCACCAGATCTCATTACGGATGGTTGTGAGCCACCATGTGGTTGCTGGGAATTGAACTCAGGACCTCTGGAAGAGCAGCCAGTGCCCTTAACCGCTAAGCCATCTCTCCAGCCCTTCCCTCTTCCATTCTTGTCCCTTCAGTTCCTTCTTGGAGTAGAATATTATTTTAAGGTTGTTACTTTTGTTTATGTTGCATTTGTTTAACTCTGTGAAGCTGTGTTACTGTGCCTGTGTAAAACACCTGATGGTCTAATAAAGAGCTGGCCAATAGCAAGGCAGGAGAGAGGATAGATGGGGCTGGCAGGCAGAGAGAATATATAGAGGGAGAAATCTGGGAGAAGAGGTCTTGCAGCCAGAGAAGGAGGAGGACTCCAGAGGCCAGCCACCCAGTTACACAGCAAGCCATGGAGAAAGAGTAAGATTCACAGAAGTAAGAGAAAAGGAAAAGCTCAGAGCCAAAAGACAGATGGGATAATTTAAGTTAAGGAAAGCTAGCATGAAACAAGCCAAGCTAAGGCCAGGCATTCTTAATTAAGAATAAGCCTCTGTGTGTGATTTATTTGGGAGCTGGGTGGCAGGCCCCCCAAAAGAGCCAAAACAAAACCTTCTAGAAACGAAGAGTGCTGTTTTGGGCAGTGTCATATGTCTGCTGATGGTATTTGAACTTATATAAAGATGATACAAAGAAATAGAAACAGTGTTGGTAGCTTTATAGTATAGTGCAGTCCATAGAAATCACGATGAAGAGATAGGGAGAATTTCTGTCCCAGCAAGTCTCTCATGTGCATTGTCTTCACAAGTCATTGAATTTCTTTGAACTTACTGTCTTTCTTATGCATGTGGGGGCTGGATAGGATTTCTGTGGTTCCTCAAGATCCATGTCAATGATTTTTCTCTGTGACACTTAAAAGGTGTGCCTGGCTAAAGGATGGGAAAGCCATAGGCTGAGGTTATTGACTTGGATTCCAGAGCTGGCACTAATATCAAGCCATTATATTCATTGTTGTTTTTTATTAGGTGACTAACCATCCAGAACCAGTCTCTCAATCATTAACGCCTCAGCAGCAGCCACAGTACAATCTTCCAGAACGAGACAAACAACTGCTTTTCACAGAATACAACTTTGAAGATCTCAGTGCCTCATTTCGGAGTCTTTATAAGTCAGTTTTTGAGCAGTCACTCAGTCAACAAGGTGAGCTGCTTTTTAAATGTCATTGGTTTTTTTTGTAATATAAATGTTTTAATTTCACTTGCTTTATTTTAGAGTCTCTATGATGAGGTTTGGGTGAGGTTGTATTGTGCCTCTGGTTGCTTACTGACCTCTGTGTAGTTATGTTGTGGCATACAGAGTTTACTTGATTATAAGGGCATCTTCGAGCACTGTGCTGAAGAATTCTCACACCACAAGAATACATGGGTTATGTTTTTGTTCTGATTAGCATTAACAATGAGGTAGCCACTGGAGTTTAATAGCACCGTGTTTGTGGGTTTGTTTATGGCACTTTTTAAAAAGTGTGCGTGCGTGTGTGTTCACATGTTGTTTCCTTGCATGTGTATGCCTTGCTCTGTAAAAAAAAAATGCTACTGCAGGTGTCATACGACAGAAGGAAATGTGACTGTAAATGATCTTCTTCTGTTGTAGGTTTGATGAGCATCCCTTCTGAATCTTCCCAGCAGTCCCACACTTCCTGCTCCTATCAGCACTCTCCTAGCAGTACAGTGAGCTCTCACCCACACAGTAACCAAAGCAGCCTGCCCAACAGTCACAGTGGCCTCAGTGCCACAGGTAGTAATTCGGTTGCCCAGGTCTCACTGTCCCACCCCCAAATGCACACACAGCCCTCTCCACACACACCCCATCGACCGCATGGTTTACCACAGCACCCACAGCGTCCCCAGCACCCAGCATCACACCCACAGCAACACAGCCAGCTCCAGCCACCTCACTCCCAGCACCCCTCTCCACATCAGCACATACAGCATCATCCAAACCATCAGCATCAGACGTTAGCACATCAGCCACCCCCACCCCCACAGCAGGTATCCTGTAATTCTGGTAAGTTTCTTGTGCTTGTGTTTGAATAACGGAATTAGACCTGTCCTTTGTTATCTGGGTCTCGTGTAGTACTTACTACTGAAGCCCTTTCTACTTGTTTCCTTTCTTCTTTCTTTACTGTAGTCCTGTAATTACATCTCATTCAACCTATGGGTGACCTGAAGATTTCCTTAATTGAAATACATTGGCAGTATAGGCAAACTCAGCCTCACAGGGTTGTTGATTTTTTTTTTTTTTTTAAAGATTTTTGTATTGCCCTAGCCACTGCTTCTAGTGAGATTGGAAAGAGTGGAATGTGTGTGTAATCTGTTTGCAATCTTGTGATTCCATGTAAGTGTAAAAGAAACAGCACAGGTTCGGCTGTAAAGACTTGTACTTAAGTCCTTATTAGGCCCTTATGACAGAGTAAATTGCTTATTGTTTTTTTGTTTTTTAAGAGTTTCTCAGCAGGTAGTCTGATCTAGTCTCAAACCTGTGGTCTATCTTTTATTTTACTAAAATAAAAAATCAAAATGAGTATTTTAAAAATTTATCAGACAAAAGCTTTTTAAATTTTTTGTTTGACTTTAATGGTTGATTTTGTTTTCCTAGTTAATAATTCTAAGTAGATTCCATAATGTAATTGAAAATTTTCTTCCTTAATGAAATATTTCCTAGACATTTTGCAGTTATTTTAGATACATGCCTTGAGAAAGTTGTATTGTAGAATTAAAACTTTTTAAGGACAAGGCAGATGGTGTTGTATGCCATATAAATATCAATATATTCTTCAAAAACTTAAGCCTGTTGTTCATATGTTCTGAGGGAATGGTTAATGAACAGATTGGGTGGTTTTAGGAAATAGAAGTCTGTGGTGCTGCCGGGCGGTGGTGGCGCACGCCTTTAATCTCAGCACTTGGGAGGCAGAGGCAGGCGGATCTCTGTGAGTTCGAGGCCAGCCTGGTCTACAGAGCGAGATCCAGGAAAGGCGCAAAGCTACACAGAGAAACCTTGTCTCGAAAAACCAAAAAAAAAAAAAAAAGAAGAAGTTGTCGTCTGTGGTGCTAGGGAGAAAAGTCCAATTGGAATTAATGATTGGTACTCTCATCTTTGCCAGTGGTACCTTACTGAGAAGACAGCCCTAGGGAGTCAGAAGTAATCATAGTGTCCTGATACTATTTCAGTCCAGTGAATTACACCAGGTGAGGTGAGACTAGACAAATTTTCCTTAATAGAGGGGAATGGAAGGATGAGAGCAGGAACGGAAGCTACTTGAGTACCCATTGTGTACTAGACAACCAGATACATTATCATTCTTCTCCAAATCATGATTCTCCAAATCAAGTATAACTTAGCAAATTTTATAGTAGGAAAAGCATAGCTCTAAAGAGCTGAAGCTGTTTGCATAAGATGACATTGACAGTGGGTGGTGGAACTTAGATTCATAATGCTGACCTGACTTTGATACCCATAACACCAGGTATTCAAAAAGGAATAAAGCCAGCAACATTTATGCAGTGGGTAGCATTTACTCACTTCTGGAAGACTATGTTAAGGCATTTCTCATTCCTAAGGTTGCCTGAGCTTGTTAGCATCTCCTCTCACTGTATGATCCTATCCAGTCCCATAAGTTGGAACATTTCTTTATACTGTGTTGCTTCTAAATAGAAACTGTCCTTTATAACTTAGGAAGAGAATAGCTTTTTGGTGATGTAGGAGATTGAACCTATGGCCTCACCACACACTAGGCAAGTGCTCTAACACTGAGCTTTATCCCCCAACAACAGTGTATCTTCTAAGGTCAATTACAGAGTAGGAAAATGAAATTTGAAAGAGTCAAGAACACTCATTTGCATGAATTTCTCTGCCTGGTTATTATTTATACTGTACAGATGAAAAGGGCTAGTACCAAGTTTTGCTTATAAGGTGATTTGGCTGTTTGCAGACTGCCAGAATAGAGATTAGAAGACCAGCATTAAAGCTTTAAGTTCGTTGCCAGGATCCTACATTACATGTCTGTGTTCTGTTTCTTTTACTTGTAAAATGGAGAGAAATGGAAAGTTTATCTCTTTTGAAGGAGATTGACTCAAGGCCTAATACAGTTGGTAAATGTCCCTTTCTAAGACTGGACAGGGATCAGCCACTGTCAGAAATAAGGCCATTTCCTGCATGTATTCTTCCAGCAGTCACTATCCCAGAGTTAACAGTATTGTCAACATTACTTTTTAGGGGTTTCAAGCGATTGGTATGCAACACTCGATATGCTGAAGGAAAGCTGTCGAATTGCCAGCAGTGTTAACTGGTCAGATGTAGACCTTTCACAGTTCCAAGGTAAGGGCTGGTTCCTTTCACATAGAACCTCTTTTCTCTGAAACATTGTTTCTTTGTTGTTGAGGTCAACATCTCCTCCCAGGTATGTTGGTATGTGCCTGCTCTCCCAGCACTTGGTAAGCTGAGGTAGGAGGATCGCTGAAAGTGAGTCCATCTATGGACTACATAGCAAATAGTCCTCTAGCAGGGACACATAACAAGATTCTGTCTCAAAGAAAGAAGCAGCACCATCTTATATAAAGGCATGGCTTATGCAGTGGCAGTGTTCTTAAAGGACATTTGTAAAAACTTATAATAAATTGATATAGGGAGACATTACATACAAGATTTCTGCAGGAATATTAGCCATGTTTAAAAGAATCAGGTTTTGCCTCATCCCTTTCCTTTTGCTTGTGTGTTTGCATGTTTGTGTGTGCAGTTACTTTTTGAGGCCGTAGGACAATCACGAGTGTTGCTCCCCAGTTACTATCACCTTTTACTTTTTTCCCCATTTATTATCGTATGTGTCTGGTATGTGTATAAGGAGGGCCAGCACATACATACATACATGTGCACAAGGTGCACATGTATAGATCAGAGGATGATTCTTGTGAATCAATTCTGTCCTTCTACCATTGGCTCTTAAGATTGAATCCAGGTCAGCAGGCTTGCACAATGAGCATTTTTACACCCTGAGCCTTTGTAGCAAGCTTTCTCATTGGACTTTCTTTGGACCACCAGCCCCCAAATAATAACACGGAGAGTTACTATTAGTTATGAATCCTTGGCCTTAGCTTAGGTTTATTCCCAACTAGCCCTTATAACTTAAATTAACCCATTTATATTAATCTATGTGGCTCGTTACCTGTCCTCCATCCTGTTTCCATGCTCCTCAGATTCTTTTTTGAGACAAGGTCTCTCATTGGCCTGAGCTTACCAGGTAGGCTAGACTGGCTGGCGAGTGAGTGAGTTCCAGGGACCTGTTTTCACTTCCCCAAACACCAAGGTTACAAGGATGCCACCAGATCTGGCCCTTTTTTTTTTTTTTTTTAAATGCAGGTTTTAAGGCTTGAATCCAGGTCTGAGTGCTTCAAGCCTAGTACTTTGAGTCCCTTGGGTATTCTTAAATATCATAAACTGCTACATCAGAGGAACTGAGTGTGTGGAGACTGGGGGTTGAGAAGACTTACATTGGTGCTCCCGTGAAGTATTAGAGTTGTTATTCTCACTGTATCCCGCATCTTTCCTTGTAGGTCTGATGGAGAGTATGAGGCAGGCGGATCTCAAGAACTGGTCATTAGATCAGGTTCAGTTTGCTGATCTCTGTTCCTCTCTTAATCAGTTCTTCACACAGACTGGCCTTATCCACTCACAGAGCAATGTTCAGCAGAACGTGTGCCATGGTGCCATGCACCCAGCGAAGCCTTCCCAACACATTGGGGCAGGTATGGGCTTACATACACTTACATAAATTCACTGTCCTAGGGAACAGGCATGTGACGTGTCACTCAGGGTGATGTTGATCCATGTACATTGTGTTGTTTGTAAGAAATGAGTAATGGCAAATGATTTAAGTGTGTCTTTGAAAATTTGAGGTAAAAGACTATTCTGTTGTGATTTGTGTGAATTATTTACTATTATCCTTTAACATTTTTAACTTTTTATTGTTATTAAACAAGTCTCTAAAAGATATTTGCATTTTAAAAAAACATAGTTATGAAATTATTTCACTTTAAGTTTGTGTAGACTTGCTGCAAAAATCAAAATGTTCAATCTTCTAAGGATGTTAAAATGAAAAGTTCAAGGTTCTTTTGAAGAGTGCAGATAATGTCAAGTTGTCATTGTGAGGCTCTGTAATGAGGGCATGGAAAAATGAGAAATTATTGCATGTTTTTGCTTGTTTGTGTCTTTGTTTTGTTTTTCCCTGTGAAAATACAAGTGTTAGGAAAGTGACAGAATTTCAGCAAATTATCTTGGAGGTAACAAGCTGGGACTTAGACTTAGAGTCTGCTCCTGTTTCCCCATGTATGAGTAGAGGGGGTGTTGGACTAGGTCATCTCTGAGGCCATCTCAAGCCTGGGCACAGGTCAGGTTTTCCTATACTATTGAAAACTTGGGAGCAGCCAAATCTGGTGTGCCTTACTTTATTAATAGTAGAGACAGGCTTTTCTTTCCTTCCTAGGAAACATAGTGGTTGCTTTTTAGCTTTATTGCATTGGTTGAATCCAAGTGTAATTTATGTGAGACACTAGCATCCCTATGACGTGACCTTCTCAAAATTCTAGGTGGTAGGATGAAGGCTAGCTTTATGGCTTTCCTTCCCTAGAATTACTAAGGAGGGTCATGATGCTGTTTTTCTCAGTATTTTCCATTGTGATTCGATGTATTTGACCCTTTTGAGCTGTTAACCTTGATGGGTCTTGTAGTGAAAATGCCTTAAGAATCCCCCCAAATTCCATTTAAATAAGGTCTATGCTTCTCATCTGCAAACTTGTGATACATTTTAAAGTTACCTTTGCTTGGTTTAGCATGCCTTTGTGCACATCTTTACTGTTACTTTGTGTCTTGGCCACTTAGTGAATCAACCTGTGCTCACTCATATGGACAGTCAAGGGGACAATTCAGGCAGTAGAGATATGGGCAGCAGCAAAAAGAGCTTTTGAGCCAGAATGCCTGGATGCTAATTCCTGGTTCTGTGGGACTTGTGTCCTTGGGGAGCCTACTTAAATTTTTGAGCTTCCTTTGACTTCTGTAGAAAGAAGTGGGTGATTCCTGTCTGGCCTTCTGTGTGGGTAGTGGGAGGGTCAAGTGAAGTCATGAACATGGGTATAATTTTGAACTTTAGTGAAGTGGCAACTGCAGATGTCCTTGCCTCTATGAGCGTACGCTGGTGTTTCATAGACCAAGTCCATTTCAGAAGGATCCATTTCCTTCCTCACTCTGACTGCCTTACCTGCTTGGCTTCGTGGAGGTCACCATTCCATCAAGATTAGAATGCTTGCTTTGTTTTGCTGATAGTGGTAACATGTTTTCTCTTTTTCTGTTTTTTAATTTGATTAGGAAATTTGTACATAGATTCCAGGCAAAATCTCCCTCCTTCAGTGATGCCGCCCCCTGGTTATCCTCATATCCCACAGGCACTCAGCACTCCAGGAACTACGATGGCAGGTAGAGTGTGTGTACTACTACATTTGGGACCTCGAGTTTAACGCTGAAAAGCTTGAGCTGCATCGCAGTAAATGAGGCTACTTTGAGAAGGCATGAGCTCTCTTTTTACAGCCTAGGGTGCAGAGTATCTTTGAGGCTTTTTTGCTTTGACAGGACCTAATGCAGCTTTCAGAGGCCTGCTTTGACTAGCTTCTGTGGATTCTGTTCTATTACTTCCAGAGAAGTAATCCAACTATAGTTTCCAGGCTAAAGGTATAAGTTACAAGTAGCTAGAAGACTAGGGCATGCTATTAGAACTGGAAGGAACCTTAAAAATCCCCTAGATGAGGAATTGAGGTCGGGAGAGAAGCTGCCCAGAACTCCAAGGCTGACGAGCGGTTAAACTAAGACTCAGGTCCTGACACTGCCTCTCACTTACTTTACCTATCTGAGAAGAAGACAGTTAGCAGGCTTTGCCAGTGAGGGTGTGTGAGACCTGGAGAGAGCTGTGTGCCGAGCAGTGGGGAAGGAAGGGGCTGTACTCATGGATGGGCTTTGGATGAGGGGGAAGGAATGTGTCTCCTGTTACACAGCTATGATGTGTGCATGTCTGTCTGTCTGTCTGTCTCTCTCTCTCTCTCTCTCTGTCTCTCTCTCCTCTCTCTCTCTCTCTCTCTCTCTCTCTCTCTCTCTCTCTCTCTCTCGCTCGCTCACACGCACGTGTACGCTCACACGCACGTGTGCGCACACACACACAAATGATTTGTAGGCACCTCGGTACTGTGGCTGGAGCTCAAGCCAGAAGCCAGATTGCCATTCTCCTGCTTTGGCTTCAAATTAGCACCTGACGTTCAGGTTAACTAAAGACATGTTGGCACTTGTGCTGCTACAGTGTGATACATTGACAACCTTAGCATTTTGTAAAATCGTATGTTAAAGGATTCATGAGAAAAATAATTAACGGGTAGTTTTAAATTTTGTTTTTCAGAGTACAAACAACAGTAATATTCCAGTAAGAATTTCACAGCATTTCAAAGGCTTAAGTTCTACCAATAGAAGGACCGCTGTTAGTAAATTCTGTTACATCCAGTCTAACTGCAGTGGTGCACCAGTTACTTCTTTTTTTATTAAGAAAGATGTAGGTGTATGAGTGTTTTGCCTGTGTACCACTTGAGTGTCTGTTGCCCAAGGAGGTCAGAAGAGGGTGTCAGACCCAGTGGACTTGGAGTTGTAAGCCACTGTGTGGTTGCTGGGAATAGAATGTGGGCCCTCTGAAAGAAGAGCCAGTGCTCTTAACAGCTGAGCATCTCTCCAGTCCTCTGCTGTCATTCTTGATTGATGTAGTTGGGATTGAGCATTGGAGCAGAGCAGACTAGTGAACTGACTGTCAGCGTTTCTCTCGTGCCTTCCCCACTGCAGGCAGAAGAACAGAAGACCTGGTTTTGAAGTCAGGTAGACTGAGTTTAAACCTTGTGTGTTTGGAGTCAGTCTGTATAGCCCAGCCTGACCTTGAGTCTACGATCCTTCTCCCTGTCTCCTGAGTGTTGAGATTGCACGTGTGCATCATTATACCTGGAGTTTTGTTCATTTCTTTAAACCTGTTCTTACTAGAAAACAAGGACTGGAAAAACAACTTTGTTGAAGGCTTTTGATGGATTCCAGGCAGTGTCCCTATTCAGACCTCCTCTTTGGGGCTAGTTGGTCTCTTCCTGACTTCCCTCCCCAGGTCACTGCTGACCCTGCCTTCTTCTTTCCAGGCCATCACGGAGCCATGAACCAGCAGCACATGATGCCTTCCCAAGCCTTCCAGATGCGGCGCTCTTTGCCTCCAGACGATATCCAGGATGACTTTGATTGGGATTCAATAGTGTAGGCTTGTTTCTGCAAGACAGCAGACTCCAGCATCCTTTCTGTTCAGTGGAAGGAAGGACTAGAGTCCAGTTGAGGAAACAAAGTGATGTTACCAGTGCTATCTAAATTCCTTTTTGAAGACAATCAGAGATTCTAGCTGGGTAACTTACTGCTTTTATCTGACCCAAGCAAGAACACGTTTGTCTCCCGCCAGTGCCCTCTGTAGCTCCTAACTGTTGTGATTTGGACAGCTTTTTGCATATTTGTGTCAGTTTGATGTTAACCACAAGTGCCAGACTGATTTTTCAGACAGAGCCTATTTTGCTGCAAGCAGTTTATGGATACATATGTGTAAATACGTGTACAAACATTACTGAAAGGCTTCAAGGTTTTTTTCTAATTGGATTATTGTGTCTTGACAAGAAAGTTACTGTCAGTTTTTATTCCTCTTTAGGCCGTTTTCTGCAGGATGCTTTCAGACGATGTAGGGAGCTGAAAGGAAATTGGTCTTTCCAAAGCCCAGTTTCCTTTATTTAATATTCAGAAATAGGAGTAATCATGAATTCCAGCGAGTAAGTCAAGGAACCTGGAGTTGGTACTCTCCGCAGTGCAGAGGTCTGTTGTTCTTGAGCAGGCTTGTAACGCAGGGAGTTGTAGAGTGTGTGTTGTTTGTTTCTGTCAGTGTGTTTCCTCAGCCGCATTTGGACAGCTCTGAAATGTGTGGACAGATTGAAGCTGGATATTGATTGGCTCTTCAGACAAATCAAGGTCTCCACATTCATTTAAGTATTTATTATTCAGAAGTGTTATTTTAATATTTATTGCTACTTTCTGTGAATGCACAGCTCTTTTGGGTTCACTAGGGAGAAACTTGTCTGAAAGCATGGATATTTTTTTTCCAGATAAAAGTTTACAGACAAAGACAATCAGAAACATTTGTCATTCTCTTTATCACCACTCCTTTTACCAAGTGAGTATGCTTCCTATCTTATTTAGCCGTCCTGCTGTTGGAGACTTAATAGCTACCTAGGAATTTCCTGGAATCTGAATCAGAGTCTGTTTAGGCAGCAGGATATGGAGGCAGGTTTATACAGCAGTGTCCTCGGTGTTTTAGGTAACGCTGGAAGGGGCTGTAGCTCCAGAGTCTGTCTGCTGACGTGCTGGTGGGTCTGTGTGCCCAACAAAGAAACACTTAGAGCTCTTATCAGTTGCTTGTTCGTGTTACGTCACAGTTTGCATGGGTTGATTGTGTTGATTTTATAATGAAAGTAGAAGAAAGGAGATTCTCCTCCCCACAGTGAATAGATTTTTAATTGTTCTTTACAAAGAATCTGTTTTAATGAGGAAATAGTCTGTCAAATCAAGGAAAAATAACTGCTCACCAGTTGCTTGTTAGTGTCTCTGGGCTCAGCAATGGTAAATCATGTAACTAAGCCTCAGCAAGTCTATGGTTGAGTAATCTCTACTTGAAGAAAGGTGTGTGTGTGTGTGTGTGTGTGTGTGTGTGTGTGTGTGTGTGTGTGTGTGTGTAAGAGAGAAATATTGATGGATTTCTGTCTGTGTACTCATGGAGTGTTGCCTGGAATGAATCACTGAGAAGAAAGCAGAGCTTTGTGCATCTCTGTTGTTTGGGTCCCACTTGGCATGAAAAGGAAGCTCAGGTACAGCCCCTCAGATAAGTGAAAATCAGAGGATTCTCAAACAGCAGCCAGCAGGCCTCTCTTGGAAGGACCAGGCAAGATGAGATGAGATAGATGGCTACCTGCAGAAGAAAGCATAGGAAGATGGGGTTCCCAGTAGTTTACCCAAGTCTCGGTTTTCTCCAAACACCCAAACAGCTGCCCCATGACTAGGATTGCTCCCAGCAGTGTGCACTTGAAATAACGGGTGTTGGGTACTGCAGTCTCTGAAACAGAAAGGCTTGGGTGGGACCACTGGTGATGATTTTACAAATTATGTGAAGCTAGTATCCCATTTGGCAGTTATTTACTGATTTGCAGTGATTGGCATATTTATTAATATTTGAACTGACCAAGAATGGCACTTGAGACCAGACTCGTCACTCTTCTGTGACCCTGTTCCCCAGGGGCTCAGAGCAGGCCCCAGTGGGCTGTGGCCAGACAGGGCTACCTGGTGGGTGCAGAGTCCCTCTAGTGGCCATTTCTGTTGGTAATTGATGATACAGAGCAAGTTCTCTTAGGCTTAAATTGACTGGAGACTAATAACCGTACATAAACAGATGAGGTGCTCTGTCCAGGAGAAGAGTCCGACTGGCATTTGTGGTAGTGTTTGAAATGTAAATGTATTCTTGTGTGTTCCTGTAAATATTTAATACACGTCTCTCAAATGTCCTTTGAAGTGGGAGGGGATCGACCTTGGGATAATTTCAAATGGAATAGAGTATTTTGATATGTTCATCGAGAGGGTGATGTGTACATACCTATATTGTATATATGTGGTGACATGCATTGGCTTTTGTGCAGAAACAACCTGCTCTCTGTGCTGCTGTTGGACAGTCAGTGTTTTAATGTTTCTACAGTTTTCCTATTGCACGATTTCATATTCTGCCGATGGTGAGTGGCACCCATTCTTTGTAACCGTTTAGTGCTGTAAAGAAATATTCCAAGTGTCATTAGGATCGTCGCTGCCAGAACTGATATGCATGGATGGCACTTAAAATAAATATATTATGATAACTGTATTTGCAGCCTGATGGTCTGTGTCATTTGCTGCAGTTGAAGGGCCAGATTGGAACCTGTGGCCAGGCCAGGAGCCCTTGGGAGTCTGAGACTTGCCTGTGCATTGCTGCCTTACACTGGGCTGAAAGTTGGTTTAGTCTCTGTACTGCACTTTTCTGAGCAGACACTTGGGGGAAGCTCTCCAGAGAGAACCCCAGAGCTGAGGGGATCCCAACCCTGCCTTTAATGAGTAGAACCAGGAGCAATGCAGCAGCTGGCCCGGGAGGCCACTTGGAAGTTTCTCTGGTGAGGAGAACAGTGGCCTAGGGATGCCCCTCAGAGAAGGCATTGCAGCTCAGCCTCCAGAGCGCCCCAGGCCAGAGGTTAGGCTCCCTGACACTGGTGTTCGCATCCTGCCTCAGGACTGGATTAGAGTGCAGATTGTGGGTTGAGGCGGGAACAGGTTCAGAAAAGGCTGAGCAGTAGACTGGCAAGAAGCCTGGAGACCGGCACTTGGACACGGAATCTCCCTTCATCTGTGAGAGCAGAGCTTCCTACCACTCTGCAGTCTGTCCAAAGCTTTTAAGTTACCCTGCACACACTGCAGGAGCATCGGTGTCTTGTGTTTAGAGGTGGGAACAGGCTCGGAAAGGAGAGCCCGCCTCAGCTTTTGCCACTAGTTGTGGATTTAGGATGGTTCTGTCTGGGGCAGACTCCAAAGCTCTCTTCAACTCCACAGTTTGCCAAAGCCAAGGACAGTGACTACTCAACCATTTTGTGCATGTGTGTGCGTGTGTGTGTGTGTGTGTGTGTGTGTGTGTGTGTGTGTGTGTGTGTGTACAGATCTCTTAAGGCAAGCCTGGGCCATGTTCCCATTGCAGGCAGGTTTTGGTCACCTAGTGTTGATTGGTATGCAGCGAGGGTATACCTCATCTGCTCAGAGGAAGTGGAAATAGTCATTGTGCTGCATGTGTATTTCTCCCAACTTTAACATGTAACTCTGAGGGCTGGTCTTTACATGTGACCCTTGCCAGCTGGTAAACATCCTGGACAAACTATGGGAATTCAGTCAGTCTTCATAGACTGGGTATTCAAAACTTCACACTGGTGAGGGCCTTAGAAAAGTGATTAATGATACCATCGTGTTGTGTTTTGTTTATTATTTCCTATGCATTGGTGTTTTGCCTGCATATATATCTGTGTGAAGTCATACAGGTTCAGATCCCCTGGAATTGGAGTTAGAGACATTTGTGAGCTGCCATGTGCCTGCTGGGAATTGAACCCGGCTGTTCTGGAAGAGCAGTGAGCACTCTCAACCGCTGAGCCATCTCTTCAGCCCCTATCATATTTTGTTGAGAGCATTTAGACCCAGTAAAGGAAGCAGCTTGTTCCAAGTCACACAGCTCCTTAGGGAAAACTGAGGGAAAGGATGGAGAGCCGTCGACCTAGCAGCAGGTCAGATTTCCTATAAACAGGTGGGAGGGATGGCTCGGGAGGCAAAGCCACTTGCCCCCAGGATTGATGACTTGAGTTCAGGCCCCTCAGCTAGTGCTGGAAGGAGAGAACCACCTTCCACAAGTTGTCCTCTGACTGACTCCCCATGTACACCTCGTCTCTCTTGATCGACCGTAACCTGTTGGTGTGGTGTCGTGGCCCTGTTGTGTGAAGAGGAGACAGCTTTGGAGACGTGAGGAACACTGCAGCTGCAGCTCTCTGGGAGAGCATGGAGACTTAAAGGTTAGCACTGTGTGAGATGGAATGTACGTGTGAGCCGGAATCCCACCATGAGTGTGCCCATGGTTGGCGTGCTGTGCCGTGTGCACTGCTCTTGGGGGCAAGTCTATTGGTGAAATTATTAAAGCCACTCCACGTAGTTAAAGGGAGATTTATTTAATAGCATAACTTACAAATTAAGGGATAGGTAGGTCGCGGAGTCTGGGGAAGGTGTATCACAGTCCAGCGGTGTTCTCTGGAGCTCTGCTCGGTCCACCTCCACCGTCCAGGGTCCCGCAACTGAGAGAGCGCCCGCCGATCCAGATCTCGGGTCCCCAGGCGCCTCCCTTGGCCCCGCCTTGTAGGCGTGACAGTTGCCGAAGTCTCAATGGGGGTTGGAACTTCCAGATCAAAGCTGGAATGGCTACCCACTACACAAGTCAGCAGCCTCTTCTGGAGTTGGGGATAGTCTGCAGCCAGGTAGAACAGCAGCATGTTGGCTTGCTCAGACAGTCCCTGCGTGGAGTAAACTCAAGAGAGTTTTGAACTTCCTCCTGTGTTCCCCCCCCATGTCTCCTCTCCCCCCCATCTGATTAATTGACAAATCAACATGGGAAAAGCAATTGGCTGCATGCAAACCAGATTCCAGCCCCCATAAGGGCAGTTGCCAGATCCCAGCTCTTGAACAATGTCCCAAACAGCATGGACCCCAGGAATGCAGGATGGACAGCTGCTGTTTTTCCCAAATACCTGGAGTAGATCCCTGGGCCTGATTGTGGTATCTCCACTATGAGGTACTGCACTCAAGAGGCAGAGGCAAGAGGGTCTCTGAGTTCGAGGCCAGCCAGATCTACACAGCTAGTTCCAGGACAGCAGGGCCATGTAGAGAGACCTTGTCTCAAATTAATAAAGCATCTGAGACACAGAGATAACTAAACTTACCTGCCCAGGGTAACCCTGCTCTAAGTGGCAGAGCTGGTAATCATAGCAGCAGTAGGGCTGAATGTCAAAGCTAGTCCAAGTAGCCTTGGACCTCTGTTTTCATCAGGTTGCTGTCTGTCCCAGGGCTTCCTAACTGTCTCTGAGTATTGAAGAACTTCAGAAAGGCAGGGCTGGAGAGGGAACTTAGTGGCTAAAAATGTGGTCTCTTGTGGGGGACCCTAGTTCCTTTCCCTGCACCTGTGTCGGGTGGGTTCAGTGGCTCACAACTACCTGTAACTCCAGCTTCAGGGGATCCAGTGTACTCATGCACAACAGACACATACACGTAATTTTAAAATAATAAAAGTAGGTCCTTAAAATCATGGCAAGTGCCTTTAATCCCAGCACTCGTGAGGCAGGGGCATGGATCTCTGAGTTCGAGACCAGCCAGGATTGTTGCACAGAGAAAACGCTGTCTAGAAAAACAAAAACAACAAAAATCATATAAAGCAAAGGCTACACAGAATGCCTGTGACCACCAGGGGGCGGGATTGCCAGCCGCTTGCCTGTTTTCCAGAAGGGTTCCTTCAACTCTGAGCTGTGCCAACCCTCCCTGTCTGGGCCCCCTCCTCTTGCAGGGTAACTCCGCTGGCTGGAGAAGCCCGATCCCTTGCAGTTCTCAGCCTAAGCTCCAAGTGGGGTTACTTCACAGCTGCCTTGGCTGGACTATAATGTAGCTTACCACCCCCAGGAATGTCACCCCAAATCTTCTGCCCCCCGGGACCTGCTGATGGAAGGACGGACATTCTTCCCACAGGCGCCACTCAGGCAGGTCCCACACCTCTCCCTCCCCAGCCCTGCCTTTGAGCCTGCGTGGGCCTGGATGGTGCCCCATGCACTGCTCTGTCAAGTGCATAATGATTATTGCCGCCATTTGCCAGCTCCCTGCCCGGTACTTGACAGCCATTATCTGCCCCAGCACTCCCAGCCACCTCGTAAGGTCAGTGCCATTATCTGCCTTTTACTGCTAGGTATTGCCACTCTGAGAGGTGAAGTGGTGGCCCAAAGGTCACTGCCAGTGTGAGGGGGAGGACAGAGCCCAGATCTGCCTCATTCTGGTCTGTGCTTTCCAGAGAGGCCGATTTCCTCTTCCACAACAGTCCCAGGTGCCCTTGACCTCCCTCTTCCCAGCCCACCCTACCCTAGAGCCTGCCCGCTTCCCTACTGAATGTCACCTCTTTGCCCTCAGGCCCCCCAAAAGGTCAGAGGGCAGCTTCCCATCCCAGACAAATAATAAAGCTGCCCAAGGACATTTTTCACCTTCCTGTCCCATGCCTGAGTGATGCTCAAAATGGCAGGAATGGCCCTGGTTCACTCAAGCATAGGTGTGTGAGGGTGTGTGTGTGTGTGTGTGTGTGTGTGTGTGTGTGTGTGAGAGAGAGAGAGAGAGAGACAGACAGACAGACAGACACCATGATGGTTGAGTGGATGTCACTGTGTAACCCGAATGGCTATAACTGATTTTATTTCCCATTGTGTATGTGTGTGTGTGTGTTTCCAGTTTGTATGTGTGGGCACACGTGTGGATACATGTTGATGTAGATGAGGATACTTGTGGAGGCCCCTGACTTGAGGTCAGGTCAGTGAACCAGGTTCTCAGTCAAACCCAGAGCTAGCTGATAAAGGCTAGTCTTGCTAGCCAGCTTGTCTGGGGGATTCCATCTCCACCTTCCAAGGCTTGCCAACCCACCCACCCAGCATTTAGGTGGGTTCTGGGGAACCAGACACCAATTCTTAGGGTTGCTCAGCAGCTTGGAGGTAGAGGGACAGGTCGGGGGTGGGGGGTGGGGAGGCTCCTCAGACTGCTTAGGAGCATCTCTCTTCCAAGCTCCTGTATCCTAGGCAACGCTCACCTGGGATCAGGCTTCTTAGCCAGGTGCTGTTGGAGTTGGGCCCTGGAGTCTCCTGTAGATATGTTTTCTCATCGCATGTCTGGCTTGTCCCTGTTGCCTCTCTCCCTTTAGTGTTGTTTTGAGCTAGACAGCAGATGTATACCTGCGCCTGCCCAGGCCTCCTCATCCTAGCAGAAGCCGATCCCTCACTTTCGGCCTGTGGTTCAGATTGCTGCGGACCTGAGGGCCCAGCACAACCGATGCTTAAGGCAGCGGGGGAGAATGTCAGCTGTGGAGTCAGGTTCTAGGATTCTTTGTGAGCAAGACACCACCTTCCCTGAGCCTCAGTTTCCTCTTTTAACATGGGAACAAAACTCCTTACCTCAGAGTGGTGTTGAGAAGCTGGCTGGAAGACACATGGCAGCTGGGCATGACACATAGATCCAGAGGAACTTCCCTTCTTCCCTACTTCCCTCTGCTCTGACCAAGTTGCCAAAAATAGCTGGTCCCCTGCCCCCCACACCCTTGCCCATACCTGCTGAGATGGGCTATTCCTTTCTTCCTGGATGCTTGCTCAGCAGTGGGAGCTCACCATCTACCCCCAGCCCTCGACCGAAGCGTCTTTGTACACAGTGGCCCTGCCAAGGTCTTAAACCGTTTCTCACTGTCATCGGGCCAGTGCCCAAGCTTGGTGCCGTTTGAGCCTGGCTGTGCTCCAGCCCAGGCAGCTCTCCTCTCCTGGACACCTCAGGGAACTGAGCCCAGAGCTTTCCTCTCACGGTTCCCAGCATGTCGCACAAGGAGTCCAGTGGAGTCTGTCCACGTCCTCTCCCAGCTTGGGTTTCTCCGAGAGTGTGTGTGTGTGTGTGTGTGTGTGTGTGTGTGTGTGTGTGTGTGTGTGTGTGAAGGGCACTCCTGAGGGTGCACACTCTACCTGAGTCTCTCCTTCCTGCCCTCCAAGGTGTGAGGTTGTCTCAGCGAGATGCCTCCAGAAGGGGGAGGAGGAGGCAGCTGCTGTGTGTGAATGGGAGAATGGGAGCAGATGGTGAATGGGTGCCCATCCTCTCATCCGGGCCATCCACAGGGGGATGACTGGACTGGGCAAACAAGCAGACACACCTTCTCCACTCCCCAGCTGCCCCCTGAAGCATCAAGAGAAAGCGCCCACCAGCCTGGGGGAGGGGAGCTGGGCTTGGGCTCTGGCCAGGGCCTCCAAGCCCCACCAGCTGCCACTTCCTGTGTGACACGGAACCCTCTGATGATCCATTTTCTCCTCTGCAACGTGGGCGTCGCCGACTCGCGGGCCACTTCTCTTTAAGGGGAAGTGTGTGTGCGGTGCCAGGAACAGTACAGGAGGCCCGGCATTGCGCCCAGGAGAAGAGCAGCTGCTTCTTTGGCGTTTGAGAAAATTGGATTCAGTTCTGGAATTTATAGCTATATGACCACAGTTGTCGCCAGGTCCACCCGGCAGTAAACCTGAAAAGTGGTGCCTTCCCCTGGCCTTCAGGGTGCCCAGAGTGTTTACACGTGTGCTGTTGGCCCTGTGCCTTCCTGCCATGCGGTCAATACAGCTGACCCAGCAGCCATGGATGTGTGTACCCTTGGCAAGTCGTGGTTTCTTAATCTCGCCGAGTTCCAGCTCACCACACCACCCCTTAAAGTGAGATTCTACAGTTATTTCTTACTCATCTCCACTTACTGCCAAAGCTGTTAGGAGGCTCACAGCCACTGGGATTCTCAGGCAGTTATGGCTTCCTATGGGTTCCCATGGCAACCAGAGATTGCTACACCCTCGAAAGCACATTTACAAGCTTCGCAGGTTGGACCAAAATGCAGACCACACCTCTCTCAAGGTCACACAGAGCAGGCTGTTTCTGGGCCTTGTTTGGTTTAGGCCTGTGGGCTTACAGGCAGGAGTCCTGTGAGTGGTAAGTCTCTAGTGGACTTGACCTTAATGGTAATCACAATGAGGTCATCTAGACACAGCCTTTAAACCAAATGTGCTAGCCAAAAGGAATAGTGTCAGTCTACTTGGGAAGCCCAGGGTGCCCCCACATCTGGCAGAACCCCTCCCAACCTCCAGCAGTGGGGGTGAGGGCCATTTGTATTGGGAGTAGTGTCAGTCTGATCCCCAGAGTGCTCTGTCTCAAGAGTTGTCAGCCACAGTTGTTAACTGCTGTGGATATCAGTGCCTAGGGCAAGCCCTGCCATCTTCTGGATTCCCTCTAGACATGGGGGCATCCACTGAATTCCAGGCCTTGTCTGAGCCTTGGGCATACAGCGTGTGCTGCTGGCCTCGCGGAGTGTGATGGGAAGGCCTCCAGAGTGCAGGCAAGTGGGCTTACCTCCGGGGTTCAGGGGCCCCCGAAAGTTGCTAGAAAACACTGAACTCTGCAGTGGGACGGCCCTCTTCACCTTTCTTCAGCGCAGAAGCTGAGACTCTGGTTATGTGACTTTGAAAAGCTGAAGCTGGGATCAGACCTAGGGGCAGCCTAGCTCTCGGGCCTAAGCTCTGGCCTCCCTCCCACTCCTGTGTAGTGCTTTGAGATCCTGGTTGGACGGCTACTCAGCAGGGGCTACGTTATGACCTTGAGTGCCAGCCAGGCAGTCTGGCTTTCCTCTGAGGTTTGGTGAGAGCAGCTGGTTGTCCCTAGATGGTGATGCAGCCAGGTCCAGGAGGTGCTGTGGCTGGAAGGCCATGGAAGTGTGCTGGCTTGCCAGAAGAGGTGGTCTTGGAGTATGGGAAACCCAAACAGGAGTCACGAAGTGACCGAGAGAGGCATGCAGGGTGCTGAAGACAAGCTCCAGATTCAGGGTGCAAGCTTGGGATTCCAGGAGTACAACTACGCTCCAACTTGTAGCAGCTTCAACGCAGGCTGATGAGGTCATATGTTCCCTATAAAGGAGGCAGGGGGACTGAACTCAGAACTGGCCCCAGGTTGGGCAGGGGCAGTAGTGGGAAAGGGAGAAGAGGAGGGTCCTGCTTCTCAGAATAGTCCCTGGTGTTGGATAGGGATAGGACCTAATAGCTACTTCCTCTTTCCCACAGTGTGGAACTGCGTCATCCTGATCAGCAGAAGAGGCAGCAGGGGTGGAAGAAGCCCCCGCCCCCTCCCCCAATCCCAGCCACACCTTAGGAGGGAAGACAAGAGCCACTTTGAGTCGGAAAAGGGTTCCTCTAGCCCAGTCCCACCCTAAAACCAAATCAAATCCCAGCAGAGGTCTTACGTTCCCACGTCATCCCAGACCTAACCCAAATCGTAAACTCAGCCCCACCCTCCCTCCATCCTCACTGCAAACTCTACCCAATTGCAATGGTACAATTAATCCGAACCCAGCCCAGCGTCTTCATGCTCATTAGTATCCACCTCAAGCTCCGTCCTAACTGGGAATCCACTTCCAAACCCAACCCTAACATCTCCATCCCCAAAGGCCAGCTCAAGCTCTAACAGGAGCTCCCAGCCGCTGACCTGCCTACTCTCAAGTTGGCCAGTTTACCCCTGCCACCCCATGCACCTCTCAACAGTCCCCTGTCCTTTCTGCGACACCACATCATTCCTCCCGTTCACAGTTCACAGCATCAGTGACCTCACCTCCAACCCAGCTCACTGCTACCCTGCAGCTGCATATCCCTGCTCCGCTACACCCTTGCTAGGCCCTTGAGCACACCTAACACTCAGCAGAGGCCAGTGTGGAGCACATGGACTGCACATGGACTTGTCTGCAGGCACACAGACACTGTTCCCCGAAGTACACACCCACCTCCTCACATACATGTATAAACATGGACGAATACACATACACACACTTTAGTGTGTATACACACTCCTAGCATATACACATCTCCATGTTCACACACAGGCACCTCATTGCGAGCATACATACACACACACACACACCACACACACATTCATCCTTACCATAGATAATACTCTTTAGTGTACTCATGCTTATAATCAAGCATATACAAACACCTCAGTGTATGTAATACTCGGGTATACATAGGCACACACATCAGCACCCTCAGTGCCCCTACACACAAATGTACACACACTCTTCAGTGCCCACAACACACCTTTGCACAAATCCCTTTCAGAATACCTACATATGTCCTTCAAAACACACCTCAATGTACTTATACACATCTCAGTATATGCACACATGCTCCTTCAGTGTACACACACACACACACACACCTCTACGTACATACAAGATACATCTCAGTGCATGCAGGCATTTGCGCATGACCCCACAGTGTGTGTGTGTTGGGGGGGGGGGCGGGGCTGGGATGAGACGTAAGTCCAGTCTAGCGTAGGACAGCATTGCAGGACTAAAAATTCCCTGCCCCTGTCCCTCCCCTGCCCCTCCCCCTGCCCCTGGGTTAGGCACTTTCTAGTTCCTTCTTCCCAGGCTCCTCTCCCCCCAGGTCCTTCTTCAGTACTGACTCTCCCATCTAGGGATGCTTTCCCTCACCCTGGCTATGTGGGTATGCAGCCAGTGTGGTGGAGCAGCAGGAAGAAAAGGCCCCGGGACAGTGTTCTCTAGGGCCCTGGGGCTCATACACCCTAAGTCCTGCAGTGAGCACACACACTGCATTAGGCATCTCAATCCCAACGGGCCGGATTGGAGGGGCCCAGATCCACACATCCATCTCAGCCACTGAGAGCAGGGTGGGGCAGGGAAGAGGGGCCAAACCACCTGAGGACCTGCTGTAGCTAGACTAGGCAGCTGGCCATCAGAGGAGACAGCGGGGGACCAGGAGCTGCTGCCGCTGCTGCTGCTCAGCTAACAGCACCTTCATCAAGGGCTTCCTGTGTGCCAGGGACTAACTGCACAGAACACCTGAGTCCTCTAGACCCCTACCTAGCACAAGGGCATCTGCCAGCCAGGGAGGTATTCACATTGGTCTGCCTAGAGAACCTGGTGGGACCATGAGACTTGGAGGGGAAACATCTGCCAGTGACTTGCTAACATCAAAATCAAGCAGGTGGTGGGATTTGAACGCACGCCTGAGAACGGCAGAGTTGAATCACAGAGACCAAGTCTGTGTTCCCAACCTCCCCTTTCTCCTTTCTCTGGGCTCACTTACTCTTCACATCCCCCTGAACATTCCAGGCCCGGCTCACCTCTCGCTCCTAACACAGCCTCTGTGGACAGAAGCACCCCATCCTCAGGCCTCTGCATTGACTTGAGCTCCTTGGGGAGGCTTCCTGTCCCTGATGGGAGATGCCGCTTTCAGACTCCCCACCCCCCACACTAATGGCCCTCTCTCTGTTGTCATTGTCGTCACAGTCACCTTTCTGGGCCTCTTTCTTCAAGGGCAGGGTGGGGTCTGCAGGGCCTGGCCCAGAGTAAATGCAAGAGCCCAGCCCAGCTGTGGGTCAAAGTAGTGCCCAGGGAGGGGCTGGGGCTCTGTTGATCTCTTATCTTCCAGGCTCCCTTGGCCTTATCTGATGAGGCTCAACAGGCAGCTGATGAGGCTGACCAGGCCCCAGGGTTACTGAGTAACCCCGGCCTCTTTAAAAGTCCCACTGTTTACCTCCGACACCCAGCACTGGCCAGTTCTGTGCACTGCACGCTGCTGCCATGAATGCCCTGCTTGCTCTCTCTGCTGTGCCTCCTGGGTGCCTTGGCTGTCCTGGTAGAGGGGGTCACTGTGCAGGTATGGCCCCATCCCTACTTGGTCTGGCCCTTCCTTGGAATCCTGAAACGAGGGATGGGCTTCCTCTGGGACCCCCGAGTCCTATTAGCCATGCAATTTTCTCCCTTCAAACATGGAAGAGAAAACAGACAGCACGAAGTAACAGCTGGGGTAGACAGTGGCAGAGTGCCTGGAGTCTGGCTGCTCCCACGTCCCACTGCAACCCGGCAGCACAGGAAGGAGGGGTTGCTGGTGGCATTTAACGGAACAGAAATGTGAGCTTCACAAAGGTTCCAAAACAGCCAAAGCCAGTGGCTGGGAAGGGAGGTGGCTGGACTCAGATCCAGGCCTGGTTCCCCCATCTTGCACTTGCCTGGAGCACCAGGCTTGGTCCCAGGCTTCGACTGCACAGCATGAAGACCTAGATGGTTGGGCAGACATACCGGTGACACCAGACGCAAGCTGGGTTGTCAGCAAACAGGGGTCCTGCTTGCTCGGGGAGACCTCTGGAAGCCTTTCATTGCTTCTTGAGGTGGAGACCCTCTGGTAAGAGAAGTCAGGCTGGCCTGGGCTAGCTTGCTCACAGGTCAGCCACAGCATCCCTGGCTCTCCACAGCTGCCTCCCTATTCCTCACACGGTCGTGTGCAGAACTTCGGGCCTCTTGCAAGCCCAGGGACACAGAGGTCTGACCTCATGCTGCCCCACAGATCGTCCCAAGCAAGCCACCCAGGCTGGCGTCTCCTGCAGCCTGGCCTCATGCTCTGGCTGTCTCTTTCAGGATGGAGACCTGTCCTTTCCTCTAGAGTCAGTGAAACAGCTGAAGGACCTCCAGGAGGCACCGGAGCCCCTGCTGGTGAATCACAAGAAGTTTGCTCCAGGCTTGCTGTGCCTGTGGCACCACAACTGTGCAGCCATGCTGCATTTCCAGAAGCGCTGAAGCCCCTCTGCAAGAAACCCAACGCAGAGGAGATCCTGAAGAAGCTGCGTGAGTGGCCTCTTCGCTAATGTGCCTGGGGTGTGCTCTGATTGGTGGTGCTTGAGGAGGAGGTGTGCTCTGATTGGTTAGTTCTAATCGGGTAACTGCTGAAGCATGGGATAAAAGGAACCCCGTGTCCCATCTGATCATAACTCCTTCTTCTTTCTGGGTAGAAGCTGCACTTGTTGGCAGGTTTCAGTAATTCATATGCCCCATGTGAGGCAGAAAGCCCAGAGGGTCAGAGGGAGACAGGCTCTCTGGGATTATCTTGGTGGCTGGTGACAGATGTCCAAAATCGAGTTGAAGAGAGGTAGGGGCAAGGTGGGAAGGGTGGCTGTCTCTCACCAGGCTCCTCCTCTCTTGACCAGAGGCCATCGCTCAGGACCCAAACACATGTGAGATCTGTGCCTATGCCGCTTGCACTGGATGCTAGGATGGCATCGTCGGTCTTCTCAGCCTGCATGGGAGCAGGGGGTGCTGACAAACTCCCGCCCCCAGCATCTCACCCTACCTTGCCCAGGGCAGGGAGGGAGGCTGGGGAGACAGTCACCTGGAGAAGTCCTACCTGGGGGCTGTGCTAACCCTCAGCCAATAAACCAGACTCCAGTACTCCGTGCATTTCGCCTTCATTTCTTCCCTCCACATCAGTCTAGCAGTCCTGCAGCGCTGTGGACACTCACCTGCCCTCAGAAAGTTGGGGTTCAGTATGCAAAGTAGAAGGCTCCACTTCCTTGCTGAGTTCTTCACCACACAATGATACAGGGGGACCACCCAAGAGGGTGAAACCTTGACTTTTCTTACATATCTCCCCTGCGGTCACCAAGCCGCTAAGTCACGTGTGAGGACAGGAATCTGAGCTGGTTTGGGTGTCCCATACTCACCGCGTTTGACCCACCACTCAGGATCTGGCTCCCTCTGACCAACGCGGCTGCCTTCTGCCCTTCCTGTGATCCCGTTCACAGCAGCACCTCCAGCCCTCTTCCCGCACGCCTAGCTAGGTTACCAGCCCAGGTTCCATGGCTGCTTCCCCCATGGCCTTTCCTGATCCTCCCCAAGAAGAATGCTTATGCCCTGTGGCCATCTGTACCTCTTGTACAGCTCGGACGGCCCTGCTGATGACTTCTGTGCATGAGGAAGTTCTTCCATCCTCACTTGGGGTTAATCTACCCCCAGTGATGATTGTTGAAAGAAGAACAGTGTGGGAGGAAAATCCAGGGACTCTGCGGGTCCCAGCCTCTGGTCTTCCACATCCTGTGTGATGTTAGGGAGACCACTTCCCTTCTCTGCTTTGGTTTCCTTCTCTGTAACAATATCTAGCTTTAGACTCTGAAATGATGCATTTCAAGCTCCCACTTCAGGCCTGATAGAAACCTAAGAGGAATTCTTTAAATAGTTTTTAAAGAAAGCAAACAAACAAACAAAAA
Organism: Peromyscus californicus insignis; assembly: GCF_007827085.1. Taxonomy (NCBI): domain Eukaryota; kingdom Metazoa; phylum Chordata; class Mammalia; order Rodentia; family Cricetidae; genus Peromyscus; species Peromyscus californicus. Next base: position 33,905,859 of record NW_026294573.1, on the reverse strand, counting down.
AGAAAGCAAAGTCAAGGGTCAGGCTGAGAATGGTTTAAGCAGGAGACGACACAGCACAGGAGCCGTACAGTTAGCAAGGATCTGGGGGACAGAGAAAGGAGGCCATTGGGATCTGTTCTAGGGGAGTGTGAGGAGGGGAATTACCGTGGGGGGGGGGGGCTTCAGACAGGCTTCCTTCCCGTAGTCTGGAATTGAGAGGGTTCCCAGGAGGCTTTGCGAGGAGGAGGGTTTTTTCATTGTCCTGGGATCTGCAGTGGGATAGATGGATTTCAAAACCAATACGAAATAGGGGAGAAGAGAAACGTCCAGAAGGTAGGGATGGTGGGAAGACATAAAGGCACTGGGGTAGTTCAGTCTACACAGTGTTGTTGCTAAAGTTTTCCTGCCTGGCCCACAGTCAGGACAAATCTCTCTCACCCGCCAGTCCCACAGCCACTCAGACCCAACCAAATAAACACAGAGACTTATATTGGTTACAAACTGTATGGCCGTGGCAGGCTTCTTGCTAACTGTTCTTACAGCTTAAATTAATCCATTTCTATTAATCTATACCTTGCCACGTGACTCGTGGCTTACCGGCATCTTCACATACTGCTTGTCATGGTGGTGGCTGGCAGTGTCTCTCTGACTCAGCCTTCCACTTCCCAGCTTTATTCTCCTCCTTGTCCCACCTACACTTCCTGCCTAGCCAATGGCCAATCAGTGTTTTATTTATTGACCAATCAGCAACACATTTGCCATACAGGACATCCCACAGCACTTCCCCCAATTTTTTTTTCAAAAAGGAAGGTTTTAACCTTAACAAAGTAAAATTACATATAATTTGGGAATTTGGGCGTCGCTTCTCTTACTACTTCCTGCTGGAGGGGGGCGCTGTATCTTATGGGGACACAAAGAAAACTTTAGGATTATGGAATAGTCCATGAGGCTGTATCGTCTGAGCCAGTTGCCTTCAAACCATTCTGGATGTTGGATCATCTGGGCCTTGGTGTCATCGGAGACCTTTCAGGGGGTCTTGGCTGGTCAAACCTGATGTATCTTAATCTGGAACAAATCCATAGCCTCTGGCTTTCTGTGGGAACAAAAGCAGAGTCTCTTTTCCAAAGCAACATATACTTATATCCAAATTTTAAAGTCAAGGTACCCTTAAAATATACATTTTGACATAACTCAACAGCTTTTACAGTCAAATGTTTTTCTGCAGTTAAAAATCCCAAAGACAACACAATCCAGATTCTCTGTGTGGTAGCCATCTTTACGTGACTTATTTTTTTATATTAGCTTGAGCCTATTGCTTTAAACTGCAGCCTTCTAAGCCTGAAACGGCACTGGCGCTGCTGGCTCCGCCCACTTCAGCTTCCCAACATGGCGGTGATACATTTTCCGCCAGCTCTGGGAGCCATCAACTCTCAGAAATAGTGGGTCTATGCTTCTATCAAAGCAGCGTGTAGCCCAGAAACCTCTTTTTTTTTTTTTTTTGTACTAGCAAAGGCTAAATCCACCACACAGCTTAATGTGCCACTTGCAGAGGCCTCATTCCCACCATGCTGCAGGTCGAGCATGCACGCACGCTAGGAACCCGCCAGTAGCTCAAACCGGCAGGCTGCCGCTAGCTTGAAAGAGACAACTAGGAAATGTTTTTAGCTCCATTTTAGAATCTTTTTTCTCAGGTTTTAGGTGGAAACTCTTGCCACCACGTTGGACGCCATTTGTTGCTAAAGTTTTCCTGCCTGGCCCACAGTCAGGACAAATCTCTCTCTGACTTTGGAGATGTGTAAAGGTTAAAACCTTCCTTTTTAAGAAAAGAAAAGGGGAAGTGCTGTGGGATGGTCTGTATGTCAAATGTGTTGCTGATTGGCCAATGAATAAATCACTAATTGGTCAGTTGCCAGGCAGGAAGTATAGGCGGGACTAACAGAGAGGAGAATTGAGAGAACAGGAAGCTGGGTAAGGGAGACACTGCCAGCCGCCATCAGGACAAGGAAGATGTAAAGTACCAGTAAGCCACAAGCCACGTGGCAAGGTATAGATTAATAGAAATGGATTAATTTAAGCTGTAAGAACAGTTAGCAAGAAGCCTGCCACGGCCATACAGTTTGTAACCAATATAAGTCTCTGTGTTTATTTGGTCGGGTCTGAGTGGCTGTGGGACTGGCAGGTGAGAGAGTTTGTCCTGACTGTGGGCCAGGCAGGAAAACTTTAGCAACACAGTGTGGCTTGGGGGAAGCAATCAGGACAGGGCTTCCGCCTGACTCTGAGAAGCCAGGCCCCTCTCTCTGAGGCTTGCCTGCCTTGTGTACAAACAGGGTTGGTAACAAAGATTCCTCTCAGGGTTACTGAGGGATTTGACAGACTATATGGTGGATAGAGTCATTTAATGCTTCAACACTGGAGCCAGATTCAACGAGCATGACATTGGGTACTAAGACTTTTTATGCCCAGATCGTGAGGACCCCCAAAAGACCACCACAGAGACTGAATCCCATATGTAAAAGCAAAGAGCCTTTATTTTCAAGCTCTGGGGCTTGGTCTCTCTGTCTATCTGACACAGCGGTGAGAGCAGAGAACCCTGAGCCCAGGCGGGGTAGAGTTTTTATCATAGCAGAGGTTGGGGTGAGGGGATTTCCAGGGTTCAGGACCCTGATTGGCTGACATTTGTCTAGGGGTATCTATAAAACAAAAATAGGTGTGTACTAGACTCAGGGACATCTGGCCACCTTATCTAATGGTTGGAATGTTTGGGATGTCAGGTACTTTCCCTTAGACGTAGGCCCTCCCTGGGTGGGGTCAGCTTATGGCTTTTCCTGGGTCTGGGTGTTGCCTGCCAGTAAGCCTATCACAGAAGCTGTGTCTGGGCCTCTAAGCCTATCATGGCAGCTATGTGGTCAAGCTGTTTTGGGGCCCCTCCACAAGACTCAGTTTCCCTGTCTGCAAAATGGAGATCATAAGAACTACTTTGACTCGGTATGGTGGGACCTACATATACTCCCAGGATGTGGGAGGTGGAGGCAAAGGATTAGGAATTTAGTCATCCTCAGCTCCTAGCCTGAAACCCTGTCTCACAAACAAAGAAACGTGAGATGAAAGTTCTACTTTGTAGAGTTGAGTGACGATTAAATACTGAAAGAGTTCTTTTAAAAAATTCAGATTTATTTAAATTTTAATGTGTACTAGTGTTTTGCCTCTGTATATGTATGTGAATTACATACATGCCTGGTGCCCTTGGAGGCCAGAGGAGGGTGTTGATGCCCTAGAACTGGAGTTATGGATGGTTGTGAGCCACTATGTGGGTACTGTGGACTGAATCAGGGTCCACTGTAGGAGCAACAAGTGCTCTTAACACTGAACCATCTCTCCAGCACCCTGAAAAAGTTCTTAAAGCTCCACGACCCCCAGAGCAATCAATGGGTTAAGGCAAAAATTAGAAGCAAAGCTGAGGGCCAGCTTTCCACATAGAAAAACGAAAGCACAGCATGCCAACGCTGGTGAACACAGGGGCAGCTCAGGAGCACGTTTGCAGCAACGAGGGCATGTGTGGAAAAGAGCATTTCAAGTTAAAAGCCTGACGTCACACTCAGGGAATGGAGAAAAGAACCAACTGTGTAGAAGGAAATAATAAAGATCAGTGCAGAAATAAAAGAAATAACGACAATAAAACCAAAAGGTGGGCTGATGCCCTTTTCTGACTTCTAGAAGATACTTTGACACCTGTGATAAATAGACATATACATAGAGACAATACACCCCCCACATACACACACACACACACAAATATCAAAATAAATAAATAGCAAAATAAGGTAAAAGCAAGAGGGGCATCCTTGCCTTTTCCCTGATCTTAGAAGGGAAGTGTTTATGTTACCTATTCCAGTCACTATTTTCCTTTTTGTTTTAGATTTATTTATTTATTTCATGCCTATGCGAGTATCTGCATGAGTTTATGTGCATCACATGAGTGTGGGTGTGCCACCGAGTGGGTGCTGGGAGTCCAACCCAGGTCCTCTAGAAGAGCAGCCATGTCCCATCTCTGCTCCCCTTGCTGCTTTTCTTTGACATGGTACTGGAGGTTCTAATAAGAACGATTAGACAAGGAAACAGAAGCACTGAACCCAGCAAGTAAGAAATACAATTATCTGTTTGCTGATGACACAATCATATACAAAGTTCCAAGGAGCTCACCTAAAAAAACTCATTGTAACTAACAGACAATCCAGGAAAGCTTCAGGCTACAGAATTTACATTACAAAAGTCAGTATCATGTCTCTACACTAACAAGAAGCTCCCCAGAACACACAGTCAAGGAAATTCCTTTCACAATAGGAACGACAATAGCAAAGGTAACTCTGAAACAATTTAAGGTAGAAAGTGAAGGAACTATATACTAAAAAATAAAAAAAACCTAATGAAAGGAATTGAAAGGCATCTCCTTTGTTCATGGATTAGAAAAATAATATAGAATGTCCACAGTACCCAATGTTCAATTCAATACAACTCTAATCAAAGCTTCAAAGATGTTTTTTACAGAAATGGAAAAAAAAATCTTAAAATTCATATGAATTCACACAAGACTCGAATATCCAAAGAAATATTTTCTTTTTTTTGTTTTTTGTTTTTAATTTTTGAGACAAGTTTCACATAGCTCAGGCTGGCCTAGAACTAATTACTGGGTGAAGATGACCTTGACCTTAAGATCCTCCTGCTGGGTGTGAGCCAGTTTATGTGATGGTGGGTGTGAAACCTAGGGCCCTGTGTGTGCATTCTACCAACGGGCCGGACCATACCCCAGTCCTAGCCAAAGCAAGCTTAAGCAAAATGAGCAAAGCCAGGCTCATCACACTGTAAGAGTTTAAATGAGAAATGTCCACCATAGTCTTGGGCATTTGGAAAGACTTAGGAGATGTGGCTTTGCAGAAGTATGTGGCTGGTGAAAGACCCTAACCCTTCAGGCTTACACCCCCCAAGCCCCAGGAGAATAAGGAACTAAAAAGAAAACTAGTTCCAAGGGCCACCTGACTCAGCCACTACTCAATCACCCTTGCAACAATGTAACAATGTAAAAAGATTTCTGTTAAGAGATGTGCTCAACTGTGACTGGGATAGTTGCAAGTGTTCCAGGAAAGACCACTGTGACCTTTGTGTAAGCTCCACTCCCGCCCCGATACCCCCCTTGAGGTTTCAGGAAGAATGTACACGCGGACATGACTGTACCCACTCTGTGATCAGACCATGATCTTGTGAAACGAAACTGTATGGGAATTGTAATTGAAAGGACCAAGCAGATGCCAAAACAGGCTGCTCAGTCTTTTCTCAGAGATCAGGCCTCAATTTCAGTTTCCTGAGACTGAGCAAGCAGTCTCTGGGAGGGCCATGAACAAAAGACATAGTCCTTGCAGTAGCTCCCTTTCTGCACGTACTCTGACTGCTCAAAGTTCAGCCAGATGTTTACTGTCTGGGACCCCTCACCAACTTAGAGTTATGTGCATGAGTCAAGGACAGAGCCTAGACCACTGAGCCAGCCCCCACAGTCAGTATGTGCTTGGCCAGCCAGCCCCCATGGTGGCTCAAGAACAAAGCCTGGGACTTGTGCTGGACTGTCCCCAAAGTGATAATTGTAACCACCAACCAGTAAATTCAAAGGTTACATACCCTCACCCAATTAAAAGAGAACAGAGATAAAAATAAACCAATCTGAGTTGCACCCGTGCAACACCCCCCCCCCCCATCCCCCTGGAGGGTTTGTGGTTTTTGCCTTTAAAAAGCTAGCCACACAAAGAAAGAGCAACTCCTCCCTGCCTCACTGTATTGGGTGTAGGAATGAGTTCCCTGTCTAGACTTGTATCTACAGAATAAACCTTGCTGTTGCATTCTGGACACCTATGGTCTTCGGTGGTCTCTTTGGGGTCACAATCTGGGCATAACAGTAATCTTATGGCTTTTGTGGGTTTTTCCTTTAAAAGCCCCCATGGGGCTGCAGTAAGATGCGGCTCTTGCTCTTAGGAGCAGAGTTTGCCCGTCTGTAAAGATGCTTCAGTAAAAACCTCATGCTGTTGCATCAACTGGACTGGAGTCTGGGTTCTTGGGGTGCCCCCTCCAGAAAGTAGTACCCTGGGTCTGGGGTCTATCACTGGGGGAGGGCATTGAGGACTTATGCCTACTGTAGTCTGCATTCTCTGGTTATGGTAGAGGATGTGAGCTCTCAGCATCCTGCTCCAGTGCCATGCCACCCACCTTCTGCCCCTCCTCCCCATCATGAAAGACTCTGACCCCTCAGGAATTTTAAACTGGAAAACTTACTTCTGTAAGAAGCTTTGGTCATGGTGTTTTGTCACAGTAAGGGAAATGTAACTAATATGCATACTGTCTTAACTCAGAGTCTACTACAAAGCTATGGGAGTCAAAACAACATGGCACTCACAAGAAACAAAGAGGGGAAAAAGCAGACAGAAGCCAAAGGAACACATACTACCAGGAAAGAAAAGCCACCATCAGTTTACCCAGCCAGGAGCCCTGTGAGCTGCTGGTGCAACAGTGGTGTGCATGTTAGGGGAACACCCAACCTCTTTCTGCTCAGATCTAAAGCCCACTCCATAAGACCGAACCCATGCCTGGTATGGGCCCCAAACTTCATAGCTGACTAGGTCATAGGCCACAGGGGCATAACCTGATACGATTTCCCTGCTAGATGGAAATACTAATAAACTGCCCTTAAAGTTCTTATCTTTTTTTTTTAAAGATTTATTTATTTATTATGTATACAGTGTTCTGCCTGCGTATCAGATCTCATTACAGATGGTTGTGAGCCACCATGTGGTTGCTGGGAATTGAACTCAGGACCTCTAGAAGAGCAGCCAGTGCTCTTAACCGCTGAGGCCTCTCTCCAGCCCAAAGTTCTTATCTTTATACCCATAGATAAGTGCATCTCTCAGCCCTCATCAGAGAAACTTCTTTTTTAGTAGATGGTGGTTAATACAGAGACCAATAGCCAGTCATTGTGCAGAGAATTAGAGACTATAAAGTGCAGAGCAGCTGGGACCGTATGCACAGGCCCGCCCAAGATCAAGTCAGCCCAAATCTCAGCATGGATTGGGGAGGGGCTCATGAAGTCCCACCCCTAGCTGAGGACCTGTTTGGCAGCTGGTGGCTACTGGGGAAGGGAGAGTCAGTTTTCTTCAGGGATGCTGCCCCTGAGAGCTTATCCATGGTCCAGTAGACTACCTACACTTAGTACATATAAGCAGCACTAAATAGACCAGTGGGTACTGCTGTGGGATGTTCTGTATGTTAAATGTGTTGCTCTGATTGGTTAATAAATAACACTGATTGGCCAGTAGCCAGGCAGGAAGTATAGGCGGGACAAGGAGAGAGGAGAATTCTGGGAAGTAGAAGGCTGAGTCAGAGAGACGCTGCCAGCTGCCACCATGACAAACGAGATGTAAGGTACCAGTAAGCCAAAAGCCACGTGGCAACCTATAGACTAATAGAAATGGGTTAATTTAAGATATAAGGACAGATAGCAAGAAGCCTGCCACGGCCATACAGTTTGTAAGCAATATAAGTCTCTGTGTGTTTACTTGGTGGGGTCTGAGCCACTGTGGGACTGGCGGGTGAGAGAGATTTGTCCTGACCGAGGGCAGGCGGGACTGGAGAAAAACTCTAGCTACAGGGTACTAAGCGAGAGAGAGAGAGAGAGAGAGAGAGAGAGAGAGAGAGAGAGAGAGAGAGAGAGAGAGAGAGAAGTTGACAGGAAGGGATGGAGAGATGGCTCAGGGGTTAAGAACACCGGCTGCTCTTCCAGAGGTCCCAGAGTTCAATTCCCAGCAAGCACATGGTGGCTCACGACCTTATTGTGGGATCTGATGCCCTCTTCTGGCATAAAATTGATAGAGTACTCATATACATAAAATAAATAAATAAATCTTAAAAAAATAAATTGGTAGGAAAGTATGGGCAGGGATAAAGGAGGAATTGGAGGAGAGGGGATGGGGATGGATTGGATCCAAACACCTTGTATGCATGTATGAATATTAAATAAAATATTAAAAAAGAAACCAATGGAACAGACCAGGGAGCCCAGAAATAAATTCACAGCTGATCTTTAAAAAAAGTACCCAAATCACACAACAAGAAAATGATAGATTCTTCAATAAATAGTGCTGGGAAAACTGGATATCAGTATGTAAAAGAATGAAACTAGACTCTTCCCATACACACACAAATGCAAAACAGCTCACAGTAAAGACTAGAACGTAAGATGGAACTGTGTGTACCAGAGGAGAAGACAGGAGGGCATTGCTTAGCATTGCTCTTGGTCATGAGTTGCCAAGCACAGACAGAAACAAAAACAGACAGACAGGAGGACAGCTAAGGAGACAGTCAACCGAATAAAGAGGAGAGTGAAAGAGAGTAGTATGTGTGACTTGTGCATCTGATGAGGGATTAACACTCAAAACAGAAAACAATTCAAACAGTCCAGAAAAGATGGAATTGTAAAATGGGTGTGGGCCCCCGGAGCCATTACTCAGAAGCTATGCAAATAGCCAACAGGTGTGTGTGTGTGTGTGTGTGTGTGTGAATGTGCTCAGTGCCACAAGCCATGGGGAAAGGCTGTTAATGCTACAATGCATCACTTCTAAAAATGGGGATGTTTTAAAATGGGATAACATGGGGGCTGGAGAGATGGCTCAGTGGGTAAGAGCCCTGGCTGTTCTTGGCGAGGACCCAGGTTTGCTTTCCAGCACCCACACGGCAGCTCACAGACATCTGCAACTCCAGTTCCAGGGGATCTGACTCCCTCTTCTGACCTCCAAAGTCACCAGGCATGCATATGGTGCACAGACATATATGCAGGCAAAACATTCATACATATAAAATAAACAAATCTACAAAAAACACAGGGTAATAATCATAGTGTTAGGAAGGATGTGGAGTAAAGGGAAGGTGATATTAATGTAGCTGGGCTGAAGATGTGGCTCGGTTAGTGGAATGCTCGACTAGCATGCATGAAGTCCTAAGTTTAATAGTCAGCACTGCATAAACTGGCCATACTGGATGTCTATAATCCCAGCACTGAGAAGATGGAGGCAGGAGGATCAGAAGATCATGGATGCAATGAGTTGGAGGCTAGCCTGGGATACATGAGACCCTATCTTAAAAATAAACAAATGTGAGAAGAACAGGTGAGTGACCACCTGCCAGCTGAACTGCCCCACTCCCTAGATTTGGTTCCCCAAAGACCCATCCCACAGCCCTCCCTCCACCTCACCACCCAACCCACCCCTACCCACTGCTCAGGTGCAGGCCGCACCAGTCAGAAGAACAGGTGCAGCTTGCCAGTCAGAACAGAGACCCCTAAGGAAGGCCAAACTAGCCACTAGAAGTCCAGCTCCCAGCTTGGACAGAGACTCCCTACTTGATCAGAGGTCATACCAGCCTCTAGAAATCCAGGACACAAAGACCAGAAGACCAAAGAGGAAACAGAAACCAAGGAACAAAACATTCATCCAACAAAGACAAACTCAGAAATTAACACCTAGACCTGTAATCATCTCAAACCCAGATGCCTAAACGCCAGTGTGATAACACAATCAACAGCAGACAGGGCAATATGGCATCACCAGAGCCCAGCTATCCTATGACAGCAAGACCTGAGTATTCCAGCATAGCTGAAGCACAGGAAAACAACCTTAAAAACAACTTTATGAAGACAATAGAGGTCCTTAAAAGAGAAATTGAAAAAGAAATCCCTTAAAGAAACTGAGGAAAAGACAAACAAAAAATTGGAGGAAATCAATAAATCCATTAAAGCATGCCAAAAAAAAAAAAAAAAGCCAAGAAAAAGCAAACAGGTGAAGGAACTGTTCAAAGACTTGAAAACTGAAATAGAAGCAACAAAGAAAACACAAACGGAGGGAATTCCGGAAACAGAAATCTGGGAAAGCAAACTGGAACTACAGACACAAACATCACCATCGTACAAGACTGAAGAGAGAATTTCAGGCATTGAAGATATGATAGAGGAAATAGATTCACTGGTCAAAGAAAATGCTGTATCTATGCTGGGTAGTGGTGGCACCCACCTTTAATCCCATCATTCAGGAGGCAGAGATGGGTAGATCTCTGTGAGCCTGGTCTACAGAACAAGTTCTAGGACAGAAAAAAAGAAAGAAAGAAAGAAAGAAAAGAAAGAAAGAAAGAAAGAAAGAAAGAAAGAAAGAAAGAAAAAAATATTAAATCTAAAATCTAACACAAAACATCCAGGAAGTCTGGGACACTTTGAGAAGACAAAGGCAAGGCTGGGGATTTAGCTCAGTGGTAGAGCGGTTACCTAGAAAGCGCAAGGCCCTGGGTTCGGTTCTCAGCTCCGAAAAAACAAAATAAATAAAAATAAATAAATAAATAAATAAATAAATAAAATAAAAGAGAAGACACAGGCCTAAGAATAATAGGAATAGAAGAAGGTGAATAATCCCTGCCCCAAACCCCAGAAAATATATTTAACAAAATCATAGAAAATTTTCTTTTTCTTTTTTTTTTTTTTTTTTTTTTTTTTTTTGGTTTTTCGAGACAGGGTTTCTCTGTGTAGCTTTGCGCCTTTCCTGGAACTCACTTGGTAGCCCAGGCTGGCCTCAAACTCACGGAGATCCGCCTGTCTCTGCCTCCCGAGTGCTGGGATTAAAGGCGTGCACCACCACCGCCCGGCAATTTTCTTAACCTAAAGAAGGAGATGGCTGTAAAGGTACAAGAAGCTCACAGAACACCAAATAGATTGGACCAAGAAAGAAAGTCCCCATATCACACGATAATCAAAATGCTAAACACACAAAACAAAGAATATTAAAAGCTGCAAAGGAAAAAGACCAAGTAACATATAAAGGCAGATCTATTAGAATTACACCCAACTTCTCAACAGATACTATAAAAGCCAGAGGGCCTGAACAGACATCTTGTAGACTCCAAGAGACCATGATGCCAGCCCAGGCTACCATACCCTGCAAAACTTTCAATCACCATAGATGGAGAAAACAAGATATTACACGACAAAGTCAAATTTAAACAATATCTATCCATAAATCCTGCCCTACAGAAGGTACTAGAAGGAAAACTCCAACCCAAGGAGATTAACTACACCAATGAAAACATAGGCAATAAATAATTTCACACCAGTAAACCCCAAAGAAGAGAAACACACACACACACACACACACACACACACACACACACACACACACATTATCACAACCACAACAACAAAATAACAGGAATTAAAATCACCAGTCATTAATTTCTCTCAATATCAATGGACTCAATTATCCAATAAAAAGTCACAGGTTAACAGAATGGATATGAAAACATGATACATCCTTCTGCTGCACACAAACAGAACTCAACATCAAAGACAGACATTACCCCAGAGTAAAGGACTGGAAAATGATCTTCCAAGCAAATGGACCTAAGAAGCAAGATGGTGTGGCTATTAATATCTAACAAAATAGATTTCAAACCAAAATTAATCAAAAGAGATGGTGAAGGATATTTCATACTCATCAAAGGAAAAATCCACCAAAAGAACATTACAATTCTTTACATCTATGCCCCTAATGCGAGGGCACCCACATTTGTAAAAGAAACATCACTAAAGTTTAAATCACACATTAATAATGAGAGACTTCAGTACCCTACCCTCACCAAGACAGGTCATCCAGACCAAAAACAAAAACAAAAACAAAAATAACCAAAAAACTAAACAGAGAAATAATGGAGCTAACAGACATTATGACTCAACGGGCCTAACAGATATCTACAGAATATTTCACCCAAATACAAAAGAATATGCCTTCTTTGCTGGGGCCATATTAGAGGAGCAGCAGATGGCAATTGAAGTTCAGGAGTCAGCCCACCAGGAGGAAAATTCCTGATGGGTGAATCTTGGACAGGCAAGGCCCCGAGACCACAGACTCCAGAATGTCTTGCTTCTGCTGTGCCTTTACAGGTTTGCTGCTGCCATCTTTCTCTGGTATCTGGCATGGGGTGAATGGGTCTGGGGAGATTACCACTGCCTGTAATGTAGTGTGTTTATCTTATGGAAACATCCCATTCTACTGGGCATTTTTACCGATGGATTATTATGAAGATGATTTCTTCTTAAGATATACTGTCTAATTAATAACAATAATGTTAGTTTAAATAGAGTTTTGATGATTAAAAATATAAATAAGGAAGTGTCACACAGCTAGAACACATAATTTCTATTGAGGAGCAGTATAGACTGTGGCTTAGGTTAACGATTAAAAAAACAATTGAGTCCCAGTAGCCTAGCTAGCTTAAATTCTTTAAATTTAAATTTAAGAATTTAAGGACTCTTTTGGGAGTTGGGAGATGTGTTCACAGGTTTCAGAGTGCATCACAGCTGAAAGAAAGCTTTGAAAATAGCTTAAAGTTAGACTAAGATGTTTTTGTTAAATAGCTTTGAGGTAAAAATCCAAGAAGACAATCTAAAGTTTTAGAAAGGCACATAGTCCAGTGAGGAACTCTTTAAGGTCAGGCAGGGAACAAGAACAAAGCAGCCCAATTATTCCTAGCTGACTGTACCTTCCTTGCTAGGATTGATCGATGATCAAAGGTAATGATTAATTCCTTGTACCTATTTTGCCCTCAATCTTCCGATATAAGATACTATTGATGAGTGGATATGCACTCTAAATATCAAAGTAGAGCCGACTGTTTTTCATGTATAAAAAATTAGGTTTGTGATTCCTTATAAGATTACCTTTCAAGATAAGTAATAGAGTGGTTGGTCTTTTCTTTGTAACTGCCAAACGCAGCCTGCGCATAAAAGAATTCCTTGCTTGCCTACACTGTTAATCTATAAAAAGTTGCTTGTGTATGAACGTATGTGGGTTCTCGGGACAATTTGTCTTTCACCTGTAATATGTAAAATGTTTAATCATGTTAAGGGATATGGAAAACATGCTGTTTCTTTCTTGTATTCATTGTAATCATTCACTTGAAAAATAGAATGTAACCCACATTTTAATTTTTATACTGCCTGAAAGATTTTGCTGGGATATATGAGCTGTAAGGGAAGGAATAAAGATAGAGTTAGAGAATAGAGATAGAAGGAAAATATCAAGAATGAGAGGAGAAAATCACCAGGAAAAATAAGGAAAGAATTCAAAAGAAGAATAAAGAAAAGGTCTGAAGGAAACCATCAAGAGAGTGTCTTTTCCTTTACCCCCTCAGATAAAAAAATCTCAGTATGTCAACTCTGTTGATTCCCTTTGAGCCCTGTGCTGTAAGAGGCTGGTCCCCCAGGCAGCAAAACTTCTTTTCATTACCTTACAGAACATTCTCTAAAATTGACCACATACTCAGTCACAAAGCAAATCTCAACAGACACAAGAAAATTGAAATAACCTCCTGTATCCTATCAGACCACTGGATTTCAACAACAAAAACAACAGAAAGCTTACAAACGTGTGGAAACTGAACAACTGTCTACTGAATGACTATTGTGTCAAGGCAGAAATAAAGAAAGAAAATAAAGACTATCTAGAACTCAATGAAAATGAACGCACAACCTACCCAAACTTATGGGACATATTGAAAGCGATACTAAGAGGAAAGTTCATAGCACTGATTGTCTTCATAAAGAAATTGCAGAGATCTCACACTAGTGACTTAACAGCACACCTGAAAGCTCTAGAAAAAAAAAGAAGAAGCAAAGACACCCAAGAGAAGTAGATGGCATGAAATCATCAAACTCGGGGCTGAAATCAATAAAATAGAAACAAAGAGAATAGTACAAAGAATCAGTGAAACAAAAGAGTCCGGTCTTTGAGAGAATCAACAGGATAGACAAACCCTTTCCAAACTAACTAAAAGACAGAGAAAGAATATCCATATTAACAAAATTAGAAATGAAAAGAGGGACATAGGAAATACCGACACCAAGGAAATACAAAGAATCATTAGGTCATTCTTCAAACACTTGTACTCCACTAAGTTGGAAAATCTAAAAGAAATGGATAACTTCCTTCTATATACCACTGAACAAAGTTAAATTAAGATCAGATGAATAATTTAAATAGGCCTACAACTCCTAAGGAAATAGAAGTAATCATTAAAAGTCTCCCAACCAAAACAAACAAACAAACAAACAACAACAACAACACCAGGGCCAGACAGTTTTAGTGCAGAATTCTACCAGACTTTCAAAGAAGAGCTAATAGCAGTACTCCTCAAATTATTCCATAAAATATAAACAGGAGGTACATTACCTAATTCATTTTATGAGGCCACAGTCATCCTGATACCCAAACCACACAAATATTCAACAAAGAAAGAGAATTACAGACCAACTTCCCTCATGAATATTGATGCAAAAATACTCAATAAAGTATTTGCAAACTAAATCCAAGAACACATCAAAAAGATCATCCACCACTAGGTGGTGGTGGCACACACCTTTAATCCCAGCACTTGGGAGGCAGAGGCAGGTGGATCTCTGTGAGTGCTAGGCCAGCCTAGTCTACAGGGTAAGTTCCAGGACAGGCTCCAAAGCTACACAAAGAAACCCTATCTTGAAAAAGAAAAAAAAATCATCCACCATGATCAAATAGGCTTCATCCCAGAGATGTGGGAATGGATCCACATATGAAAATCTGTCAATGTAAACCACCATATCAATAAACTGAAAGAAAAAAACCACACGTGATCATCTCATTAGATGATGAAAAAGTCTTTGAGAAAATCCAACACTTCTTCATGATAAAAGTTTTGGAAAAGTCAGGGATACAAGGGACATACTTAAACATAATAAAGGCAATTTACAGCAAGCCTGTAGCCAACATCAAATTAAATGGAGAGAAACTCAAAGCAATTCCACTAAATCAGGAACAAGACAAGGCTGTCCACTCTCTCCATATCTATCCAATATAGTACTAGAAGTTCTAGCTAGAGCAATGAGGCAACCAAAAGAAATCAAGGGGATGCAAATTGGAAAGGAAGAAGTCAAAGTATCACCATTTGCAGATGATGTGATAGTATACACAAGTGACCCTAAAAATTCTGCCAGGGAACTCCTATAGCTAATCAAAACCTTCGGCAAAGTGGCTGGATACAAGGTTAATTTAAAAAAAAGGAATAGCTCTCCTATATACAAATGACAAATGACTGAGAAAGAAATCAGGGAAACAACACTATTCACAATAACCACAAATAATATAAATATCTTGTGGGTAACTCTAACCAAGCAAGTGAAAAACCTGTATGGTAAAAATTTCAACTCGTTTTTTTTTTTGTTTTGTTTTTTTTGTTTTTGTTTTTGTTTTTTCGAGACAGGGTTTCTCTGGGTAGCTTTGCACCTTTCCTGGAACTCACTTGGTAGCCCAGGCTGGCCTCGAACTCACAGAGATCCGCCTGGCTCTGCCTCCCGAGTGCTGGGATTAAAGGCGTGTGCCACCACCGCCCGGCAAAATTTCAACTCTTTGAAGAAGGAAACTGAAGAAGATATCAGAAGATGGAAAGATCTCCCATGTTCATGGATTGGTAGGATTAACAGTAAAAATGGCCATCCTACCCAAAGGAATCCCCAGATTCAATGCAATCCCCATCAAAATTCCAACACAATACTTTTTTTTAAATTAAGAGATTTTCTATTAATTTTACATACCAACCATAGATTCCCCTGTCCTCCCTCCTCCTGCCTCCCCAGCCTTCCTCCCTAACCCCTCCCCACATTCCTACCTCCTTCAAGGCAAGGTTTCCCATGGGAGTCAGCAGTTGGTACATTCAGTTGAGGCAGGTTCAAGCCCCTGCTCCCTGCACCAAGGCTGCGCAAAGTGTCTCATCATAGGCACTGGGCTCCAAAAAGCCAGCTCATGCACTAGGGACAGGTCCCGGTCCCACTGCCTGGGGGCCCCCTATACAGTTCAAGCTAAACAACTGTCTCAATTATCCGGAGGGCCTAGTCCAGTACCATGGGGGCTCCTCAGCTGTTGGTCCACAGTTCATGCATTTCCACTAGTTTGGCTAGTTGTCTCTGTACTTTTTCCAGTCATGGTCTCAATATCCCTTGCTCATAGAATCCCTCCTCTCTTATCGATTGGACTCCTGGAGCTCTGCCTGGCACCCGGCCGTGGATCTCTGCATCTGCTTCAATCAGTCACTGGATGAGGGTTCTATGATGACATTTAGGGTATTCAGCCATCCTATCACCAGAGTAGGCCAGCTCAGGCACCCTCTCGACTATTGCCAGTAGTCTATGGTGGAGTCATCCTTGTGGATTCCTGGGAACCTCCCTAGCACTCTGCTTCTCCCTACCCCCATGGTGTCTTCATTTATCATGGTATCTCTTTTATTGCTCTCCCACTCTGTTCCCATTCCAGCTTGAACCCCCCACTCCCCTAAACTCTTAATCCCCCATCCTTTGCCCTCCATTACTTCCCCTCACCCCCAGCTTGCTCATGTAGATTTCATCCATTTCTCCATCACTGGGCAATCCATGTGTCCTTCCTAGGGTCCTCCTTACTAGCTAGCCTCCTTGGAGCTATGGGTTGCAGTATAGTCATTCTTTGCTTTATATCTAGTATCCACTTATGAGTGAGTACATACTTTAAGTCATGGTGGTCTGATAAAATACAGGAGATTATTCCAATTTTTTGTATGTGTTGAGATTTGCTTTGTGACAGAGCACGTGGTCAATTTTAGAGAAGGTTCCATGGGATGCTGAGAAGAAGGTATATTCTTTTGTGTTAGGGTGGAATGTTCTGTAGATATATCTATTAAGTCCATTTGAGTCATAACTTCTGTTAGGTCCCTTATTTCTGTGTTAAGTTTCAGTGTGGCAGATCTATCCAGTGGTGAGAGTGGGGCATTGAAATCTCCCACTACTAGTGTGTGGAGTTTAATGTGTGATTTAAGCTTTAGTAATGTTTCTTTTTTTAAAAAAAATTATTTTTTTTATGTATATGAGTGCTCTATCTTCATGTACACTTGCAGGCCAGAAAAGGGCATCAGATCTCACTATAGATGGTCGTGAGCCACCATGTGATTGCTGGGAATTGAACTCAGGACCTCTGGAAGAACAGCCAGCGCTCTTAACCTCTGAGCCATCTCTCCAGCCCCTTAGTAATGTTTCTTTTACAAATGTGGGTGCCCTTGTATTTGGGGCATAAGTGTTCAGAATTGAGACTTCATCTTGGTGGATTTTCCCTGTGATAAGTATGTAATGTCCTTCCCGATCTCTTTTGATTGATTTTAGTTTGAAGTCTATTTTATTAGATATTAGGATAGTTACACCACCTTGCTTCTTTTTTTTTTCATTTTCCTTTATTAAGAAATTTTCTACTCACTCCACATACCACCTACAGATCCCACCTCCTCGCTCCTCCCACTCCCTAGCCCTCTCTCCCAAGCCACCCTGCATCCCCACAACCCCCAAATCAAGGTCTCCCATGGGGAGTCAGCAGAGCCCGGCACACTGAGCCATTTTGTCAGCCTGTGTCTTTTTATAGGCGAATTGAGACCATTGATATTAATGGATATTAATGACCAGTGACTGTTAATTCCTGTTATTTTTTTTGTTGGTAGTGTTGTGAGTTTCCCTTCTTAGGATTTGTTGGTGTGGGATTATTTATTGCCTGTATTTTCATGGGTGTATCTAACTTCCTTAGGTTGGATTTTTCCTTCTAGTGCTTTCTGTAGGGCTGGATTTGTGCATAGGTATTGTTTAAATCTGGTTTTATCATGGAATATTTTGTTTACTCATCTATGGTAATTGAGAGTTTTGCTGGATATAGTAGTCTGGGTTGGCATCCATGGCCTCTTAGTGTCTGCATAACATCTGTCCAGGACCTTCTGGCTTTTAGAGTCTCCATTGAGAAGTCAGGTATTATTCTGCTGGGTCTGCCTTTATATGTTACTTGGCCTTTTTCCTTTGCAGCTCTTAATATTTTTTCTTTATTCTGTATGTTTAGTGGTTTGATTATTATGTGACGAAGAGTCTTTTTTTTTAATCCAGTCTATTTGGTGTTCTGTAAGCTTCTTGTACCTTCATAGACATTTCCTTCTTTAAGTTGGGAAAGTTTTCTTCTATGATTTTGTTGAATATATTTTCTGTGCCTTTGAGTTGGTATTCTTCTCCTTTTTTTAAAGATTTATTTATTTATTATATATACAGTGTTGTTTGCATGTATCCCTGCAGGCCAGAAGAGTGAGCCAGATCTCATTACAGATGGTTGTGAGCCACCATGTGGATGCTGGGAATTGAACTCAGGACCTCTAGAAGAACAGCCAGTGCTCTTAACCTCTGAGCCATCTCTCCAGCCCTCTTCTCCTTCTTCTATTTCTATTATTCTTAGGTTTGGTCTTTTCATGGTGTCCCAAATTTCCTGGATGTTTTGTGTTATGACTTTTTTGGCTTTAGTGTTTTCTTTGACTGATGAATTTATTTCCTCTATTGTATCTTTAACGCTAGGGATTCTCTCGGAAGAATCTCTCTTGCATTCTGTTGGTTATGCTTGCATCTGTAGTTCCTGTTTGTTTACTCAGATTTTCCATTTCCAGCCTTCCCTCAGTTTGTGTCTTCTTTATTGCCTCTATTTCAGTTTTCAAATTTTGGACTTTTTTGTTCACCTGTTTAATTGCTTTTTCTTGCCTTTCTTTAAGGGATTTATTGACTTCTTCCAATTTTTTGTTTGTCTTTTCTTTGAATTCTTTAAGGGTAGTTTTCATTTCCTCTTTAAAGAACTCTATCGTCTTCTTAAAGTCATTTTTAAAGTCTATTTCTTTTGCTTCTTCTGCTTTGGGATGTTCAGGTCTTGCTGATGTAGCACCACTAGTTTCTGATGGTGCCATATTGGTCTTTATGTTGTTGACTGTATTTTTGCACTGGCATCTACCCGTCTCTTCCTCCACTCCATGCAAGTGCTGTCTGTGTCTGATGGAGCCTCTTTTGGTCTGATTGATACTCTTAGTCTAATGGGAGCTCTTGGTCTAATCTGGGCTCTTGGTCCAATCTGTGCTGATGGATTCTGTGTCTCAGGGAGCAGATCTTAGGCCAGTGGACACCAGTGGACTCTGTCTCAGGGAGCAGCTATTCCCAATCAGTGCAGGGTGGGACCTGTTTTCTGTTCCCAATCGGTACAGGGTGGGCTTCTGGTTTTCACTGGTGTCATAGGGGACTATTTTCTTGGTAAGGAGGTCCCAACACAATTCTTTACAGACCTTGAAATAACAATACTCAACTTCATATAAGAAAACACACAAAAAAACCCAGGATAGCTAAAATAATCCTATCTAATAATAGAACTTCCAGAGGTATCGCTATCCCTGATTTCAAGCTGTACTGCAGAGCTGTAGTAATAAAAACTGCATGGTATTGACATAAAAAGAGACACATTGGTCAATGGAATTGAGTCAGAGATCCAGACGTAAATCCACACATCTATGGACACCTGCTTTTCAATAAACAAGCCAGAAATATATAAAGGAAAAAAGAAAGCATCTTCAGCAAATGGTGCTGGTCAAGAAATTGAATGTCAGTGTGTAGAAGAATGCAAATAGATGCATATCTATCACTCTGAACAAAACTCAAGTCCAACTGGATCAATGACCTCAACATAAAACCAGATACACTGAACCTGATAGAAGAGAAAGTGGAGAATAGTCTTGATTGCATTGGCACAGGAGACAACTTCCTGAACAGAACACCAATAGCACAGGCACTAAGATCAACAATTAATGAATGGGACCTCATGAAACTGAAAAGCTTCTGTAAGGCAAAGGACATCATCAATAGGACAAAATGGCAGCCTACAGAATGGGAAGAGTTTTTCACCAACTCCACATCTGACAGAGGGCTAATATCCAAAATATATAAAGAACTCAAGAAACTAGACACCAACAAACCAAATAATCCAATAAAAAATTGGATACAGATCTAAACAGAGAATTCTCAACAAAGGAAACCAAAATGGCTGAGAAACACTTAAAGAATGTTCAACATCCTTAGCCATCAGGGAAATGCAAATGAAAATGACTCTGAGATTTCATCTTATGCCTCTCAGAATGGCTAAGATTAAAAACACAAGTGACAGTTCATGCTGGAGAGGATGTAGAACAATGGGAACATGTGGGGTATACATGGACAAAGTTCAGAGGGCGGCACCCTTTAAGATGCCAAACAGGTAAACAGCCCACCTTATTTAAAAAAACAAAAAGGGGGATATGGTGATATTTTATTTGTATTAAAATGTTATTTATATGTTAATAAATAAAGTTGCCCGGGGTCAGAGCTATTAGCAAGCTATAGGAAAGCAGGGCAGTGGTGGCGTACGCTTGTAATCCCAGCACTTGGTAGGCAGAGCTGGGTAAGTCTCTGTGTGTTCAGGGATACAGCCAGTATTGGATACACATGCCTTTAATCTCAATACCAATCATGGAAAACCTGGAGGTCTATACAGACAGGCCGTGACGAGGCGGTCATGTGGTTGGGTTTACAACCAATGAGAAGGCAGAACAGGAACTCTATATAAAGACTTTAACACAGGGGTAGCTCTGGTTCGGAGAGGTAGGACCACCGCAGGAGGAAGGGTAAGGTTTTAGCTCTTAGCTCTGACCTCTGACCTCTTGGCTTTCTTCTTTGCATTGGTTCTGTGTTTCTTATCTAATAAGAAGGTTGGTTACATCTACAGGGGGAATCTGTGGGGCATACATGGGCTGCAGAGAGGGTGCCAAAAGAAATTTAGATAAACAGAGCTTAAGCTTTAAGCTGTTTATGCAGAGAGTGGATACAAATGGTATCAGAGGAAGTTAGTTTAAGCTGTTTGTGCAGAGAACAGATACAAAGGATGGCTGAGAGGAAGTTAGCTTGGGTTGTTTGTATGGAGATTAGAGAGGAATGGTGAGAAAGGAAGTTAGCTCAAGTTATTTATGCTAAGATAAGACACTAAGAAACAGGAGATGATGTCAGGGCATAAACAACTTGTAAATAGAGTGATCTTTAAAATGATTGGTTGGTTCCTTCACCCCCTCCTAGGGTTTTGAGGTTTTCTGGTATAAAAGAGGCTTACTGCCTATCAATAAACGAGTTCTTGCTTGACTTGACTCCCCGCTGCGTCTGATTGTCTCCGGGTAAGAGGGAGTCTGGGGAGGTGAGCGGCACACACTTGCCTTTCCTCGGTTCCAGGCCACCTCTTCACAGGTGACCTAAGTTCCCAGTGTGGCAGGTCCCCACAGGAACACTCCTCTATCGCTGGTGGGAGTGCAAGCTTGTACAGTCACTTTGGAAATCAATATGGCAGTTTCTCAGAAAATTGGGAATCTATCTACCTCAAGACCCAGCTATACCACTCCTGAGCATATACCCAAAGAACACTCAAACCTACCACAAGGACACTTGCTCAGTTATGTCCATAGCAGCATTATTCATGATAGCCAGGAACTTGAAACAATCTAGATGTCTCTCAACAGAAGAATAGATTAAAAAATGTGTACATTTACACAATAGAGTATTACTCAGCTGTTAAAAAATAACGACAACATGAAATGTGCAGACAAATGAATGGAACTAGAAAAAAAGTCATCCTGAGTGAGGTAACCTTGACCCAGAAAGACAAACATGGTATGTATTCACTTATAAGTGGATATTAACTGTAAAGTAAAAAGATAATCATGCTATGGTCCACCGACCCACAGAGGCTAAGTAACAAGGAAGGATTAAGGTGGGAATGCAAAGATCTCTCTGGAAAGGAGCAATAGAACAGCTTTTGAGGAGGGACTGGCAGCAGGTGGGTTTGAGAATGGGAGGGGTCAAGTGGGTAGGGAGGAGAAAATACTGGGATAAACAACCGGAATTGGGGGGCATTTCAGGGGCAAGGTAGAAACCCAGCGCAATGGAATCTAACAAAAATCTGGAGAGTTCCTCTAGAGAGTAACCCTAGCAAAGACTCCCAGTAATGGGGGAAACACAGCCTGAACCTTTCGTCTTCTGTAACCAGGCAACACCTCAAATGGATGGATTGGGACACCAACTCAGCTACAAAACCTTCGACTTACAGTTAGTCCCACCTGCAGAGTGTATTAGGACCAGAGCCTGGCAGAATCATCATCAAAGAGACCACAGAGACTTCATCTGGCAACTGATGGGAGGCAGGTGCAGAGTCCCACAGCCCAACATTAGACAGAGTTTGGGGAGTCCTGCAGAGGAGGGGGAGGAAGGATCAGAGGAACCCGGGGGGTCAGGGACACCACAAGAACATGGCCCACAGAATCAGCTGACTGGGACTCTTGGGGGCTCACAGAGATCAGGGAGCCTGTAGGGGTCTGACCTAGATACTCTCTATATATGTTATGGCTGAGTAGCTTGGTGTTTTTGTGGAACTTCTCATAGTGGAAACAGGGATTGCCTCTGAATCTTTGGCCTGTTTGTGGGAGCCCTTTCCTCCTACTGGGTCACCTCACCCAGCCATGATATGATGGTATGTGCCTGGCCTTATTGTAGCATATTATGTGATGTTTGGTTGATGTCCCTGGGAGGTCTGCTCTTTTCTGAGGGGAGACAGGGGTGGTGTAGGGGGTGGATCTGGGGTAGAGGGGAGGGAAACTGTAATCAGGATGTAATATATGTGAGAAAAACAAAAGCAAAAACAAAAAAACACCAAAAAATGACTATGGAGAAAGCAGTACAGAGGTCCTCCCTCCAATGAAAATGAGGACTGCCATTGGCTAAGCAGTTCCCCTTCCGGGTGTATAGCCGTAGAACATGAAAGCCACACACTGTGAGGCTGTCTGCATCGCCACACTTAGCACTGTTCTCAACAGCCAAGGCCTGAGATACAGAAAGTATGTTACATACACAGCGGAATAGTGCTTAACCCCAGACAGAAGGGAATCCTGTCACCTGTGACAAAGACATGACTGGAGCACGTTGTACTGATGAAATAAGCCAGGGACAGAAAGACAAATTCTGCACAGCCTTTCTTAGAACAGGAATCTAAGAAAGATTCAACGTAGTCATGCAGGGAGAAACGTGGCTGCCAGGGATTGGTGAGGAGGGAGAGGGGAGGAGGGAGAGGGGGAGAAGGAAGAGGGAGAGGAAAGAGGAGTGAGAAGAAGGGATGGAGGAGAGAGAGTGGCGTGAATGTCGTGGGAGTAACTAACCACTTCCTGAGGGAGGAAGAGAAAAGCCCCAGGAACACAGGGTGCATGTTACGTTTTCTACTGTACAGTGGTGTGTGTGTGTGTGTGTGTGTGTGTGTGTGTGTGTGTGTGTGTGTGTGTGTGTGTGCGCGCGCGCAGCAGTGCAGGTTTTAGGTGATTCTCCAGGGGCAGTTCCCTAGTTCCCTGGATGTCTCCCCTGAGTGGGTGGGGACCCAGCCCCTGGGAAGGGCAAATGGTAAATGCCTACAGATGATATCTGGGCTCAAGTTAGCTTTGAGAGGTGGCATGGTGGCACACAGCATGGTAAGAGGCATGGTCAGAGCAGGGCTGTACTGGTCGGCTGGCAGAAACCGGAAGCACAGGCCAGGGAGTGAGGAGGAGGAGGAGCAGAATAGGGCAGTAGGGTCAGGTGACTGTCTCTGGACTCAACTGTCTTTGTCTTAGCACCAACTTTCCTCCCTCCCAGATGCTCAGGACAAAGGCCAAGTTGCAAACATGCCCTGTGGGAAGCCCCACTCCCAGGAATTCCCAGCACAACGCCTCAGCTCCCTGGGCCTCAAATTCTTACTTACCCTCTACCATTGTTCAGACCACAGCAGAGCACCAGTCACAGCCTGGTACTCCGCCAGGGGAGGAGACACCATCAGGTGTATTTCCCTTTGACTTTACATGGGGCCATGTTCCCACCACTCAGGGGAGATGAAGGATGACCTCACTGGGTCTTGCCTTTGGCATCATCACCCACAGCCAAAGGATGTAGAGGCAATGACAGGGTGGACAGAGCATGGACTGGAGCATCCTGGGAAGAAGCTGCTTGGCCACTCTGCCAAGTCTGTGACCCTGTAGGAATGTTCTTTCTGAACAAAGGAGCTGGCCGTGGTAGGGTTACTCACTTCTTCAGACTGATGAAGACTCACTGAGTTATCTCTGCCAAGCATTTAGAAAGGTGCAGGGGCAGTGGTGGTGCACACCTTTAATCCCAGCACTCAGGGAGGCAGAGGCAGGCAGAGCTCTGTGACTTTGAGGCCAGCCTGGTCTACAGAGTGAGTTCCAGGACCACCAGGGCTACACAGAAAAGTCCTGTCTCAAAAAAAAAAAAAAAAAAAAAAGAAAGAAAGAAAGAAAGAAAAGATAGGTGCATGAATCTCAAACACATTGGACACCCAGTAAAGGGTGAGTCCGAGCAGGCTGTGGAGAGCAGTCTCCTGTCACTGGACTTGAGAAGGACACCAGTTGATGCCATCCCATCCCAAACATACTCTTGCCTATTCCCACCTACTCTCTGTCAAGCTGGAGCTGGAACACCTTGAGTTAGTCCAGGGCAGAAGGTTCCATGAGTCTGGGCTAGTCTGGACTCCCTCAACTGGGAAATGGGTGCCATGAGGCTTGGGAATGTGGGTGGGGAATTGCCATGTTCAGTCTGGCCTGTTTTTTCTTCCCATCTAGCTTCTCAAAAGGCCACACCCACAGCCCAGAAATGAACACAGGGACACTCAATTTTGTGGGTAGTATCTTTATTCAACATAGGTTGGGGGTGGGTAGGTGGGTGTCTGGAGTGGGCTTAAGACACCCAGGGTCATTTCAGTAGCAGCCCGTACAGGCAACATTTATACACAGCTCACATTCGTCAGTGGCGATGGTGCCTGTGTAGGGAGAAGGCAGGTTAGTTAAAATTGGACCTTGGGGGTCAGTGGTCACAGAAACTGTCAGGCCAGGAGCTGCTGAGGAAAGGGCCTGATGTCTTCCTTACAGAGCCAGCACCTAGATTCCTCTCTCAAGTGCCGTCCTTCCTAGCAGTGGCTGGGCAAGGTACCTCCTCTCCTGGTCTGAGGTTTCTCATCTGCTACATGGGCTGAGGAATCTGACCTGAATGCTATAGGAAGGGTCCCAGGCAAAAGGATCAGGGCCTACCCAGAGCAGGGACACAAATGCTGTGGGTTGCAACAGTGTGTGCCCAGCTCCTCTGTACCCTTCTGATTCAGCTCAGCTGTCACCTCCCCAGGGAGCCATTCCAAGCCTGATCTCGCCAGATGGATCAGATGGATGCCTCTCACGGAATCATGTCTGCGTCTTCCCAGAGTCCCTTCCCACATTTGTGAGGTTCTTGAAGAACTTCTCAGGGCTGTGGGAGTCTTTTCTACCTGACTCAATAGGCCCTAACTGGGGCAGTTCTGGGGAGGATGGGGCCGTGGCCCTCCAAACTCCCTGTCCATAGCCACTGGGATGTTTAACGAAGACAACTGATGATGGAGAGGTGGGGTAGGATACACATAGAGGGGCAGGAAGATCAGGGGGTGATGTGCTTACTCAAGGCCTCGAAGATGCTGGCAGCTTTCTGGGAGGCACAGACAGGCTGGAGGTCCTTGGGTAAGGCAAGGTGATGGCACACAGCGGGTAGAGCGGGACTGGTCTCTGGTAGGGAGTTGGATGTCAGCTGCTTCTCCAACTCATTCAGCTTCTTCACAGATTCCAGCTCTACTTGGAAGCCATCGTACTGGGGAGAAGAGAGGGGTGGGAAGTCATCAGGCGCTGGCTAGGAGCAGGCAGTGCCGTGAGACTGGCACCAGGCAGACCAACTGACAGGTCCCTTCTCAGCACTGGCCTGGTGACTCTCTGGTGAGACTGATTCTCTCGATCCCTCCTGGACCCTTTTATTCTTCTCCTGGGAACCCGGCCAGATATAGATGCCAAGGTACAGTTCCACAGGTTTAGCAAGACCAGCAGCATCCTGCCACCTTGTGGCCAGGCCTGATTCCATGCCCCACCCATCTTATAGTCCCTGGAAGGACACTGAAGTCCACGTTCCCCCTTTTCTGGCCTTTGCTCTGCCTAGAACTTGTTCACCGGGACCTGGTACTATTCACACTTCAGTGAGCACAAAGGTCCCTGCCGCGGAAACCCTTCTGTGACTTGCCCATGTGGGTAAGCACAGGGGAGGGAGCACAAGAGGGGTCTCTTTCCCTCTGTGCCCCTCTGGAGCTGACCCTCATCTCCTTCCATATGGTGAGTAGGCTGACTTCAAAGGAGAGCAGAGCTGAAAAGAACAGGTTTCTCTCATCACATCTATCGCTGTTGGTGTTGACACTCCTGCGGCCTCCACCCAGCAGGTGTCTCAGGCTAGACCGGCCGCAGGGCTGAGCCCAGGTCCTTCACACAAAAGGTAGGCTGGCTGGGGTCTCACCTTGATGAGGACGGACTGTGCACTCTGCAGCAGCAGCAGCAGCAGCAGCAGGACCATAGCAGCCCACAGCTGGCTTCCGGACACGGCCTTGCCTCCCATCTCACGTCTCTGGGTTCCTGCTTCCTCCACTGTCTACCTGGCTGCCACCTGCCTCCTGGCCAGCAGCCCCTTATAGGCCAGGGTCCAGAGCTCTGGTCACTTATTAACTGTCTGACTGGGGTGGGGTTGACAGAGGACTGGCTCTTTGACAAATTCCAAGTTGGTTCCCAGGAAGGGGGTGGGGGTGGCGATGATGGGGAATCCAGAGCGTGTGGGAACATGGTCTGCCAAGGGCTTGTCTGAATAGGATTCTGTGGGAAGACCTTGGGCCACTTCACTTTCCATTCCCTCCTCCACACGCGGGAGGAGGGGAAGGCGAAGAGGCCGGAAGGCACCACCAGGTGAAGTGATCTGCCCGAGGTCAAAGGTCAAAGTGACTCCATCCACAAGAGCCCAAGTCAGCTCTCAGTTCTTTGAGAGAAGATGCAGGCGGATGGCTCAGAGCAAGGCGGACACACAAGGATGACATCGGGATTTTCCAGTCCTAACTTCACCCAAGCCTAACAGCCTGCTCCAAACCCAGAACCACGTATGGAAAGATCAGCTTATAACCAGTCCTTGCCCAGCCCTCGGCCTGCCATTTCCCATTTTTACCCGAGTACCCTGGGTTGTGTGTGGCCCATATTAACTGTACATCTTAGTAGGCAGCAGATCAACACAGTGTGAAAGAAAGAGCTCAGATATCATAGAAAGTGACAGGGGCTGGGTGCCAGCTCTGGAGCAGCTGCTCCATGTGCCTGGGGAGTCACATCATGTTTAACTGATGTTTTCTTTACTCTCCAATCACACACGCCTACCAGAAACCACCCACAAAGGTGACTGTGGGCATGATGGACTCCGGCCCCTTGGGCTTGTCTTTATTCCTGGGTGACTCATCTATAACAGCCCACCTCCCCATTGGGTGAAGGTAGGTCAGAGGGAAAAGGACCAAGGTTCTGAGGGTGCTATCACTGTGGCCAGGCCCAGCAACTCTAAACAGTGGTCCCACCGGGGCAGGGCTGGGCCAGGTACAGACTGATATGTGGCAGGTACCCCAGCATGAGCCTGAGCTGAAACCACCACAGCCTACCTGGGCACCTACAGTCCCTCAGATTTGGTGGCGAAATGAACGTTATCATGTGATCCTCAGACCAGTCCTGCTCATGCATGTGTGATACACTTCATCTTCCCACAGCCCCTCAACTTCCCTCTTATCTTGCACTGAAATAGATAAAAGGCTCAAGCGAACTTTGGAGTTTCTTATGTCTTGCTTTGAATCCAGACTTCGGCCTTTATTCTTGTCAGTCTCACATTCTCTTCGATGCTACCAACTGTCGGATAACAGTAGCTCATATGCTTGATTCTGAGCAACTCAAGGCATGCCATGATACTCTGCTCATGCTCCATTGAGGAGTAGGAGGGCCGGGCCGGTATTCTGTCCAGAGCCTCTACCTGTGCTCAGCCTGTGTTGCTATAGAAAAAGAAGCATTTGCCTTGGAGGTAGGGAGGATACCTGGGCTTGAACCCAGATCCCAGCAGTTACCCACCATGTGACTTTACTTACTCTTGATGAGTCTCAGCTTTCTCACCACTGAAGTCAAGAACACAATGACTAACCCAACCATGCTTTTGAGAACTAACAACTCTTGTCCTGGAGAGCCAGTGACGGTCCCTGTCCCCAGATAGATAATTCCAGCACATACCTAGGGACATCTGCAACAGAAGATGGTTTCCTCACTTGTTCTTGTCCATGGAATCCTCCTAGACAAGCCCTGTCTCTGAACCCAAGGTGGTGACAGGTTTGACCCGCAGCTTTTGCAGGCTGGACCCAATGCCACCCTATCCAGAACACTGGCTTTGCTCAGCCATGTCACATCAGATAAGTGATACAACCTGAGACTTCACCTTCTAATTTGTAGAAAAATGACAGGTCCCAGTGTTGGAAATTGTCATGGGCCTACTTGATTGTCACTCTCCCACACTTTCTATGGGACAAGCTCAGCCCGCTGGCCCCTATATGAAGGGATAGGAGTCAGCCTTCAGTGTTTGAAGGCCCGTGGTGGAGGTCACCTTCCTTTCTCCACTTACTGGATCTTCCAGCTAGGGCTCAGCACAAGGTCGTCATTCCCTGGGGACGAATCATGACTTCCTCTTCCATCTGACAAGACTCAAAATTTCCAACCCCATCTCCTCCTAATTGCTTCACGAATGACCCACCATCCATCAAGGCCAGCTTGGCCACAGAGGCAAACCCTCAGTGCCTCTCTGACCAGTTAGTTCATTTACGTCACCTGGCATCATCGGGGCACTTCCTTCTTTATGGCCCTGGGAAGCCACTGCCATAGCAGCCTGTGGAAGTTCACACAGATGAGGATGGAGGACAGTTTGCCTCTGTAGGTTTAGATGATCCTCTCCCCACATTGAGTCCCTGCTTGGCATCCACTTTTATGGCGCCCCAGTTTTCCCAGGAGTACCTCTCAGAGTTTGTTGTCCACTTGGCTGTGGGCATATGGGCTTTCCAGGTTTCTGACTCCTCCAGACCCCATCTCTTCAATTTCCTTGGTTCGTAAAGTTAAAACTCCCCAGGGGCATCAGGACTCATCCTTAGGCCTCTGTCCTCTTCTTACAGTCACCTACTTTGGTAGTGTCATCCAGCTTCAAGAATTCCATGTCCCCAGGCTCTAGGACTGCCTGGCCTAGCCTCCCCCTCATCCCTCTACCTACCTCCTCAGCCTCTCTGGTCACCGTTGATGATATTACCGTGTGCCCATGGGGTCAGGTCAAAACCTAAGGAGTCATTCCTGACACCTCTTTTTCATTTGCCAAATTCAATGCATTCACAGGTTCAGTTGTATCGACCTTCAGAATATTCTTAGCTTCCAACCAATCAGGCTTCATTCCCCAAGAATGAAAGGTTCAAGCTATCATCCTTGGTTTCATGAATTATTGTAATAGCAGTGTTAGGCAGAGGTCTCCAGAGAAACAGTATCCACAGGATCTGTTCACCTATCTGTTTGTCAATCAACCATCAATCTATTTGTTATCTGTTTTCTATCCAGATTTACTTTGAGGAACTGGCTCATATGACTATCAAGACTGTCAGGTCTGAAACCCAAAGGGCAGGTTGACAGGCTGATAATTCAGCTAAGAGTTGTCACAGACTGTAGTGAATTCTTATCATTTTCTGTTGCCTTTGTGTCTATTTTAAATACAGGCTGGATGTTTTCCCATTGGGGTGTGACAGTTTCTAATTTTACTCACTTCTGCCCAGTTCCTCATTGTGATCGATCCACATGTCTACCTTAGATAACTGTTCCTGTTGACCCCTTCCCTATGGAGTAGTTAAATATAGCCTGGCTGGCTCTGTTGACCTTCACACCCTGTGTGGACAGAATAGACATCACCAGAACCACATTTCAGTCAATGTCACCTTCTGCAACTGGAGCCTGTGCCTGCTTTTGTGTTTTATGGCTTTTGTTTTATTTTGGACTGCGGTTCACTATGTAGACCAGGCTGGCCCAGAACTCACAGAGTTCCTTGTGCCTTTCTCTCCTGAGAGCTAAGACTATAGGTGCAGCACTTGCTTGAAACACACCACTTAAAGAGAGATTCTGTCTCATCTCTGTCTGTCTGTCTGTCTGTCTGTCTCTCCTAGCCCTCTCTCCAGCTGTATGTGTGTGGCTTCTGGGAGAAGATCCTAGACCTATTTCCATCTTGTAGCCATCCCTCCTAGCCACGGACAGAACTCCATGAAGCGCACACAAGGGAGCAGTTTGGAATCTGATGTCTCAGGGCAGGGCAACCTTCAGAAATGGAGGTGGATGCCCTGGGTTCAGTCTCCAGGCTCAACTTCTCCTCTGAAAGTCTTAACCTTTGCTCTTAAGACTTTCAGCTGATTGAAGCCCTACCTCCATAGAATGGAGGGCAATCCGCTGTACTCAAGGCTTATTGAATATTAATATTAACCATATCTAAAAATGATGTTTTCAGAGCAGCATCTAGATTGGTGTTAACTAGACAATGAGCTGTCACGAGCATCCAAGCTGACTCATTGAGCCCACACTTACCCCTCTGCTGGTCTTTCTCCACACATCAGTCAGTGTGATCCTGTGAAGATCCAATCTCTATATTCCCACCCAGTAAAACCTAAAGGCTTCCTTCCATCTATGGGTTCCCTTGAGCACACCCTCTTCAGCTTTGACTTTGGTTCCAAAATTTTGCTCCTTCCTCTTTGGGCTTCATCAACCCCTCTAGCTTCCATGCCCCTCAAACATGTCAAGATCTATGTTTTATTAAATTTTAGGTTAATATGCAGAGCAATGGGTTTCATCATGACATCTTCATATGTAAGTGTCATTGTTCTGTGTCCTCATCATGGCCAGTTCCATTTCCTGGCTGCTGTGAACAGGGCAGCTACAAAAGTGGTTGTGCAGGTATCTCTGTGCTGTGTGGACACAGAGTCCTTTAGGTATATGCTCAAGAGTGGTACAGCTGGGTCGCAGGGTAGATCCAGTTTCTGTGTTTTGAAAGGCCTGCATACTGATTTCCATAGCGGGTGCCGCAGTTCACACTCCCATGAGCAATGGACGAGACTTCCTCTTTCCCCACAGCCTTGCCAGCATTTGCTGTTGTCTCTTTTTCGTGATCATAGTCATTCTGACTAGGGGGAGAGAGACTCTCCAAACTGTTCACATTTGCATTTCCTTGATGGCTAATGATGCTGAACACATCTTCAAGTATTTATTGGCCATTTGTATTTCTTTTTGAGAAACGTCTGTTTAGCTTATTAGATCATGTATTGATTTGGAGGATGTTTTATTTTGGGGAGCGAGCTTGGAACTCACTATGTAGACCAGGTCTCAAACTCATAAAGATCCACTTGCCTCTTCTCCATATGCCACCACACCTGACAGTGTTTAATTTTTACAATTACGTGTTTACCCTGGATGCTAAACACCCCATGTTACAGGCAGATGGCTTTTCTACTGTCTGTCACTGTCCCCACTCTGCCTGTTGTCTGTGCAGAAGCTTCTGTTTCATGAATTAAGCCTGTCACCAGTTGTTAGGAGTATCTCCTGGGTTGTTAGAGTGCCTTTTGCCATCTTGAAATGTTTTACTCATCTCATTCAAAATTTCCAGACTTACATCAGGCTCTCCCATCTACTTTGAGTTCATTTCTGTGCTGGGTGGAAGTGATGGCCTGGTTTCCCTTTTCCTGGCACCAGGTGCTAAGGAAACTGTATTTTCTCCAGTGTATGCTTTGACAGCTTTGTGGGTTTTGTGCTGGGCCCTCCACTGGGCGCCCGGTCTGCACTGGTTTTTGTGCTAGCGTGAGGCTGCTTGTTACTATGGCTCTAGAGTATAATTTGAGATCAGGCATTGTAGTCCCTTCAGCACTGATGTCTGCCAAGAATTGCTTTGTGCTTCCGTATGAATTTTAGGATTTTTTTTTCCAGTTCAGTGTAAAATCCCACTGGGATTTTGAGGGCATCACATTGAGTCTGTGGATCACGTTCAGTCACGCAGCCATCTTTCCTATATTAATTCTGCCAATCCCCAAGCGTGAGAACTCTCCCCATCTTCTAGTGTCTTTAATTTCTTTCTTCAGTACCTTGAAGTTTTCATTGCAGGGGTCTTTTGTCTCCTTGGTATTATTTTTAAAGCTATCGTGAATGAGATTCTCCCCTCTGATTTCTTTTTCAGAGAATTCATTATTAGTCTATAGAAAAGATAATGATTTTTGTATGCTGATTTTGTGTCTATTCTTTGCTGAAAGTGTTTATCATGTCTAAGAGTTTTCGGCAAAGTCTTAGGGCCTTTTCAAAAGTAGGATCATTCCGTGTGCAGATAGGAAAGGTGACTTCTTCCTGTTCCTACTTGTGTCCCTTTGGTTTCCTTTTCTTAACTCAGGGGTCTCCTCTTGATGGGTCAAGTACTGTATTGAGTGTGAGCAGAGAGACGGGCACCACGTGAATCCCAGATCCTAGAGGAAGTGTCCTCAGAGTCCCCCATTTGGTATAACCCTGGCTATAAGTTTGCCATGTAGCCTTTATTATGTAGATGTCTGCTCCTATTTCCAAACTTCTCCAGGGCTTTTACCACGTTGAACTTTGACAAAACTCACCAAAGTCCTCTTGCCTCTACACTCAGTAGAAGTCTTTGCTCTTCCCCCAGGCCTCTGCTCAAATATCACTCCTCCAAAGAGATCTTTCCTGACCCTCCTACCTTGAGAGCTGCCGCTCTTACTCTACATGCCTGAATTTGCTTGTAGCATCTGCTGTCTGTCTGTCTGTCTATCTATCTATCTATCTATCTATCTATCTATCTATCTATCTATCTATTTCTCTCTCTCTCTCTTTCTCTTTCTGTCCATCCATCCATCTATCCCCCCCATCCATCCATCCACCCACCCACCTTGCATCTTTCTATTGTAATGGAAGCTGTTAGAATTTGTAATTTGCTTCTCCGTGTTCTCCCAAAACAATACCTGGCATATGATCTGTGCTCGGCAAATACTTAAAGCACTGAGTGAATAAACACATACAATTCAAGCATTAATTCCACCCATGAGTGTGTGTTTAGTCTTGGGAGTTTCTCCGCTCCCAGAAGCCACAGTTATCCATGCAGTTCCTTCCTGGCACACGGTGGCTGTTCAGTAACTGTGTTATTATTTTCATACTTGTGAAACAATTCCCTTTCTGTGTGTCATGTGTATCGAAGACTTGGGGTTTCTCAGTAATTTAATTTCCCAGTGGCAGCATCAGCATAAGAGGTGTGATAAATACCTGTGATGAAAGCCACCATGCAGAGCCAGCGGATACCTGGGCAGGAGAGGCGGAGAGTGGTGAGAAAGACTGGGTTCTAGAAGCCAGTCTTTGAAGTCAGGGTCCATGGGATTTTCTGTGTGCCTGGATAGAAAGGCTGAAGGAAGGAAGGAGCCCAGGACCTTAGCTTTAAGGCCATCCCTAGTTAAACACTGAATGCTGCCCTTGCCAAAGGTGAGAAGCAGGAATGAACAGGGCAGATTGGGGAGCACGTTTGGTCTTGACAATGTCAAGTCTGAGACACCTGCCAGACATATGAGTTGAGATAGAAATGTTGCCGGGCGGTGGTGGCGCACGCCTTTAATCCCAGCACTTGGGAGGCAGAGGCAGGCGGATCTCTGTGAGTTCGAGGCCAGCCTGGGCTACCAAGTGAGTTCCAGGAAAGGCACAAAGCTACACAGGGAAACCCTGTCTCGAAAAACGAAAAAAAAAAAAAAAAAAAAAAAAAAAAAAAAGTCACCAGGGTGTATCTGCTGCGTGGAGTCTCAAATCTAGATTAAAGAGAGTGACTGGCTGGAGAGGAGAGTATCCATGGCATTGGAGCTGAGGCCCGAGAGAAGGACTAGCAGGGTAGGAGAGGAGTGGGTGAAGAACAGTGCAAGTGGTTTAGGAAGGAGGGTGTACTAGCTGGGACAAAGTTTATGGCTGACACTAGGAAAAGTGATGATGAGAAGTCCTGGGTTTGACAACACAGAAGTCACTGGTGACCTTAGAAGATGGATTCTGAGGACTGCAGGCATGAAAGCCTGACAGAATGTGCTTAAGAAAAATCTGGCAAAAGTAGGACCAGAGCGTTTATTAGCCTTTAAACCACAGGGTAAAGCAGACAGGGTGGGCAGGTGGGTCCAACACCTGGACTGAGCTGCCCCGGAAGACCCTGTAGGGAGTTGTAGAAATCACAGTGTGGCAGATTTTCCTGCAGCCTCTCAGAGAAGATTTGTTTTTGTCATGGCTGCCAGGAAACCTAGAACTGTGGCCCTAACACTAGCAGGTACCTCGAACCTCATTCAGAGTCTGCCTCTTTGATTCATTTCCCTACCCCAGGCTGTCTTTACACACACACACACACACACACACACACACACACACACCACCACCACCACCACCACCACCACCACCACCACCACCACCACCAGGCTGTCTATACACACACACACACACACACACACACACACACACACACACACACACACACACACACACACACACACACACACACACACACACACACACACACCCCTTTCAGGTTTATTTATATTTTTTCCAGGTTCAAGGTCCCAGCTGGGGGGATGGGTTGGGTACATGGCAACCACAGGAAGTGGGTCAAGGCTGCCCCCTTGTGATGAACATGGAACACTGCAGGAGAATGACTGAGCTCTGTAGAGAAAGCCTTGGTGTCCTACCCACACCCCAGGGCAGCCTTCACTAGTGGTGCCCCTTTAAGGTGCTGTCTCAGAAAACATGTGAGATCATTTAGGGAAGTCCCTGATGGTTCCTTTAGGTGTTAGATGCTGAGGTGAGCAAAGCTGGGCCACGGAGAAGGCAGAGGCCGAGTTCAGGACACTGGCCTGACGCTGAAATTGGATCTTGGGCAGCCAAGGGCAGTTTAGGTAGGAGAACCTCACTGAAGGGTGCCATGCCTCCCCTAGAGCCCAGATTTGCCTAGAGAACTGCCCTATTGGGGTGATGGTGAGGGCCTCTGACAGCATCTTAGTGTTTCTGGCTTCCTCCCCTGTGACAGTTGACGAATGCGATGTGGTGTGTGTGTGTGTGTGTGTGTGTGTGTGTGTGTGTGTGTGTGTGTCTGTCTGTCTGTCTGTCTGTCTGTCTGTCTGTCTCTGTGTGTGATATGTTGTGTGCATGTGTATGTGTCTCTCTCTGTGTGTGATATGTGTGTGTTATGTGAAGGCTTGCATCTGTGTGTGGGTATGCATATACATGCCCAAACCCTTGTGGGAACATGTATGGGAATGTGCAAGCATGCATGTAAGAGTATGGGATATGTATATATAGGAGAATGTGTGTGTCCATGCCTCTGTGGGAATGGTGTGTGTGCACCTGTCTGTATGTGTGAGGGTGAGGATGTGTGTGAGCACATATGTGGGTGGATTGTGTGAGTAGTGTATGGAAATGTGTGTTTTGGAGTCTTTGTGTGCCAGTGTGTTTGTGAGTGTGTGTGAGTGTAGGGGGTACTGGAGGTGAGGCCACACATGCTGAACTGAAGAGGGTAGGTGGGAGCATGGGTCTCCTCTCTGCAGGAAGCTTTGAGGAAAGACTGATGGTTGGCATGATATGGAAGGATGGGGGTTGGAGCTGGGGCAAGCCTGGCACCATGTTCTGGGGACCTGTTAGTTGGTGGAAGGTCTGGTAGGCCCCATTGTCCATCAGAAAATCCTCTTCTTTCTTCTCCAGCCACCCTGCCTGTCCCCAGCAGCTGACTAGAGGCTGTGACTGGCATCAGGCAGAGCTGAAGTCCCACTGCTGTGGGATTATGGGTGAGCCACGCCTTCGTTGAGCACCAGCTTGAGCTGATGGAAGCCACACCCCTGATTAGGAAGCAGGGGGTGAGGGGGTGGGCTGCGAGCACCACCTGCACCAAGGGCTCATGGGAAGTCCTGTTCTGAGCACACAGGTCCTTCACACATCAGAGGTGGCATGGAACTGCTCCCTTTGTATGGAGGACATGGTCAGAAGGAGGTTGATGATTCATCCGAGATCACACAGGCAGCTGTGGCCATGGCACTGGGCCGTGTCCTTGCTGGGCTCTTAGATCTTTGACAACTGTCCCTGTATCCCCATACCCTCCAGATGTCCCTTCTAGGGGCTCACACAATGATGGGTGAAGGAGGAAATCCTTCTAATCCATGAATATGCCCCACAGAAGGACATGGATTCCTGGAGCCTCAAAGAAGTGACAATGTTGGATCATGTGACTCTCCTGCCACCAGCATATGAAATGGTCAAGTTCCATTTTGCATTCAATCAGCAAACATGGATCAGCCTCTGAGCTTGTGTTGGGCACCAGGACTCAGACATAGATAAGGCACCCACTCCATGCCTGCAAAAGGCCTGTGGTAGAGGGGTCAGATGAAGACAAGGTGTGGCAGATGCAGAGGTGTGACTGTGCAGGTGCTCAGGTGTGTTGAGTGCAGTGTTCAGGAAGTGGGGGGACCCAGTGAAAAGGGAAGAGGCTATCAGTTCTCCTCCAAGCCACAGCTGACTTCTCAGGCCAGGGGTTCTTCTGAGGTTCATCTGTCTGACCTCAGCCGAAAGCCAGCCCAGACTGTGGACCCATTCCCTGGTGCCCCTGGGGAATTCTAGCAGTGTTGGCCCCCACCATGGAATGGGGTATCACCCACTGTGTTTATCATATCCTTTTCTAGTGGGCCCTTCATCCACAGTGAGACTCCATCCTCTGTGGAGTTCAGACTTACTTTCTCATTTCTCAGAGACCCCAGCGTCCAGGCAACCCTACCCAGGACCACAACAGATAACATCTTTGCTGACTCTGTAGTCTGGAGCTCTTTGTGCATAGATAGTACCCACTCTGAAAGCTGAGGAAACTCTGTAGCTGCTGAGTCAGGGGCCTGGGTGCCAAGGAAGACTGAGCACAGTAGGTGGGGCTGAAACACAAATTCCCCTGCACTTACAGGAGCCAGGGCCGAGGCACAGCTGTCATGTACGCCGTCAGATCTGCAGTTGTGATCATTGTGAAACTTGATTGCTCTGTCTTGGGGACTTCTTAGAGTCCAATGCCACAATAAAGCCAATCAGACTAAGCCATCAAATGTCAAGTAGCAGCTAATGAAGCATTCACGGGCTTGGGAGAGAAATCAGGCAAGCTCTTATTTCAGGATTATCCCTCACAAATATTGAATCTGAACTGTAAGCAGAATTCTCTATAATTCCCACCCCTTCCCCTGGTGGAGACCATTGGCATTCATGGCACGTTGTAGCTTTCTGGAGAGAGGCTTGACAGGCAGACTTGCTGTTTCCCAGAGGAGCGGGCTCTTGGGGCATCAGCAGAGAGGGCACAGGCAGAGGCTGCTGGGAATCCCCCCTCCCAGGCTCTGCCTGGGAAACTGGGGAGGCTGGACTGCCAAGTGCCTCTGGCAGCATCAGCACCAAGCATGGACAAGGGGAGTCTGCAGCGTGGCAGGAGTCTTAGTTACTTTCCTCATCTCTGTAGCAAAATACCGGACTAAGGCATCTTGAGAAAGGGAAGGAAGGGGTTGTCTTTTGGCTCAGTTTGAGGTTATGGTCCACCGTGGTGGAAAGGCATGGCGGCAGGAGCTCGAGGCAGGTTGTCATGGCATCCAGAAGCAGGAAGAGAGAGAGAGAGAGAGAGAGAGAGAGAGAGAGAGAGAGAGAGAGAGAGAGAGGTGGGGTGGGGATGAATGCTGGCCTCAGCTTGTTTTATCTGGTCCAGGACTCTCACCTACAAAATGGCACTGCCCCCACGTTTAAAACGGGTCTTTCCACCTCAATTAACCTAATAGGAAGATTCCTCCCAGACATGCCCGTGATGATTCTACATCTTGTTAATCAGGTTGACAGTCAAGATTACCCATTACATTCTCCTATGAGTGGAGCTGACAATATACAGTGATTGGTCTCTATCTCTCTGTCTGCGGACTGTAGACATGGCTTGTGCCCCTTGGACCTATCTAGCTGGGATAGGTGTTGGCAGAGAGAGCTTGCTGTCCCCTCGGTCCCTGCTCTGTTGTGATGCAGAAATCTTTTATTCTGTTCCCTGTTCCTTTAGGAATTTAGATCAGCACAGAGTCTTTCCTGTGGCAGAGGTTGCAGGTTGCCCGTCTACTCCACAGTCCACTTTCATCCTGAAGGGTTTGTCGCTGACTGGCAGCTGCCTACCGGGGGGCGGGGGTAGCTGTGTCTGGCCCTGGGCCTGGGCCTCACTGGTAGAATGCGAGAGGAGGTAGCCTGTGCTACATGGAGCTCTGTTCGTATGTCCCCTTTACTGATGGGTGTCAGGTTCTGTGGGATGGCAGCTCACCAGGTGAGAGGGTCCAGGGTCGCCAAATCCGCGTCTGTGGGTAGAGCCAGTGACAGAGATGTCTTCTGAGGTGGCTCCTCTCCTCACTGTTACCACAAGCTGTGCCTATTGCATGAGATCTTGAAGCTCCCCCTATAAGTGCAGGTTAGTGGCCCCAGATGTGGTACTGATCATCTCTCACTGCTGTGACATAAGGTGCTTCTCTCTCAAGAGATCTGCCGTCTCTACACAACCGTTCCTGACAGTTCACCAGAGCAGGGAAGACGCATGGACGCAGCTGCAGGACTCCAGCTGTACAGCCCTCAGGCCCAGAGTGTGCAGCCCTGTAAGTTTTGTCCCAGAGGCCTGAACCCACCAAGATGCTTGTTACTCCTGCCACTGGGGGCTTGAGTTTGTGGGTTGTGTGGCCTCAGGGCACCAGGTGACTGGTTTGGCCCTGGATGTGAAGGGATGCTGTAGACCAGTGGATGGGTGAGACTCTTCCATGGAGTCTGGATGTTCTACGCTCTGGAGTTGACTTGCAGTAGAGTTATAGCTTGCCCCAGTTACAACCCCACTATTTCAATGGCCCCCTCATTACATTAGGGTGAAAGGGCCCAGAAAAAGCTGGCCTGCGCATGTCATCCAGCTGCCCCCCCCCTTTTTTTTCTACATGTGTGTGGCACTGGGCTTCTCTCCTCTCTTCAGCTGCTCCAGGAAGCATATGATGTCACAATCTTATGCTGACTCCTTACCTGGAGCACCCCTCCCCCACAGCACAGTTGACTCCCTACTGAGATGTCCTTGCCCCAGTTCTCACTGGCTATTTAGAGCACCACCTCCAAGATGGTCCTGGCAGGTAGATGGTCCAGGTGCAAGGCAAATTCAAACCTCCCAAGGGGGTACAAGACACCCCCAGAACAGCACAACTGGAAAGAGCTGTGCGGTGTTGGCATGGGTACGAGCAACTAGAACTCGCACTTGCTTCCGGAAGGAACGTGGAAAGTGTGGGCGTTGTGGAGAGCAGTTTATCAGTTTCTTAGATAGAACGTTAGATTTATACTTACTTTCTGATTCAGCTATTTCTTGGGTATTCCTAGACATCGATCCAAGAGAAATCCAAACACGCGTGTCCACAGAGACTTGGGCATGACTCCTCATGGCAAGTTTATCTGTTTCTTCAACAAATGGATGGATAAACCAGTTTGTGTCTATTCACACAATGGAATACTTCTTGACAAAGAAAAAGAACATGGACTCTTCATGGGTGAATCTCAAAGTACTTATGCTGAATGCAAAAAAGTGTGGATTTCTACGGCTCCCTCATGTCCTATATAGAAAGCAAACTCATCCACATTGACAGAAAGTAGATGGGTGGCCGCCTGGGTGCGGGGAGAGAGGGAAGTATCCCGTTGTGAGAAAGTGTGAGATAGAGCCAGGTTCAGTGCTGTGACTGTGGCAGAGACTTGCTACCGTCTATCTCTGACTATGGGGCCTGGATAGAAATTATTTCTCAGAAAGCTATGAAAACTGAAAAACCTGTGAAGAGTGAGGGGCTTGGATGGTAATGACCTGGGAGAGTCCAATTTCGGCTGCCTCTTAAACAACTACTTTAAAAATGAAGTCTTTAGCGCCGGGGTGTTACAGGCTCAGCAGGTAAAGGTACCGGCTCCCAAGCCTGATGGCCTGAGTTCGATCCCTGGGAACCACACGGTGGAAGAAGAGAACCGATCCCTGCAAGTTGGCCCCAGGCCTTGATGTGGGTGCCGCGGCACACGCCCATGTGCTTGCACAAACACAAAAGACAAAAATCAAACGGAATGAAACCTCCAGTATAGGCACTTCTGAGCTGTTTTCTCAGAACAGGGCAGAACTTGTGTATAAAAATGTTGCCCAGAGGGCTTGAATCAGCAGTGGCTCCTCAGAGGGCACATAGGGAGAGAGCCCTTCTAATGTCCGTCCCGTTTTCTGTTGGTCTGACCTTTGAGGCAGTGAACGGAGTCCCTTAGCCCCTCCTTGCTGGATGGTGTTGAAAGGCACACACAGTCGTGGATGATCTCAGTTAGCTGTGCCATCTACTGCACACGCAGTCGTGGATAGTCATAGTCAGTTAGCTGTGCCATCTACTGGAAGAGCTGAGAGAGGCAGGTGTGTCGTGGAGGGCAGAACCTGTGTGTTTTCTCTGCAAGGGGTGGGTTGTCTCACGCGTGCTGCAGCCCGGCCCCTGTGGAGGCAGAGGAAACCAGTCAGGCGGTGTGTTGGTTCACATCTGTGAGCTTGCACTCTTTGCATGAACTTGAGAGGAGAGTTTAAAATATGTATTTTAATTTTAATTATTTTGTGTGTGTGAGATGTGTGTGTATGTATGTATGTATGTGTGTGTGGGTATGTGTGTATGTGGTGTGTGTGTGTATGTATGTGAGTATGTGTGTATGTGGTGTGTGTGTATGAGAGAGTACATGGATGTGAGTATGTGTGTATGTGGTGTGTGTATGTGAGAGAGAGTACATGGATTGTGAGTATGTGTGTATGTGGTGTGTGTGTATGTGAGAGTACATGGGTGTGTGTATGTGTGTATGTGGTGTGTGTGAATGTGTGTGAGTATGTGTGTATGTATGTATGTGAGTGTGTGTATATGGTGTGTGTGTGTGGGAGAGTACATGGGTGTGAGTATGTGTGTATATGGTGTGTGTGTGTGTGTGTGTGTGTGTGTGTGTGTGTATGTGAGAGTACATGGGTGTGTGTATGTACGTGTGTCATGCATATGCTGGAGACCCAACTCAGGTCTTCTGGAAGAGCAACATTCACTCTTAAGTATTGAACCGTCACTCCAGCCCCTGAGAGGAGATTTTTAGTGACACTCAGAAATGCTTTGTGACAGAAATCACAACTGGATCTTACCCTCCAGCCCCCTGATAGATCAGGGAGAAGATACACACCTTAGCAGGTGTCACTGGGCTTCCTGGCTGCCTCCAGGAGGCCGATGCCACAGAGTCCCTTTCTCCTGGCCAGGCCGTCCATTGAGGACTTCTGCTGGACTGATGGCTACAGGCTGGCTCGTCACTAAGAGGAGACACAGTGGACAATGGGGGCTGCGGAGGTGACAAGCCCAAGTAGCATCAGAGAGAGATCATGTAACTAGGAACACTGTCGCCCGCTTTGCTCAGATGATGGTGTGCTGGGGGATGCTTTAGGTTACAAGGGATGCTGAACACAATCCTTGCCTCTACCTGTATAAACTGGGGACATGGCTCCAAGCTATGGCTGAGGGGAAGGTTTTTAGTGTAGATGTGAGGGAGAGAACAGTCAGCGGCATCTGGAAGAGTCCATAGAAGGGAGAGAAAGTAATACACTGAACATGGCTAGCAGACTGGACCAGGCCATGAGAGGAGAGAGAGAAAGGGGGAATGAGAGAGGAAGACAAAGAGAGTGTGGGCAAAGGGGACCACGAGAGAGGGGACCAAGAGAGGAAGACAAAAGAGAGAGCGCATGGCCGAAATGGCAGTTATATGGGAGTGGGAAGCTGGGGGAAGGAAAGCCCACGGGAGCTGGAGATGGTTAGGGTAGGGGGCAGGATAAAAAGATCTGAGAAGAGCCACAGGTACTGAGGGAACCTGGAGGCCAGTATTGGTTTGGTATGCTAATAGGCACCACAGACAGTCATTTGTCTGGAGTTTCTTTTGGGCCTGGCACAACCCAGCAGATGCCTCCCGTGTATTCCTCCACTCAGGGTTAAAACTGTCTTCAGATGTTGTCAACTGCCCCTGCCAGAGAAGGCTTTCAATTGCGAGCATCTGGCCTGAGCAATGAGCTGGAGGGGTGTTCGAGGCTGATGTGCTGAGTCCCTGCTCAAGTCACTGAGGAGTTGTAGTGGCACCAAGAACCACAGCTCCCTGTGCTGGAAGATAGATAGCCTTGCTTACCAGGGGCTGGCAATGGGCTGCAGCCAACTCAAATAACCCAGAGAGTTCGCCATTTCTCCCCCGCCCCCATTCATCTCGCAGCCACATCCCT
Source organism: Peromyscus californicus insignis (assembly GCF_007827085.1). Lineage (NCBI taxonomy): Eukaryota > Metazoa > Chordata > Mammalia > Rodentia > Cricetidae > Peromyscus > Peromyscus californicus. The sequence continues at coordinate 33,863,606 of NW_026294573.1, read as the reverse complement.
AGAACTCACTGTCATGCTCCAGATTTTGTCCTGTCATTCATCTGTGAATCCACCATTCCAGTCAGTCTGAAGAGCACAAAGGCATCCTGCTTTGGCCGGCCCTATGGCCGTGGGTCTCTTGTGAAGAGGTCTGCGGAGAGTCAAATTCCTAAGATGTTTGTGCTTGTCTCAAGTTGGCGCTTGCATTTAGAGGCAGGTTCCTAGACCAACCAAAATGGGTAGCAGGGGTCACTCAGCAGCATCTTTAAAATACAGTCACATGTGATCTCCCTGGGGACAAGAGTGTCCTGGCTAGTTTTATGTCAGCTTGACACAAGCCAGAGTCATCAGAGAGGAGGGAGCCTCAATGGAGAAAATGTCTCCATAAGGTTGGGCTGTAGGTAAACTTGGGGACATTTTCTTAATTAGTTATTGATGGAGGAGGGCCTGGCCCATGTGGGCAATTCCATCCCTGGACTGATGGTCTTGGGTTCTACAAGAAAGCAGGCTGAGCAAGCCATGGATGTAGCATCCTCCTTGACCTCTGCATCAGCTCCTGCCTCCAGGTTCCTGCCCTTTTTGAGTTCCTGCCCTGACTTCCTTCGATGATGGACTAAGATGTGGAAGTGTAAACCAAATAAACCTTTTTATCCTCAACTTGGTTTAGGCCATGGTGTTTCATCATAGCAATAGTAATCCTGACTAAGACAAAGAGATTGGACCAGATCAGCACTGTTCAGCCCAACAGGCATGGGCCCACTCGGCTGAAGACCACTCAGAACTCTCAACATGATTTAAAAAAGTGAGTGCAAAAGAGCCCATTAGTAATTTATTGCTTACATATCAACACAGTAAGTCTTAAAATCAGCTTTATCATTCATTATCACTTTTAAAGTGTGGTGACTAGAAACTGTGGAACGACCTGTGTGGTGTGACATCTCTGCTGTACAGCAGTTGCACAGATAGGGACCCCCATTAGTACAAAGTCACTGAATCCATGACACACGCTGACAAAGAGAAAGGTGTGGCTCCAGCTTGGACTGGTCAGGAGTCAGGAGTCAGGGAGGCTCAGCTGGGAAGTGACTTTGGAGTGAAGACCTCAGGGCAGGTGGGAGGGGAAGGGTTGGCTAGTCAGCTTTCTGTCACTGTAACAGAATCCTGGAGGTAATGCTTTACACAGAGTTGTTTCCACTCACAGTGTTGGAGGCTGCTGTAGATGGTAGTTTGGGGCCTGTGGTAGAGGAAGTTTCTTCACCTCATGGGGTGGAGAGGCTGGGGGTGGGATGTGGAGGCTGGCAAGGCACAGCACACCCTTTAAGCAGTGAGTGCCATGGTGTGTGTGTGTGTGTGTGTGTGTGTGTGGCATACATTTGGAGGCCAGAGGAGAACGTGGGATGTCTCCCTCTAACACCCTCACCCAGCCTGAGGCCGGCCAGTCGGCTCTTTCAGGAAGGCTGCCGACCAGCGGGTTCTGGGAATCTACCTGTCTCTGCTCCTCAGTGTGGGTTCTAGGCATGCATAACCGCAACTGGATTATTTTGGATGGGGACTGTAGGTTTGAACTTAGGTCCTCCTTCTCTGTAGCCCTCCTAATTTGCATTTAAAAAAAGTTTACAAGGTTCTACAGAAGGCTCTGGAATCAGACTTCTTGGTCTAAATCAGAGCTCTGCCACTTACTCCCTCTGTAACTTGGGTAAAGAACACGGACCTTCAGTGTGCACATCTGTAAAGTGGGCATGAAGTTAATAATAGCAGATACTTCATATGCTTATTGTGACAATTTCATGAGCCCCTGTGCGAAAGTCTGGGGAATAGTGACCCTTCGGTGTCAAGTGCCCAAGCTGGAACGCTGTTTTAGAAATCTGGATTATTTTTTTTTTCTCAGGGAGTCCACAGATGAGATGAAAGATTTGGTTTTGGTGAGCTTTCTGGGAGGCAGTCCCAGCCCAAGCAGCATTCTGGACTCCTGCACCACCGGGGTCTGGAGATGGTAAAGGAAGGAGCGTAGGGGATGTGTGCCAGGGACCACAAGGCAGGAACTCCATGAATACCTGGATTCTGGCTTTTCTCCCACAATGGACTACTCCCAGCACTACTTCCTTTTAAAGCCAACCTGGACAGAGAGGCACCATAATACCAGCAAGGAGGCCAAAGGAGTCGAGCCTCCCTCTGCTCCCGCCCAAGAAGCACCCCACGTGGAGGCGAGGCAGGAGGAGGCCCAGTTTCCACAGCTTCATGCACATATTTGGAGAAAGCCTTGATTAAGTTCTTTGAGCACATTCCAAACCTTGCTCCTTGGAGGGTGACCGCTGGGCGCCAAGGCCCGTCCAGGATATGTTGAGAATTGCCTGGGAGTTTACATGTATACACAAGGGCACAGCCTCTTGAGACCTCTTTTGGGGGCCTGAGCCGAATAAACAGAACCAGGGATGTCTGTGGCTCTGCGTGTTAACCCGACCAGAAGCCTCCTGTGGTGCTGCCTGTTGGTCTGAGCTGCTACTGCTGGGGGAAGGTGTGGGGGGACCATCCTCCAAGCTTGTTCCCTCCCTGGGTGAGGCTCATGCTTTGTGCATGGGGCAGGAGAGGAGAGGCCCCACTTAGCCACAAACTGAGGAGACCTGGATTTGCCTATTGCTCTGTTCCCTGTACAATCAAGGTGGGACTTGATGTGATTAGTTACTGTGCTCTCCCTGAGAGAGGATGTAGGCATCTTCTGGTCCCAGAGACTCTGGACCACTTTCTTCCCTGAGGTCAGCTTAGGAGTAAAATGATCCAGCTCCCAGTACCAGATGCTGCTACCTCCTTGGGTGGGGTGTGTGTGTGTGTGTGTGTGTGTGTGTGTGTGTGTGTGTGTGGTGTGACTGTACTTGGGTGGGTGTGCATGTACGTGCACACATGTGCGAGAGGTGAGAGGTTGATGTCAGTGTCTTCATCAATCATTCTCCACATCATTTTTTTTTTCCCTTCCAAGTCTCACTGAACCTGGAGCTCACTGATTGGCTAGACTCACTGGCCAATGAACTTCCAGGATCAAGTCCTGGGACCATAGATGAGCGCTGTCAGGCCTGACTTTTGCATGAGCTCTGGAAAACTTTTCACAGAGTCTCCAGCCATCCTCTGCTGGAGTCATTGGCCGCAACTGTGTCGTGGTTCCGACTGGTCACTGGCAGAGTTGCTAGGATCAGCTTAAGCCAGTCTGACTTCTCTGCGGACAGGCACATCGGGCATTTAGTGGCAATAAATGGAATGGGAATGGTGCTGTCTAGTAGAGGCTTCCTTTATTCTAAGAGCAGCAGGGAGCCATGGTTTGAGGAGGAGAGTGGCAGGTTAGATTTATGTTTTTAAAAGAGCCCCCCTGGGGGCTGGGAGACAGTTCAGTGGACCACTTACTCCATAAGCCTGATAACTGGGTCCAGATCCCCAGAACCCATATAAAAGCCATGGTAGTAGAGCAGGTGTCTGTAATACAGAGCTCTGCTCAGGTCGGGGAGACAGAGACAGGGGAATTGCTGGGTGCTCATGGCCTACCTAGCCTGGCTAGTGAACAGTGGGAGAGACCTTGTCTTCAGCAAGTTGGAGAGTGGGGACTAACACACCAAGGTTGTCTTACGATTTCTGTGACATATGTGTTCAAGCACATATACAGAAGACCCACAGGAAGGAGAGTGGAGACGGTGAAGAGAGACAAGAATGGAAGGTGGAGGCTAGTCCTGAGCTGCCCAGGAGGTCCTAACTTTAGAAGGCCAGGTAGGATTTCATTTTCTCCGCCAGAACTACTCCCCCGCCTCCCTGCTCGCCCCCCCCCCCCCCCCAGCTTTGACACATTGCAGGATGAAGTTTTGGAAAACCTCCCAGTTCATTTTCCACTCTTAGCAATTTGCCTCCCTGCAGCCGTTAAGGCTGGGCTGGGAGGCTGAGCTGTGCTCCAGGGAACAGCAGCGAGAAGACCTCTTCAAACAGAACATGCCTTGACCTCAAGCCAGATTCTGCAATCTGTAGAAAGACAATTGCGGGGAGCAGCCAGCGGCCCTGCTAGCAGGTAGGGCCAAACCGTTGGTTGTTTTAATGAGCAAAGTTCACCGGCAACAGCAGGTCATCTGTCTGCGTGTTGTCCAGGCCACCCCAATTTGCAGGGAAGCTGAGCCTCGTATAGATGTATGGCGGTGGCTTCACGGCCTGCACAGTCTTGAGTGTTTAGAATCTGGCTCTTTACAGATGAAAGTGTGTGGATCCTAGCACAGCAGGGCCACCTTTGGAGAAAAGAGGGCTCTTGGAAGAGGGAAGCGTTCTTATGTACGTTCATATGTACCAGAACCCAAGCTTGAAGGATTCATGCTATAGTGAGGGTCAAGGATGTATAAAAGAAAGGTTTGACCACGGGACTGGGGGAGAACTGGGTGGGGATGTCTTGGCTTCCCCCTCAGAGCCATAATGCCACCTGCCTTCTGTCTAGGTTTTGGGATCATGAAGGCACCCAGAAAATACTTGCATTTGGATGGGCACCTCTCCAGCATGGTTTAGTGATGAAGGCCTAGTTGTGGCTGTGAAAACTCTCATGTGGACCCTTCTAAAGCTGCTTTGAATCCCTCTGCCTCTGACACTTCAGCAGGGCCTTTCCTTAACTTCTCTACTGCACTAAATGCCCCCTTCCTCCCTTACAGGGAACCCCCCACTGTCTGAAGCCTCTGCTTAGCCTGGCAGACAGTAACTGTACCCGGACCAGAACTCATCCACAGCTTTGCCCTAAGCACATGACTCTGTTACAATACCGAGTAAGTGTGGTGAAGAAGTAACTCCACAGGCACTCTGGGTTGGGAGATGGCTCAGTCCACAAAGGGCTAGCTGAGTCTGGATCCCCAGCACCCTGGAAAAGCATGTGTCTGGAACCCCAGTGCTGGAGGAACAGGGTGGGAGACAAGAAGATCCCAGGAGCTTGCTGGCCAGCCAGTATAGTTTTGAGTTCAGTGAGAAACCCTGTTTCTTTCTTTCTTTCTTTTTTTTTTTAGATTTATTTATTCATTATGTATACAACATTCTGCCTGCATGTATGTCTACAGGCCAGAAGAGGGCACCAGATCTCATTACAGATGGTTGTGAGCCACCATGTGGTTGCTGGGAATTGAACTCAGGACCTCTGGAAGAGCAGTCAGTGCTCTTAACCTCTGAGCCATCTCTCCAGTCCCGAGAAACCCTGTTTCAAAAGTAGAAATGAAGGGTGATGAAGGAAGACAGCCAATGTTGTCCTTTGTGCTCCACATGGATGCTCACACATATCTACATACCTGCATGCACACATGAACCTGTGTATATGTGCATGCATACACACACACACACACACACACACACACACACACACTGCTTCTCCAGGCTCCCTGTTGTAGGTCCTTTACTATCTCTAGACTCTTACATGGTTTTTATGAAAGCGGATTCCCCATTGCAGAGAGGTCAGGAAACCATTAGCCATGTGACTGCATGTGTACGATCCCTAGGGCCTTCTAGTGGAGATGGGCTCTTGACATTGAAGGGTCCACACTGGTGTTCACACATCACCAGCATCTCTGATAGACAACACTGGTATTTACAGAGAACAAAGACTTCCTCACACCAGTGTCTGAGCTGGAGAAGTGCTGCCACCCAGCCATTTAACTGGACCAGTTAGCCTGATATTCAGCATCTTCAAGACAGGAACTGTGTGTGGCTGGAGGGAGGGTTTGGCTGAAGTGGCCTTGGATAGCGATGAGTAGGGTAGGGTAGGGGTTGAATGGTTGAGATGCTTTTATGCTATCGTGTATTCATAAGTGGTTTAGCAATAAATTAAAAAATAAAAAAGAATTAGTGTCCACCCAGGGATGCCAGCCTCTAGTTTTCAGACATGGTGATATACATCTTTAATGTCATAAACCCAGCACTCAGAAGGCAGAGGCAGGTGGATCTCTATGAGTTTGAGGCCAGCTAGGGCTATGTAGTGAGACCCAGTTGGGGCAGGGGGTGTTGTCTCTGGGACAATGCTTGTTATTAGCTATTTATAGAAAAAAGCAGCATGGACAGACACTGTCCCCACAACACCCTAGTCTCCAAGACTATGTATAATATGTGCAATTCATGGTTAAAGAGAAACTAGAATTCAGGGGAGAGAGAGAGAGAGAGAGAGAGAGAGAGAGAGAGAGAGAGAGAGAGAGAACAAAAAGTAGCTGGGCTTGGATACATAACCTGTGATGTGATCCCAGTACTTGGGAGGTTGAGGCAGGAGGATTGTGAGTTTGGGGCTACTTCTTGGTACTACACAGGAAGACCTTGTATGAAAACAAAACAAACAAATGCTACAAGTAAATAAAAAAGGTAAATAGAGTGATCTTGACATTTTTGCCATAATCTAATTGTCATCACAGTAAAAAGGTGATATATGTTTCTTTTTCAACAGTGGTTGGGTGTCTGCAAAACAGCTGTCATGCATTTTCTTCTTGAATCCTGATGGTGACCCTGTGAGGTGTTCATTTGCTTCGAGGCTATGCCCACACCAGGCACTGGACATGTGAGGGTGAGCACAAGGGATGCTGAGTTCCTGGCTTCAGGGAGGTCATGGCCAGTGCAGAGGGACCACCAAGACCCCTGGTTTAAAAGATGGAAAGAATGTTCTGATGGGTTCTGGACACTGGCTGGCCTCTGATCAGCCCAGACTCAGCTCCAGATGCCTGTCCACCCTCCTGCTATGTCCTGTGTACACAGCCTTTGCAGAGGACCCTCCCTGTGTGGCTCTGGAGTAGGTCCTGCACTGTCTGTCACATGCCCCCTGGCTCTTTGTATTAGAACAAGCAAGATTTGTGGATGGGAATTTCACAGGGTGAGACAGTGAGCTGAACTGCTTGCGAGTTGTCATGGGGATGCCCTGTGTGCTCCGCTTTCCTGGTCTGGTGTGGCCCTGGAGGTTAGCTATTAGACACTATCCCCTCTCCAGACTCTGTAAACACTGAAACAGCCTCCAGCCTGGGCAGTGAACATTTCCCTGAGCTGTTCACCAAGTAGGGATGTGTGTGTGTGTGTGTGTGTGTGTGTGTGTGTGTGTGTGTGTGTGTGTGTGTGTATCAAAGGTCATCTACCATATTTTTGAGACAAGGTCTACTCATTGGTCAGGAACTCATTGGGTAACCTCGGCTGGCTGGCCAGTGAGACCCAAGGAGACCTGTCCCCTCAGTCCCCGTATTGGGATACACACTACCACATTTTTTTTTTTCAATTTCTGGGAACGGAACGCAAGCTCTGTTTGTAAGACAGACGCTTCACCAAGTGAGCTACGTCCTCAGCATGTCTTTCTGTGCTTTTATTTATTCTTAAGTGTTCTGTATATATTTCACAGGGCACTTAAGATTCCCCTCTCACCTTGTCCCTGCTGAGGAAAAGTAAGTGGAGGTGGTAGCTTGGGAGCTCCTTCTCACTAGACAAACAGCGGAGGAACTGACCCCTCCCTCAGGCCCAAGGCTCTGGGCCCACTCTGCTGAGGTGTGAGAGGTCCCAACCCAGCCCTCAGCTCCAGGTGAAGAACCAGTACCATCTGCTCTTCCATTAACCTGCTTTCTAGGACCTCTGAGGAGCCAGGCCAGTGTCCAGAAGTACAGTGTTGCAGCTTACCCTTCGGGGTGTGTTTACTATAGTCCCACCTAAGAGTCAGTGTTCACACCATATCAACTCCAGCAAAGGGTGAGACACAGCCAGAGCACCCCTCTAAAGTACAGTCTCCTCTCGGGGCCTGGCTGGCTGGTTCTTCTCTCTTTAGTTCTTTCTTGGTGTCTGTGTCTCTCTGATAAATGATGCTCTCAACTCCAACTCTCCCTGTTCACTCTCTGCAGGTGAGAGGCACTTGAAATGTTGAGTTACTGATTTTGTAAAAAGCAGGGGTGATCAGACTCCAAACACCAGGTGATGGAAAACCCCACCAGTGCAGCTGAGCACCTACCTCAGGGCAATGAGAACTCTCAGTTCAAGGATGAAAAAGTCAACGAGAGGACATTTTTCTCAGAAAATCAGAATTGATACCCTGAAGCAAGACACTTGCACAACAGATAAAATAGTGTAGTGCATTTTGTGGGCTTTTTTTTTTTTTCTGGTTTGAAAAATATTTCTCATCTAACACTTGCAGCTCATATGGTTTATGATAGATGTTAAGGTGGCTGCTAAGACCATGTTAATATTCTCACACATGGATTCCCCAAAGTAAAACATTTGTGTCACTCAACTCTCCCCATCCTTCATCTTTCAGTTAGTGCAAATGCGTTGGAGCAGATGGTACCTGTATAAAGAGGTCACACAGGCCGAAGAGATGGCTCAGGGGGTTAAGGACACCAGGCCTGACAACCTGAGTTCAATTTCTGGGACCCACACGGTGGAGAGAGAAAACTGATTCCCCAAAGTTGTCGTCTGACCTCTACAGGAGTGCTGTGGCATGTACACACCCCTCTTCCTCACAATAAACTAAAAAAAAAAAAAAAGAGTGCACACTGCCACATTAGAATAGCTTATAACAAGCATCCTGGGGATGTCATCTAAAAGGAATGAAGTGTTTATGTTGGCTCACAGGCTGGGGTAGAGTCCATCATGGCTGGAAAGGCATGGCAGCAAGAGCTTGAGGCAGTCTGCCATCTTGTCTCCATAGGAAACCAGGCGGGGGTGGGTGTTGGAATTCCTGGCCACTCCCCCAGCTACATGACCGTACACGCGCGGTTCAGTAGCCAAGCAAGGGGTCTTACATCCTACATAATCTGTGCACTGTGTGATCTTGTAATTTGCATGCAGGGTGATCACGCAATCTATGCACATGCGTGGTGTAGTTCCATAAGTCCATATGCGGATGTGCAGAGCAATCCGTAAGAAGCGGGACACAAGACTCCTGCCCTTTCTTCTCTCCTTCTCCTCCCTGCCTTCTCTCTCTGTGTGAGTCTTCCACAGGCCTGGTCATGCTTTCTTCTGTTCCTCTCTTCTGACAATGCTGTGATCGTGGGTTTTGTCGTGCCAGTACTGCCACATTGAAACCAACAGTGGGGAGAAGAATGCTACTGATCAGCCACTTTATTCAGTGTCCTGGACCCTTACTACTGAATGGTGCCACCCACATTTAGGATGGTCTCCCACCTCTGTAACCTATCACACAAAAAACATCTGTCTCAGACTTTTCCAGAGATTTGTTTCGGTGGTAACTCTAAATCCTGTAGAGTGTGACAATCACACTCCTTTCCTCGTCAAACTCTACATTTTCCTTATCTTTTCAAGCCACATTTTTTTCTGAATTCTCACGAGAAATCTGGCTAAGAGCAGCCAGTAACAACCATGCCACAGGCTGAATGTTCTACTATATGGAAACCTCCTCCATTAAACAAATGCTAGTCTGTTACTTTTGAATTTAGCCTCACTCAAAATTTCAGGACACAGATACAGTGTAGTCAGATCCTTTGCTATAATGTAACACAGATGGCCTCTAGCACAAGGAAAGTGATATTTCAAAGAAACAAGGAGAAAGGAAGGAAAGTTGGGAGGAAGGAAAGAAAGATGGAAGAAGGAAGGAAAAAGACCCATGCTAGCTACCACTAGTGAGTCCTCTTCAGGCTGCCATGCATCCCAGCAGCTCCCTGTTGGGAGTCGATTTAGCTTAACAATCAGGCCATTTAACAGGACAAAGCAGTTAATATTTTGCTGTCTTGTCTTTGCACTTGGCTCTTTCCTCAGTACTAATTGACTCAGGGGTGTGTTAGAAATTGGTATTCCTGACCTTCCTTTTGAGAGAGGACATAATACCTGAACTCAACATGCAGTGAATAAACACTCAAGGTCTTCAGTTGGCATGCTCTCTTACCATATTTAAGTAAATGTTTTCCTTTGTACTGACCTGCTCTGTGCTGAAGACCATGTATCTCTGTCCTCATGGTCCCATCAACTTCTGGGGGACACTCTTGGGATCCTGTGGAACTGGGGTCAGAAGAAAAAATACTGCCATCTTCTTGTGTCAATCCTGATACTGTCTGAGTTATCTGCCTATGGCGACGGGTATTTGACAAAGCAGTATCAGGCTTGTCACAGGAGACTAGTCAAAGACTGGCCTGTTCTGGTATTCATCAGGCAAGAACCAACATCCCTGATCAGGGTTATACAGAATGACTAGAGAGCCGAGGCTCCCATAAGCCTGGGTGAAAAGTGAGAAGTGGATGATACCCAATCTGCTGAATTATAACCTGGGAGACAGCAAGATAATGGAGACACAGGCTTATTTTTAAGATCCCTGCTATTACCTGCACATTAACTGTGTGTACTGTCACTCGAGAACCAGAGAAAATAACTTGGGGTCCTGTTTGCTCATAACCTTGTTCCCATCAAGCTGGCCGGGGGGCCTTCTTCTCTACCTGGGTAGAAATCGTGAGCATGGGCAGAAGAAGTTGTTTAGGCATCTTTGGTTGGCAGTGTGTACATTCTCTGGTGTTTGATAGCAATGGACCTTGGTAGGTGACTCGCAGAAGCGGCAGAAAGTGGCACTCTCTAGTGTAGACGCTCCTGAGCTGGTCTTGGGTAGTGGGACCCTAGCTCTGTCTCTCTCTTGTGCAGGCCTAGGTGTTTGGATTCCTCAGCCGTAGGCAGTAGCCCGTGTTCCAGCTCCAGGTCTGAGGGCTTGACAGGGCTCTGGAACCCTTCCTGTGACCCTGGCCTGGTGTTTATATTTTCTGCTCGTTACAGCTTCCCTACTTCCCTTAGCACTCTGCCTTCTCCGTATTTCCACCCTGGCTTGTTTGGCTGCCTCTTGTTGCTATGGTCTCATTGCTATGGTGACCGGAGGGCTGCTGTTGACCTCCGGTCTTGCAACTTTTGCTCCTTCAGCTACTGGGCAGCCGGCTGCCTTGATGCTTTTGTGACTCTGCCTGCTGGATTCGGCTGCTTTTTCAGCCCTTGGCCGCTCTGCGGTCCCTGTTGTTACTGCTTTCCCGTTGCTGCCTCGGGGCTGGCAGTCCACTGCGGCTCGGTTGTTGCCCTACCGTCTCTGCTGTCTCCTTCTTAGCTCATGTTACCGCTACTGAAAGGAGGCAAGAAAAGACTACTTGAGAGAAGCTTTTAATTGGGCCTAATGTTGTTGCAGCACCAGGAAAGGAATCTCAGGAGGGTACCACTCAGCCGGTTCCTGTGAGCCTGGATAGCTTGCTTAAATAGCCAGAGAAGGGGTGGGGGGTGGGGGAGGGTGTTTGGCACCAATCATTGCAATGCCCTGTTAACACTAGTCACAGCAGTTTCTCTGCTCAGCCACCAGGGGGCGTGGTCTCTCTGGCCTAGCTGGAAATGGCTGCAGAGTGAGTCAAGTAGAGTTCAGCAGAAAAACCAGCAGGAACTGAAGCAGTATGGCGGTGGCTGCCCTTTCGGGAGCCAGGTCAAGCAGCTGCTTGTTGTGTAGACTTTTCAAGATGCCTGCAGATATTCAAACCATTGTCCCTGGCATAAGCGTGGTCCTGCTGGCTAGTTGGCCAGCCCTTCCCCCAACCTTTTCCTGCAAGGCAGTTAGGGCCGCCAGGGAGAGTCCAGGCGCTGCCAATTAGGGATTCAGCTTGCCTATCCCCTATGGTCTTTGCTTACTCACAGGAAGATGAGCTTCAGGAGTGTTCACAGTGGGGACTTGCACACACCAGTTCCACAACTGAACAATTTTTAACAGCACTATAACAATACTTAGCACCTACCTGTCCAGTTCCTTAAAGAGAGGCAGGTCCCCTTTGTCTGTCTCAGCCTGCTAGGGAGACAGGTGTGTGAACAGAGGCCTGTGATTTGGAGTGAAGGCCAAGTGTTCTTGGGAGGATGGAGTGGGATGCGAAGGCTCATAGAGAGCTTTGTGGAAGTGGTGGTGGCAAAGGGGAGAAGTGAAGAGGGGCTTTTCAGGGACACAGATGGGAAGGACGTTGGGGTAGGAGGTAAGAGGAAAAAGACTACTCTACTGATAGTAGAGACAAGACAAAGGGTATACCTACACCAGATGATGATGAAGCTGATACTTTGTAGCACATCAGACATTGCTCTTAGAATTTAGGTCTACTGGCTCACCTTCTCATAGCCTGTGGTGGTTTGAATGTATTTGGCCCCCCGTAGGCTCATAGGGAGTGACACTATTAGGAGGTGTGGCTTTGTTGGAGTGGGTATGGCCTTGTTAGAGGAAGAGTGTCACAGTGGGGGCGGGCTTTGAGGTTTCCTATGCTCAGGATACTGCCCAGTGTCTCAGTTGACTTCCTGATGCCTGCAAGATGCAGGATTCTCAGCTACTTCTCCAGCACCATGTCTGCTTGCATGCCGTTGTGCTCCCTGACATGATGAAAATGGATCGAACCTCTGAACTGTAAGCTGCCACCTCAATTAAATGTTTTTCTGTATGAGTTGCCGTGGTCTTGGTGTCTCTTTACAGAAATAGACACTTAACTAAGACATAGCCTTATGTACATATGAGATGGGGGTCACTTGCCTATACTCACAGCATTGATTAGTCAAGGGCAGGGCTGGGTACTGACTCTGGCAGCCTTGCTCTGGGGCTTGAGTGTCACTGGAACACTCTGTCACTGTGTACTATGAGTCGATGCTAAGAGGAGGCAGTGTGCTAGATGAGATCTGACATGTGTGTTGGGGTTGCATGGTAAAGAGCTTTGTCTGACTGGACTGAGACTTTACCCTATAAATGCAGAGGATCCTGTGCTGGAGGACCTGTAGTGGTTCTCAACCTTCCTAATGCTGCGACCCTTTAATACAGTTATGTTATGGTGACCCCCAACCATAAAATTATTTTGTTGCTACTTCATAACTGTAATTTTGCTACTGTTATGAATCATACTGTAAATATCTGATATGCAGCATATCTGATATGTGACCCCAAAGGGGTCATGGCCCATAGGTTAAGAACTACTGCAAGCAGACCCAGACTTTGAAAAACATTGTCTTGGCAGCTCTGTTGTAAGCCAGCTGTGGAACTGCATAGGGAGGAAAGTGCTCAGGATTAGCAGAACCCTTGAATACCAGGGCCCAGGACTTGCCAGTGGCTGATGCTGTGGCTTAGGTGCCTGTTGTGGAATATTGGTTACATTTGTTTATGTTGTGGGATATTTGTTTAATGCTGCAAAGATGTGTTGCATTTTTTAATGTTGCATTTGTTTAACTCTGTGATGCTGTGTTATTTTGCCTGCCTAAAACACCTGATTGGTCTAATAAAGATCTGAATGGCTAATAGCAAGGCAGGAGAAAGGATAGGTGGGGCTGGCATGTAGGAAGAGAAATCTAGGCTCAGGAGGAGTGAGGAGCAAGAAAAGGAGAAGGAGAGAAGGATGCCAGGGGTCAGCTACCCAGCCACACAGTCAGCCACGGAGTAAGAAGGAAAGAAAGATGTATAGAGTAGAGAAAGCTAAAAGCCCAGAGGCAAAATATAGTTAAAGAGAAATGGGATAATTTAAGTTAAGAAAAGATGGCTAGAAACAAGCTTAGGCCAGGCATTCACAAGTAAGAATAAGTCTCCATGTATTTATTTGGGAGCTGAGTGGCGGGCCCCCAAAGAGTAAAAAAACAAATAAACAACAACAACAAAAACCAAACAAAACAATTACAGGTGCCACTTGCTGCTGGCAGCCTGGAGGGCTGCTTTGAGCTGCTGCAGCATGATAGCCTCCTCACTGAGGTGCTGTGAGTCCCGAGAGCCCAGGGTGGCATGAGGAAGGTCATGTTCTCCTGACGGGACTGTTGCAGTGTGGACACATGCTCACAGCCTCATACCCTTCAGTCTCAAAGATTCTAGCTGCTGTGCTAACATGGGATCTGAGCCATCTTGAGGCCCAGCTGTGCCTCCCACAGGGAGGCCACAGCTCCTTCCTGCTGCACAGTGGCCAAACTCAGATCCTTCTTCTGTCCCCTACTCCTAGCTTAAGACCTGGGCTCCCAGGTCCTTGGCTGCTCCCACCCATGAAAACGAAGTTGGTTTGCCCCATTCTCACCTCTGTGCCCAGGACACCAGTGTCCCATCTTCTAGAATACAGCTCATTCTTCGTGCTTCAATCTCTCCCCACAGACTAATTTCTCAGCCTCACCTTGGCATACTCAAGAGGCTCATTAAAGCATTTTCCCAACAAAACAGCAATCTTCTCCCAAAGATGAATTCTGCTGCCATGCGTGGAATGCAAAAACAGCTGCAGGCATCTTTGAAAACCGTGTTTTCATTCTCCCCTAGTGTTAACTTTTGCAAAGAGGCCAATGATGGAGACCGTCGCACATAGCTGGCATCTTGCCGAACAGGTATTTACTGAGGAGAACTTCTGCCTCTGTCTTTGCAACTATCATCACAGTGCACCCCTCTGGCCCAGGATGAGGAAAGCCAAGAATATTAAGTAGTTTGTTGGCTCTGAGAGTGAAACCAGCCCCTACCCAGGACCGCAGCTCATCTAGCAGAAATTCCCGACTCCTGCCACTCAAAGCCCGCACTCCTGGATCGCCAATCTCTTGTCTTGAAAACATCTAGTAAGAACAGACAGAGGTCTCCAGAGAAGACAGCGTCATCCGAGCCTCAAGTTATGCCTGCAAGTAACAATCGAACATCTGGCAGGAAACCAAATCCAATCAGGTACCACACTTAGCTTTTGGATATCCCTCAAAGGCTCATTTGTTTAGGACTTGATCCCCAGTCTCCTGGGAGGAGGTTAAGTCATTGGGAGCATCCCCTTGGAGGAGATACTGAGACTCAGTCCTGCTTTCTACTTGGTCTCCCTGAGGGAGCTGCTTAGTTTTAACACATACTTTCTGCTGTGATGCTCTGCTTTGCACCCGGCCCCAGAGTAAGGAAGCTAACTGGGCATGGATTGAAGCCTTTGAAATGACAAGCTAAAATAAACCTTTCTTTCTTATAATGTCTTTATCTCAGGTATTTTGTCATGGCACAGAAAGCTAGCACACATGATAACATGAATGACATCCGAGAGAAAAGGCAGGTGGTGCTGGAAACAGGTGTTGAGACACTAGAATCATCAAGAGCAGACTTAAGGCAGCCACTGGGGAAGTGCTGTGTCAGACACTTGTGCCAGGCATCCAGGGTGAAGAGTCAACAGACAAACCATGGCTCTGCCCTTACGGCCTGCTGAGGGAGACAGTAATCAAATAATCCAGCTTACGCAGGTTCATAGCATAAAGAGCCCAGACTCTCCTTGCCTAGATCCCCACCCTCTCACAATTGTAGCTCTCCCAAGAATAACAAGGCAAATTCCTACTCCTTGAGCCTGGGCAGTCCTTGCCCTTGGCCAACAGAAAGTGGCTAGCACTGATGCTCCAGTTCTGAGCCAGTCTCCAGAGGCCTGTGCCTACCAGCTGCTCCTCATGGAGTGTGTCCCTGAGAACAATTCTGGGCTGTCAGCCAAGAGAGAGATTGTTCCTAGCAGGACTCAGACTTGATAGTCCAACCAAAATCAATAAATCTGCCCAGCTAGCCCAGCAAGTTCCACTGAGCTCAGTGCAGAGGAGCAGGACTGTCCAATAGACACAGAGATATCTGAGAACAAACACCTAGTACCCGTAGAGCTTGGTGCTGTTAGCTACCCAGTGTAATTGCATACAGATGACTGACACACACAGATCCATAACGCTGACTGGGTCAATGAAAACTGAGGTTGCAACGGGTACTGAGTGGTTAGCAGAGGAAGCTGATGGAGTCTGTGAGTTAAGAGAAGCCTTCTCTGAAGAAGAGATGCTCACAGAGGTTGCAATGGGTACTGAGTGGTTAGCAGAGGAAGCTGATGGAGTCTGTGAGTTAAGAGAAGCCTTCTCTGAAGAAGAGATGTTCACAGTGGGGTCAAGCTGAAGACTTAAGTAAGGAAAAAGAGGACAGAGCAGTCCAGGCAGGGAGTGGTCTGGGCAAAGACTTCACGTGGAGGTGGCGTGGATGGTCTGAGGCCGAGAAGGAAGTCAATGGTGCATGGAAGGGGGTAAGACAAGGCTGAGAAGGTAGACAGAGTGGGTGGTGGAGGGCCACAGCTTTAACTATTATCAAATATAAACACAAGGTCTTTAAACATTCTTAAAAATTGTATTTCACGTGTGCGGGAGCATGTGTGCCGTAGCACGCACGTAGAGGTCAGAGGACAACTCATGGGAGTTATTTCTCTTTCTGTGATGTGGGTTCTGGGGATTGAACTCAGGTTCTCAGGCTTGGCGATGAGTACCTTTACCCACTGAGCCATCCTGCCGGCCCTGATGTCTTTGAGTCTCTTCTTTGTAAGATGAATATGTTAGAAGCTATATTCTTTAATATATATATATATAATATATATTATATATATATATTATATATATACCCCAAATTCTGTGCATAGTTGAATTTCTACGTTGTCAAGGTCAATGACCTTTATGTGAAATTCTGCAGCAATACCCATGCTTTAGCCTTATGCAGATGCTAATAATTAAAGATTGACAGACAGTTCACATTGTTAATACTCTTTATATATTGTGGCAGAGACTTCCTGGGTCTCCCCCCCCCAAAGTCCCACTCTTTTCCTCCCCCGTTGCCACTTCTTCTGTTTCCCTAATGCTCTCAGCTTGACCTTTGCAACAACACCTCTGTTTTTATCTGTAACTTTTACCACTCAACTTCATATTCCTAAGTTCTACAGCATGATTTACACCTACTTAAAAAAACTTACACATATGGGACTGGGAGATAGCTTAGAGGTTAACGCTAGAGACTAGGGTTTGGATCTTCACAACCCGTGTAATTCCAGCCTCAGAAGGCAGATATGGGGATAGCTGAAGAGCTAGCTAGTGACACAAGCTGTATCAGTTAGCTCTGGGTTTGATTGATAAACCCTGCCTCAAAGAGTAAAGTGGAAAAACAATTGAGCAAGACCCCAACATCAACCTTGGTCTTTCACATGTATGTGCACACCTGTACATTGTCACTCCACCATGGCTGCCCATACACATGAGAACATACATATATACAAACACGTCACACACTATACATGAAAAGAAGTGAAAAAAAAGTGAAAGCTTAACTATATGAAGGCTGCATCCTTTGGGGTACCATATCTTTAGTTCAGCATTAGGATTCATCTTGCTGTCTGTAGTTAATCTATTCTTCACTGTTGTGTGATATTCCATTGTTTGACTTAACCCAGTGACTTTATCCATCCAGTTATTGGGGACATTTGGGTTATTACCAGTGTTAGGTCCTTATAAGTGAAGCTGCTAGGAACATTGTGTGCGCGTTCTGTATCTATCTGGGGACCAGGCTCGGCGGGTCGTAGGGCCCTGTGGTGGAACCTCACTGTGCTTTGCATCAGTAGTTCTTTGATCAGTAGTGGTGTGGGGCACCTTTTCTGTAAGCTCTGTCTGCATTTCTATCTCACCATCTCCGTTTTCTGTTTTATTTTTCTTGTGGATACACAGGGGTCCTGAACACAAGCATCTGCCAGTCACGGATTTGTTATCTTTTCTCCATTTCACGCTCTTCAAGGCATTCCTTTTGAGGAAGAGATTTTATTTTTATTTTTTTATTATTAAGAAATTTTCTATTCATTTTACATACCAACCACAGATCTCCCACTCCCCCCTCTTCCCGCCCCTCACCCTTTCCCCCAACCTATTCCCACCTTTGAGGAAGAGATTTTTAAGAGTCCAATAATAAATGTTTTTAAGGCCTGCCCCATGAAACAACCTACTTGTACTATTTTTTGAATTTTTCTTGTCTTTCTGTCAGTTTGTTTTTTTTAGTCCTTATTTTGCCCAGTTTTTGAGAAACACTTTCAAGAACTATGATTCTCACGAGTGCTGAGAATGTGTGGTTTCCTGATCTCCCGGCGCTGTTAGAAGTTGACTGTCAGTCTGTCTGAGGGTCTTGTAGGTGGGAAGCCTTCTTCGTCTGGTTGTAAGATTTTCAGCGTTACTGTTAGTTTCCTTATGCACCTGACGTGTGTTTATTTTTGAGTTTGCTTCTTCCTTTGACTTCTTGAACATGTAGTACAGTGTTTATCTATCTGGAAACTTGGCAACTATTTCCTCTACAAATGTTTTCTTCTCTCTCACTTTCCCCCTCTCCCTTATTCTGGGTTAGGAAACACTGGGCATGTGCTCAGCCATCCTGCTTTTCACCCCATGACCCTTCCTGTCGCCATCTCCCTCATCTCTTTGGACTCACCTTCTCTTTCACCAATTCTCTCTTCAGTGTGTCTCACTCTGATGCCTCAGCTCGTTCACTGGGATGTTAATATCAGTTATTTTATCTCTCAAGAATTCTATTTGATTATTTTTAATATCATCTCATTTTTTTCTCCAGTCTCCTTCCACCACATGTATTTTGTAAGCCTTTTTTTGTTTGTTTGTTTTGTTTTTGTTTTTGTTTTTGGATACAGAGTTTCTCTGAGTAGTTTTGGTGCCTGTCCTAGAACTCGCTCTGTAGACCAGGTTGGCCTCGAACTCACAGAGATCCACCTGGCTCTGCCTCCCAAGTGCTGGGATTAAAGGCGTGCGCCACCACCGCAGGGCAAGCTTTGTCTTTTATTTAAGAACAATTAAGCACAGTTATCTTAGGGTTACTGATGCACCTCGCTGTTAACTCCTCACGAGTCTTGTTCTGTTATCTGGAGTGTCTGCTGACTTTTCTCTCAGTACACCTGTTTGAGTGTGTGCTGCTCAGTGTGCCAAGGTGTGTGTGCATGTGTGTGTGTGTGTGTGTGTGTGTGTGTGTGTGTGTGTGTGTGTGTGTGTAGAGAGAGGCTGGTGAGCTGTCTGGAAAGGGCCACGAATGAATATTCTGTGTTTTGCAGGCTGCTTGCCATCTCTGCTTTCTTTTCATGGTCCTCCTCCTCCTCATTCTTCTAATCACCCTAAACTTATTTAACAAAAGCAAGCTGCGGCTCTTGGGCCTGCGGGCAGCTGCTCAGAATGTCTTCTTTCTCCCAAGAGGTCTGTGTGTCCTTCAGGGAGCTGGCAGGAATCACGGGAGGCTTGGTTTTATTGTCCACAGGCTATGGAACTAGATTCCCATCAGGTAGCTTTGGCTCCCCTTTACCCCAAGCGGTCCCACAGCACTGCCCTGCACCTCTGCCAGGCACATGGGCATCAGCACACACCTCCAATCTTAGGTTTGCCTTGCTTCCAAAGCTCTGACTCACAGTTGCTAAAACGACTCAGTTTTCTGTGTCTGGGATTGCTCCTGCATCAGCTCCCCCACTGAATTCACTTCATTCGGATTATTTTCTTAGAGGACCACCAATTACTCCCCCACCACATTTAAATAAAAAGCAGAGAGATTTATTCAATGTGGTCATATTGGCAAGAGAAACAGATAATGGGGCCAGTGACCCCAAGTCTGTCTTTGTGGGGGTCACTGGTATGCACTATAGGTTTAAATGGGGAAAGAGTTGGGGCAGTGAGCTAGAGGGGTGCAGAATTGAGAGGGTCAAGATGTGGTCTGGCTGAATGTCCTCTGTTCTCCATTTGGGTTTTAGAAGGTGCTTAGAAGTCCTTATTGGGGTCATGACTTTAAGGGAGTGGTCAGGTTTCTAGAAGATGGTCATTTCTGCTACAGCCTTGCCTCATGGCTAACCAGCCTCAGTTGAGGTGTCCTGCAACAAGAGTGACTGTGGGTTTGCAGCCATGACTTATCTCTGTGCCTTCAGCTAACGTAAAGGAGACAGGAGTAAAGGAAAGGAGACTCCTGCTCTCAGGACCACTGGGCCCAAGTGAGGAGACAAGCCGGTGCCATCCGCCTCTGTGTCTGGACATCCAGTCTTAGGGGAATGAGGGTGTCAGCTGATCTGGCCAGTGAGAATCTAGTGCTCACGTGGGAAGGAGACTGACTGTGACTACTGAAGCACAGGCAAGAGCAGCCGGGTGCTCAAGCCGGAAGTAGCAGGAAATATCAAGGAACCAGAGCCAGGGCCAGTGATTAAATTTCAGGAGTCTGGGATGAATTCAAGCGGGAAGGATTTAGTGTTGGGGGGTACCTGGGAATCATTTCTCTGTACCCTCTTGCCATTAGTTAGTTAGTGTTCATTAGTTTTGGAAGGGCTGGCACACATGGATCCGTTTTTGTTGTTGACTTGAGATAGACTCTTGTTGTCTATGCAGCGGAGGCTTGCCTTGCCTCAGACTCACAGTCCTGCTCTAGTCTCTCAAATGCTGTCATTACAGGTGTGTGTCACCACACCCAGTGTGACTTTATTTAGATTTTGACTCTAAATAGTTTCTTTTGAAGACATCCCTGAGTAACTAACGTCTGATGGTTTGGTCTTGACTGTCCCTCGTCACAGGGATAGCATCTGTCCTAGTTGGTTGGGTCAGATCCTTTGTTGAGAGGTGAAAGGTGACATGTTGAAGAGTCAGTGCCAAATACAACCCCCCTCTTCTTTTGTGTGTCAAATTTAAGTAACTAAATCCAGAAGGAGAAACCTGTAGACTGAGCTACCTGAAGTATGTTTCCAAGTTTAGTGCTGTTTGTCCTGTGGGAGATGACCCTAACATCTTAAAAATACTGCTTGGGCCATTTTGTTAGAAGTTGTTCCTCTGCAGAATGTTAACAGAACAGTCATAAAGTTTTACAAGGACACACACACACACACACACACACACACACACACACACACACACGTGATGATATTTTATTTGTGCACCCCAATAAAGCTTATCTGGAGATCAGAGGAATTTGCCACACACACACACACACACACACACACACACACACACACACACACACACACACGTACAGGAATGCACATACACACACCCAACAAGAGGAAATGTCCAAAAGCAAAAAGCAAAAACAAAACAGAACAAAAAACTAGCTTGCTGTGGAACAATCTTTGTACACTCTAAATATGTATTACTTCCATTGATTAATGAAGAGCCGACTGGCCTATAGCTAGGCAGGAAGAGATTGGCTGGAGAGCCAGACTAGGGGGGCTCTGGGAAGAAGAAGGGTGGAGTCCCCAGAATCACCAGCCAGACTCAGAAGAAGTAGGACATGTAGAAAATGAGGTAACAAGCCATGAGCTGTGTGGTAAAACTTAGATAAGAATTATGGGTTAATTTAAGTTGTAAGAGTTAGTTAGTAACAAGCCTAAGCTATTAGCTGAGCATTTATAATTAATATTAAGTCTCTGTGTGGTTATTTGAGAGCTAGTCGGCAGTCCCGATGAAAAACTCCACCTACACTAGCTCAAAACAAGTACCAGGCCAGCAAGATGGTTCAGCAGGTTAAGGGGCTTGCTACCAAGCCTGACAACCTGAGTTTGATCCCTGGAACCCACGTCCTGGAAGGAGAGAAACTGTGGCAGTCACAGGATAATTTTGGAGAGTAATTAAAAAAATTTAGAACCAAGTCCTTAGTCATGTCATTTTCCATGAGATTGACTGTAAAAGTGCTTTACAGAGGGATTCTCACTGCGGATGGGATGAGGGGAGATGTGGGGTCACCATCATCATTCTTTTGCAACTGACAAACATTCTAATTAAATTTCACTGCACACAGCATTTCAGGGCAGCAATTATGGTTGACAGCATAGTATCAGGACCACCAAGGTGTCCTAATTTTTTTGTTTTTAGAAATGCATTTACATTTTTGTTTCAGTTTAGAGAATTACATAGTTTTATTGTCATTAATAGGTGAATACAAATATTTTTAGGTGTAAATCTCCATTCAGTTTTGTCTTTTAAAAAAAGATTCATTTTTTAAGTTATGTGCTGTGTGTGTCTGTACAAGGGGTATATGCATGTGAGTGCAGTGCCCACAGAGTCCAGAAGAGGGCAGCAGATCCCCTGGAGCTGGAGTTATAGGTGTGAGCCATCTCCCAAGCCCTTAGGGGATTTTTTTTGTTTTTGTTTTTTTAGTTAAAAAAAAGTTCTCTAACTAAAGTAGGATATGCTTGTTTAAGGGCATCTTCCTTCAATGACAGATGACAGCAGGCACTGCCTGGTGTGTGCAGTGTCAGGGCCTGTTCGGTTGTCTTTGCTTAAAGGTGAAAGCCATTATATACTTAGGAGCATGCACACACAGCCTCTTAATTTTTTTTTTTTTCCAAAATATTGTCTCCAGGGGACTGGAGAGATGGCTCAGCAGTTAGGAGTACTGACTGCTTTTGCAGAGGACCCGGGTTCAATTCCCAGCACCCACATGGTGGCTCACAACTGTCTGTAACTCCAGTTCCAAGGGGATCTGACACCCTCTTCTGGACTCTACAGGACATTGCATGCATGTGGTGCACAGACATATATGCAGGCAAAACACTCATGCACATAAAAATTATAAAAAATTGTTGTTTCCAGGCATATTGTCATACACTTACTGTAGTTTAAATGCAATTTTCATATGCACCAGAAACAAGCCTTTTATAGCCACTTTATTGCTGTAGCTCAGATTCAAACACACAGTATCACTAAGGTTTGCCTTCATTTTTTTTCTGTTAATTTAGTAGGTCAAGTCAGTACAAAAGATTGTTTTTAGTCTAGACAAAGAAAATGTTCAAACTGTGGTGTCATCAATAGCATGGCTGCCTTCTAAAGGGCCTGAGGTCCCTTCTAACTTAAAAGTTATCTATTCCAGCCGGGCGGTGGTGGCGCACGCCTTTAATCCCAGCACTCGGGAGGCAGAGCCAGGCGGATCTCTGTGAGTTCGAGGCCAGCCTGGGCTACCAAGTGAGTTCCAGGAAAGGTGCAAAGCTACACAGAGAAACCCTGTCTCGAAAAACCAAAAAAAAAAAAAAAGTTATCTATTCCTTAGCACCCTATAGCTAAACTCTTCATTCATATAAACATCTCATTAACTTTCAGGTTGCTTGGCATGCTTGCAGTCTCAACAGCACACTTGGGCACTACTTACACTGTGAACTTGATGTTTACATCGAAAGTCTTGTCCATCTGTGAACTTCTTGTACTTGGCTACCTCCACATCCCACTACAAAAAGGACCAGCCTTACCTGGGGAACAGACCAGAAGGGAGGGTGGAAATGATGTCAGAGTCAGAGGATGGGGAGGATGCTGGGAAATGTGTTCTTCTGTACACAACATGGCTGATGCTCTGGGGAACTCTCTTCTGTTACTTTGAATAGCAGAATAATTTTATTGTTGTTTTGAGATAGGGTTTCCATATGTAACTCATGTTAGCCCCCAACCCATGATCCTCCTGCCTCAGTCTTCCAAGTGTTGGGATCACAGGGAGTGCCAGCTGACCAAGAAACGAGTGTGTGTAAGCTGGAAGGGGTGACCCTGCCTCTTTTCATGTGTCTCCTTCCTCCTTTTCCTGATGTGCTAGTCTTACATCAACTTGACACAAACTAGAGAAATTTGAAACAAGGGAACCTCAGTTGAGAAAATGCCTCCATAAGGTCCGGCTGTACGACATTTTCTTAATTAGTTACTAATGGCAGAGGGCCCAGTTCATTGTGGGTGGGGCCTTCCCTGGGCTGGTAGTCCTGGGTTCTCTAAGAAAGCAGACCGAGCAACCATGAGGAGCAAGTCAGTAAGCAGCACCCTTCCATGGCCTCTGCATCAGCTCCTGTCTCCAGGATCCTGCCCTGTTTGAGTCCCTGTCCTGCCTTCCTTCAATAATGAACAGTAATGTGGAAGTATAAGCCAAATAAACCCTTTCTTCCCCAACTTCTGTTTGGTCATGACGTTTTGTCACAGCAATAGAAACCCTAACTAAGGCACCCGGTGATGTGTTGTGTGTCTCAAAATAACTAAAAGAGAGGATTTTGAATGTCCTTCTAACAAAGAAATGGTGTTTAGGGTGATGGATATTCTAATTACCTAGATATAATCACCACACAAGGTGTACCCATAACAGAACAAACAGCCCATTGTGCCCATAAATATGTACAATTATCATGTCAATCAAAAGGAATATAAAAAGAGAGGGGGAACAAAGACAAACATATGTGAATGAACCAAGAGTTCTGGAGAAACAGGCATGGTGGGCTATCTGTGCAGTTTGCTGGAAACCTGTAGGCCTCCAGAGGCCGTGCATCTGGTCACATGATGCCATGGGGTAGTCAGTGCCCAGGGGCACTCATTTCACCTGACAATATTGTGCAGCTCCCAGTTTCTCTGTCCTCATGGGAGTAAGGGCGGATGGGAGTTTGACAGCTCATTAAGGCTCTCCAGAGGGTGCTGTGAGCTTGCAAGCAGAGAGAGGACATCTGTGTGGCTTTGGGTGGTGGCACTGTACACTGGTGGTGTGGTTTGATTCTGTTTATGGACTTTCAGTTTTGTCCCTTCAGAGGCAGGAAGTTGGGGGTCCGTTTCCAGTGTGTGTGGCTCCCCAGCAAAGGCTGGGAAGATGCTGCTTCTCACCATCCCCACAGGTCCCTAGACACAGTAGGGTGGGGAGGGACTTGCCTGGTCAGGCACCTGCTGTGTGCCAGCTCCTTAACTCAGAATCCTCCCAGGATTCCTGCTTACGGATAGCATCTCTGGGGAGGGGACTGTACAGAACGGCGAGCCCCACTTGATCTGGAAGGGCGATGGCCTGTTAAACTGGAGTGTGAAGTGACGGACAAGGGAGGGTTCAGAGATCACAGGTGACCTTGACAGACTGACTCCACAGCTCTTCACAGTCCCGCCTCCTCCAAGGACACACGGAAGCCAGGGTGTGTGATCAGTGGTGGAGGGCAGGTTCGGTGTGGGCTGAAGGGATACTCTGAGGATCTCACATTGCACGGGGAGAAGAAGGGCTGCGGTGGGCTTGATCTACCCTCGAGGGACAGAATTTTATCAGTGTAGACGTTGCTGAGCATGGCCAGGGCACACTGATTAATAGCTGACTTTCAAATACAATAGCAGTTGCATCTCCTCATCGCCCGCATCCTGGGCAGGGCATGACGGCTACTTCTCCATCTTAGGATGCTCCTGTGAGTATGGTCCATTATTTTCCTTAAGAGAGAGACATTTGACAAGTATGTAGGCCTTGAATTTAGGGGGAAGGGACAGTGGGCTGGGGTCTGAAGGGATCGGGCAGACTGCCTAACTGCTACCGGAGGTGTTATAATGGAGGTGTGATGAGACAGCCTTGTACTCCAGGCAGGCAGGGCACAGGCTGCTGACCTGCACTGAGTGGACCAGCGTTGCATTGCAAGCACAAGAAGCCTGGGTTGGGGTCACAGTGGGTCCTACCTGAGCAGGTTGACTGGAGGAGGTAAGAGTCCTTACTGGGGAGACTTGACTTTGAGTGTCACTCAGTGACAGGAGAGTGACCCTCCCCAAAGAAACCAGAAGTACTAAAGGAAAGGCCAGATGCAGAGCCCAAAGCCAGCAGTAGAGCACCAATTAGGTAAGAACTTTCCTTTCTCTTCTGACTCCTCTCCCCTTCCCATACACTTCAGACCCCAGGGCATGGGAGTCAGTCCCAGCAGCCATACAGTGGGAGAAGCAGAAAGTGGATCAAGCCTGTGTGGCGCTTCTTACCTGGGTCTGCAGCTAGCTAGGAGTGCACAGCTGCGGTACTCTGAGGTCTTCAAGGTGTTGATAGTTCTGGACATCTGATGATCACACTGAGGGTGTGTGCTCAAGAATGCCCAGAGAAGTCAAAGGAGAGCGTGGACAGCTCACAGTTGCTGTAGACAGGACCCGTGTCTGCAGCGCACACTGCCTGGAGATCAGAACTCCGTTTCATTAGGTTCTGAGTACAAGGGGGACAGTCTGGTCTGGCAATTGCCCATCATGGCACCTTCAGCTCCTGGCACAGTGCCTGGTATATGACTGTTGGTCCTGGCTGGGCAGGGTGAGTTTCCCATGGTGGGAGGGATGGAAGCCGTCAGCTCCCCCCCCCCCCCCCATGCATTGTATCCACCCAGCTCCTAATCTCAATTCTTAACCTCAGAGGGGTCAGGTGACTTACCTGAGGCCATTGTCCATGCCAGCAAGCCACCAAGATGGGATTCAAGCAAGCACAGGGTACTTTTTATTTCTTCAGGAAATGAGAAGTGGGTTATGTAATAATAATCCTTCCTAATTCACAAGTGAACATCTTTTTCAGGAGTGGGAGCTATGCCAGGCCCCTTCCTGTCCCTGTAAGCAATACCTGAGATAATGGAATTATAAAGAAACAAGGATCAGCCGGGTGGTAGTGGAACACTCCTTTAATTCCAGAACTTGGAAGCAGAGGCAGGCGGATCTCTGTGAGTTCGAGGCCAGCGTGGTCTACAGAGTTAGTTCTAGGACAGTCAAGGCTGCACAAACCCTGTCTTGAAAAACAAAGCAAAACAAGATGACAACAACAACAAAAAAGAAAGAAAGAAAAGGAGGAAGAAAAGAAAGAAAAGACAGAAAAAGAAACAAGGCTCATTGGACTCACATAGTTTGGGAGGTTTCAGACAGTGATTGCCTCTGTGGTTTGGTGCCTGTGGCAAGACAGCACTTCAAGGCAGGGTTGTGAAGGAGGGATGGAGGGAGGGAGGGAGGGAGGGAGGGAGGGAGGGAGGAAGGGAGCAAAGTGGGGAAAGAAGAGATTGGGACCCAGTACCTGTCTTGAATAGGCCTCCCAGTCATCCAGAGTTCCACCATTAGGTCCAGCTTCTTGAAATTTCTGCCCCCTATCCCCAGTACTGCCAAACAGACTTTAAGGGATACCTGGTATCCATCTACAGCATGGACTGGTGAGTTCAGACAGGCCATGGGGAATCAGGCCTTGGTGTGGGCTTGTGAAGCAGGATGGGAGAGACAGGAGGCCACACATTGCTTCTGGAGCAAGGGAGAGCAGGTTAATTTTGACTGTCAAATTGACTAGATTAGGAAGTGCCCAGGATGTTGCTGTACCATGGAGCATGTCTGTGAGATGTTTCCAAAGAGGAGGGATGGCATCTGGAATGTAGGGTCATTGTTCCAAGGGCTGGGACCTGGGACTCCCTTTCCTCAGCATTGTGTCCACGAGATCCATCTATGCTGTTGTGTGTAGTTGATGATCTTCATGGCTGTCTATTGGCCAAGTTTCTTTATATTGCTCTCAGTAGGCATTTGCTTTTGGTCTAGTTCGAGGAAATGACCAGTAATTATTCTGCAGATTTACTTTTTTAGTTGTTTTTTTAGATTTACTTATTTTATGTGAGTGAGTGTTTTACCTGCCTATATGTGTGTGTGAGACACTTAGAAGTCAGATGAGGGTGTCCAGTTCCCTGGAACTGGAGTTACAGATGGTTGTGAGCCACCATGTGGATGCTGGAGACCAAACTCTGGTCTCCTAGGAGAGCAGCCAGTGCTCTTAACTGCAGAGACATCTCTCTAGCCCCTATTCTACAGGTTCCTTGGTTGTGTCTCTTGGTGCATATATGTGTACATACCTATTGGCTTCATGCCTGAAAATGGGATGATTGGGCCCTAGCACATACATGTGCTCAATTTTGCTAGATATCATGACACCACTTTCTAAACCAGATTTGACTTTCTAACTTTTCTTCCTCCCTCCCCTCCTCCCCTTCCTCCTCCTCCTCCTCCTTCTCTCTCTCTCTCTCTCTCTCTCTCTCTCTCTCTCTCTCTCTCTCTCTCTCTCTCTCTCTCTCTCTGTCTGAGATGAAGTCTCATTGTAGCCAAGGCTGGTCTTGAACTTCTGATCCTCCCCTGGCAGCCTCCTACATGCTGGGATCACAGGTGTGCAGCACCATGCTGGTGGCTGGCCCAGCAGCCTGTAAGGGTTCTGGTTTTCTTCTGGCTTCAGTCCTTGGAATGCGGGTCCTTCCAGTTGGCACCACTGATGAGCACAGCTGGAGACTCACCGCACTTCTCGATCTGTCTTAGATGATGTCTATGGGTTCACAGGCAGCTGCTTTTTTGCTGTCCTTTGTAAAGTGCCCATTTTTCTATAATGCTGTCTTGTGGATTCATAGGAGTCCTAAAGATGTTTTGGTGTGAGCCCTTTGTCAGGTCTAGGCTTGTGGCTTCCTCCCTTATTCCCTCAAGGACATATCTAGGGACTATAATCCTAATTTACTGCTCTTTGGATCCTGAAGATCTTCACTGCACTGTTTTCTGGGAAGACAGCCCCTTCTTCTTCTTCTTCTTCTTCTTCTTCTTCTTCTTCTTCTTCTTCTTCTTCTTCTTCTCCTCCTCCTCCTCCTCCTCCTCCTCCTCCTCCTCCTCCTCCTCCTCCTCCTCCTCCTCCTCCTCCTCCTCCTCCTCCTTCTTTCCAGCTGCTCTTGACAAGTTTGTCCCTCAACTAACTGTGCTTACACATTAGTGGCTCCGAGTCTTGTGCTTGCTCTTGTTCTTTCTGGTCGTTACTCTCATAATTTGAAATGAGTATCTCTCAAAGGAATCCTGACAGCTGATATCTTAAGCACTCGAGAACTGATCTCACTCTGCTCTTCAAAATTGCCTTGACTGCATTTACATAAAATGTTGAGAATCTCAGTTTTCATGGTGCACCCTGTTCCCTTATGTATTTTTTTCTAGTTTTACCCCCTATCTTTTTCTCTCTTTGTGTTTTGGGTTAAGTATTTTAAAATAAGTTTTGATGATTCTGGATTCTGGGTATCCTGTGGGTATTTTTATTGTTTGTTGACTTTGTCTGTTGGTAATTAACTATTGCCTGTTTGTATGTCTAGTGATTTTTTATTGACTGCTTCACATGTTGTATGAAATTATAGGAGAATTGGAGGCTCTGGCTACTGTTAGCTCCGATTCTTGGGTTAATCTTCATTCCAGTCAATGGCCGAGCTCAGGAAGATGGCCATTTAATCCAATCAGGGAGCCCCCCCCCCCCCCCCCCCCGATTAAAGCATTACCATAAGGCATTAGGAAATACCACTAATCACTAGTTCAGCTTTACTCCCAGGAGCCCTGTGGGATTCTGACTAAAAGGTCGTGGCCCTCACCAGGCCCGCCCAGCGCCCTTGACAAGCATCTCGCTAATCCAGAACAAGTTCAGCCCACGGACTGAGTAGACTTCTGCTCAGTTCCTCTGCCTCTCACTTGGTGCTTTCCCTCAAGTTTCTTGAATTCTCATCTATTTTCAAAAAGCATATGTCAATGAGAAAAGGGGAGCCAGGTCCTGGGCCTGCTTCCATGCTTCTTTGTCTTCTGCAGCTTGTTGCTCGAACAGTGGTCCTCTTATTTTAAGTGTTTCTCCAGATTGTTCTAATGTGGTGGTTCTCAACCTTCCTAATGCTGCGACCTTTTAATACAGTTCCTCATGTTGTGGTGACCCCCAGCCATAAAATTATTAAGCTGCTACTTCATGACTGTAATTTTGCTACTGTTATGAATCATAATGTAAACACTTGTGTTTTCTGATGGTCTTAGGTGACCCTTGTGAGAGGGTCATTCGACCCCCAAAGGGGTCCTCGACCCACATGTTGAGAACTGCTGATCTAATGGTTCTTGAACCAGAGGATTGACACAAATATGCCAGCTTTCTCTTACTGTAGCGTCATACTTGAAAGACTTTTTCTACTTAGCTTATTAATTCTTTCTTTACTGTTGCACAAATATATTCCAGCTGTATCACACTGTTGATCTGGAGTCCTTCAGAGGGGCCATGCAACTTCTGAGCTCACACCAGCACACATTTCCTGAATTCTCCTCTGTCCTCAGGCTTGAATGACTAAGAAACGCTGGATGCACAGATACAAACAGATATCTCCATACTTCACGGCACAGCCTTACTTTTCTTCCTGTGACTGTGATAAACACCATGACTAAAAGCAATTTGGGGAGGAAGGCCAATAAAGGCTTACATGTCATGATCATACTCCATAACTGAGAGAAGCCAGGACAGGAACCTGGAGGCAAGCTCCTCTCTAAAGCATGGTGGCTTGCTCCAGCCTGTTTTGTTATACCATCCAGGACCATCTGTCCAGGGGTGGCACCACCCACAGTGGGCTGGACCCTTCCAATCAATCATCAATAGAAAAAAAATGCCTACAAAATTTCTTCTGATGGATGTATTTCCTCAATGGAGGTTCCTTCTCAGATAACTTTAGCTTGTGCCAAAAACTAATCAGGACAGATACTCTGTGAACTTTCCTGAGAAAGCAAGAATTAGTTCAGTATTCATTGAGAACGGGTGTCAACTGTCCAAGGTGAAGTGGGTGATGCTGGCCTGCATGGAACTGTCTGAAGGACACTGGAGAGTCCTCTGAGGCATCAACCTGACACACACTCCCCAAGAGCTCCATCAGTAGAGATTCAGACTGTAAGAGGCATGGATAGACCAAATATTTTGCCATAAAGTTGTTCATCATTATATTATACAGGTAAATGGGTTTGTTTAAACTTACCATGGCATGGTATTGAGAAATGAATTATGGGATATTCATATAATTGAAGAGTTGGCAAACCGTGAACCACATGCTTATTTATTTATTTATTTATTTACATTTTGTGTGTATGAGTGTTTTGATTGCATGTATGTCTGTGCTCCATGTGTGTGCAGTACCTACAGAAGCCGTAAGAGGGATTAGCTCTCCCAAAATTGGAGATAAAGAAGGCTATGAGCAACCTCCTGGGTGCTAGGAATGAAACCTTGGTCCCCTGCAAGAGCAACAAGTACTCTTAATTGTTGGGCATCTCTCTCTCTCTCTCTCTCTCTCTCTCTCTCTCTCTCTCTCTCTCTGTCTGTCTCTCTGTCTCTCTCTCTCTCAAATGTGTATGTATGTTTTGTCTCACATATATCACGTGTCATCACATGCACACCTGGTACTGGTGGAGGCCAGAAGAAGTACTGGAGTTACAGAGGGTTGTGAGCCTCTATGTGGGGTGCTGGGAATCAAATTGGGGTCCTTTGGAAGATCAGCTAGTGCTCCTAAACACTGGGCCATCTCTCCAGCCTTATTCTGCTTTCTTAAAGTGAAAGCTTTGGCACCTTGCCTGATTCCCTTGAAGAAGAAGGGAAACTGAGGCTAGCATGGGCTAGAAAGGCCAATCATTCTTCCTGAAACAGATTGGAAAATCTGTAACTTTTAATTCATTTTCTCCTTTGGTAGCATAAAAAAATAACTCAGAATTTAGTGCAAGTGTCAACTCTTAATTTTAAAAGGAGGGAAATTGCCAAAAAAGTCATGTGGACACTCTCAGATTTTTAGTTTATGTTTCAGTAGGATGTAAAGCTGCACATTCCAGTTCTTAGGTATGTGTATGGGAAAAATAGATTCCCTACATGAATTTTCCCCTACCACTGAATACTATTTGCTATTTTTAAATCTGAGAAAGCAAATATGTCCAACTCCTTCTGTTGACTTCGTGGAGAAGACTCAGGAAGCCATTTTTGTTGCATAGTTGGGAAGAACAGAAGCCCGGCGTGGGGCTCACAGAGAGCTGTGAATCTGCACTGTGAAGCTCGGATGCCAGGGAGTTCCCTACCATCTCTTCTCTGTCCATCCTGTCTTCTCACTGGGAGGACACTTGAGGAGAGCCGTGCACGCAGGTGTTGGCTCTGCTAAGTCTTCTCTGCTTTTTTCTTCAGGGGTTGGGGAATGTGTAGTCCTTTTGGTTGTCAGCAATGGAGTTCAATTGAGTAACTATAACCTCCAAAGGGAAATTTTATTATTAAAAATATGGGTGTCTTCTGGGATTCCCCCAGAGTGGGAATACAGCCTCCTCAGTAAAAACTGAAAGCAGTTTTTTGTTTGTTTTGCAGAGTCCGGACTTTCTCTCTCATGCCCTCTGTCTTAATCTGTGTCATCTCCATGAGAGAGAGAGAGAGAGAGAGAGAGAGAGAGAGAGAGAGAGAGAGAGAGAGAGAGAGAGAGAGAACAGGACACCAAGCACAGGGCTGTGGACAGCTGGCCTTGCAGCACCTCTTAGAGATTTCAGCCGTCACCAGGACAGGCAATCACCCTGGTCCAGTAAGAGTCACATGATATCAAAGTGGTTCATTGAAACTGCCCTGGCTGGATGAGAAAGTTCCAAGAGGAAGGGAAGGGGATGCCTTAGGAACTGGGCCAACCATTCCCAAAGGGGTTTATTAGATCTGAAAATGTTAAGAGAGTATTGAAGGCCTCATTAAGGGCTGCCTGATGCCTACATGAGGACATCATTCTTCCTTTTAATTAAAATAGCACAGCAGGAGATTTCCAGGTTTGGTCCAGTATGTAAAGTACATAAAATGTTGTCATTCAGAACTAACAAAAACAAAAAACAAAACCACAAAAAACAAAACAAAACAAAGCTGAATGAACAGAAAAAAAGAAGCCAAACCAAAACTCTTCTTAGATCTAAGGTCACAGGCCAAAGTGCTGCCCTAAGACTGGAAAATCATGCTGCTGAGGCCCAGTGAGCACAGATCTGGTGAAAAGACCTGAGAGGTAGCTTAAGTGAGCCCTGGGATTTCTTTTTTTCTGAGTTTTATCTCCAGGTGCCATAGCAGGTCCTCACAATGAGGATTGGAGGAAATGTTCCTGTGTTCTGGCAGGATGAGAGGCAAATAATCATTCTGAAAAATACCAGAGCATTCTGTGCTTAGGAGAGCTGCCTTCAGGAGGATCCATTTTATCAGAAACCTGCTGTGCAGGAAGAGATTCCAACCTCAGACCCCACCAACTGTCCTGCCCCATCCAATGAGATGTCAAGAGAAGCACTCGCAAAGCTCACAGCCAAGGGGCTCAGGTGCACCCACAGATCAAGTCCTGTCACGGGGCTGTAAATGCATCTCCTTCCTCTGCAGATTCACCGCTGTATCATTAAGTCCATCATCCTGCCATATCCATTATGTCTGCCTCCTTCAAATAACAGGGCAAGAGGCTGGGGATGCAGCTTCCTGGTGAAATGCTTGCCTGCAGGAAAGAGGTCCAGGCCGTGTGATTTTCAGCACTGTGAGAAAAAGAAGAGGAGGAAGAAGAAAAAGAAGAAGAGGAAGAGAAGAAAGAATGGTAAGGAAGAGGAGGAAAGGAATGGTGGTGATGATGATAATGTTAATTCCAATTAGAACAACCTGAAGAGATGAAGAGATGTAAGACCTGGATATAGAGTAAATTTTAGAATTGCCAGACCCAGGGTTGTCTTAGCACTATGAATAATACAATACAAGGGCTTTCAGGGGAAAGTAGACAACGTGGTCGGAAATACAATGTAAGCAGAGGAGGGGCTTTTTCTAAGGGAGACACAGAGAAGGCTAGAGGTGAAAACTGAAAATTCTGGAGAACAATGGGCTTATTAGAATTCTGGACGTGGCAGACAAAAAAAGAAAAAAAAAAACACCCTCTGAACTTGACGATATGGTCTTAGAAACTTTTAGATAGAATAGCCAGGAGAAAAGAATGGTTACCCATCCCCAAGTCAGAATATCCAAGAACTGCTGGACATCATGAAAGATATAATGACATACAATGGGGACAGCAGACAGAGGGGAGGCCGAGAAGGCAGTAGGGAGACACTGAGGCAAAAAGGAGTGGGAATTTTCTCCAAGTTAATGCCAGGCATGGAGCCACTAATGCAGAGGGCTTAGGGGGGTACTGAGCAGGATAAAGACCACAAAGACAACACAGGATAAAGGTTAACTCTAAGCAAAGACAAGGCTTGAGGAGAAATGCTTAGCCCAGGCAGAAAAAGAGACACAAGGATGCTCTCCCAAAGCACAAGGGATTTCACGTTGAGAGGGAACAAGACCCAGCACACTAGACATGTACCTCCTGCAAAATTCTTCAAAAGCAAAGGAGTGTGACTCTGATGAGCAAAACCCCGAGGAATATGTGGCCAGATGTGAAAGACGGGTGTGTTAGAAAGGTGTTTAGAGACATGGAAAACAGCCAGATCTGAAATGTGCATCTCCATAAACATACAGCAGAGAGAGAAACAGTAGGCAAAGCTCAGAAAACTCACTTTTCTTAGTTTTAATTGATTTCATACATGATAGTGTATTCAAAACAGTGACAGTAATAATGTGCATATGTCTTATGTACACTTTATAAATAAATGCATACATGTTAAATGAAATAATTGACAGAAATACTATGAGGAATGGGATGAGAGGGAGGAGTTGGGTTAATTCGTTCTTTTTTTTAATTTTTAAATTTATTTTATGTGCATTGGTGTTTATATTGGGTGTCAGGTCCCCTGGAACTGGAGTTACCAACCGCTGAGCTATCTCTTCAGCCCCCTAGGTTAATTGGCTTTTAAGCTGCTTATACTCCCTGTGAAGTGGTAAAACGTTATTTGAAAGTGGAGATCCAAACTCAGGTCTTAGTGCTTGTGAGACAAGTGCCTTACAAACTGGGCCATCTTTCCCAGCCTGGCACTGCCAGGCTTTGATGGAGCTGGGGTCACAGCACACAGCAGCTTGCTGTCACCCATACTTTCCTGAGTGCCTTTCATCATCATTTTCCTGGTGATGGTAGCTCCGCTCTCTCACTTGGCCTGTTTATTTGCAATTTTTGCTATGGTTTTGGGTAAATAAATTCTGATTTGTACTGTGAAAACTCTAAACAAAACAAATAAAATATCTCTGTTATTATCTGTTCTCAAATATTCCCTGTCTTCAAAAGATGCCGTTGCCATGGAGATTTGTACTGCCACCCCATTCATGTCACTTGGATTCAGATAATCCCCACCGGTCCACAAGGGCAAATTTCTTTATAATTTTATCATCTCTTCCGAAATCTATTTTCTTAATTGAGCCTTCCTGTTTAAAATATGTAAACGTGGGGCTGGGCAGACAGTTCAGTGGGAAGAGCGTCTGCTGTACAAGCAAGAAGACCTGCGTTTGAGTTCCTAGCATCCACAAAAAAGGTGGATGCAGTTTGTAACCTCAGCTCTGGTGTTGGTGGTGATAGGTACATCTCTAGAGGTCATTGGCTGGCCAGGCTAGGCAAACTAATGGTATCCAGCTTCAGTGAGAGACCCTGTCTCAAAATATAGGATGCAGAGCAATCGAGGAAGATAGTACACACATGTACAGGCGAGTGCGCGTGCAAACACACACACACACACACACACACACACACACACACTCATCTAGTAGGTTCAACTTCACTTATCATAAAACAATAGAAATGGAATGAGAATCTCTTTCTTATCCCATTTTGCCCTTTTCTTTATATAGAGATGATCAGCGTCCTATGCATGTTTGCTGTGGTTACCACATGTACATACCCTTGCTAATTAGAATGCCTTGTAGGTGTGCACACTAACGGCCAGTTGTCTTGTCCTGTGTGAGCTCAGTGACTTGTTCGAAGATTTACCCACTGGAGAAGGCAGCTCCAGTTCCTCTGTTTGTTTTATAGTTCACATGCTGCAACTTACTCCTACTTATGCTGATTTAGGCCATTTCTGTGTGCTTTGTTTTCTATGATGATATAATGAATACCCAAGTACGTACACACACACACACACACACACACACACACACACACACACACACACACACACACACACAATGAGCACATGACCATTTCTCTGCCATAGAAAATAGGAACAAACTGCTGAAACTGCTGGGTCATCTTCATTTGTTCTAGATCAGCGGTTCTCAACCTGTAGGCCGTGACCTTCGGAAACCACATGTTTCCGATGGTCTTAGGAACTGAGACGCTGCTCAGGAGCAAAATTACAGTTATGTAATGGCTACAAAAATAAGTTTATGGTTGGGGGTTCCTAAGATCATCAGAAATACGTGTTTTCGGATAGCCACAGCCAGTAAGTTGAGACACGCTGTTCTAGATGAAGCCAAATTTCTCTCCCAAAGTCTTTGACTGTTTTCTAAAACTATTATTTTAATCACATATATTTATGGAGCAGTGTGTGATGATGCATATAATGTGTAATTCTAACTTTGGTGGCCCACATTCCCGTTTGACAACTTTTTATTAGCAGACATTCATTTTTCTTCTATTTCTTGCATGAAATTATGAAGTCTTGATTTTATATTAAGTCTTTATGTGAGGTTTGAACAGCATGAGTGAAGGATTGCATTGTGAGCTTTCCTCTTGAGTATGTCAGGGCACTAAAAGTAGCTCTCCTCTCTACATGATTCTTATCAACGTCTCCCTAACTCCCTTCCACTCTGATAACACACTTGCCCACCTCTGACCCAGTTCCACACTGTCTTAATTGATTATGATGAACAGCTTTCTGGTAAGCAAGTTCGCTGACTTGTTTCTTCAGAACAATCTCTCATTTACATCTCTCTGCTTTTTCAAAATGCGTTTCAGGATTGGTTTTCCCATTGGGATTTGGGGCTGCATCCAAGATCGTCTTGGAGAGGGGCCCTGGCTTCATCGTGTAACTTTTCATCACTCCTGAGCATGCTCCGTCTTTCCATTTGTCCCGTCTCCCTTTCCACCTTTCCACGGTGTCTGGCAATGCTCTCCACGGAGGCTGTGCCCACCTTCTGCTTTGCGCTCTAGTCACGGTAACCAATGATGTTTTCTGTGCCATGCTCTAACTGACTGTGATCAGTGTCGAGGAAAACCGTGGATGCCTAGCGTTCTGCTCCGAACCTCCTGTTTATAGAGAAAATCCATCAGCTGATGTTGGTTTCGTTTAACCATTGCCGGCAACACCCCGGCTTTACTGGGAATGTTTCTGTGGGTTTTACCACTGGATATGATACTTACTTTAGATTGGAGAGAAGGTATAACTTTTCACAGATAATTTTGAAATTTATTTGTATTTATATGTATGTGTCTATGTCTGTGTGTGTGCACATATGGGTGTAGGTACCAGAAGAGGGCAGAAGAAGGTGATATCTCTCCCTAGAGAGGGAATTCAGGCAATTGCGAGACTCCATGTGGGTGCTGGGAACTGAATCCCAGTCCTCTCAAAGAACAGCAAGAACTCTTAATCCCAAGCCATCTCTCCGGCCCTGAGAATGTATAACTTTCAACTGTTGGATGATGCATTGGTAATATTTGCAACATGTTTGGAAACTATAGGTCACAATTCATCATTGTGCTGTAAAAGCAATTTATTTTAGAGTAAATAGTGATTTTTAAAAACTGGAATAAGATAATAGTATCAGAATGCATTACTCTTATTAAAGGTAGCCCTTGTTTATTAAATAGTCTTATGTCTTTCCAGCTACTAGCCAACCTACCTGTGTTCTTGAACACACATGTATAAATGTTTATGCTGCATTTTAATATAGAATATGTTTATATTAAATGTAAAGATGCATTTTATAAAGGGTCTGCATTTAAAACTTAAAAAAATCTATATTATATCACAGTTTTAAATTTTGTTCTTCAGATTTACTCTAAACACACTATTTTTTTTTAACCTTTTTACCTGTCAGTTTCTGATAGAAATGTTTATAAATATCTTAAACTTTGCTTATAGATTTTCCAGC
Organism: Peromyscus californicus insignis; assembly: GCF_007827085.1. Lineage (NCBI taxonomy): Eukaryota > Metazoa > Chordata > Mammalia > Rodentia > Cricetidae > Peromyscus > Peromyscus californicus. The sequence goes on along the minus strand of NW_026294573.1, from coordinate 33,826,399 downwards.
TTTCTGTATAATTTTGTGTATTTACTTTATAGATTTTAAAGTCATATTTTAAAAGGAGATAGAAGTTCATATTTTTATATCTTCCTGGTAGATATTATTGTTATGTCAGGTCTTTTGATTCTCCTTAGCTTTTGTATGAAATTAACATCACTTCACTAAATTTATTTTATTTGGCTAGAGATTCTGTGTTTTCTAAATATTTATTATCTATCTATCTATCTATCTATCTATCTATCTATCCATCCATCCATCATCTATCTTTGTGGGGTGTGTGTGTGTATGTGTGTGTGTGTGTGTGTGTGTGTGTGTGCAGGAGTACATGGGGTGGCATGCATGTGGAGGTGAATGGACAACTTTCAGGAGTCAGTTCTTGCTGCCCGTATTGCTAAGATCTCTTTGCCTTCTGCAGCTGCCTGGTGGACTCTGGTCCAGCTACCTTGTAGGCTCCTGTATCCTGCTGATTCTCCGGCCTCCCCCTCCCATCTTGCCTTAGAAGTGCTGAGGTTACAGATGTGCACCACCTTGTCTCGCTCTTCATGTGGGTTCAGGGGCTCACACTCAGTCCTTGGGCTTGGTGGCAAGTGCTTTTGCCTGCTGCACTGTCTCCCAGGACTCTAGTTAGAACTTTCCTATCTTTCTGTCCGGATCTGTTTTCATTCTCAGCTCTCCTCTCTTCTGATACCCGTTCTCCATCATCCTCTCCAGCCTCTTCTTTTGGAACACCAGCCAGATATATGTCAGAGTTTCTTAGTTTAGCTCCCTTATCTGTTAATGACCCTCCTAAACCCCCCTTACCACTCAGCTCCAGGCCTGGGGGGGGTGGGGGGGAACTTCACAGCTGTTTATCAGTTGACTGCCATCCTCTTTGAAAGGCATCTAGGACTCGCCTTGTTTGTTTGAGATTCAGTTTTGAAAGTTAATTTTCTTTTAGTCACAATATATGTTTGTTTGTCCCTTCTCTCCTTAAAGCCCACCTGGTATTGCTTCACTCATGCCTGCTTTGTGTTGTGTTACTTCTAGTCACAATCAATGGAAGCAACTCCTTAATGTACACCTGGGAACATTTTAGATAAAGTTGTCGTAGCCTGTTTTACAAAATTAATTTTATCAATGAGTCTTTCATGTTTCAGTCAGTGATTTTGATGACTTCCTAGACTGTGCTCTTTAATATGAAGTTTCTTGAAGTGTATGGTTATAGTTTGGAATATATAGTGTGACTGTATGATGTGTGCTCATGTACATACATGTGTGCAGTTGGCCTTCTGGTCTCACCCTGTTTGTCTAGAACTTTGGAGCATTTGCTAGAGGGTCTGTCTCTAGGATAGTACCAGGTAGAGTTGGCTCTGTGGTGATCCTGGGGCTAGCACTGGTCTTGTCAGACAGCAGGTGGCTGCTCATGGGGCTCTGTATCCTGGTAGAGGTCTGACTGTAGCCAGGAGAGACCCATTCCCAGCCCTGGCTTCGAGCAGCAAGCCTGGTTCTGATCCACTATTACACCCAAAGCATGCTATGTTCTCAGTACACACAGGAGCCAAGACTGAAGCTGCCACTAGGTGCTCGTGTCCCGGAACACGTTAGTCTGGTGGCCTCAGGCCTGTTCACCATTCTAATTCATTTCTAGCTCTCGACAGTGGAGACGCCGATCTGTTTCCTTTTCTATGTTTTATCAGCCAGTGCCATGTGTCTGGAGTGAAGGGGGCAGACGAAAGCGTTCTCTGGTGCTTCACCTGGACTTTTCATGCTGATAGTTCATACCTTTAGCTCACACTAGCAACATGCTTAAAGTAGTATTTTTTTTTTTTTTTTGGTTTTTGGAGACAGGGTTTCTCTGTGTAGCTTTGCGCCTTTCTTGGAACTCGCTTTGGAGACCAGGCTGGCCTCGAACTCACAGAGATCCGCCTGGCTCTGCCTCCCGAGTGCTGGGATTAAAGGCGTGCGCCACCACCGCCCGGCTTTAAAGTAGTATTTTTATTAAAATAATTTTGCTGCCATTTATTACAGAAAGACATTACAGCATCTGCATCATTAAAGCAATTGTAAGAGGCTATTTTCAGTGAGTCCTTCTGGGTTCCTCAAAGAGCTTGGTGTGTCCCTCAGCCCAGGGGCCTGAAGGACACTAGGACTCTAATGCTGAGCTAGGTTCAGCCAGAGCACATCCTGTTTGCAGCAGAACACAGCCAGCAGCCCCACACAGTGGCCAAGAAGCTTGGGGAACCCTGGGAACCACTCAGTCCTGGGCTGGCATCCCGGCTCCCTTTGATGACTACTTATGGCAAGTTACACAACCTTCCAAGACCCATTTCGTCTTTAACACGGTGGTGATAAAAGGACCTGGTAGGATGGCTGCAGGATTAATGACGCCCCATGTCTAAGGTGCCTACACACAGCACCTGACACACAGGAAGAATCATTATGGTTAAATCGTGCTTTTCGATGTCGTTAGCTTTGGTAAATCAAACAGTCAAACCATGAGGTTCTGACCCAGACAGAAAGTTCACTTGAAAACAAAACAACACAACAGAGCAGCTTTGCTCTTCCACAGATGTCATGTGTTGTCCAGACAATGAAAGTCACACCACTCTCAGCCATACACAGTTATAGTAGACCACAGGAAGGAATCGAACCCAAGTTAGGTTTTCCAGACTAATAATTTTAATCAGATTTGCCTTAGCTCCTGGTGGCCAAAATAGCACCTACAGATTTTTCCATAGCTATGAATCAAAAATCTGACTGAGAGAGAATATGAAGTTCCTGCCTTTCACACCATGGAAATATTCTCACCTCCACATTATTTACTTTCCCATTTTTTTTTTTACCAGCACTTTCTACTAATGAAGAGACAGTTTCCTTCTTCACTCCTGAGTTTCAAAAATGTCCTGACAAACTGAAGGATGATGTCAACCTGAGAACTTTGGGGTGACGTGATTCCTATAAATACTGTCCTGTTAGACCAGGGCTCCGTGACTCAAGTGGCCTAGTTAAATGATTTAAGCTAACCTGTTTGGCCCCTTGGACTCATAAAACCCCAAAGCCCAGGGATTCAGTTTTGAAAGGTGCCTTATTTAACTTGCTTTTAAATATAGCACACTCAAGTTTTGTGTATTTGACGTGACAGGCACACTGACGTGGGGGTGGGGCTGATGTGTCTGCCTGGCTTAGCAAGTGTGGGGAGAAGTGTGCCAAAACAGGCAAGGTGCAGGTGTGGCCATTTGTCTCTTGTCCACAAGAGAGTCAGCAACACGGGAGGAGAGGCCAGGGAGAGTTCTGCTGAAGGGAGAGTAAGGGTCGTGTCTCCTAGGACTGGATTCTTCCCACATTCAGGAGAAGGGTCAATGTCAGAATGCTGTGTTGGGCTGTAGGAACCTAGACATGCTGGGGCGTTAAGGACCTCTTCACAGACTTTTACTTCGCTGTAAACACTGGATGCCACGGTTAGCAGCTTGCTATTTCTCGGGCTTTCAAGGTGAACTCCATCAAAGAACTGATGAACCCATCTGGGAAGGCTGGGAGGCTGACCAGTCCTCTCCTGTCAGCCCTGAAGATTTAGAGGGACTTTGCCAAGCTCTGTGGTTAAGTGGGAAACGGGGAGTTATCAGCTTTCTGGCCTTGTTAGTTGCCAAGGAAGAATGTCAGGAGAATATCAAGAAGGGAGCCAAGGACAGAACCCGGGAAGGTCGCAGAACCTTATTTGTTTGTAAATGTGCAGACTGGAGTTTGACTTGGCCGTCTTCTGTTCTCTCGTGGATGCTTAGGCCCTGGGTTCTATTCTCCAGGGATGGAAGTCTGGACCCATCCAGAACCTCCCACTGGAGTATGTGTTCTCCCAGCATGCTCTCTGCTCCTATTTGATGGCGCTCCCTACTTACAGACTGTTTCCTGGTCTGTGTTCGGAAAACTCCTATTGCTGTGGTCCAGATCTGCAGTGGGTGTCCCATAGACGCTCATGTGGGTCCCTGGGAAGGAGCGATGACAAAGACAGCCAGCTCATCTGAGTGGAGCAGCTGCGCAGCACCGAGAGCCACCGTCCTTGGATTGACTTAACCCCGCCATTCACTTATTCTGCAGTGCTCGGCAAGTTCCTCAACAGAAGCTGTGCAAAGTTATTTTGAGAATCAAATAACTTAACCTACATTTGCATGGGTGCCGCTCTGGAGCACACAACAGATGCTCTGGCGATCCTGAATCCTCTTTTCTTCCCTGCTTCCCCTTACCTGATATGTGATAGCCCATGTCAGTACACTTGGTAGAATTTATTTGGGGATGGAACCCCAGCTTAAGCAAGACAAACAACAAACAGAAACTCTGGGGCTCATTTTCTTGTGTGATTGCAGAAGCCATGCCCAGTTCCATCCAGGGTTCCCACAGTGTGTGCAGATCCCAGTTTTCCTCTTTTCTTTTCTGGGCTCTGCTTTTTCAGTGATTATTTAGTTCCCAGGGTTATTTAGCCAAGGTCCCAGAATTTTATCCAATTAATTTTCATCAGCCTGGCTTAGGTCCCATGCCCATCCCTGAGGCCTGAGAGGAGTAGTGTTCTGAGAAGCTCTCTCTCTCTCTCTCTCTCTCTCTCTCTCTCTCTCTCTCTCTCTCTCTCTCTCTCTGTGTGTGTGTGTGTGTGTGTGTGTGTGTGTGTAATTCCTCTGAGCTGAGGTGAGGGCGGAGCACCCTTACCCAGTCCATCTGTACCAAGAGAAGTCAAGAGGTGGGTTCTCAAGGGAACTCAGGACACTGTGACCAGAAGCAGACGATCTGGTGATGGGCTGAGAAGACCACCAGGTTTCTGGCATCGACTTAACTGCAGTGAGGCAAGACAGGCATTTTCTGCCTGGTGGGCTTTCTAAGGTCTTAGTGGGGTGGGCAGATGTCTCTTGGTTTGGGGCTTCCTCATTGTTTTATCAGTGCTATGAATCGGGAGGTACAGTTGGGGGATGGGGAGACCTAGTGAGCTCTATGAAGTGTTGGGGTTATGGTGTTCCCCCCAGTGTCCTGGAAGGAAAGAGAAGGCAGTCAGAGGTCATGAACATGGGGACTGTTGACACGCTCTGCAGTTAGGCACGGGCCAGTGGTGCCTTCAGTGTCTGGCCTGAGCAACAAGAAGGAAGGGAGTCACTTCCTTCCTTTGGGATTTGGAGTGATGGAAGGGGGTCTAAGAGACTGAACTTGACCTGGGAAAAGAGCGGTCACTTCCTGCCTCAGGCAAGGTTGGGAGGAAGCCAGAGAATGCATATCTCAGCTCCTCTGTTCCTTTCTTCCATGCTCACACCTGCACATCCCATTGGCTACCCCGTGGCAGAGTGTGAGCCCAGGTGATGTGGTCCCAGGGCGAGGCCAAGGGCAGAGAGTGGAGAGGCGCCGGTGAGGCTCCACTGTCCTGTGAGGTTTGCTCTTTGGGAAGAAAAGACTCTTGGCTTGTGGTCAGTGGTGCTGGGAGTGGGAGTTTAGTCAGCGTCTCTGGCTAAGTTCTGATTTATTCTCCTGCTTTTGGAAATGTAATAATCTCTCCATCAAAGCTCTATCTATCTGCCAAAATAATGCATGTCCTTTTGTACAAACGAAAGAATTACAGCTATTATGCAAACACTGAAGGGGACCACATTTGCATGCAGAGAGGAGAAAAAGAAAAAATCCTATTTGCAATGAAATTAATGATACCAACGTGGCAAAGAGACGTATGGGCACCCATTTAACACTTGGACAGGAACAGAACGAAGTTTCCTTGCCAACCCTGATGAAGTAATGGGGCCAAAAAGAAAATACTCTGAAATAGAGGCCTGGCTGGAATAAACCGGAATTGGGAATTTCTGGCCATTTGAAGACACCCTCGTCCCAACAAAAGATGGAAATAAAGGTTCTTACACAGACTCAGCATGAATATTAATGTTCTAGATCTGGTGCCTGCACCAAGTTCCTCATTAAGATGGGCCTCGTCAGAGAGCTGTGAGCAGGCAGGACCTGGGCTGCTGGGGGCCTGAGGAGGACGCGCTTTGCATCTGAAATGAGAAGGCAGGTAGATGGGAGAGGCTTAGACTATGTTTGAGTTCTGTTACATGGTGATGCATGATCACCAGGAAACAGGAGCCCGATGGAGAGAGAGAATGAATCATTTATTCTGAAGAGGAAAGCTGAAGTGTCCCTGGAGGATATTCCATTCCTAAGAGGCTCCCCTGCATGCCAGTCCTCAGGTTATTGGAACACTCCTCTGTCCGCCTTGATCACCCTGAGCATCTGGGGTCAGGACTGAGTCCACCCTATGTAGTCTCTTCTACCATCAGTGCTCGGCGGCACAGACCAGGCACACTTAGGGCATGTTGGATTGAGGGCCTGGGGAAATGGCTCTGTGGGTAAAGTGTAAGCATGAGGACCTGAGTTTGGATCCTCAGAACGCACATAAAGTGGACATTTTAGTAGTCCTACAGTGAGGTGGGAGTCTGAGACAAGAGGACTTTGATTGCTCAGATCATCCAGGGCTGACTTAAGCAGTGTGAACGCCACAAGACCCTGCTTCAAACAGGGTAGAAGGTGAGGATGGACATGGAGACTGTTCTCTGACCTCCTCAGATGCACCGTGGCATGTATGTGCCTGTAGATGGACACATATGCACATGTTATAAATAAAAAGCTTAAAAAATGTTGAGGAACTGGAGGGATGGCTCAGTGGTTAAGAGTGCTGGCTGTTCTTCCAGAGGACTTGGGTTCAGTTCCCTGCACCTACATGGCAGCTCAAAACTGTCAGTAACTCCAGCCACAGGGAATATAACACCCTCTTCAGGCCTCCCGGGCACCAGGCATGCACACAGTGCACAGACATACATGTAGGCAGCACATCTATACATACAAAATATGTTTAAAAATTAAAAAAATATTGAATTGAGAGATACAATAATCAATGAATCACGGAACTCTAGAGTCCCAAGTAGCTACAGAGATGACCAATTATAATGGTTCTGAATGAATACATGTACCTAGGATGGGAAGTTGGGCAGGGGTGACTTGGAGAAGGATAAGGACGGTGAGGTCTATTTGGCTATCAATCAATCCAATCACTTCTCCAGCCCCACAGCTTACATGGGCACTAAGATCCAGCCAGAGGGATTTTTGTTTTTGTTTTTGAAGCAGGGTCTAGCTATTTATCCCAGGCTGGCCTCAAACTTACAATCCTCCTGCTCCAGCCTCCTCTGGAATTCTGGGATCACAGGTATGCACCATACTTAGCTTGGGAACTTTATATTTTTAGACGCTCCTGAGGTGACATCCCCCTTACCAGCTGGAAACCCTTGCCCAGTGCCCACAGCCCATTCACCCTCCAATCCTTCCTGCTCCCACAGCTCAGCTGAAAACAGCTGCCCTTAATAGTTGCTTAGCAAGTGAAGTCCCAGGACTGCTCAGAAGTCACAGTGATGGTTTGTCTCCCAGGGCCCCACAGCCAGGCCATGCAGGATTGCTCCAGAGGAAATGGTGATGAACTTTCCCCAACCTCTGCTTCTCCAGCTCAGAATCAGGGTAAGGGCTGGCAGATGACCTAGGTCAGGACTTGTTGGAGACAGGATGTCATTAGATGGTGAGACCAGCCCCTGGAACAAGTGTTGGGGTTCCCTGGCACTTCCCCCACAAGTATGAAATAGGATGCATGCTCACTGTGGTGATTAGAATAAAATTGGCCCCCATAGGCTCATATATTTGAATGCTTGGTCAGTAGGGAGTGGAACTATAAGGTGTGTCATTGTTGGGGTAAGTATGGCCTTGTTGGAGGAAGTGTGTCACTGGGGGTGGGCTTTGAGGTTTAAAATGCTCAAGCCAGGCCCAATGTCTCTTGTTCTCTTCCTGCTGCCCTCAGATCTGGATATAGAACTCTTAGCTACCTCTCCAGCACCATGCCTGGCTGAGTGTTGCCATGCTTCCTGCCATGATGACAATGGACTAAACCTCTGAATGTAAGCCAGCCCCAATTAAATGTTTTCCTTCATAAGAGTTGCCCTGATCATGGTGTCTCTTCACAGCAATAGAAACCCCAACTAAGACACTCGCCTTCCCAGGTTGAATCAGATTCCATGTGCCTCTGTGGAGGCAAACAGAGCTTCTCTTCTAGAAGCTTTCCCACTCCTGCTCTCACCAGGATTCCACAGTCTCTACACGGGAATTGCCCTCATGATCATAGAATGTGCTGGACTAAAAGACTGCCTTTCACCTCCTCCTCATCTGTAAAGCCAACAGTATACTGAGATTACTATTTTCCAGCTTAAGTAGGGTAGGATATGGAATCATTAGAAGCATAGATACTGTGAGTATACAAACCTAAATAGTATGGAAAACACACACACACACACACACACACACACACACACACACACACACACACATACACATGCACCTACATAAACATACATACACACACACACACACACACACACACACACACACACACACACGTACACATGCACCTACATAAACATACATACATACACACACACACACACACACACACACACACACACACACACACACACACACGGAATGGTTGGATTCTGGAGCCAGGTAGTATGAGTTTAAATACCAGCTATGTAACATTTGGGAAGTCACTTTTCTGTGCCTTGGCTTCTTCATTTGAGAAATGAGATAACACCCTTTACTTCATGAGGTTGGTATAAGGATCAGTGAGGCACTATATGCAAAATTCCTAGAGCAGTTGCATACAGTAAGCACCAACTAATGCAACCTCTTATTAGCCTATCAAAGATGATAGGCCTCCGGGGAGAGGTGGCAGGTGGTAACTGTTCCTGCTTATTACAAGGCTGTGCACTGTTTAATAGCTGAAGGTTGAGAACTGAAGCTGTCTTAGTTGTAGGATTCTGAGTCAGAAAGAGTCTCTTTGAGAAAGGATGGCGTGTTTCCCTAGGCATGTTGCTAATACATATTAGTGTGATTTTTCATTTCTTGAATTACAGAATCTTGAGCACTGGGAAAGGGCTTACAATTCATCTTGGTCTGAATAGAGAAGGAACTGACTTGCTCAAGGTTGTCCAGTTATCCATGGCCTCTAATTGCTAGGGTAGCATTCTGCCTGCTCATCACCATAGTTACTGTAACAGAGTGCCTGGTGATATATTTTATATCCACATCTGTAATGTACAGAGTTATATCCACATGCACAGGCATTGAGATAGACAGCATGTTGGTCCTGTGAGGAGCCACAGGCATTTCATTGCTATACACCTTGTTTTCTTCTTTTAAGGAAGGTGGGGAGGCTGCGTCCATGCAGCAGGCTCCTCCCTACAACCAACAGAAAGAGCTTGGGTGGATCTGCGCCATCAAGAATTCAGAAGAAGGTTACCAGGCACCTGAAAAGCGAGGAGAGCGGGTGAACCAGGCTTGGAAAATCCCAGCCAAGGTCAGACAGTCCTGAGGATACTGCGGGCAAAGCTGCTGCCACTGGGCTCTGACCCTTGGTGGCTTGGCTGCTCTGAGCGCTCTCTATCCCCTGCATCTTTGCTTCACTCTTATTGGTCCAGAGCCTCAGCACAATATCCAGGAGCTGAGCTGGGTCAGACACCTAAGAGCCAGGATGAGGGGAGTGGAGGTGATGGTAGGATGTGGAGACAAGGTACCCAAGAACAACCAAGAACTACAGAGGAGAATTTGTCCCTTTGTGTCCTCTCTAGATAGGACAGTGTTTGAATGCTGGGTAATTAAAAAAAAAGTGAGAAAGGTTTATGGCCAGCAGGAAAGTTCTGAATTGGCCTATGACCAACTGCCCAGCCTTCACACCTTCCTGGAGTCTGCACCTGTGCTCTGTCTGCCTTCTTCATTCCCCGAGAGAGGAGAGAAGATAGACCAAACGAGACCACAGGGTCAAAAGATTTCCCCCTTCTGTTCACCTCTGTCACTAGCAGGATCATCCCTGAAGACCCTGAGTGTGTTCTATATGCTTACTATTGCTTTCTTGTGATAAAGGCCACATTACATAAAAGTCACCATTTTGGCCATTTTAGAGTATGTTATTCAGTGCCATTTAGTAGACTCACAGTGTCTTGTGACCATTGCCACTGTGCCATTCCAGAATACTTCCGTTACCCCCAAAACAAAACCTGTGCCCTGAAGCACTCTCCTGCCTCTGGTGCTCCTGGAAGCAAGTCTTCTGCACTCTGTCTCTACAGATCGGCCTATTCTAGAAATGTCACACAAATGCAACTGGACACGAAGCTGCCTTACTCTTGTGTCCCTTCCCTCACCCATCTCTTCTCCATTTGGCACCTCACACAGCAAAGGTCAGGGAGTTAGTCTGGTTCCTAGGCCCTTCCCTGAGGCTCACAGATGGGAGGGGAGGTGGTGAAGCCATCAGGAGACTAAGGAAATCCCCAGACAGGGAGGGGGGATGGCTCAGTCAATAAAGTGCTTGCCTTGCAAACACGAGGAACTGAGTTAGATCCCCAGAACTCAAGAAACATTGTCGTGTGCACTCCTGGCCACAAGGAGGGAGAGAGGGGCTGATCCCTCAGGGCTTGTTAGCCAGTGAGATAAAAGGCAGATGGCACCTGAGGGATGGCATCCAGGGTTGTCTGTCCTCTGGCTTCCAGCCCAACACACATGTGTAAGCACCCTCCCTTCCAAAAGAATCCCTGGACAGACGAGGAACTGGGGGTCATTGTCTGATTGACCACAGAGCAGGAGGTGGCTTGTGGGAAATTCCAAGTGAGTTTTACCAGAATGGTGGTAGGTCAGGATGGATGGGAACAACATCAGAACACATTCAGGCTGTACCACTGGCCTCTGCATGTCCTGCCTTCTCCATTCTGTCCTCCAGCATGGGGGGAGCACACTGAGGAAGTACCTGGTCTTCTGAGGCTCAGGCAGTGAGCAGCAGGTGCACCACAGGGCCTTCCTTTCCCTGCGGTCTCCCCACAGCTTAACTAGAAAGAACACAGGTTGGGGGCTGTGCCAGCAGCCAAAACAGTAATATTAGCCAGGGTGACAGGACATTGCAGAGACCCCGGAGTACAATAGCTTAAAGAAGCTGTAGGTGTGGCCTGGAGAGATGGCCTAGCAGTTAAGACTACTTGTTGTTCTTGGGGAGGACCCAGGTTTGATTCCAGCACTTATATGGTGGCTTCTGTCTTCCATACCACCAACTCCAAGGGATCCAATAAACTCTTCTGACCTCTGTGGGCACCAGACATTCACGTGGTGAACATACATGTACACAGGCAAAACATTCATACACATAAAACAAGCAAATAATTAAGAAACTCTGCCAGGTGCTTGCTTCTCATTGGACAGTTCCCTGGAGTGAGTCGGGCCAGCAGGCAGATCTGCCTGTCACTGTTACCCAGGCTTCAAAGCTGACAGAGTCAGTCTCTTTATCTTCAGCAGAAGGTTTCTGAGGGGTCGCCTGGGAGGCTCAGCTGGTGGGCTATGAAGTGGTCCTGTACCAGGCAAGGCTGAGCTCACCAGAGGGAGACTGCGTCAGTTCCACAGCTACAGCCAATCTCCTCCAGGGCAGCTCTCCTCTGACATTCAGGCATGGAAGGTCTTAGGTGGGGGGCTTCAGCAACTCCTTGGGTTCTGACACCACCTCCCTGGCCCTACTGGATATCAGCAACTCAGTGTCTAGGGACAGCCCTTGCAGGGATCTCTGCAATGTCTTCAACCAGCACCCAGATGTTTAGGGACAACGGTCTGGCTGAGGTGCTTGGTAGAGAAAAAGGTAAGTTTAGAGAAAATGGTAAAGGAGGAAAGCCCTGATTATCAGCTCTGGACTCATGGCAAGTGACTGGAAACCATTGCTACCATATTTCCCTATCTACACACTCCTTTATGTCTGCTTTATAGGGAGAATACTGATGGTAGCCAACTTTGACATTTAGGTTCCAGCTCGGCCACCTGAAATGGCATTGTGTTTGGGATGCTTGCATCTGCCTGAGCATGGGGTAAGGTTTTCACCTTAAACAAAAACAAAGCTGGAAGCCGAAGGCGTATAGAGTGGGCTGGACTGACCACGCAGGTTCAGCTCCTGTATTGATCTTTTTCTCCTCTGCTCATGCTTTTTCTGGGCAGCTGACCCCATCGGCTCAATCATTTGGGCTTTTGTGAGGGTAAACTTTCCATTCATATCAGCCAACCACAGGCTGAGGCTGAGTCTTCCTCATCTCTTCTTCCTCTGGGAGGGGGACGGATCTACATTGTTGCTGGTTACTCAGGGCCTTGTCTCTCCTGCCCAGGCCCCTGTAAGTGGTCTGTCATTGAAGTTTCTTCATTTGGGTCATATGGGGGCAAATTGTTCCCTATGGGACCAGATTTTCCCCATCCTGAACTCCCGAACAACTCTAGCAAAGGGGCACTGAGTGTCCCACTTGTCGCAGAGCACGAAGGCTGTCTTTGGCATCCAATGACTCAAAACTGGGCTGAGGACCTGCCATTTCAGGGAATCATATGAGGCCAGAACAGAGGACAGGAAACAGCTCTGTGCTCCCGTTTCTCTATTTCAAGGAAAGCAACCAGCAGTCATTCCACCTTACCTCTTCCTGAGGTTCGCTGTGCCCCAGAACATGATCCAGGTGTCACTGCACAACACCTCTCAGGACCCCCACCACCCCCATGCTTCAGACATGGGCACCAATGATGAGTGCATGTCCACATGCATTATTTTAGCAGGGCTGGAATCCAGGGGGGCAGGAGTGAGAAACTAGTGTGATTTGTCAGACAATTTATACCAACCTCAGGCTTCCGTGGAACTTAATTCCTTTAATTAATGACTATTGGCCACTAAATAACCGTCCACAGTCTCTTTCCTTTGTGTCCTGTTGATATTGATAAACTAACCTGTGCTCTGGAGTTACTGGCTAGTACATTATTACTTCTAGTCGCTGAAGGTGGCCAGTGCTGGATGCAGATGTGAAAGGATGATGGCCAGGTTAAGTGCAGGGTTCAGAGGTCAGATCTCATGGCTTGGGCCAAACAGTTTGAGTGGAAGGGGTCAGAATCCAAGTAAAAGCTCCAAAGCCTTGACCCAGTTTCCTGTTGGACATTCTACTAACTCACATGGCAAGGAAAAGGAATAAAATGACTTTAACAAGATACAGAACTAGACTTGGTGCCCAGCAAGGATGAGCGGATAAAGAAAAAGTAGTGTGTATACACTATGGAGTTTAACCTAGCATAAAGAATGATACAATTATGATATTTGCAGGAAAGGGGATGGACCTGGAGATCATGACGTTAAGTGAACTAAGTCAGATTCATAAAGCCAAATATAACACTTCTCTCGTTAGTTAATATGTTCATACTTTCTGTATATGCAATATGAAGGTAGAAAGGAGACTTTGTGGAGGGAAGAAAGTGTCTAGAAGGAATCAGGGGGCAATAAGGGAAGACGATGGGGAGACAAACACTGCAACATTGCATGCTGCCTCTGTGTGGACTCTAGATTCAAATCTATCATCTATCTATTTATCTGTCTATCTATCTATCTGTCTGTCTATCTATCTATCTATCTATCTATCTATCTATCTATCTATCTATCTATCATCTATCTATCTATCATCTATCTATCTGTCATCTATCTATCTATCTATCTGTCATCTATCTACCTATCTGTCTGTCTGTCTATCTATCATCTATCTCTCTGTCATATATCTATCTATATATCTATGTATCTATCATGTTTATCTATCTAATCTATCATCTATCTCTGATTATTATCGATGTGTCTATCATCTATTATCTATCTACATCTACTTTCTACCAAGTCTATAATGTCTGTTTATTATCTATCTTTTTTATTTATCTCTTCTGTCTGTCTATCTATCTATCTGTCTGTCTATCTATCTATCTGACCTGAAGTAATAAAAGGGACCATTCAAGGGTAGAATGCAGAGCAAGAGAGAAGAAGGGAGACAAGGCAGGATAATGGGAGGCAAATATCCAAAGTACAATGACATATATATATATATATATATATATATATATATATGAAAATAGCATAACAAAGTCCTAAAACTATAAAATTAAAAAAATTGCTTTTTAAGATTGAGACTGGGAAGATGGCTCTGGGGTTAAGAGCACTTATTGCTCTTGCAGAAGACCTAGGTTTGATTCCCAGCACCCACATAGTGGTTCACAACCAACTGTAACTCTAGTTCCAGGGAAATTGATGCCCTCTTCTGACCTCTGCAGGCACACACATGGTACACACAAATACATACAGGCAAAACACTCATACATATAAAATAAAATAAATCCTAAAAGTTTTTAAATGGCTTTAGGACAGTCAGACCCAATTCCTGAAATTTGAGATGAGGTGAATAACAGCAAAATCATGTGGGTCATGGGTTCAGTTCCTGGCACCCACGTGGCAGCTTGCAACTGTCTGTAACTTCAAGGGCTCCAGCCACATACATGGTGCACATATACACATCTAGTTAAACACTCACATGCATAAAAATAAAAATAAATCTAAAAAAAACTATATGAGGGAGGGCTGGAGAGATGGCTCCATAGTTAAGAGTACTTGCTGTTTTTACAGAAGACTTTGGTTCAGTTCAATTCCCAGCACACACATGGCGGTTCACAAATGCCTGCCATTCTACTTCCAAGGGATCCTACACTGTTTTCTGGTCTCTGAGGACTGCTGTACATACATGATATACATGAACCCGCTCTCTCTCTCTCTCCCTTCCTCTTTTTCCTTCTCTGTCTCTCTCTGTCTCTGTCTCTTTCTCTCTCTGTCTCTCTCTCTCTCTCTCACACACACACACCACATACACACACACACACACATTCTCTCTCTCTCTCACACACACACACACACACAATTAGTTAAAGAAAAACTGCATGGGTTAGAATGAAGATGAATGTTCAAATAAGTTCTGCAGTTCTAGTGAAGGAAGAGTAGAGCCATGGATATCAGGAAGACCAACAAGAGATGTTTGAGGGTAACAACTTACCCCAGGTCAAGCATCTGGTGACAGAGGAGGGAGCTTAGAAGGCAGGTCTCTTCAGTGAGAATTTGCATACGGGCCATATGAGGTTCCTGTTCACACAGACACCTCTGTTCTGCTTATTCTCCATTTGGACGAAGAAAGAGGAACAAAGCACACTTGAACTTCTTCACAGTCATGAAGAGCATTGTCTGAATTACCAAACTGCATTTGATCTATAACATCCTATGGCAACTGGGTATGTACTAAGAGTGCTAGCTTCCACTAACCCAAAAGCTAAGAAGGTCACCAGACAGCATCTGGTGCCTCTAACAGAGATGGCTCCACTTTCTTGTAACTGCCTACCTGGTGTACCTACCAACATAGTGTAAGTGTCTTGATTTATGACTTTCTTTTCTTCTGTTCTTACAAAAACCTCATTGAACTCTTAGCACCTTGGATATGGTAACTGCATGACTCAAACCTGTGCTCCTGGGCCATGGTCACTTATATTTGACCCTAGAACAAACTATCTCTAGTTCCCTTTGAGGTGAGAGCACCATTTCTGTATTGACATGGTACTTCCTGGCATCTCTAAATTCTTGGGGTCTACATGGTAATTTTAGCCTCACTCTCATGGCTTCACACTTTGCCCTCTCAGGGGCAGCTTGCAGGGACTCTAGCATTGTCACATGCTGCTTTAGCCTCACAGGAGTTCTTTAGAAACATCAGGAGATCTCCTAAACTCTTGCCCTCTGTGTGCCTATGTCAGCCTCCCATAGGGACACAGATTTCTGCCATCGACTTGATCAGTATCTGGGCCCATTGGACTATGGCTTCAGCAGCCTGTCGGTGACCAGAAGGCTGAACACAGGGCAATGAATCCCCAACTCTGTGAAGTAGTTTGCCAAGTGGCCTTGAGTGGGCGAGACCCAGGACTCTCTCCTCAAACAAAAGCCCTTGAATCTGAGATAGATGGGGTCTGGCTGATTCCTGAGATGCCCTCAGAGAATATTTTCTGTTTTTTCAGTGCAAAGTATTTGGCTATGAGGTGTGTGTATATGTCTCTCTGCATGTGTGTTACTAGGACTTGAACCCAGAGCTCCTCACAAAGCTAAACAAAACTTTGGCTTCTCTTTCCTTCCCTCAGGGTATTTTTTTTTTTTTTTGAGACAGCGTCTCTGCATGTAACACTGACTGGCCTGAGACTTGCTCTGTAGACCAGGCTGGCCTCAAACTTGAAGCAATTTTCCTGTCTCTGCTTCTTGATTGCTGGGATCACGGGATTGTACCATTATACTAGCTCTTTGGCTTCTTGTGTGTGTGCGCATGCACATATATGAATATGTGTGTGCATGTTTGTATGTGGAATGTGTGTGCAGGCCAGAGGACAAACTCAAGTATTTTTTAACTTTCTCTTTTTTTGTATTCTTTGTGTCTTTCATACTGTGCATCTCCATCCCATTCATTTTCCTGTCCCTTTCTATCCACCCTCTGTCCTTGCAACCTCCCCCTACAAATAAAATAAAATAAAATAAAATAAAATAAAATAAAATAAAATAAAATAAAATTTAAGATTAAAAAAAGAAAAGAAAAATCAGTCTCATTATAAAAGCTGTGGTGTGACACAGTGAGTCACACAGTGAACCCTTTTGTCCATATACCTTTAATTGCAAGTATTCATTGCAAAGAGTCTTTGGACTTGTCTCTGCCTCTCTGGTGCTGGGATTACAAGTGTGCACCACTATGCCTGGCTTTCTTACTTGAGTTCTGGGGATTGAATTTAGGTCCTCATGTATGCAAGCCAAACACTTTACCAATTGGGCCATCTATAGCCCCTTGACTTCTTTTCAGTGGTACTCTCTCTCCAACAACTGCACCTCTTTTGGTTACATATGCTCTTTTTTTGGAAATGCTGTATGCTTTTCCAAATCCTGTTCAGCTTTCTAATCTCAATTCTCACTGCAGATCTGGCTAAAGCCAGCCAGCCGTACACATGCCATTGCCTGAATGCTTTGCTAACTTAAGTGTCTTCTATCAGAGAAACTAGTCTATTCCACAAAGCCTAAGGACATGGACAAAATGCAGGTAAGTTCTTTGCCAGAGTGTAACATGAATGGTTTCTAGTCTAGTCCCCAACAGCGTCACTTGCACCTGGAACCTCATAAGCACAGCCTTTACTTTCTATATCCCTGACAGCATGCTAGTCTCTCTGAGTTCCCACCAGAATTTCTCATTAAGCTCCACGGACAAAAACATTCTAGGCTTTCCCCATACCTGCTCCCTGAAACTTTCCCAAACTCTCTCATAATAATTCCAATGTCTTCTGAACCACATCATTAAGCCCCATTTCTCATTATCAATAGTCTGTTAGTCAGTGCGATGGTTTGAATGAGAATGGTCCTATAGGTTGAATACTTGGTTCACAGTTGGTGGGACCATTTGGGAAGGATTAAGAGGTGTTGCCTTATTGGGGGGAGGTGTGTCACTGGGGGCAAGCTTTGAGGTTTCAAAAGCTCAGCCATTCCCAATTAGCTCTCTTGGTTTGGTGTTTGTGGATCAAGATATTTGCCTACCTGCTGTCATATTCTCAGCCATGATGGTCATGGACTGCCCCACTGAATATATTCTTTCTTCTATAAATTGCCTTGGTCTTTATCACAGCAATAGAAAAATCACCAAGACCTTTCTGCTGCTGACAAAACACTTGAGATAAACAACTTAAAAGACAGAAATTTTTCCTTTGGCTCATGGTTTGGGCCTGTCATGAGGCCAAACAACACTACTGAGAGTGCATGGGAAACACAACTACTCAGATCATGACAGGCAGGAAGGCTGAGAATGAGGGGCACAGGTCCCAGCACACACTTCAGGGGCAAGTCCCCAGAGACCTTGCTTCCTTCTACAATGCCCACCTAATGAAGGGTGCATCTCTTTCAAGCAGCATCATCAGCTGGGGACCAAGCCTTCAATACAGGGCGTGTCTAAGTTCCAAACCATAGTGAGCAAAACTACCCATTTAGTTGTCCCTTCTCAATCTCCATCCCTGGAAAACTCTACGCGGTTGTGGGGTCCGTGGGGCTGGGCAGGACTGGAGAAAACTCCAGCACTAGTCTGTTTCCTATCTCTATGGATTTGCCTATTCTGGATGTTCCACACAAATAGAACCATACCCAGTGGAGTCTTTAGTGACTGGCATGCGTTTAAGGTTCATCTATGTTGTACCATGTAACAGAACGTCATTCCTTTTTATTACCAAACACTCGTCCATTGCATGAACAAACCAAAATTTGCTTAACTGTCATCCATTGACAGTTCAGTCGCTTCTCCTCCTCTTTTTAACGTGCTGCTGGGAACATCTGCGTCTAAGTGTTTTGTGTAGACATTCTCTTGAACATCTATCTAGGAGAGAATTGCTGGGTATCCATTGATTTTGTAGGGAGTCACATGATCTTGTTTACACACTGAGCTAGGGAGCCTGGGGAGGTGCTGGGAGCGAGGAAGGCTTATTTCCTTCAGCGTCTCTCACTCTGATTGGCAGGATCCTGTCACTCACTCTAACCTCGCTTCACCGGGACACTTGCTGGGCCAGGAGCGGATCCCAAGTGTGGACCTGGGCCCCTCCGCCTGACTCATTTAGGGTCTCCTCTGGTCAGGGATGGTCTCCTCCCGCAGTCCAGGGCTCAAAACCAACCGAGCTGAGGAAGATGAACAGCAACCAGCGCTCAGCTACAGAACGACCAGCACCGGTTTAGGCTCTGCCCTGAGCTTCTGCGCAAGCGCGGCTTCCCAACCCCCCCGCCCCCAGCGAGGAGGCGGGGAGTGGGCGGGGCCGGCGCCTCCCAGGCCAATCGAAAGCGAGCGCCCCCGCCCTCGGCGCTGTGGACCGAGCTTGACCCCGGTCGCGGACTGGGGGGGGCGTGGCCGCGGAGGGGGCGTGGTTGCGGGCTGGAGGCGGGTCCTGGGGCTGTCAGTCGGCGCCCGCAGCCGCTGCTGCTCGCACGCCGGGCCTCCGGAGCCGCCTCAGCCCAGCACAGGTAAGGCCGCCCCGCTGCAGCGCCATCGCGTCCCTGGGGACCGCTGTCCGCGTCCTCCGGTCATGTCAGCGCCGCGCCGCCCAGGGGGCGGGTCCACGGCCTCCCCTCCCCCACGGCGCCCCTCCGACCCTGACTGCCCGCGCGGTGGCGGGGATGCGGGGTGGGGGGCTTCGGTCTCACACCTGTCCCCACGTTGCGCTGGCTGGCGGGCAGTTACCAGAGACCCGGCGCAACCCCGGGCCGGGAAAGTTTGTTGACATCCGAGCGCCGCGGGGAGCGGGCGGCTGAGCCGCGGGGATGCGCCTCGGGCAGCGCGGCTGGCCGTGGCCTAGGTGGCCCGTGTGGCTCGGGTCCAGGAGTCCTGCTGAGAGCCGCGCGGGGTCCGAGGCTGCTGCGGGGCGCGGGTCTCCGCGTTAGCTCAGCTCCCAGCGCTCTGCCCCCCTCCTTGTAAGGTAGCGTTGACATTTAGACGCGGTGGGCGAATTTACTTAGCTTTTTCTCTAACACCTCATGTTTGTGAGGTGCCTTGCCAGGCCTGATTAGTTAATTAACAGGGTGGGAAAAGCAAAATAGACCCTGATACAAATGGCCAGTCAGTGCCTTTAGCAACTCCTTGAAATCCACTTAGAGCTACTGGCGGTGAGAGATGTTTTTTGGCCGTGGACAGCCCCAGCGTCTTCTGGTTGCTCCAGAGGGCTTAGGTACTCAGTGCAAGGCTGTCCCTATGTGTGGAGGCTCTAAGGTCTAAGGAAGGTTCTCTAGTTTTCTAAACATAAAGAGAGGAGGAAATGGACGCTGAGGAAGCAGGTAAGGGGAAAACAGAGGTTCAAGTAAGTTTGGCTCCGTGTCTGCTACCAGGTTACCCTTCCTGAGCAGAAAACCTCTGCTCTTTCTCTTGCCTCTCCATCTTCCCAGGAGGGTTACATCCATATGGTTAGGCACGACTGGTTCCCCTTTTAGTCTGAAGACCTCTTGTTACCTGTAGTCTTACAGACCCGCCTAGGGACATCCTCTCAAAAAGGCTTAATTAGCACTTTCATCTGCCCATTAAGCAGTGGACCTTGAAATCCTTTGTAATCAGGCGCTGTTGTAGTGCCGAATCTTTAATAATACCTAATTCATTTTAATAGTGTTTCTATAATAACCTTTCTATTAGTATGCCAGCCTTGCAACACCAGGACTTTGTGTTAGAAGCAGCAATTTACTAGAAATATTGTCACAGCAAAAACTCTCTAACAGATTTGCAACCCACGGTACTTAGATAATTACTGCTAGGGGGCATGAGTTCTTTTTCTCTGTAATATTTGGTGCGGTAGGGGTTGCAGTGGTTTTGATCTCTGAGGTCTTTCTGAGGCTGTTTGTCCCAGCAGAAATGGTGTCAGCCACTATGAAACTTGATTTTTTTTTTTTTTTTGGACAAAAGTCACGAAGTTCCATGTTCCATACTGGTATCTTTTTCGACAAGACTCTGAGCTAATAGCATTTGGCTTTATTTTGCCAACCTATGTCAAAACAAAGATTAAAAAAATGTATTTGGAGGGGTATATTAAAGCTGCAATGATGTTTATAGCGTATTTTATTAGTAAAAATAGCCGGTACTGTTCTAAGTGCTTTACAGGTGTTTTATGTAATCCCCATGATTTCCCTACTAAGACAGTTCAACTAGCACCCCACATTTCAGACAAGGAGTCTGAGGCCCAGTTGTTTAACTCAGGTTGGACAATGAAACAACAGATTCTAACATTGGTAGCCTAAGTTCAGAGTTCAAGTCCTTAACGAGTGCGTGGTCCTGCCTCTCCAGACTCCTCTTTCCATGGGTATTGATTTCTATTGGCTGTTCACGCAGTGTTACATTCTGCACCACAGGGAGGAGATGGGTGCTTCATAGTGTCATACAAGCACTGTGGTGGGAGCTCTTATGCCACTGTCCACTTTGCTACCAGAATTCTGTGATTTTGATGACAAAACATCATCTTCCTCCCTTCCATCTCTTCACCAATGGGATGGCAGTTAAGGAAGCAGATGAGCCAACTGTCTTTAATCCTGGGAGCTGGAGAGATGAGTTAGTACCCATAGAACTGAGTGTCCTCTTCCGTAGGCGCAGCAGAAGACCCAGTAGAAATGGTTAATATGTATGTGTATGAGAGACGAGAACTGGAAGGCTATACAGTGGATGAGAGGCTTCACCTTGTTCAATTTTTAATTTACATTTATTTATTTATTTATTCAGTGTGTGTGTGTGTGTGTGTGTGTGTGTGTGTGTGTGTGTGTGTGTGTGTGAGAGAGAGAGAGAGAGAGAGAGAGAGAGAGAGAGAGAGAGAGAGAGAGAGAACAAGAGTCTCTCCTTCTATCACATGGGTCCTAGGCATTGAACATAGGCCATCAGGCTCAGTGGCAACTGCCTTAGGGCCATTGTGCTGGCCTACATGGTGACTTGTGTAATAACAACAGCAACCAGAAGAGGGGTAAAGCCAGAAGAGAGGTAATTCTATAGAATTGGGATAACATGTGTAGTACTGTGTAAGGGACATCTGTGAGGAACCCTCGGCACTGGCATCTTTTGCAGGAGTCAAATGATGGCAGGACCTAAATTGCAAACCCATGGGTCCCAGAATTATGGTATGTAGGCTTGGGAAGATGTGTTAAAAGTTGTTTAGGGGGCTGGGGAGATGGCTTAGTGGGTAACGTATTTGCTGTGCAAACAAGAAGACCTGAGTTCGGACGCCCAGCACTCACATAAAAACAGGGTGTGTGGCATGAGTGCTGGAGTGCAGACAGGTGGATCCTCGAGCTTCCTGGCCAGGGTTGGGAGTATAGCTTAGTGACAGAGTGCTTGCCTAGCATGCATGAGGTACCAAGCTCAATTTCCAGTGCCATAAAAGAGAGATAGAGAGATATAGCGTGATGTCTAGATCTATATCTGTCTGTCTATCTGACTATATCCAGTGATAGGATGGGAAATTGTGGTTTGTGCTTTTGAAAGACAATCTGCCATCTGTGTAAAAGAGAAGGGGTTTAGAGGAGGGATGCTAATCCAGGGAGACATTAGAAAGCCAAGGCTAGATTCAGGATGAGGGGATCTAGGCTGAGACAGGCAGTGGCGTAGGATGGATCCAGGAAGAAATAGACCCCAGATGAGAAGCCATGCACACGGCAACTGCCTGCCATAACATCAGACAGTCGGACCCTCCTAGGAATACAAGAGGATAGAGGCTTGCCAGAGCTGCTGACGGAGCTGACAAATCCAAGAAGCCATTTTGCCTGTGTATCCCCAAAGCTACATGGATGGAATGAGGCTAATGAAAAGCCTCTACAGAAAATAGGTTTTCTTTCTTCACATGAAGGGAGGGTACCATTTAGCTTGAGTGGGAAACTCCCTCTGTGCAGTGAAGAAACCTTGGTATCCCCCGTGGGGGCTGCTGTCTCAGATGCTGGCTGGCTGCTGTGCTTCTTGGCTAAGCCAAGTGTTGACTGGTTATGCTAGCCTCTGAAGTGTGGAGGTGGCAGAGGGTAGGCCCTGAACCAGAGCAGTGGTCTCATTCCCCGTTTAATGATGGAGGAAGTAGGCGTGAAGAGTCTGGGGTGTAAAAGGCTATCATTTTGATGTTATTGCCCAGAGAAGGAGTCGGGTTTTGAGGTGGAACCATTAGAACACATTGGCGATTCTCTGATTTGGTTGGAGAATGTTCTTATGGGGGACTCTGTCCTCCAGCGACCCTCTTAAACCTGTGCTGGAGAGACAGTGTGCGTCATGGGGGGTGCTGGGAAAGCCGCTGGGGAGCTTGTCTTTCCAGCTGAAACTCAGATTGTGTGGTGCTCTGAGAGGCTGGGTGAGATGTTTGGATGACCACACTGACTGGAAAACAGGATAATGTGGGGGAAGCAAATGAGATTTGCACAGGAAACCGCAAAGACAGAGAGGATACAGTTGGGAATGCTGAGTTCACTTTTCTCTTGGTACTTTACATATTTCTGGCTTAGAATGCAGCATTTCTTAAATCTTCTTATTTATAAATTCATAGGTTGAAATATATTGTCTAATTATGTGGGAGCAAACTGTATAAATCTCCCTTTCTCTCCCCTGCCCCCACCCTCTCTTTCTCTCTCTCTCTTCAAAGACGTTGGTCTTGTTTTTTTTTTTTTTTTTTTTTTTTTTTTTCTGAGACAGGGTTTCTCTTTGTAGTTTTAGTGCCTGTTCTGGATCTCACTCTGTAGACCAGGCTGGCCTCAAACTCACATAGATCTGCCTGGCTCTGCCTCCCAAGTGCTGGGATTAAAGGTGTGTGCCACTGCCACCCAGCTGGTCTTGCTTTTTTACTCTCTGTTAGGCTGATGTTTCTCAACAACTTCTGATTCCCCCCCCCCCCCATCCATTTGGCAATACTCAGAGACATGGCTGGTTGTTACAGCTAGGGATGGTCTATATGCTTCTTGGAAGTTAGTGGGTAGAGACCAGAGATGCTGCTCAACATTCTAGGACACACAGCATCATGTTTTTTCCCACCACAAAGAACCACGCAGCCCAACATGTCATAGTCTTAAAGGTGGAGAACTTCATGATATGTGATTATGCAAATTCTCATCAGGAGCAGGTTGAGGTTAAGGGAAGAGGAAGGGGAAGAAAACAAAGTGTTCTTTTCTGTCCTTGGGGCATTACATCTGACATCCAGAAGGAGACCCAGCTAAGTGAGCTGCTGTCTGCCACCAGGGAACTCTCTCAATAGCTTGATTGCTCAACTCGGTAGTTTGGAACAGGAAGTGGAGGCCCTTGTAGTGTCGAGAGGCTGGAAAGATGATTTGTGGAGGCAGACGGGTTTATATGTTGAGAAGGGCAGCTGGGTCCTACCAGAATGATCTTTTAAAGTTCTAGGGAATTTTTCAAAGGTTGGCTTGTTGAGGACATTGAGTGTGGTGCTTAGAAGAGCCAATCTCTGCTCTGGCAGTGCATGATCTTCTAGAAGGCTATGGAGCTGAAGGCCTCCGGATTGTCCCGAGAAGACAGCCAACAGCATTATTTTGTTTTCAGGTTGTGTTTGTCCCCTCTCCACTTCCCTTTCACATTCTTTTTAATTACAGAAAATGTGAAACATGTAAAGAAATTGAGAATAGTGTAAATCCTATCTATATACTGTTTATCCTCAGTGACTGTCACTTTCTGGCTAATTGTGACCTCTATACCATCTCTGACTGCCCCCTCCCACTTTCCTGGTGTTGTGGATCAAACCACAGGCCTCACACATACTAGACAAGCTCTCCCATTAAGCCATATCCTTAGACTATTTACTCCCCCCCTTTAAACGTAGACACAGAGTAAAAAGCTGCTGGTGCCCTGCTTGGGCAGTCAAGGAGATAAGTAGTTCTAGATCCTTCAGTCTCCCCAGAGGAAAACCAATGATGGACATGCCACAGTTAGAGGAGCCACCAGAGCCTGCCTACAGTAGGCATAGGCTAGGTAAATTAGGCATGGGGGTGTGGGGTGGAGCGTGAGTACAAGCTCTCAGAGACAGTTCATTTCTTTTGAAACCCCTGGCTAGAGAAGCTTACCTGGAATGCTCTCCTGGCAGAATCCCACGTAAGGATCTAGCCACAGAGGCTTGTGTTTCTGGAGACAGCATAGATATGGTCTCCTTCCTGTTTCACTCTAGGTATGCGTGAGTGGAGAGTGCTGAGTGTTCAGGATAGCCTCTGGCTCCCATCTGATGGCTGGCTTCCCCTGGAGCAGCTCCTCTCTAGAGGCTTAAGCTAGAGAGGCAGGCACCTCATAGTCTGGGAGGACCTTTGTAGCAGTCGCTCCATCCCTGCATCTGGCAGCAGAGGATGGCCTCCTTCTGCAGCCTCAGTAGCTTACCCCGCACAGTGACAGCCAGCCCCGCAGTTCACTTCGCAGCCAAGCTTGCTTTTCCCAGCAGCGATCCCTAACCTGCAGAGCCATTGGTTTAGGCCATCAGGGCCTTGGCATGCCTTTACTTGACCCAAGGTTGTGTTGTAATCTACGTGTATAAATGGCTTCAAGAGTTGAGAGAGTTCTTGAATAATCATTTAATTAATGTCTATGAATTTTAATTAGCATGGGTTTCTACATACCTTGACCTCCTAGACCAAGTTCATGAGCTGTATTGGCATGGAGACCTGGGTCCCTGCAGAGCTGTGTTCCTCATTCTTACTCTGTTTACTGAATGCATTTACCCTCTCCTTTTTCCGCAGAGGGTCAGGTGGCATTAGCTTGCCATGAACACTCTGTGTAGTGTGGTTGTTAGCTTTTCTTTTCTTTTTCTTTCTTTCTTTCTTTTTTTTTTCCTTTGAGACAGGGTTTCTATGTGCAGCTTTGCACCTTTCCTGGAACTCGCTTTGTAGACCAGGCTGGCCTCGAACTCACAGAGATCCACCTGGCTCTGCCTCCCGAGTGCTGGGATTAAAGGCACGCGCCACCACCACCCGGTGGTGGTTAGCTTTTCATGTCTTTCTGGGGGGAAAGTGGCTCGTTGTCTGCTTAGTTTTTAGTGTCTAGTCTGTGCCAGGGTCACATGCCAACCTCTTTACTTACACTGACTCTATCCTTTAGATGTCTTCTAGGAGGGAATCAGCATTCCCATTTTATAGATGGGCAAACCTAGGAGGGTTTGAGAAGGCTCAGAGGGTAGCACTGGATGCTTTGACTATATGCTTTGACTATAAAGCCCAGGTGATTTCTACTCAGCCCATCTCTCCGTCACAGCTCAAGTTGATGGGAAACTGACAGGTTGCTGGGGGAGATGGAGGCAAGTGCTATGAAGGGAGATTGAGAGTTACGGTTACTGAAGTAGTGAAATCTTTACACTGAGACCCCTGGGAAGCATTGATTTGAGTGTGGTAAATTACCCGTGTCCTATTTTAGCACTGACTATATAGAACAGAAGTTGCATGGGGGTATCCCTGAGTCAGGTTCTATCTGCAGGTGTGTTTTATTTAGTTGATATATTTTTTCTTAACTACAAAATTGGATTAGTTGTTATCATATAAAATGTGAAAGTGGGAGCCTTTGACCTTTCTCGGAGCACCAGGCCCACAATCCTTTATAGCATCACTTAGTGGCTGCTGTCTTTGGGTGTAGCAAGGTCTCCCAGGTGGTATTATTTTCCACTGGGCCCTCTTCACCTATTTAGACTACCTGCCAGGACTCTCAAGGTGTCTAAGGGAGGCCACCCTGATGGAGGTGAGGCACTGTCTCAGCCAGGGGCAGTGATCTATTAGAGGCTTGTTTTGTACTTGAGTTGTAGTGTAGACTGCAGAGATGGCCCCTGACCTCAGCAGCACTTGATCTTATAGAGTCCAGGAAAGTTGTATTTGTTGAGGTAGAGAGTCTATCCTGACCTGAAAAGCTTTACCCCATTGCTTGCAACACCAAGAACTGAGGATCCGTATAGTTTGAGGAAGAAACCCTCTTGGATATAATTTGGTCCAGAGAACAAAAGAGAGGCTGCATAAAGAGTGACAGAGACAAGCCACCACGTTGGTAGGAAGTATTGTGTTTGTGGTAGAGGGGAAGAGGAGAGCCTTTGGGCTCTGAAGCAGCTCATTTGGAAGTGTCCTGGGCATTCACGTACCAGGAGGGACCACATCCTACTACCATGGCTGGGTGGGAAAACAATTTGTTCAGTAACAATGAAGAAAACAAATAGGCAACTTACGTTTCTGACAGATGCAGGCTGGGCTGTTTGAAACAAAGCTCCAATGAAAACATTAAAATGGGGCATTCACCATTAAAATAAAATAAAAAAAAGGGTTTGAAGAGAACACCAGCAAGCTGAGAAGATGAAAAAGAGAAGCTAGGCCGAAGCCTGTGGTAGAGTGGGGACCTAGGAAGTTGGATGTGCATGAGCACAGTCATGTTACTTTTGCCCTCAGAACCATGTAGATCTGCATACAGACTTTGGTTTTGCCAGTCCTGAAGGATAATGGGCTCAGGAGTTAAAGGACATGGCTTGCCTAAGGTTGAGAGACTCACTCAGACACCAGCTGCATTTGAGTGGAACTCCTGAGGACAAAGGTGAACCAGGAGCTGAAACCATGTCACCCCATTCCCTAGGGACAGATGAGAAGATTGCCTTGATAATGAGCAGAGCAGTGGAGAGACAAGAAGGTACCTTGGGGTCACTGGGCAGCTTTTCCACAGACCTCAAGTTGGTTTTAACTTCTCCAACTGGATAGAAGCCTAGATACCTGGAAGAATGAATGGTCAATGTCCTCTCAAGGAAGATAGCTTTTCTTCTTTATTTTTGAACTTTCTGGGGTTACTGAGCTATATAATCAGAAGTAATAAGACATACAGAAATCTCATACATAATGAGAGGATAACAAAAAGCAGATCCACATCTCCTTTATGTCTTATAAATATATAGAGAAAGCATAACTTGGACTTACATTTTGCCTTCAGCAAATGGGGAGCAGTTGAAAGTGGCTTGGAATCAATAAATGGGCCAATGCATTGAAAAGAGTTCTCTGAAGAAGAAATACAAATGGTCAAGAAATATTTTTTAAAATGTTTTAACATCTGTAGGCATCGGGCAAATGTAAATTAATACTACTTTGAATTTCCTTCTCACCCCAGTTAGAATGGTTGCCATCAAGCAAATGTGTCAGCAAATGTTGGTGAGGATGTGGGAGAAAGGAGTACCCGTACTGCCTGTGAGAGTGTGAATCAGTGTTTCTCAAACTGTGGGTCGCAACCCCTGGGGAGGGTGTCAAATGACCTTTTCACAGGAGTTACCTAAGATCATTGGAAAACAGATACTTCTATTATGATTCATAACAGTAGCAAAATTACAGTTATGAAGTAGCAATGAAAATAATTTTATGGTTGGGTGTCACCACAACATGAGGAGATGTATTGAAGAATTGCAGCATTAGGAAGGTTGAGAACCTCTGGTGTTAATGATGTAGCCACTATGGAAACTTGTATGAAGGCTCTTTAAAAAAATCTGAAAATAAAACTACCATATGACCCAGCTATGCCATTCTTGGGATACACACAAAGGACTCTGTGTCTTACCATAGGATGCCTACTCAGCCATGTTTATTGCTGCTCTGTTCACAATAATAGAATTAGTGTTTTACATACATGGAGCCTACAACACAGTGGAGCGATATCTGCAGCTTAAATAGTTGACAAGGTAGAAATCTATGTGTAGAGAAAACACTTTCAAGAAAGATGGGAACATTTCCCACCATGGCGCTGAAGGCAACCTTACTGAGACTCCAGACACAGATGCTAAGGGTTTTTAAAGGAGCTAAATATGTGGGCTAGTGTTGATGTAGATGAACAATGAAGTGGAAAAAAGAAATTTTATACTTTACAGCCTAAACTCCGTAGACTTGTAAATGAGTAAAAACCAGCAGGGAAGGGGCTTAGGATGCAGCAGGTTCTGAGAAGACTGAATAGAAATAGGGGACACAGGTGTCACCACCGAGGGATTTCTGGTTTACCCAGGAGATGGTGACAAATAGGAAGCAGTTATGGACTGTTTGAAAATACTTTTTGTGTAGCATACACATGAGCACAGGGTCACACTTCAAAACATCATTGGAAAACTGTCAGGGACAGATTTGATGGGATGTTCAAGGAGGGTAACTTCATGGATAGGAGGAGAAAGAGGAAGAAAGCATTCCAGGTGAGGCACAAGGAATAAGCATGGTTTGTAGGAGAGGAAGGTGTTAGGCATCCAGGCAGTATGACCAGAGTGAGAGGAGACAGATTAGTAGAATCTTTAAGGATAAATATGAAGGTCAGGAGAGATATCTCCATGGTTAAGAGTACATACTGCTCTTTCAAGGACCCAAGTTTGCCTCCCAGTACCCATAGTGGAGGTGGGGCTTGCAGCTGCCTATAACTCCAGCTCCAGGGGGTCTTATACCCTCATTTAGTCTCCACAGGCATGCACTCATGTGCACAAGCCCCCACACAGTCATATACATATGCACATATTTAAAAATAAATATTTTTAGGAAGAATAAATATGAGCAGATATCTGGGAAAAAGCTGGGAAAGAACAGTAGTGGTGTGAACATAAATGCCTGCCTAATTTTGAACACTGTATCCTCAGGTAAGGTAGCTAAACCCAGGTGGTGTTGGCTCAGGATTCTGCTGGGTGTTGGTGCGTTTCTGCCCAGCAGGAACCATTGTTCTCCTGACTGAAGGACCCACCACTGTCATTTGGACCAAGGGTAAAGAACACACCACAGAAGAAACTGCATCCAGATGACATCATTTGGGTCACATCTGGTTTTTCTTTCATGTCATTTAGAAATAAAGAATCAAAAGTGATGCAAGAATAGATAGAAATATTGGGAGAACTGAGAATTCAAAGACTGATATAGACATGGGCATTCCATCTTTTTAGATGCTCCCCCAGGCTTTGCTCTGGATTCTAACCAGCTTCTAAAATTGAGCCATCCCAAGAACTGCATCTTGGATATCTTATTCATTCCAAGTGAATGTACCCAGTCTGTGCTGTGGACTATCTCCTTAAACATGGCTCCTAAATTTGTGTCTTTAATGTTCATTATTCTTCCGATATTCAGACCCATCAATTAGGCTGCCCAGTAAGATTCCCACCAGGATGTCTAGGATGATCTTAAATGTAGCATGTTCTCTACCAACCCCCCCCCCCGTTCTAAACCTCCACTATCTGAGACCTGCTTCTTTTGGTTTCAAGATCTCAGGCTCATAAACACCACCACCATCTACCTAGCTATTCAGGTCCCTGACCTGAGAGTCAGCCTTGAGTCTTCGCTCTCCTGTACCCCCACATTTAGACAATAGCCAATCCTGTTTCTGACCACTTCTCTTTACCATTCTCAGCACAACCCAAGCAGCACCAATGCTGGCTTGGACTATTGCTATAGCTCCCTAACTGACCTCTACTAGTCCTCAAACAATTGATTCTACATTTATGTTAAAGTAACATTTAAAAACATGTGTCAAGTCATGTCATTTTACTGCTCAAAATGAATGTGCTTGTTTTTTTAAAAAAACAACAGTTAGTGTTCCCCTAATGTTTGGGATTACCTAAATCGCTCATGTAGTTTCAAGACCCCATACAATCCGACCCTGCCTGGGTTCCAAGTTGTCTTCTACTCCCTCCTCTGCTTTGTACCGCCACACCGCCGCTGCCTTTGCTCTTCCTAGAATGCGGGTCTGTCTCTGCCCTAGGGACTGTGCGCTTCCTCCTTCTGTCTTCTTGTGATTGATGTCACTCAAGTCTCTGATCAGATTAGACTTCCTCAAGTGCCTTCTCCACTATTTTATGCCCAGCCTCCCTTTTCTTCTTCCACACTCTCCAACCTGCCCTGCTTCATCCTTCAGAGCACTTGGCACTGCTTTGTTGAGTCTCCTTACTAAACGGAAGCTCCATGCAGCAAGAACAATGTCTTCTTTAACTCAGTACCACTGGAATATTGCTTGGCTTGTAGTTTGAACCAATGCATTTTTGAATGACTGTGATAATTATATAATTTTATAAGAGATTTATTATCCAATGAGTGGTTCTGAAGAAAGTGGATGGACTTAGAGATGTACCCTTAATTACAAGATGCGTTTGGGGCTGACACATTTTACAATTGACAATTTAGATGGAGTATAAACTAATTTTTTAAAAAAACTATTATGCCAAAACCAAAACATGAAGAAGTAGAAAGAATGAACAGCAATATTAAACAATTGATTTCATTGTTAAAGATCTTCCCAGCAAACCTCAGATAGACAAATATGCAGACAGATTGCAGGTGCCCTCCCGGTGAAGTCATCAGGCATTGGGAAGATAGACTGACATCAATCTTGAGTACTCTTCCAGAGAGGCAAAGGAGAAGGAGCATTTCGCTGCCCCTTCTCTCAAACAAATGAACAAACCTCACTCCAAAATCTGGCAAGAACATTACAGTAAAAGGAAGTTGAAGGGGGTCAGTGAGATGGCTCAGTGGTTAAGAGTGCTTGCTGCTCTTACAGAGGACCTGGGTTCAATTCTACACTGGGCATCTCACAGCTCCAGAGGGTCCCTCTTCTGTGCTCTTCAGGTACCTACACACACACACACACACACACACACACACACACACACACACACACACAATCTTTTTTAAGAAAAGAAGAAAATTGAAGATCAAACTTTCATGGGCCTATATTTACAAATCTTAAAATATAACCAAATGAATTCAGCAGCATGTAAGTGGCCAGTAAATCATAACCAAGGGGGTGAGTTTCAGGAATTCAGGAGAAGTTTAACACTTGAAAACAAATCAAGGTAATTTCCTCTAGTAATAGAATACAGTAGAAAAATACAATCATCTTAGTAGACATAAAAAGATTTGATGAAATTCAATATTATTCATGATTTTGTCTGAACCAAGGAATCTTAATCTGATAATGGGTACCTAAAATAAGCATCCTGTCAATGGTGATAATTTGAAATATTGAGAATTCTTCATTCTGAGATGTCTGATATCTCCATTTCTATTGAACATTGCAAATGAAGTCTTAGTCACTGTCCTAAGACCAGATAAGAAGTAAAGGTCCAGGGATTGGAAAACTCATTACAGAGACACAACGTGATTGTATACACAGAAAATCTAAAAGAATCTATATATAAATTATTGAAATTAATGCAAGTTTAGCGAAGTTGCTGGATTCAAGGTCAGTCCTTTGTACTTTGCCAGCCTCAGTGGCACATGCTTATAGTCCCAGCTGCTCAAGAGGCTGGAGCAGGAAGGCCACTTGAACTTGAGATTTTAAGGCCAGTCTGAGCAGCATAGTGAGACCCTTTCTCAAAAGCAAAGTAAAACAATAATAGCAAGTAACTAACTGTACAGGGGCTGGAGAGATGGCTCAGCAGTTAAGAGCACTGGCTGCTCTTCTAGAGGACCCAGGTTTAATTTTAAGCACCTGCATCAACTGTCTTCTAGAGGACCCAGGTTTAATTTTAAGCACCTGCTCAACTGTAACTCTAGTTCCATGGGACCCAGCACCCTTTTTTGGCCTGTGCAGGCACTTCGTACATGTGGTACACAAACATACATGCAGGCAAAACATTTTATTTTATGTACACATAAAATAAAAATAAGTCTTTAAAAGAATCAGCTGTACAGTCACACATAATACTGACAAAGATAAAATGAAATTTAAAACATACCATTTACAGGAGCCTAACAAACTCCCATCAAATTAATGGCAACAAATGCAGTAAAGATGGGCAAGATCTCTATGCTGAGATTTCTATTACTCTATAATGAGAGTAAAGAAGAAATTTTGAGTAGACAGATATACCATGTTCATAGATTGAGTGACTGTAAAATCTGTTTGCAGAGAAGGCTGAGATGAGGATAACCATGGAGAATAAGAAGAAAGCTGGGAGCACCATACTCCCAGGCGTTGGGGTTGATTATAAAGTATTGTAATGAGGCCAGTGCAGTGCTCACGACTGTATAAACACACGCCCTGCTGAAGAGCATACAGCTGGTCCTCGCCTCTTTGTTAGGATGGATCTCTCTAACAAAACCCAGATTAACAAGAGAAAAAGACGCAAGTTTATAGTGCATTTCCCACAGGAGAGCCTCAATAAAGAGCGACTCAGAGCAGTGACGTACAAGCTGGCTTGCACAGGTGGCTTCATCGACAAGAACAACATACTCAGAGAGAAACAAAAGCACAGGATGGGGTTTGAGGCTTCTGAGGGCAAGTAGGGGAATCAACGAAATTTTCCCAGTGTTTATTGCTTCTTTGTTTCCTTTAGTGAAAAAAAAGTTATTTTGTGTTGAAGAGGTACATTGTGGGGTCTGGGTCTCATTTCATTTATACAAATGAAACAAAATTAACAGATCTTTATGTAATTACCTAATTTATAATAAATGTAACACTGAAATGTGCTAGAGAAAGTATGCATTTAAAACAAATAATGCTAGTTTAATTTAATACTCATATGGCACATCTCCCTCAAACTATTCACAAAAATCAATTCTAATTGCATTGTAGACTTACAAACAATGGTAAAAATAAGTTTTTTGGAAGTAAGTGAGATTTTTTTTGTATAATTTTAGGTAAACATATCATAAATAAGACACACGAACACATACACCCACATACACGTACACCCCCAAACACAATACACCCCCACATACACATACCTACACATAGACACACACATACACACACACACACATATACACACAAACATACAAATATACACATACATATACACACACATGCAGACATACACACATACACAACACTGATTATAAAAGAAAACATGATAAGATAAAATCTCTGATCAACAAAATACACTATAAAAAGTGAAAAGACAGGACACATAGAGTAAGAGAACATATAAAGAAGTTCTAAGAATCAACAAACATTAAGTAACTCAGGAGTACAGACAAATACCTTGAACAAACTTTTCATACAAGAGGTGTCCAAATGGCCAATAAATTCACTAAAAATAAAAGTTACTTTATTGTACCAGTTTTCAGATAAATGCAAATTATATTTACTATTGTAAATATCTCTGTCTACATGCCCGCCAGATGGGTAAAATTAAAAAGCCAGACAATACCAAGTGTTGCCAAGAACAGGGGACAGTTAGACTGCCATACTTTGTTGTCCTGATACAATTCCTGCCAGATATCTAAAGAACCACTGAGCTGTGCTGATCTAGACCAGGGTCATCTGGGGAAGTAATGGTGGCAAAGAGAAATTAATGGAACCTATAGGGCATGGGGCATGGTCTCTTGCTTGATCTGGATAGTGTATGAAAGTTCATCTGTTGTATGTTTATGTTTTGTGCTCTTTCTGTAAATATTTTTTATTTTTGACTCAACAATTTTATTTTAAAGTACAGGTTCTTCAGTTCTTAAACCAAAGTAAGTTACAGAAAGATTTCACATTTAAATATAAAATGAAAGGTTTTCAATTAAATTGGTGAATATTTTGTAATATTGGAACTATGAATTAGGCTGTATACAATTAATGTTTTCTTTGAAAAGCAAAATTAAAATAAGTAATAAAACCAACCTAAATGTCAGCCTGAAAAAAAATCAGTAAGATGCTAATATGTTATATACTGCCAGTTCGTTCATCATATATTAGAAGATTGATGATACCCAGTGCTGTGGCTTAAATGTGAGATGTCCGCCATAGGCTGATAGGTTTGAACAATCAGTCCCTGGCTGATGGTGCTACCTAGGGAGGAACTTTAGGGTGTGGAGCCCTGAAGAAGTGGGGGCCTGGAGGCTCACTCCCTGTCCATCCTCTGTAATCAGCTGCTCCATCCTCCTGCTGTCTTGCCTTCCCCTCCATGACAGACTGTATCCCCTCAGACTGTAAGCCAAAATAAATCTTTCTGACCTTAAATTGCTTCCTGTTAAGTATTTTGTCACAGCAACAAGAAATATATTCAATACAAGTACCAAGGAATGGGGCTGATGCTATGATCAATCAATCTGGACTTTTGAATAGTATTGGGACTGTAAAAGACTATGTGAACTTAAATATTTGAATTGGATGCATGCTGTATTATGGGATGGCTGTGGCTCTGTGGTGGTCAGGGCTAGAATGTTGGGTTTTGAATGTGAAATGTCCTCCACAGATTCATGTGCAGATGTTTTGGAAGGCTTCAGAACCTTTATGATATGGAGCTTTGCTGGAACAAGTGATTCACTGGAGGTGGGTCTCGAGGCTACATAGTCCAGCCCTACTTCCTGTCCACTGTCTGCTTGTTGACTGCAGAGACAATGTGATCAGCTGCCTCATGCTCCTGTCTCAGTCACCATGATGGTTCACATCCCTAAAAAATAAAACCTTCTTCTCTTACGTTGTTTTGTTTTGGCAGAAGGGTATTCTAATGCCCCATTTGTACTGCTCAGCTTTCTGTTACTATAAGGAGTACCCGAGCCTGTGAAGAGGAAAGACTTATCTTGGCTCACAGTTTTGAAGGTTTTGGTCCATGATTATTTTGTTCTGTTGCTGTGGGCCTGTGGTGAGGCAGCTTATCATGATAGGAGTATGTGACAGAGCAAACTGCTCACTTCGTGGTCAGGAAGCAGAGAGAAAGAGGTGTGGGACTCATGCTCAGTGACTTCCAGGGACCTTTCACTAGACCTTGCTTTCTAATGATCCACTGTCTTTCATTAGTGGTAGTCGGGGAACCCAGACTATAAATGCATAGATCTTTGGAAGATAGTCAAGATCCAAACAATAATGTTGCTGGAAATTTCTGTTTCTATAGCATTTGCCAGAGCTTGGCAACACTTTTTAGAAATTTAAGTATGCATTCAGTTTGATCTAATAATCCTAAATTTCAACTAATTTTATTTCAGGAAATATTTGCACACATATGTATATACACAAACACACATGTGTTCATATATTTTTACTTATGTATATCAAGATATCCATTAAAGCATTTGTGGGGTATTGAAATTGGTGATATTTTAAGTTGGGCAGTGGTGTTGCATGCCTTTAATCCCAACACTTGGGAGGCAGAGGCAGGCAAATCTCTGAGTTCCAGGCCAGCCTGGTCCACTGAAGAAGTTCCAGGACAGCCAGGGCTACAAAAAGAAACCCTGTCTTTTGAAAAAAAAAAAAAAGGTGATATTGTGTGAGATTTGTTAGATTAGGTCTAGCCTGTCTAAACTGTCGCTTGTGGAAAGTTGACAGTTGATCTGTCTTAACTGATAAATTCAGAGGCTCAGGTGAACATTTATGTAGTGTGATCCCAATGAAAGAATTGTGTATTTTATTAGGAAAATTTGGGATACTACATACCTATAACAATTGACGATGGTGAGATTATGAAAAATTCTACTTTCTAACTTACATGTTCAAATTTTTTTTTACAGTGATGTAAGTAGAAAACCAATGCAAATTAAATGAAAACAAAACAAAATTATTTCCACAAAAATCATCTTACATAATTAAAGATTTTCATATTTTTTTGTATTAAAACCAGTAGAAACTATACCAAAATGTCAGGCTGTCTGCGGTGGTTTCATGAGAAATGTCCCCCACAGACTCAGCACTTGGGCAATTGGTCCCTGGTTGGGGGAGGTGTTTGGGGAGCACAGCCTTTGGGAGGTTCTGGAGGAAGTACATCATTGAGGGCAGGTGTTGGGAGCTCATCACTCCACCTCCATCTACTTCAACCTCTCTGCTTCGTGTTTGCAGTTGGAAACGTGCCCTCTCAGCTTCCTGCTTAGGCCACCTGCTGCAATGCCTCCCCTGCCCTTATGGACTCTTCCCTGGAACCATTAAGGCAAAATTAACTTCCATAAGTCACGTTTGGTCATGGTGTTTTATCACAGCAACAAAAAGTAACTGAAACACCAGCTATCTCTTTGGTCATTACTGATGATTTCCTTTCTTTGTTTAATTTACAGTCTCACCAGGCAGTCACACCTGTCATTCACGTTGCCATCACCCTGCCTCTGCCTCCCATGTTCTGGGATCACAGGTGTGTATCTCAGGCCTCATCTGACTGATATTCACCGTGTAGTCTTTAGACTTTCTAAGTTTTTTTTCAATATATAAGCATTGATTTAATCACCAGATAACGCTAACCAGGACTCTTAAATTTTGTCTGTGTTTTATCAATTCCACAATAAGGACTGAATCCCTAATGAAGGCCTGCCTTTCTCTTGCTTCTTGCCTGTCTGACTTCATCTCCTGTTCATCTGCATATACCTGCATTTCATTTTTATACAGAACACAGATACTTTCCCATTGTAAATAACTTACACAACATAGAGCATGTGGAGGAAAAAAACCCATGGAAATCCCAATTTAAGTTTTAAATATTTACTTATTTAGAACCAAGGTATCACTATGTAGCCCTGGCTGGCCTGGAACTGGCTATGTACACCAGGCTGTCCTGGAGCTCACAGAGGTTTGCCTACCTCCGGAGTATTGGGACTGTAGGCATGTACCACCATGCCTGGCTTTAAAATTTTTTAAATTTGTTATCACTGTGTATGTATGGCATGTGTTGAGGGGCATGCAAGAGCCACAGCATGAATGTTTAGGTCAGAGGACAATTTTGTGTAGCTTCTGGGGCTTGAACTCAGGTGGTCAGCCTTGTGCTACAAGCACTTTTACTCACTCAGCCATCTCGTTCCAATCCGTTTTCAGAAATTCTCTCTCTCTCTCTCTCTCTCTCTCTCTCTCTCTCTCTCTCTCTCTCTCTCTCTCATCCCCCCCACATCCAAATACAGGTATTTAAAAACACAAATGGAGGCTCACCTCTACATCTCATCTACCTTATGTGACTTACTGTTTGAACAACTGTCTCACCCCAGCATGGCTAGCCCAAAGCCCCTTTGCCCTTTTTTCCAGTCTCCATGCAACAAGCAATTCAGCATCTCTATTGGATGTTTTTCCTAGGGACT
Organism: Peromyscus californicus insignis; assembly: GCF_007827085.1. NCBI lineage: Eukaryota > Metazoa > Chordata > Mammalia > Rodentia > Cricetidae > Peromyscus > Peromyscus californicus. The sequence continues at coordinate 33,789,054 of NW_026294573.1, read as the reverse complement.
TTAGAATAGGAATGGTTCAAAAGAGACATACATGAAAGGAAAACACATGCAGCCATAGCCACAGAGGTGAGCTAGGGAAGATGGAGAATATAGCCAATGCTGTTTTCAATTGTTCTCTGGGATTTTTCACTCCTGTTTCTTTTCATTGTACCTTCTCACCTCCACGCAGCTAGGGCATTCTGAGTTCACCATCTCATTGTCTCAGGGACAAGTGACATAGCAGAATTCAGAAATCAATGCTTGGCATTAGATTCCCGGGGCCTGGTCCTTATGGGGACACCCAAGGACTCAATGCACAGACACAATAGGATGCCTGCTGAGTAAGAGCCTGCCTCCTCTGTGCCTCTTGACCTCCTCCCATGGGATGATGACATCCTTGATAAGGAGAGAAGCTCATTGGAGGGAAGGAGGATGCACTGCTCTTTGTGACCTCTGAGGAGGCAGGCTATGCCTTGTGTCTAGACTGCTTCATGGATTGTGACTGTGAAAATCCCTGGCAGGTCTGAAAAGTCAGAGAGCATAGCAACTAGGGCATCTGTGTTTAGGCAAAGCCCAGAAGCCATGACATTCATTACTAAGGAATGGCCTGGATTTAGACTTTGCTTTGGGTTGATGAGCCTGGAGGAGAGGTGTTCCATTGCACAGTATTCCATCTCTGTCAGGGGAAGACTGAATGACTGAGATGGTGTCTTAGGGTTTCTATTGCTATGAAGAGACACCATGACTACAGCAACTCTTATAAAGGAAAACATTTAATTGGGGCTGGTTTACAGTTCAGAGGTTTAGTCCATTATCATCATGGTGAGAAGCATGGCAGCATGTAGGCAGACATAGTGCTGGAGAAGGAGCTGAGAGTTCTACCTCTTGATCTGCAGGCAACAGGAAGTGAACTGTCACACTGGGTGTGACTTGAGCATATATGAGACCTTAAAGCCTGCCTCCACAGTGACAACTTCCTCCAACAAGGCCACACCTACTCTAACAAGTCCACACCTCCTAATAGTGTCACTCCCTATAGACCAAGCATTCAAATACATGGGACAATTCCTATTCAAACTACCACAGGTAGCTAGGCATCAGTAAGGCTCTGTGCCAAGCATACCTGAGTTCTAGCCCTGAGCAGTGCCCTGCTCCAAGGAGAATCCAGGTTTGGCTTCATCCATTGCTTTGGTGGTGGTACTACCTGGACTTTCCTGTGATTAGCCATGAGCTCTGGGGATTTCTTCTAGAGATCCCCACAGCACAGACCCATAGAGGCAAGATCACTTTCTGCCAGGCTTGCTGCTTTGTGGGGTCTCCAGCAGCAGCAGCAGCAGCAGCAGCAGCAGCAGCAGCACATGGGCCTTTGCAGGGACACACAGGTCTGGTGGTCACAGATATGTAATTTCTTCCCATTTCTTGGCCATACTTGTGCAAGTAGCATAATGGAAAAAACAAGGCCTTTTTGGCAGGGCTGAATGGGAATCCAGCCAGGGATGCTGCTGGTTGATGCTGAATAACTAAGAGCCTCAAATTAAGACCAACAGAAAACCCTTTTCTAACTTATTGAACTTGAGACAAACTGCCTTAATTCAAGGGTTGGTTAGGTAGTTTCCAGACTGAAATTATGAATCCTAATGATTTCGAGTGAGTTTTGGAAATCACCTGGAAGCACCAGCTTCATCAGTGCCTAGGGATGTTGTTAAAGTTGGTTACACTAACACAAGCTGATGGAAATGTGAGGGCAGGATGGTATCACTGGACCTGGAGTAGAGGAAACCCTGGCTGTCCTAGGGCTTCTGCAAAGCTCAGGAGCTTTCTGGTTTACCCTGTTCAGTTGGTACTTGGCTAATCCACCATCATTTCAGACTGTGGCGACCTTGGAGCAACTCCTAGTTCTTACATCCCTTCCCTGCCTCTTTCCTCTGACTTCCTGCAGGAGCTTTTCCACCCATCACCCCCTTGCTCTGTTTCCGTTCCTGGACTCTCCACCTTTGCCACTGGTCCCTGCCCACAGTACGTGCATTCTCACTAGGGCTGCCCCATTGTTAATTTTGTGGGGCGTCTTTTTCTTTGCACCTCTTGGACTGTCTCCCAGCTGGGGAGAAAAAGGACTTTTCCTTTAGAGATGCTGTTCTTTGGTGAAAGAGCACTGGCTTCTCAGCAGAACCAAAACGAAGATCCTTCTCTACTGAAAACAAACACAATCCTTTTATCTATGGGGTTTCCTGTTTCCTTCCCTGAAAGCCACCTATCTCAGACATGGGCATCATGCCAGGGGATATGGAATCATCGCATGAACTGGACATCTTTCTGTATGGTGCTGGAATCTGGGGGAAAGCTCTTTAATGTGTATTTCTCTTCAAAGCATGCATTTCTCATGTAGTATGTATTCTCATCTAACCTATTACCATATGTGACTTGAGGAATATGGTGGCTGTCAATGTGAAATTCACATGACATTTAAAGATTAGCTAGCCTTGCAAATGTGGCTTTTTTCTGGTTAGCTGCTTTTGGCCATCATATCAAAATTTGCCGTGTCTTGTCCTTCCTCTGCTGCTAGGATGTCTTTCAGTGGAGAATCCATTTCCTGTAAGTGAAAGGCTGCTACTGGCAAGGGCGATTTAATGAAACTGGACATAGTTTTGAATTTTTCTTTTTTGAGGTGTGGGGGATTGAGCCCATGGTCTTGAATGCACTAATTGAGCTCTCTCCCACTGAGCCAGAGCTCCATCTGTTTTGAGATGGCTTCACTATATCCTATTCTGGCCTTGATTTCCCCAACCTTCTTTCTTTGCCTCCTGAATGCTGGCATTAAAAGTGTGGGCCACCACATCCTAGCAAAAACAGTACAGCTTTGTTTTGTTTCATTTTTGATAACAGGGTCTCCTGTAGCCTAGGTTGGCCTCAGGTTCTTTGTGTAGCTAAAGATAAGCATAAACTTCTAATCCTCCTGCTTCTGCCTCCCAAGTGCTGGTATCACAGGCATGTAACTACACCCAGAAAGATAATGAAGTATTAATAGTATTTTCTTTCCTCTTCACCTCTTAACATTTCCCCCTGACTTTCCTTATCCTGTGTTAACTTATTGCTGGGATTGTTATAACAGGGATAGTAAAGAATGGTCAGGATTTCTACTGAGGTTTTGTTTATTTATTTATTTTACTTCATAGTGGAAATAGCAAGATTTCACTTGTAAGAGTTTGAGTTCTAGGTCCTCTTCAAAGCCCAGGATATGGAAACCAAATCTCTGAAGCCATCGAGGTGAATGGTTTGAATTAGGCCCACAAGTTCAGATGCTGAAGTCTTAATTCCCAGGATCTCAGAATGTGGCCTTATTAGGAGATGAAGATCTTTGTGTGGTAGTCACATTAAATAAAATTCATTAGGATGAGAACTGATGTTCTTAGAAGAAATGGAATTTGGGCACAGACCTCCTCAAAGGGAAGTGCTATAAAGAAATACAGGGGGAAGTTGATTTGTATTAACAGAAATGTAATACACACTCTAGTTCAAAATGGCTGAGGGAGTGCATTCATTTGCCTTTGTAGAACTCACTGCACTAAGAGAGATGCTGTAGAAACAGAGTGACTCTATGGCAGCTCTGAAGACAGGAGGCAGTGCTCTGTGTGGACATTGATTAGATTTCCACAAGGTAGAGACTAGATGGGTGTGCAGGTTGTTTCCACAGTATAATACACAATAGGAAGTCAGCTAGAACTCAACAGAGAATTGTGTCTGAGGTGGAGACTTCAGAGAGGCTCCAAGCCTGGACTAGACACACACAGAGGATGAGGAGTTGGCCTGGAGGCAGTATGTGGGTAGTGAAGCAGAAAGGTGCCCTCGGGACAGCTTGGCTATGAGCTCCTTCCTTTCTAAGAAATGTGAAGGCAATTTGAATTCTAAGAAATGTTCTCTGAACTTGTGAAAGACTTGCTAAGGGGCATCCCAAGGAATGAAGTTGGGGCCAGAGAGCAATGCAGTATCTGAAGACTCAGCAGATAAAAAGAATTCCTGGGGGAGAGCCAGAGGGTAAAGACGAAAGCCATCTAAGTTGGCTCAGAATCGAAAGGAAGTACATTGAAGTGCTTTTTCCTTTGATGGTGCTGGCAACTCCAAATCTACCTCCCTGATCCCACTGGTGTATACTAAAAAATGACTCTCTCCTGGAGAGGAAACACACATAAACCACCTGGGGCAGCCTCGGAGCCTTCCACCAATAAATATAAATCATCAACCAAGCCCGCCAGATATCTGAGGGAAACTGGTATCAGGAAGGACAAAGGCCGACAAATGGGAAGTCACTTGAGGAGATGTGGAACAATCAAAAGCAAGTCTGAGACTTAAACACAGATAAAACAACAACTGGGTAATGGAACATGAAGCAAGAATTACTGGAAATTAAAAATGATTGTTAGAACTTTTTAAATGCACTAAAATGTCAGAGTAACAGGAAGGACACTAATAAATTCCAGATACATAAGCAAGAAGATAAAACTTGGAAAATCTTTCAGAACCTAACACAACAATGTACTCAGTTAGAGCTGGAGGGGTGGCTCAACACTTAAGAGCACTGGCTGCACTCCCAGAGGACCTAGGTTCGGTTCCCAGCATCCACATGGCAGCTTACAACTGCTGTCTTTTTTTGGCCTCAGCCAGCACTGCACATGTGTGATGCACATATTTTCACACAGGCAAATCCATACACATTAAATAAAATGAAAAAACAAATTAAAAAATGTGCTGAAAAGCAGAAACATGAAATCTAAGTCAAACATATTCTGATGAATTTCAGTATTTTTGGAAACAAATTCTGTCAGCAAGAGAAGAATGCATTCTTTATTAGGAAATAGGAAATAGATTCACATATGAGTGCTGTCATCAACTGCAGTACATAATAGTAACAATGAAATGATACTTTCAAAGATCTAAAGGGAAGGACATGAACAGTTTTATAGCCAGCTGGATTAGCTAGAATTCTTTTGACTGTAAGGAGCATAAGTCTTGAAGTGGCTCGAGCAAGAAGGAACTGTGTTGTATCAAATCATATGAAATTCAGATTTGAAAATCACCAGCATTGGAAATTCACTGTCTTAACACTGATAACTAATCATCAAGATTCATGATTCTTGCATTGGTCTATGGTGTCACCCTCAAGTTGTTGGCCTTGCCCATAGAATACCTCTCTCTGGTGACAAGATACCCACAGCAGTTCCAGGTGGTCCATTTGGAAACAACAGTCTTACAATGAAGATGGGAATACTTGCTATTCAGAAGTCTTTGAAGATTTTTCTTCTGTGTTTTCTAACCAAAATTTTGGTACATGTTTATTCTTTAACCAATATGGGGTAATAGTTATAGATCAACCAGTAAAAATCCATCCTCTTATGGGCACACAAAGAGTGAGGGAGACCTGTACAAAAAGCATCCCACTGTGAGAAGTATGGTGATGAGAACAGGTGATATTCTGGCATCCAATAAGGCCTGCTGCACAAACCACATCAACAGTTAAGCAAAGACTAAAACATTTCAAACATGCAAGGATGTTGGATACTTACTTACATGGAGCTTTTCCAGAATAGAGCAGCTACTAAATGGTATTCTTCAGCCAGACAATTACCCAGTAGAACAATGAAATGAAATCCCAGGTAGCTACTCTGGAGCAGATTTGGAAAGCAATTAGTGGCAATCAGAAGTCTCTCTTCTTCTCTCCCTCTCTTGCCCTCCCTCCACTTCCCCCCTTCCCTCCTCCTGAATGCTGGGATTACCAACACCCAGTTTAGAGTGTTTTCAAGGAGAGCAGACTCCTTTATAAGAACTGCATAACCAGGAACTCTTGGCTTTATGACACAGTGCTTGTAGATGGCACCACTATACTCATCCTTTACTTCCCCGGAGTTCTGCGAAAGGTGCAAAGTTACACTCCCAATATGAAGGAAGCAGAAATGTGCCTTGGTGCCCATAGTTCATGGAGGGGGAAGTGAGAGTTAATTCTCTCAGTCTAGATGATAGGAACATAGCTCTTTGCGTCCTGTCCTGTTAGCTGTATTTTCAATGGTACTTACCAGTTTTGAGTTTTTAGAATCCATTGAAAGACAATGCACAGGACATATAGTTACTGAGTAGAATGTACATTTATCAACCCTGTTTGGAGTGTAGGTCATGGAATGGAGGGATTATAAGTGAGCCTTCTTTAGTGGGAGTTACTGTTTTCTAATGGATAACGTAAGAGGTAGAGATGTGAATTGCTTTGAAGTTTTGAAGGAAACTGAAGAAGTAGGGAAAAGCAGGCTTTTACCTTGGGATATAGGTCTGTCAGGTGCACGGAGTGGGCGAGAGACATATTCTACTGAGTGCTAGCTTTTTGTTTGCTTTGCCTTTAAAAGGTGCACATGAAATGTATTAGATGTAATGATTATGGGAAAGCTCAGTGGAAGTACTGTGCATTCCTGTTGGGTGGTATACAGCTCATTTCCACTGTGTTAACAGCTTGCTGGATCACTACCTTCTCCCTTTACTTTCGACCCCACCATGAAGATGGTGCCTTCTTGATAGAACTTTCCTCCACAGGGAGATTCGTCCTGAGACAAGGGTGAAGTCCCTGAGTTGACAAAGGTCAGTATTATCCTTGAATATCCACCAATGGCCTTAAAATATCTTCAGTGCTAGAGGTGCTTCCTCTCAAGTTCCCTGAAGCTGCCATTTCCCCCCATTCAGGTGATTAGACACTAAATAAAATGTCTGGATGGTGTTTCAAATTCATGTTTTCCCAAACCAAGCTAACACACCATACCACACCACACCACACCACACCACACTCAACACGTACTCCTTTTCTTCTGAATTTCACCCAACAAAGGGGCTGGAGAGATGGTTCAGTGGTTAAGAGCACTGGCTGCTCATCCAGAGGACCTGGGTTTGATTCCCAGCACTCGCATGACAATTTACAATTGTCTGTAACTTTACTTTCAGAGGATCTGACACCCTCTTCTGGTTTTTGCAGGCATCAGGCATGCACATAGTGAATGGGCATACATGCAGACAAAACACTCAAACACGTATTATAAAATAATAAAATAAAAAATTCCTCTAAATATGGAAAGGTGCTTATCCTTGGAGGGAGCTTTGGTGACTGAATCGTGAAGGGATAACACACTCATCCTTTGCCTCATGGTCACTAAAGGGGATGGGCTTTTGGAGTAAAATGGCATTTCCTTTAGGCTTTAAAAGTCCTCTCTCTTCCTTTCCCCTTCTCTTTCAGTGTGCTTACTACTCAGTAACCCCTCAACAGCCCCGCTATGTAAGCAGAAAATACAGTACACACAGAAACCCTGTCAGAGTCTAAGAGAACTCCTCTAGAGCATAGACAATCTGCATTCTGCTGCACTCCACTTGAGTCTGTGTGATTTGGTAAAACTGTGTGGCCCTCTCTCACTGAATTGCAGCCCTCTGTCTCTGAATAGGATTGAAGCATAGCACCAGCTGTGCAGTCGTTCTTAAAGTGTTATCTGTGATCTCCTGGGGGAGCGGCTACTCTTTCATGAGAGTTATGAGGTCAAAACTACTTTCATAGTTGTACCAAGCCATCTTTAGACCTTTTCTATTTTCTTTACATTATACATATACAACGGAGTTGTCTCCAGGCCATGAGACCCATGTTGTAGAATATTATTTTAAGGTACGTTACTTTTGTTTCTGCTCTGGAACATTTGTTTAATGATGCAAAGATGTGCTTGATTAAATAAAATTCACCTGCAGTCAGGAGGCTTCATTAGCAACTAGCTGACAGGAAGTGGTAGGGAGGAACCAGGTGGAAAAGGGTTTTGAAGGAGGAGTGAGAGAAGGAGGGGGACATCAGGGGCCAGCCACCCAGCTACACAACCAGAAATGGAGTAAGAAAGAGAGGTATACAAAAATAAAGGTAAAAGCCCAGAGCAAAAGACAGGATAAGTTAAGAAAAGCTGTCAAGAAACAAGCCAAGCTAAGGCCGGGCATTTACAATTAAGAACAAGCCTCTGTGTGTGACTTATTTGGGAGCTGGGTGGCAGGCCCCCCAAAAGAACAAAACAACCAACAACAGACCTATGATACTGCAGCAGATTTTATACTAAAGTGGATTCACATTCCAGTTGTCTTCAGTAAAGCCTCATGTTAAAGAGACTTATTAGAGTGTAAAACACCACCACTCCTCTAATAATTGAGTTTTTGCTTTTGAAAAATCTTTTCAAATAGTTAGATAATAACTTTTCTTAAAACAAGTTATTTCTATTAACATGTAATGGAGTAACAAATACTATTTTAATGAGTTAATAAATATTAACAATTTAATTTTAGCTGGGAATAGTGGTTACTTGCTTATAATCCCAGAATTGGATACACTGAGGCAGGAGGATTGCAAGTTTGAGACCAGCCTGAGCTACATAGTGAACTACAGTGTCAAAACATTTAAAAAACTCACAATTCTAATTTCTAATATATTAAATAATGATATGGCATAATTACATAAGCAAAATCTCTTTAGAATTCTTGACAGATTTTAAGGGTATAAAGAGCTCCTAACACCAAAGAGGTTCAGAACTGTGGTCTGGTGTTTTTGGGTAGCAGGTGCTTTCTCACAGATAATTTTTATCCATCCCTTTCCTCTCCCTCTGACCAGTCCCCTTTCTATACCACCCTCAATCCAATACACACACTGATAAACAAACCAGCAGGTTTTCTTCATCTTCCACTAGACCCTGACTTCCAACCCATATACTTTCTTGGAGAATTTACTCTAGTGTGGTTTGGTCATGTGGAGGACATGAGTAGTGGAACCACTGTGTGGGAACAGTGACCCAATGGCCTTCTTATGGCCAATGTGTCATTTACCCTATGTGATCTGTGTAGAACCATTTTATAGAAAATTACTCAGACTGGAACCTCCCAGAAGTTCACAAAAAAGAAACCAGCTCTGAAAGATTGGGAGCCCTACTTCCAAATCATTACAGTGAACCAGCCAAGAAGAGATCGGCACTTGGCACTTCACCTTGCCCATTTCAATCTGGAAGCAAATACACTAACTTTTAGTTGTCCCTAATGGCTGTGTGTTAACTTTCAGCCACTGAAGAAGGCTATATCTGAGAGATACAATAGCCAAGTGAGTGGTACATTCAGTGCTGATAGAGACTTTATACCACATCTTCACTAGGGACTCTTTCCTGAATGTTGATTGTAAAACAAGGTTGTCAACCATTTGGGTAGCTGCAGAAGGGTGCAGTATGGGTCCTTCTGTGGAAGATGGAAACTCCTGTTTGTAAAAGAAACCACTTTACTTGAGTCTATAAAATGAACGGTGGACCTAGAATTTGCCTGACTCATTCATTTGACAGTTGTGCATAAGAGCCTATTATGGGCTAGTCACTGTAGACTGTCATGAGGGCAACTTATTTCCTGTTGGAGAGACACAGAGAAAACATTGCACATTATATAGTTCCTCAGAAGGGGATTGTTGTGGGATGTTTTGTATGGCAAATGTGTTGCTCTGATTGGTCAATAAATAAAACACTGATTGGCCATTGGCTAGGCAGGAAGTATAGGTGGGACAAGGAGGAGAATAAAGCTGGGAAGTGGAAGGCTGAGTCAGAGAGACACTGCCAGCCGCCACGATGACAAACAGCATGTGAAGATGCCGGTAAGCCACAAGACACGTGGCAAGGTATAGATTTATAGAAATGGATTAATTTAAGCTGTAAGAACAGTTAGCAAGAAGCCTGCCACGGCCATACAGTTTGTAACTAATATAAGTCTCTGTGTTTACTTGGTTGGGTCTGAGCAGCTGTGGGACTGGCAGGTGAGAGAGATTTGTCCTGACTGTGGGCCAGGCAGGAAAACTCTAGCTACAGGGGATGAGGACTTTGGGAACAATGGAGCAGAGGACAGGGACTCAAGGATACAGAATGAGCCTCATTTGAACCAAGTCACCTTGGGGCTGAATAGGATAAATGGGGCAGTGCTTCATACAGAGAGAATGGCAAGGACAAGGGCCCCATTTGAACAAAGGCTTTAGAACTATGGGGCAGGTATGTCCTCAGATAAATCTTATGTCTGTAATCAATCCACAAGGAACTGTTTGTTTACTGTAGCATGCATTAGGTCCCAGGGGTGACTGGTTACAATAAGTCTCCTGGATGCACTCTGAGGTTCTTCATTTATTAGTCTAGGATGGGTTTGCTTGCCTACAAGGTTCTAAGGTGCTGCTGATGTTGCTTTGTGTGGCCCCATAGTTAGAAACACTGCCTGCAGACCACAGGGTTCTCTAATGGTGACCAATACTGTGCACTTTCAAGATCTGTAGACCACAGGGTTTCTCTAATGGTGAACAGTACTGTGCATTTTCAAGATGATTTAAGGTACATATCATTTGCATAAATTCAGAGTCCCTGATAGTTCTATTGCATTATAGGGCTAATTTGGGCAGCAGGTCCAGCCCTTTGCCTTTTGGACACTCACTGTAATTTTTACTAATGAGGCAGTTGGAACCCAGAGAGGCTGTAGCTGCATGTCACTTGGTTGCTAAGTTCTGTAAAGGATGCTGCCATGGAATTAAAGTTCTGCCTCTCTCTCTTGTTTCCAGAACATTTAAACATTTTTTTAGTCATTTTTTTCCAGTTAGGGGAGGGGCACCTTTTGGGTTTTACTGAGAAGACCAGAAGTTATAAGTTCCTGCTGTATCTCTGCCGTGGGTCCAAGACTTTAAGGACCCAGGATGGAGGTTTTGAACTGGAGTATTCCCAGTTCCTTCCTTGGCTCTCTGATTACTTCCTCCCTTTGTTTCCCTCTGGGTCACACAGGGAGCCTGTTGTATACCTGCTTGGAGTCTGTTCTGTGGCTTGGGAAGGTGTTGGTGAGGCTGCACTCCCCTTGCCTAACCCAGCAGTGTGGAGAGTAACAGGGCAAGCTTTCTTGCTCCACCTAGGCTTAGTATTGAAGCTGAGATCAATACATGGATTGCTCCTTTATTGGCAGCAAGATTTTTAAGACAAAAAGAAAAAGAACCTTCGACATTGAAGAGCTGCTTCATTTAACTAACCCAGTGGAGCTTCTGCCCCCTGAGACAAGTCTGCGCTGCCCCTTCACTGCGATCACAGGTGTTGAGAAGCGACTCTGACTATCTGTTTTCCCTCAGAAGATATTTGGCCATTGAATTGGCCTCTTTACCTGCCTACATCTTGATTTCCATGTCAGCCATAAATATGATTCTTCTTTACAAGGAGCCCTTTGCAGAGTTTTGGCTCTCTTGTCTGGTTCTTGCCAATCTGACAGCCTCATGGGAGGGGTGGGACTTCCAGATCTGTACCAGCATGGACGCTTGAAGGACTCTACTCCCAAGATTTTTACTATTTCTCCATTGTCACCTCTGCAGGCTGACTGGCTAAGGTTCATGTGGATGAAGAACCCTTTGCTGAATTAAGGATGGAGTACTTGCTAAAAGGCGCAGGAAATGACAAAAGTTCATTTATAGTAATGGTTTTCCTCTTGCATAATATTATCTTTAGAATGTATCCATTTTATTTTATGAGTCTTGATATATACATAGTCCATTCTGATTTCAAATTCTCTGGAATAGCCTAGGCTCTATCTCTGAACTCATGATTCTCTTGCCTGGCCCCCTGAATGCAAGGATCATCTTACTCAATAGAAATCAGCTTTGAAGTCTTCATTTCCACCTCACTCACTGATATGTAAAAATATTAGCAGACTTCTTATTCCAGAAATATCTAGAAGGAAGTGCCAAATGGTGCCATTAAAACCCAAGACCCCAGCTTAGGAGCTGAATGGATGTCTTTTGTGCACGTGTGTGAGCACCATAGCCCTCCATCCACTGGTGGAAGGGGCACCTCTCACTGATTAGTTTGCTGTGTGAGCATGGGGGCGGGTGTTGGAGGAACCTGGACCTCCCCTTTCTGTGTTGCAGACTTGTAGGGTTCAAGAGTGACACTCTAGGGTTTCCTTTGACTGCTCCATGGAGATGGGGCCCTACTGCATGGGTAGGATCATCTGACAGAAGTTGCCAAGGCTGGCATATGTATTTTATTTGTGTATGCATGTATAGAAGTAGGGGTTTATGTATGCACACGTGTGCATGATGTAGAGGCTAGAAGTCAATGTTGAGTGTTTTCTTCAATTGCTCTCAACCTTATTTTTTGAGATTGGGTCTCTTATGGCTTAGAGCCCTAGGGATCCTCCTATCTCTGCCTCCCTAGTGCTGAGATTATAAGGCACCTGTAGCCATGCCTGACTTTAAAACCTTTAAAAACAAATCAAACCAAAAACCATGGGTGCTGGAGATCTGAACCCAGGTCCTTATGTCTGCATGGCAAGCTGCTTACTAGCGGAGCCATTTCTAAAGCCAGGTGCCTGTAGTTTTAAAAGCACTTTGAGTGGCGTAGAGATTTAGTTGGGATTGAGGACAGTATGAAGAAAGGGGTCTTCTGCCACTGAGTCAGCTTTCATAGATGCCTTTCAGGGCCAGTCTGTCCTTTCTGTCACCTAGGCAGGCACAGGGATTTCCCATGGGCATATGGATGAGACTTCATGACTGATGTTATTTGCCTCTGCTATGAGCCTCTGTGAGGCCTGGAGAACTTATTCCAGTACCTTTGGCTGATGGACCACTTGAAGGTGCCTTTTAAGAAGAACTGGAGTAGGTGGCAGATGGTGGGGTGGCATCTGGTCCTGTCTTGGTGTGATGTCTATTGTGTTATTGAGCCAGGCTCAGACGGTTGCTGACTGTCACATTGTGTGTCTGAAGCTTTTCTTTTTTTAAAATTGAATAAAGACCTACTGTTTTAAAAGAGAATTGGCAGTATACCAGAGAAAATATGAGTTTAAACTTGTTTAAAGAGAACAGATACTTTTTGCCTCTTGGCTACTTTTAGTACTTAGGAACAGGGAGTTAGTACTCACCAGTCATAGCATAGGAAAACCATGTGCCCCTGCTGGGCTTGGATTGCCTCTCTAGTTGATGAATAGATCATGGGAATATTTTGAGGAGTCCTGAGTTAGGCCCAGGGAAAGATGGGACACTCGAGGGATTTAGGTAGGCATTGGCTATTTACCAAATGGTTAAAAATTATTTCAGTGTTTTGCCAAACAGGTATGTCTGTTTGGGTGTGTAGTATTGGTACATCAGCTGTGGAGGCATGGCCATATCTGTCTTGTCATTGCTACATCCTCTGGGCCAGACACATAGTAGGTGCTCAGAAACTACTTGCTTGATGTCCTGTTTGTGTGCGTGCATGTGCATGCATGTGTGAACTTGACACAAGATAGAGTTGTCTGAGGAAAGGGAACTTCAACTGAGAAAATGCCTCCATAAGACTAGCTTTTGAGCAAGCTTGTGGGTGCATTTTAAAATTGGTGATTGATGTGTGAGAGCCCAGTACATTGTGGGTGGTGCCACCCCTGGGCAAATGGTCCTGAGTTGTATAAGAAAGCAGGCAGAACAAACCATGAGCCTCATTCTGTGGCTCCTGAGTCAGTTTCTGTCATAAGTTTCTGGCTTGACTTCTCTCAGTGATTGAGTGTGACCTGGGAGCTGTAAGATGAAATAAACCCTTTCTTCCCCAAGTTGCTTTTTGGCCATGGTGTGTTTATCACAGCCATAGAAACCCTAGTGAAGACACTTGACTATCAGTTTAGCCTTTTAGCTGTTAGGAACCTCCTGTGAACAGGTGGTCACAGAAGCCTCAGGCTAAAGAAACATCTGGGTCATGGTGATCTCATCTATTTCCCTTTCCCAGGGCGATCCATGTGTCCCTCTTAGGGTTCTCCTTGTTAGCTAGCTTCTCTGAAGCTGTGGGTTGTAGTCTGGTTATTCTTTGCTTTACATCTAGTATCCCTTATGAGTGAGTACATACCATGTTTGTCCTTCTGAGTCTGGGTTACCTCATTTAGGATGATATTTTCTAGTTCTATCCATTTGCCTGCAAATTTCATGATGTCATTGTTTTTTACTGCTGAGTAGTACTCCATTGTGTATATGTACCACATTTTCTTTATCCATTCTTTGGTTGAGGGGCATCTAAGTTGTTCCAGGTTCTGGCTATTATGAATAATGCTGCTATGAACATAGTTGAGCATGTGTCCTTGTGGTATGATTGAGCATTCCTTGGGTATATGCTCAAGAGCGATGTAGCTGGGTCTTGAGGTAGATTAATTCCCAATTTTTTGAGAAACTGGTTGCCATACTGATTTCCAAAGTGGCTGTACAAGTTTGTACTCCCACCAACAGTGGAGGAATGTTCTCCTTGTTCCGAATCCTCTCCAACATGAGCAAACAGGGTGAGGGGTGGCAATGGAGGGTAGGGGATGTTCCGAGCTCAGGGAACAGGATGGTCAAACTGAAACAGGGATAGAGTGGGAAAGCAGGGCGAGAGATATTATAATAAGGGAGACATCAAGGGAACAAGGAGAAACAGGGTGCTAGGGAAGTTCCCAGGAATCCACAAGGATGACCCCACTGTAGACTACTAGCAATAGTGGAGAGGGTGCCTGAACTGACCTACTCCAATAATCAGATTGGTGAATACCCTAATTGTCATCATAGAGCCTCCATCCAATAACTGATGGAAGCAGATGCAGAGATCCACAGCCAAGCACCAGGCCAAGCTCCAGGAATCCAGTCGAAGAGAGAGAAGAGGGATTCTATGAGCAAAGGGCATCAAGATCATGATGGGGAAACCTACAGAGACAACCAAACTAGTGGGAACCCATGAACTGTGGACCAATAGCTGTGGAGCCTCCATGGGACTGGACTAGGTCCTCTGCATAGGCGAGACAGTTGTTTAGCTTGACCTGTTTAAGGAGCCCCTGGCAGTGGGATCAGGATCCATCCCTGGTGCATGAGCAGAACTTTTGGAGCCCAGTGCCTATGGTGGGACACCTTACACAGCCTTAGTTCAGGGGGAGGGGCTTGGGCCTACCTCACCTGAATGTACCAGGCTCTGCAGACTCCCCATGGAAGACCTTGCCTTGGAGGAGGTGGGAATCGGGGGTGAGTTGGGGGGAAGGTTGGAAGGGGTGGGAGGAGGGAGGAGAGGGGCATCTGTGGTTGGTATGTAAAATGAACAGAAAATTTCTTAATAATAAAAAAATCTAGGAATGGTAGAATAAAAAAGGAACATCTGGGTGGGGTTAGTGCAGATGGTCAAAGTGCTGGGTGAGAGACAGTTGAGTGCTCAGCTCTGTGTCATGTTCATCGTTTTCCCTCCCCTCAAAGCTCAGAGACCATCCAGAGGAGGGAGCGGGAGGACTGTGAGAGCTAGAGGATGGGAGAAATGCTCTGGTTGCTGTCTTCTGGGCCTGACGTGCCCATTGCACTCAGGAACTCACAGCAGCTGTGACTACCTGCACAAGTTCTATCAGTCGACATTCCAGCATGGGTTAAGAGGGACACGTGAGGTCCCAACCCGAGTTCAGGAACTGTTGGCAGTGAATGGTTGCTGGGGGAGAAGCATTCATGTTTCTTCAATGATGGGTAGCCACTGTCGGTTACCCGTGACCCAATGAATAACCCTATACTCACCCATGGGCATGCGAGCAACTTTAATTAAACTGGGATATTAAACAGTAAAAGACATGAAGATAGGAGTGGGATGTGTTGGGAAGAAAAATCCCAGAGGGAGTGGAAGGGGAATAAGAGAGCAAAATGTGTGTGTGGGGGTTGAATATGATTAAAATATTTGACATATATGTATGGGATTGTCAAAGAATGAATAAAAAATTATATTAAGAAAAGTGCTGTCCAGCATGACACTGTGCCAGACACAGCAGTGATGCTGTGCAGAGAGATGCTCCCTAGAAGTTAGGCTGCTCTTTGTGACCATGGCAGCTGTAGAAAAGATATTTTCATACCGGTAGAATATGATGTGTCTTTAACCTGGATTTGTGATACCAGACTGTTCGTACCCCTCCCTAGACAGTGTTGGGGCTACGCTGACAAGCATGTGCTTCTGAGATGACAGTTCAGCATCTTGATTATGTTATTGCATCTGTTTGTTTATTCTGTTGCATATCACTCTGGTCCAGAGTGTCACTTATTTTCAGTTCCCTAGCTCACCATCTTTTTGATCCATCCTGAGCCGAGACACTGAGCCTAGCCTTGGGCAGGCTCTAGAGTTCAAATCTGGCTTGGTGTGGGTGTGGCTTCTCTGTGCTCTGGCTTTCTTGCCACAGATGGAATTAGTAATAAATCCTGGGAGTGTTACTATAGGGAACGAACTTAGGGACAAGGCCTGGCACATTGTTGGTGCCATATGGATGCTCGTTCCACTTAGGATCTAATTTTAAATGACCAGATTTCAAATATGCTAATGTAAGACACATGAGCTCAACCAGGTGACATTCATACTTGGGGCTGAGGCTGGGCAGCAGTTGGCACCTCTGCTCTGTTTGAGACTACTTCAGTGGAGTTTGTCTTATAAACGTTGGGGGGACATCCTTGACTGTCAGGGGGTCTTTAAGGACTGGCTTGAACATCTTTTTGTGTACTTGTCAGTATTGGGAATCACAGAAGAACTGCCATCTACCATAGTCCTGGCTGGAGACTGGCTGGAAGATTCATTGCAGTCCCACTGATGAGCTAGAAGGGGTTCTCTGAGAGAACCAGATGGTATGAGTCAAAGTCACTCTTCCATCCTCCTCCTCTTCCTTTGGGAGACTGCTCTACCTCATGTGGTCCTGGTAGGGTTATCATTAAGGTGAATTTTACTTCATTCTGCCCTCAGAAGAGGACATGTGATCTAATGTGGGCTACCCTGGTATTACATCCTCCTTGTCACCTAGACTGGTTTGAGGATGGGTATTTTCCCAAATTGGGGTTCAAAGAGACTACTGTGGGGATCTTCTACTAGACACATTAGTAATCTCTGAGAATGTTGAAATGTTAAAGCCTGCCCTGTACATAGAGAGAGTCTACCTACAGCTAAAGAATGAAGTTCGTGTGTGAAGAGAGGTGGATAAAAGCAGGAAGGACAAGAAAAAAGACAGAACACAAGCACATCACTTGAGCACCAAGGCCAACCATGGCTAAACAGTCCTGCTGAGTAGAGTTTAACAATGTTTTATGCATTGGATTTTCTAGAATTCTTTGATATAGCCTCATAAGAAAAAGTTGAGAAAGATCCATTTGGTACTTTATGCGCATGCACAGAGGTCAGCTTCAGATATCCTTCTTCAGGGGTACTGTCCATCTTGATTTTTTGAGACAAGGTCTGTCATTGGCCTGGAACTTGCTAATTAGGCTAAGGTGGCTGGCCATTGAGGTCCATGGTTCCACCTGTCTCCACTTCCTCGGAGCTGGAATTAGTACAAGTGCATGCCACCATAACCTGTCCTTCCTATCTATCTATCTATCTATCTATCTATCTATCTATCTATCTATCTATCTATCTATCTATCTATCTATGTATCTATCTATCTATCTATCTATCTATGTATCTATGTATGTATCTATGTATGTATGTATGTATGTATGTATGTATGTATGTATCTATCTATCTATCTATCTAATCTATCTGTCTGTCTGTCTGTCTATCTATCTGTCTATTAAAAATGGGCCCTGGAGGTTGAACTCAAGTCTTCCTGCTTGCAAGGCAAGTACTTTACTGACTGAGCTGTCTTCCAGCCCTGGTTTGACTCTCGCTCTTCTGCAGCTGATCATGGAACCAGCCTCTACCCTCTGTGCCTTCCTGCAGAGTTTCCTGTCTCTGAGATGCTGCCACCATTGCTTCCTCATTTACTCGGATGCCTCCCTGCAGCCCTTCTGATCAGTACAGCCCTTCTCTTCCTTCACTGGGCTCACACACGGTTTTACTTTTTTGGTTTTCCACTGTCATCATCAGTCATTTGGGTGGCTTCTTTGTCACCCAGAGTTATCCTGGCTTTGAGACCCTGGTGTCAGTGGCTTGAGTGCATGCTGGTTGGGGTGGGGTGCAGGCCTAGTTGGGATCCTGGGGATGGGGCTGGTGAGCAGACACTTATCAAAGAGATCACTGAGATGTTGCTCCAGAAATTTCTGGCTTTATTTTTATTGTTACTCTAATTCTAATGTCTTCTGGCTTAAGAAATAAGAATGGGGGTTTACCATCCTAATTGTCGTGCTAGAAACCTCATCCAACTACTGAGGGATCTGGATGCAGAGATCCATGACTAGGCCCCGGGTGGATCTCTGGGAGTCCAATTAGCGAGAATGAGGAGGGTTTATATGAGCGAGAATTGTTGAGACCAAGGTTGGATAAAGCACAGGGACAAATAGCCAAATGAATGGAAACAAATGAACTATGAACCAATGGCTGAGGGGTCCACACTGGATCAGGCCCTCTGAATGGGTGAGACAGTTGATTGGCTTGATCTGTTTGGGAGGCATCCAGGCAGTGGGACCAGATCTTGTGCTCATTGCATGAGTTGGCTGTTTGAAACCTGGGGCCTATGCAGGATTGTTTGGCTCGGCCTG
This sequence comes from Peromyscus californicus insignis, assembly GCF_007827085.1. Taxonomy (NCBI): domain Eukaryota; kingdom Metazoa; phylum Chordata; class Mammalia; order Rodentia; family Cricetidae; genus Peromyscus; species Peromyscus californicus. The sequence goes on along the minus strand of NW_026294573.1, from coordinate 33,770,582 downwards.
GGAGGAGGGGACTAGACCTACCTGGACTGAGTCTACCAGGTTGACCTCAGTCTGTGGGGAAGGCTTTGCCCTGGAGGAGATGGGAATGGGGGGGGGGTTGGGGGGAAGGTGAGGGGGACGGGAGGGGGGGAGAACAAGGGAATCCGTGGCTGATATGTAGAACTGAATTGTATTGCAAAATAAATTTAAAAAAATAAATAAATAAAAAATAAAAACTAAAAAAAATAAATAAAACAAACAAACAAACAAACAAAAAAGAATGGGGGTTTACTCAGGAGGGAGATTTAAATGAATTCTTCTGGAGGATTTTTACCCTTTTATTTAATTGACTTACATTTTCTAATATTCCTATAATGAGCACACATTGCTCTTATAATTAGAAAAAATATTAAGACGGTGAAAATGATTTCCTGTTATATAGAAGGGATCAGAATAAGAATGGAACATAGCATGAAAGAGGTGATAATGACAGCTGATTTTACCTCCTAGTAATCTTGTCATATAGAGTAAACAAACAAACCATTTGCTAATGAATGCTTCATTAATTCTAATTATTTCAAGTAGCCAGAAATCAAACAAGAGTTTGTGATCTGATTTTCACCAGTCAGTATTAATGTCCAATGCTGTTCAGGATGTTAAACAGTGTCTGTGTGGGGCATTACAAACATCCCATGTAAGGTAGAGGCAGGACTGAGGAGATGGCTCTGTGGGCAAAGTGCTTGTCACACAAACACCAGGACCTGAGTTCAGATTCTGAGCACTACTGGAAACGGCCAGGCACCATAGTGTGTGTGATCCCAGGACTGCAAGGTCAGACATGGCAGTGTTTGTGTGCAATCCCAGTATTGCAAGGCTGGGCGCAGCAGGTGTGTGTAATCGAAGTACTGAGGAGATGGAGACAAGGGGACTCTGGAGCTTACTAGCCACTATTTTAACCAAATGGGCCAACTCCAGCTTCAATGAGACCCTATCTCAAAGAACAGGTTGGAGGGGAATTGAGAAATCCTCCTGACATTAACCTCTGACTTCTACATGCATACTCACACATGTGTACACACACGTAAACACACACACACACACAAAACCATATGATCACATGCACATACATATGCAACCCCCCAAACCCACACAGACACATACACACACCCACTCTTGTATACGTACAACCACACATGAAAGGATAGAGATCAGTCCCAGCCAGAAGTTCTCAGTACAGGTTCTCGCTATATAAAATTTAGCAAAAATTATGACAGTTTTTCTCACTTTCTCCAATTTAATAAAACTTTCCAAACACTCAAAGCCAAAAAATAATGGGAACAAAAACTGATTGTCAGTTAAACTGGGCCAAATTTAGTGTCCAGTCTTCTAAATAATAGTCCAACAACAAGATAAAAATTATTGAACAAACAATTGAGAACAAATGAAGACAGAATATGGCTACTCACCTGCAAGCTGCAGGGTGTTAGTTCCTTCCCACAGTATTTTGGCTTTTCTTTAAAAATTAGTCTTATGTTTACCCCTTTGTCGATCCTTCTTTTTAATAGAAGCCTTTTAACACTGTAAGGGGTGTTTTGCTTCTTGATGTTAAGCCAGAATACCTCAGGATATTTTATAAACACGTCCATTAGACTGCTGGCTCCCCCAAGTTTGACGATTTACTCAACTGATATAACAGGTAGTTGGATTTAGCCGCTGTGTAGAGAGCTATCGTTTAGCACAGTTTGACATTTAACGGCTTAACCATAAAAAATACAATTGACGTTAATACGCTCCATTCAGGCCTGTTTCCAAAGAAGCCCTGCAATTTAGCCACGTCGAGCTCCCTCAGTTGGTGTTTACTAATAATGCCTGATTTCAACAGAAGAAACAGACCTTCAACTCAGACAACACAGGGAACACGCATGGTGTCGGGGGTGGGGAAGTATGGGGGATGTTGGGGTGGGGTGTGAGGGTATGGGGGTGTGGGAGGCAGGGGGTGTGGGGTGGGGATGAAAGTGAGGGTTGTAATCATTCAGTGATTCTTTTATCCATGTGCTAACAGCTGGATGAAATTTTTGCGTCCTTCCGTTTCCTTTCCTGTGCTGAACTAATTTGAGTCTTACAGACTTAAAACAGGTGTGGGAAATTTGCATGCTGTGGCACGGGGTGTTCCTGAAGGACTCACTGACTGAGGAACTTGCCCAGCCCAAGCCTAGCTTTCACTTAGGGATACAGTTACATACCAAGTGGAGTTTGCTTGATGTCATCCAAACATAACAAGAAGATTTATTAATATTTTAGATGATGCTAACATTTGCATAGATAAAGGATGCACATTTTGCTTCCTCTCAGATGTCACCAGATTGTCTGCTTCTCTGCCTTCACGCTCCCGAGTCAAGGACAGGAGTGCAGCTCCCAGCCACAGGAAGAGGGGTGGTCTGAGAGTCGCGACCCATGCACACAAAATTGTGACCTTCCACTGGTTAATTTACACCCTTCTATTGAAGTCCACAGTCTATGTCCCTCCTCTCAGATCAGGACTGACTGTGATAGGTTGGACATGTTATGGGCAGTAGTAGTGATGCCCTGTGACTTCGAAGGTGTGCTCTGTAGCATAAGGTCCTCTCCTCCTGCCACAGATGTTTGACTTTTATAGCATATGACTGCCTTGAGTTACACAGCAAAGGGGTTTAGCAGCTGTGAAGAAATTAAGATGGGGGCTGGAGAGGTGGCTCAGCTAGGCTCACAATGAAAAAAAGACAAATTAAGATGGGAAAATAACTGGATTTTTTTCAAGAGAGTTCAATATAATCCCTTCTAAGAGGGAGCCAAGAAGTCAGCGTGGACAGATTTGATGATGCCCTGCTACTAGCTTTGAAGGTCAAGGAAGGCAGGCAGCCTCTTGAGCTGGAAGAGACAAGGGGTCAAGTTCTCCTTCAGTCTCCTGAAGCAAGGCAGATTGGCTAATTTGATTTTAGCCCAGTGAAATCCACTTGAGACTTCTGACCTGCAGTACTGTAAGATAATGGGTTTGTTTTGTCCTGAGGTCAGGTTCAAGGAAGTTTGTTATAGTAGCAGCAGGAGGCCAATATACAAGGTTAGGTCAGTAAGGCTTCATTGCTTTCTATTATTGTGTGTGCACATGTATAAGGGTGCATGTCCACATATGTTTGTGGAGGCAAGGTGTTTGCATCAGACGTCTTCCTTGGCTGCTTTCTATGGTAATATTTTAATTGTACTGAAATGCGATTTTATTTGTATATTAATAAATAAAGTTGCCTGGGGGTCAGAGCTAATAGCAAGCCATAGCAGAAGCTAGGATTAAAGGCGTGTACCACCACCGCCCAGCTTCCTTATAACTAACCCTCCTAAACAATGAAAATTATCCTAGACCCAAAACCCATTAAAAGACCAAAAAAACCCACTCGCCCCACACCACCTCTAGCAGGAAGTAATTTTAAGAAAATGACGCCCATATTCCCAAGAGGTGGGGTAGTTGTTTTTTTGGTGGTTCAATGACTTATGGATATTGTCATTGTTTACAATGGTTGTTTACAAGTTGTTAATTGTTAATGGTCAGGAAAAAAGCTGAACATGGAGATTAGATTCAGAGGTTTTGTTTAAAAAAAAAAGGAAAAAGAAAGAAGAGAATATAGATATGAGGTAGATCATTGACTCTACTCTGAGAAAAAAAGATAAACAAATAAAAGGATAAATGAGTAGATCACTGAATCTACACTGAAAAGAAAAAGGGAAGATATAAAAATGACAAAAGGTAGATTACTGAATCTATTATGAAAAGAAAAACTACTTTTAAAAAGGAACTACTTGTTTTAAATAAGATAAGTAATGAAAATTTTTGTCTGAGTTTATCAAATGTTACTGGACTGGACATTGTTATATATTAATGGAGTTTTTTATCTGAATCTGTCAAATGTTAATGGACTAGACATTGTTAATGTAATCTTGACTGTATATTGTATATACTTATTGGATATAGTTTTTCTTGTATTAGTTATGAGCTTTTTTAAATTTTAGACAAAAAGAGAGGAAATTTGGTGGTATTGTGTTCCCCCAAATATTGTGTACCCTAATAAACTTATCTGGGGTCAGAGAACAGAAAAGCCACTAGATACTTAGGATAGGCAGTGGTAGCACATGCCTTTAATCCTAGCATTCCAGCGGCAGAAATCCATCTGTTCAAGGATACAGCCAAGCATGGTGACTCATGCCTTTAATCCCAGAAAGTGAGCCTTTAATCCCAGGGAGTGATGGTAGAAAGCAGAAAGGTATATAAGGCGTGAGGACCAGAAACTAGAAGCATTTGGCTGGTTAAGCATTTGGCTGCTTAAGCTTTCAGGCTTCTAGCATCACAGTTCAGCTGAGAGCCATTCGGATATGAGGACACAGAGGCTTCCAGTCTGAGGAAACAAGATCAGCTGAGAAGTTGGCCAGGTGAGGTTAGCTGTGGCTTGTTCTGTCTCTCTGATCTTCCAGTGTTCACCCCAATACTTGGCTCAGGTTTGATTTCATTAATAAGAACTTTTAAGATTCATGTTACAGCTTTCTACCTTTTTTTAAAAAAAAAAAAAAAACAAAAACAGAGTCTCTCACTCAACCTGGAGCTCCTGCTTTAGCTAGACAGTCTGGCTAGTAAGCCACAGGAATTCTCCTGTCTCCATCTCCCCAGTACTGGGATTACAGGTGTATTCTTTAGCACTTGGCTTTTTAAATATTTGGCCAGGGTTCCGAACTCAGGTCCTCTTGTTTGTGTGTGACAAGCATTTTTCCACTGAGGCAGCTTCCCAACCCAAGGCATATTAATTCCTCCAGTCCTCTTCCCAGGACACACTCTCTTGGGAACCAGCCTCCATGCTATGAGAAAGCCAGGCCACATATCCCCAGCCCAAGCATCAGATTTGTAAGTTAGGAAATCTCTGTAGCCACCAGCCACCAGCTGCTACAGTTATCCTCAACTTCCTGTCTTCCAGTCTGAGGCCTCAGGCATAGTGGGACAGAGACAAGCCCTCTCTGCCCAGATTCCTGACTCACAAAATCCACAAGCTTAGTAAAATGGCCTGTTTCATGCCATAAAGTTCAGGGTGATTTGCAGAAACCAAGGTGTCATGTAGGCTCTGTGAACCATGGTGTAGTCTCCACTCACTGCCAAGGTGTCATCTAGGCTCTGTGAGCCGCGGTGTAGTCTCCACTCACTGCCAAGGTGTCATCTAGACTCTGTGAGCCACGGTGTAGTCTCTACTCACTGCCAAGGTGTTGTCTAGGCTCTATGGGTCACAGTGTATTCTTCCACTCACTGCCCAGAAGCCACTGTGGTTTGGCTTCTGTAGATGGGCTCATATAACAAGCTAATTTGGGCTGAAAGTGTGATCAGGTTGGAGGACACAGGAAGACACAGGACCCTGGAGAGCACCTGAAAACAAGAAGTTGGTTACTGTGTGTCCATGAAGCCAAGGGGGAGGGAAAGCCAAGAGAAGGTGAGTCCAGTCATTTAACAAGATCCTTCAACTCCTCCATCCTTAGAATGCTCATTTGTGCCACGGATGGTCCCTCATGCTAATAATTCCAAAAGAAGGTGGCTGGTGGAAAGCAGGCAGTATCCTTAACCTTATGACTGCTCATCGCAGGTGGCCCTGACTTGCTCATCCAGTTCCTTGTTCCTGCATTCATTCCCTCCTGAAAACTGACTAAGATACTAGAGGATACCAGAGGGTCTGTCTCCCATGGTCTTCTCTCCACATATTCCCAGCATATCCTTTCTTCCCTTGCTTTCAAAAGGTAACTGTGATCTTTATTTTCTGAGAACACAGAAGCTACCAGAAGGGAATTTTCTCAGACCTCAGTGTCAGATCTTGGAGGCATCAGCTCCCGTATACTTGCCTTCTTGCCTATGGATGAAGTGGCAGTGTTCCCACTGAGGCCAGGTCCTCTATTTGGATGCTCATCCCATGCCTCTTGCCTGCTTGAGAGCAGTGCTCCAGCTGTTGCTTCCTTTCCTGCCTCTTCTTACCACTTTTTCCTTTTCTGCCAACTTTTCAACACTCTGTCATCCCTCTCATATCCTCCCTTCTTTCTTCATTTATCTACCTCTATACTTCCTTTTGTTGATGACACAGCTGTCAGTGCTTTAATGAAAAAATTCTGTATGGCATAGGTATATGTGTATGTATATATTATCCACATACCTTTGTGTGTGTGTGTGTGTGTGTGTGTGTGTGTGTGTGTGTGTGTGTGTGTGTGTGCGCGCGCGTGCGCGTGCTCATTAATAATCTGCATCAACTTTGGGGGTACTTACATTTCCTTTCCTGTCTTAGGATGTCCAACTCCCTGTATTATATTTCACATGTGTCTTTTGCAAATGGCATAAATTCTGTGTTATGTTTATTCTGACAAGATGACTTTTAGCTTGGATATTTAGTTCATTCATAGTTAATGTTATCTGTGTTAGATTTGCATTGAAATCTGCTACTTGGGAAACTATTTACTCTGCTTACCTTGTTTTTTTCTTCACTTCTTGCCTTTTTGGTTATTCTATATAATTATTTTTTCCTCTACTGTATTTATGCTTTTTATTTACATTCTTTTAGTGGCTTCCCTAGAAGTTACATACATTTCACTTACCAAAGCCTAAATTTGCTTGATGAACATCTGTGTACCCCTCCTGACTGATACAAAGACCTTGGCTATCACCCATTTTGCTCTTGCCTTTTAAACCTCCAGGCCTATGTGCCAGTGTTCAGGCATCATGGACATGTAGATAGATCTGTTACTTTCTCTGTTCTTTTTGTAGCTCATTGTTCATCTGGGTCCCCCTTTCTTTTTCCCAAGGAACATTCTTTGGTATTCTTTTAGAATTGTCTTTAGCAAGTGTCTGCTGGTAGCAGGTTAGTTTCTGTTGGACAATACCATTATTTTGCCTCCATTAAAAAATGTTTTCACTGAGGATCTAATCCTAGATGGGGAATGGGTTTTTTGAACACACTGAAGATGGGGCTGGAGAGATGGTTCAGTTAAGAGCAGTTGTTCTTGCAGAGGATCCGGGTTCAATTCTCAGCACCTACATGGTGGCTGACAAGTGTCTGTAACTCTAGTGCCAGGGAATCTGATGTCTCCTTCTCATATCTGAAGGTACAAGGCATACATGTGGTGCACAGACACACACGCAGCCAAAACACCCATACACATAAAAAAATGAAAACATTGAAGATGACATCCCAATGTCTTTGGCCTTTGAGGCTGTCAGGAAGCCAAATACTTGTCCTTGAAGGTGATGTCCTTTCCTTGGCTACTTTTAAGGTATTTTGCCTGTGGTTATTTTTATGAAGATCCACTGTGATGTGAGTTGTTTCCTCGGGTGTTTGGGTATTTTTTCTCTGTGAGTTTATCACTGTTAAAAAGATTGGTGATGGGAATGCACTGACCACTTTTCATAATGATGGATTTTCTTTCTTTTTATTAAAATTTTTTACTTGTTTTACATACCAACCACAGTTCCCCTCCCTCATCGCCTCCTGTTCCCTTGTCCCTGCTCCCTTGTACCTCCCCCCATCCACTCCTCCTTCATCACCATTCAGAAAGGGTAAGGTCTTCATGGGAGTCAACAAAGTATGGCATATCATGTTTAGGCAGGACCAAGCTCCACGCCCCCTGCATCATGGCTGAATGAAGCATCTCACCACAGGGAATAGGTTCCAAAAAGCCAGCTCATGTGCCAGGGACAGGCTAGGGGCCCCACAAACAGACCAAGCTACACAACTGTTATCCACATGCAGAGGGCCTAGGTCAGTCCCATGCAGGCTCCCTGGCTATCAGTCTAGAGTCCATGAGCTCCCATGAGCTCAGGTCAGCTGTCTCTGTGGTTTTTCCCATCATGATCTTGACTCTCCTTGCTCACATAATCCCTCTTCCCTCTCTTCAACTGGACTCCTGGAGCTCGGCCCAGTGCTTGGCTGTGGATCTCTGCATTTGCTTCCATCAGTTACTGGATGAAGGTTCTATGATGACAATTGGGGTAGTCACCAATCTGATTATAGGAGAAAGCCAGTTCAGGCGCTCTCTCCACTATTGCTAGGCATCTTAGCTGGGGTCGTCCCTGTGGACTCCTGGGAGTTTCCCTGGCACTAGGTTTCTCCCTAACCCCATAATAGCCCCCTATATCAAGATATCTCTTTCATTGCCCTCCCTCTCTCTGCCTCCCCCAACTCGACCCCTGATCCCTCATGCTCCCATCTCCCATTCCCTCCCCTGTAACCCCCCCATCCCAGTTTACCCAGGAGATCCCATCTATTTCCCCTTCCCAGGGCGATCCATGTGTCCCTTTTAGGGTTCTCCTTGTTACTTAGCTTCTCTGGGGCTGTGGATTGTAGCCTAGTTATCTTTTGCTTTACATCTAATGTAAAACAAATGGTGGGTTTTACTGAGCCCTTTTCTGGGTGTCTGTGATCAGCTTTATTGAGCCTGGAAAATCTTCTCGGAGGGTTGCTTGCTTCTGTCTATTCTCTTGCTCTCTTCTTTCTAGGACTTCGAACAAATGCGGTGAGACCTCATCTTCCCCATTACATAATTTTTTTTTTATGTTTTTTTTTTTATTAATTTATTTTGCAATACAATTCAGTTCTACATATCAGCCACGGATTCCCTTGTTCTCCCCCCTCCCGTCCCCCTCACCTTCCCCCCAACCCCCCCCCCCCCCATTCCCATCTCCTCCAGGGCAAAGCCTTCCCCACAGACTGAGGTCAACCTGGTAGACTCAGTCCAGGTAGGTCTAGTCCCCTCCTCCCAGGCCGAGCCAAACAATCCTGCATAGGCCCCAGGTTTCAAACAGCCAACTCATGCAATGAGCACAAGATCTGGTCCCACTGCCTGGATGCCTCCCAAACAGATCAAGCCAATCAACTGTCTCACCCATTCAGAGGGCCTGATCCAGTGGGGACCCCTCAGCCATTGGTTCATAGTTCATGTGTTTCCATTCATTTGGCTATTTGTCCCTGTGCTTTATCCAACCTTGGTCTCAACAATTCTCGCTCATATAAACCCTCCTCATTCTCGCTAATTGGACTCCCAGAGATCCACCCGGGGCCTAGTCATGGATCTCTGCATCCAGATCCCTCAGTAGTTGGATGAGGTTTCTAGCACAACAATTAGGGTGTTTGGCCATCCCATCACCAGAGTAGGTCAGTTCGGGCTGTCTCTCGACCACTGCCAGCAGTCTGTTGTGTGGGTATCTTTGTGGATTTCTGTGGGCCTCTCTAGCACTTTGCTTCTTCCTATTCTCATGTGGTCTTTATTTACCATGGTCTCCTATTCCTTGTTCTCCCTCTCTGTTGTTGATCCAGCTGGGATCTCCCGCTCCCCCAAGCTCTCTTTCCCTCAACCCTCGCCTTTCATTACCCCCACTCATGTCCAGGCTGTTCATGTAGATCTCATTCCATTTCTCTGTCATTGGGTGATCCCTGTGTCTTTCTTGGGGTCCTGTTTTCCAGGTAGCCTCCCTGGTGATGTGAGTAGCAGACAAGTCATCCTTGTTTCATGTCTAGTATCCTGCTATGAGTGAGTACATACCATGTTTGTCTTTCTGAGTCTGGGTTACCTCACTCAGGATGATTTTTTCTAGATCCATCCATTTGTCTGCAAACCTCATGATGCCATTGTTTTTCTCTGCTGAGTAGTATTCCATTGTGTATATGTACCACATTTTGTTTATCCATTCTTCAGTTGAAGGGCATCTGGGTTGTTTCCATGTTCTGGCTATTACAAACAATGCTGATATGAACATAATTACATAATTTCTTTAATATTTTCTCTCTTGTTTTTCTTTGCTATATTTTAGGTAATTTTTTGGATCTTTCTATTAATTCTTTCTTCAACATGGTCTAAACTGTTATTAAACCAAGCTGTCAATCTTTTGTGGGTTTTTTTTTAAACAATTGTTCTGGAGCTTCTTCTTGGCTACTTTTCAAATCATTAGTGTTATTTCCAAATTCTGGTCCCTGTAGGTATTGTCAGACTGTAACTTTGTTTCTTTAAACACAGTAAGTGCAGCTGTTCTGTGATTTATACTTGATAGTTGCAATAGCCCTAGCCTTGGCTTGTCTGCTTCTTATGGTGCTGTTCTGCTTGTGAACTGCTTATTCCTAGGGCCCTGGGTGGAGGGTAACTTTTTTCTGTGAGTTATCATTGTCAGAAGACAGGTCCTGGAAATGCATTGACCACTAAGAGCAAGGTGCCTTCTCCAGTGAGGGCTGGACAAGTCTCTAGGGCTCTTTCTGGTCTACTGTAGTTGTTCATTAATGAAGCTCTTGTTCTTTCCCCCCATGCATGTGAAATACATTTGGATAGCAAATCTTGCTGGGCATTCCTTTCCATTTTCCTCGCCATCATCCTGTCTCACTCTTCACCTCTCTTCAGCTCTCTGCTCTGCCTTGTCTGTGCCTTTCCTGGCCACTGTGTATAAGCAACTGTTTTGTTCATGGCACTACTGTCAACATAGCATGCTCTGTGGTGGCTCGTTCATTTGTCTACAGATTATTTAAATTGACAAACAATAAACAACATGTGCTTATGGCATAATACACACACATTACAGAACAACGGTCTAATTGAAATTTGCCCTTACATCTTTTTACCAATACCCCCCAACTCTCACATCTCCCACTCTCTGGCAACCACCATCTTTCTCCCTCTTTAGCTTTCCGAGACTCTGTGAAAGCAAGACCATGCAGTACTTGCCATTCTGTGCCTGGTTTATTTAATTTTACACAACGTCTTTCACATTCATTCACATGTGATCGTCATGTGATGCAAATGATAAGATTTGTCTGAAGGCTAAATAGTATTTCATGGTGTATAAATATCACATTTTCTTTATTCCATGTTTTGACTATTATAAATAATGCTGCAATGAACACAACAGTATAGATATCACTTTGAGATATTGGTTTTAGTTCCTTCACGTGTGTGTGTGTGTGTGTGTGTGTGTAAATATCTACCATCTCTCTCTCTCTCTCTCTCTCTCTCTCTCTCTCTCTCTCTCTATATATATATATATATATATATATATATATATAAAAAATCTGTCTGTCTATCATATCTATCTATCTATCTGTCTGTCTGTCTATCTATCTATCTATCTGTCTGTCTATCTATCTATATCTATCCATCCATCCTCCCACAAAGGTTTTTTGAATTATATAGTGGTTCTACTTTTGACAACTCCATACTGATTTTTATAACAAATGTACTAATTTACAACAATGTGTAAGGCCATCGCTTCCTCTATATGCTCACCAAAACTTGTTATCTGTTGTCTTTTACGGAATGCAACTTTCTCCAACACTAACTATTTTTTAATCATACTTAACTATATTTGATGAATAGCATTCATTTAGCTGGGCATGGCAGTGTATACTTATAGTTCCAGAACTTGGAGTCTGAGGCAAAAAGCACTGTGGAGTTCAAGGCCAGTCTGGGCTACAAAGTAAAACCTTATCTCAAAACACCAAACTGAACCCCTGGAAAAAAAATTTAATACTCTTCCCAGAGAGCAGTACCTGAAACAGTTTATTAAATGTATAGTAAATAATGAATTGATTGTGTTGAAATTTCCCTTCTACCATTCCACTTCTTCAGCACATATGTATAGAAGAAGTACAATATTAACCATGGAAGCCTTGTTATATGCATATGACAACATTTTTGGTAAAACTCATTCTTCATCTTGATAAGGAAAACCCAAGCATATTACTTAAATTTGGTGCCAAAGTTCCCATGAACTTCCAAACATTCATTCTACCAGCCCTGCTCCCCTCTCAGTGCTCCCACACTGTAGATTCTGATAAGAAATGGACATAGGTGGCAGGCAGTATAGGAGTTAGACACAGTTAAGTCAGGTGACATTCCTGGGTAATGAGTGATGTAAAAGTGATAGTTAGGTTTACTTGTCAATCACCTGGGAAGAGTCTCAAGGAGGATTGTTTGTATTAGGTTGGCCTGTGGGCAAGTCTGTGGGAGATTGTCTTGTTTATGTTAGTTAATGTGGGAAGTCCTGTCCTAAGAGTGAGCAGTATCATTCTCTGGGTGTGGGTCCTGAATATAAAGAGTAGAGAGCGCAAGCTGATCAGTAGACACTATGCATTCATTTTCTCTCTGTTCTTGACTGAGGATGTGACTGGACACTTCAAGTTGCTGCCTTGACTTCCCCACAGTAACGGACTGTAAAATAGAATTGTAAGCTAATACAATTTTTTTTTTTTGCTCCAAGTTGATTTTTGTTGAATCATCCCATCAGCTATGGCTGCCTCTTATCCTACAAAGATCTTAATTTTAAACTAGATGGACTAAATGTACAGCAAATTTTACATGAAGAGTTTACTATGCAGATGACTGTTGTAGGCACGGGAGAATTAGTGTCTTAGGAAGCAAGTCTTCACAGCTGTTATGGTTTGAATGTGAAATGTACCCCCATGGGCTCATGTATCTGAACACTTAGTCACTAGATGGTGGCAATGTTTGGAGAGATTGTGGGCCCTATGGGATGTGTGGCCTGGCCTGCTATGGTTCAGCTTTCTGTCTGTGGTTGTGATGTGCCCAACTTCCTCGTACCTCCACTGCCATATCTTTGAGATATTCCCATCATGCCTTGCACTGAAGTTGTGAGCAGAAAGAAAGCTTTCCCCACTTAAATTGCATTTGCCAGACGTTTCGCCACAATGAGAAAAGTAACGAACACTTCAGCCATCTGGACACAGGCAAGCACCCTGCTGCACACTGCTGTGCTTTGACTGAGATGGTGTAGAGCATTTCCCTCCTTCCCACTATGGCTGGTGCCCCCCCTCCCTCAGAGCCTAGGAACAGGAGGGAGCCATGCTGTTCAGACTTAGGAGACAGACTTAGAGGTTATAAGTTTTAGGTTTGTGTCTCCACAAACTTCATATGTTGAAACTCTAACCCAAGTGGGATGGTCCTGAGACAAGGCTTTGGGAAATAGCTAGGCCATGAGGGCAGAGACACGAGAACACTTGTTTCTCTTTCTCTCTGATGTGTTAGGATATAGCGAGAACATAGCCATCTAGTCTAGCCCTGCTAGACCAAGATCTGTCACGTTCCTCCTTGATTTTTGGATTTCCCGGCCTTCGGAGCTGTGAGAGGCATTTCGTGTGCTTCAGCTCTGCAGAGTGTGTTATTTTCATTACAGCAGCCTGAATTAAGATGGCAGCATGTTCAAGTTCTTCATTCTGCCCTTAAGATTCTGTGTGATCCAGCCTACTTCTTAGGTTTATTCTGTGCTACTGTAATCCATGCCATTCACAAGCACATGATGCTGTTCGTAGTCTGTGTCCCTTGTCTAGGACTAATCTTCCAGCATTCCCACGCTGGTTCCTTCTTGCCTTTCACATCTCAACTTGAAATTCTTCCTGAAGGCTTTCCCTGATACTCTTTCTGGAAGCCGGCTCTCTCTGGGTTCCCTTTCTCAGAACTCTCTCATGTAATCACTGTATTTGCTTGTTTGATCTTTGTTCCATTGCCAGATTGTATGCCTCAAGAAGGAAATGTGGCAGCCAATTCAAAACACCTGTTGAATGAGTTGCATCCTGAAATGACCTTTCATTAGGACTTGCTATGTTCTATTCTGTGGTCTGGTGGACTTCTCCTCCCCGTTATCCACACACGAGCAAAACAGTGTTATGTAGCACAAGTCTTAAAAGGTCTTATTAATAAAAACAAACCTTGAGCCAGGTATTGGGGTGAATGCTGGAAGATCAAAGAAGCAGAACAAGCCACGTCTAACCTCGCCTTGCCAATTCCTCAGCTGATCCTGTGTCCTCATCCGAATGGATCTCAGCTGAACTGCTGCTAAAAGCCTAAAAGCTTAACAGACTCTAGGTCCTGGTCCTCATGCCTTATATACCTTTCTGCTTTCTGCCATCACGATTAAAGGCATGAGTCACCATGCCTGGCTGTTTCCAATGTGGCTTTGAACTCACAGATCTCTGCCTCCCAAGTGACAGGATTAAAGGCGTGTGCTATCACTGCCTAATCTCTATGTTTAATATTGTGGCTGTTCTGTTCTCTGACCCCAGATAAATTTATTAGGGTGCACAATATTTTGGGGAACACAATATCACTACAGTGTTAGCTTTCTATCACTATAACAAGATACCACAAACAATAAACTTACAAAGAGAGAAGGCTCAGTTTTGGAGGGTGTGGTAGTTTGAATGTAATTGGCCCCATAAACTCATAGGGAGCTATTAGGAGGTGTGGCTTTGTTGGAATAGGTATGGCCTTGTTGGAGGAAGTGTGTCACTGTGGGGACGGGCTTTGAGGTGTCCTATGCTCAAGCTACACCCAGTGTCAGTCCACTTCCTATTGTCTGCCTTCTCCAGAACCACATCTGCTTGCATGCCACCATGATGATAATAGACTGAACTGTTGAACTGTAAGCCACCTCAATTAAATGTTTTCCTTTATCAGAGTTGCTGTGGTCATGTGTCTCTTCATAGCAATAGGAACCTGAACTAAGACAGGGTCCACTCCATATACTGCTGAGCATGTGTGGCAGAGCAAACTCATGCTGTTGTTTGCTTTTGCTCATTTTTGGGGGGGGGCTGCCACCCGGCTCCCAAATAAATCACACATAGAGGCTTATTCTTACTTATAAATTCCCAGTCTTAGCTTGGCTTGTTTCTTGCCAGCTTTCCTTAACTTAAATTATCCCGTCTACCTTTTGCCTCTGGGCTATTCCTGTTCTCTTACTTCTGTAAATCTTACTCTTACTCCGTGTCTTGCTGCGTAGCTGGGTGGCTGGCCCCTGGAGTCCACCTCCTTCCCTGGCTTCTTCTTTTTTCCTCCCAGATTTCCCCTTCTATTTATCTTCTCTCCCTGCCAGCCCCACCTAGCCTTTCTCCTGCCTTCCTATTGGCTATTCAGTTCTTTTTCAGTCCATCAGGTGTTTTAGATAGGCACAGAAACACAGCTTCAGAGAGTTAAACAAATGCAACATAAACAAAAGTAACACACCTTAAAGTAACATTCTGCAACAACTCCACTCAGCTAACAATCCAGGGAGTAAAAGACAGCAAGGGAAGGGATGGGGCCCTAAACCCCCCTTTCCAAGGCCACAGCTCCGGCTTCCTAAAGACCTCACACCAATCTCCCACTCCTGTCCTAAACTTTAACATAGGCTTTAGAGGGACAGTCAAGATCTAGACTACTGAAGCATTGTGCTGTTAGAGGGGAACAAAGACACTAAGAATTCACTTGCCTTCTTCCATGTTTTCTTTTTAATTCTTTATCCCGTTAATCCATTTTTTTCCAGTTATATTCCCCTTCCTCTTGAGTGTTTCTTACCGTAGGTTTAGCTTTCTGAAATGGTAGCTCTGCTTCTAGAACTTTCTCTTGTGTCTTACAGTTCCTAATTAGTATTGCTTTTCCCTCATTCCTTTTTTAGCTCATTCACACCGTGGGTGATGTCATAACTTTGATCTCTCTCTGCCCCCCCATATGTTACATTCCTTGTGAGTTTCCTTAGGAGAACAGAACAAGCCTGGCTTAGATTCTACTCAGGGTTTCTGCTGTTCTTGAAGAACACTTCTGTGTTTTCCACTTGTCCATTCATCCTTCCTAAGGAAAGTTACCAAGATTGGTTAAAAAATACTCTGAAAAATTGGTTCTTCCTTCTATTTTTGATTCCAAGTGGTACACTGTCTTCCCTTTGTATACAGGACTGTATTGTGATTAAATCCTGCCGCCCCTCTGGATGGGGTGGAGTGGACTGAATCTCATCAGGACATGCTCATGTTTTGTAGTTTGAGTCTAATTAGAAATCAATGAACCTCCCAGGAGCCCTTCGACTGAGAGGGAGGTGGATCTGGTACCTAGTGTTTGTCAGTTTGTCATCTTTCCTGCCCTGCCTGGGGCCAGCCATGGAGGGGGGCATGAGCCATGGAGGGGGGCATGAGCCACGGAGGGGGGCATGAGCCATGGAGGGGGGCATGAGCCACGGAGGAGGGCACAAGCCACGGAGGGGGGCATGAGCCACGGAGGAGGGCACAGCTTGTGTTTCTAGGAGTTTGACCTACCACGACTAGTTCTCCTTCCTTCCCACACAACTGCACCTGGTTGCTGGCACTGTCTTCTGCCGAGACAGCTCATCTTTGGTGGGTAGTCACCTGTCCCCTTCCTTCCATGTCACATTCTAAGGAAAAAAATAAGTGTATGCATGTGTATGTGTGTGTGTGTGTGTGTGTGTGTGTGTGTGTGTGTGTGTGTGTGTGTATGTACTTGTCTGCATGTGTCTATGTCTATGCTTCAGAAAAAGAAAGCTAATATATCGACCAAGTTTGGAACTATGAGCATGATCTCGGCATGCGTTCCCATGTGTTAATTTGCTCTTTGTGCACGGCAAGTGTCTAGGTCTTCATGCCGCTTGTTGGTCATGGTTGTATAGCTGTCATTTGAGGCTTTAGACTCATCCTAGTTACCAATTAACACTGTTGTGAAGGATTTCCTTTTTCTCCTTTAGGGAACCACACTGAGCTTTTGTGTTCTTGGCATTTATACTGTTCTACCAACATTTTGGGGGTACCAGCTCCATACCAGGCAGAGCTCTGAGAATGCCAAGTGGTGCCTTCCCATCTTTCAACTCACTAAGACCTATTTGTGTTTTCACTTGGTTTTAATTGGCAAGTTTAATGATACACCTCTAATTCCATTACCCATTGTATCGGCAAGTAATTAATGAGAATGTTAAGTAGCATGGGTAAGAACTGACCCCACAGAACTACATTTGTCATTTTCTCCTGAGCTGACATTTATTCTGTCCTGTTAATTAATTTTCTGTTCACTAGATACATAAATTACAGGTTCCCAGTTTAATGATGGCTTGGTCATATAAGATAAAACCTAAAGTGTTAAATAAATTCGTCTCCTTGGTGACCAAGGTTCACCAGACTTTTCCCTGCTGATTTTTACCCTTGCTGTAGCTAGCTGTCTGTTAAAATGAGCAATGACTGCCTCCATGTTTTTCCGACATCAGGGACTTCAAGTAAGGAGAAGATGAACGAAGGACTTAGGTCTATCATTGTCTAAAGACTGCTTTTGTTTAAAGAGAAAACTGCAAGAGGGATGCTTTTGCCTTTGTTCCTTTGATATATTTACATTCCCTAACTTTTCATGGTAGTTGTCACATAGGTTGACCTGTACCTTCCCAGCCCCCTTTACATGAGTGACCAGACCAGTTAGGCCTCACTTTCAGAGCTGGATATTTGCTGTTAATTAAAACAAGCAGAGAAGGAAATCTTATAAATACTGGGAGAGAGAAATTGATTTTGTAGGATAAATATACTGTCAGCTACTCATCCTCTGATCACCCCGCCCTGACTTCCTTATTTGTAAAAATAAATCGTTTGTTACTTTTCAAGAAAACACCAGCCTGCCCTCCCTTTCAGTCCTAGGGAGCGGAATCCCTTTGTAGCAGGGTTTTTAGGGCACCCCCAGTTTGTTTTTGTTTTAAAATTTAAAAATATTTATGTATGTTTGTGTGTGTGTGTGTGTGTGTGTGTGTGTGTGTGTGTGTGTGTGTGTGTACACGTGTGTGCATGCAGGTGTCTGCAGAGGCCAAAAGAGGACATCAGATCCCCTGGAGCTGGAATTGCAGGAGGTTGTGAGCTGCCTGATCTAGATGCCAGGAAGCAAACTTGGGTCCTCCGGAAGAGCAACAAATAGTCCGAACCTCTGAGACATATCCCAGCCCCAGCCCATGTTTTTTAGATGCTGTCACCTTTGCATGCTTTCAGGGGCTTGCCAGGCTACTGGGTTCCTGAATGTCCCGTGGAAGCTGGAAGATGCTTCTCAGTTTCAGATGCTCCCCAGGGAGTTGAGGGCCCTGGAGGAGAAGCACTTGATGTGAGCCCTCGAGGCTTGCCCAGGAGAGGTTGGACAGTGCTGAGTCAAAGCCAGGACTTACAGGAAGTGTATGTTTTGGGAATCTTCCAAGATGATGGTGCTTGAGTTTCAAAACATATATTCCAGCAGAAGATGGGTTATATAGCTTCTCTGCAGGACCATGAAACCCCAAAGTGCAGTTTCTTCTCTGAGTCACTGATAGCCTGCTTTTTCTTTTTCTTTGTTTTTTTTTTTTTTTTTTTTTTTTTTTATTACACATGTATGCGTGTGGTGTATTTGTGAGTGAATGTGTATTCTCAAGGGTTTGGGTACATCTTTGTGTTTGGGTGCACACGAATGTGTGAAGACCAGAAGTTGACATTGGGTGTCTTTCTTGGTTGCTTCCCACTTCATTTTCTGAGGCAGGGTCTTCCTTAACCCAGTGTCCGCTAATTATGACTAGTCTAGGAGGTCATCTTGTTCCAGAAATCTGCCATCTCTGCCTCATGCGGCTGGATTTCAGCCAGTTGCCATGTTTGCCAGGCTTTCACATGGGTTCTGGGATCCAGACTTTGGTCCTCACACTTGCATAGCAAATGCTTTACCACTGAGATATCTCACCAACCCATTATTTCTCCTATCTTTTTTCTTCTTTCTTTCTTTCTTTCTTTCTTTCTTCTCTCTTCTTCTTTCTTTCTTTCTTTCTTTCTTTCTTTCTTTCTTTCTTCTCTTTCTTTTCTTTCTTATCTTCTTTCTTTTCTTTCTTCTTTCCCTCCTTCCCTGCCTTCCTTCCTCCCTTTTCTCCTTCTGTTCTCTCTTTCTTCTCTCTCTCTCTCTCTCTCTCTCTCTCTCTCTCTCTCTCTCTCTCTCTCTCTCTCTCTCAGAGACTCATTGCTGTGTAGCCTAGGCTGACTTTGAACTCATAATCCTGATGCCTCAATTTTCGGAGCACTGGAATGACAGGCTTGTGCCCCAGGCTTGACTCTTCACTGACGGGGCTCTATTTGAGTATCATGAGGGCTTATTGTACCACTTGGCTTCTGTCTGACAGTTCCTGGAAATGAGGCTTCGCTGTATTGTTGGCTGATGGGGAATGGCATTCTGTGTTTTCCTTTCTCTTCCTCCACCTTTGACAGTGTGTAGAATTGAGTCCCAGAAAGATGAACCTAGTGAGAAGCATTGTGTGTGAGTGTGTCTGTATACACACACAAAACACTTCTCTCTCTCTTTCTGTGTGTGTATGAGAAAATACAGCTTCATTTACCTTTCATGCCTCAAGTTCTCTCAACTGTGTTGATGAGAAACTAAATTAGTGAGATAACTTGAATTGGTTGGAATGAATCCAGAGTGTGGACAAGTGATTCTCAAGCTCCTGTCTGCCTGGGAATTACCTGAACACTTGGGCAGTAGCCTCAGAGGACAGGAATGGGGGGGGGGGGTTTGATAATTTGTATTTCTAACAAGCTTCCAGGAATAGCTGCTGAGAACCATGGTGTAAAGGTTGGAAGGGCTGTGGAGCAAGGACACGACCTGGGGCAGAGAATGTCTTCCTGACTTCTATGCTTTGTTTGCAGAACAGTTGCCTTCTACTGGGTCCCCCAAGTCTTTGCTCCATGCAAGAACATCCCTGGGCTCTTTTCATCCTTATAGGAATACAGGTCCTGCCGGGCGGTGGTAGCACACGCCTTTAATCCCAGCACTCGGGAGGCAGAGACAGGCAGATCTCTTTGAGTTCAAGGCCAGCCTGGGCTACAGAGTGAGTTCCAGGAAAGGCTCCAAAGCTACACAGAGAAACACTGTCTCAAACAAAACAAAACAAAATAAAACAAACAAACAAAAAAAGAATACAGGTCCTGAGGACCCTTGTTTAACATTAATTGCATCTTTAAAAGGCAGTATATCCAATCACAGTCAAAATGTTAGGGTTTTAGCCAGGCCTGGTGGCATACATCTTTAATTTCAGCACTCAGGAGACAGAGGCAGATGGATCTCTATGAGTTCGAGGCCAGACTGGTCTACAGAGTGAGTTCCAGGACAGCAAGGGCTAGGGGAACTCTGTCTTGAAAAACAACCAACAAACAAAAACAACAACAACAAAAAAGTCAGGGCTTCAACACAGTAATAGTGGGGAGCCTTCAGTTCATGGTGCCCTTGTGGTGAGCCCCTCCTGGTAGGAAGGGTCAAAGTTCACAACATGACATTTATGAGGGTTGAGAGGGGAAGTGCTAACTTTTGGTTGTGAACCTGTACATCTTACAATTAAGACCCAAACCGGAGATTAAAATGGGTCTCAGTGGGGGAGATCTAGGAATAAAAAGTCCTATAAGATTGGATTCTAAGAGGTCTGTTCGGCTCTTTGATCTGGTAGCTGTTGTCTGTTGGTGGTAGTTTTACTTTACACATGAAGTTGTGTGAGGTCACCTTTGTTTTTTTTTTTTTTTTTTTTTTTTTTTTGGTTTTTCGAGACAGGGTTTCTCTGTGTAGCTTTGCGCCTTTCCTGGAACTCACTTGGTAGCCCAGGCTGGCCTCGAACTCACAGAGATCCGCCTGGCTCTGCCTCCCGAGTGCTGGGATTAAAGGCGTGCGCCACCACCGCCCGGCTGTGAGGGTCACCTTATGATCTGTGTTTCTCATAACTGAACAGCCCTTCCCAGACTTTTAGAGTCTGGCGCTAGGCCAGAAGTGTCCACTGAGGCAGGCTAACAAAGAGGCTGGGGGAAACAGACCTGACAGAGGAATGAGACAAGACCCCACACAGCCAGAGTCTTTTTTTGCTTTTGGGTGGGTAGTGGCAGGAAATGTACAATGTGTCACTTGTGCTTTGAGACACAACAGTATCTAGTCCTCCCACCAGAGTCCCATACTCAGCAGGTTCTGAATGGCTGCTGTACTCCAGAGATTCCCATTTTATTTGCAAATGTCCAGATGGATGAGTTTGTGTTCTCCAGTGGGATGACTACCTCTGTTACCTGCGTTTCTCACCCCCCCCCCCCCATTGCATGTCATTCAAGGCTCTGCAGGAGATGCCTCATGAGGCTTGATGCTCACCTCCCAGCCTACATCTGCTGCTTCATCTGTCTTCAGTGAGGCAGGCAGACTGGGAGTTAGGGAACTTGGAAGACACATTCCTCTTCTGCATGGCTGTGCCCTTCACTTGGAGGTGGCAGCAGCCCAGGGGCTCACATTAGAAGGACAAGTGGGGCCCTCTGCACCAAGGAGCTGGAAGGACCACAGCAGGCTGTCTCCTCCAGTCCCTTCCTATACTGCCCTGCCAAGGCCTGACCTGCGCTCCCTGCCAAAGTCTCTCTCTCCCCCTTTTGTTTTTCCCCTCCTCCCCCCCCACTATAGAACAGTATGCTAGATGCCCAGCTTCTCTCCGTCACTCAGCTCACTCTCTGCTTTCTTAGGTTCTAAGCAGGCAGGCTAGGGGAATGGTGAAGGTTTGAAAGTTAGGAGCTTTGCAGATAGGCTGACTTTGGGTTTCCGAGGGCTTCCGAAGTACCACAGACTAGGTGGTTTAGGATGACAGAAATGTATTGTTTTACAGTTGTAAAGGCCAGAAGCCCCCAAAATCAAGGTCTCAGTAGAGCCATGTTTTCTCGGCAGGCACCAGCTCTCCTGGCTTCTGGTAATTCCTTGGCTTGCAGCAGCCTGACTTCTCTCTTCCCTTGGTGGTCTGACTGTGTTCATGTCTGTGTTCCAGTTTCTCGTTTGTAAGGTACCAGTCATATTGGATGAGAGGCCCCCACTACCCATAATCTCATCTTAGGTAATCACATCTGCAGTGAGTTTGTGTCTATAATAGTAGCTTTGAATTACTATGAGAAAATGCTTTAGTTATGACCTGACTTGCTGTTTCTAAGGATATGCTTGCAAATAAATACTGTGCTATACTTAAAAAAAAAAACACACTTACTTTCCAGATAGCAAAGGATGGAAATGACATAGTAACTTAGAAAGAAAAAAAAAACAAAGAAAAGAAGAATAGGAGGCAGTAACACATCAGATGTGACTAGTTGGAGGCAGACTCAGAAGGGGTTGGAGTTCAGTAAGTCTGGTTCATGGCTCTTGGGAAGCAAGCTGGAATAAGGTAGCCCAGTCCCTTAGACCTGGTATCTGGGGAATTGAGTCTCCAAGTTGGGAGGGGCAATGAGGGGTGTTCTCTGCCCAGCATCTCTAGAGGAATGAGGGAAGTAGCTTTGGGAACAGAGGAATGTCTAACTGGGAAGTCATCATAATGAAGGCCTCATAGTGTTCCATGGGAGGCTCAGGAGCTGGGAATGTGTTTTAGAATTGTCTCAAATGGAGGCAAAAGACCAGGACTGTATAGCCAAGACCCCCTGCATGAATAGGCATTAGTTATGGGGATGGCTTTCAGGACGTAGGTGTGACCATGGAGGAGCCAACTCTTTTCAGAGGATATGTCCCTCAGTGCTGAAGGTGGCTGTGTGGAGATGAGGCAAGATGTTTGAGCATTCCCATGCTTCTTCATGACTGTGTTCAGCAATAGGAGGCGATTGGTCGCTCACAGAGACCTGGCATCCACTCACTCTTAGTTGAGCCTTAGCTCTGTCTGTGGAGGAGAAAATGGTGCCTTGGAGAGAAGTGATGGGCATTAATGAGTTACAGCCAGTGTGTCCAGGAGCCCCATAGATGAAAGGGCTGCAGGGGTAGGGCCAACTCTCAGCGGCCTCTGCTTTCGTCTGTCTGTCTCAGTGTGTCTTAGTTGGGCTTGATGCCTTGTAGGAGGCCAGCAAGTAAACAGGCTATAGAGTAGGACTTGGGGCAGAGAGTCCGAATGTTGCCAGCAAGAAGTTCCATCTAAGCTGAGAGCTGAAGAATTAGGAGTGGATCATTTAAAAAGGGTGTGGCGAGAGGCTTACCAAGGGCCAGAGGGGTGTGTGTGTGTGTGTGTGTGGTGTGTGTGTGTGTGGTGTGTGTGTTATAAGTGGTTGGTTATAGGTATGAATGAGGCTGGGGAGGGTCAGTGACCTGGAGAGAGAGTATAACAACAGTATGAGGCCAGAGGGAAGGGCAACTGTTGTGAGAAGAAGGGAAGGGAAGGGAAGGGAAGGGAGGAAGACCCCAGTGCTCCTTGGACGAACACAGAAGTGCTGGCAGCATACTGAAGAAGTCTGGGAATAGGAGAGATACCGATGACTTCTCCATTTCATCCAGGTCCAAATTCCTGTCATACATCTGCCTGGGCCCTTTGGAACCTTCACGAAGCACACAGACATTACCTTTGTTGGGTTGCAGGCTACCCCCTTGGGCTATATCTGGTCTCCACCCCCAGGGTCCCATCCTCCATGCTGGGAACCTCTTCTGCATGCTCTTGGACTACATGATTTTCAGTTCCCACTAGCCCATGTTGCCCTCTGCTTGGCAGATTCCAGTTTTCTCTCTGTGCCACATCTTGCACTGCCTACTTTCCTACTCCCATCCTCCAGTTTCCATGGAGATCCCTGCAGTGGCCCTGGTGACCTTTCCAGTGACCTTCTCTGCATGGGTGCTAGTAAACACTTTCTCTTTTGAAATGATTTTTCTCCAGAGTTCCCTTCCCGGTTTTCTTGAATTTTGATTATCTTTCTGATTTCTCTACTTTTGCCTACAGTTTGGCATTTGTTCTGTCTTTTCTTTCTGCTCTTCTGCTGGGACCCTCTGACTGCCCCACCCCACCCCATTAATTCCTATGTGAGGGCTGGACAGAGCGACATGCTGCCAATGAGTTCAGTGGGGCAGAGAGTTATGGGGTGTCACATCTGTGCTAGGCTATGAATGTCTTAATTTCTGCCTTGCCAGCTCCCCACAACTCTCCTTCTCCTCTCCCTCTTCTCTTTCCCCTTCCCATGGCTTTGATGAAGTCAGACACTGGGTTATAGAACCCCAATGACAAGTGGGACATAGCAAGGTAGCCCTCCTCCTAACAGCGAGGACTTGAACCTTGCCAACAGTTGCCCACATGTGCCAGCAACCACTGTGTGAGTCTAGTAACAGATTCCATTCCCATGCAAACTTGCGATAGTGCAGCCCCAGAAGATGCCTTATCTGGAGCCTTCTGAGAGGTTCGGGGGCAAGACCTTGAGGACAGTCTTGTGAGAGACGCTGAAACTGGCATTGATGTCCCAATTGAGTTCTGCCTCAGTCCCTGATCTACAAGGACTTGAAACAAGAAATTCATGTGGTTGCAAGCCTCTGAGTTGTACATCCCCCACTCTCCTTGTCTGTTGTCAAGGCCCCCTCCACAGAACCAAATTCCATTCATCTTCAGAGCATATCATGCAATGTGCAGCTCCCGTGCTCTTTCTTTAAGAAGTGATTTCTGCTTTGCTTGGAACACATTCTTCACCTGATAAATTCTTGCTTGTATTTGTTGCCTTGAGCACATGGTGGCTTGGATTATATAATCATATTTCAATGTTTATTTGTATGCTTATAATTAAAAATTTCTACAACAATAACAATGATTTGGAAGAGCCTTCTTGGTGACACAATACTTACACATACTCAAGACATTTTTAAAAATAAAATTCAGTAAGTATTTGGCTGGAACAGGTCCTGTGGGGATATGAGGATGTCAATAGCCAAATGCATGATTTGGAACCTGGGATGTTCCATTCACACACATTTGCTCTTTGTCTAATTAATTCCTATTTATCTTTTGGTGCTCATCCATTCTGCACCACCCTTTCAACGCATCTTTCCCAGACTCTTGGCATAGGTCAGGTCCAGTTGCATGCATACATAAATGTCTGCCAAGCAAGGCCACATTCTGATGTGTGTGTAGGGGGGGGTGGGGGGTTGGATTTTGACACCTCTTGGTGTTCCTTTTGTTTTGGTTTTGAGACAGTGTCTCACTATGTTGCTATTTAGCCCTGGCTGGTCTGAATGCACAATCCTCCTGCCTCAGTCACCTAAATGCTGGGATTACAAGCGTACAATACCACATCCCATTCTGTTTTAAAAACATAACTTTACCAGTGGACACAATTTAATCCATAGAACTTTATTTTTGCTCATCTGCATTTTAATACTCTTTCAAAGGGTCAATGGTAGACTTTGCAGAGGTACCAAATTTACATTATATTTGAATCTCAGTATGCCCATGAGCATTGTCATGTGGATGCCAATCTGTAAGACAGAGTAAACAGTGTGAGGGCCATACTGAATGTAAGAATGTCTCATTCATTATCCCCCTAAACCCCAGAGATTCTCCCTTCCCTCTCATCCTTAGGAAGATGGTTCTTTAGGCCACAAAAATTCTATGGCTCCTAAATGGGGGTGCCTGTGATCTTGCACTTTAAGGGAATTTGTAGCTGAGATATTGTGGGTGAATGAAGGGTGTTATTGGCATCTATTTAGTGGACACAAGGGATACTATAAGATGCAATAGTGCACAGGGTTGTCCCCCATAAATTTATAATGTTAATATTGCTGCCATTCAGAAGCTCTTCAGTCATGCAGGTGTGTGCCTCAGCATTTTAGAGTAGCGGTAACAAAATGCTTGGCTTGAGTTTGAAACATTCTCGTGTGTGTGTGTGTGTGTGTGTGTGTGTGTGTGTGTGTGTGTGTGTGTTCCTAAGAGGCTCTGACATTCTCCCTCTCTTGCCCCTCTGGCTAGCATTGTGCGGTGAGTTTGAAAATAGAAATCAAGTCAGTATTAACAAAGCCACACAGAGAAGAGTGAGAGTTCCCGTATCCCAACTGCTCCCCACTTTGCCATTAAAGGTTGCAAAATAAGGTTCATGTTCTCAGAATCCAGGGGAGCCCAGGGAAGATGACTGAGATCACAAGTGAGTGGGCAGGAGTGCAATGTCAAAATAAAAGTATGAACTGTGGAGTAGTTGCCTGAAATTTCCCCTTTTCCTTTTCTTTGTGTGTGTGTGCATATGTGTGCATGTGTATATGTCTGTGTGTGTGCAGGTATGTGTACATTGTGTGTGTATATCTCTCTGTGTGTATGTGTGCAGGCATGTGTGTGTGTATTTCTGTGTGTGTGTGTCTGTGTTTGTGTATGTCTCTATGTGTACACAGGAATGTATGTCTATGTGTATGCATGTATGTATGTCTCTGTGTGTGTGTGCAGGAGTGTATGTGTATGTCTGTGTGTTTACATGTGGTTATATGTCTCTGTGTATGTGCACAGGCATGTGTGCTTTTATGTCTATGTGTGTATGTATGTGGGTGGGTGTGTGTGTTTATATGTGTGTCTGTGTATGTATGTATGTATGTATGTCAGTGTGTGTATGTCTCTGTGCATGTGTGTGCTCACATGCATGCATGTGAGTATATTTGTGTATGCCTCTGTGTGTGTGTGTGTGTGTGTGTGTGTGTGTGTGTGTGTGTGTGTGTGCTGGAATTACACTTGGACCTCATGCATCCCAGGCAAGTGCTCTGCCTCTGAGCTATTGTGGTGGTTTGAACGGCTCCCAAAGGGAGTGGCACTATTAGGAGATATGACTTTTTTGGGGGAAATGTGTCACTGTGGGGCCAGCCTTGAGGTCTCTTTTGCTCAAGCTTCCCTCAGTGTGACTGTCAGTTGACTTCCTGTCAACTCTCAGCTCCAGCACCATGTCTGCCTGCACACTGCTATGCTCCCTATCATGATGATAATGGACTGAACCTCTGAAACTGTGAGCTGCCACCCCAATTAAATGTTTCCTTTATAAAAGTTGCCGTGGTCACGGTGTCTCTTCACAGCAATTAAAAACCCTATCTCTCCAGTCCTCTTTTTTTTCTAATCAACTTATATTCAGCTTTAAAAAGTCAGCAAGTAATCATTATTTCTTACATGCTATGAATGCTTTTCAAACATCTGTCCCAGGAAGGCCAAGCCCTTTAAGCCAAGACTGGTCCTGGATATGCCCCAGTTTGAGATTTTTGAGATTGGGTTTGATTGAGGAAAGTATGCTCTGTCTCTGTTCTTTATGGCTTCTCACTTTGTCCTGAGTGTCCGCAGGCAAATGTTTATTGTCCTTTCCTCTTCGACTGAGGTGTAGATCCCTGTAATCTGGCTGAAATGAATCTCTTGATGCTGTTTTACTTTTAACCTGAATCTTCTGCTTGCCTGGGTCAATAAACACTCCATTAGTGGAAGTCCCTGATCACTTATCAAATTAATTTTATACCAGTAGGGCCTCTCATTCCAGCTCATGTTTTCTGATATTTTCTGTCTGTGCATTGTTTCCTTTTTGAGGTGGTCAAGGAACTTAGCAACATTTTGTTCTACAGGCTGGGTAAGGAAAGCCTACAGCATCAGTTGTCATATACTCTCAGGGCCTCAATAAAAGGGGCCATATTTTAGGGAAGGAGAGGAACATTATATTTCAAAATAGAGATACTAGAAAATGCCTGATTTTTTTTTATTTTTTATTTTTTTTGGTTTTTCGAGACAGGGTTTCTCTGTGTAGCTTTGCGCCTTTCCTGGAACTCGCTTTGGAGACCAGGCTGGCCTCGAACTCACAGAGATCCGCCTGGCTCTGCCTCCCGAGTGCTGGGATTAAAGGCGTGTGCCACCACCGACCGGCGATTTTTTTAAAAAAAATCTCTTTTTCTTTATTTTTTTGAAACAGGGTCTCCCTATGTAGTTCTGGCTGGCCTGAAACTTACTACGTAGACCAGGCTGACCCCAAACTCACAGAGATCCACCTGTCTCTATTTCCTAATTGCTGGAACTAAAGGTGTGCATCAGTACAGCCAGCACTATTTTTCTTGATAATTGTCATAAAGCCACCCGGATTAAAAACTGTGCAGTATCTCCTCACTGAGAGCAGACAATGCCTTCTCTGGCTCTATTTCCCCTGTGTCAGTCATTGTCAAATGCTACATAACAAAAACAACCTCAGTGGTTACAGTAGTCTGCAACTGTTCTCCCTTTCTTCCTCTATGCCTGCCCCATCCGCAAGCATGTTAGCCAAGATTTATCTGCACTGGCTGGGCTGGACCCAGGCTGCAGGTTCTGTCCAGGTCCACTGCAACAGCCTCAGTTTTGCTGTGCCTATGGCATGGCTGTCGCTAAGGCATACTTTCTGCATGACCATGGCAGAAGTAGAAGGTGAAATCTCATTGACCCAAAACAAGTTCTGTGGTGAAACTCAAGCCCCAATTTTTCATTGATTTGGGAAACATTCCTCTCAAAGTTAGTTGCTGAACACAATCACAATAATTTTATTATCTGCCATAGTTTCTGATGGTCAGGAATTCAGGAAGGGGCTCAGCGAGGTGGTCCCAACTCAAGATTTCTCCTGGAGCCATAGTCCAATGGTGGCTACAGCTGGCACATCAGGGGATGGGCCAGATTTTTCTGTCTTCATTTTTTTTATGGTTTTTCTGTGTGGGCTAGTTGGAGTTTCCAAACAGCTTGGTGGATTTAGAATTGTCACCCTGTACACAGGCACACACAGTTGTTGCCAGAGAACCAAATGGAAGGCACCTATATTTTACAATGAGCCTTGGAAGTCACACAGCATCACTTCTTCCATGTATGTTGGAGCAATTATAAACTTTCCCAATTTCAATGGGAAGGAATGTGGATCCCGACTCTCAGAGGGATAGGTGAGTCACATGATAAAAAACACATAAGGGGCCTGCCATCATGGGACAGAGATGTATTCTCTGACCACAGTTTGGAGAGGCGAGTGCATATAGGCTAAACCTGCCCTCAGAGTCATGGGCCTTTGCACTTTATATGGGGCCATGAACACTGAAGCACAAAAATGTATGTTAGGTAACTGCTTTTAGGCTGGCTGCCCAGAAACTGGCTCAGAAATGGAGCCTGGGGAAGGTTTTGTATTGAGGGGTTTCTATAATGAAAACTTTATAGCAACGTGGGGGAAGCAGCCAAAGATTGGGGAGAAACTAGGTAATACTGGAGGCTTAGTTCCATGAGGAGTCACAAGTGTCACTGGTGGGGAACACCTGAGATACTTCTCAGGTATTTCTAGGTAAGGTGGCTCCTGTCAGATTAGGAGACTCCTCCAGAGTAGGGTGTAAGTGTGAGGTACAGGTAGCCAAGAGCAGCTGCAGCAGAAGGAAGAGCGTGCTATGGCTTTAGTGTGATTCATGTGTGCCCCCAAAGGTTTATGTGCAAAGGATTGGTACCCAGGGTGGCAGTATTGTCCTTCTTTAAAAGGTAATGTCTTAGTTACTTTCCTTTGCTATAAAGAGACACTATGACCAAGGCAACTTATAAAAGAAAACATTTAATTGGAGGCTTGCTTACAGCAGCATCTCTATCTCCACACAATGTAGCAGCATCCCTACCTCCACACAATGTAGCAGCATCCCTGCTTCCTTGTGATGTAGCAGCATCCCTGCTTCCTTGTGATGTAGCAGCATCCCTACTTCCTTGTGATGTAGCAGTATTCCTACCTTCCATGATGCTCATTGTCATGGCCTCTTGATGACTAGACAACTCAGTTTCTTTGCCCATTTTTAAAATGAGGAGCTTAAAGTAACTGTCTTGGTTACTTTTCTCATTCCTGAGACAGAACACCTGAAAGAAACATCTTAAGAGAGGAAGGCTTTCTTTTAGCTCGTGATTCAGGGGATGCAGTCTGCCATGATGGTAAGAATGGCTTGTGGCATGGCACCAAGAATGTGAAGTAGCTGGTTACATAACATTAGTTGCCAGAAAGCAGGGAGTTCAGACCAAATGAGAGGGCCTGGCTGTAACCCTCCATGTCTATCCCCCAGCAGCCCACTTTCTCTAGCTAGGCCTCCCAAAGGTTTCACAGTCTCACAAAAGAGTGCCACTACCTGGGGACCAAATGTGAGCCTATGGAGAACATTCAATACTCCAGCTACAACAGAAACCAGGCAAGGCAGCTTTAATTCTCATTTTAATTTGAGAAAGCCACTATGGTCCACAGCAGTAGCATCTTTAGACCTTTGGAGGCTAAAGCACTGTGTGTGAGAAACACACATATCCCATATGACACCAGGGACAGTTGTTAAGTGGGCTCATATTTCTTTGGCTCTCAACTTTGGTTCTCAAGCCAATGTGTTCTCTTAGAGAACCAATGCTCTTAAAGGCTCTTGATTTAAAGTCTGTATTGCCTCCCAAAGGATGTGCTTCATCTGTGCTGGATTTTATGTTCAAGCTTGTACTTAGCCATGATTTTAAGAGACTATTCCCATGCCTTGTTAAGCCAGCAGCAGCAGAAGCAGCAGAGTGGTACTGTAAGTAGTAGGACTGTTGCTCACTTAGTTGAGGACTACCCACGGGTACCTTTTTTGCTATAATATGGATTTCTCTGTCTGAAGTAAATTCAGTGTGTGTGTGTGGGGGGGGGGGGTTGGGGTGGAGTGGGGAGCAAACTTACAGTATACTAGTCAATTGGAGCCCTTGGATAGTAGTGGCATCTGAGGCCTAAAAATTGGGAGGGAAGATAAATTCATGTCTGGAATATTCATCAATCCGAATTAGGACGAAATACTGCCCTTTACAGGGTAAAAAAACCAGTCATATTGTCATCAAGCTGGTTGGTGTCACTTAAGGATAGCACCAGACCAAAGACTCAGAGTGGCCTTTGTTGCTGTCGGGTAGAACTTGCACCTGCAGCTACAGGAGCTGAGTTGCCTAAGAAGGTAGAAACCTGTACTCCCATATCCATGGGAACCTCTTCCTGTAACCCTAACTGCTCCATCTATGAGCCCATTGCATCAGCACTGGATGGCCAATGACAGCTATCTGTTTCCCATGTGAATGTTGATACTACTTCCTTCATAGTCAGTGCCCACCAGTAGGCACATTTGCACAATATAGAGGTCCTCTGATTTTGAGCCAAAGACATGTCCACACAACTCTTTGCAGACTTGCTTGTGCCAAAGTCACCAGACAAGCCTTTCTCCACTGCCCATGAGTCTGTAGTTGTACCCTTGCCATGGGCTACTTTCCACATACAGTGATGATCAGGCATGGCATTGGGTGTCTATTTTCTGCTCACACCAGTTCAACCAGCTGACACATACATCTTCAAACCCACTCTGAGGCATTCCCCTCCTCTATCAGTTGAGCATGGGAAATTCCCCAGTGAGGTCACAGTTGTGATCTGAGTGGGAAGGGTTGCTGTAACAGCAGAGAGCAGCATGGTAGAGGTGGACCTTGGCTGCCTTCTCTTGCAAGTCATGTGCCCTTCAGCCCTGCTGTGGGAAGTCTGGAATGTACAGCTTATGCTTTGTGATGGATTGTTGTGGACCCTCCCACCATCATGACTTTGTGGGTAGATTAGCTCAACATTTGTAGCTCTACTTAAAGTGTGTGGCCCCTAATAGATCAAACCACACTCTAGTAGATGGCCCCCACATCCATGAATATATGTGTGACACAAACTGGTCTTGGTGGGTTATAAAAAATTAGAGGACGTGAGTAGGGAGGTGGGGGGGTAGAGCAGGGAGGAGTTGGAGGGAAAGAGTTGGGGGTGATTATGATCAAAGTACATTGTATGCATGTATAAAATACTCAAAGAACTAACAAGAATATATTAAAATAGTTGTAGCCATGTCCGTTTAGTCATGCGCTGTCTCACATGGTCAGTGTCCACAAGGTGGCCCAGAAGCCACCAGCAGCTCTTTTAGTGGTTTAGCATTCTCTGCTGAAGACCTCACAGGCTTTGCTCCAGAATCCTGGGGGTACGTCTTGAAATTCTCCATGTGGAGCATCTCCAGGGGCCCCCAGAACACCTTTATCTAGCAAAGCTTCTGTCCCTGCCTCAGGCTATATGGCCAAATGGCAGGGTCTGGACCTGCTGCAGGATCAGCATGTTCTGAGCCCTACTCAAAGCAGGAGTCCTTTATGCTGCCCCCCTTTTTAAATTAACAAATGCTGTGTTCAGAAAGCTTGAGTCATTTCAAGGTCTCAGGGCAGGTAAGTGGTGGCTGGGAGGCTCAGTGTGCCCCTACTGCTGCACTGTGCTGCCCCCCACAGCCAGCCACATCTAGTTCTGGGATGTTGAAAAAGAGAATCACCTGTGGTTGGTTGCAGGTGGGGGAACTGGCTTACCCTAGCAATGCCAGATGTAGATCAGTTTTGGCTTCTTAAATTAGGTTGTGACTCAGGTGCCTGTGTTACTCAAGGACAGGCATTGGCACTGTGTCCTGGCCTGACTCAGTGAGTGATTCAGATGAGAACTGGCCAAATTGAGGAGGATTTTTGGATGGTACATAACCTTTTAGGTATTCATCCTATCTCAGCTATGAATAGACTTGGGCCACAATCAAACCCCCCTGGACTCCTCCTCCTCCTCAAGTGCTTCAAGTCTTCCCTCTGTGTCCAGTCTAGACAATGGGCATCATTGCAGCGTGGACTTTCCTTCCTTTTGTCCCGTTTGTCCTTGGCTCACAGAGCTCCTCCAGATGCCTTTGTATTAACTGGAACACTAGGAGGAGGTTGGCTCTTAGAGGTCTATTCACATGCCTAAGCTATTTATGTGGGAACCAAGATCTGACTCCTAGTGGTTTGACTCTGCTGCATCGGACTGAACCATACTAAATATGTTTTATGTTTATTGACAATTATTGATGATAAACTTACACCTCCTTGTTTAGCAGTGTCTTAGAAAATTGAAAACTTCCTAGAGATTGTATCAGTATTAATATAGTATTAATTTTGCTTTTTAGTCTACTTCATTTGATAAAAATGAACATTTAATTATTATTGTGATGATTACTCTGGCCAAACTTTGTTTTTGTGGGCCTTAGGATGCATCTTTCAACTTTTGTTTATAGGACTTATGGACTGGTGGGAGGTAGGTTTTTGGGAAGTATGGTAAAATACAACCTAATGTTACTGAGTGAAGGAAAGGGAAAATTAGTCATCAATGGTAGAATAATTCATTTTACTGCCAAATGCATATTTATGTTTTTTTTATAAAATAGGCATATACTTTGATTAAAAAATAAAAAATTAGATTCCTCCTTCCAAAGATCTTTTAGACCCAAGCAATTTTCTCCCCATCTTCCCTGAGCATAGAGGAAGGAGTTGGAAGAACTTATGTAGAGGCACGAGAAACCAAAGTTGGAGCACCTTCCAGTTTTTCCTCCTCTATGGTTCATATTGTAGCTTCAGTAATTTCTTTCCAATGCTGGTCCAAACCCATACATACTTGTTTCAGTTTCTTTTCTATTGCGATGAAGAGACACCATAAAAAAGGCTACTTATAAAAGAAAATATTTAATTGAGGACTTGTTTACAGTTTCAGAGGATGATTCCATGACTTTCGTGGGGAGCATGGCAGTAGGCAGGCAGGCATGACGCTAGAGCAGTAGCTGAGAGCTTACATCTGATTCATAAGCAGAAAGCAACGAGAGAGAGAGAGGCTGGGACTCAAAGCCGACCTTCAGTGAGATACCTACTCCAACAAGGCTGTACCTCCTAGTCCTCCTTAAATAGTCCGTCAACTGGAAAACCAAATATTCAAATATGTAAGTCTATGTGGGGCATTCTCATTCAAACCATCACAATACTTAGAATCAAACAAAATTTAAAAGTGAATTTCAAATTCCATGTTTAAATTACAGGCCTATGGACTCATACCTCCTTTCTAATTTTTTTAAAATTTTTATTTATGTGAATGTATATATGTGTGTGGGTTTGTGCACATGTGTGCAGGTGACCTTGGAGGCCAGAAAGGGGCATCGGATCCCCTGGAGCTGGAGTTACAGGTGGCTATGAGCCTTCCAATGTGGGTGCTAGAAACTGAATTCCACTCCTGTGCAGGAGCAGCAAGCACTTAGAACCATGGAGCCACCTCTTAGCCCCTCAGACCTCCTTTTATTTCCGTCAGTGTTTGAGTTGTTCTTTCCACTCTCTGTTGCCAGAGTGGTTGCTTTTGCATTCTCAGAGGAGAGTGGGGGAGGCCTTAGCCCACTTCAGTCGCACACCTCTTTGGTGTATTCATCAGGCTTCTGCATCACTGTGACCAAAATACCTGAGAGAAGAATTGAAAGGAAAAGGGTTACTTGAGCTAATGTTTTCAGAGGTCTTGGCACATGGTTGCTTGGCCCCATGCACTAGGGTGGAACATGATGGGGGCAGGGGCATTCAGAGGAAGGGCCTCTTCACCTCACTGCAAACAGGAATCGAGGAGATGGGGAGAGAGTGACAGAAAGGGCCACAGGGATGTTACCCCTAAGCACTTTCTCCCAGTGACATACTTCCTCCAGTGAAGTCCCACCTCCTGTTTATTTCCAGAACCTCCCAAAATAGCACCACCATCGAGGGGCCTAGGCTCTAACACATGAGGCTGAGGGACATTTCATACTCCATACTATATGGGGACAAGACAGTGAGTCACACTGTTTGGATCATCTGATATTTGGATTAATTTGTAGGGCTGTTCTATTGGAGTGCCTAATCAGGAATAGACTGGAATAGACTCACAGGCAGAATGCACTTTCTGTGGTTGCTGTTTCTGAAAGTTCTCAGGATAAGGGGTGTTAGATCAGCCAAAGTTTCTCTTAAGAGTTTACAGTCCTCTGTACCATTGCATTACTAATCCTGAGGTTACACAAAATAGACAGAGGGTCTCAGGTGTACATTGGGACCATGCCATCTACTACAGCCCTGTCGTCTTTCCCTAAAGGGAGTGCACTAGGCTTCCATAGCCAGGCTTCAACAGGTGCAAAATATTCTGGGTTTGAAAGCATCTAGTGGATGCTTTCACTGTTCATCTTCTCTGGTCTGTGACCATTTCCCACAGGACCTGTGAGTGAACCAGGAAGTAATTGGTAACAGAGCCTGGTGGTGTTAGCAGCTGAATGGTAATGACTTCCCTGATGAACCCTGCCTCTGCCATTGCTTACAGCTTCTGTGGGAAGGAACTCCTGGCTACCAGTCTGCCTCATTTAAGAGGGAGAAGAAGGTCCAGAAGGCCTCCCATCTCTTTTGACTATAGAAGGTTTCCAGAATTTTTCTTCAGTTTCCATATCTTCATCCAAAACACATGAATTCCTGGAGGCCCTTTTCTAACCAGATTAACTCTCAAGTCATTCCTGTGTCCTCTGTCTCACACAGTGATTGTATTCCTCTGTCCATTTGCAACTTTAATTATGAGTTTCCTTGATGGGCTTCCCTCCTGGTTAACTTCTCCTGGTAACTCATTAAACCTCTGAGTCACACATTCATTATTATAGAGAGGACAAAAATGAAAGAACACAAAGGAGCCGAGCCCTGGGAGAAACTTGGGGGCGGACTACTGTGGTTAAGCATAGCTGATCATCTGGAGGCCTTAGTTGCCTCTCGTCCCCTTTTAGGACGTTGGACCTACAGGGTGCTGTACATAATGCACTGAGGTCGTTGGCTGCGGTTGGGTCTAATGGGACTCTTTGCTTGTTGTAGAATACCAGCTTACAGTTCTGGTGAAAGTACATTCCTCCTACCTAATTGTGTCCTCTGAGCCTGCATGGTCTTCAAACAAGGATGAAGCATCTCATTAAAGAGGATTCCCAATCTTAATTTTGTCCCTCAAAGAACATGAAAGGAAACAATTCATAACCCACAGAGGCTTGTAATACTTTCTATTCTTCTCACTGTGATTTTCCCCCAACTCCCCACCTCCACTCTCCCCAGTTCACCAAGCATTCTTCCTTTCCTCACTCCCTCCTCAAGATTAGTATTTCACTTTATTGGCATCAGACACCCCTTTGAAAGGTAAGGTTCCTGGTACCACCTGACTGATTTGTTGTTGTGAAGATTAATAGAGCTAAAACATGCCAGTACCACCCACCTGGTGCCTGGAACATTTTAAATCTCCCAAAGGTTAGCTATTATAATGTTCAATTCTGTCTCCCTGGCCTCCGTTTTTATTTTCACTCTCAGTGGAAACACTGGAGGAAAAAAAGTCTGAAAGCTGAGAAATTAGATCCTAAACAATAGTAACAATAGGTATCATTTACTGAGTGTGACTTATGTCCTGAGCCTGGCATGCATTATCTCTTTCATTCCTGCCACAGCCCTGAGGGATAGATAGTGTTATCATCCACTTTCACAAACGAGGAAACTCAGACTTAAGAGAGATGAAGCAACATGCCGGAGGCCACAGAGCTGGCAAGTGGTGGAGCTGAGCCTGCCTGACTCCCAAGACCTTGGCTTAATAGCCTTGCAAAAGTCTGAAAACCAAATGCTCTTGGTGTGCATTTATGACTCCTGTGAGCTATGAGCCCCTGCTCAGAGACTTTGGGCCCCTGATGACAAGTGGCCTGTTAGTAGAAAGAGCTGCCCTGGCAGAGCCAGCCTGTCAACTGGCCAGGGTGAAGTCACCTGGCCTGCACTGAAGCAAACCTTCTGATGGCCTCCTTGATTTTTTAGTCAGAGACAGGGAGAAATGGATTCTTCTGCAAAGGTTGCCATTTATTTCTTGATTATTTAATAATCAAGTTAAAAATGTATGCTGCCTCCTTGGTTGGCAAAATAAAGGCTCTCTGCACCTTAATGTGTGCTTAGAACAACTAATGAGTTCTTAGGGATCCATCATTGACTCTAGAAGTAGAAGTCAGGATACGTGGAGTCAGTGAATGTAGGTTTGCCAAGATCTTCTCCCTGAAAAGAAACCTCCACATAGTTCACACCCCCAGAGCCTTATCAGTCCTGGGGAGTTTGAGGATGAGCTGATGTCCAGCATGGAATACTTGGCACATAGCCTTGTCCTCCAGATGTCCTGAGACTACGGCCACGTGTGGTCCTTGTACATGTGTCCACTGGGAACACTGCATCTGCGGGGCAAATTTCTGGATAAAGTCACAGCTCTACAAATGGTTCCTTGCACCCTGAGTCAGACCAGCACAATCCTGGATTCCCAAGCATGAGAGCAAGAGGGGCGGTCACAGCCTGGGCTGCTCTGATGGTGCCTCTTTTGTGCTCACAGGAGTCACATTTCATTGTTAATAGTGACAGCTCATTGCTATTCACCTTCCTCCTCCTAGCCCTTTCTTCTTCCCCCTGACATCCTATTTCTTCTTCTTTCTCCTCCTTCTCTTCTTCTTCTCCTCCTCCTCCTCCTTCTTTCTCCTCCTCCTCCCCTCCTCCTCTCCTCTTCCCCTCCTCCTCTCCTCCTCCCCTCCTCCTCTTTCTCCTCCCCTCCTCCTCCTCTTTCTGCTTTTATTCATCTTCCTCTGCTTTTTTTTTTAACTATGAAAATATGAACAGCAAGAGAATGTCAAGATTTGGTAGGTTCTTAACTCCTTAATTCAATCATTTATAAAGCATGCAGTCTAAACTGAGCCTGAGGTGGAGGTTATAAAAGTAAATAAGACATAACTCCTGTTGAATGTGTACATTTAGGAGTACTGCAAGTATATATATCTGGGCTGGATATCATTTTAAATGTTCCACACAGGCCATGTGTTGAAACCTTGGTCTGTAGTATAGCAATGTTGAAGTGATAGGACATTTGAGAGGAGGTGAGACCTTAGTTATGCCAGTGCAGGTCTGTATCTCAGTACTCAGAAGATAGAGGCTGAAATATGAGGAGTTCAAGGCCAGCTTTGGCTGTATAGTGAGTAAAAGGCCATCCTGGACTACAGTGGAATCTTGTCTCAAAAACTCAAAGGGGGAAAAAAGAGGTGTGGCCTAGTGAGAAGCTATTTGGTCTCTGGAGACACAACCTCAGAAGGGATTAATATAGTTCTTCTCTTGGGACCCAGCTTGCTTCTAGATTTCTGTCTTGTGGTCCTTTTATCTCACCAGTAATGTCATCCACCATGACATTAATGTCTTCATCAGAGCCAAGCAGAAGCTGACACAGTGTCTTTGAACCTCCAGAGCTATGAGCTAAATAGACGATGTTTTCTCTGTAAATTGTCTGGCATTGAGTATTTTGTTATGGAAGCACAAGACGACTAATAAAAAAAGAGAGACAAAAATGTGACACATACAATGAGCAGCATGTTCCAAGCACTTTCTTGCATCTGGTGCTCTGTTGAGTCACTCTGAACTGGATCATCTCAATTCTCAGAGCAGCATTCTACTGGAACCCAGCCATCTCATCTGCTTACACATGTGGCCAATGCCAAGAGAGAATAAATAATTGTCCCAACATCATACTGTGAGCATGCCACTGTTCACGGTGTGGCTGCTTCCTACTTAGTCATAGCATTCTGTGACAGGTGGCACAAAAGAAGGGTCAGGAAGATGTGAGAGATTTGGATCTAGTCTGAAGCAGTGAGGGAAGATGGTTGCAAGTGTTAGAATATTGTGAGCAGAGACAGAGGTGGAGGTTCCAGGTGTTTCCAGCTTAAGATACTGGGGATGGGTGGTATGAAGATGATGGCAGAAGAATCTAGAAAGACATCTGGGCTATTCCCCCACTGCATAAATCTTTGAATTCTGGGAATATAAACGATGGGCTATTTCTTCTTCTTACTCTTTTATTTATTTTCCACATTGTCTTCAATGAATTTACATGTGTACATGTTTTACACATGTGTGTATGCATATACATATGAAAGGATATGTGTGTTGGAGAAGTGTTAAGTTTCAGTGCGGATGGAGGAGTCTAGGGGGGAGGGTTGTTTATCATAGCAGCAGAGAAGAGACTAAGACACCCTATTTCCAGGGATCCCTGAATCCCAAAGTTTGTCTCTCCAGCCCATGAAGACTATCAGAGTCTCTGGGCTATTGATTTCTACTTGGTCTTAACGACTGCAGTGTCCAGCATCAAGTACACTGAGTGAAGAGTATGACTCTGACCAGGGTTTCCATTCAGTGGATATTTCTGCTCTGGACTCAGACTCCCAAGTGCTGGGTGTCTTGGTTGTTCCCAGTGTCTTCAAGCATCTGGCTTGTGTGAGTGTGTACGGGTGGTTGCGTGCAGGGGTTTGTCTGTGTCTAAATATGCTTTCTGCAGGAGGGTTAATCTGATAGCAGCTATTCCATCATAGGTGAAATTGTGAGTATCTCTCTACATTCTAAATAATTCTTTGAGGGACATTTCAATAATGCCCTCATTCTTTCAGCATTTACTTGGCTTACCTTTATGGTTCAGGACTTTGATATGTCTATCTATATCCTCTAAGTAAGTAACAAGAGAAAAATAAAAAAACTTTCAATGAAATCAGTAACAGAAACTAGGGACTGGATTCTAATAGCTATTCCTCTTTTTCTCCATGTTGTGTGAGTCAAGTATGTAGTGTCTTCAGCAACAGGGTCTTACCATCAAGTTCTGGAGGGCAACCAAGACCAGTGGCAATAGCCTATAATGTCTAGGGTTGTGACCAATAGCTTGAAAAGTGGCGTCCCATACCTGGTACTGAAATTTGTATTTAATAGTCCATGTTGTCTAGGAGAAACTCTGTTCCCCAGCATTATGGGGGTAACTTGATCAAACTCCTTTAATATATGAAAGTATTTTAGGAAGC
Organism: Peromyscus californicus insignis; assembly: GCF_007827085.1. Classification (NCBI taxonomy): domain Eukaryota; kingdom Metazoa; phylum Chordata; class Mammalia; order Rodentia; family Cricetidae; genus Peromyscus; species Peromyscus californicus. Next base: position 33,731,348 of record NW_026294573.1, on the reverse strand, counting down.
TTTTACAGTATTAGGTTTCTTTATGGCCTTTTTTCAAACATCTTTAGCGTTAGTTACCCCTCCCCATATGCACTCCTCTGCCCTGCCCTTCCATCCCCTACCCCAATTTAACCCTTCCTGTTCCATTATTCTCCTTTACCCTTTTATACCACCTGCATTCTATTCCCCCTACCCTTGAAATTCCCAACCCCACCATGACCCTAGCTTCTTGCCTTACTAGCTTCCTGCCTTTTATGGTTACTCCAAGTGAAACACACATATCTAAAGACTGAAAGCTAAGATTCACATATGAGAGAGAATAGGCAATGCTTGTCTTTCTGGGTTTGTGCTACCTCTCTCAAAATGATTCTTTCCAGCTCCATCTATTTACCTGTAAATTTTGTTCTTTACAGCGGACTAATAATCCATCATATAAATGTACCACATGTTCATTATCCATTTGTCAGATGATGGACATCTAGGCTATTTCCATGTCTTGGCCATTAGTGAATAGAGCAGCAATGAGCATGAGTGAGCAAGCATATCTATAATATCCCAGGAAATAAATAACCCATTCCAGAGCACTTAATCAGTTTATTTTTAGGGTAAATTTAGGTTTACAACATTTGGCCTGAAAGTGTAGAACATCCCACATTCTCCCCTCCTCTTATGAATTCCTCTATTATTTCTAGCACACATTACTAGGGTACAAAGGACAGAATCAAAATTGAATCAAAGGGAGGAATTTCCTAAGGAATTTCTTTTCCTCACCTGTAGCCCACAGTGAAGATCTTCCCCCGTCCTTGAAATGGAGGGAAAGACCTGACAGGACAGAGAATTCTACTCAGAAACGTACGTGTGAACACTGTGGATCAATACCACACAGCAGAATCATAGGAAGACCTTTTCAGTTAATTTGTGTCTAACTCTTGGTTCTCCAAAGCCCAAGGTGCAAGGAAGTCCCAGGGCAGAAGGCTTATGCTGCAGATAATCTTGGGTAAGGGAGAGTGGGTAAGTTTCATGTGTTAGGCAAACAGCCAAGTCTCTCCCCCAGGTGATATTAATGACCCTTAGGAGCGGTCAGCCTTGGTTAAATCTCCTGCACCAATAAAAGGAGTCAGCCATAGAAGGTGTTCTCAAATAGCTGGCTTTCCTTTTTTAACTTTTTTAGTGGTAAAATATACATGATACAAATTGATTCTTTCAACCATTTCTAAGTGTATAACTCAGTAATATTGAATACATTCATATTGGGTAGTGTTTGAGGTTTGCTTCTGTTGCTGTGATAAAACATCCTGACCAAACATAATGTAGAGAAAGGGGGTTTATTTAAGCTCATAGTTTCAGGCAACAGTCCATCACTGCAGAGAAGTTACAGCTTCTTCTCAAGCAGCAGGAGCTGGAGACAACTGGTCATATCATCCTCACAGTCAAGAGCAGAGGGAGAATGAATGCAAACATGCTCCACTTGCTTGTTTGCTTGTGCTCAGCTGCATTTCTCTACTCTTATACAATCCATGACGCCCTGCCTGGAGAATGGTGCCATTCATAGTGGGCTAGGTCTTCCCACATCAATTAGCTTAGTTAAGACAATCCATACATTAAGATATGTCCACAGGCCAACCCAATGTAGACAATCCCTCATTAAGTCTCTTTCCCTAGGTGATTCTAGGTTGTGTCAAGTTAACAATTTAAGCTTATTATAACCAGTCTATCAGCATCCATCTCCAGAACCATTTCTACTTTGCAAAATTGAAACTTGGTAGCTATTTACTAATAACTCTTTATGTTCTTCCATTCCTCAACCACCATTCAACTTTCTGTTTCTATGATTTGACTACTCTATGCCCCTGCTGGAGATGGGATAATATGGTATGTGTTCTATTATGACTGACTTGTTTCACTTAACAGAGTGCCTGTGTTATATATCAGAATGTCATTCCTCTGTCATGCTAATGATAGCCCATTGTAGTTAGAGGTCATATATTTTCCCCATCCATTCACCTTCTATTCATGGGCATTGAATTGCTTTGCTTTGTCTTTTTTTTAATAACCAGAAAGTTACACTTTTAAGTCTGAGAATGTAGATCAGTGGTAGAGTGCTTGGTTAGCATGTAAAAAACCTTGGGTTCAATCCTGAGCACCTTGCAAGAGCATTTTAAAGTCAGATATTTATATTAGCCAAGAACTTTAGCTTCCTTAAATTCTTCAGAATAAATATTAAATTTCTATTCCATAACCTTTAGTTCAGAATTATTGCCGGGCAGTGGTGGCATATGCCTTTAATCCCAGCACTCGAGAGGCAGAGCCAGGCGGATCTCTGTGAGTTTGAGGCCAGCCTGGGCTACAGAGTGAGTTCCAGGAAAGGTGCAAAGCTGCACAGAGAAATCCTGTCTCAAAAAACCAAAAAAAAAAAAAAAAAAAAAAAGAATTATTACCTGTTGTTGTTCTGGTAACCCAAGAGGTTAAGCAGAATAGGTTTCCAAAACATATCAGAGGAATATCCATCTCAAAGATTCATAGCCTAACTGGAGAAACAAATTGGTACCAGATGATATTAATAGCTCATGTGTGAGGATGCGGGAGGGGTGTCTGGAAGTAAGGTTGCATGTCTGTCTGGGGCAGGTTCCAGTAGGGAGGATCCAGTAGGGAGGTGGTGGGAAACACTTTAAGATTTCACATCGCTTTGGTATAGATAGATTACTTTCTTTACTATTAAATTTCAGTTTTAACTTTATAATGCATTTACATGCTTTCAATGATAAAACAACAAAATTTGGTATATCCAGACAGATCTAGTTTCCATGCTAAGCCCCTCCCTATCATGTTCTTTCTTCTATAGATAGCTCCTTTTTGTTGGATTTTGTCTCATTTTCATTCCTTTTTGAAAATACAAGTAGATATGTGTATGTATTCACCTTCCTTTTTAAAATCAAAGCTAGTGCGTGATGCACACTCTGCATCCCACCCTTTTCACTCATATCCCTCATGTCAGGACACACAGGCTCTTCTCCACTCTTTCTGTGCCTGTGTGAGTACTGGACTCTGCATGTATCAGCATTTATTCAACCTGTCCATGGGGCTTGGCACTTGGGGCTGTTTGTCATTCTTTTGCTTCCTTCAGTGTATCATCAACTGAGCCTACATGAGCAACCTTATACACATGTTATTTTACCCATCACAGAGTCAGAGGGTGAAGGCAGTGTTCATTCCAATCTATATTTTGTATTTTAAAAAAGAAAAAAAAAACATTCCACAGGGCCTGTGGCACTTTGTGTACTTGTCAGCAAGGTGTGTGAATCTGTTTTTCATAGGTGAAATGTATTTTTAAAAAGAAGTAAGCAAACATATAAATGCATGTATACATACAAGGATCTCTGAAAGTGTGTCAATAATGATAAGTGAATAATGGGGCAAAATTATGATTTGAAGGCTGGAGACATGTATTTAGCCGAATGACTTCAGACAAGTCCTATTCCTTTCTCAGCTCTAAAACAGGGCTGGCCTTCATTTTACTTCTGAGGTCTTTTCAACTCTAAACAAGGTTTTCTACAGTGCTCAAAGGTTTCCATTTCTTTGATCTTGTGCTTGCCTTTCCAGTCTATCTTTGGTTCTGTGAGGAGCTGCCTTCCCACAACCTTGTGTGAAAATCATCCACTAGAAAAGGGAAGTGACAGGATGGTAGGGCTCTGTACCTGATTTCCTCTAGAGGTTGACTTCCTGGCCCTCCCAGCCAGACATGAAAGAGATGAGGGAGAAATGGGACAACTGCTGATTCTCAGAGAGGTGGTGGCTTTATCCCCTCCCAGGCTCCTCAGTACCTTCACCATGGACAGCACCATCATCTTGTGGCTCTAAACTTCTCTAAGCTCACATTCCTGGAGACCACAGATGCAGTACTGGCATCCTTTAAAAATGAAATGAAACCAGAGAGAGCCCCAGAGGGCTTCAAGGATAATGTTCTAGCTCATGAATTGAGCACATGTCTCATTTTTTATGCACTTTATCGTAAAGCACACAAGTAGTCGAATGATCCAATACTAGGGTAACAGATATATTGGCTTGCCTAAGACAGCCTGGCTTACATCTCTTGTTATTATTATATATTAGTAGACCCTCTTTCCTCCAAATTGTCCCAGTGTCCAGTAAAATACTGTAGTACTTATACTAAGATATTGGCATGAGTGAAATTGCCCTTGGGCAGAATGAGATGAGAGCCTCTAGAGTGGACCTCAGCCCTCCCACGTTTTTTACTCAGGCTGTAAAATAAGCCTGAGAACCAGGTTGACACTAACAGCACACAAAACTGTCAATAAACTTTTTACTGTGAAGAGTTTAGGGATGCTTTTGAGCAGCAGCTTTCACCATTTGCATCTCTGATCATTTTTATTTATATCTAGGGAAGTCCGAGGAGCCCCCGAGGGTCAGACCTGCCCTCATCCTTATTTCCTTTCTGGTTTGCCATAGAGTCCATCAATGCTCACCAGGGGCCTGTTTACACTGAATTATCTGGGTCCTGTACCACATCACTTCACCTTCTCTTCACTCTCCTCCTTCTTCTGCACTCTTTGCAATCATTGATGGCAGATGTTTGTTGAACACCTACTAAATGTTTGATACTGCACCAGGTTCTGGGGCTAAAATGGAGAAACTCATATGCATGACTCCTGTGTGAATTTGGTGTATAGTGTAGTGGGGGAAGGGTATTAAACAGCCTCCTAAAGAAATTACCATGTAGTTAGCTCCATACCACAGAGAAGTCAAAGTGGGATGAAAGGCAAGAATCATGGTTCAGGGAATTGAGCTCTGAAGAGGTGACAGTTAACTTGTGACCTGAATAATGAGAGGGAGTCAGGCAAGTGAAAAGAGAGGACGGAATGTACCAGACAGAAGGTGAGGCACATGCAGAGGCTGAGGTAAGAGTGTTGGCAGGGAAGCCTGGAAAGAAAGCATATGCCACACCCTGGACATGTTCAGAGGCATTCACAGAGCAACAATGGTTGATTTGCTCATGTGTGGATTACTTTGTGCAGATCTGGGCATATTACTATTAAAGTGTTTGCATGAATAAAGGCTCTTGGCCAGTTGATCAATAAAAAGAAGTATCTTGGAGGACAATATGGTTCTATGTTTATATCTATTAGGATGCAGCTAAACCTGTTAGAAAGCCAAAGAGACTTTGACTAAATAAAGTAAGTATTTGTTAATGCACATAGCTCAAAGGTCCCTGGCAATGATTCCACCAGGCTTGGCTTCATCAAAGTTCAAATGTCTTGGACCAGCATCATCTGATAGAAGTATAATATAAGCCTCCTGTCTCCTAACTTCAACATGTAGTCGATGTGAAATTACTAGGGGAATATTTACACTCATTTTCTCACAGCTTGTGTTTGAAATCTAGCATGTCTTTATATCCATGTCATTTTAACTGCTGAGTAGCTTCATGGAGCTGTTGGCTCTTCCTTTGAACAGATCAAAATCTTAGGTCCTGTAATTTTTATTTATTTAAAAAATACATTTGTATTAATTCCATGTTAATATCATATCATGCATATATACAGTGTAATTTGATGATATTCATTCCCACTCCCCCTAACTCCTCCCAGATCCTCCCCTACCCCACCATCCTACCCCACTTCATATCTTCTCTTTTTTATAACCCACCGAGTCCAATTTGTACTGCACATATATACATGGGTGCGGAACCACCCACTGGAGCATAGTGTATATACCAGGGGTCACAACTCCTGAAGAAAACAGATTTCTTTCCTACTCCAGCAGCCATCAAGTGCCAATAGTTCCTCAGCTGGGAATGGGCACTCATGAGCCCCTCCCCAGTCCATGTTGGATGTTGACCATCTTGATCTTGTAAATGTCTTAGGTAGGCAACCACCGCTGCTGTGAGTTCATACATGCAGCTCTTCTGTCATGTCCAGAAGTCAGCTTCACCCCATCCTCCCTCTCTCTAGCTCCATAGTCTTTCTGTTCCGTTTTCCTTCCCAGACCTGTTCCCTAAGCTTTGCGGGGAGGATGATATAGATGTCCCATTTTTGGTGGAACAAACAATCTCTGCACTTTGATGTGTTGTTTAACCAGTGCTTGCTAATACAGGTTAGGCAGATCTCTCCACCTGGTGACAGAACTCCCTTGTATGTTCAGTCAAGTACAGGTGTATGGGAATGGATTCACTCTGTCTCTATCTCTCAGGGAAGATGGGTGGTATATGGGGTGACAGAAGCCCCTGGATCAACTGCCTCTACTTTCCCGCATTATCACCTAAGTATATTCCTTTTCTATGTGTCTTGGCTTGTAGAGGGCCAAGCAGTGCTAGTTATTGCTTTGTGTTCTAATTCAGTCATTAAGGTGGTGTCACCTACTATGGTTTTCTGTCTCGAGGTTATAGACTGGGGTTTGCATTTGTCTTCACTCAGAATCTACCTAGATCAATGGCTTCTCTTTGCAGTGTTCTTCTTTGTTCTGATTCTGGTCATCAGTGCTTGTCGTCATCTTTCCCATAAAAATCTTCTATCTTTACCCAGGTTTGCTTAGGGGGGCAAAATATGCTTGAGTGTAACTCAGCCTTTCCTATCTGAAGATTTAGCAGTGAATATTGGCGTTATTATCTTAAAACTCATTTCTATGTGATTGCTATACCACAGGTGTACAATCTTAGAATGTCAATATCATATTTTGGGTAGCTAGGTTATAGAGAACTCTTAAGAATAAAGAGTTAGTTGTGGTTGAAAAAAATGAGAGAAAGATTTCAGAAAGACTAGATAAATTACTAAAATTACTAAATGACAACATAATTCAGTTTTGTAGGGAAGAAGAGAATAATTTTATAGGCAAACACACACATATGTATACACACATATATACATATACATACATACATTTGGAAGAGGAGGAGGAAGGACATACTCAGAAAAATAGAGGATAGTAATTCTTCTTTTGAAATCTATCTCATAAGTGTTAGTCGTCAAGATTGCTTAACAAGTAGTCACTTGTTGCCATCTGAAATCCAGTGTTTTTCTGGTTGGACAATTGGTCTCAACCAAAAAGGCATTTATGGTGCTTTTGTGTTCTTAATCAAGGGCAGACTTTTCCAGCATTGTAAATGATAGGAAAGTACTCTGTGGGCCACAGGAAATCTTGACAGCATTTTGGAATGTGTGGCTCAGAACTTCTAAGTCAGGCCTTTGGAATCTGACTTGGGATTGGATTCTGTCTCTGGCATAGACTAACTCTGTGCCTTGGAAAAACTTCTTGTACTGGCTAGTTTTATGTAAACTTGACACAAATGAGTCATCTGAAAGGAGGGAACCTCAATTGAGAAAATGTCTCCATAAGATCTGTCTCTAAGGTATTTTCTTAATTAGTTATTGATGGGGGAAGGCCCAGCCCATTGTGGGTGATTCCATTCCTGGGCTGGAGTCCTGGATTCTATGATAAAGGCTGAACAAGCTATGAGGAGCAAGCCAGTAAGTAAGCAGTATTCCTCTATGGCTTCTGCATCAGCTCCTGCCTTCAGATTTCTGCCCTGTTTGAGTTTCTGTCCTGATTTCCTTCAATAATGGACTAAAATGTAGAAGTATAAGCCAAATAAACTCTTTACTACCCAACTTGATTTTGGTCATGGTGTCTAACTAAGACACTTTAAACTTCCTAGAGTCCATTTCTCTCACTGAGTTAGATAAGGTGGAAAGTTTTTAGTGAGCTAAACTACAGTGGTCTAAGTGACCACTAACTGTTTACTTTATCACCATTCTTATTAATTATGATACATAGACTAGTTAATGGTTAATGTTAATACTTATCTTTGGAAAAGGACAATAAATAATAAAATAAATAACTATGCTCAGCCTGATATTGGCCTAATCTTGACTCATCCATCATATTTACCACAAACTAGTGACATGAATGAAAAAAGTCAGAAATTGATTTAAAGGACTAGAACCCCTCTAAAGTTATTTTATTGTTTGCTACCTACAGTGCTTATTGTGTAGCATCCCATTTTCTGCCAGGCAGTTGTAGACTGGTACGTGCTTTCAGTGAGGCGACTGTCCTGGATTACAGCTGAGTCATGACTGTCCTGGATTACAGCTGAATAATGATGTCCTGGGTTACAGCTGAGTCAGAGCTTACACAGATTCTGGCTTTTACTAGAAAGTCACACTGTTTATGTTTAATTTAACTGCTATGGATTTTTTTCTTCATACCTTCCATTTCTCAAGAACAATTCTGAAACATCTGTTACTCCTAAAGTCCTTTAAGGAACTTTTCAAGAGGAAGATAATTGCCCTGACCAACTGCTATATCTTCTCCTGTTTGCTACTGAGAAAGATGCAGAAATACCTATGTAGGTTCTGGTTTGTACCCAAATTATGTAGAGCTGAAAGGAGCATTGCCTCCAAACTCACAACACACACACACACACACACACACACACACACACACACACACACACACACAGCTTGATGAATAGCACACCCTCAGATTTTCTTGAGCTCACTGATATACTGAGGTTGTGGGCAACTAGCAGGCTGTTCAGGAGGAGTCAGACATCTGCAGAAGAAACAGGACAGGGACACTATCACCTTGGGGTTGAAGTCAGCCAGGTGCCTGCAAGAATTCAACTAGAGTAGTTGAGTAGGTGGGATCTGAGTGATGGCATACTGACTATGAATAAAGGGAGACCCACACCTTCTTACAGATATTTTATAGGAACATGGCTACAAATTCACAGAAGCAGTTGGAGAGACTACAGAAAGTCTCTCTTGTAGTGAATGTCTGGGGCAGGGAAACAAGCTTCTGTGAGAACGGCAAGAAAGCTCCCTCTGAACAGTGTTCCTGTGTTTCCCCTGGAAACACAAACTTGGTGTATGTGATATGTGTGGAAGGGGAACAGCAGTGCTCTTAGGCTGTTGGTGAATTACATGTGAGGTAAAGGAACAGGAGGAAAGTCTTGACTCCCAGAGAAGGGGCAGGGGTTCATTTTGAATTCAGAATTAACCCAGAAGAGAGACAGGTTCACTAAGAGGAGCACAACTTAAAGACTCAGTGATACAGTGCTTGTCTACAACTAGAGTGGAAGAAGAACACAGAGTATTTCCTTCCCTTATCTCCAAAGGACAGTGATGAAAGAACTCAGAAAAAGAAGGAAGGCGGAAGGGGCAAGGGAGAAAACAAAGAAGAAAAAAGGACAACTAATAAGATAATATACTTTAATTCATTCATGACATAATCACATTAAATGTGAATGGCCTAAATACCTCAGTTGAAAGATTGAGATTGTCAGATTGGATTAAAAAAAAAAAGAAATACTCAAAAGTATCCTGTCTTTATAAACCCACTTTAAATATAAAAACAGGTAGTTAAAAACTATCGGATATAAAAAATGATATGCTATGCAAATTGAAGTATTTTTATTAATACCAGACAAAACAGACCTTTAAAACAAGAGTTATTATAAGGGATAAAGATACACATTAAATTACTATAAAGAATTCTTTTCTCCAAAGAGACATAACAACAAACTTTGAAAATACATAATGCAAAAGTACAGAATAAAGTGAAATATATGATTTCATAATCATAATTAAAAATGTCAGCGCTCCTTTCTGAGCAGATGACTGAACAAATAGGAGTAAAATCACTAAAATTATAGATGACCTGAGTCACTTTAGCCAACTTGATCTAGTTGTTTATAGAGCATTTCATCCAGCAACACAACCTTATGAAGTACACATGCAGCATGCACCCAAAAATGCTGTGTTCTGAGCCATAAGACAAACCTTAACTTCAGAGAATAAACATCATGGACCCATAAATGAGTTTAGTAGGGTGACAGATTGTATTTCTTTAAAAATATTTCATTTTATGTGTATGGGTGTTTTGCCTATGTGTGTATCTGTGCATCATGTGTGTGCAGTGCCCTTGGAGGCCAGAAGAGGGTGTTTTTGATTTGTTTTTGTTTTTTGAGAAAGTGTTTTTCTGGGTAGCCCAGGCTGTCCTGAAGCTAGCTCTGTAGACCAGGCTGGCCTTGAACTCACAGAGATCTGCCTATCTCTGCCTTCCAAGTGCTGGGATTAAAGGTGTGTGCCACCACCATCAGGCTAACATTTGGTTTTTGAAACTTAGATGCCTTTATAATAACACCTCAAAATCAAATATTTAACTATAATTCTAACTATAACATTCAAGTTATCACTCCAAACTGGGTACAGAAGACACAAGAAGGCCCTGATTATCTCATTATACCAGAAAGTAAGTAAGGCAGTGCTAACAGCCACCAATGGGGACATGTTGAGTATAGGAACTAATTTGAAGGAACTGTCCATGGCCCAGATGGGAACAATTTGAATTAGAACTAAATAAGGATGTGTTAGGTTGTAACTCAAAGAACAAAGTAAGTTTTCACGAATCTGTTGTGATTAAATTAGTGTTGAACGGACTTGTTCCTTTATGGAGGAAAGGATGATTCAGGAATGAGGGAGAGAGGAAATCACCTTCAGGATGCTGCTGTGGCCATATTTACTACAGACAGCTCACCTCACAGATGCCAAAATTACTGGGTGAATAATCTCAAGATATTTGAGATTCCCTGATAATTATCACACAGAGAAAATGAGTCACCTTTTGGTGGTGAAACCTGGCAGATGCTACTAAGGTTGGCCTGACCAGTAATAAGACAAACTGATATGGTGATGGCATATTGATACACTAAGTGTGGGAAACATGGGTCATCACTTCATACTAAGAGCACCGGCAGCTCAGAGTAGCAGAAGTGGGGCCGTTTTTTCTACCACCATGCAAAGCTGGGCATTGGCCTAGAATGGCAGGTATACTGACTGAGCACTGAGAACATCAACGCAAGTCCCTCCTTCCCTTTCCCCATGGGCTGAGGAATTAGGAGGGTACAGTCTTACATGTCATCCTTCATCCCTAGTGTGTCTTTCCCTATGTCATTTACTTTGTCTTTCAGCAAAAGTTACAAGAGGTTTATCTCTCCATATTTGTTTTAAAGCTCCTCAGGGGCATGCCCTTGACATGTCTGCAGGTCAGAGGGCAAGCTTGGCTGTTAGGAATCTATTCTACACTTCCAGGTAACTATTCCGGTGGGATAGTTAGATGAACAGGGTTTGGAGAGTGGTTAGACTGCCAGCAGGTGCCTGTTGTTTTCTGTTTCTCTGCAATTTGATCTAAGCTGACTCAAAATACTTTTATTTTGAAAAGGAGCCATCCTATTTTATTTTTTATAGGACACAGCACTTTTATACTGTTCCTGCCCCAGACTCCTAAGCACAATTTAATCATGAGAAAATACCAGAAAAGTCCAAATGAGGGACAGTCCACAATACCTAGGCAAGGCTGTTCCCAAGGGTCAGAAGTTTGAGAGTAAAGGGAAGACTGAGTGGTAAGGCAGGTCAGAGGAGATGGAGGAGAGGCAACATCTCAGAGCAACATCACACCCCCCACTGAAGCCTGGGATAGAAAAGGACATTTTTGTTTTGTACTCATATTTGTAAAACATTTCCACATATGGAAACATTAGAGAAAAATCTGTCATTCAGTTAGTGGTGGTGTGCCAGCATTATTTTCTTGATTTTGATCATTGTTGCTGTGGTTACATAAGATGCTAACAATAAGGAAATCTGGGGAAAGGGCATATAGGATTTTTTTGTCTAAATCTTGTGTGAGTTTAAAATGATTTTGATATGAAAGCTGAAATAGAGGGGGTGAACTTTTGATGAAATAGGCCCTGATGAAAGAGGCAAAGGCTGCTGTGTCTTTTGGGAGGCTGTGGAGAGCTTCAAAGTGTCAATGGGATCTGCTGAGGAATGTCTTTGCAGGTTCCCTGGGCCCTCCTGTGCCTCTATGCTCTTAGGACTGCAGTTTGAGAATTACTGTTATCAAGTCATCTACCCTAATTCATCTGGAGACATCTGATTTCTCCACTTCTCTCTTAAAAATTGCTTTAAAAATCAAATATGAGCTGGGCGGTGGTGGCATATGCTTTTAATCCCAGCACTTGGGAGGCAGAGGCAGACAGACAGATCTCTGTGAATTTGAAGCCAACTGGGTCTACAGAGTGAGTTCCAGAACAGCCAGGACTGTTGCACAGAGAAACCCTGTCTTGAAAAACAACAAAACAATGTGTTTATATAAGCAAATTTTTAAAAGCTTACTTTATCTTCCCAATTGAGAGATGACCGCCCTCCCCCCTTGTTTTATTGGCTGATCATTGGAGGAAACAGCTATGCAGGCTAGTCTTCCATCAACCAATTCCATCATTCTTAGCTGACAGAACTTTCTGTATCTACAGGCTTTGCTTATATGGAGATGCTTTATGCGTTCCTGTCATTTGCTTGGCCCCTAAAGGCATGCTAGGTTTTGATCCCCCATGAGAAGTTACATGGAATTTGCAGTGTTTATTCATGACCTTTTCTTGTTACAGCTTTGTTGATGTTATTTCAGTATGGCTGAAATTTCACACTTTGCTCCTGTGATGCTGTAGAGTCCTCTGTAGCCATAACCTAGCATTTGCCTTTACATCTGTCCCAGAGAGTGACTGGGGAGTATGACTGCTGTGTGTGAGATGCCCAAAGTGGGGTCTTCTAGATGGGAGAAGCTTCCTTATATTGAACTCAGGTTTAGCATGGCACAGGATAATCTTATTTGAAAGAAAAAGCAAGGCTAGACCCTATAAGTTACTTGCTGAGCAAACTTTCTACCTCTGATTTGGTGCACTAGAAAGACCCAGACTTTGTGCCTTTAGTTCCTTTTCTTGTTCTGTGCCCAGCTGAGCTTATCCAGGCTATGCTTGTGGTACGGTGAATCCATGGTGCGAGTCACATCTGTCTAGTTGATATTGGACTTAGTGATGTTTTATAAGGGGCTGTGGACTTCTAAAGCTGAAGCCTGTGCTGGCTCTTCACTGGGATTGTCAGAATTGTTCGTGGAGCTTGAATGAGATGCCAGGATCCTCCTGTAGAAACTTGAAAGTATCTGCTTCCCCCTAACACTCCACAGGGTTTTCAATGTGCAATCTGTATTAGCCAAGGTTCTCTAGAGGAACAGAACCTGTGGATGAATATGCGATACCGAAGAAGACACCCTAGACCGGTACATAAGGGCTGGAGAAACCAACAATGTCAGCCTCCCTGCTGGTGGGACTGAGAACTGCGGGAGGCTCAGGCCATAAGGCTGGATGCCTCAGCAGTCCTAATTTGGCACTGAAGGCCTGGATGTGGTTTTTCAGTCTACACTGGAGGATGGGTTCCAATGAGCTTTTTAATTGCAGCAAGCTGGAGGGAAGGAGACAGGTGACTCCTTCGGGCTTGCTGGGCTTAGCCTACTCAGTGAGTTCTAGACCATAAAACAGGTGGACAGTGCCTGATGAATGACACCCAAGGTTGTCCTTTGGCCTCCACACACGTGTGCACACACCTGCACATACACACACACACACACACACACACACACACACACACACACACACACACACTTGTACAAATGCACACCTGCTTGCACTCATATGTACATGTCCCCTCCCAAAAAAAACTTAAAAATATGCAACTTAAAGCAATTGAATGAGCAAAATATTTAATAAATGAGCTAGCAATGGGGTGGCTCCCAGTGTGGAAACTGGATCATATCAAGTTCTCTCTTCCTCCTCCTTCATTTGGCTCTTGGTTTGATCTGTTACTTCCCTCTTGCACCTACTGGCACAGCAGTCCTCTCCACTGCATTGTACTTAATATTGATCAACTCTTCTGCTGAGCTCTGTGTCTAGTCTGAGTTCTGCAACTGAACTGCCCTTTGAAGAATGCTATGAAATCAGAAAGGATAGAAGCCACTTTGGGCAACAGAATTAGGTCCCAGATGCCAGGGCAAAAAGATGGGCTGATTCATATAGTATAAAATGTAAGAAGGCTAAATAATGTAAGGTCATGTTGTGAGGACCTGGAAAGTAAATATGTGAGTAGAGACCAGGAAAATGTGTGGCCGTAGCAGCAATTACAAATAAACAAACAGATCTATTGATCAATAGGTAGGTAGAAGAGTGATATAATTGTATTGCTTGAGTCCCCAGATACAGTTGCTGTCACAAAGACCTGAAAGAACTTTAATAAGCTAAAAATTACTTTCCTTCTTGGAGATTGAGAATAACCAGGACAGGGTAAAATGCCAGCACCACAGACCCAGGATCCTCTGTCTTGTTCGGTCAGCCTGATCCACATGGCTTCCAGGCCTGCACTCCAGCCAATAGAAAAGAGAATGGGAGGAGAGAGCATGATCTTTCCCTTCAAGAGCAGACCAGGAAATCACAGTTTATACAAGCTTGCAACTCAAAGCTAAAGCCTGTCTTCGGGCCACACCTACAGGGATGTTGGGAAATGTAGTTCTAGTTGAGTAGCTGTGTTACTACTAAGTAAGATAGGAAGGGGAGAATGGCTACTGATGGAACTTTAGCAGGCTTGAATTAAAGTCAACATGCAGATCAGTGTAATCTTACTATCAGAAAGATTTGAGCAACAGTATATTGTCCTGAGAGAAATACAGAATCCTCTAAAACAGGAGATAGCAAGTTTTTCCAGAAAAGGACAAAATAGCAAACATTTTAGATTTTACAGGTTACATAGGGTATTTGTTACAAATTCTTTCCTGTGTTTGTGTTTTCACAACCCTTCAAGAGTGTCAAATCCATTCTTAGTGTGTGGACTGTAAAAATTAGGCTGCTCCAAGGGCTGTAGTTTGTGTATCTCTGTTTAGTATAAGCATGGCGGTCGTCTGTGGTCACATCTAAAACGTTGGAGACTGTTCCAGGGAGCTGGTGAATGTAGGGAGGATTCCAGGTGAGTTCCAAAAGAGGCATTTTAGCCTGGACCAGCTCAGATTCCTGTGGACTTAACAACCTTCTCAAATAGTTGAAGGATATTTGGGGTATTAAGAGTGACTCCTATTTTGTTCATATCAAAAGAGAAGAAGGAGAATTGATAATAGAAAGTTTTAGAAGGCAGACCACAGTGTGTATATGTAAGGGCTTTCTAGTTGTTGCTTATCACTTGTGAACCCTATAGTCACGCATGTTATGTAGTTGCTTCATTTTATTCCTTACAGCCCCAATAGGTAGGTGTACCATTATGTCTCATATGAGTTAGTTTTATGTTTATATTTATGACCAAAATTCCTGACAGATACAACTTAATAGATGAAAGATTTCTTTTTGCTTATGGTTTGGAGGAACACAGTCTTTCACAACAGAGAAGGCATGGTGGGGTATGTGGTAGCAGGGCTACCTGTGGCAGAGACCCCTCCCATCATGGCAGACCAGGAAGCAGAATGTGTCCAGAACTAGGGACCAGGCCTTCAGAGGTTCCCTCTCTAGTGACCTACTTCAGCCAGCTAGGCCCTGCCTCCTAAAGGCTCTCTAATACCACCCCCTTTCCTCAGTGGCACCTCAAACTTGGGGTGAGTGTTCAAAGCATGACTTTGGAGGGCACATTTCCCATTCAAGCCACAACACCTCTGCTTGACAGATGAGAAAGTCATAGCTCATGGTCACAGAGCTCACCTAATATGCTGTTACAAGCCTTAGCAACAGCTACTCCCTACTGCCCCCTTGTGTTCAAGTTAAATGACTAGAATATGTAAATCCTGGAGCAGCGCCAGGCACCGAGTAATGCTGCTGGTGGGAACAGGAATCCTTGGGTATCCTGGCATTTCTTTCTGTGGTGATTTTCTTAGTCTCCTGTGACTGAGAAAGAAGTACCATCAATTTGATGCCTTTGAATGACACATTCATCTGCTCATAGTTTGGAGGTCTGAAGTCTTCAGTCCATTTCTTGGTGGTGATCAAGGTGTTGACATGGACAGGGACAAAATCCCTCTACAAGCTTCAGGGGGAAATCCATTCCTTGCTTCTTCCTACTTCTGATGGCTCTGACTTGTCCAGGCTTCTGGATGCATCCCTCTGATCTTGACCTCCTTAATCCCATGACTCTCTTCAGACCTCTTCCTATCTCTTACAAAAGATCCTGTGATTCCATGCAGAGCTCCCCCAACCCAGTTTGTTTAGAATAACCTCCCTATATCCAAGTCATTAATTTATTCACATCGTTTGCATGTAAGGTAACATTCATTTTCCAGGCATTAGGTAGTACATATCTGTGGGGGCATTGTTTAGCCTATCCCAATGGTATTTTGCATACACTGGATGACCTCATCTTTTTCTTTAAACTATTAGAAAATAACTTTATGGCATTGAATGGCTTAATGACAAACTATACTATCTATCTATTCTCTGAGGTCTCTTTTTCTGAACAACAGACTTTAAATAAGGCATGGGTTAGAGGAAGTAATTATTGTCAACTAGCCATAGTCAAATACTATTATTATGTTACTCAATAATGATTTCTTTGTTCCACGGATTTAAAATTCAGCCTTCATTTCTTACCTTCACGTGACACACTATAGTCAAATTGTTTCTCGAATACTTTCAATTCTACCAGCCTGTTTTGCAGGCTCTGCAGTGTGAGGCTCTTTTGGTTACTGTAACACTGAAGTGTTATGTATTTCTAACTGGCAAACATGTTTCTTCCTATCCCTTCTCTGTTTTTCTGGCAATGGCCCTTCTACTGTTTTTTTTCTCATTGGATGTTTCAACTGTGTGGGGTGCAGTTATGCACCCTGTAATCAGCACTCAGGATGCTGAGGAAGGAGGAACTGAAGCTCCAGGCTAGCCTGGGCTACAGAACTAGATACCACCTCTAAACAAACATCCATCCAACAACAACACCAAAAATCCCCAGTCCTTATTATCACTTTAACATGGTATTTGGAAGAAGAGGCATTCTGGGATTGTCTACTTGACAAAATGGTCCTTTCAGTCTTGTTTATTACTATTACTACTACTATTATTATTATTATGATTTGTTTTATGCATTTCTGTGGAGACTTTCTCACTTTTTTAAATACAGAAATTTAATTCCAGACACCTGTATTTTAAAAACAAATAGATGGTGGTTAGTAGGTAGGAATGTAGAATAGACACTGTAAGAGAATAGTAATAATAACCAATAAGAAAACAGAACAGCTTATAACCAAATACTCTATCAAAACTATGTGAATTGGAATCTCTCTCTCTCTCTCTCTCTCTCTCTCTCTCTCTCTCTCTCTCTCTCTCTTTTTATGGGTAAATGAAATTGGTAGCAGGTGATGCTGCATTTTAGGGGAATACTGCATATTTAATCATTTGATTCTCATCTTTCAAAATGTTTAATAATTAAATGTTATAACCATGCTATCAATTCTGTTCTCAATCTTATATTTTACCTGGCTTCACTCCACATCACATTTTCTTACATAACACCCTCTCCTTGTGTGAGTTCATTTGCCTGGCCTATTTTCCTCTTGCTTAGCAGAGAATCTTAAGTTATGTCCAGAAACTTTTCTTAATAAAGGGTGTGCCAGGGATGTCATGTCTCCATTTTGTTATCACATAGAGGGAAACACTGGTCTGACAACTAGTGAGGCTGCACTACATCCCCTTGAGTGGCCTATAAGCACAGGTGTGTCTCTGAGCCCCATTTTAGACAGGGGAATAGGAAGTCATTCTGATTTTAGTCCCTTTTAAGCAGCGGGTCCTCCTCCCCTATGAGTATGCCTGTAGTTGTGTCTCTTGGTTCTTGGGGTTCTGTACTGGTGAGTGTGTGTGCTTGCTCAATGACTGCTTCCAGCATGCCTTGTGATCTGCACCCCAGTCTTCAGCTCAAAGGAATGGCCCTTTGCTTCCGTGTTTCTGCTTCTCCTTGGTGCTGCTGTTCTTCAGGACTCCTGTTGGATATTCCCAACCCTTTGTCTCATACTCTTTGCTTTATGTGGTTACTGAAGTCTCTTCCCCTTTGTGTGAGTGTGTGCATTCTTGTGTGTGTGTGTGTGTGTGTGTGTGTGTGTGTGTGTGTGCGCGCGCGTGTGTGTGGACTGCTTTTAGTGGCACCCCCAAGGGAGCTGCTGCCCTGCTCCTCCTCACCTCTAGTTCCTACTTACATTAGAAACAAACCTCCTGCTTTCCACAGAAGCTGTAAAAAATTTCTGTGTCCAGCCATTCTGCCTTTAGTGAATTGGCCCTGACCCCTATGACCTGGATTTGCCTGTGTCTCTTCATACCCATTATCCTCCTCTGGTCTCTATCTTTTGAGCCCGAGCTTTCTTGGACCCTTTTCTGGGATCCTGTGCACTGACTTCTTCAAGGTCTGTGCAGGATCTGCGACAACCTTCCTGCTCCTTCCCTCATGACTCTGAGTCTTCCTTGTACTCTTTACAACCCTTACATCTTGATGACACGATCCTTTGGTTCCCAGTAGGACCACTGACATTTGGGTGGCTCTTTGGGGGAAGAGTAAAGAGCAGAACATGTAGGAGCCCCTTTATCATTCACCAAACCAGTAACCCAGGTGTGGAATTAGGGGAGGGGTCTGGTGCTTCTGCCCTGGAATGACTGGACCACATGACCTAGTCACCTTCTGCCTGCAAGGGTCCTCCTTCCAGCCTAACAACAAGAGTTTGAGAAACAACCTCTATCCAAAAAGCCAAAGAGACAGGGCTTAGCATCATCAGAGATCAGAATGAAGTACAACTGAAGTGCTGAGTTGCAATAAATCTGCTGGAGACAAGGCTCCTGTGGGTCAGTACAAGACAGGGTTGTGGGCTTCAGTGCACTAAGGCTAAGTTAATAGTCCCCCCCCCCGGGGGGGGGCAGTTGAGAGCTGTGCCCTTAAAAGAGAGAGGGGGTGGGCCCAGACCTTCTGGATTCCTGACAACTTAGCCATATTATGACTTTTTCTCAGTACTGTGGTGTTACAGGGATATTAGAGGCAGAAAATAAAAATCTTGTTTTCTCCAGACTTCCTGGTTTTGTTTAATGTGAAGAAAAAATGCTTTTGTTAGGAACACTTCTCTAGGTCTTTCAACAGGGATAGAGACATCTTTCTTCTCAACATGTGTCTCCTCTTCCTCCAATACCACTGTGGTGGACACTCCTGCCTCCTCCCAGAAGTCCCCTCCCCCAGGCCTGAGTAGCAGAGAGGCTGTGACAAGAGTGGCAGGCTCCCTGTGGTAGGTCTGTGCCTTGTCACCAAGCCTCCTAAGCTCAGGTCCTCCGGGGTGGCTGCGGGAGAGCCAGCTCCATGCTGTGTGGCTGGTGACATTTCCGGCTGCCAGTGCCCAACCAATCAGTGACAGACTCAGCTAGCTCGGGCGATGACACATGAAATATGGTAATTTTCTGTAGAGAGGAGAGAGGTGGGGGGGGGGGGGGGGTTGGCTGGGAGGGTGAGGCAGACAGGGCCAGGTAAGAGAGAACCAGGCATTGGTTTCAGAGGTCTGTCGGGCAGGACCAGGAGAGGGAATGAGAGCTGGGGCTAGAGCTGGAGGGCTCTGTCCTGGAGTGGCCCTAGGGACACTGTGATGGAGGGGACCCTGCTGATGGCAAGGAACAAGGGGAGAACCAGCAGTGCCAGGATGAAGCTCTGGGGCTCTTGGGTGGAAGACATTTGTCTTCCTTTCCAACAGGAGTAAAGCTACTTTTTGTATTTTCTCAGTGGTACCTCTTTAAAAGGTAAAACAAAACTCGAATAGATGCCATCTGCATGGCTGAAGTAGTTGCCAAGGGTGTTTCAGGTTAGAGGTGGTTTATCCCTCTGCCCTGTTGTTCAACCTTCATGATCAACTTTGTTCCAAAACTCCAAAAAAGTTCAAAACAGAACAGCAATGAAATCTTGCTAAACTTTTTTTGAAGAGCCAAATGAGAATCGTCAGACACTAGGTGGTGGTTTCGATTTCTGGTTGAAGCAGAGGGAAACTAGAGCAGGATCTGTGCCTGAGTCTCAAGGTGGGTCAAAAATGGGGCTAGAACCATCCTTGGGGCTGGGAACATCTTCCAGTTCCTTGAGACCACAGGGCAAGACAGGGCAGCATGCCCTGTGGATAGGCCCTGGGGGGACCACAGGGGTGTATCACTGTCTTCAGTCGCATGACAAGATTTCTGGCCCTTTATCAGCAATAAGGGACCCCAGAGGGGTGACCTGTGTGTTGACAAGTCTGCTGAGGGTCTGACCCCTTGAGCACAAATGTTTAGAAATGTTCATATGCAATGCTACTCAACACTGGGAAGCTCATCGTCCTGTATTTGCATGTTTCTCCCACCGTGTAAATGTATTATCCACGTGTGCAGATTTATGAAAGGGTATCATCAATCAATGAACATTGTCACTGCTGCAATTCTGCCCCGTGTGGCTATAGGCCCGGCACTGGCTTCTTCCAGTACTCCCAGCCTTGCTATTCAAGTGATAATTGGTGTACTGTATCTTTAAAAGGTTAAAACCCCTTTAAAAAAAAAAAAAAAAAAAAACGGTCTGGACTCCTAGTGGAAAAGACAAGCAGGGCATGGGTTGGCTCTGGATTCAGAAAGCAGCTGCTGATTAGATTCTGTGTCTGCGGGTTGAATTTATTCCGTGTTTCCAGCAGGAATTCAAGAGGGATGCTTCTGTTTGGGTTTCTGATCGTGATTTATATTTATTCAGAGGAATAACAGAGGGTGGATCTGTTCCCGGTGCGAGCATGCTCACCACCAGCCGACTCTCCCATTATCCCCCTGCCTAGTTTGGTGCTCCAGTGTACACGAGTATTTCGTGTGCATATGTATGTATACAAACACGCATGCACGCCTGGACGGACAGACGTATGCACAGGTTATTTCTTAAGGACAATTCCTTCAATAAGGTCTCTACCCCTTACTTGAAACAGGTGTTTATGAAAAAAAAATGCACAATATCCCGACTGACCCGGAATAATTGATGAAGAAGGGTGCTGGATCCGTGGGTCAGAGAACACACAGGACCAGCTTGCTACCCAAAGGCCAAAGGTAGGGGACTCTGGGTTTTTATTCCGCGGATGGATTCCTTGCGCCTTATTTTTCCTTGATTGTGTTTTCGCCCGTGGCTGCCACCGGGAAGTGCCACCGCGCTGCGATTCCATTTTGTCGCTGCCTCTCTCACACCAGGTGTCGGGCGGGCTGCGGTGGCGCTGGCAGGGTGGCCACGGTGCGCACGGTGGGCTGCGAGGTGGGCTGCGTGCTCGGCCTGGCTGGGGGAGCGCAAACCTTAAGTGACCCCCGCGCGTCAATCTTTCGCACCGCACCTCCGCTGGGCTGTAACCCTGTGCACGCCGCGCGCCCCCGCGATCGCTCACTGGGCAGCATTGCGCTGCAGACCGTACTCCTGGGCCAGGCAGCTGCTCCAGGATGGGTCAGGCCCCAGAGAGATGTCTGTTGGTGCTTGGTTGAAGGGTGATATTGGTCTGATATTGGGTACCAGGACCGAAGGGAAAAATTTCCTTTCCTGCTTCCAGTCTTGCCACTCTTTGAAAACGATTCCACAGGGGGGGAAAAATCATACCTTGCCAGTCCTCTCCCCAAAACACACCACACCACACCAAACCCAAACACCTACTGAGGTGGGAGGTGGGGGTGGGGTGTGTGAGGTCGGGGAGGGAGGTGTCTTGCCCTGCCTTTTATAAAGCAGATGCCCCTTCCTAGACATGCCCCACATTTCAGCATACTTTAAAATGGAAACACTGCTGATAACAAATGGCCCCTGAGGAGGTGATGGACAACTAGACTGGTGGCTGGGACAGAAGTGGTGGTGTAGAGGAACTTGGAGGTTTGTATGAACTGTCTTGAAGCTGGATCGTTTGGTTTATAGTGCTTGGCAGCGTCAGAACCATTTCTGTGGCTTGGCCTGCCCTTGAACTTTGGGGACAATGGTTGCACAAGAGCCTGATGGCCTGGGAGAGTGGTACTGTGGTCCTCTTTTTGCTTTGCATCTTGAAATTTCTGGCAGCCCTTGGTTTTGCAAGGCAGTGGCCAGGTGACCCCGAGGTATCAGGGATGCTTGGATTTCTTAACCCAGGGTTGCCTTCTGTTGCTGGGGGTGGGGGTGGGGGATACAAGAGAGGAAGCATTTGTTGAACTAACCTCTATACAAGTGTTCTTCAACCCATGTTTATGTGGTTATGTAATCCCAACTAATGTTCAGACCCTGTGCCCAATACAAGTCAGTCCTCCTGCACTAAAGAAGTCGGGTGTTTCTGTTGTTTATGTTTTTATGTAATTATGTGTGTGATGAGGACAAGAAGCACGTGGGGACCAGGAAGAATCATTTGAACAACTTGAGGGTAAAGACCACAGGCAAAGAGCAGGTCTCAGCATTGGGTTGGTGTTTATCTGAGGGCTTCCCTCCGCTTTCTGACCAGGTGCTCCTTGTCTGAACTTTATGTTGTAATCTCACCCTTCTCTGTCCCTAGAGAAGGATATAGCCACCTCTGAGGGGTCCCCAGATTCCTAACTCCAAAGGATGAAAGGGACACCGAGTCTAGGGTGGCCACTCACGTGTCAGCTGTTTCCTCTTGCCTCCAGAGGAAGGGCCAGCTCCAGTGAGGCATCTGTCCCGTTGCCTGTGTCAGTTTTGCTCTGGGCTGGGCTCTCCTGGGGTGGAGAGAGACCCATGTGGGTGGAGTTGTTTGACACCTGCTGCTTGAAGTGGAGACCTGCAGGGGCTGGACGACCTCTCCACCATTGCATTGCAACCTTGGGAGTTTTGCAAGATAGGAGGATAGCTGTCCTGTGGGGAGTTCTGCAGGCAGGAAGGGGGTGTGTGTGTGCTGCCTGAGCTCCCCCCCCCCTCAGCTCTGTAAAGTACCCACAGTGCTCTTAATACAGACCCTCTAGTCATACTCCTTATCCACTCCACCTGGGGCTGGTGGACAGATGTGTTAAATTGGTGGCTAAGTCTGGTCTCTTAAGGTTACAGTTATTTTCTGGTCCTCAATACCCTGGTGCAGGAGTTGGTGGGAGGGGGCTGTTGCTTTAAGGGCTAACTAGTGTGTGCTCTGTGGATCAAGATGTGCTCAACTGGCACCATTGTCAGGATATCTCCGCCCATTGTGTTACAGCCCTGGCCACCCTCCTCAGAGTGGGGAAGTGTATGCTGCTCTTGAACCCCTGCTAAGTGAGCTAGGGAGGCACTTAGTGTGTGAAAGGTGCGGACAAGAGGAGATACATTTAGTCTGAAGTCCTGGCAGATTCCAGGATCCAACTTGATGGAAGATAACGTTAAGAAAGCTGTGTGACAACTAGATAGCTTTCAACTTGTCTCTCTTCCTGCTCAGCAAGTTCCCTGGTGTCTTTCAGGTTTTTTTCCCCTGCCCATCAAGGAGGCCCTGACAGGCTGGTTTTCAGTCTATTACTCCAGGAGGAGTCAGAGCACATTTTACCACTCCATAACTGTACCAGGGAAGGTAGGGCAGGAAACCTAGCTACCTAAGCAAGCAGTTTTGTTCTTCAAAACTGTAAAGCCAGTGGAAGCGTCATAACCGTGAAAAGAAGATGAGATAGGTTAAAAAGTAACATGTGCTCTGCAGCTGGAGGGCACCAGGCTGCTGTTGCAGAGTCTGGACTGTGCAGTCAAGAATGGTAAAGCAGAGAGATGTCACAAGTCTGCAAGTGTGCATTCATCCTGCCTTTTATTAGTGGGAACTTCAGACCCTCTTTCAGGACTCAGCATTTATTTAAGATTCTAAGAGCCTTGCTAAATGCACTTAGCAAATTTGAAGAAACCAATAAGGTTTCATGAAAGGGTTAGGAAAATTGTCTTTAATCAAATATCAGTAAGAACTAATAATAATGCTAGAAACAAGAGACACTAAAAAATACGTTTAAAGGCTATAATTCAAAACATGGACTTCTAAGAGTAGTGAAAGTATGCAAGCAATTCAATGAGATGTTAAATATTTTGTTGCATCTTTTGACCTGTGTATATAAAAATCCATTTAATGGATATTCTTGTGCCCTGTTTAAGAAGGCACATGGGGGCCGGGCGGTGGTGGCGCACGCCTTTAATCCCAGCACTCGGGAGGCAGAGCCAGGCGGATCTCTGTGAGTTCGAGGCCAGCCTGGACTACCAAGTGAGTTCCAGGAAAGGCGCAAAGCTACACAGAGAAACCCTGTCTCGAAAAACCAAAAAAAAAAAAAAAAAAAAAAAAAAAAAAAAAAAAAAAAAAAAAAAAAGAAGGCACATGGATCAGGAGCCCAAACCAACTGTAATTGGAATTTTGTTTGTTTAGCATGGTGTTTAGAGAGAAAAGTGCAGCTATTTAAGAAACTACCCTGCCTCCCAGTGCCTCCTGAAGTTTCTGGATAGCCAGGGGCTTGCTGATCGTAGTACAGCTATAAATCCCTGCTGGGAACTTGGTGATCTTTGGCTGGCATTTAACAGGGCTGTACCATACTTTATTAGAGAAGTTTTGTTTTAACATTTGATAGTACAGAGAATCCTGAGCAAATGATATTGGAACTTTCATGCATCTTCTTGTGGCCAGAGACACACTCCAGGCTTCTAGCCCAGCGACATTATGCTACAGTTGAAAGAGGACTGATGCTAGAATCAGGATAGAGGAGGTGGTTTCTGGTGGCATAGTTTCTTATGCCTTTTTAGGGAGTGCAGGTTGACCACTGCCAGTGTGCTGATCCACCGGAAGATTAGTTCAAGATGTTATGACCACACCCCAGGGTTAGTGGTGTGATTACTCAGTTCAGACATTATGCTCAGAACTGGAAGGATGTCTGACTTACATGAGCAACACAGAGTTTGGCCCAACCCTCTGCCCATTTGCTCAGTTACAACTTTTCTTCAAAACAAAGGCAACAGGAAAAACACAAGTAGAAGAAAAGGAAGGCCCATGCTTTTTGAAAGTTTTTTTTGTTTGTTTTTGTTTTTGTTTTTTTTTTTACAGTTTGGTCCCTCTGTGGAAAATGTGAAGACACACCTGAAGTCAAGGGAACAGTGTTGCTCGAGGTCTGAATGCATACATTTATTGTTTAGATCACTTATCTGAAAGAAAAATGTCCATTTCAGGTTGTTTGAATATCATCAGAAATGTTCAGAGTTATTTCAAGTTTCGGTGTCTTTAAGGGAAGGGGTATTCTTGTAATGGGTTGGAGAGAAGCAGTTCTGTGAAATCCCAAGGGGAGTGGGAAGGCAGAGGAGAGGAGCTGGTGATGTGAAGTGACCGAAGCCCCCTAGCCAGAGGGTGGTCTTTTTGGGTCAGTGTAGAGAACACTTGCTTGGGAGGCAGGATGGTAAGTATGGGCTCTGCAAAATGTAGTAGAACTTAACACATGAGTGAGGGGGCTCCTCCCCTCAGTAAGTGTTGCCGAAAGCCAGGTGACATTGAAACTCTTGTGGACAGAGAGGTAATGCTGAGCTTTACTCCTAGACAGTTGAGGCCATCAAATTTAAAGAGTGAAGCAGGGAGAAGTACAGGGACCTTGAGATCTCTCTGAGCATCTGTGGCCCTTGTAATGGGAGTTCAGGGTCAACCTGGAAAAGAAATCCAAAGAAAAGCCAGTGAAAGTATAATGGGAACAATAAACGAAGGCAGCATATAAAGTAAATTCATGAATGAGGGGCTCTGGAGACAGCTCAGTTGGTAAAGTGTTTGCCTTGCAAGCATGAGGATCTGAGTTCAATCCCCAGATGTGGTTAAAAAACAAAGCCAGGCAGGCATGGTGGTAAGGGACTTATAATCTCAGTGCTGGGGAGGCGGAGACAAGGGATCCCTTGTGATCACTGGCCAGCCAGCCTAGGCTACACAGCGAGTTCCAGGCCAGGTACCTAAGAATGACAATGGCACCTGAGGTTGACCTCTGACCTCTAGATGCATTCTGCATACATATACATGCACACATACACATGAACTTGAACACATATACACGCACATGCACAAGTACACGTATTAAAAATGACGTGACATACCTGGTAAGTAATTTCAGTCTCTTCAGTCATTGGCTGGATTTCCAGGCCCAACATGAGATGGTGAAGCTAATGAATCCCAATAAAAACAAATGCCTTTGACAGAGGAGGACTTTGAAAACTTCCTTAATATTCAATGTAGTAGATCCTTGATAACTACATCTCAGACTCCTGGCCAAGCCCCACATTTGGAAATGCATAAAAGATTGCATAATCTCTTCACTTCCTTCTGGATGTGGCTTCAGCTCAGAGGCCAGAGGTGATGCAGGAGCTGCCAGCTGTTTGCCTTTGCAGTTTGCAGTTTTCATGTCAGGCCTTCTGTGTCTCTTTTGGCATCTTGGACGGCGATACCGGACCTTGGAGAAGGCCCAGACAAGTGATCCCTCTTAGCGGTGGCTTTGTTACACAAAGTCCACATTCTGGCTTCAGAAAAAAAGACAAATGGACAAGGCTGTTAGGAGTTGATCACTAAGAGCTCAAAGAGTGAATGTTGACTATGGTGAGCATGTGTGCCTCTTCCAAAACTTTCCCAACTCTGTGGCCCTCAGCATAGACTTAACACAGTGTTAGAAACTTCCCTGACTCAGCACATCTTGATGAGGGTACGGGACCTCTAGTGACTAAAGCATGTGCTCAAGAACCCAACTGAAGCACTACCATGGAAAGCCAGGCAGCAGAAATGGCAGTCACTGCTCCCCGCCTTTATTTGAAAAGACTTCTAAAGTTGAAAAGATTCCAGGGGACTTCTTAAGAAAGCTTCTTTCCCAGCAAGTGAGATGATCATCTTTCCCATCTTATTCAATTTTTCTTTATAGCCTTTTCTTAAGTTAATTGTAAAAAACTGAGACAACAAACCATAAGATACTTAAGTGATACATTTGTAAATTGTATCTAAAGAAAAATAGTACTGTCAATGCTCAGTAGTGTCAACACTCAGTACTCCCCTGTCCATTTGAGAGAAAGAGCAATAAAAGTCCATTCCTCCATCCCATCCCATCACATCTCCACTTCCCACTGGTAACCATTTCTCAGACATCTCTATGTCTTTTCCCCGAATTTTTCTTTATTACTCTTATATTTGTGTCCCTAAACAATGTCTTGCTTAGTCATACATGTTTGTTGTACATGTTTAATGTGGGTCACATAAAAATGGAATCATTGCATTTTGTTGTTCTGGTGTTCAATAAATGTGGCCCAGGAACATGAGTCAGGTTGCACTGATTGACAAACAACTGGGTTATCTCCATATCATCAATAAATTGCTCCTTATCTGATAAATCCTGAGTGCTCCCCTGATACTTCTCTGAGTCCTCCCTCCTCCCTAAGGAGGTTGCACCTGCCAAAGCAGGACTGTGGTACTGTGGGTACCAGCCAGTAGTTGGATGCTTCACTCCTTGGTTCATTCACATTGTTGAGTGTAGCTAAAATGTTTTCATTTTGCTGAACTGCTGTATGGTATCAAATGGACACATCATTGTTTATAACTATTCTATTATGAATAAACTGATTCCCAGGACTTTTTTTTTACTGTTACAAACAGTACAGCTGTAAGCATTTTTGCTCAAGCCTCCTGCTGAGCACGTATGTTCATTTAGGGAATAAACACAGTAGTAGAATTACTGGTCACAGACTGTGAACATTTTCAATGCTATACAGTAGTTTCAAATTAATTTCCACTAGCTTATGTGAATTTCACTTCAATAAAAAATTAATTTCCATTGTGCTGAACCGACATCTATATCCTGCTGCAGTGTAGGATTGTCTCTGTTGCTTTGTATTCTTGCCAATGCTTTATATTTTGTAGGATATTGCCAGAAATTTTTGTCAGCCTTATGGGAGTGTAACAATAATTTCTTTGGTTTTTGGTTTTAAGTTGTGTATATTTGATTGGTTCAGGACTTTGTATGACTTGCTGGTCTTTCAGATGTGTGTGTGTGTGTGTGTGTGTGTGTGTGTGTAGAACCTTCCACATCTTTTACCTGTTTATTTAAAATCTGTGCTGTTTACATTTTTTCTATTAATGTAGGAGTTCTTTCTAATGCTCAAAACTGTTACTCATCTGCATGCAAATATTTTCTAATTCATGACATCTTTCACAGTCTTTTTAAGTATCTTTAAAGAAATGGAAGGTCTTGATTTAATGTAATAAAGATGTATCCATCTTTTCTTTATCATTAGACATTTCATGTTTTAAAGATATCCTGAGGAGAAACACTATCTTTTAGAAGTTTCAGGCTTTTTCTTTCATATTCAATATTTCCTCGAGGCTTGGCATTTTCTGTGGATTTGACATTTTTCATCAAAATGAGGATTTGCCCTTCTTCTGTAGTCTGTGAAGGTTTTAAAATATTTTATTACATTTATTTTTAGTGTGTGTGTGTGTGTGTGTGTGTGTGTGTGTGTGTGTGTGTGTGTGTGTGTGCATGCTAAGAGATAGCTTACAGGAGTTGGTTTTCTTTATCCACCATAGGTGCTAGGGATTGAACTCAGATCTTCAGGTTTGGCTGCAAGTGTCTTTTCTTGCTTAACTATCTTGCCTGGCCTTTTAAAGCTTAACAAAAAAATTAATGGAATTTTGGAAATTGCTTTTCCTATGTTTAATTAGGTGTATGTGTTTTTTCTTCCTTTATTAATGTATGGCTAAATGATTTTCTGGTGTTAAATTAATCGTGCTTGCCTAGAGTAAACTTGACTTATCATAATGGGTTCATGTTTGTATGTATTTCTAGATTTGTTTTGCTTATGTGTTGCTTAGAAGTTTTGTGTCTTTGCTCTGATTTCCATTTCTCACCCTTTCCTCATCAGTTTTATACTGAGTTTGAGCTAGGCCTAGACAGTAGGTTTTAGAACAATCCCTCCTTTCCTATTTCTGAGAAGGGTTTATGTATGGCTGCCATTCTTCTTTCCCTGAAAATCTGGAATTTCTGATTCAATTTCTTCAGTAGTTAGTAAATACTAGGGTTTTAATTTTTTCTTGACTCAATTTTGGTAAACCATCCTTTTCTAGAAATCTTCTGTTTTATTTGATTTTTACAAAACTTGCCATCAGGTTGTTTGTAACAGATGTGTGTGTTTTAAGTTCTGTTGTGTCTGTAGTTGTGTCCCCTTTTCGTTTGTACTATTGATGTTCTGTTTGGTTCTGTGGTCTTCTCAGGATTTTGTCATGGCTTTTAAAGACCAGTTGTTGACTGTGGTGGTATTGTGTTCCCCAAAATATTGTGCACCCTAATAAACTTATCTGGGGTCAGAGACAGAACAGCCACTAGATACAAAGGCTAGAAAATGGTGACACTCACACCTTTAATCCTAGCACTCCAGAGGTAGAAATCCCTCTGGATCTCTGTGAGTTCAAGGCCACATTGGAAACAGCCAGGCATGGTGACACATGCCTTTAATCCCAAGAAGTGAGCCTTTAATCCCGGGGAGTGATGGCAAAAACAGAAAGATATACGAGGCGTGAAGACCAGAAACTAGAAGCATTTGGCTGGTTAAGCTTTCAGGCTTTCGAGCAGCAGTTCAGCTGAGATTCATTCTGGATGAGGACGCAGAGGCATCCAGTCTGAGGAAACAGGATCAGCTGAGGAACTGGCAAGGTGAGGTAGTTGTGGCTTGTTCTGCTTCTCTGATCTTCCATCATTCACCCCAATAACTAGCACCGAGTTTGATTTTACTAATAAGACTCTCCAAGATTCCTGCAACAGTTGACTTCATGATCTTATCATTTATTTTCCAGGATATGCATTTTTATATTGATTTTTATTTTCTCCTTTTAGCTTTGAGATATTGTTATTTCTTGTTAAATTGATTTTTAAAAAAAATTTTCGAGGTTTTTTTCATTATGAACAGTATCAGTACTACATTTCTACTTTGTCACAAATTTTTGACATGTATTAGTTTTATATTATTTGGTTCTAAGTATAATTTCCACTATGGTTATTCCTTAACTTGTAGTTATTCATAGCTATAGTTTTTCATTTTTAAACTCTAGGTACTTGTTTTGCTTGTTACCTCCCTGCTGTTGACTTCAAACTTAATTTTTTCTTAATTCACAAATGTATGCATGAAATCTGACTTTTAACTTTAATTAATTATTTTTTGTGATAAGGTTTCATTATATAGCCTTGGCTGGCTTAGAACTCACTATGTAGAACAGGACAGTCTTGAACTCAAAGAGATCTGCCTGTCACTGTTTCCTGAGTGCTGGTATTAAGGTGTGCCCTGTACACCTGGACTAAAGTTCAACTTTAAAACACATTAGGGCTAATGATAGAGTTATGTGTGTCAGTTTTCATTATGTTATATGAGTCTATATTATTGCTATATGCAAGTTCTAGGTAACTACATTAGATCAAGCTTCTTGGTTATGTTGTTCATATTCTTTCTATCTTCACTGGTTTTGGTCTGCTTGTTCAGTTACTAAGAGAAGTATATTAAAGTCTCCTGCATGATTATGGGTTTGTTTTTCCTTTTATAGTCTTTCCATTTTTGTTTTTATTATTTTGAGCCCTTGTTATTAGAAGCTTGTGTAAATTTAAAATAATTTTGTATTTTAGGTGAATTGAATTTTGTATAACAAAATGGAACTTTTTCTTTCATGATTCTTTTAGTCTTAAATATTATGTGGACTAATATTCATGTAATTCTACTCACTTTATTTTGTTTGATATTTTCTGTTAGAGCTTGAACTTATTATCATTTTCTTTAGTAAGAAATTAAAAACAACCCCTGTATTTTTGTTTGATTGAAAGCCTTGTTTTTGAGGAAGATTTTCATTGTTGTTGTTGGAGAGAGGTCTAAATTGGCTTTATCTCTGAGGTTATTCTCCTCTGTTTTGTTGTCACCTTTCAAGTGTGGTGTCTTTGGCTTTCCTTTGAGGAAATTAATTTTTTTCCCTTTTTAGCTACACTTAAATGTTTGGTGTTTGTCTTCAGTATTCCTTGGTTTCACAAAATGTACCAGTGTATGTTTCTATCTCATACTTAATCTTCACAGTTAGGGGAAATTCTCATCCCCTGTTCCCAGGAGGCCACAACAGATGAAGCTCAAGGTCACTGTAACCTGCAAATGCCCTCAACCTGACTGCAGTGTTTGGCTGCCTTTCTAGACCACGGTTTTTACTTTGTTTTGTTTGCTAACATTTCTCATAAAAATTCCAGTTCATTAGTCATTTAAAAGGCATTTTCCCTATTATACCCATTTGTGTTAATTGTTCTCAGTAAGCTGCCAGTCCACTATGGTGCTGGAAATTCTAGTCCTTTGTGTTGTCTTTAATATCATGATGGGTCTTAACACTTAACCAACCATGGAGGACTCTGCTAAGTCTATTGAAGGATGTGTATACACCATGGGTAGTCTGTCCCATGATCTAGTCAGCAGATAGGATGATATGTTCTTCCCAAGGCATCGTTGCAGGCTCCTCTCAGGCCAATGGAGACTGGTGGGTTGTTAGTGTGTTTTAAATCCATAGCAAGCATCTTACAAGGACAGAAGCAATACTGAGTAGTAATCACTAGTCTAGCCCTTACATGCAAAAGTACAGCTTCTAGGGACTCAATTCTTCTTTCTCCATGGTAAATTGAAAGAGCTGGTGTATTTGGGCTGATTTTCAGTTTCATGCATTGAATGTTTGGCTTTGGTCAGATACTTCTGATTGCGGATTCCCCTACCCCCACCTCTCTCCACTACCACCACCCTAGACCTGGAGTAGAATAAATCAGGCTTAGAGGTAGACTCAAGGCCCAGGACAATTTAGCTTTTCTGTTATGGATGCTTCTTTTCTTCCTGACATAGCATAGCAAGATATCAGTTTCAGTATGTTAGGGAATAATAGGAACCAACCAATTCCTCTCTCTCTCTCTCTCTCTCTCTCTCTCTCTCTCTCTCTCTCTCTCTGTGTGTGTGTGTGTGTGTGTGTGTGTGTTGAAAGCATCCAGTAGTTCTCCAAGGCTGACTCACCTTCTAGCAAACAGGAAGGTGGGAGTCAGCTGGCACCCTCAGCCCCCTCCCCTTGCCCATGTGCCATGGGTTGCACATGGCTGAACCCAACTCCCAGAGCTCTTGGCTGAGGGACCTCATAATGCTCTTTGGCCAAGAGGCTCCGACTGATGAGTGACTTTGCTGTGGCTTGCTCTCAGGCAGGTGGGCCCTACTGTTCACTTCCTGAAACACTTTGGAGCAAGGGCAGTTGGTTTGTTATTGTCCCCTTCCCTTCCTGTGAGCCTACTGTTGGGGGAGGGAGGGTACAGCAGATGGACTTCCTGGTTGCCAGGGACCTCCTGCAGCCTAGGGGAGCTAACAGTGCCAGTCTCACTCTGTTCCCATCCCTGGTTCCTTGAACATCTTTATCCATTCTCACCAAGCAAGACAGAGATGTGTCTGGAGGAGACTGTTTTAGATGGTCATATAGGCACTAGATGGGTGAGGGGCCCCTCTTTCCATCCATGCTTCCCAGGGCTTAAGATGGAAAGGACTCCCTTTGCTAAGTCTGGGACTGTGACTCTCAAATGGAAGAAGACAACGATTCAAGGGGCCAAGGAAGGAAGGGTTGGTTATTCTCTTGGCTGGAGACAAATTATCTTCCTTCCTACTGATGCCCAGTGATCCTTAGAAAGGTACGCTTCTATTTTAAATACATGCCATTTGTGCCTGGGAGACAGAAGAAGCTACACATGGGGCCAGTGAAAGCCGTGTGGGCTTGCCAGCCTTCTCCGTAGGCCACTGGCCAGTTCTGTAGAGCATCTGCCCTTTGAAATAGGCTGAGAAGCAGGAAGCCTGGGTTTTTGACCAGCTCGCTAATTTGTCATGGCAGTCCTGGAAGTGCCTGGCATCCTGGGGCTTGGGAAAGGAGTTGAGAGAGAATGGGATGAGAGAGGAGAGTAGAAGGGAGATGGAAGAAAGGACAGAGGGGGTGAGCAAGGGAAAGAGAAAGAAGGGAAGAGTGATGAGGAATGAAAGAAAGAGGGAAAGAAAACAGGGAGGGAGAAGGAGATAGAGGGAGGGATAGGAAGAAATAAGAGTGGAACATACACACATCTTTCACCTCTGGCTTCAGAAGTAGGCAAGTTGGCTGGCCTCTGACTCATGTAGTCAACAATGTCTGAGCATCTGATCCTTCTGTCTCCACCTCCCAAGTGCTGGGGTTTCAGGTGTGTTCTTCCATGCTCAGTCTTTGGCGGTGGTTGGGGTCAAAGTGAGGGCTTTGTCCAAGCTACTAGGCAAGTACTCTACAACTACCCTATAGCCTCACCCCACACATTTTTTTAATATCCATTTACTTGTTGATAGAAGTTTGGATTGTTACTACATTTGAACTATTGTGAGCAAAACTGTCATGATGTCATGAACATTTACATACAGGTTCTTGTGTGCCTGGAAGGTTTCATTTCTTTTGGGCAAATATTTGATCAGGTCTATATTGGAATGCCAGTTTTCTGTTTCTATACCAATCTGCCTGTCGTCGTGTTCTGTTTCCTTCTATGAAGGAACTACAGATTATTGCTTACTTTTTTGTTGTTGTGACAAAACCTTGACAAATGTAACTTAAGGAAGGATGGGTTTATTTTGGCTTATGTTTTGAGAGTACAGTCCATATTGTGGGGAAGGCATGGAGAAAGAAGTGTGAGGTGGTTGGTCACATTACACCCAAAGTCAGGAAATAGAGAGTGCTGGATAGTGACACTCAGCTCACTTTTTCCTTTTAATTAACTCTGGGGCCCCTGCCTAGGGAATGGTGCTGCCTAGAGTTAGGGTGTATTTTCCCATTTCAATTAACCTAATCTAGAAACTTCCTCAAACATGCCCAGAGATTTGTCTCCTGGGTGATCCCAGATCTTGTCAAATTGACAGTCAATATTAACCATCCTAGAGTGGTAGATGGATGGACACTGCCACCTGTGCTAGTCCTCAGAGCTAGAGTAACTTATTCTAATTGTCTCCTGCCCTGTTGAATGAACACCCTCAACAGGCCATTTGGTGTGAGAAGAAAGAACACAGGCACTGGAGACAGATTTCCATCCTGACTCTGTCATATACCATGTGACCATGGACAGGTTATTTGATTTCTTTGTGCCTCAGTTTCTTCACCTGTCAAATGTGGAAATCTCCCTTGTAGGATGGCAAAATCGGGTAGATGGGTAGATAGAAACAGATATACTTGTCCTGTCCTGAATACTCTGCTATTGAAGAACTTGACAAGGAGTAATGCAGTCTGAAACATGTCTGCCCGGTTTCTTAGCAGCTCCTGATGGTACTGCCAGCCACCTTTCTTCCTGGAATCCTGGCCTCTGCCCTCTTACTGGGCAGCTTCTGTGTTGAGTGGACAGTACTTTTCTCCCATAACCACTTTGTTCCAGCCTGGAGGCTAGCTGCTGCCTTTGCTACTTAAGCTGAAATTTTGTTTCTATTAAGCACACGTGATCCTCCTGCCTCAGCCTCCCAGGAATTACAGGTGTTTCCACTTTTTAGTGTGGTCCAGTTCTATCTCTCAGATACAACAAATGAACAGCAAGGCCTGGAGATGTTCCCCTGCACTCTGAGATCCTTATGCCCTGGTTCTCTTAGCTTCAGCTTCCAAGGGGTTTGGGGCACTGTGCTGATTGGAGGCTTCGCAAAGGGACCTCAGGCCCAGGAATTCCGTCCTACAGCTCTGCACAAGACATGACTGTCAGGGCAGTGTCCACTGTAGCCACAATGGAGGAGTCTCATCTTGAGCCGGCCACTTCTGTAAACTAAACTTCCCTGGGGGCAGCTCTCTTATTACAATGGAGATCTGAGGCCCATTGAGTGAATATTGGAGACAAGGATGTGGCCCTACAGCCCTTAATGTAGAGATAGAAACCCTTTCTGGGCCTGATCTTTTCCTCTCTCCAAGAAAAAGAACCAGAGAAATCGAACAGCAGGACTGATCTCTGAGAGTCTCCTAAGTGGGGGCGTCTGTGTAGACATTGCTCATGGAATCAGGTAGTAGTGAGAGACTGGCTTGGTTTGGTTTGGTTTGGTTTGGTTTGGTTTGGTTATTTGAGACAAGGTTTCTCTGTCACAGGCGGGCCTGGAATTCACTGTGTAGCCCAGGTTGACCTCAAAATCACAATTCTGCATCAGCCTGCTGAGCTCTGGGACTATATAGACATGCAACACCATACTTGGTTTATAATCAGCTTCCTTTTTAATTTAATTTTTGGGAATTTCATATATGAATACTGTGTGTACATTATTTCCCCCTTTCCCTCCAACTCTTCCCATATCTCCTTCACTACCTCTCAAATTTATGAGCTCTTCTTTAATGGTTATTTTTATAACACACACACACACACACACACACACACACACACACACACACACACACCCCTACTGAGTCGATTTAGTGTTGCTCTTATGTTACATGTATTTCAGACTGACCATTTGGGACTGGATAACCTATCAGGGTCCTTGTCCCTGGAGAAGACTGATTCACCCTCTCTCAGTAGCCATTAATTGCCTGTAGCGCTTCATCTAGGGACGGGGCCTTGTGAGACTTCCTCCATCCATATTGGGATATCAGCTGGTGTTGTCCTTGCACAGGTCTTGTTTATGAGACCATGGTGTTGAGGTTTCATGAGTATGGCTTCCCTGACATGTCTAGAAGACAGTGTCTAGCAGCAAATGAGAGGATGACTTTTGAGACTTGACCCACTCCTTCCACCGTGGGTTCTAGCCATTGAATTCAATTTGTTAGGCTTTTGTATGGAGTTCTTTTTACCTTCTGAACATCCCTGGGATTTTTTTTTATAATTTTTAAAAATTAAAATATAACTATATAATTATATCACTGGACAGTGGTGACTCATGCCTTTAATTCTAGCACTCGGGAAGCAGAGGTAGGCAGATCTCTGTGAGTTTGAGGACAGCCTCGTATACAAAGTGAGTTCCAGGACAGCCAGGGCTACACAGAGAAACCCTGTCTCCAAAAACAAAAAGGAATATATATATATATTCCTTTCTCTCCTTCCTAGAATCAACTTCTTTTAGAAAATATTTGTTTATTTTTTCTCTGTATATAAGTGCTTTGCCAGTATCTATCTATTGATCTATCTATCTATCTATCTATCTATCTATCTATCTATCTATCTATCTATGTCTGTGCACCACAGGTGTGCCTGTTGCCCATGGAGGCTAGAAGAGGGTGTTGGATCCCCTCAGTTGGAGTTACAGACATTTGTGAGTTGCCATGTGGGTGAAGAGAACCAAATCCAAGTCCTCTGCAAGAGCAGCCAGTGCTCTAACTACTGAGCCATCTCTCCAGAACCAGCAAACTGTTTACCCTGGCTCCTGGGTGCTGGGAAGGGCAAGGACCAAAAGAATACAGCGCAGCTGATGGCTTCTCAATGTCTCTCTGCTGGCTCAACCCTCTTTAAGAGTACGAACTTTGGGCTGTACAGTAGCTCAGTGGTAGAGTGCCTGCCTAGCATATGCAAGGTCTTGGGTTCAGTCCCTAGCACCACCACAACAAAGTTAATGAGGAAAGTAAAGACCTTTATTGGGGCATGGTGGTACCTGCCAGTAACCCTAGGACTCAGGAGGCTGCGATAAGAGAATACCATAAGTTGGAGCTAGCCAATGGGAGCTGTGTCATAAGACCTTGTACACCTGAAGCTTTTCTCTGGAAGAAGCCCCAGATGGAACATTCTATCCAGAATAGAGCCAAGTTTGTTGTCAAGGACCAAGAGGAACAGGCAGGAGGAACCATAGAACTGGAGGTGAAGATGTAGTATCACCCTTAAATTGGGATTGGTGGACTGAAGGCCTGTGCATGCATGAGGACTGTCCTGTTAGGACTGGTCCTTCTGCAATAATCAGTTAAGACTGGTTGTCCTTTCATGAAGGGATCAAGTTCTCCAGTGTTTGTTTGGTTAATTATTTCCTTGCTTGTGTTCATAGACCAGACCGTACTGAAACCTGTGGGTTTTCCTATTTGCCTCTGCTCGTCCTACCAAGGCTGACTTCTGTTCTGCAAAGGGCCAGCAAGGGGGCTCTGACAGTGTATTTTTTCAGGTTGCTTGGTGAGGTCAAGCTATCTGTTACAGATAGACAACTATTTCAGTTTATTTCCAAATAGACACTCATGGAACCTTCAGAAGCCAAACTGCAGGGAGCCATTGGTGGTGTTTTAGACCAGAGGATAATTCCAGGCCTCAGTAACCCCGGCTGTGGTCACCAGCTTTGGGCTCCAGTGTTTGTAAACATGGTGTTTGGATGTGTGACTGTCAGCCTAGCTAGAGCACATGCTGAGGATCTGGATTGACATTTGGGGGTTGCTGCAAACTGTAGAGGAAGTGTTTGAATAATTGTCCACCTGTGGGAGGTGACAAGGAAGCAGGAAAAGCATGGGTGTGGTCCTTGGTCTCCAAGTTCAGGGATAATGCAAACAACATGGAATAATGTGGACTGGGGGAGGAGATGCTGACACCTGCTAAACACTTTCATCTGAGGGAACGAAGTGGAGAACCATGTGCCCTGAGTCGTGTTATCTAGCACACAGTCATGGGAGTATGAGCTGTGGCTCCGTGCTGCTCGGTGCGGTCCTGGTTTCTCCCCTCTGTGCCTCAGTTCCCTCTATAAAGTAGGACGGGAGACAATACTGTGGCATAGAGTAGTTAAGAAGGTTAAATGGCTTCATATCTACACATTGCTTTGGGAAGTGCCTGGCATTTCGAGACACATATACATGCTCTGTTAAAGAGCCCTGGGAGGTAACATAGTGGTGCAAAGGCTGCTGAACCAGACAGCTATGGAGTAGGGTCTGAATGTAGAATCCCGTGGATCTGTAGCCCATTTTCCCAAACTTGGTACTGTGGCATTTTGAGCCAGACAGCTCCTTCATATGGGTTGCTGTCACTTGCGTTGCAGAACGTAGAGCAGCGTGGCTGGCTTCTGCTCACTGGATACACACACACACACACACACACACACACACACACACACACACACACATACACACACACAAATATATGTAGCAATAGTTAAAGAAGAGATCGTGAATTTGAGAGGGAGTGGGGAGGACACAGGAGGCACTGGATGGAGAGAGGGAGAAGGAGGGAAATAATGTACATACAGTACTCATATAGGAAATTCTCAAAAAATAAAACATCCAAAATAAAACAAAAACAAAAACTCCAATAAGCCTAGTTCCTAGTTGTCAGCTTTGCCCTCATAGATGAGCTCAGGGCACAGCATATCTCTGAGTGCTTGACCTCTTTCCTTCTCTTCCTCTCAGTTGGGAAGACATCTTTGTGGATTGTCTATATTTTCACCAGACCATGGGTCAGGGAGGTGTAGTTAGTTTGGGTTCTCTATGCAGTGATCAGCTTTCCCTTAAAAGTACAGCTGATTGGCTTAACTGCACTTAGACTATGAAGAATCCCAGAGCAGAGAGGTCAGTGACCAGAGGACAGCGGATCTTGACATTTATCAGTGCCTCGTCTTGAGGATGCCTTCCTCTGCTTATTCACATTTGTACATATCCAGATCTTTTTCTCACTTCCTAGCCTTTCTTTACTCTTCTTTCAGCCTCAGAGTTTCAACATGGGATGGCAATGAACTGTGGTTCAGTGCATCCAGGCAAGTATGGGGTGTGTCCTTGGTCCCTACCTGCTGCTTCTGTATCAGTCCTGTATGTAAGGACATTATTGGCCAGCTATTTGGTGTCTCTAGATTAGATTCCTGGAGAAGTCAGAGCCATGGCCATGTGCTACTCTCGACAGGTGTGTGTGCAGTGTGCGCATTTTTTTGAAGACAAAGTTCTAGTGTTTGCACTCATTTAGAAAGAGGTAAACTGGGTTCTACTCCAAATCTTGCTTTTTATGAGTCAATGATTGGTTTTATGTCAGTATTCACATCGTCCAAAATACTTAGCTTTGGTGTGAGTCTTGGATTTCCCTTATTTTCCTGACATTATCCCATTCCTATTCACCTCACCTGAGATGTATCTGCTTCCCTATTGAACTGTTGATATGCCCCCAACAATCAGGCAGCTCTCTTGTGCTGATGGGACCAGGCATACCTGCAATTTCCCTTCGAATCTCTCACAGACACATCCTTCTATGAGTTTGACACCTTCCATTATACACTGAAATCTGTATCTTTTCATGACCAGTGAGATCAGGACAGGAAGATGTGACTTCCTGGGCATGTGATACAAGATAGCTAGCTCATCAGCTGAAGCAATTAACCCCTGCTCTCTATGGAATGTCACCTCCTGCTATCCAGCCCAGCAGACAGTGAGCATCCCAGTGTCTTTTGGGACAGAGGGAAAGCTGAGGACCATCAACCTTTACAGAATGCTATGAGCAAAAGTTTACTTCCCTAGCTAAAGGTAACCCCACTTGTCCAACTGATGTTTGCCGAGTGCCTGCTAAGCACTGTGGTGGGGACACATTGATGGCAGTCAGTGGAAGCTCTTGACCCTGTGGCCTCAGGGAGACGAGTCCTATAGCTTGGCTCTTGGCATGGTAACATATGTTCTCATTCTTCCTGTTCCACACCACCAACATTCTAAAGCTGGGAAGTACGTATAAATGGAAATGGGTTTTGTGTGTTCACAAGGTTTTATTAAAACTACATTCTCCCCATATAGATGCCAACTCTCTTCTGTCAGTAGAAAAACTAAGATCTGTTGTTGGGAGATCTGACTGGAGCTCTCAGCCTGAGGCCAGCCTGATGCTATTTCCCATGCGCCCACTGTGTTCCTTGCTGAGAGTACAACGTTCATTTGAGTGTGGAGTTAAGGGGAAGGGCGGAGGGTTTGGGAACATGAATCAGACACCAGTCAAGCTTCCAAGAAAAGGACCAGGATGCTGGAAGTCGGGCAGTCCTTCTCAAGAAGTGCTTCTGTGTGGGGGAAGGTGGGAGCCTCTGCAGTTCTGGGGCCTCTGGAGAAAAACATAGGTGTGTCAACCCACCTCATCAGCTGCCCTTCTCCTTTCGGGGCCCTGTGTGATAAGGCCTCCCCATGTGGTAAGGCAGGCCAGTCTTTTAGACTTTCCCTTTCACAGCATTAACAAGTGACTATGAGCCGAGGGCTGGGATGGAAACCCAAGTAGGCATTGACAAATTGCAGGTATTTAAGACTTTGCTCAGAGAACTGAGTTAGCTGACTCCATGTCTCTCAGTTTCCTGTACAGCCTTGAAAAGAATTGTCCTGCCATTGTCTGGTCAGCTTGTGTGCTACCCAAACTTGGAATGAGGACTCTGAAAACAGCAGTGTGGGCTAGAGCCCCAGCATTAACCAGTGGGGAGGCTGCTTGACTTTTCTGAACCTTGGCCTCCGCATTTCTAAGGTGGACCAAGGATTAAATGAGAAACTATATAAAAAGACTATATGGCTCTTCAAAATTAGTTGTCACTTGGCCCGAGGAATTGGGCCCTTCCTGCCTTGTTGTCCCTCATTTTAGGCCCACACATCTTGTCTACTTTAGCTCTTGTTCATTTTTCTGGAAGTGCCTTGGGAACACAGGCTATGTTTGGACCTAGTGCCGGACCATTGTTACTAATGTGTGCAGCTGCCCAGCCATCTGCCCCCTTTCTGCTATCACAGTGTTTTCCCTGTCCCAGACTCAGTTCAGAAGCACTCACTGTAGATTACTTAATCCACACGCCAACCCAAAGGTGGAGGTGACTGTCACTATCCCTGCATACAACCAGACCAAGGACAGAGATGTGGGATCACAAGCCCAAGGGCATACTGCTAGCATTCGACAGAAGCAGGACTTGAACCCAGTCTGCTCCAGAATTTGACTGTTACCCACTAAGTAAGCTATCTTTTTAATATGTGTTCACTGGGTTGTGAGTGGATAGGGCAATGTTATGGTAGTATTGTCGCCAGCAACTAACTCTGGGCAAGCCATTTACAGTTTCTAGGTCTGTTTCTTTGTTAGAAGAACTGGGATAGAACTTTTGTTTTTGTTGTTGTTTGTTCGTTTTCAAATCAACTTATTGTAATAAGCCTACAAAAATATAACACCGCTAGATTATGGTAGCCACCCAAACACACACTTACCCAGCCCTAAACTCTTCCACACAGTTAGAAAGGCCATCCTAAACTCATGAAGCTTCATCTAAGGTTTTACACATTCACTATCAATTACATTTGTATGGACTTCTCCACTACCAAAAAAGAAAAGAAAACCATGACCGAGTTAAAACTAGAGAAGCAATTAGATCTCTCCTCTTCCATGACTTGTGTCCATTTGCCTGCACTGGGTCCAGATACAGCTCCTATGAGGATTAGATGCAGTGGTGAGGGTAAGGGGTAAGGGTAAGGGCCCGAGGCCCCATCCAAGGTTTGGGGAACCACTGTGAGCAGTGTTGCCTTCATAAGAAGAGTCTGTTATCCCTGTTGGGAGCTACCTTTCATGGCTGCTCTGAAGGGAACAATGTCCTTATTCTTCCCAGGGGCTCCCAACCTCTTCACACACACTACCATGTTGGGGAAATGTGGGCCCTTAACTCTATCAGATGAGCTTAATCAAGAATACATTGACTTTTTGGCCTTGGCAGTCCAAGAAAGGGGTGGAGGCCAAGCTGTCCTTTAATTTTGGAATACAGGAGTCCAAGTGCAGACTTTATTTTCTGAGCCAGGTCAGCAGGAGGGTTGAAGCAAGACATCCTCTCAGCTCCAGCAGCAATGGCACTACCTTCCTGACTTCATATAGATCTGGGGTGGCAGGAGCTGACCAGGGAGTGGTCCACAGTGTAGCAGGAATCTGGCCAACTTCTCAGCTGGTCTCGTTTCCTCAGACTGAAAGCCTCTGTGTCCTCATGTCCAAATGACTCTCAGCTGAACTGCTGCTCGAAAGCCTGAATGCTTAACCAGCCAAATGCTGCTAGTTTCTGGTCCTCACGCCTTATATACCTTTCTGCTTTCTACCACCACTCCCTGGGATTAAAGGCTTGCTTTCTGGGATTAAAGGCATGATGAGTCACCATGCCTGTCTGTATCCTTGAACACATGGATTTCTGCCTCTGGAATGCTAGGATTAAAGGCATGTGCTACTACTGCCTATCCTTTATGTTTAATATTGTGGCTGTTCTGTCTCTGACCCCAGATAAGTTTATTAGCATGCACAACATTTGGGGGAATACAATACTACATTTCTTCTCTTTTTGTCTAAAATTTAAAAAAGCTTATAACTAATACAAGAAAAATTATATCCAGTAAGTATATATAATATACACAGTCAAGATTACATTAACGATGTCTAGTCCATTAACATTTGACAGATTCAGATAAAAACTCCATTATATATATTAACAATGTCCAGTCCAGTAACATCTGATAAACTCAGACCAAAAAATTTTCATTACTTATCTTATTTAAAACAAGCAGTTCCTTTTTAAAAGTAGATTCCATAATCTCCTCGTATCCACCACACACAGGGACATGGCTAGTATTATTGCTGGCACCTCTTCCACTCCTGCCTTTTGATAGTCTAAGCATGCCAATCTGTAACAGCAAGGACTTGGGATGCAATGTGTACTTTACAGTGAGTGAGTGGGAGTCCATGAGTGTGTGCCTAAGAGGCAACCAGCCTTGATCCTGGAGGGAGAATCTTTCACTCCTTCCTTTCTGACTCCTTCTAGAGTGTGGTGGAGCCATTTTCTTGGCTCATGTGTCTGATAGCTCCCCTGTTCACTGCAAGAGCTCCCCTAGCCCACTGGGGTTATTTCCTGCCTTACCCCCTTCACTCTTTGTGGCACTCTGCTCTCCTAGACTCTCCCTCCTACTGTTCCTCCTCTCCTCACATGCTGGCCTGAAAACACCCCCTGCTGGACAAGAGGGGCTTCTCCACATCTCAGGAATGAATATTGATCTCAGCTAAGCTGAGCAGCAGAGCTAGGGGTGGGGAAGCATTTACAGCTATACTGCTCATTTCAGAATTTATTATCCTTGTGTGACCGTAGAGCATTTAAAATGTGGCTAGGGCAACAGAGGAAGTGGGCTTTTCATTTGATGGCATTTTAATTTAAAGTGAAATAGCCACATATGGCTAAGTAGTGGCTACTTTTTGTGTAGTGTGACCCTTGGGAGAATCAAGTTGAGTTGTGCTATATGGGGGCTTGGGATTGTTTACCCTGAATCAATTTGGATGCTTGGCTCTAACAGTCACGTTTGTCAGGCTGTACGCCTTCAGAAAGCCTCTTTCCTGGTTGCCTAGGTGAGGGAGAAGCCCAGTGTATTGGTTGTAGAGGTGTGAACTTCATCCTTCTCCTATAGCACATTGTGCTATAGACCAGGCTACTCAATGGGTGACAGGGTCCCAATATATGATGCTCAGGGATCCCAAAGTCAGGTGAGCCTCTCCCCGACCAGTTCACGATTGCCTTTTCCTGTAGAAGAAGTCACTTCTCTAGGGATGGGCTGATATTTTTGTAGGGCCTAAAGTATATGTACCTCAATAGACTTCTTAAAGAAAAAGAACATAAGATTCCAAATATGGAACTAAGCCCTCTGGTAAACACTTATATAGGATGTTCCTGTATAGAGTATAGGAGCAATCACATCCTATCTGAGTTTCAAAACCTGACATGTATCAAACTCTGCAAAATTCAGAAAAACAACCACATATTATTAATTGCTTGCTGCTCTACCCTCTGTAATATTTCTACCCTTGTATCCTTTGGCCCAATGCTCTTTGATCACCCCTTCATATGATAATGATTTTGTGATTTTTTTTTTCTAAAGAGAGACTGAAAAGATAATTGAGTTTTTCTCCCAGCATGGTTGACAAGATTTGTGCTTTATGATTGATAGCTACCGTGCATGCAGGATGACTCCAGGCAACAGACACCCACTGTTTACCTTACCACTGTAGGTTAGAG
Source organism: Peromyscus californicus insignis (assembly GCF_007827085.1). Classification (NCBI taxonomy): domain Eukaryota; kingdom Metazoa; phylum Chordata; class Mammalia; order Rodentia; family Cricetidae; genus Peromyscus; species Peromyscus californicus. The sequence continues at coordinate 33,687,645 of NW_026294573.1, read as the reverse complement.
TCCTATAATACAGGGATTTTGATAAAAATCTAGTCTGCATAATTCCCACCAAAAAGGGAGGAATCTGCCTGGTGCATTTAGAACTGTCTATACTATTCTGCCGAATATATTCTCAGCAGGAGACTTCTCCCTTTGAGTAGGCATCGGCCTTCTCTTCCTGTACTGGGAAGCTCCGGGAGAAGCTTGCACAAACTAGCTTCACTCAGCCTCTGCACTTGCCCTTCCCCACTGGTCTCATGCTCCAGGGCCAAGAGCTGTGCAATGGAGCCTGCAGCCCGCTGAGCTGGTGGAAGCCACAGGGACACCTAAGGACAGCCAGCAATAACCTCACTTAGCATGAAAAGAAGTGTGGCTGGGCCTGGTGGTGCAGGGCTATAGTTCCAGCTACTCAGGAAGTTGAGGCAGGATTGCAGAAAGTTCAAAGCTAGCCTAGGGATTACAGGGTGAGGTCAAAGCCAGCCTGAGAAATTTAGTCAGATCCTGTCTCAAAAAATAAAAGGAGGGCTGGGGGTATAGCTCAGAGTTAGAGACTCTAGATTTAATCCTAGAACTGCAAATAAAATAAAAACAATCTCTATGAACCATGTACATAAGTCCCACTACAAGGAAACCCAATTGACCCCTAAATCAACCTTGCCTTAGTTGGATCCTCAAACTTGTATAGCTCTGGAATCCCCCTACATGAACTTGGGGGTCTTGGAGGAAGAGGTAGGAACAGGGTAGAAGTAGGTACAGGCCACCCACTGCAGTTAAAATATCTCACCATTGAGAATCAGAAGACTGCACAGTTCTAGAAATACATGATTAGGACCGGGACAGGGACTCAGCCAGGCAAGCAGAGTCCTCAACCTCCCTAATGCTGTGACCCTTTAAGACAGGTCCTCATGTTTTGGTGACCCCCAACCATAAAATTATTTCATTGCTACTTAATAACTAATTTTGCTACTGTTATGAATCATAATATAAATATCTGATGTATGGGATAACTGCTATGCAACCCCCAAAGGGTTCATGACCCACAGGTTGAGAACACTGCCTTAGAGTGTTCTTCAACAGCACCATTGGGAGTCTGCAGCTGCTTACTACTCTGAGCCTCAGGCTCCTCAGTCTTTAGAATAAGAAGAATAAGGCCCAGTTCAAGAGTGAGCAAATTGTATCTTATTTTATTGTGTTTGGTTGTTGTCTCTTGGAGACCTGCTCTTCTGAAGGGAAATGGAGGGGAAGTGGATGGGGGGAGAGGGAGGTGGGGGTAGCTGTGAGGAGTAGAAGGAGAGGAGTAGAAAGAGAGGAAACTGTGGTTAGGATGTATTGTATGAGAGGAGAATCCATTTTCAATTAAAAAGAAAGAAAGCCCATGGATCTTTTTGGAGAGCGGTGTAAGGAAGGGATTGAAGGGAAGAGGGAGGGAGGGAGGGAGGAAGAGGGGGAATAAATTTGCCTTTGCTTCATTTGAAGTCCTGCTCTGAATTCAGTATCCCACAGGCCACTGAGCAGGGTAGAAAAGAGGGAATGAAGCTCCAGGAGTCCAATTGGCGAGAAAGAGGAGGGTTTGTATAAGCGAGAATTGTTGAGACCAAGGTTGGATAAAGCACAGGGACAAATAGCCAAACGAATGGAAACACATGAACTATGAACCAATGGCTGAGGAGCCCCCAACTGGACCAGGCCCTCTGGATAAGTGAGACAATTGATTAGCTTGAACTGCTTGGGAGGCATCCAGGCAGTGGGACTGGGACCTGTCCTCAGTGCATGAGCTGGCTGTTTGGAACCTGGGGCTTATTCAGGGACACTTTGCTCAGCCTGGGAGGAGGGGACTGGACCTGCCTGGACTGAATCTACCAGGTTGAACTCAATCCCCAGGGGAGTCTTTGCCCTGGAGGAGATGGGAATGGGGGGGGTGGGCTTGGGGGAAGGTGGGGGAGGCGGGAGGGGGAGGACAAGGGAATCTGTGGCTGATACGTAAAATTAAATTAAATTATAAAATAAAAAATTATATATATACAAAAAAAAAGAAAATCAGCTCTCAGGAGTGAGCACAGCCAAGGGAGTTCCTGAGTGGGCGGGGCTTGGTCATCACTTTCACCCCAGCCTTGCTACTCTTGAGTTTCTACATGGTGTATGTGGGGACATCATGTCTGGGTTGTCTGGGCCAGAGAGGATCCTTGAGCACAAGACACTGGAGCACGGTTCCCTGCTGGTTCCAGTCCCATTAGACTGTGTCTGTTTCCTCACTATACAACACCACAAACAGATTTCAGGGCTGCTGGGCCTGATAATTGAAGTGTGAAAGACAGCAAAAAAACCACAGGTCTTTAGCTCGTTGACATGCTGGTTCTCTCAGCATCAGCCACTGGCTGTCATCTCATGAATGTCAACAATGGTCCTGGGACCTCCCATGAGGATGCACTGGGGGAAGCTGCATGGCCTCCCAGGTGGCAAAGCTACACGTTGGCCCCGACAGAGCAGGAGCAGGCCTCTAGCTCCAGGCAGGTGCAACGCCATGCCATTTTCAAAACCAGGCAAAGAAATGCCTGGGAGAAATTCCTTCCAAATGCCCACATCATTGCTCTGTTCATGGCAAGATAATCCACCGCTCAGTTTTGCTTTTCAATTCTTTTTATTTTCCCTCCATAAAGTTTCTTTCCTTCTTTCTTTCAACTTGGGAGTTCATTTAGAAAAAAATTTTTTTTTAAAATTAACATACAAAGTCATGGGTTTCATTATGAAATTTTCATATATACTTTTGATTTCCTGCCTCCTGTGGGTTCCCTTTCTTCTCTCAGGACTGCCCCCCTCCCTTTAAGACTCATGTACTCTGTTGCCCTCTTTTCCTCCTCTCAGGGTCGCCTTTCTAGTTTCATGACCTATGGTCCCTACATAAATGCACATATGTCAAGTTAAAATGCAAGATCCACCTATGAGAGAAAGCATGTGGTGTTTGTCTTTTTCTGAGTCTGGTTAGTTCACTTAAAATAATACTTTCTAGTTCCATCCATTTTTCTGGAAGTGTTGTGATTTTAGTTTTTCTTTATAGGTGAATAAAACTCCATTGTGTGTATATACTGTGTTTGATTTATCCAGAATTTCTAGCTTAAGTAAGCACGGTTGTAATTTGGAGCTAGGGATGGATAGAAATATGTTCATTAGGAGAGATTTGGGAGACAACAAGGAGGTTGTACCTTAGCTGAACCAAAAGTCACACAGGGAACTTTATAGCCTAACAGATCCCCCAGCCTCAACATCTCCTCTAAGTTTCTCAGGCTGTGGCTCTGAACTGTGGCCTGGAATCCTTGTGTCTGCAGCCACCACAGGAATCTCCTCTTAAGGAATCTGGCCTGGGAACTTTGCCATTGCTCAGAGTTGCTTCAACAGAATATCAAGAAAGAGCTAGCTCAGGGCCAGGCAGAGCTGAGTGTCCAGAGGTCCAGATGAAAGTCTGATAGGATTGTGTCTCTGAGTGAGGTAGCAGGTGTCAGGGCTGGGATTAGGACAGGCAGGGAGAAAGAGGTGGGAAATGGCTTCCAATGCTCTCAGCATGCTGAGACAGTGATTGGTCCAGGTGTGTGCCCTTCAGACTGCCTCTGACAGTTGTGGGAAAGCAGGTTCAGGGCTAAGGGGCCCCTGAGATTGGCTCAGACTAGGTGAGTTCCAGTTCTCAGCCTCTGCTTTGTCACTGTGTGATGTTCATAATACCACTACTCTACTCGACGTTCAAGAGGAGCTGTCTGTGTTGACAGGAGCAGGTCAGAGCCCTAGCTTCTTGCTCTCCTGCTGGGAGGGAGAGCAGCATGTGGGACCTCAGGTCTCAACCAGCAGGAAGGAGTGTTTATTTGATTTCTTTGTCTGATCATGGGGACACACCTGCCACTTTGCCACTTCCTGAAAATCAAGCAGTTTCTTCAAAAAGGGACATTTTCCTTAAAATACATTGTGTAGTTTGAAGGTGAGGTGGGGTTTCTTGGATTTTTGTGATTTAATATACCTGTAAAAACCTTAAGCCACAAAATAAAAAAATATACTGACTGGGCTCAACACGCTGGCTGCTAGCTCACAGCTCCTTCACTTCAAGGCACTTTTCCTAGAGGATGTGGACTCACTGGCAGCCTGCCCCAGCTCACCAGGCACATCTCAGCCAGTCAATCTCCATGAGCCCTGTATCTGAACGCCATCCCTGCTTTTGTGTGGCATGGAGGTTCCTTCCCCTGTCTCCCTAAGAGACTCTCTCTCCCAGGACTTTGGTGTCATCTCCAGAACAGGCAGCTGGCTTCCTTCTTCTAGCCACCCTAGTTTGCATCTGGAATTTCCAGCCAGCAAATTCAGCTTTGCCTTGCTTTGGTATTTCTTCAAACGCGGTATTTCTGCTCACAACACAAGAAACCAGATCTGCAGCACCACAAATCCTGTCTCAACTACCAAACTCCAAGGTCAAGTTTTTAGTGAGAACCTTGCCTGGTGGAGAACCATGGTTTTTCCTTCCTTCCTCTAGTCTGTTCATTCATCAGATTCATCTTTGAGACAGGGTCTCACTATGTAACCCATGCTTATCTAGAACTTGCCATCTTCCTGCCTTAGCCTTCCACGTGCTGGGATTATAGGCATGCGCACACGGCAGGGGCATAACTGTCTTTCCTGGGTGTTTATTAGGCATCCATGGTAGGCTCCCAGGAACGCTGTGTATCTACTGTGGGCATATCGATGGCAGGGGACAGTCCTACCTCTTCTGCCTTCCCTAGCAGAACTAGTAATTGCACAATGATGGCTTTTTCTTGCCAGGTCTGGTCCTCTCTGTGACCCCTCACTTAACAGTGCTTCTTCATGCCTAGCTTGAGGAAAGGGAACTGGGGCTCTGTGCAGAGCTGGGATCTGGAACCCCATTCCATGCAGGCTGGGCTCTAGGCTGCCATCTTCCTTTATTTTTCAGTGTAAAGGGGAAGAACAGGAAGTGCCCTGCCATGGAGGAGCAGTTTTCTGGCTCCTTTTTCTCTGTGCAGCGTGCAGCTGTTTCTCAGGGAGAACAGGTTTGCCCGGTGGGTGGAGTGTTTATTTGATTTCTTTGTCTGATCATGGGGACACACCTGCCACTTTGCCACTTCCTGAAAATCAAGCAGTTTCTTCAAAAAGGGACATTTTCCTTAAAATACATTAAGCCACAAAATAAAAAAATATACTGACTGCCCTTTGCTTGGGATTTGGAGTCTGGTCATTTTAATTTTGATTTTGAATTTTATTATATTCTCAGTTTTTAATTTATTCTTTGAAAATTTCATGCATGTATACTTTCTCAGGTTTTTTAATTCACTCCTTGTCTTTTTTTTTCATGGACTTTATGCTCTGCACACACCAAGGGAGTCATTGGTGCAGTTCACACCAGTGAAAGTTTTTATTGACTCAAATTTCAGCTGAAGTTTTACACAAAAAAGGCAAATAATAAAATTGATTTTCTCAGATATTAAATTTTATTTACTTATTTATGTCTATTATTTTTGTATGTATATATGTGTATATATGGTATATATGCATGTGTGCATGTGTATGGCTCATGCATGTGTGTGTGTGTGAAGGCTGTTTTTTGGGTGTCCTCCCCCATTATACCACATCTTATCTATTGAGGTAGAATCTCTCACTTAACCTGGAACTACTTATTTGGTTAGTCTAGCTAGCTAGTTTGCTATGGTAGACCCCCTGCCTCTATCTCTCCAGGGTTGGGACCTTGGCTTCATATGGTTGATGTTCAAGCCATGTGCCATCATTTAAAGATTATATAGTAAGAATTAATCTTTATGGGATAGCTGGGAAATAACTGTGAATATATGGGTTCATAAAACAGAGTAGATTTATATTTAGTGTACTATATTTACTGAGGCAGCAAAGAGACCATAAATATTTCGGAAAGTTCTTCAAATGAGCATTTGGAATTGATTGCATATCTATTTACGAGAAAATTTGAGTAATCAGTATGTCCTGTTTCCAGAACTCCCTATAATAAGGTTTTCTTGTAAGAAGAGACAGTGATACATTGGATAGGAATTGAAATTGTGCAGTCAGGTAGGACCAGAGTCATTGGTGACTTCATCCATGGCATTGTGCCCCAGAAACATGGTCTTTGTATTAGTGACTTTTCTGTTGAGGACATAAAATACTCTGACAAAATCAACTTAAGGAAGAAAGAATTTATTATGATTTACAGTTCCAGAGGACTAGAGTCCATCATGGCAGAGAAGATATAGCAGGAGGAGTGAGAAGCTTGCTGGCTTGCTCATCACATTTTGATCCACATACTGGAAACAATCGGGGATAGAGGGAAACTATGATAACAGGAACTGGGGCAAAGCTACAAAACCTCCAAGCCCATCCCAGTAACACATTTCTTCCGGCAGGTCTCTACCTCCTAAGTGTTCCACAACCTCCCTGAACAGCACCACCAACTGGGGACCCAGTGTTTAAATGCAGGAGCCTATAAGGGACATTTCTAAGCACCACAGGCTCTGACTTCTGATTCCTCATCTGTAAAACAGATGCTGGGATGACACTTCCTCCTGCAGTTGCTGGGAACATTAAATACAGACATGATTGAAAAGAACTCAGTGCAAAAGTCTCCATCCCTGCGTGACTGACACAGGATATTGCTTGGTAGTTGTTCTCGGAGTCATGCTGCCCATATCTTCTCCACCAGACTTGTTATCGTCACCATCATGACTATTCTGAGGGTCAAAGATGTAGCTGAGTCCAGCCCATCTTTCCAAATAGCCCTGTAGCTTAGGGGAAACTGAGGAATTTATATTGTAGTAAGGCCATGAGTTCATTGGTATTGGAATTAAATAGTTATTTGGCCTTTTAGATTATTTATCTGTCTATCTATCTATCTATCTATCTATCTATCTATCTATCTATCTATCACTCATCTATCATCTATTTATCTATTGTGTGTGTGTTCTTGTATAATCAGAGGATAAAATTTCAGGAGTCATTTCTCTCACTCTACCTGTTGTTTTTTGAGGCAGGGTCTCTCTTGTTTCTGCTGTTGCTATGCATACTCCAAGGTGGCTGGCCTGTGAGCTTCTGACAGATTCTCCTGTCTCTGCCTTCCATCTTTCTGTAGGAATACTGGAATGAGGTATATGCACCAGCATATCTGGCAATAACTGGCTTTTATGTCTTAGTTTGACCATCAAGAAATTATGCCAAAGGTGCCATCACATCACTAGAGTCTAGCATTCCTGACTCATCATGCTTGTGGGTACTGACTCCAGCTCTAAGTGTCAGAAGCTGCTGGCTCCTCAGCTGGCTCCATTTTCTCTGCCTACTCACTGGAATAAGGGTCTAAAGTGGCCCTGAGGAAGCTTGGAGATTGCACACACAGCTCACACTCTTTATCTGACGACCTTAGAAACCAATTTGATCTTGAGATCTAGTGTTGTCTAGTGGTTTTGAAAAATTAAAACAATCTCTCCAAGATAAAAGTTTCCTCCTCTCCACTTTAGTCTGCCCCTAGCTGCCCCTTTTTTTCCTGAAGTGGGCATGCTAATGAGGACTCAGGAAATGGATGCCAGTGTGGTGGTTTATCTGTGGTGCTTGCTTTGTGCCGCACCCCAGCGTCTTGACGTCATGCTGATGCTGTCACCCCCTGGTCTGCAGCACTCTGGAGTCAGACTCCTGGTTCTAATTCTCAGCTCTCCTACTATTGACTATATGACTATAGGCGGTTAGGTTTAGTCACCCTATTGGACCTCACTTGCATGACCTGTAAAATAGACTCAGAACACCCCCACATGGCAGGACTGTGGTGAGGCTAGTGGTCAGCATATATGTGAAGTGGTTAGAACCACACAGGTACCATCAGGGCTGCCCAATGCTGTGGTAGCATTGCCTTCTCCTCCCAGCAACTACTTGAGTCTTGAACTTCGTTAATTTTTCTAACAATGAATAAAAAGCCAGAATGTCCCTCAGATACAAAATACAGAAGACACAGACAAAAAGTTTCAGTGCGGTGCCCTTAATGAAATAAACCAGCCAGGCTTTTCCAGGCAGGAAAAGCTCAGTTGGAAAATGTGGGGTTGGTGGGGGAGACAGAGCAGGGGGCTGTTCCCTGGAGGCTGGAGGGCGAGGGGATTTCTGTCTGAGAGGCCTTGTTACTAAGCCAGGGACTTCCTGTTCCATTGTGGCACGCTCTGAAGTGCTCACAATGGAGAAGCAAAGCTGGGGTTCATTCTCTTCCACAAAGAGCCCCCTGATGTTTTCATAGAAAGACAGTGTGCACCCAAGTGGCTCCAGCATCCCACATGGTAGAAGGCTGTGGTCAGTGTGTTCTGATTCTCCCAAGGACCAGCTCTTGCAGGATCTAAGTAAAGTGGGATGGGGGGGGGGGGGAGCAGCTCTTGGATTTCCCATGGTAAAGGGACATCAAAATGGGTGAGCCCTAACTTGGCTGGAGGGGATGGACCGCCTCTAGGGAACTTCCTACAAATGGAATGAGTTGTGCAGTCTTCTGTGATTTCCTCAATCTCAGGATAAAAGAGGGAGGGAGGAGGGCAGATGGAGGAGTCTTCTGTGCCTGAAATTGGGTTAGGCTAGTTCAGTGCTTGCCTTGCTCATGGATCCCATGATGTGTGCTCGTGTGTGCATGTGTGTGTGCTTCCTTCTCCTACCCTCCCCCATCAGCAGCTTATCTTTCATTGCCTGCAGTGGTGTTGTAAGTTAACCCCAAACAACCAGTGAGCACAGATTCAGATTTATGCCAATAAAATGATTGCTCAGAGATAATCTTATTTTCTTTATGAAATTATGTTTTTTCTAAGCCTTAGGGGTATGTTACACTGAAATGCAGTGGGACTCAGCTATACTTTTAGAGAGAATAAAGATGGACCCCACAGGATAGAACCATCCTTAAAACTGGTAGCTGTGACCGAGGTTTTCTGATATCTTTGAGCAAAGTTTTGCAAATTGCTTGCCATGTGGGGGTAGATACCTAAATTTTCCACAGTGCAAACTCCTGGTGCTTAATTCATATTTGTAGATTGCTAGATGTGCAATTAATTAATAAGTGCTATTAGTTGCACGCTTCCATGGAAACTTGCTAGGGTACCCTGGAGTACTTCATAAATGAAGCTAGGTCTGTGTGAGTTATACAATTGTATATGTCTGTATTTCTTTAAATCTCAAATGTAGGACTAATATTGCCAAATCCATTTTTTGCTTTCTGTCTTTAAAGTGTAGACACTTTCATGCTTTTTCTATAGCAGTGGTATTTATGTGTAAGAACAGTCTAAAATCAGTAATTTTGTTGACTCTGTTATCAGCAAATGCATTCATTGGTCTGGAGTCCAGTTCTAAATAATGAACAACATTAGAAAGAGAAAAGGAATTCTATTCATTTCTTGCCCTTTATTCTTAACCTTACCAATAACTACTTGATAATATAATTTAATGTGAACCACTGACTCTGTGGCCTGTGTACATTTTCTGTGATGTGTTCACAGCTTACCTAGGATCTAAGTAGCAGGAAATGGGAGCCTGGTACACTCTCGTGGGAATGTAAATTAGTGCTGCCATTGTGGAGAACAGCATGGAGTCTCCTTAAAAATTAAAAGGAGAACTACAACATGAGCCAAAAACTTCACTTTTACGTATTTTCTTGAGGGAAAAGAAATTAGTGTGATAGAGAAGACAAACTCCCATGTTTACTGCAGTGCTATTCACAATGGCCAGGAGACAGGGACAACCTATGTGTCCATCAGCTGATTATTGTATAAAAGAAATGTCTCACATGCACACACTGTGGAGTGCTCTTTATCCATTAAAAATTAAATTCTGTCATCTCTGACAACATGGATAGACTGGCAATCATTATGTTAAGTGAAGTAAGCCAGATGTGGAGAGACAAGTACTACATGGCCTTGCTGATATATGGGATATATTCTTATATATTCATGTGTATTTGTGTGTGTGTGTGTGTGTGTGTGTGTGTGTGTGTGTGTGTGTGTGTGTGTGATTTGAATATGAAACATGCCTCCATAGGCTCATGTGTTTGGACATTTGGTCCCCAGCTTGTGGTACTGTTTGGGAAAGCTGTGGAATCTCTAGGAGATGGAGTCTTGCTGGAGGAAGTATGTCATTGAGGGTGGGCTTTGGGATTGTATAGCCTGGCCCCATTTCCTGTTCACTCTCTGCTTCTGGGATGCTGATGCAGTGTGATGGGCTGGCCACATATTTCTGCTGCTGTGTCTTTCTCATCATGCTGGACTGTGTCCCCTCTGAAACTGTAAGCCATAATAAACCCTTTCTTCTTTAAGTTGATTGGGTCAGAGTATTTTATTGTAGTAACAGAAAATGAAACAAGACACTATCTCTCTGTTTTCTCTCTCTCTCTCTCTCTCTCTCTCTCTCTCTCTCTCTCTCTCTCTATATATATATATATATATATATATATATATATATATATATATATCTGATCAATGGGTACTAAGTTGCAGTTAAATAGGGATAAGAAAGTCGGAGATACTGTCTTGCACAGTAGGGCAACTATAGATAGAGATTGTGACCTCTACTCCAGAAAGCCAGAAGGAAGAATTTGGAATGTTTTCACCATAAAGAACTGTCCATAAATGTGTTTAGCCTGGTTATGAAGTGTAATGTGTATCCAAATAGCTCATGGTCACTCAAGGTTACAGACAGTTTTGTATTTTCATGTATCAAATTAAAATTTTAGTTTTAAGAAGAGTTTTCATGATATTTTTGGGGGTGGTTAAAATTATTCTGGGCCTTAGGATTGAGACCTACCTTGAACAGGGCATGAGGCTGAATGGAGAGGACTCCGCAAACAGAATACTAGAATTCATTCACAAATATGGTTTTGTGTCTTCAAATAGCCTTCTATTGAAGGAAATTGAGTTCACTGAAAATGGCTTGGATCAGGGTGTGAATAGCTCTGGGGAAGAATGGTGTCTTTGTAAATCCAAACTTAGAAATGTCATAGCTTCAAAGGCTCGCTCTCCTGCCTCCTGGTTGCACTGATGCCAGCCAGAGTAGCTCTCAGCCCTGTGAGTTCTCTCAGGGAGCAATGTCCTCTTTACAAAGAGAAGAGTCTTTTCCCATGTGTTGACCTGACTGTCTTTCGGAGGGGCTTGACGGAGCTTGGGGAAGGCAGAACTCTGCCTGTAGACACAGATTAAGGCCTTCGTCTGGGTGAATGGTGATGTACTAACCACAAAAGTAAAGAGTTTTAGGATGTGGCAATGTGCGTTCATTTGGCTCATTAGAACCACGGTAAGCTTTCAGTGTGCAAGACCTTCTCATTTGGAAGATCAAGATAGTAAATCTCAAGGACTCTCATGCCCTGTGGGAGGACTGAGTTCAGGAGAAGACGGACTAGGGCCAAGAGCCTCAGCCTGCTGGTCTCCCTGGTGTTGATAGCCACAAAGAACCATATACTTCAATGATAATGCATATTTTATCAGAGCCCATCAATAAGTAGGGGGAGTTCAGGGACTGGTAAGATCTTCAGTAGGGGAAGAGTTTGCTGTGTAAGCATGAGGACCTGGATTCTGATCCCCCACATCCCAGAAACAGCTGAGTATGAAAGCACACATCTGTGATTCCAGTGCTGAAAAAGTAGGACAGGTGGGTCCCCGCAGTTCATTGGCCAGCCAGCCTAGCCAAATGATGAGCTTTGGGTTTAGTGAGAGACCCTGTCTAAAAGGTAAAGTGGAGAGCAATTGATAGATTCCTGACATTGACCTCTGGCCTCCATGCTTATTACACACAGATGTACATATAAAGCTAGAAGACCATAACATTCTATGCAGAGTGGATTCATTTTATGAAGGTTGATGCTTAATTAGATTTGATTGGCTAGAGTGCACAATTTCGGCCTGAGTTGGGAGTACTAGGTGACATTTAAAGATAACATATACTTTATTTTCAAGAGGAACAATTCCTGCTTGGGGTTGTGGGAGACCTGGGTGTACTAGCAACAGTGACACTCAAGGATGGTAGTACTGGTGTCTGTCAAATACTCCATGTTCCCACATTGTTCAAAGGGTCTTACAAATATGAATGCGTCTCATTCTTAAGAAAGCTCTGGGAAGCCAAGGCACAGAGCACAAGCGACTTGTTGAGTTTGACCATTACGAAGCAGCAGAGCTGGGACCTGTGTCTAGGACCTGGAGGCTGACTGAGGAGCTCACCTCTTCCATCAGTTACTCTGGGGCCTACCACTGGGACTCTTGAAACCTTCTTAGTGGAGGATACTATAGATCCATAAAATCCCAGTAGTATTTTGGAAAGTGACATAAGGCTATCATTAAATTTTTTTTTGACAGTGGCCATTTGCTTTTCTCATTTCATAAAAGGACCACTCAACACACCTGCTTCCTGCAGAGTAGGAGGGGAAGGGGGAGAGTCTCAGATTGAGGAATGAGAGTTCCCAGAAAAGGAGAGTCGCATCCACTTTTTGGGAACACATTCCCCAGCTGTTCATTTCAAAAATGTGCCTTGACTGTCCAGCAAGGGTCCATTGGAGAAGACAGACCTAGTTCCTACTGGGGGAATTTACATTCCAGTGAGCCAGACAGTCATTTACAGAGTAAACCTAAAAACTATATAATTACACATTTGCTGAGTGCTTGGAAGGAAATGAGCACATCCTGAGGACAGAGAAGGAAAGTTGTGGGAGTGGGCATCCTGCCAGGAAGGCTTTCCCAGGAGGTGAAGACACAGAGGCATGGGGTGGGGCGAGGCAGGTATAACTAATGGAGCAGGGAGAAGTCTGAGGAGGGTGAATCCTGCTGCTGGGGAGTCCTGAAGCTCCAGGGGAAGAGGAGGCTTCAGAGGGCAGTTCTGGTCCCGTGCAGCCCAAGTTCAATAGAAGCTTTGCTTTTGCTGGGGGCCCAAGGGGAAGCCTTGTAGTTATTTAAGATGGAGTGTGATCTAGTTGTAGCATTTGGGTAACTGGGTGCGCTGGGGCTGGATGACTGGAGGCTATTGTATTAGAAGAGGCCCAGGACTGCAAGGAGTAGGGTTAGGGCTGACAGTGGAGACCCCAGAGATTGAAGAACCCTGCAAGCCTTGCATAGAACAACCCAAGGGGACAGAGTGAGCAGCAGTATTTCCTCCCTGAAAAGAAAGGGTGGGTTCGCCCGTCTCTTCTTCTCCATCCCTCTCTGTGATTTGCTGCCTGAGCCCCACTGGCAGGCCAAGGTTGCCCACTATGATAGTCCTTATAGGTCTGCCAGGCAGTGTCTAGGTGGACAGGGAGGAGGCAGAGCTGGTGGAAGACCCATCAGTGGCACTAAGTTGTTTCTGAACTCTGAGTTCAGGCAGTAAGGAAGCAGGAGGCGGGCTTTATAAGTCGGATCCTTGGGGAGGAGGTAGCACTTCAGGGAAAGTTGGGGATGAAAACTGGGGATCTGCTTTCTTCAGGGCTGACATTCTGTGTTTTTATCCATAAATCCAGCCACAGTCCTTCCAGGTGTTTCTGCTATGATCCTATCACAGTGTTTTGTTGAGTCTAATCTCGCTCTTCTCACCTGCTAACCAGATGCTGAGCCTAAGATCAAGGCCAGAGAGGCCGTGGGTTTAGGTTTGTTGTGCCTTTGGGGAAGCATGTCCTGTTTCTGCAGAAGTCTGCAGCAGGCCTCAGGAGAGGAAGACTAGCCCTCACCACAGGCCACATAACAGTAATACCCTGCTAAAAGTCACCAGGACTACTTTGCCTGTTTCTCTCTCTCTCTCTCTCTCTCTCTCTCTCTCTCTCTCTCTCTCTCTCTCTCTCTCTCTCTCTCTCTCCTCAATGATTAATGCTGTAGTTAGCCATGCCCCCACTCTGACAGAGATCTCCAAATGAGAGGAAATCAGCTTGCAGTCCCCAGATCTTTATTCTGCTCTCAGACAAACAGGAACACTTCCTCTGCCATCTCTTCACTTCAGCGCGGTGAATGAGAGTAAGAAACTCAGGCAGGCCCTTCGACTGCTCCTGGCAGCACTGGGGGGCCTGGAGAACACATTGCTATAGAGTAGTTTAAGGCAAGAAAAATGATTTTGGTGAAGCCCAAGGAAATCTGAAGAATAAGAGTCCTCATAAGTACAAGTCAGCGTCAGGTGACTGTGCTGGCCTGGCTGACAGTGGCCAGGGCATAGTGGGGGTGCTGTCCCTTCCCAAACCATCTCTACCAGCAGTTTCTAGCCTGGGGAAGAGCAGTGCTGGGGTGGGGGTGGGCAAGGAGTCCCATAGTGGGCTCCCACCCAGGATGTGAAGTGTTTTTGTCTCAGAGGCTGCCTCATGCCTCATGAACCTCAGGTCGGATCTTTTCTTCCTCTTAAAAGGACTCTAGATTCCTGAGTTCCTTTAAATTCCCAGAGCTCCAAGGTTCTCTGCCTTTTGGGACCTTATAAGCTTCCCATTAGCTGTGTTTGCTATTTCTTCTCTCTTCTCCATATCTGAAAGTGGAGAGTATTCTGGGAAGGTATTAAAAGAGATGAACTATCTTTCAGTAATCAAGATAAAGACTGGGTGAGGACCATAAATCAGAAATAATATAGAAAATTCAAATTCATTTAGTTCCAAATTAGTGGCTTCAGAAATGGCCTTAAATATTGCAATTGGACACCTCTGAAATAAGTCCTTTAAACACACAGTTCTTGTCGTTTTGATGTGACATGATGGTGAAGACTTCTCCTATTCTTCACCGAGGACAGTGGTGACAGGAGCCCCACATTCTAAGGAGCTGCTCTGAGTTCTGGGCTCCTGAGTGGGCCTGTCAAGTTCTGACTTTTCTGGAAAAGTCTGTGAGTGACAAATTGACCAGGACTGCCTCTGCAGGTAGACTGAGGGAGGATGCCCAAAGGTAGCCATTTTCATGAAGGTGTCAGGGTGAACGCTGTCCTGAGAGAAGCCTGCCTGGGGAGTGCCTGCCACACTCAGCAAAGCAGCTCCACTGTGCTTACACATGCAGTTCAGTGCCTTCCCTACTCAGCTCTCGTGTTTCTAAAATCTTGTAAGTGCTTTCAGTGACTCAATCGATGCTTTCCATTACCCAGGATGCATCTGGCCTTCTCTTACAAAGCTAAGCCGCATGACTCAGCCTTTTTCCAAGAGGCATGAACATGTGAGTTGGCACAGGTTTGCAGATGTCCACAAGAGTGTTATTCATGATGGTCCAAATGCAGAAACATCTGGATCCCAACCCTCCAGCGGTCACCAAGTGACTTGCAGGGTGTGCAAATGAAGAGATAGTTCTCAGTGGTAAAGAGGAGAAAAACCAAGATCATACACAGGGACAAGCACAAGCTGTCAGAGAGCCATGCTGAAATCAGCTCTGCCGGAGGAGACACTGTGCATTCCCACTTAAATGAAATTTGGGGAGGGGCAGAACTACTATGAATGCAGGGAACCAGAATGGGTTGGTTGCTTAAGGGTGACCTATGAGAGTTAAAAGTGGAGAGCAACCAAATGAGGGGAAGAAAATTTCCTGGGGTTATAGAAATATGACTATAGAAATATAGTCATATCCATATGGAATCGATATTTATATTTCTTAATTAGGGTAATAGATGAATGAGTATAGACTTTTATCAAAAATACCCAGCTATTTGTTTAATGTGTTTTACTGTGTATATGAATAAATTATACCTCCATAGCGTTGGTTCTTATGGAAACTCTACATGTTTTTATTTTGAAAACTATTCTCGGTGCTGAGGGACTGTTCATTGGCACTCTTGGTCTAACATCCATTTGGGCAAGGTCTTGAATTTCTTGAATTTGAGATTTTTGTACTTTTCAAAGTTGTACCCCCTTGCCATTTCCCATTAACCCTTTAGAAACTCATTGAAATGTTTCATGGAGTCATTGCTTGACTTAATTGTCAAATAATGAAAATATTCCAGAACGTCAATTTGTGTGCATGGTGACATTGTCTTGTTCTCCAGTTGTCTTCACAAATGGGCTGATGCCAGCCCCTGCAGAGACCTGTTCACTGTCTGATCCTTAGCAGGAGAGCGCTGCCACCACCTTCCCGTGGTCCACATGACATTTCCAGAGCTCAGAGAAAACTGTAATTAGTTTGGTTTCCTTGTGAAGCTCCTCACTGTTGCTTTCTGCTCTCCTGGGCATTATATGCACGCATGTGGAACACACAGATACAGCACAGCACCAAGTGAGGACTTTGCAATGAGTGGGTTTTCTCCACCCTAAATAGTGCTCCTTATAAACTGCCCCCTGGGCATTTCCCAAGCTTTGAATGGTACACATGTCATTCCATTGCTAGGCACCGATGGTGAAGTAGACAAGCACTAGACTTGTACTCTAGACCTGGGAAAGTTACTGAGACTTTTTGGCCTGGCTTTTCATTTCAGATGTGTAAGAACTAATGAAATTATCCTCACCCAGGCAAAGCCATGAGTCTGAGAAGGTAAGGCAGGGAACTCATCTGCCTGCCTACCTTGGGGTGCCTTCATTGTTGTAATGAAAATCTGGAAGATTTGGGCTCTGATGAAGCAGAGCAACTCCTTGGTTTTCAGTAATCCTGTTCTACTTATTCCAGGAAGTAAAACAATATGTAGTGTTTCATAGGTGCCTAGTGTGTCTGAGTTTATGTAGACTTGGATACCAGCAAACAGAGAGGCTAAGTAGCTTGCCCATGGTCACATGTGGAAACACAGTTTATGTGCAGGTGCATGTGTGTATATGTGTGTCCATGTGTGTGCATATGTGTGTGTGCATGTGGGTGCACACTGTATGTACATGTATGTATATGCATGTGTATGTGTCAATGTGTACCTGTGTACCTGTGTGTAAATGCACATGTGTGTAGACACTAACCCAGACTGTCTGGCTCTATCCATCCTTCCCCTAACCATACCCACATCTTCTTTGTCAATCATCTAGTTATGCCTGTCTTCTAGTCTGTACTGAGGCTGTCTCCCCAAGGAGAATAACTTCCTGCCTATTACCTTACATCTCATTACTTGCCTTTATTAATAAATAAATAACTTTCTTTTATTAAGTTCAAAAGTCCTATTGATTCTGACATCAATTATAGCTGTGTGAGGTAGATAGTGGGATGCATTGGGATTTTAGACTCTGAAGAGATTTTTGAATGCTTTGAGTCATCCATTTATACATTTATTTAATAAATATTTAAGGAATGTTTACTCTGTTAGAGGTACTGTGTCAGCTTCTGGAGATAAAATGACTGATGAATCAGGTCCAATCTCTGTCCTCATGGGCATGTCAGGGACCTTGGTGGAAGGCATCACCTCAGGAAGGGATGCTCAATGGGGACCAGCACAAGAAGTTCCTTCTCCCTGTGAGCCAGGGTCTATAAAATGGAGTTGCCAGAGTGCCAAAGAAACCTGCCATCTGTTTTTATATAACCCCTCAAGCTAAGAATGCGGCTTACATTTTCAAAGGGTTGAAAAACCAATCGAAGAAGAATATATAGTAGAGACCTCATGCAGCCCTGCCAAGCTTGTAGCATTTGCTTCTTGGTCCCTCACAGGAAAAGCTGGCTTACCCCTACTGTAGGGTACATGAAGGCTTGGGAGAAAGAATCTAGTCAGGACAAGATCGTCCTCTTCTCATGTCAGTCCCTGAAAGACTTGTGTGAACACCAGCCACAGAAGCTGGCCCTGGTGCAGGAGGCTCTCTTCCTGGAATCCCTGCAATGTCCCCTCTGTGGGAGGGAAGGTGCATAGTAGTCACGTGAAGGTTGATTGGAAAGATTAGCACTGGCTCTTCATTACCATGGTGGTAAGATGCTGCATGGTTGAGAGAACAATGTGGTTTGTAAACTCTAAAGAAGTTGGCTTTGCCTATTGTTCCTGCAGCACTCAGCAGTTGCTCTTTCTGCTATGAGTATCCTGACAATTAGTGCCTTTGAGATGCAGCCAAAGACTAGAGTGGGAAGAGCATGGTGAGCTGGGATGCTGGATATTGTTCCAGCTTTCTCGGTGATATGCAGATGACCTTGAGCTTGCTAGACACTCCTGTGCTCCGGTACTGCTGACTGTGCCAGGGTGATGTGCTGCTGGTAGTGACCAGTTCCTACCATTTTGGGGTGCCTGGTGAGCCTAAGATATTCCTTGGAGAGGTTGTCCAGCACACCAGGGGTCAGCTAAAGTCAACAGAAACCATACCAAGAGCAGGTTGACTTGGAGAAGGAAGCAGAGGGGTTAAGAGAAAGGAAGTAGGATGGAGGGGCTGAGAGCCTGTACTGCTTTTGCACAGGGCCTGAGTTCAGTTCCCAGCACTCATGCTGCACAGCTCACAACCATCCGTAACTCCAACTCCAGTGAGATCTGATTCTTCTGGCCTCCAAGGGCACCTGCATGCATGTGCACATACCCACACACAGGTACTGACACGAACTAAATAACACACACACACACACACACACACACACACACACACACACACACACACACACACACATATGGAATAACACACATGGGGTGAGGGAGCCCTCTTTCTGAATCTACTTGACTTTTGACCCCAGATAAGCTTGCTGGTTGTGGGTCTTAACACCATAGTTCCTGCTGAGCT
Source organism: Peromyscus californicus insignis (assembly GCF_007827085.1). Classification (NCBI taxonomy): domain Eukaryota; kingdom Metazoa; phylum Chordata; class Mammalia; order Rodentia; family Cricetidae; genus Peromyscus; species Peromyscus californicus. The sequence continues at coordinate 33,669,110 of NW_026294573.1, read as the reverse complement.
CAGCCATATCCACGGTGAAGCTTTAGCAAGCATGCTGCTATAGACCAATCGGCTTTCTTCTCTGGCTCAAGACAAAGTCTTTGGCTCTTATAGTCAGTGGTTTCCACCATGGAACCCCATCTTGGGCTGCCTCTGAGGGGTACTGGCTGGGCAGAGGGCCTGGAACCTGGACCCATCCTGAAGGCAGGGCCATTCCAACTCACTCAGTCCAAGGCAGCTGTACCCCACACTTTGAGAATGACCAGTGTAAATGATACTCAAGGTTTCTGGACAGTTGGGCTGGGGTCTACCTGGGCTGGAGGTTGGACTGCCTAATTCCTGTATCTTTCTATTTTGACTGTGAACCATGGGACCCAGTTGCCAGCTATGGTCCTAGGAGTGAGGAGAGAAAGCACAGAGGACCAAACCTGGATGCCCTTGTAACCATCAAAACCTTGTTAGCTTACTTGTCAACCCCATGTATTCATTTTGCAGTTCTGGGGACTAGACCTAGGATCTTGAGTGTGTTAGGCACATGCTCTACCACTGAGCTATGCTCTGTGTCCTACTTGTCAACTCTTTCGGGGCAGTCTGTGAGCTCGAAAGTCTGTATTATTTCCTATACTGACTGACTTTGTCAAATCCTGAGTCATGTATAATGAACATATGGCAATGACTTGGAGTAGTCCAGGCAGAGCTGCTGCTCTCAGCCCTCCTTGGCATGGTTGACACTTTTCATTTTTACTCCCTGAAAAACTTCTGAAACATGCTGTTGCTCCAGCCTAGTTACAAACTGGATTCATTTGGAGTTCCCTCTCATTTCTTACCTTGCCTCCAAATCATTCTCACCTTTGCCGCACAATTCATATGCTCCCTACAAGTCACTTCTAGGAGAGACACAGCTCTGAGCAGCCCTTCTTTAAAGACACTCAGAGTTTATGATAATGCTGCAGCCAGAGTTCTCTGTGTCTCTCTCCCATCTCCTCTAGGCTGGCAGCTCTTCAGAGCATCTCAAGAGAAGACTGAATGAGGGCACGGGTGCCCTTCTGTATGTCTCAGGGCTTGGAGGTCCAACCTAAGCTACCCATACAAAGCTAGTAAAGATGCTAACTGCATCTGAGGGAGGCCTGGCAGGTGACTAGAGCTCACTCATGGTGTCCATTGGTAGTTCAGGTCTCTCTGGCCCTGTAATTACAACCCACTGCTGTCCCAATTTTTGTTTAGTTCCAGATGCTGTTATGATTCTGAGCAAAAGGCAGCACCAAAGAGGTGAGTGAGGGTGCAGAGAGTAGACTGAAAAATATTTTACCCAAATATCTACATTGAAAAGATATTCATTAACTCTTAAGGAGCCAAGTCCAGTGACTGGATAATTTGTGCTTTTTATGATGTCTCTCTTCTTTGGCCATTCCAGCCTCAAACCCTGGCAAGAAGCACAGGGTTCAAGTTAACCTCCGCCAAACTTCTCTGGGGTCTCAGGGTTAGTAGGTCTGTGCAGGCAAGAGGCTTATTACAACATGGTTGAGTGGGCTGGGCCAAATGTCAGAGGCAGCTGGTGCTGAAGCATGAACTCTTGGATAAGGATCCATTGCTGAGTCTTCATCTCCTTTACTGCTACAGCAGTTTGACATCCGGGCCCCACGCTCCTTAGTCTTGTCCAGAGTCTGTCAAAGGGCCTGCTATTCGTGCCTGTCACCAGGTAACTGCTATTGAGACACAGTGAATATCGCTCTACTGTGGGCATCCAAAGTTCTCTTCATGTATCTATCCCCTGTAAGAAGACAATGGAGTTAGTGGGTTGTCCACCTGTGCATGATGGTGCTGGCCTTTGCATATGACGTCATAAGAGACATCTGTATGAGGCAATCAGAGCACCTCTCTGAAGCTGCAGGCTGCATCATGCTCCCTTTCTCTGGGGACATTTAAAGCATGATGAAAAGTCCTGCTGGTGTTTTGGATCTTTGTTTTCTTCTTGTAAGATGTGTGATGGAGGGGCTGGAGAGATGGCTCAGGGGTTAAGAGCACTGGCTGCTCTTCCAGAGGACCTGGGTTCAATTCTCAGCACCCACATGGCAGTTCACAACTGTCTGTAACTCTAGTTCTAGGGGATTTGACACCCTCACACACACATGCATGCAGGCAGAACACCAGTGTACATAAAATAAAAATAAACAAATCATTAAAATTTTTTTTAAAAAGAAAGTGGTATGGAGAGTTGAGTGTCCAAGTTTCTGAAATCCTCCAGCTATCCAGGCTATGTAACGTACCTAAATGTAAACTCTCTCCTTTCTTAAGAACCTACTCCTAGAGCCACGGGGAAATTGGAACAAAGGAGAAAGAACTGTTTCCTGCAATCCTCAGACTGGGAGGTAGGGCTCTCAAGTGAAGAGCTTGGGGAGCCCGAAGGCTGGGCAGTTCTCAGAGCAGGGGAAAATGTAAAGCCAGAGCTGTGGAAGGCATCCAATGGCGTCTTGACCTAACCCCAGTCTGGGTCTGGAATGGATGATTTGGGGCAGTTTTCAGAAGTTCATAAGCTGGAAGTTCATTTTAGCTATTATCAAAGACTATAGTCTTTTGGAATCTGATTGTTTCTGTCCATTTCCTCATGAAATCAGACTTAAAATTATAAACTTGAAGGCCAGTGAATTGGGCTAAGAAGCCAGTTTCTTCACCTCAGTTCTATATATAAGGGACTCCAGACTACAAATTATATATCATGTTCATGATCACATATCCAAATTAATTGGGAAGGCCAGAAATATTGAGTAAATTTACATATCATGAAATGAAAAGAACTTTGAGTACACATTTAGGCCAATTCTGACAAACTTGTGCACCCAGCCAGCTCACACCTCCATTGGTGAGCAAGAAGTACAGTCATTCCCTTGGGTACACATGCAAAATTATGGGAGAGCACAGATCCCAGCGAGGGTGCAGCTTCCATCAGAGAAGAACTTCATTTCCCAGCTTGTCCTGATTCCTTAAAGCAGGAAGTCAATGATACCTCCCCTCCTTGCCTGTCCTTTTGTGCTGCATTCCCAACGCCTGTATTAGTCTTTCAAAAGGGGTTTTGATTTCTGTCTGGTTCAGGCAGGGTTGTCTAGGAAACCAGAAATATCGACAGACACCAAGCTGCACAGATTGAGTGATCCACAGTAACTCCTGCTATGTTATTACTACTGTCCTTTGCTTTTGCCTTTTCACTCTCTGGCCCCGTGCCCCTGCAGTCACCCTCCCACCTTGCCCAGCTTCCTTTGCTCCCCAACAGAAACAGACATGACCCTCCAGCTTCCTTGCTGTGGAGCAGTGTCTAATGACAGTTGCGCCTGAGTGACAGGTGCACAGCCGGTTCTGTCTGGGAATCCATGTGGCAGGCAGAGGAGGGGCACCTGTGAGCTGCTCTTCTGCCTGACTCATCTCGTTTTCCAGGAACTGGAGGGGGTTGCCTTTTACATGCTCATATCCACTCCACCCTAGGCACTGCCTTTTCTTTCTCCTCCTCCTCCTCCTCATTTCCATTCATGTTTCCTTCCCTCCTCTGCCATCCAGTGTAGCTGAAGCTGTAAGTGCTGAACTCGGGGCTACTGGCTCTGAAAGGGAGCCTGCTTCTCTTCACTTGGTACATGCAGAGGGAGAGATCAAATCTCCATGGGGCAGCATAATGAGGGCTGTCTATCACAGCGACAGACCACCTTTTCCTGATCCCTTGGCTAGCTTCTAAAACTCAAGCCTCCTTGACTTGCCCTTTGGGGCCCTTTCCACAGCAAGCTACCAGTCTTTCTGGGAATCTGTGATTCCCCTGACTTGTTCATTCTGTGGTTCTCTCTGGGACTCCCCAGCATTCCTAAAGAAATCAGGGTGGGGATGCTGACAGTCAGCAAGAGATGGGAGGAGAAGGATCGCACTGGTAAGTCAGCAGTGGCAGTGGGAGCTGGAGGAGGACCTAGCAGAGGGCAGAGGGGAAGGAAAGAGCAAGGCCTTGAACATACACATGGAAGGTTGTGCTTATGTGTGAAAGTAAGCAAGTTTGACATATAGCACTTCAATAGAAGAAAGTACCAGAATTCTGTGCTTCTAGGTATTCCTCTCCTAGTCTCTGAACCTATAGTCTGATAAGCTCTTAGGGAGAAGGGAGAACAAGGAAGGCAAGAGGGAGACTAATTGGTTGTGGAGACAGACAGCTGTTTCACTGATGTTGGCTAAAACTTTGCTAGAGTTAGTTCCTAAACACTTGGGAAGCACCATCCATTTCCTCTGTCTTCCAGTAAACGCCCGCCTTTTGGATCCTCCTCCTCCTCCTTCTTTGCCTGCATATGTCTGCACACCATGTATGTGCTTAGTGTTCCTGGGGATCAGAAGAAGGCAGTGGATCCTGTGAACTGGTGTTATAGACTGTTGTGAGTCTCCATGTGGGACAGCAAATGATCCTAACCACTGAGCCATCTCTCCAGTCCCACTTCTGCCCTTTGAAAGTTAGCAAACTCCTCCAACTGCTTGCTCTGAATTCTTCCTTCCAGGGCACCAACCTGTGTCTTTATGACCCCATGGCTACATCCACCTTTGAGCTACAAAGTTTCAAAGTTCAGAAATTCCCCATCCCAGTCATCCTTAATCCTAGGGAATTCATCTCCAAGCCCTATAGATACTGGCTTTGTGGTGGCTTCCAGATCTGGTTCTCTGGAGTAGGTCTGATGTCTTTGTCCAAGCTTTGTGATTGCCAACATGGGCTCTCTAAAAGGTGCTAGTGTTCTTACCTCTGTCTCACCTGCATCTCCACAGAAAACTGAAGTCTTTAGGAGCTCCCTTTAATTATGTTAATCCGCTGTTCACAAGTTTCCAACTGCTCCCTTCTGCTTATTAGATAGAGCCCAAAGTCTCTGTGTGGGATTCAGACCTCTCTGAAATCTGTCTTTCTTCTTCCCCAGCCAATGCTCTGGGCTCCTGCCTCACTCACAAGCTCTCCTCTCCAGCCAGCAATGTAGCAGTCTGTGAGAGACTCTGAGCCCTCCTCCTGCTCTCTCAGGGCTCCCCAGGTAGTTGTTCCCTTTCTAGCCATCTGCATAAATTTCCTCACCATTTGAGGTTAAAGTTAATCCATTTATATCGCCTTCTGAACAAACCAGCTGCTTCCCAGCCTCTGGTAGCACGCACAGATGGGCTTTCTTTTGACTCCTCATTTTCTGTATTGCCAACCTTGTAAAGTGTCATCTCCTTGGTTACATCATATACCCTTGGAGTAGGACAACCCAGCCTTGCAAACCCATTGCTTAGCTCCATATAGTATGTATAGGTTTCCCCAGCCCTTTGGGAGGAACTGAGGTAACTTGTTCAGGCAAGTAGCAAAGTGACTCTGTAGACCCTCAGACTGAGAACGGTATAAGTTTCTTCAGTGTCACTATTGTGCCTGCAGCTGAGGGTCCCATGCAGAACAGCAAGATCTGCGTGTCATGTAGTCCCCACCCCATGGAGCCTGTCCTCTAAGGGCTGGTAGGAAGGCCTCTTTCCTCCCTCTTCCTTTGTGGTCTTCCTTACGTTACCAAACCCCCCTCTACCTCCATTTGATCCCACTTTCTGTTAAAGATGTTCCTTGTGCTTTGTTTTGGTTGCCAGTTTCCCTGCTCTGTCAGTTCTGGGTGCTTAAGGTGTGCCACAGGGGAGGTAGCCAGGTCACCTGCAAGTGACTTCTTTCCATGAAGGTTAGTTTGAGGTGTGAACGTTCTCTTTCCAACAGCTTTTACTCCTCTGGCAGCCTAGCCCAGTCAGAAATTCCAATGGGAACAGCCAAAATGTGGGGAATGTTAGGGGAAATATCCTGTGTGTGAAAATCTGGAAGGTTGCCTGTGCACACTACTGACAGAGGGAGTTACACACTTGAATATGTTTCTAGCCAAAGACCAATTTCCTTATTCACAAGATGAGGGTGAGCAAGTCTGGGCTCAGGAGTTAGATTGCTGCAAACTAGAATATCCATTTTCCAGGTCCTAGTAAGGCTCAGGAGAAAATCTCTGTGTACATAGAGTAGGTAAGGCTAAGGGGGGTTGGGTGCTGAATCCTGTACCAAAGCCAAGTGCAAAGCAAGGAAGAAAACAAGACAGATACCCCTGAGGGGAGCAGTCACTGACCATACCAGTTTTTGAGTTGCATTGACTTGGAAACAGGATTTGGTCTGTGGCCCTTTAAGGTCTTCTGAGTTGGCAAATGGGAGATTAAAGGAATTTCCCTTACCGCATGTCATGTTCTGGCTTCAGGAGGGATGCCAAGTCAGCTTCATTTTCCTTCTTTGTGTGTGTGTGTGTGTGTGTGTGTGTGTGTGTGTGTGTGTGTGTGTGTGCAGATATGCAGAGGCCAGAAGACAATCTTGGATGTCACTCTTTAGTTGCTACCCACTCCCACCCTTTGACACTCTCTCTGCCCTGGAACTCAGCAAGTAGGCTAGGCTGACAGACCAGTGAGTTTCAGGAGTCTGGCCGTCTCTGCCTTTAGTGATTCTCTCCCCAGCCTCAATGTTTCTTTCTTACTTAGCTTGGGCATCTTTTCGTAGAAGCTGTGAAATGTTTCGGATCAAATCCATCCTGGGAAAAACATGGGGGCTGCTGAGGTGGGAAGGTCACCTCATCAGCTGTGAATCTATTCATGGAGTCCTTTTATATGAAGTTGGCTTGCTTGGGTCTAAGCCAGAGTTCTGTGGTCTCAGTGTAAGAAAGGACCTCAGAGCCTTTTGAGCTCAACTTTCTACAAAGTGAAGGGATGGCAGCTCCCTGGTACATGAGTGTATGGTATTGCTGACCCAGCCAAGTGGTAGGGATTTCATTTGGAGTCCATTGATGATGTTGTGTGTTTAAGGTGTGCCATAGGAGAGGTAGCCAGGTCACCTGCAAGTGTCTTCTCCCTATGAAGCATAACTTGAGAGATCCCTTTTGAGACACAAATTCATAAAATATGTAATTCATAAGAGAAATAAGACAGATGAAGACCTTTTCCAAGACCCTGGCAATTAAAGAAAAGTAAAATCAAAGCAAAGAGATGCCATGCTTTCCCTAACAAATTGGCCAAGACCCTTAAGAGGTTAGAGCTCAACCATAGGCAGAGGTTGGGGAAGTGGGCTTACAGCCATTTGCACATGACTGTTTGGCTATGTGTGTTAAAAGCCTTAAAAATATCCTGTCCCTTTTGGGTTGGCAAAGTCAGATGTAGTGTTTTATTTTAAGAAAATAATTGTATTTTAAAGGGCTGGGCTCAGTGACAGAATGCTTGCCTGACATGCCCAAGGCCTATATTCAATTCTTAGTACTAGGGGGAAAAAATCAAAGAAATAATGGTGTTTGTGTGGAAAGGATTTAGGCAGACAGGGGTTTTCCTTGTACAAGTGCTTATGTAAGTACAGCAGAAGCAGCCAAGTCCGTGACAGTAGGGGCTGGTTAAGGCGGTGGCACTGGACATAAACTTTTCTCAGGCATTTTATATCATTTACTCCATTCTCCTCATCGCTACTGTAGGGTAGGCCTGTCAGTTTGAAATGGATGAGACAACAGAGCCCTGAGAGGAATCTCCCCAAGGGTGGCACTTGCTGATGGTACAGGAGGACCTGACCTAGGCTGTGTCTCTCCCAGAACTGAAGCCTCTGTTTCACAGCCTCCTATGACAGATACCTGAAGTGGAAAATATGCAGCATGATCCCATGCTGTGTAAAGTGCTGAAGACTCACCGATTACATATGACACTGTTGTCACAGTTTGAAAAAAATGATCAAAAATCCCATAATTAAACTAAACATTTTACATCTATTTATTTAGTGTGTGAGTATATATGTGTATGTCTCTATGCGTGTACATGTGCATACACGTGCCTCGTGTGTGTGAGTGCACATGTGACAGCAAATACGGAAGTCCGAGGACCACTTGCTTGGGTAGTTTCTCTCCTTCTACCACGTGGGTTCTGGCGATTGAATTTAGGTCGTCAGGCTTGGCATGAAGCCTTACTCACTGAGCCCATTTGATGGACCCATGTTTAATATTTATTCAAACTCTCAGTTTTGGTAGTCATTATCCATTTTTAATCCACCAATTCGCCATGCTTTCCTTGCACCCTTTCTATCAACCAGCACAGCATTAACTACTCTGGGCCAGTATTGTGGAAATCTGGCTAAGCCTGACTTACATGAGCTTCTGCATGCTGGGGAAGGCCAGTGACAGGGAACCATTTGTGGATATTGACTATAGACTGGGCATTTTCTGAGCTCCAGTGGTATTTCATATGTTTGTTTTCTATAACTTTTAATAATACTGGGCAGAAGGTGGTCTTAATCCCCAAAGTCACCCAGCCAGTAGCAGTGGGACTAAGTCATAACTGAGGTAGGGACCTCCAACCTGAGCTCCAGTCTCCCCAAGTTCTCAACTCTTCTTCTAACAACTTGTAGTTCAGTCACACTGACTTTTTCTGCAGCCTCCTCTTCCACAAGTGCTTCTGTCCTATAAGATCTTTGTGTCACAGCCTTCTCTCCGGCAGCCCACAGAGACCTGCATTGATCCAGTGTGTCTTCTTCTTGCCACCTTCCTTTGTTTTATTTATGACTGTTATCACCATCTGACAATATTTCATACCATCCTGTTCACCCAGTGTCCCCAGTACCCAGCGTAGTCCCCAACACAGGGAAGATGCCACTGGAGATGGGAAGGATGAAGGGTGGATGATGGACACATAGCCTAGTAGTCTCCCAAGTGGAATGAGTTTGTTGGAGGCCATGAAAGGTGAGGTGATCCATCATGGGGAAGGAAGAAAACATGACAGGTAGGTACACAGACACCCGGGTAGATGTTTACACAGCATCCTCTGGTGCTGCTTCTGTGGATCCTAAGTGTTGTTCATCTTCTGTCACTGACAAAATAGCTAAGAAAATCAACTTTCATGGAGGGAAGGCTTGTATTAAGTCAGGGTTTCAGAGATTTCAGTCAGTAGTCTGTTGGCTTCATTGCTTTTGGGTCTGAAACAAAGTACATGTCATGATGGGGAGCTGCTTCCTCATAGCTACCAGGAAGCAAAGAAGGGATGAGGAAGAGACTAACCCTGCAATGCCTTTTGAGGGCATGCCCTGATGACGCAACTTCCTTTCACTAGGTCTTACCTGGTAAAGGTCCCACAACCTCCCAATAGTGCCATAGGCAGGGACCAGGCCTTTAGGGCCACTCCAGATCAAATTTATAGCAATAGATTATAAATACAATTCATAAATAAATATATGCATATGCAGAAATATTCAGGTGTTTACTGCTGAGGTTCATGGCCAAAACCTTGGCCTAGGAGGAGAGGCAGATTCCAATATGGCCTAGTAGGTGCTGTTCTCAGGCAGTCAGTATGTGATGGAAGCACACAGAAGGTTCCTCACTGCCTTAGAGGGTCTTGTGGTCTTCTAGGTAGAGGGGCAGGCAGGAGGAGCAGTGGGAAGATGGGCTTGAACTTCATTCTTTGCCTCTTTATATGTGACTTTGTTCAAATCTCTTTTTTTAGGCCCCTCATTGACAGAGCAGGCATAAGAACAACCACACTGGTATCATGTTGTCAAAATGCAATACAATAATGCTTGGAACTCAGTGAATCTTTCTGAGTATCACATCCTTCCCAGGTCCCTGAGTGAGGAACTGCAAGCCAGTTAGAACATAGTCAAGAATGGGCTTTGTGTATACTGAATTAAGCTGAGTCACACGTAAGTGTATCTTTTTCTATGATATTAATTTTCAAAAATTTGTATTTATGTGTATGTGCCTGCTTGCCTATATGTGCACATGTGTGTGCAGTGCCTGGGGAGGCCAGAAGAGAACATTGGATCCCTTGTAACTGGAGTTGCAGGCAGGTGTGAGCTACCTGATGTTGGTGATAGGAATTGGATTTGGATCCTCAGAGAGAGCAGCAAGTGATCTTAACATCTGATTCACTTCTTCAGCCCCTAAAGTATAGTCTTTAAATTGCCTAGATTGATTTCGTGTAAATCACAGCCTCCCTTCTTGGAGCTGTGTGGGCTCTTCATAGCACACCACCCACACCATCAGACCAACTCTTTCTCCATAGGCTTGACCTCAAGTGATGCAGCCTCTGGATTGCTTTAGTTAAGTGGCTCTTGTCTTCCGAGCATGGAGGGTTGCAGTGAATGGAAGCAGAGTAAACAGAGAAGCCAAGATCTTGGTTCAGGAACCACCTGTGACCAAGGAGTGAAGCCTCCTATGGTGGGGGAGGAATACTGGGTGATTGGTCTGGAGGCCAGCATCTGGGTTAGGAAGGGAGGACTGAGCTGAGTAGAACTCAGCAGATTCCTTGGTATGCACTGCAGGAGGATTCCTTGAAGGGCTGCACAGAAAAAATGTGCTGTGTGCTTGGCAGGCCAGAAACCACAGAGAACCTAGCCAGGCTCTTGGAGGATTTGGGAGCAGAAAAGCAGACTCCCCAGGTGGTTATTTATAGAGCCGGCAGCAGTAATGATCAGTTAGAAAAATAAATTATAACTCAGTTGAACCTGAAATAACTTTGCTTTTGCAACCTTAGGCATTCCAAATGGGTGGCTCAGATGTCACTCCCTCCCAGCAATGTTCCTGTAGGCTGAGGAGCAGTCCCACACCAGGCTCACACATGCCCACCCAGAGCTTCAGAGGCAACTGAGAGGGAGTTTTTGGCAAGAGCCATAGAGCATCCTGTCTGGATGATTTCTTTCTTTCCCCATGAGATCCACAAAAGGGTGCTGTGTTCCTTCTTTTCCATCAGCATGTATAGAACCGGAGGCATGTATTAGTTACTTTTCTGTTACTGTAATAAAACACTGTCTTAGGATTTATATTGCCATGAAGAGACACCATGATCATGGCAACTCTTATAAAGGAAAACACTTAATTGAAGTAGTGGCCTACAGTTTCAGAGGTTTAGTCCATTATCATCATGGTGGGCAGCATGCAGGCAGACGTGGTGCTGGAGCTAAGAGTCTTACATCTTGCAGGCAACAGGAAGTAGACTGAGATACTGGGCAGTATCCTGAGCATAGGAGACCTCATAGCCTGCTCCCACAGTGACACACTTCTTCCAACAAGGCCATACCAACTTCAACAAAGCCACACCTCCTAACAGTGCCACTCCCTATGACATTATGGGGGCCAATTTTATTCAAACTACCACATTCCACTCCCTGGCTTCCATAAACTTGTAACAATATCATAATGCAAAATGCATTTAGTCCAACTTTATAAATCCCCATAGTCTATCATAGTCTCAACAATGTTTAAAAGTCCAAAGTATCTTCTGAGATTCATGCAATCTCTTAACTATAATCACCTGTGAAAATCAAAATCAAAAAGTAGACCACATACTTCCAACATATAATGACATAGGATATGCATTACCATTCCAAAATGGAGGGAAAGGGGCATGGCAAAGAAATACTGGACCAAAGCAAGACCGAAAACCAGCTGGACAAACTCCAAACTCTTTATCTCCATGTCTGATGTCAAAACACTCTTCATTTCTCTAACTCTGTTCAGCTTTGTTGACTGCAACACACTTCTTTCTCTTGGGCTGGTTCCACTCCCTGTTAGCAGCTTTCCTCAGCAGGTATCCCACAACTCTGGCATCTCTAACATCTTGGGTTTTCCAAGATAATCTAGGTTTCAACTTCACAGCTTCACACAATGGCCTCTCTAGTAGGCCACCATTCAGGGACACCCCTGACACATGCCTGGCCTCAGTGGCTTTCTTTAAGTGTGGAGGCAAATTCCATAACTCATTTCCTCTATCCTTAACCCTAAAGCCAGAACTACGTGGCTGAAGTTGCCATGTTCTGCTGGACCTGGGCTGGAACATGGCTCCCTTATTCAATTACATCTTCACCAGCTTTCTGTTTTCCATAGTTTCCTTCACTGCCTAAGCTTGGCGGTCCTAAAACTTGCTCTGTAGACCAGGCTGGCCTCAAACTCAGAGATCTGCCAGCCTCTCCTTCCCAATGCTGAGATTAAAGGCGTGCACCACCACTGCCAACTCTAAGCTTTTCTTTAGTTCTTTTTCATAAGTGGGAAATTTAGCTGGGTGGGATGTTGACCTGAGGTCACTGCTCCCTTTATTCCATTTCTTAATCCATTTACTCTTTGAACACAGACCTTAGCTCCATTCCACTTCCTGGTGCTCTTTTTCTCCTCAAAATTTACATTTTGTAATTTACCCTGCTCAATTTGCTCCTTTTTGTTATAAATCTTTATAAGAATTTACACTAGTAACCACATGACAGAGTCTATAGTAGACTGTTCTGAGATTTCCTCTGCCAGCAGAATTAATCCAAAACTCTTCACTTTAGCCTCAGGAAGACTCTTTGGACAAAGGCAAAAGGCAGCCACTTTCTTCACCAAATATCACAAGAATGATCTCAGGCAACATACTAAAATTCTTCTCTGAAACCTCCTGAGTGAGTTTCTGGCAATTCAAATAACTCTTAGTACTGCTGTCTTCCATGTTTCCACTAGTATGGCCTATTAAGCAGTGCTTAAAGCATCCCACTGCTTTTTGGAGTGGGTATGGCCTTGTTGGAGGAAGTGTGTCACTTTGGAGGCATGCTTTGAAGTACCAAAGTCCAAATTCTTCCAAACAAAAACATGGTCTGGCCTATCACAGAAATACCCCAGTCCCTGGTACCAATTTCTGTCTTAGTTAAGGTTTTTATTGCTATGAAGAGACACCATGACCATGGCAATTCTTATAAAGGAAAACATTAATTGAGGTGGTAGTTTACAATGTTAGCGGTTCAGTCCAATATCCTCATGATAAGGAGCATGGCAGCCTGCAGGCAGACATGGTGCTGGAGCTGAGAGGCCTACATCTTGTAGGCAACAAGAAGTTGACTGAGATATTAAGCAGTACACTGAGCATAGGACACTTCAAAGCATGCCTCCACAGTGACACACTTCCTCCAACAAGGCCATACCCACTCCAAAAAAGCCACATTTCCTAATAGTGCCACTCTCTATGAGGTTATGAGGGCCATTTACACTCAAACTACCATAAACATCATGACCAAAAGCAATTTATAGAAGGAAAGGTTTATTTGGGCTCCATTCCAGAGGGATGTGTCTATCAAGGTGGGGAGGCATAGGAGCAAGCAGGCATGGAATCCGAGAGATCACACCTTTAACTGTAAGCCAGAAGCAGAGGGTGCAAAGTGGATATAGGGTGAGGCTATATACTCTCAAAGCCCACTCCCAATGACATACTTCCTCCAGCAAGGCCACACCTTCTAAACCTCTCCAAATAGCACATCAACTAGGGACCAAGTATTCAAATACATGAGCCTCTGGGGGTACATTGCTCATTCAAACCCCCAGAAGACATAAGGTAGACCTTAAAGGGACTGCAGACCCATGGCATGTCAAGCACTAGCTTGTGATCAGTACTGTCTTGGCTTCAGATAGAACTTCTGGTGGAAATAGCCTCAGACAAGCTGGTGGCTGACTCATTTACAGCTCTCATCTTTCATCCTGCCTTCTGCCAACAAGCAAGACCATGCAATGTTCACATTGACAGCTTGGCAGAAGGGTCACCTTGAGCTTTCCCAGCCCACTGCTTGGGGTCTTGACACTTGGGCATCCATCCGGCTCCCCCTGTCCCATCCATCTGTTCTTCCTTTCACATTCATTCATTCATTTGCTTTCCAATCAGCAAGCATTTATTTATTCAGTGTCTATGATGCACTAGGTACTGGTGATACAAGAATCAAAGTTGCTGTCTGGAATTTATAAAGGACTAGCCTGTAGGCCCATTCTGGCTATAGATATACTATATTTGGCTCTCAATGCAGTGCCTTACTTAAATCTGTGTGTTTTGCTGGTGCATAAAGCTTGGCTGATCTCATATGAGAAAGCAGCAACTGACTGCATAAACAACTGATGCTCTGGCCACAGAGGCCATGTCCCCATGTAGTAGCATTCTCTAGACAGGCTACTAGCCCATTTGATCAGCCTAGCTCCTCTGATTCATTTCAGTGCCTGTGACTTCCTGGTCTTGGGTCAACACCAGGACAGCCATTACTCCTGTCTCACAAGTACACTGCTTCCCCCTGAATGCCACTTGCCTGGCCTTATACAAACTTGATGTGGAATCCAGATGTGGTTCCTAAACCAAGTCTCATGGTCTGGTGGAGGAGGCAAGGCCAGCGATCAGTCAATATGTGAAAAGTGCTATGAGAATGACAACCATTGGGAATACAGGGGACAGAATGCTGGCTTTGACATGAGTCTGGTTTGACAATTTAGTGAGCATATGGCAAGAAGTTGCTGAGAGGACCTCTCTGGACCAAACAGTGGACTTGCTCAGGAGCGCTGAGGAGCCCTGGAGACAGAACAAAGCAAAGATTGAAGTGAGGTCATCCCACTTGTGGGATTTCAAACCAGCTCTGCCCAACCTCAAACCTGTAGACAGGTCCTAGCCAAGAGTTGCCCACAGTAACAGTTTCCAGCTTTTCTTCCTCAATCCTTCCAGAACTCAGTATGTGTGTGGTTTCCTGGTCCTTCATCTTCCCTTCTAGCCCCTCTCTTGTTTCATTTCTGAGGACAGTGGTCCCCAGAGTGTGAGATGCTCTGGTCTTCTCCTTTGGTGCTTATATATATATTCATCACCATCTACAGGCAGATGTCAGCTGACATCATCAGCCCAGGACCAGCTAAAATGCAGTTGGAGGCTCTAGGCAGCTTCTGGAGGATTTATCTTCGAGAACTCTCAGGAGTTTCAAACTCCAGCTCAAGCTGCAACCAGCCCCTTCTACACCCCATCTGAGCTCAATCTCCCTTCCTCCTTTTCTTCACTCACTGCCCCTCTCCTGAATGTTGAAATCCTTCCATTCTTTTTTTTTTTTTTTTTTTTTTTTTGGTTTTTCGAGACAGGGTTTCTCTGTGTAGCTTTGCGCCTCTCCTGGAACTCACTTGGTAGCCCAGGCTGGCCTCGAACTCACAGAGATCCGCCTGGCTCTGCCTCCCGAGTGCTGGGATTAAAGGCGTGCGCCACCACCGCCTGGCCAATCCTTCCATTCTTTAACCCTTGGTGTGTGATGCTTCCCTGAAACCTTCCTGACTCAGGCAGCCACCAACACGGATGACATCATAAGCAACACTTCCGGAATCCAAATGCCCCAGGAACACAGCAGGGCAGAGCCCATGGAGAAGGTGTCCTTGCCCAGTCCTTCAGTCTGCTTCCCACATGCTCCACCATGGATATTTATTTTATTGCAATGAACTCTGACACCCTGTTCATAATGGTGGTATGAGATTCTCTGTCCCCCATCTGACTGTAGGTTGCTTAATGGTAGAGACTGCCTCCTGCATGGTGTCTTCCTGAGATTGTGGCATAGTTCCACATATGCTCTCAGCTGTCTGTGACTAGTAACCAGTGGCTACCTTGCATAAAACCCTTGAGAGGATAAAGTTACTCTTTGCATAAGACTTGTCATTAAAGTTACCACCAAGGGAAGACTGGGTGGAGTGGTTTGGGAATGATTGGGTCAGAGGAGGGGACACTGTCTATAACATGAACTTGTCTTCTGGTCAAGAGCCCCATTGTCTGGAGTGTTACAGTGTGGTCAATGGGAAATTGGCAGTGCAGCTCCCACCACAGTTGGTAAGGGATACCCAGGGGAGAGGAAAGAACATAGATTGTGTTTTAGGGGAGTATAGCTGTCTCCCTAAGGACCTAAAGAAACCAGGGCCCAGTGCTAAGAGTGCACCCGGCTTCCTCTAAAGTTTCTATCTCTGGACCTTGGTGATCTAGAAACCTTGGGTGGGAAGTAGAGGGCTCCTGGCTTGTTTCTATGGCTCAACAGTTCAGGTTCCACTGACTGTACCTGGCCCTCTGTGGCCTCCACAGTGGCCTTCTCCAGGGATTCCAGGTGTGTTTCTGCTTGTGAGCATTGCCACTAGCTCTAAATGCCCAGTGTTCAACCCTGGGCTGCTGCTTCTGAGACAGAGTGTCTATAAAGCTGGTGCTTGGGGCTCAGTGGGACCAAGAGAGCCATTTTCAGAACAGGACTGATGGAGATGTATGCCTGGGACATGTTACCTGTTCAGATCCCCAGAGACTTCAGGGTCTTATTGTTAATAACTCCGGTTGCAGGCTATACATTGCTGTTGTCAGAGCCCTTGTGTGCATGTTAGCTCTCTTCCTCACAGATACCATCAGCCTTGGCTATCCTCAGCTATTCCCATTATAGACGAAGAAACAGAACCTCAGAGAGACTTACATGGTTAATGTAGGGTCTGAGGCCAGTTTTAAAGCATCTCACGATTCTCTGCACTGTGATGCCTTCTAGGCTTGCTGTCTAGGTAGACCTGCCTCACCAGCATCTTTCTTTCCAAAGGGATTGATCTGGGAAGGGATTCAGTTCCAGGACCCTCTTTATGCCTTCTTTCTCCTGTCACTGAGAACGCCAACCTAAGGGTACCTTTCCCTCTTTCACATTCTGCTGAAGCCTGAGTTCCCACTACCAAAGGGAGAGAAATAGGAGGGAAAGTCTCTGGTTTTGACTTTGGAAACTGTTGAGAGACGATGGTCGCTTTCATTTAGTACATTCATGTGTTCACTTGGTGGACTTGGTAGAGAACCTGCTGTGTGCCAGACACTGTTGAGGTGCTGGGGTGATAGTGGTGAACACAAAGACCTCCGGAGCCCTTGCACCTTCGAGCTCACTGATGAGCATTGGGTGGAGAGGAGTGAGAGAGAGCCATGAACAAGATGCTTCAGGTAGTGCTCAAGCTATGAAGAAAACAGAGAAGATGAGGGCAAGGAATATGGCTACACAGGGTGAGCAGAGAGCTGGTAGAAAGATGGTTAGGAGAGACATGAAGGAGGAAGCCTACAAGGCTCCAGCTTGTGGGCTACAGGGAGCCTGGCGTGAGAAAGCTGGGAGAAGCAGTTTTCCAGGAAGAGGGGCTAGCCAGGGCAAAGGGCCAAGTGGAGATGCAGAACACAGTGCTGGGAAATGGTATTTGTCATGGTGGTTAGGCTGTGCTGTCATCGCTATGATTCAACAAGTCTGTGCTTCGTAGGAGTTAGCCGAGGACTCTCCTCTGCCTGCCCCGAGTTGTGTGATTTCTGAGAAGACCGCTCCTGAGATCTGCCTCAGTGAACAACAGTTGATCTTGGAGCAGCCAGGCACTGCTTCAGCCGCCGCCTTACTCAGCAGTGACAGTGGTGTGCAGTGAACACTTTGGCAGAACACCGGAAGGGAAAGCCCAAACTCACCCAGCACAGATGTTCTTGACCCTGTGACTCCAGCAGTGACACACAGCAGCTTCTTCTAGGACTTTGTGAGTTTGAGAACACTTCTGGAGCTTCTAGTCTGGATTCTTCTCTTGGCTTGTTATTGAATTGTTTCTTTGAGCAAACACCCTCTCTGGATTTTGTTTGATGAATGAATGAATGAATATATGAAGTAGGTAGATTCAAAGAACATTAAGGCTTTCCTTTTTCTTCCTCTTATAATGAATATGTAACATTGGCTAACAGTTTTCTTTGTGTTGTAGTTTTTTTCTGCCTCTACTTTGGGTGAGTTTTGAGTGCTGGTTGACAGAGAGAAAGAAAGGTAGGTAGGTAGGTAGATAGGTAGATAGATAGGTAAGTAGTTAGATAGATAGATAGATAGATAGATAGATAGATAGATAGATAGATAGATAGACAGATAGACAGACAGATAGATGAGTTAGTAGTGGTAGATTTCATGTTAAATAGGTGATACCACTGAACTATCTTGGTGCGGACCTCTGGACACAGCTATAGCACCTGTTAGAAATGTAAATTTTTTTAGTCCTATCAAGCCAGGGGTACTGGGATGTAGCCTAAGATTTGTGTTTTAATAAGGCTTCCAGGTGGTTCTGAAGCATGCGAATGTCTAGGTATACTCTAGCAGGGCGTGTTCTTCAAACTGTGGGCTCCAGGGTGGATTCTTACATTGCAGTTACTATCATGGTTGTGGCTCATGGTTGTGCCTGTAAGATGTTTATCCAGCTTGGCTTTGCACATTCCTTGCTATAGTGCAAAGCAAAGTGCCTGACCCATCTGGAGTTGATTCAGGCGATCCTACTTAGTGCTATGCCCCACCCACTGGAATACATCCCTGATGGAGTGGGCATTCCAAGTGGGTATCTCTTGGAGGGAAGCCTTAGCAAGAGGGTGGCCCATTCTAGGAGCTTCCCAGAAGTGCTGCTAGATTTGCTTCCATGGGAGACTGACAAAGCAGATCAGCTTTTGGACTCTGACTAGTTTTGATGTGTTTTAAAACATGAGCCTGTACCAGGAAAAGGATCTGCTAGCACCCGTGTTAACAAAGATCAATGTGCTAAAAGTGCTCAGCCTTCCATGGAAGGTAACCTGGTTGTACACTGGCTTTGCAGTTCTGGTCCATCTGGTATCCCTCATCTAGCTGTCCATTCATGAACTAGAATGAGGTGATCGGTGGTCCAGATCACCTAGCACTGCCCCGTGTTTCCCCTTCCTGTCCCTCTCAGTCTGGTGTCTCGGATTTGGCCCTGCGTTGCTCACTCCTGCTGCATCTTGTCCAGCCGAGGGACAAAACACCCTGCCACCTCCCTGAAGAACAGAAAAGAAGTTACAGAGGCAGATTCCAGCACAGCCAGAGACTGAGATGTTGAGCTCAGGGGGAGCAGTGATCACCAAGGCACACGCTGCCAGAAGCCCCAGGAGAGCTGGACAAGAGACACACTGGCCCAAGAGGTAGAAGTAAGTTAATTTCTCTGATATGCTTAGTGGAGGGCCATTAGGAGGAGGGGATGGGGAGGCAGGGCTGGGGGAGGGGCCCTTCTGGACCAGGATGCAGAGACTAAGAGGCAGATGGGCAAAGCAGAAGGTGACATGACCATGGCCAGGAATCTGTGTGAACCAGCCCAGGCTGGCCTTCCTGTCTATGCATGACTTCTGCCCTTTTCTGTATGCTGTCTCTGATAATCCAAGTCCTTCCTGGATCTGTTGTGTGACCTTCCTCCTGCCGTCCCATCAAGCCTTCTGCCCTTGTTCACTGTGTGTGCACCATCCTGCCTACCTCCCACTCATCCCCTTTCCCCATTTGTGCCCATCATGACATGATGGGAATAGGACAGTGAAGTTCCATTCTGATAAATGTTCTCCCTGTTTGCAGTGACATGTCATGGACATCAGCACCTGGGCTGCCCATCCAAGACCCACCAAATGGAGAATAGCACAGCAGAGTCTTTCCCACTTTGCAAAACCTGGCACAAGAACCAGAGAAGCCAGAGTAGCAGCATGTATCCCAAAACTGCCGGAAAAAAGCCAGAGAGGATGGCATGTTGACTTACGATCAGTTGTGCTAATAGGGATTGTGAGAAGAGGTCTCCTCCCTGTCAGATCCCATCACATCTGGATGCCACTCTTCACCATAAACCTGGAGTCCTGCCTCAGCTGCCAACATCCTGCTTAACCTTCCTTGGGAGGAAGTGCCTGTTTTCTCTTCCATATTCTGGATTCACTCATTATGCCCAGCACTGGGTCATTTCAGATAGAAGCATTCTGAGACATTCCTACTTCCCAGAAGCTGCCAAATGTATGTCACACCTTTGTCATGTGTAAGCCAGGGTCCACTTCTGGCAGATGCTGCCTGGCTTGGTCAGTGAGTCTCTCCCTCAGCGGTTTGGTACCGTTCTCCCCTGCCTCACACATTCCACTTGTGACTCTGTCAGCTCCTGCCGTTTGGCTTGCCCGAAGAGAGAGAAGATGTGGTTAGAGGAAGAACCTTAGTCTGCTGGGAGGCTGGAGCCTGGCCCCACCTAGGCAGAAGGTCGCCAACCCTCCGCTCACGTTCTGTCTGTCTCCTACCCATAACTCTCAGTCTTACCTTTTGTCTGTCTTATCCAGGACAGTTGTACTTTACTTTTTTCAATTAAACAAAATTTGGTTACTTTTGATTATCGCAAATCCATGCATTTTGATTATTACAAAGATACCAGGAGTATAGATAAACAAGGAAAAAAATACCCCCATTTGCTTAATTCAGTGATAAGCCAGCCATTGACTCGTATGTTCTTACAGCATCACATAGCATATAGAGTGTGCACATTTATGTATCCAAATCTAACAGTGTCACAGGTCCCTGGGAAGACAGCTCATGCCTTCCTCAGAGCCCTCTTTCAACCTTCACATGGCTAACTCTGGCTTTCTTTGCCTCACCCAGAGCAGAGATAGCCTATGGATAACAGTAAAGGGAGGGAGAATGGGGGTGTGCCACTGTCTTTGGGGGTGATATCTGGGGATGCTATATAATTCTTCACTGGGTACTGAGAAATAGTCTTTACTCATTCCCTACTTAAGGAGCAGCCACTGTTCCAGGGTGCCAGGCTACAGGCCAAGAAGATAGAGATAGATTAATAATAGGTCCTCTACCTTCAGGAAGACCTAGAGAAGCAACAGTCACATTTTAGAACATTTGGGGCCTAGAGAAAAGAAGCATCACTTCATTTCACCAGCCTGGTAACATTTACCTGGCAGAGTAAACAAAGGGAAAATATAAGATTACAGTCAGGCTCTGGGTAGAAAATCTGGAATAGTTAGAAAGTCTCAGAAGAAAACTATAAAAATCATGTGACCCACTGGCCACATCCCATGATTATATATCTGAGTGCACTCTAGATTGTGATAATTTCTTGCTCATGGGTGACCTCACTGGCTCCTACCTTCTCGAAGACATTGCCTGTGCCCCCTCGTTTGCACACCAGCAAGCCCCACGGTCTTCTGGGACTTCTGAAATCTGTTCCACACAAGCCCCATGTGGCAGTGAGCATGAAGAAAGGTAAAGGGATTCATGAGCCGAGATGAAGTCGCCATGTTTTATGTATGTGGAAATTTGCATTAATTCATATCCTTCTGCCTGACGGGAACTTTCTCAGATGCCTCATTATAGAAGGAACAGTCACATTTCAGACAATTTTAGGACCAGAAAAGAATTGTCACCCCATCTCACCAGCCCAGTTGCTTTGTCACCCAATCCACCAGCCCAGGCATGTTCTAGGGGCTGTCACCCTGAAAAACATTTGTAGTAGGATGGTGTTTGGGATGAAAGCCAAGGCCTATGCTAGTTTTAAGTTTTTCCCTAATTTTACATTTAATTAAACATGTTGAATAGGTAATTACAGTCACGTAAATCAAAACTCAGTCCGTATGTAGCGTACAGACTAAAGTGTCCATTGTTTCCTGGAGACATCCAGTGGCCTCAATGTCTTGCATGTTATTCTAGAACATTTTCTGCTTATAAAACTATACATGTATGAAATATGTTTTTAATGGGAGTTTTGGCAGTGTTGTTACTGAATGTCTTAACTTTAGCCCAACGCATACTTGTTAATGGGAATGGAAGGCTGGGTACAGGTGAAAAAGAAGAGAAAGGAGGACAGTGTGTGTGTGTGTGTGTGTGTGTACATGTGTGTGTGACTATGCATGTGCATGTGTGTCCATTTGTGTGTGTATGAATGTGTATGAGTATGTGTGCATGTGTGAAAGTGTATGTGCATGTGTGTGAGTGTATGAGTGTGAGTGTGTGAGTGTGTGTGTGTGTGTGTGTGTGTGTGTGTGTGTGTGTATGGGGTGAATAGGTAGGTATTACTGAAAGAGTGGAGAGAAGACCTATTTTTCATTCATTTATCCAATTGGTATTTATTGAGCATTTGTTGTGTGTCAGATACTAGCCAACCCCCTGGCAACATAGGAGTGAACACAAACTCCTTGTCTGTGTGCGGATTATTTGAAAATGGAAAGTGATAGATGATAAAAATAATCAATAAGTAAATGATAGAAAGCCCAAGCAGTAAGTGCTGTGGGGAAAGTCAAGTAGGGCGCAGGAGGGAAGGTGCTGAGGCAGTCTTCCACTGGATGCTTGGGAAAGGCCTCACTGAAGAGGCGTAGGAGCAGAGGCTTGAAGGTGAGCCTGTGGTGAGCAAGAGGGTGAGCCTGGGATGCCCAAAGAAGTGGCAGTGCAAGGGACCCATATAGATTTTGAGGCGTAGAGGTCCCAGCAGCCCTCTGTGCAGATGGTTCCTGGTGACTCTGCCATGGCTGGTCCTTCCAGGATCCAGGGTCTTACTGTTTGGTTCCATCTAGGATGACCCATGTTTATTGTTAGCTTTTCCTTTCTCTAAAGTTTGATCCTGATGCTGTATCTTAGCCTTTCCAAAATAGTTTTGCACTTGCAAAATAGTTTTGGGTGGTAGTTTACTCCAAATAAGTAAAGAAAGGAGACCCACTTTTCTAGGAGGCAGGCAACTTGAGACTTGTGGGTCCTGCTGAGGTCCTGTCACCTGTTTTCAAGCCTTTTACATAGGATGCACCATTCCTCTCCTCTCTGGTTCTTGGCTTCTTCATTTGAAGAATGAGGACTGTGTATTGAGTTGGCTTTAGGGCTATCGCTGGCACGGCGGCCTTCAAGCCTTATGAGCAAGGAACAGTTAGGACAGGAAGTGGTACTGGCTATCTGATATCACTGGGATGTGGGAGAGGGGACTCTGTGTGATGACAGCATGTCCTGATACTTATGCCGTGTTCCCTCCCATCCAGAAGGGCTCAGCCCCGTCCTGACACCTGTACAAACACAGGGACATAGGGATACTGCTCTTGGCTTTCTCTGCTTGGTATCCTAGGGTGCTGGCTTACTCTGTGTTCTTGGGTCTGTGGCTCACTCTTCATCTGCAGACAAAGTACCTGTGGTTGCCTTCCTTTCCTTTCCAGCCTTCAAAATTTCTATTTATCTTTTTCTATCTCCTGCTTGGATGCCAGGATCTTCAGATCCTACTATTGCATCCCTGGGAGTATGGAAGGGGCTGTGAGGAGCATTTGCAAACATCTTTGCAGGGAGACATGCTACCCCCATATCAAAACCTTTTTCTCATTCTCTTTCAGGGGGTCGAGGGAGCTTGCTTGTTACTACCCTGGCCTATCCCTCCACACTTGCCTCCATGACTCTGTGTCCTTGACCTTCCATCTTTAAGCAACCTTAAGTGCTATTCACAGAGCAACAGAAGTGAAACTTCCTGAATTGGACCTCTCTTTTCTCATTGGGGTTTATGGGGCCAGGACTGGGCTCCCTGAGGATTTTGGAGGAAATGCATGCACCCTGCACCTGCCACTGACATCCTGGATGCTTCATTTATTAAAATCAACCTCTGATTTATGCTCTACACACAGACACAGACACACAGACACACAGACACACAGACACACACACACACACACACACACACACACACACACACACACACAAGTCCCTTCATTCCCTCTTCCATTTCCTATGATGCCTGTTGTCTCCATCAACTGTTGTTGTGGAGAGAGATTTTATCGGGAATATTCATGGCAAGTCTATCACTAATTATCACTTTAACAATGTGCTATGGAGTAGATCCGTGCTGGAAAGGCACATATGCTGTGAAGTTTGGGGACTTGCTGTGGCTGTGCTGCCCTTCTTAGAGCTTTACACGGAGGGTCTGGAAGTGCTCAGGAGGGATGGGAACTTGCTCCTGCTTTTCTGTCTCTACAGCAGCAATTTCCAGGGTGAATGCTTTTGAGTGTAAAGAAGAAAACATATCTTTTCTCTGAAACAAAAACACATCTCTCCAGTGAAGCCCCCTTCTGGAAAGCTGCAGAGACTGAGCCTGCTCTCATTACAGACCCGTGCCAGGCGCTTAGATCTAGTGGCAGATGACGAGTCGGCTGGTCTTAGTGCCTTCCTGACACTCTACCAAGGAAGGCAGGGCTGACACTGCCACCCGATTGGAAAACCTAAAAGCAAGTGGAAGGGCATTTGAACATGCCAGGATCAGATCAGGAGTCTTCTCTCTTGGGAAGGAGGATGGATGGACTCGTGTTGCACTCTTTCCACATTCTCAGTGAGTCTGAGGTTTGGGAGCTTGCTGGGGTTCTTAGAGATTTTCCACTTTGACTTCCTGAAGGGGGAGGATGAGGGCAGCATGACAGTGCAAATGGATTGGTCAGCCCTCTCATAGAAATGAAGCAAGGGGCTTTTGTGGAGGCCTGCAATGGCGCAGCAGGGGATGGATGGGGCAGCCTGCACTGTGGATCCTTTGTGGGTATGCAGACACAGTCTTGCCTGGGTCCACTTACCTGAGAAACATCCGCAGAGTGGGCAGTTGCAAGGTTACACCTGTTATAATACCTTTTGGTGGTAGTGTTTTGTGATACCAGGGATCGAACCCTGGGTCTTACGTATGCTAGGCACATATTTTACCACCAAGCTACACTCCCACTCTTCTCTTTACTTTCTTGTAGATTTTGAGGCAGATTCTCTGTAAAATTTCTCAGATTGGCTTTGAACTCAGTTTGTGGCTCAAGCTGGCCTTGAACCTGTGACCCTCCTGTGTTAGCCTCTAGCGTGGCTGGGATTACAGGCCTGTACCACAAGGATACTGATCTTTCAATAGTAGATTTTTATGATACTGGGAGTCTGGCTTTGCTTGGTATTACTTGAGAAGCGACAACGCGATTTCTTGTTTATTGAGTGCTAACTGTATACCAGGCACATGGCTGACTGTCATTAACAGCTAACATAGGACAGTGGGATACACCAAATTCTCAACCCCATTAGATACTGACCTCACTAGGTCCTAGGTGAAAGTTCCCACCAGACCCTTCATTTCCATGTGAGGAAATCAAGGCTCAGAGTGTGGGGTAACTTGTTTGTGCAGCTGGAAAGGGACATGAAGAAAGGGAGCAGCTGTTGGCCTACTTTCCCCTGACTTCAGGAAGAGCAGCAACTGTCTACTTTCCCACTTTAAAAAGGCAGCCACAGGGACTGTGGCTCACACTCTATAATCTCGCACTTGGAAAGAGGATGGCAAGTTCAAGGCCAGCCTGGGCAACACAGAGAAACCCTGTCTCAAAGACCGTCAGAATAAAGGGGGAGGCGGGATGCTGATGAACTTTGTAGAAGATGGCCGAAGGCAAGGCAGAGGCAATGGGAAGGGCATGCTGGTTATCTTTCTTATTGTTGGGGCCAACTATCTGACAAGGAGCAGCTTAAAGAGAAAGGATTTATTTCTGCTCACAAACTGAGGGGATACCACCCGTCACGGCGGGGAAAGCTCGGCATCCGGAGGGCGAGGCAGCTAGTCATATTGTATCTGCAGGAAGGAAGCAGAGGACAGACAGGAAGTGGGGCCTGATTATCAAACCCTAAAGCCCAACCCCAGTAGTTCACAACCTTGCATCAGCACCACCAGCTGAGGACTAGATACTCAAATACACAAACATATGGGGGACTTTTCACATGCAAACCACAGCACAGGGCGACTTGGTGCTGTGGGGACAGAGCACGCTGCTAGGGAAGGCCGGGCACGGTGTTCAGCTCTGGGGCTTTGCCCTATTTATGATGTGTTGTGAAAGCCCCTGCTGGCTGCTTCCTTAAAGAATCCATTCAATGAAACTTAAATTCCCAGATGTTTGCTCTCTGTTTGGAGCTGTGGTGGGATCCCAGGGGGAGTTGGGTAGGAAGGCCTTTGAGAGGGAAAATTCTGGGTATGTTTTTAGGAATAAGGCACCTGAATAGATTGTACTACAGCCTTCATCCTAAGGCTGCTGTGCACAGGTCTACTGTGTGGGCCCCAGAATTGGTAGTTTGTAGGTGGCAACAAGAGCTGGCTCTGCTGTTCAACATAGATCCGGTCATATCCGTGAACTGTCGCTAGTATGTAGGTGGATGTCTCAGCCCCTTCCTGCACCATGAGAGCCCTTGATTTAGCAAGCTAATAAACTCAGCTATCAGCCTCCTCTGTGTTACCACTGCCTGGACCACTTGGGGTGTGTCTCTTTCTGGGAACCATTGGTTCTGTCTCAGCAGGGAAAGGAGAGAAAGTGGCAGATTTGCAGGCTCTTCTAGACTCTCCTGACTCCTCCTTGGGCAATCCTGCCAGTTCAGCATGCCTGGTTCCCTCCAGGGTCAGTGTTCCACCTAGCAGTTGGGCAGGTCAGCCAGAGACCCATTGGGTCCTGTGGTTTTCGATGCCTAGAGATTAATATCTACAGTATATTAATTAACATCCCAGGCCCAGGATACCTTCAAGGGAGAGAAAGTTGGAGGAAAACATGAAGATCCTGGGGCCTAGCCCTACGTTGTACCCTGAAACTAATGCAACAAATTTTCATAAGGGGGGCAATTATAATGACAATTTAGTCTATCACATCTTCAGAAGCCAGAAGTCTGAAATCAGGTGGAGCCCTGCTCCTTACAATGAATCTAGAGAAGGGTCCTCCCAGACCTCTTGGTAGCTTCTGGTAACTTCTGTCCATCCTTCTTGGTCCTTAGCTTGTAGACACATCACTGTCTCTTTGGTCACAAGATTTCTCTTTGTCTGTGTATCTACATGTGTGACTTCTCTTTATATTACAAGGGCACAGTCATATTGGACTGGGACCAATCCCTCTCCAGGGTCACTTTACTTTAATCAATTATATCTGCAAGGCTCCTGTTTTCAAATAAGGTCATAGTCTGAGGTTCTGGGTGGATGTGATGTTGGGGCACCTTCCAATCCGGTCTAGGCTCTTTGGGAACAAGTGTAAAAGCCTGGGAACTGTGGCAGCTGATGCAGAGATGCAAACAGAGGCACTGGGCAGCTTGCCAAGGCACTGCACTCTGGACCCTTCTGTGATGACAGAAGCCTCCTGTACTTACGCCTCTGGGCATGTGGCCACTGTGACTGAAACACTGGGTTTTAGATTGAATTTAAATCATGTTGATTTACAATCTTTCTATCCCTTCTTCTGCAATGATCCCTAAGCCTTGCGGGGAGGAGGAGGGATGTGATATGGATCCCCCATTTAGAGATGAATGCTCCACAGCCTCACATTCTCTGCATTCTGATCGGTTGTGAGTCTCTGTATTAATTGCCACCCACTGCAAAGAGAAACCTCTTTGATGAATGTTGAGAGTTGCACTAACTTATGGGTATAAAAATAAGTATTTAGGGTGCAGTTTAATATTGTGTCCATTTGGCTGGATAAAGGTAGGACGTTATCCACAGGGGCCTATGACGTGGCATGGGTTCTTGGCCCTATTAACAGTACCAAGCATGAGTTCCACCCTGTGGAGCAAGTATTAAATCCAATCAGAAAGCAGTTGGTTACTCCCAAAACACTCATGTCACTATTTCACCAACAGGCTGGTTGTTACGGTAGCTCACAGGGTCCACAGCTCAATAAGACGACTGATGCTGTTTCTCCCCCAGTAGCCTGCTGACACTATCTTGTGGGGAGGGAGCACCCAGGACACTAGCAGCTTAATATAACTCATGTATATGGTGTACTAACTGGGCTCTGGGTTTTCAAAGGAGTACATGAATTTGGGAGGGGGCTGTGGGAAGAGATGGGGGAGAGAGAGTAGGAGGTGGAGTTGATCAAAATATATTCATATACAAAATTCTCAAATACATTAAGAGAGAGAGAGAAAAGTAAATTAAGTTGAATTAAATGGCCTGATAGCTAGTGGTCACCAAGGCAGAGTACCACCGTGGACCCTCTTGAGAACAGGAAATAGAGGGTATGTGTGCTTTAAAAGTCTGGCAAAACCATTTGCACCAAGGCAGGTACTGGGCATTTATGATGCTGAACAAGGTAGATGTGACCCTTCTTGACATCTGGGGAACAAGTCAGTCATGTTCAATACCTCAAGTTCTTACCCCAAGTGGTGCCTGTCAAGTCAGGGATGTGGGTGGGGTGCACCCACTCTGAATATTCACAGGCTCAGCATTCTCACACTCAAGCACCAGACTCCTTAATGCCAGCCTCTGGCATTTTCCTATGAGAAACTTGGGTAGGAGTTGCCATGGGAGCACACAAGTGGCCTGCTGTCATCCGCAGGGCCAGAGGCTTCATGTGGAATATGATGCTGCTAACTGGCTTGCTCTCCATGGCTAGCTCAGCTTGATTTGTTGTATAACCCAGGACCACCTGCCCAAGGATCACACAACCTACAGTGGGCTGGGTCCTCCCACATCAGTTATTAATAAAAAAATTTAAAAAAAAAGGAAAATGTCCCCCACAGACATGCTCACAGGCCAGTCTAATTCCTCAATTGAGGTTCCCTCTTCCCATGTGACCGTGGTTTGTGTCAAGTTGACAAAAACCTATCCAGCAGTGTGGGTGAGGACACCTTCCAAGAGCACTCATCTGTGCTTTGATATGCAGAACCGTTAATAAGGGGAGACTACTTCAGATTGGGACCTTGAATAAAAGAGGCCAGAGGCTTGGTAATGGGCTCCACTTTGTCCTCTGGGACCCTAAAGCACAAGGTGAGGAAACCACAGGCTAAGTGTGGCACCCCTATGGGCATCAAGAAATGGAGGTTCAGAAAGGTAGAAAAACCTGACCATGTCACACCCAAGTGATTGGATGGATGTAGTGATAAGCAGATTGCTGAGGACCCATTCCTGGGCCCCTAACATCCTTGACACTCTTCTGGAGAAAAGGTAGTTTCAGTTTTGCCTCAGCTATAACCTGCTATGAACAGTCGCTGAGCTTCTTCTCTGGGATTAGATGCTGCTCCTGCCTCTAATTCTATCTGTGATGGTGTTTTGTTGAGTTGGTGTTTTTGTTTTATGGACTGACTGAGACTTGTAGGCGGATCCTCAAAAGGCAAAAGCCATTTATGTTACGTTTGCATAATTTTGGCCAAATGTTCCCCAGAGACAACTTAAAGGGAGGAAAGATTTCTTTTGTCTGTTGTTGCAGTCCAGCGTGGAGGAGAAGGCTTCGTGGAAAGATTCCTTCTGTGAGTGATGGTGGAAGCCCAGAGAATTGGGAGGGAGCAGGTTACTGCGAGGGGCGGGGCTTGTAGCCTTCAAAGATCCACCCCTAGTGACCTGCTTCCACTAACCAGGCCCCACCTCCTACAGGCCCCACAACCTTCAAATTAGCACTAGAAACTGGGAACAAAGCATTCAGTCTACTGCCTGAGAGAGACACTGCCCTTTTCCTGCCCCCACCAGGACGTCGACTCCAAAGCTGTGCCGCCCAGCACTATGTTCCCAGCTCCTACACAGCACCCTGAAGTGCAAGCTCCTAAATATTTTGGAATGACTAAATGAGAAGCTGCACACACATCCACAGTGGGAAGCACCGAGCTGTGGGTAAAGCTGGACTGGATAGGTTTTTGTCAACTTGACACAAACCACAGTCACATGGGAAGAGGGAACCTCAATTGAGGAATTAGACTGGCCTGTGAGCATGTCTGTGGGGGACATTTTCCTTTTTTTTAAAATTTTTTTATTAATGACTGATGTGGGAGGACCCAGCCCACTGTAGGTTGTGTGATCCTTGGGCAGGTGGTCCTGGGTTATACAACAAATCAAGCTGAGCTAGCCATGGAGAGCAAGCCAGTGAGCAGCATTCCTCCAAGGTCTTTGCCCCGACATCCCTCAGTGATCAAGATGCATACGCCCAATAAACCTTTCCTCTCCCAGCTGCTTTTGGTCATGGTGTTTATCACAGCAACAGAAAGCAAACCAACATGGGAGCCCTGGGAGCCCTCCTCCCATCAAGCACTGTTTTTACCATTAACCAGCTGGGCTGCCCTCCAAGCTCCTGTTCCTCATCTGCGGAATGAGGTGGCTGAATATAACGGACACTAGGAACTTTGACAGCTCCAGTGTTCTGTAATTTCTCATGTTACTCAGTCTGGGGTTACTCTATCTTTGCTTCCCAGAACATTTCACAGTATCTGATGAGTGTGGGCTCACAGATGACATTTCATAGTTCAGTCAGACTTTGAAAAACTTCTACGGAAAACCGTGCACTCTAAGGTCAGCAGGGGAACTGTAAAGTCCCCCCCCCCCCCCCCCCCGTCTTTGCTTCAGTACCATAAAAGCTGTCAGGCCTCTTTCACACATCCTATAAAGTGAGAAAAAAATGAACCCTGGTAAAAGTCACCCGAGGCAAAGGGGCCAGATTTTTGTCCTCATCCAGTGATCAATTGCTGTGTCCTCTGCTCTTAGAAAGGCATGTGGTCGCTGTTAATGCAGCTCCTCACGGACCAGGCAGTTCCTGGGGGAGGCTTGAAGCTGAGTTGTCAGCTAGCCACACTCCCAAACTGGGTTCTGGGAGAGGAAGTTCTCTGAGAACACCATGCCTCCCCAATATCCCTCACCAGGGCCCCAAGACAGTACTGGGCATGACTCTCTTACTGAAGGAATTAAGGACGTCTTAGTCTAATTTTGTTTTGCCTCATCTGAAAATCTACTGGTCACATAACTGTTGACATTTATTGATTTCCAAAACATGGACATGAATTAGGCCAATTTCACATGCTGGAGTTTGCAGGCCTTTGATATGGGGATGTGTCTCTAAACATCAGTTAGAGACAATCAAGCAGGCATTTCCATGTAGAAATTCCAGTCAGTAAATTGTACCAGATCATACTTACCTGGCAGGGGAGATACCATGATCACGAAGGTGGTTTTCCTAGGGCGAGGCTTATCCATTGCACTCCAGATGTGCTGACCCCTGCGATTTCCCCAAATGCGGGAAACTCGACTGCATAATTTGTGGTAGTGGGGGACTGCGTTCACGCTCTCCCCTGAAAAAAAGAAAAGAAAAAAAATTGTACCAGATCACTTCTGTGATTGGCACTCTGACCACTTCAGCTTTCCAATCCAAGAGGTCAGTGGAAGCTTTATGCCAGAATATGTCCACCCTTACCTGACAGGAGGGCCATGGAATTCAATGTGCCTATTTGACTAACGTGTGGGAAGAGGAAGGAGTAAAGAAGGAGAGAAATTGTCTCCTATCCTCCAATAATGATGATGATAATAAAAACAATGATGATATAATAATAGCTGTTATTTGTTGAGCCATATTCTGTGTTAGGCTCTGTTCTGAAAGCCATACGTAAATTCATTTACCCAGGCTTCTTTGTATCTTTACAAGATGGGTGTAGCTGGAGTTTTCTCCAGTCCTGCCCAGCCCCATGGACCCCACAACCACTTATAAAATAATCACTCAGAAGCTCATATTAATTAAACTGCTTGGCCATTAGCTCAGGCCTGTCACTGTCTAACTCTTACACTTAAACTCAGCCCATTCCTGTTAATCTATATATCACCACGTGTTCCGTGGCTTTACCTGCTGCCTTTACATGCTGCTTCCTGGACGGCAGGCTGGCGTCTCCTCCCCTCAGTCTTTCACTTCCCAGACTTCTCCTCTCTCTTTGTCCCACCTATACTTCCTGCCTGGCTACTGTCCAATCAGCATTTTATTTATCAATCAATCATCCACAGCTCTTCCCCTTTTTTCTTTTTTTTTTTAAAAGGAAGGTTTTAACTTTAACATAGTAAAATTACATATAACAAAACAATTATCAAGCAAGAATTGCAGTTACAATATCTAGGCTATTTATAATATCTAGTCTATTTGTACTTGGCAAAATTAAAGAAGATATCCTACCTATCTTATATTTGTGAGTCTAAGGTTTCATATCTAACTTATCTTTTATCATAACTAAGGAAATTATAACTATCTAATCTTCAACTACATCAAAGGCCTCAGAAGGACATAATGTTACCTGAGAAATGGGAGAAGGACGCAAGCAACTTTCAGTAGTCTTGTGAGAGTAGACAGAGACAGCTGGCAGCCTGGACAGTCACCTAATGTTCCTTTGTAAAGTTGGGGCATCTGTCTTCAGCCCACAGGTCTAGAGTTTCTCAGTCACTTCTCTCTGTGTCCTGTAGAATGTCTGGCAGTTTCCTCTGAGAAGCAGGAATCTGAAGGACCATTTCACCAAGCAAAGTTTAGTGGTCACCTTCCTATGGGCCCTGCATGTCCAATTGATCAAGCAGTCCAGGCAAGAACAGTTTCTTGCCCAAATGGCTATTTTTGCCAAGAAGAAGATAAACTCCATATAGAGTGTCTTCGATGCCCATCCTCCTCTCTGAAGTAAATCAGTGCTGCCAGGAGCAGACATGTCTCACTGTCCAGAAAGTCTAAATATTTAAAACATTTTAAATGCCATATTCTGTATGTCTTTAAAGTGTTTGAAGATTACCTACCTAATTGAATTATATCTATGTATACCTGGAAAACAACATGACTATAAGTTTGACTATCATAAAAGACTAATTATAATCTGTATTTCTTAATTATTCATTACAATCTAAATGAGTTACATAAACATAACACCTCAAATGAGAGTAGAAAATATATATATATATATATATATATATATATATAGTATAACAAAATTAAGTTTAAACTTGTGTCAATAAACTAAAATCCATAGCAATGTAAAACATTTTTAAACAAGTTGTTGCTCTTTAAAAGTAGGTTCGACAATCTACCCTTTTATCTTATCATATCTATATCCTATATATCTATATCATATCCCCCTTTCTTCTTTTAGAAAGATATTGTATTTATAATTAAACTGGTTTAAATAAAAATATTGGTTTTTCTTTGTCCCACACCAGACCTACAGATGGGTACTGACATTTATTGTTCTTCTAATTTGTGAATGGAAAACTATGAGAAGTTTTATTTTAGTTACTTTTTTTTGTTTAGAATTTTATATATGAGTACTATATTTATATCATTTCCAGCCCTACCCCCATCTAACTCCTCCAGTGCCTCTTTGCTCCCTCTCAAATTCATACCTCTTCTTCAATTATTACTGTTAAATGAATATATATATATATATATATATATATATATATATATATAAACACAGTCTGCTGAGTTTATTTAGTGTTGCTTACATGTATGTATGTGCTTATGGCTGACTGGGATTAGACAACCTATCAGGGGGCTCATTTCTGAGGACGACTGAATCTCCCTTTTTCATTAGCCATTAATTGCCTGTCGCTCTTCATCTAGGGATAGGACTTTGTGAGGTTTCATTTATCCATGTTGACATGTCCACTGGTACTGTCATTGTGCAAGTTCTGTGTAGATAACCATATTATTGAGATTTTATGGGTACAGCCCTATGTCCTGTAAAGAAGATACTGTCTCACTATCTCTCAGCAGTCATCTGTCCCCTGGCTCTTACAGACCCCTGCGTTATCCTCTTCTATGACGTCCCTTGAGCTTTTCATGTAGGGGTTTGTAAATGTATCAGTTGGGGTTGGATACCCCATGGCCAGTTGTTCTCTGCATGTTGACCAGTTGTTTTCTATGATGGTCTATATCTGCTACAGAATGAAGAGGGACGAGGGCTACACATACCTGTGGGTACAGGATAAGTGTTTAACGTGCAATCAGCAATTATACTGGTTTGGGAAACTGGCCCTAGTAGGTTCTCCTCTAGGGTCCATGACTTCACTAGCCATAGGGTAGCTGGCTGGGTTTACAGTACCAGACACAAATTCCCTCATATTGGGTGGGCCTTAAGTTCAGTTAGATGGCTGTTGGTTTTCCCCAATATATAAATGCCACTATTGCACCCTGGAGGAACATCTTTTTTAATAGAGAGAAAGGTATATTCTGTACTATGATTTATTTCAATAGGAAAATTTTAACCCCTGAGGTATTATATACATTTATTAATTATCTAGATCAGGAACTAAAGGTTTGTCCCTCCTCCAGACCATCCCAGTATTCAGCCCAAGATGGAAACAGATGCTCTGTGAGATAGAGGCAGGGCATGTGGCCAGACCCACACCATGCCACACTACCCCACCCCCCAGCTCACTCACTTCCCCAGCAGGATCTTGGGACCTCAGTTGCACCTTGAAGTAATGAGAAAGTCAATTAATTTCTAATCAAGCATTCAGTTGTAGGTGACAGGAGGTTGGTCACCCTGGTAGGGGATGGGTCACATTGGCAGTGGGGAAGGGATGCCAACATGCTGACTGAGAGGGTGAGGGGTGAAACATGGACCAAAAGTAAAAAGTTTTTAAATGACTGGAAGGAAGAGGAAGAGTAAAGGAGGAGAAGGAAGTAAAAAGAGGAGAAAGCCCACCAAGTCATTTAAGTTTTAGCTGGTATCAGTGAGTTTGTTCACTAAAATATTCTTGGCAACTACTGGAGAAGGCTGGTATTATGCAGGAAGGCACCTCCCCACTGTGCAGGCTTGCCTCTCTTACCTATTTCTGGGAGAATTTCCTTATCTTTGTTGCCAGTGATCCCTTAAGCCTCAGGGCAGCCTGGCTGCCACCTCCCCTAAGGGTTTTCTCTACTGTGGTGCAGTAGAGGCAGGAAAGAGCCTCAGCTAGAGAAAAGAACCCAAGCAAATATATGTGGGGGCCGTGAGACCGGGAGAAGAGGTCATTCACCTTTGAGCTTTACATTCTGCATCCATGACCTAGGTATAATAATTCTCTGTTGAAGAATGAATGACTGAACATGGCCACTTGATGCCTAGAACATGGCAGAACTTGATCAGTATTGATCCAATCTGGCAAGGACCTGGTGGAACCTGGTCACTATTGGCCCTGTGTTAAATGCATGCTTAGTCGCTATGGGTCTAGCTTATCGAGTATGTGGTAGGGTTCATTCACTATTGGTTCAGCCTGTAAGAGCATAGCAGAGCTATTAACTATTGGTCCAGTCTGGGACTGCTTGAACAGATTTTGAAGTCAGTAACTTTCCCCTTGTTCTTATTAAAGTAATAAAGATGTACATATACACAGAAGGAAAGATTACCCACCATGCCACCACGTAGCAGTAGCCGTTATTAAAGCTGGCATCCTTCCCTCTGTTTAAACACACAATGATAAGTGAGTCTCTTCTCTTTTGATGGATTTTGAGCATTTTCCCCATGTAGTTACAACTTTTTTGGAAAACACAATCATTGGAAGCCATTACAATTGTCTAGTAATTAAATTTACCATAATTTAGTTAATCATTCTCCCAACTGGTCATTTAAGGTATTTTTGTTTGTTTGTTCCTGCTTCCCTTAATGATCATTATAAGAAAAGCAGTGACCAATGTTGCAATAAACAGCATATTCTTGAAACCTAACTCTGTATATTTCATTGCAAAGATGCCAAGGAGCACATTACTGGGTCAGAGGTACTAGGCTCCTGACAGATATTGTCAAATACAAAAAGGTTATATCATTTTCCATCCCTGAATGGTGTTTTGAAAGATGAGTAACTTCCGAGATTCCATTTCCTCCTCTATGAAATGCAGTGACCTTGACACCTTGGCACAGTGCCTTCAATAATGAATGGGCTGTGTTCATGTACATGTCTGGTGCCTTTCTCCCTGTCTCCACTAACGCCTAGCTCAAGCTCATGAGATGAACCACATTGTAATTGTGCATTTCTTAAAGACCCAGAGTGCTCAGAGCCCTGCCCGGGTGAATATACTTAAACCCCTGAGCCATGCAGCTGTCAATCCAAGACCAAGCACGCTATAGAATCTTAAATAAAACTAGAGAAGCCTTGATGAAAAGCTAGCAATTGGGACAAACACAAGAAGCAGCTAGGAAAAAAAATGATGTCCACCCTCAGTATTAGGGATTCTTGAGCAAAGAAAGAGTGTGACCATCGTACTAAGACACTTGGGCATGGATTCTGGGTGTTTCCTTGGGCACATTTCTTACATTTCCTTCATCATTTTCTCCTCACTAATAAAGCCCGGCACTCCTCCACAACTTCTAAGCTAGGAAGCTAGGTTGGTAGAAATGTATCCAGGGATGCTCCCTGTGGCACAACTTCTGCCCATCTATAGTCCCCATCTTTTACTTCTGCTGCCTACTTGGAAACAGAAGGTACCAGACTGTGCCAAGACAGAAATGCATGGATTTTTAAAATAATTTGATTTCAGTGCTTTTGTTACTACATAAGCTTGAGGGCGTCCCAGTGCCCTTCCTGGATGACCCAGGCTGTGTGCTCTCAGTGACACCCCCCGGAGGACAAAAGTGGCTGTCTCCCCTCCTGCCTACACACTCTGTGTTCATGGGCTTCTTAGGAAGGAATTTGCAGGCCCTGCAGAACTGCGCTCTCTGTCACCACTGTGGATGGGCTGTGCCTAAGGAGAGGGCAGCCAGAGGTAGGGAGCAGACCAGGACCAGCCAGCTGCTGGCGGGGACACTGAGGACTGTGCTGGCTTTTCCAGACTGCACACCATGAAATGTGCAGGAGGCCTGGAGCGTGCAGTACAGGGCCTGGGCTTTAGAGCCAGGTGACCTTGCTCCAATCTGCCATCCCCTGTGTGATCTTGGTCACATTACTCTCACTGCGACTGACCATGGTTTCCTTCATCTGTGAAATGGCAACTCTGGCACCTGCATCTTAGCATTCTGAAGAGATTGGAACAGATGTTTCCACAGATGTGTGAGTCTGCTCATGTGGCCATAAGGAAATACCGTGGGCTGGGCTGCTCACAGCACATGCTGTTTCCCCCAGTTTTAGAAGCTGTAGGTCCTGTTTCCTTCTGTTATGGTTTAACTTTGGGATGTCCCCCCCCAGGCTCATATGTTTGAACACTTGGTCCCAGCTGGTGATACTGTTTGGGAAAGCTGTGGAACCTTTAGGAGGCCTTGCTGAAGAAAGTGGGTCACTGGGTGCAGCTTTGAAGCTTACAGCCTGACAAGTCTTCCTGTTCACTCTCTGCTTCCTGAATGCAGATGCAATATGACCATGCAGCCTGCTGTACCCCCATGCCTGCCCTGCCGGCCACCATGTTTTCCCCACTATGATAGACTGTATCCCTGCAGCAACATAAACCAAAAACAAACAAACACCCTTTCTCTCTTAATTTGCTTTTTTATGGAGGTATTTTATCATAGCAACAGAAAAGTGACCTTGGAAGACACCATCTGAAATCTAGATGCCCAAATGGCTGGATTCTGGGAAGGACTCTCCTTGACTGGTGAGTGGCTGCCTTCTTGCTGGATCCTCACGTGGCTGAAAAGGACTGAGACAGTCCTTTTCCCTCCCCTTTAAGGTCATAGTCCAGTCAGATCACACTCCCACCTTTCTGATGGCAGTGAACCTCACTCACCTCCTGGAGACTCTGACTCTCCACAATCAACAATGGGAAGAGGGCGTGGAGTCCATGTACAAATTTCAAGGGCGACATAGCTCAGATTTGTGATATCAAGTCAGGGACTGCAATTATACAGGTGATGGAGAGAGGGCAAAAGAGTCCCCTGAAACTTCCCCTAGGGTTAATACATTCTTTCTTTCTTCCATTATACACCGGGAAATAATTTCTAAGGTTCTACAAAGGGCCACTGAACAGGAGACAAAGGACAGCAGCAGCCATTCGGCATGGCTTCCATGACCCCTCTGGTCCTTCTCTGCATATTGATGCCTTTCCCTTCCAGGCCCCTTGAGCCGATGCTGGCCCTGTTATTCATTCTGTCTGTAGGATGGATCTGACTCTCACTGCTGGCTCTGAGACCTCTTGAGACCTTGCAGCTCCACTTTAGTTTTCCCAAAACCCAACTGCAATGTAAAGTCTCATAGAGGAAACTTTGGGTACCAGTCTGTGGGTGAGGACATCAGGCCCTCCGAACCACACCAGGCAGCCACAGCCATACCACACAAAGCAGAGATTGACTGTCCTGAACCCTACACTTTACTAACACACAAAACTGGGATGGGAAAAGTGGTAGTCCTTTTAAGATATTGCATGTTAGGCAGTGACATACAGATGAAGATGGCCAACTTCACATCAGAGGGGCTGAGTATCCTTAAGCCAGTGATTCACACAGGCTGCATGTACAGCTCACCTAGGGACATGGCCTAGGATAGGTGGATAGACAAATTTAGAACATGGTGCTTAGAGAGTAGGTGTGCATGGAGATTTCCCGTGTCCTACGCCCAGCCTAGGTCTGGATGAATTGCAGAATCCATCTTTCCACTTCTGGTCCCTTTTTTTTTTTGGTTCTTTTGAGACAGGGTTTCTCTGTTTGGCTTTGGAGCCTTTCCTGGACTTTACTCTGTAGCCCAGGCTGGCCTTGAACTCACAAAGATCCACCTGTCTCTGCCTCCCGAGTGCTGGGATTAAAGGTATGCACCACCATCACCCGGCTCTCCACTTCCAGTTCTAAGGAAATAATAAGAGCGCTAAGGAGAAGATAGCCATAATGTATGAGGCATAACAAGCTCAGATATGAACCAAAATGAAGCAGTCGGTGGGTAGGGGGTGAGAAAGAGAAAGAAAATGCCACAGTCTAAATGAATGTTCCCTCTCCAAATTAACACAGAAGATACGTCTATGAGAAACAAGTCCTAACTAGATGTTGAATCAGCAGGAACCTTAATCTTGGGCTTCCTGGGATCCAAAACTCTAAGAAATGCATTTCTGTTGTTTATAAAATGTCCAGTCTATGGTATTTTGTTATAGTAGCACAAGATCTAGAAAAAAAAAAATCTGGTTCACTTTTCCTGCTTCCATGTCAAAAGAGTGAAACGAATATGTAAACATTAATAGTAAAAAGAAAGACAGCACATTTGGGGGAACGGTCATTCCAGTCCACAGAGAAGGGGTTTCTAAGCCAACTTCTTGGGTCACATAAAGAAAATCATGAAAACGTGGACTTTATGAAACAAGAGAGAAAGATGAGGTAATGAACAGGGGGATGAACAGGAATGGACACAAGGCAGGAAAAGGATGTAGTTGGTACGCAGAACCTTGAGACAGCAAGTCAGACTGAGTGGAGGGCAATGAACGACTCGGTAGGAAGACGTAGGAGAGGTCACAGACTGACTGCCGAAGGGCAAAGGGCAGAACAGTGTGAGCAAGAGTGCAGAAGGGCAAAGGGCAGAACAGTGTGAGCAAGAGTCACACTCGGGGGAGAGACAAAGATGGTACAGTGTGCTTGAGTTGTCCGTTCGGGTAGAAAGTGGAGCAGGGGAGACTAGGTACTGAAACACTTGTTCTAGGAAAACATGTCTGAACTTAAGGAGTTGCCACTTCTCCCAAAGGGCTCACCAGCGAGAATGAGAAACCCAATTCCATCTAATAAGTATTTGTTAAGCCTAGACTTTGTATTTGGGTACCAGGCTGAGACTTGGGATTCCACCAAACACAATTTGGAAATATGTCTGTCCTCAAAAACTATCAATTACCAGGGAAAGGCTGATGTTAAACAGATAATTACAGTAACTAGTGGGAGCTGTGGGGATGGACAGGCTGTTCTGGGGCCATAGTGCGGAGGGTCAGCAGTAAGCTAACCAAGCCCCGCCCCTCTAGTCACATTGTCTTTGATCTCTGTTCCTATTCTAGCCCTAGTTAACCTCTGATATTCTTTCTGCTGCTGTGAACCTGCCATTTGAGGATATTTCACTTGAATGAGCTTGTACAATATGTGACTTAGGTCTGTTTCTTTTACTTAGCAGGTTTGGGGTTGCTTTCCCTCTCTCTCTCTTTTATTTATTTTTATTTTATGTATGTGGGCATTTTGCCTGCATATGTGTCTATGCACCACATGTGTTCCTAATGCCCACAGAGGCTGGAAGAAGTCTTTGGGTCCCCTGGATCAGAGTTGCTGATGGTTTGAGAGCCACCATGTGGGTGCTGAAACCTGAACCTGGGTCCTCAGGAAGAACAACAATTGTTCTTAACCACTGAGCCACCTCTTCAGCCCTCGGAGTTGCCTTCATTCCTAATACAGAGATTGGGTTTTCTAATTTTTCCTTAAGCTCTGTATGGGTTTTATTCTTTTGTTCTTTCTTGTCATTTTTCCTATTTTTCCCTTTATGTTCATGACATTAGACAGTTTCTAATGATCTATCTTTTCATCCACTGACTCTTCCCTTTGAGGTTTCTCTTAAACTGTCAAGCTTGCCCAGCGAATCTCTATTGAGGACACCATGCTTTCTAACTTCTTAGTTGTCATTTTGTTCTTCTCTGGCAGTTCAGGCTTCTTTGTTGATGTTTTCCATCCTCTTATTCATTGTGAGTTTATTTTCCTTGAATCATACATCAGTGAATATGGTTATAAGAACTACTTTTAAATTCTTGTCTGTTAATTCTAGTGGCTGGGTTATCTTCATGTCAGTTTCTATTGTCTTTGTTCTGGTTTGGGTTTTTCTTCATATTTGACAAATATATCAAAAGTCAGGGATATTGGTAATGTTTTGCAGTAGAAACTCCACTTTTTTTTTTTTTTTTTTTTTTTCGAGACAGGGTTTCTCTGTGTAGCTTTGCGCCTTTCCTGGAACTCGCTTTGGAGACCAGGCTGGCCTCGAACTCACAGAGATCCGCCTGGCTCTGCCTCCCGAGTGCTGGGATTAAAGGCGTGCGCCACCACCGCCCGGCGAAACTCCACATTTTTTAATGGTGGGATTTGGGTGTGGCTCAGGGCAGCCTGCAACTCACTATGTATAAACTCATGGCAACCCTACTGCTTCAGCATCCCAAGTGTTGGGAGTACAAGAACGAACCACCGCAGATTCTTTCGTGTTCTTCTGACCGGGTTCTGAATTTGCTTGTTATTTCAGGAGGCAGTTCACTTCACTGGGTGCGAAAAACTCAGTGCCTTGGAAAGCAATTGGAATAACAGCCATTGATTTTTTTTTTTTTAAGAAAATTTCTTGGGACCTGATTTGCATTTTCATGGTTCAGGGTTCAGAGATTTTAGGAGAATTTTTACACAAGATTTAGGGCTGTGCTGTTGGACAGTGCATCTTCTGTGATTTATGCCTCATTTCTTGTTGTCACTACTAGAATTTCAGCACCCCCCCCAAGATGCTGTCGCTTCCATAAGAACCTGAGACTGACAGCATCAACCACCTCTTCTGAGTGCCAGCTCCCCACAGAGCCCAACTTCTTTGAGTTTTCACTGTCTGCTATCTCTGGGCTCTTGTTAATTATATTTTTTGTCTTTTGAATATATAGTAAAGGAGGGTCAACCCAATAGAAATCTACTCACCTTTGGGCCAGCGAGAGGGCTCGGTGGGTAAAGCACTTGTCTCACAAGCCTAATGACCTGAGTTTGATCTCTGGAACCCAGGAAATAACTGACTCCCAAAGATTGTCCCCTGACCCCCCCCCCCCACACACACTCATACACACACATACACACACATGCATGCACACACACACACAGAATAACAAATATTATTTTTTAAAAAATTTAAAAAGGAAACTTAGCTTTACCTGAAGTGAAGTTAGTGCTTATATCTGAGCGTAGTTAATGATGTTAAAAATCAGTAGCTGAATTAATTATCTAACCAAGACACAGAAAAAAAAGCTCAGAAGGTAGAACTGAAGAAATTATCAAATCAACAGAAGTGTCGCTCAGGAAGAGGAAAAATGCCATATATGGAAAAAACATGTATAGAATATGTCTACCTGACAGTTCCCAAAGGAAAGATTTGAGGAAATAGAAGAGGAGCAATATATAAATGAATAATGGCCAATATATTTTAGCAACTGAAGATACCTGTCAAGAGAAAGGAAATAGTTTATACTGAGCATATCATAATGACATTGTAGAATATTGAAGAGAAAGAAAAAACTCAAAATAACATGAGGAATATGTTGTTTATAAAAATGAATAGGTAACAGAAATATCACAATAGTAAAATATCATCCCTATGGGACTCTACCTGAGTTACTGAGGAAAAGTCACTGTCATTGTGGACTATTATACCCA
Source organism: Peromyscus californicus insignis (assembly GCF_007827085.1). Taxonomy (NCBI): domain Eukaryota; kingdom Metazoa; phylum Chordata; class Mammalia; order Rodentia; family Cricetidae; genus Peromyscus; species Peromyscus californicus. The sequence continues at coordinate 33,627,562 of NW_026294573.1, read as the reverse complement.
GCTAACCTACCACAGGAATAAAAGGATGAAATTAGACATATCTCAGAATAAACTTTAGGATGAAGGAAGCTGAATCTATGAAGGAAAGAGAAAATAACACCAGGGAAAGGAATTGATGAACACATAAGCACATATAAATAAGTATTCATTTTTTAAAGCAAATAAGAACCACAAAGTTGGGGGCATGAAAATCAGGTAGCACTAGAATATTGAGCAATAGCAAGTGTTTGGGGGTGGGTGACGTTTAAACATTTTAAGCTTTGGTTATATTCAGCAGAGTTTAACTTTACACTTTGGGTACATTTAAATTTCTTATGGTCAAGCATAAAGAGAAGCGTTAAAATGTATAATTAAGACACAAGTCTCCAAATAGGATTCTGGATTAAAAGGTTAAATTTACTAAGAAAGAATCTGATGCCGAGTTGTCTGACTGCAAGTCCCACAGGTCAGATCTGGATTGTCAAGGTGACTGTAAGGCCTGCAGGCCAGATCTGGATTGTCGAAGGGAGCTGGTTATTCTGAAGAGAAGGTATGGTGGGCAGGAGCTTTGAAGTCACTGAATCCAGTCTCCTAAAGAGAGGGTGAAAGGGTTGCTATGATGGCTTGTATCAACTGTCAATGTGACAGGGTCCAGAGGTCTATTCATGTGTACAGTTACCTAGATTACATTAATTGATGTGGAAAGACCCATCCCAAATGTGGGCAGGACCATTCTGTGGGCTTGGGTCCAAGACTATATTACAAGGAGTAACTGAGTTGAGCACCAGCATCCATCACTGCCAGCCACTTCTGGCTCCTGCCACCATGGCACCCCTGCTACAATGGACTTTGATTTCAAACTGTGAGGCATGATCAACCCTCCCTTCCTTTGGTGGCTTTGACAGGGATTTGGTCCCAGCAACAAGACAGCAGCTAGTTTCTCACTCATGCTCCGGTGTGCATAAAGTGAGGGCAAGCAGGGAAACCCCAACTGAACAACTCAGAGACCCCGGTTTGGGCTCCCATGCTCAGGAGACAGCTGCTGTGATGTTTGTCGTGGCCCCGAGAAGCTAATATGATTGTCAAGGAAGACAAGGTAGGAGATTGCACTTGGAAAATACCTACATTCTTGCCACAGTGGGGCAAAGACCACATGACTGCTACCATGAACAAGGTAGACATGGTGCAGAGAGAGTCAGATGTGGCTTACTGCAGTGGGCCACACAGCAATGGTGCTCCCAGGAGACGCTAGTGGAATAGGGACACTCCCTTCATGTAGCATTTTTGTTATGACCTTTCTGTTTTGATATGCCCAGATATGTAAATACCTATCAGTGCGAGATTGAATATTAAACGCTCCTCAGAGGCTCCTGGGCTGGGTAATTGGTTCCCCAGCTGGTGCCACTCTTTGGGGAGGTCCTAGAAACTTTAGAAGGAGAGTAGCTGAGCAGAAGGAAACAGGTCATTGAGAGTATGTCCTTGGAGACTGTCTTGGTTAGGGCTTCTATTGCTGTGATAAACACCATGACCATAAACAACTTGTAGAGGAAAGGGTTTATTTGACTTCCGCTTCCACGAGGCTATCCCTTAAAACAAGAGTAGAAACTTTGAGAGGCAAATAAGTATAAAATAATTGCTTAAAACATTTGAATTTGAATGCATGGGTACCTACTAATCAGAAACTACCCAAAGTGTCACTGGTCTCAATAATGGTATTATCAGCAGAGAATGGCCTGTCTCCCAGGAACTCTGTGGAGAGAAAAGGTGACTTTGTAGCCTTTTGTTCACATGGCTACCTCTCAGAGTTAACAGGAGTGTGATTAGTGTGATCTATGAGGATGACATGCATTTATATAGATATGTTATTAATTAGTAAGCCCTGTGGCCTGGGCATACAGCTCAGTGGTAGAATGCTTGCCTAGCATGGGCAAGGTCCTGGATTTGATTCCCAATATACACATGTACATACATACTGTACAATGTAAAAACATGTATTAACTTGGACTGTCTCAGACAAGCTGGGACCTACAGTTGTCACAGGAATTGAAAATAAAAACCATTTCATAGAGTATCTGTAACAGTTCTGAACTTGTTTGGCCCTCATGAATTAAATTCAGAATCCATAGATGTAACCTGGCAGCTAGACAAGAACTTGGCAAGTCCATCATTATAAAGGGGGATTTAAACATGACTCTCCAAACACCATCAGACAAAAAAGGGTTATCAGGCATGCAGAACATTTTTGGCATCATTTAACAAGCTTGATCTAGAGCAGAAATAGGGAGATGATGGCCTATGGGCAAACCCCCTACTTGTTTGTTATTGTTAATAAAGTTTTGTTGGAATAAGTCACATTCATTTCTGAGAGACTTGACCATGGCAGCCTCTGCTCTATAATGGCAGTATTGAGTGTCTGTCACAGACTGAACATCTTTGCTATCCCAGCTCCTTCTGGGACATTGACCACCCTTTGATCTACAGTATTTATGCAAGTCCTGCCTTTGTTACCAAGAGAGCACCTGTTCTTTAAGCATGTGAAAACATTTGCAAAAATTTCAAAATGTTTCAAACGTCTTAGTACTCTGTATCTCCCTAACCATAAAACCTCAACACCACATACATCCTTGACCATAAAGCAGTTAACAGGATCAATGATTACCCCAGATAACTTTAAAAACATTGAAGTTTTATTTATTTTTATGTTGTATGTGTATGAGTGTTTTGTCTGCATGTGTGTGTGCAGCACATGTATGTCTGGTACCACAGAGGCCAGAAGAGGGCTTTGGATCCCTTGGATCTGGAGTTACAGATGATAGTGAGCCACCATGTGGGACCAAACCCAGGTCCTCTGCAAGAGCATCACGTGCTCTTAATTGCAGACTCATCTCTCCAGCTCCTAGGTTAGAAAATTTAAAAAATCTTATAAATAATTAATGAACCCACCATGAAATCTTAAAATCATACATTTGAAAGGGATGATAATGAAAATGGAGCATTTTGAAACTAGCTAAAAATGGCACAACAGTTCTAACAGGGAAATGTGTAGCTATAAATGTTTGCATGTGAAAAGAAGAGAGAGTTTGGAGAGAAAAGAAAACCCAAAAGAGTAAATGCAAAGAGGTCCCAAGGGACTGCTCAAGACCAAACTAACAAAATGGAGAATAAAGACAAAGGGGCAACTGAGTCAGAAAAGCAGGAGGTGAAGAACCCTTAGGGGACAGAGCAAGTTTGGGGTGGACACAAAAACACAGCCATACTACTGCGATTTAAATAGCAAAGGGCAGACAGAGCTGGGTGTGGGCACAATGTATTCTTCTGAATAGACTCTGAGCATTTCTGTTGGTAAGAGGGAATTTAGCACATACATGTGTGTGTGTGTGTGTGTGTGTGTGTGTGTGTGTGTGTGTGTGTGTGTGTGTGTGTATGCACACAGGAAATCCAGCAAAGACACAAAGAATATGGGCTCTAAATCCAGCTGCCTCAATTTTCATGCCAGATATGAAGCATATTACTTGCTGAGTGCCCAGAGGCAAACTGCTTAAAGTCTCTCCCAGCTCTGCTCCTGCCTCTGTAAAATGGAGATAAGCAGCTCCTGGCCCCTCAGCCCAAGATGCCTCCTTCACTAAGCAATGGGATTTTGAGACGAGGTTTTGCTGACTAACTTGTTTCATTTTGGATTGGTTTATTCCAGGCAGGGACTGACTGTGCTATCCAGGCTGGCCTCTAACTCTATATCCTTCTGCCTTAGGATTTTTTACTCTCTCTAGTTGAGCTTGTCTGAGGACCACTCAAAGCATCTCCCCTCCCTTTTCTTGCCTGGGTTACCTTGGGGCTCCACCCGTTAAGAAGTGGAGGGATTGTCAGGAAGGTGTGGGGAGGATCTTCCATGTACTGGGATGGGGGTGGGGCAACGATATTTACAAGTTCCTGATTTTAGCTTGTGTACTGGACATGAAACCTGATCCTACCCATGCAATGAAACGTTGTCACATGACACGGGCTGTGTTCCTTTCCATTTGGTGTCATGTATCAACCTTCTCCAGGCTGCCTCACATCTAGCACATGGCTTTCGGTGACAGCCTGTGATCATAGTTGTGCCATAACCTCCGCTCTCCCCTCCACCCCGCCCCCAGCAGGTTACCTTTAACTCCTGATTTTGTGAAACAGTGTGAATTTCTTCACCAACGGCCTCTGACAGAGCTCTGTGAGTATTTCTGTGGGATTTTCATCCAGGAGTGAACTTTTGGGGTCATGGGGAAGATCACTTAGCTCAATGCCCTGCTAGATTGCATTCTCCCTCCATCAGGGTACGGAGATTTCTGTTCACTGGTTAGCCCGCCTAACCATCATTTACCATAGGAGTTTAGTAGCATCTCATTGAGGTTATTTTGGCATTTTTGTATTCCTAGTGTGTATGGGACCTCTTCAGTAAATGGCTGTGGTTTAAGGTGAAAACTTGAGCCATTGGGCGTCATTTGTGGCTGGAGAGCTTCTCTCCAGGTCCCACCAAACCCCCACAGTCCCACAACCCACGTATAAAATAATCACTCAGACACTTATATTACTTATAAACTGTATGGCCGTGGCAGGCTTCTTGTTATCTATTTCTTTTATCTTAAATTAACCCATTTCTATTAAGCTATAAGTTGCCACGTGGCTCGTGGCTTACCAGTACCTTACATCTCGCTTGTCATGGCAGCGGCTGGCAGGTCTCTCCGCCTCAGCCTTCCACTTCTCCCAATTCTCTTTGTCCCACCTATACTTCCTACCTGGCTACTGGCCAATCAGTGTTTTATTTATTACCCAATCAGAGCAACACATGTAACATACAGAACATCCCACAACAATTTGTATTTTCCCTCTGTGCATGGCCCATCCCCACGGGCTACTGCTTTTCTGTTGAATATATTGTTACTTCCTGATGGCTCCTCCGGAGCTCCTTCTATAGTCCAGAATTTGGCCTTGGGTGGTGCTCGGACATCACAGATAGTCTTCAGGCTTTGTGGATCTCTGGCATTGTGTGTTGCCCTTCTTTGGACAGTAACACTAATCTAATGGTCACTCAGCTCAAGCTGTCAGAATTAGGGCTGTGGAGAAATTAGTTCCCCATCCTCAGTCAAGACCAGGCTTGGATACTTTGAAAGAAAGATGTGTCCCAGAAAGTGCCCCAGGGGACATCCTACTGGCACTGTAGAAGACACATTGGTTCTTAAAGGGCAGGGTTCATTTTATTTCAAAGGACTTTTCTAGAACTGATGAAAGCTCTCATTTCATTCCACCTACTTTAGTGTGGGGTCACCACTGCCACATGGCTGTAATTACCAGCAAATGTCTAAGTGGAGCATGGACCCACAGGTCCTCTCAGTGACCTGGGATCCCACTGACAACCCTAGCTGAATATGCAAAGCTCCTCTGGTCTTTCCACCTCCCCTGCTTAGCTTTGACACCCAGCAGTCAATGTTTTCATTTCTGCAGCATCCCACTTCTGAGCAGTCTCCCCTCAAAGCTTGATTTTCTTCAATTCCAAATTACCGCTCCACCTCCAAGCCTCTAGGGCCTCCTTTCCCGACCCAGCTGTAGTATGCATTCCTTGTGGCTGAAGCTGTGAGCAGAAGCCTGGGCATAGTCTCGGCTTTGCCATCATCTCGGCAGTGCAAGAAAACCTCAGCTGGCAATGGGTTTAGCAACAAGTACTCAGCACCAACCACCCTGTATTAAGGGTTGTGATGGTTCCAGCCACCCATGGTGGATGGCCATCTTTGCCAAAGGTTAGGGGGTGGAGGACATGTGAGCCATGGGATGCACATGGTGCAATAAATGCTATAAAGAAGGGTACTTCAAGGTCACTGGTGCAGCATGGATGGGGATTGTGTATCAGCAAGGCTTCTTACAGGAGCTAGTGTAAGAGCTGGAAAGGTAAGGTCTCTCGGGGACAGTGTTAGTGCAGGCAAAGCCTGGCAAGATAAAGCCAGAGGGCATGGTGAGGAATGCATGTGCCTGCCCATCTTTCTCCCTGGTTTCCCAGGAGACTGGCACATAAAAGAGCCTATTTTAAATTGCTAAGAAGTGCTGTGGGGATGGATGGTGTTTGTGGTTATTTCACAAACCCTTGCTTTCTGGGTTTGATTTGAAGTAGGCAAAACATCTGAGCTGCTTGCCTTGCCAGTTGGGGAGCTGAGTCCACAGCTGCTGTGTGGATGCCACCTAAGACTCCCCCCAGTGCTGGCACTAACGCTTCTCCTCCTCACTTGCACGTGTTTCCTGCCTCTGAGGCTCCCATGGGAGCTTTGGAGAGTCTCAAGCACAGAAGGACTCTGCCTGACCTGAGTTCAACAGTGGTTCTACATTTTTCCTCTTCCTGCTTCTGGCCCTGACTCTAGGGCTACCATGACTCATTCCCCAGTTATCAGGGGACTCACTCTAGAAACCCACCGGTGACTAGTTATATGCCTTGGTATATGGCAGCTTAACTTTAAAAGCCATTTTAGTTCTCAGCCTTGACTGCATGGTGCACCTATATCTCTTTCATGGCCTTCTAGGCCTGGCGTGCTTACCCATCTAACTTCCTGTGCTTGCCTTAGAAAACTGAGTCCTGGAAGCCACCCCACTCCTTTTCTCATCTCGGAGACTCCACACTTGTTTCTTCTGCCTAGAACTTTCTTCCATCTCATCTTCTTATGGCTGGCTCTTCTCAGCTGGCAGGCATCAAGTATCAGCTCAAATGTCACTCTTGTTATCCCCACCCCCAAATCCTACCTTATTTCCCCAGGTCATTTCTTATCTGGAACCATCTTACTCATTTATGTCCTGTGTTTATTGTCCATGTCCTATGCTAGATCTAAGTTCTGTCCTAGCAGAGAGCTTTTCTGTCTCAGTCACTGATATATCCCCAAACCTCAGAACAGCACTATATATACAGTAGACAATAAATGCTTTTGGGAAAAAAAAAACAAGACAGTTGAGTGAATGGATTTATGGAAAGAAATGCTTTTAAAAAGAAGTAGCTTTCCATTTGAAAATGGGAACTAACTTCTTTGCTTCCACTAATGTCCATGGGATGGAAATATTAATGCATAATAAAATTTTCGTATGGGCCTGCAGTACAAAATAGTGATATATGAATAATAATTACGAGATTAGCATGCTGTGAGAGGCTTCAAGAACTGAACCCAATGCATTTCAGGACAAGTTTTTATTCAAAATAGAGTTTGGAAAACTGATTCACTCAGGTCCTGTAAGCTTCCTGACTAAAGTCTTGTGAGAGATACCGGCCTTGGGGAACTGAGACCTGACACCAAGTTCTAGTTCTGTGTCTTTTCAGCTTAGCTATGTGAGTCCAGGTCATGTGACTCCTCTCAACCTTCTTTGGCTTGCCTTTCCTCATCTGTGAAATGGGAATACACTAACCACCAATGTGGCCCTGAACATTCACTGAGAGGTTGAGCATAATACATGAGTGGGACAGGGGTAGGGTTTATCTTCACAGAACTGGGTTCTGTTGAAGTTCTGCACTCCAGCTCTGATGGTGTGAGCACAGAGCTCATGCCCGCCTGGTGTATGCTGAGTGCTGGCTAAGGGGTATTCTCTCATCTTTGGCCTCTGCAGTTGGCTTTCCAAAACCTCAAAGACATGACATATTGGAGCTTGAATTACATACATGACAAAAAAAAAAAAGGGAGTCTGTCTTCCTGGCTCTCATAATCCAGTGTCTTCTGAAGATTTTCCTTGGGCAGCAGAATTAGTGTGCAAGGTCAAGAATGCAAGCATGTCAAGAAATGAAACCCCTTCTGCTAGAGAATGCACTGGGTGTGGCACTGAGGGACAGAGTTCAGAGAACTCCAGGGCATGGGCAGCTGTGACTAACTGCAGGAAGGCACTGGAGCCCTAGATGAGAAAGTTCAGGGCATGATGGTAGGAAGAAACTGTGCCTCTACCGCATGAGCCCATGCTGGGGCTGTAGGCAGCACTGACAGGATCCTTGCTGCAGGACCTCCTGTGCAGGCTGGCCATGCAGACCTAGTATTCAGACCTGGGGCTGTGCGCTGGAATCCAAAAGGAAATGCTCATGTTGTGGCATAGAAAGTGTGTGTGGGTTCTCCACTTTCTGCCTTTTTAATGGTCTCTCATGCTTCTCAGAGACCCCTGGCCTTTCCTATCTGATGCCCTGTGAACTGAAGTTTTCTGCTTTGGTTTTTAAGAAATATATGCTTTGCTCTCCACACCTTCGGGTTCTATATCTACAGGTTCAACCATCAGCAGATCTAAAATATTTAGAAAAACAACAGTGAGTTATCTGGATTGAATATATACTATCTTTTTTCCCTCACTCATTACTCCTTAGCTGTACCCCCTCCACATACATGGTTGCATATATAATGTATAGTGAGCGATTGTATAACATTTACATTGTGTTAGATGCCAAAATAATCTAAAAATGATTTAAAGTATATTTCAAAGATGTGCATAGGTTATATGAAAGTATTGTACTATTTTATATATGGGACTTGAGATTTGTGTGGTGGTGGTGGGGGGGCCCCAGAACCAATCCCTTGTGGGTACTGAATGATGACTATACAGACAGCAGTCAAGAGCAGATTTCCAGCCTCTGTTCACAGGGTCCTGGGGAGAAGTAACACCTAAATCCCTGTTAGTGGCTTGAGAGAGTACATAGGCTCATGGTCTCTCTGGATTACTTTATGCCTCTGCATCTTGTTCAGTGTGTTGGAGAGGACCAGAGGACCAGCTAGTGGAGGCTGCCTGGAAGGTATATGAGTCATCATTTTCCAGCCGCCTTGAAAGGCTTCCGTATTACCAGAAAGACAAGCCATGTTTGATGAAGAATGGTCCCCCATACTGGCCAGATGGAGGGAGTTCTGTATTAGGGTCTGGATGACTGGATCCAAAGCCTCTTTTAGTTTTTACCAGACATAGAAACCAGAGCCTCAGCATTCGTCCTCATCTTGAAAGTGAAAGGTTTGGCTCAGAGCCTGGAGACAGCTGCTCAGAGAATCTCAGAGGCCTTGAAGTATTTGTGACCATGATTAAGTTCACCCAGGGCCAGGAAACTGCTCCACTCTGAGTGGCTGTGGGGGTACTGGGCCCCTGCATCATCCCCATTGCCTCCATCTGGGAGCAGAGGCCCTCCACAGCCTTGCTCATCTGTCTTCAGATTGTGTCTCTAAGGGAAGTGTGTTCTCATTTTGCAAGTGGGGAACTATTAGAGTGCTGGGTTCTCAGACAAAAACCGATCTGAGGTCCCATCCCCTCCAGCCTGCTGATCAGTCTTGTCTTGATATTTGCTAATTTCCCTTCTGGACAAACTTGTCACCACCACTCTGAAAATAAGGTGTCCAGATGGGAACACAACACAGATGTGGTCCAGCTGTTACAGAGGAGGGTAAGGAAGCTGCCGGCTAGTCAGAATTCAGATGTCTCTTCAGACAGCTTTATGCTCAAGTGATCTCCAGTCTGTGGCTTTTTGTGAAACACCTGCCCATTTTCAGCCTTTGCAGAATTTGACCTTTGTGCTCCTTCTGCAGGCGCTTGGTGAAGGCCCTGTGCAAAGGGAAGGAGTGCTTCTGGCTCCCCCTACAGGGCGGACTGGGCAGCCTCATGGACGTGAACCGTGCTTATTCTAAGCAGTAAACAGTTTAATGACTGGGCTTGTTTGGTTTAGTGAACTATGATCTCGGGGTTCTTTATGCTAACAACAAACAGCTTTTCAGAATGTCCATCTTCTCAAGCCGATGCCCATGGCCACCCTTCTTTATAACATATGCATTTGGGGGCTTCCCTGGACCTCTGCATGCTGGTCCTTAAAATAAGCCCCATTTCGAACTCCAAGTTAGGTGTTCAAAAAGGAGTATCTCTGTGAGTATAATGGCTTCTATTGTGTGAATTGACCTTCCTTTAGGACTTTATTTTAGCGCGCGCGCGCGCACACACACACACACACACACACACACACACACACACCCGCCCAAGGGTTCTCTCAACTTGTATTTCTTATCTTCTCCTGGCATCTTGCCATTCCCCAACCTCCTCAGCATATTGGCGGGGGAGGAGGACATCTTTGGAGGGGCCCAAACTGTGTGTGCACTGTAGGTTTTCTATGTCCAGCCAGCTACCTGGGTGAATCACAAACCTCTTTGTGTGTGTGTGTGTGTCCCTGTGCTCTCCTCAGCCTATCCCTCCTTTGTTATCCATGAGGCGGGGACAATGACAGCACAGCCTTATAGAGTGGATGATTAGCAATGAGACAAATGCATCTGAAGCCCTTAGAATAGAGCAAAGTGAGTTTAAAAGATTCACTGTTGTTGATTTCTGTGGGGTGGGATGATGAAGATAACCCAGAGTCTGCCAGGCTCTTTTAATAAACAAAGTAAACAGACAGCAAGCAAGCAGAAAGCACAGCTCCTGGAGTTGGCAGTGATATGTGTCCTTCAGAGGAGACAGCAGGGGCCACTGTCCCCACCATGAGGAAGACAGTCCAGATGACTGGCTGGCAGTGCCCCAGTTGGCCAGACCCTGCAGCAGCTCAGGACTGAGGCAAGCAGGAAGAGGGAACAAATCAATAACCAGCTGTAGTGCCCTGTGAGGGCTGCAGAGGGTCATTTGGGACATCTGGCGTTGATAGGCAGGGACTGGGAAGGGACACAGCCAAGGTGTAAGGCAGATTCAAGATGAAGATGGTGACATCAAAGCTGTGGGGCTGTTGTAAGACAGTCTATGACCCACATGCCACAGAGGCCAGCTGGCTTCTCAGAAAGACCTATGGGGGTGAAACTGACAACAGCGTCTTCTTAAATGACCCAAGTGGTTCGGTGCTGAGTCATTTTTAAAGAATACGACCACATAGCTGCGACTCTGAATAATCCCTGTTCACAACGAGGCCCCAGACAAGAATGAGGGTCAGTACCTTGGAGAGCTCCACTGGGTTACAAAGAGCTGGGGCAGGCAAGCTGTTCAGTTTGAAGACCAGGCTCTTGCTGGGGCTGGCAGGCAGTCCCCACCCAAGTAGCCATTGATTGCAAAGGACAGTGCTCTCCTCTTAGATGGAGACTTCAGGGAGACGGTAGTGACAGATAGAAAGCAAGGATTCCAGGGTGGACATTTGGCATCTGTCTTCCATCTAGATGGGGTCTTCCTGTTCCCAGTGGAGCATCGGAATCAACTGTAGTCCCTGCCACTTCAGTGCTGTGGACATTCGCTCTCTTACACAGAATGGGTAGCACATTGTATCTGCTCTGTGTGATTTGGTTGTTGGGATAAGCAATTGAAAGGGTTGTTTTAGGCCCTGCTCAGGAGCCAAAGAACCATCCCTGCTGTTTCAGACCCATGGATATGTGGACTTCTTCAATTACCCAACCCATCCAGTTCTTGTGGGTGGCTGGGAGACTGTCTTTGAAGTGTTGGGTGAGGCCGGGCTGTGAAATGCTTGAGGCTGGCTTTTGGTCCTGCACACTGGAATAAGTCAGCCCAGTTGTGGTGTGGGGAGATGCACCCACATGCATCTGGAGTGCACATTGCAGTTCCTCCTCACCAGATGAGCATATTGTTTGGACACTTCTCCTCTGGAACAAGGCATCTGAATAATAATTTATAGGCTTGGGACAGTCTCCAGGCAGGTGTGAATACTGGTGGGCTGGTGATGTTGGCAGTTTGTCCTCAGAGCCCCTCCATCCCTCAGTCTTTCACTTCCTCCCCTGCCCCCAACCCACCCCCGCTCATCTCCTATAAGCTTGTTGAGAATCTATTGTGCAGGCCCTAGGGATGTACTCATAATTAACCTTATTTATACTCTAGATTTTCAGGGATGTTTCTGACTACAGGGACATTTATTCCGTTAAGAATGAGTTAGATATACTTTCAAATTCCATTTGACTTGATGCTTTTATAAAACATAAATAAATCCATAAATTAGAAAATAATCATGAGTCAAACCAGACTTCAGATATTTGCACATAGGAATTGTAGCTACCATATGCCAGTGAGAAGGATGGGGGAGGAGTACTTTTCCTCTCCTGGTCTATTTCAGCCCATGAGAGGAAGCAGCTGCCCTGAGAAAGGGCCTGGTCCATCGCTATTGATTGGTCAAGCCTGCCAGGAGCATTGTAGGGCAAGTGGAAGAGTAAAGGCCGTATCTTTGGTACCTGCTGTTTCTCTTCCGAGGCTTTACAGTCTTTGGACTTTCCCAAGTCTCTCTAGTTAATATAAAAGTATATCTCAGCTATCAAAGGAGAAGGCTCATTGCTCCAACATGGTAATCATTACAGAAGCTGATGAGACCCTCAAATCAATCGAGCCTTCAAGGATAAGCCAGAATCGAAGAATGTTGAGACTTCTCAGTATCTCTTGAACAGCACAGAGCCAGCCCTATTCTGAGCTCCAGCCTAGATTTCTTAGCTTTGTCATGCTAATAGCAAAGCCTATTGTTCAGAGGTAAATAGACCTGAGAACAAATTCAAAATCCTCTAAGTAGAGTTATGTGACCACGCTTATTCCTCTATATAAACAGAAACAGTAAGACTCGGCTCTCAAGTTTCATAAGAATCAATTCATATCCCACATAAGCACCTGTCATGGCACCTAACATACAGTGATACACCATAAACAGGAGTCCTGGTAGCAGCCACCGCTGAGGCCTGTGGACCTCAGTGCCAGCTCCAGTTTTTCATGGGAAGAAGCCTGTTTTGAATAATGGATGTCACTTGTAATCTGGGCAACAGTCCCATCCCACTTCTACCCCCAAATCTGAAAAATAAAGAGAGTGACCTTTACTAAGTGGTTTGGAATTTTGGTGGAAGGTTCTGTAATTGCTAGTTAACTGGCCGGGAAGCCAGCTCTTGTGCAGTAATTGGAGGTGTATGGGTCAGGACATTTAATTATGGCCTGGCCACCTGGAATAGAAACCTAGCCACCATGACAACACCTTTTCCACATCTGCCTGATTAAGTCAACAAATTGTTGGGTCCCAGCCCAGACTGGACTGTGGGCTTTCTCCCCATCCAGAGTCCACCAGTCTTGGTGTGCTCATCAAGTACTTTAACAAGGCCAGCTCAGGGGGATACTCCTGGGGAAGATGATTGCAGCTGGAGAGGCAGAGACTAAAGAAACTGTACCATGAGGTAACCAGAAAGACAGTGGTCAGGTAAGACACTCTTTGGTCTGTAGAGAGAGACATTGACATAGAGAGACAGATAGAGACAGAGTCAGAGAGACAGAGACAGGGAAAGACAGAGACAAAGACAGAGTTGAGAAAGACAGAGAGATGACAGAGACAGAGGGAGACAGAGACATAGAGAGATAAATAGAGACAGAGTCAGAGAGACAGAGACAAAAACAGAGATGAGAGAGACAAACAGAAAGAGATATAGGGAGAGCAGGAAGAAGGCTCAGGGACTTGTGTCTTGCAGCCTGGCTGCCAAGTTCAAGTCCAGCTTCACACTTGCTATGGTATGGACCATGAGTAGATTGCCTGCCTTCATTGGGCCTAGTTCCTTTATGTTTACAGCAAGGCTAGCAAGAGTCCAACTGACCCTTTCTGTCCAAAGATTCTGTATCCAGAGTCAACCAACCTCAGGTTAAAGTAGTCAGGAATTGGGGTGGGTGGGAGATTGCATTGATACTGAACAGTTACAGACTTATTTGTCTTACAATCAAGATCCAGTCAAGCAGCCATTTGCTAGCATGTACTCAACATTTGGCAGAAGTCATCTAGAGATGATTTCAAAGACCAGAGAGTCTTGTGCAGGACATATTCAAACTCTGTGCCAATCATGAAAGGGACTAGAACTACCTGCTGATTGTGTCCTTGGGGGCCCTGAAGCCAATCTCCAGTGTATACTAAAGGACAAGTAGTCTTACCTCACAGTTTTCATGAAGACTTAGCAGTAATATTAATCAAATTCTCCAGACAATAGCCAGTACACAGCAAATGCCCTATGAGTGTGTGGTGCTGGGATGAGGGCTGTGGCCCTCCTGGTCTTGGAGCAGCTGTGATTTCTGGCATGCGTTATGAAGACACCAGGGGCCCAGAGGTACATCCTCTGCAGCCTTACTCATGTGGAGCCTCCTATCCCCTGGTCCTCCCCATCCCACCCAAGTGCCTTTGCACCTGAAGTCTGTCCCCATCACCTCCTGACCACTTCCACACGTGCCCTGTTCAGACCAAGTCAGACACCACAGACATCACGAATGCCCTCCAGCCCACTCCTCCAAGCAGGCTGCATTGCCCTCCTTTGCCATTTCTATGCATTTTCCAAATGAAAATACCAGCTTTTCTCACACTGGAACATGATGGATCTAGGCTCACACCTTGCCCCAGATGAGATACCAGGATCCTGCCTTCTCTCTGCCCCTCACTGTTCACCACTATGCCTGAGAACAGGTACCCAGTGGGGTCTGTAATGGTGTCTCCATGATAAGACTTTCACTTCCCTCCCTCCATTCTCTCCTCCTCTGTTTCCTTGTATCTGCAGGTGTCTACCATGTTGTCACTTTCCTTCACCTGTCCTTTAGAGTGAGCCAGCCCTGTGACAGCCCAATAGAGGGAAGCTGGGTGCTGTGCTTTTCAATAAATGTATTCCACTTTTAATTGCAAAACATATCAAAGGGCAGTGGAGTAGTGCCCTCCCCCACCCCGCACCCCACTGCCATGTTTCAATTACCTCTGGTTCAACTACGATCTGAAAATTTAAAGTGGAAAATTCTAGAAATAATTTATCCATTTAAAATGGCATGGTGTTCTGTATAGTGACTCTCTTGCCATCCCATTCTGTCCTGCCTGGGACACAAATCATCACTTCATCCAATGCATCCATGCTCCCTACTCTCTTGTTAGTTACCTAGTGGATGACTGGCCTAACAGATCACCCACTGGGTCATTCCAGGGCTGTGTTTAAGTTACTCAGATTTTCCTTTTAAACAGCTCCAGGTTACAAGAGTAGCGACGGAAAAGAGGCAGCTAGGCATAAACACAGCAGGGCCACCTGCTCTGGTACTGTGTTGACACTGCCATACCTATAGGAAAACACAAAGCCTATGTGGGATTGGGTGGTTTTTATACTCTAGACATCCTTGGGGGTATGGAGCAGTGTCAGGGGCCATGCGAGGGGACACCGAGAGATGACATTGGAACTCATGGACACCATGGCTGAGAGGGTTTACTGCACCCATTCCACAGATGAGGACAGAAGAGGGACACGAGTGTGGGAGGAGAGCACCTTGTCGACGGGTTGGCAGAAGAGATGAAGTCCCAGCAGCCCTAGCATTGTCCCAGTGACCCAAAGATGATTCACCCTGCCATGCTAAGAGATGTAAGGTGGGTGTGGGAGTGAAGATGCTGTGGAGGGGTCAGCTTTGTCAGTCTAATTCCTGTCAGGTTGTCCTTAGCAGATGTTCAATCTCAGGGCTCACAGCAGCACCCTGAGGCAGGCGCCTGCCACTGGTAGATGGTCCTGCAGTCTTGTCTCCCACTGATGTACTACAGAAAGAAAGCTCAGATGTCGCGCTTACTCAGGCCTGCTGAGGCAAGCATACCCTCCCTGGCCAGGTAAAACACATCTCTTCCATCTTCATTACAGCCTGGGGTGTCAGGTGACATGCTTCAGTGGCAACCCTCCAATCTAACACAGAGGAAAACTGAGGCTTTCCTATTACTTGCCCAAGATCCCTCAAAGTGTGAGTGATATTGTAGGGATTCACTCTCTGTGAATCCTAGAGCGATCAGCCTCTGTGATGCTCTCTCAGAGAGGAGGTGGAGGGTGTGGGACGAGCAACAATGGCTAGCAGGCTTTTGGACGGTCTAGCCCATGGTAAAGTCAGGTCAGTCACCCCGGTTGGGTTCCCTGAGGTTTGGGCACCCAAGGCTATCCACAGTAAGAGGGAGACAGGTGGGGAAACCTTGCAGACAGCATCTAGTCAGCCCAAGGAGTTAGGAAAAGGAGATGTTTGGGAAACAGAGGAGCAGCTTTTGGAAAGGGGTAGGGGTGGGCTCTAGTGCCTCATCTGGGGGGACAAAGAAGTGAAGTGTGGGGCTCCCCCATGTGCTGCTTCTGCTCATATGATCTTCACCCTCTGCTCACAATGCACTAGAGTCTGGGAGCCACCACATGTCCCTCCTCCAGAACACCTCAAGGTCCGAAGTAGCCCAAAAGCAAGGCAGCCTAGAAAGAGATGGCCCTCTTCCCACAGTGCTGTGGCTGCTCCTTGAGGAGATCCCTTATCTCCCAAGTCTTCTGTGGGCTCACATGTCCTCTTGCCTGGGATAAGGTGATTTATCCAAGCATTCATCTTGTGCTAACTCTGGCCTCACTGTGACCCTAGGCAGTGGCAGAGGAGGGAGGGACTTTATTCCTCCCTAGGTTACACAGCTAGAAACTGAGGCTCAGATGAAGAGCCATAAGCCTGTCCAAGGTCCTATGGACCCAAACCCCGACAGTCCTATGTCTCTTTCCTTGGTTGTGTCCTGGCATCAGAGTTAGGGACATTTAAAAGTATTAGGCCAACCAAATCCATATGGGCTTATTACATATTTCAGATCCCTTGTACTCTAAGGTTTGGACACTAGAGGGCTGGGGGAAAGACTGGCCTCGTGGTTAATGTGTAACATTTCTTGACAGTAGAGTTGGCTTTCTTTTCTTCTGGAAGCATCTTGCAAAATCAGCTCTTCTGGTTGCATTTTATGCTGTTACCAATTCCTAGAGTTTGAAAATGTGTATGTGTGTGTGCATGTGCGTGTGCGTGTGCGTGTGCGTGTGCGTGTGCGTGTGCGTGTGCGTGTGCGTGTGTGTGTGTGTGTGTGTGTGTGTGTGTGTGTGTGTGTGTAGGTGAGGATAGGAGTGCATGTAAGTCAGGGACTGAGGTGCAGTTCAGTGGTAGAGTGCTTGCCCAGCATGTACAAGGCTCTGGGTTCCATCTCTAGCACTGGCACAAAGAAAAGAACACAAGGACTTGATTCGTTACATTCTGTAAAGCATTTGTTCTAACTGACCTATCAGAGGATGCCACAGTTGAATGCATCTACATTTTTCTAGAAAACAGAGTTTTATTAATTGAGTCATTTAAAATGCCATAAATAGTGCAGATGAAGCTTCCTTTCACAGTGAATTATTTGATGATCTAAAGGAATCAATTTCCCTCTCTCTTTCTCCTTTTTACTCTTTTACGTGGGAGCTGTGTTTCATAGGCTGAGTGACCATAACATGAGCCTAGGATGAGGTATGGACACTGAGGTTCAAGGTCAGTTCTGCCTTCCATCCTAAGTGTCCTTGTGTAAACAATTATCCTTTCTGGGCTCTGTTCTGTCCTTGTCATCCTTGCCCTGAAGGCCATCTTGAGGGTTATCCAAGCAGGTGAGTGTGAAGTGAAGTGGCCAGCCCAGAGGGTGGCAGAGATGAGCAGTTAGACCTCACCCAGAGCCTTCTCAGTGGTGGGGGAGATGGCCAGAAAACATGAGATAACTGATGACAAAACTAGGCACTTCCTCAGGAAGGTGCAGACAGGTGCTGGGGGACCCCCGGGAGGGAAGCCTTCCTATGCAGAGTGGCTAGGCAGATGTCAGGTGTGTACCTTTTAAGTGAGAGTGGCTTGCTTGGTTATCATGCATTTTTCACCTGGTTCCAGATGGAGATTAGAGAAGATGCATTCTATATGAAAGGAAAACGAAGTTAACAAGGAAGCTAATGTGGAAAGCAAGGAAAGAGAATAGAGTCATGGGGCAAGACAGGACAGGACATAAGCCTGCTGGAGATGATAAGTAAATTTGGCTTAAGCCTCTCAGCAATGCCAGCAAAGAGGGAGCCTGGCCACTTAGCCGTCATCATGTCTACAGGATCGAAGTGCACTGGATACAGATTCTAAGATGTCAGGGGGCTTTGTGACATTGTCCTTGAGGGCATCACAGAGGTAGTCATGCCCTTCCAGCAAGATTGCTTCCAAGGGGACTGTGCCAAAGAATGATGTTCTTGGTCAAGGGAGCAGCATGGGCCTGGCTCCATGTCTTTGTCAAGGTCCAGTGGAGGGCATGTCTGATGCCTGTTGTCAGCATGGCTCTCAGACGGTGTGACCTAGAGGGTCTCTGGGGACTTGTGGAAGCAGTTTGAGGGTGGATGGCCTTGCACAGTTGAGGGACCTCAAGGAGACCCAATGCTGTCTGATATGAGAGACTCACTTTTTTACATGCTGGGAAAAAGGTAGGGGTCAGGGCTTCTGTGGCCCTTGTGGTTGGAACTGTCAGTAGCTGGACTAGTGCCTGAGGAGGTGGAACCTGAGCAGGACAGGAAGTCTGATTGGGCAGCCTGCCTCCTGGTCTCAGCCCACAAACTCCGCTCACCTTTGTAAGGGCACTCCCAGGCATTTTCTCATGAAATTGAAAACAACAACACATGCTCCGTGACCCACCAGGAAGCAACTGGAGAAACCTGAGCCACCCCACGCTCACAGTCTCCTATTTTGGGGGTTTTGTCTGTTCTATTTTTGAGGCTGGTAAACTGGTTTCCTGTTTCTCGTAAAATGAGTGTTGTCACCGTCTGGGCCTGCCCTGGCTCTGGCCTGGCCCAAAAGGAGTGGACTCACTCACAGCTCTGCCTGGGGCCAGTTCTGTTCTGAACAAAGACCAGAGTGGAGCCAGGATCCACACAGTCTGGGCACCTGCTTGCTGCCACTCAGGGTGGGGCAGCGAGTGTGGTGTGGGCTGTTATACTCCTTTGCATGGTGCCCTTGCCCCCTTGTCCTTCTCAGAAGACTAGCTGTGTGTCACAAGAAGGGGCATTTCATAATAGAGGGCCAGGTAAAGCAGGAGGCTGAGCCTTGGAAGAGAACCATTAGCTTCTGGAAGGATGTAAGAGAGTACAGAGGAACACCCCCACCCCACCCCACCCCCGTTAATTGGTATTCTCCACGTGACTGTCACTTTTTACAGTTTCACAACTCACTTTTTCTTAAATTGGCCTTAATCATCCCCACTGATAGGGAGCCTGAGGCTCAGGACCATGGGTTCAGTGTGGGTCCCACCACAGTACCCCTCTCCCTCCCTGCCCTCCGCCTCTCTGACTGAAGTTTCAGGAGACAGAAGAGCTTGGGAGAACGCTAGTCAGCAGCAGGGTCAGAAATGGAGTGAACTTGAACTCTCTAGCTGCTGCTTTTCCAAGCTGCTTGGATGCTTCCAAAACAGGCAGGAAAATGATGGCACTGTGTCAGGCAGGGGACAGAGTGATTCACAGGGAGGTGACCCAGCCCCGCAACCATGGGCAGGGTGTGTTTAAGTTCCCAGATACTGTTTCTCCCAGAGAAGCTGGAGGGTGAAGTCTCAGAGGGGTCTCTAGGCCATGGTGGTCTCTCCCTGCCTCTCCTTTCCTCTCTCCCTAGCCTCTCCCACTTGCTATACACTCTGACATGCCCATTTCAGAGCCTGTAAACCCTCTTCTCTGTCTTTTGGGATTAGAGCAGTAAAAGACCTTCTAGAAGAGTAGATGTCTTTGATGGGCTGGCTCTCCATGTCATCACTAGCTTGGTGTGGTTTTCAGCCTGTTTTTGGGCTCCAAGCACATTGTGGCATGGATAGCTGAGGTCTCTTTTCGTTGCACATTTCTCAATGGCAGATGCTCACACCATGCAAGCTTCTTGCCTGAGTCTGTACAGTCCCAAGGCTAGAGCCACTCTCTAGAGGCATTCTTAAGACTCGGTAGCTCTTTTGAAATTGTCAGTTCTCTACATAGAACGAACTATCATGGGTCTGGACAGGACAGAATAGGAAAAAAAAAACCTATCAGCATCACTCTGGAGACTGTGGAAGAGGAAGAAAGGAACCTCAGAGCGGAGGAAGTAATGGTTCCCAAGGAACTACCTGCAGTACAGAAGGGGCCTTTTGCTCCTTGCCACTGTGCCTGCGTGTGTGTGTGTGTGTGTGTGTGTGTGTGTGTGTGTGTGTGTGTGTGTGTGTGTGTTCGTATACATGTGGGCTCACATGCGTGCAGGTGTCTGTGCATGTGTGTGCAGGCCTTCATATAGAAGCCAGAAGTTTTGCTGGTTGTGAGTTTGGTGCCTTCTTCAATGTCTCCCCACTTTATTTACTAAGGAGGGGTCTCTCTCTGTACCTGGGACTCATTGATTCCACAACTCTAGCCAGCCAGCTTGCCCCAGGGATTCCCCCCTCCACCTCCAGAGCTCTGGATTACAGCTCTGCCACACCTGCCCAGCTTTTTACCCTGGTGTTAGGGATTCGAACTCCGGCCTCCACACTTGCATGGTAAGTGCTCTATCCACGCAGGCATCTCCCCAGCCCACACATGCCTTCTTTGTCCTTCCTTCCCACTCCTCCTACCCTGCATTATGTCCTCTCCTCACCTCTTCCTGCCAAGGTCCCTCCTTCCTTGGAGGTTCAGGATAGGTGCCCTGCACCTTCAGACTTCAGTCTCCCCTTCTCCTGAACCCAAGAAAATCTAAGTGACACCACCCCTTGCCCAACCCTCCTTCATTGTACTGTAAGTTCTTCGGGGGCGTCATTTAACTCCACCTGATAATTATAACTCATGAGTGTGCAGATTGCATTAATCATCATCTCTTCTGCTCAGTCATGGTTCAGGGCTGGATAATGGAGAGAGGGAGGGGGAGAATCAGGAGCACAGGAGCTAATCTCTTCCTTGTTTCAGGGTCGAGGCTGCCTGGAACTTCGTGGGAGAGGCAGAAAGGGCACAGCCCAGCCACCCTTTCACCTCCAACAGCCAGCGCCAACCCTGGTCTGCAACAGCTGCTATGGAGCTCAGTGGCAGTCAGGGGCAGGCTTCTGTGCCTTAGCTTCTGACCCACTACATTTAGAATGCTTCCTTAACCACTCTGTCACACTGGCCACCTCTGTATTGGAGCCTTCTTAGTCCTTGCATCCCTACCATTCAGGGAGGGGATCCTGGCATGCTTCTGAAAGTTCCCTACAGCCAGACAGGTGTGGCCTCCCTGATGGATTCTGCATCTTATTTCCCTTTATTAACTTGTGCCACATGACAGATGGCCTCAAACTCAGTAGGTTGACGCTATGGCATTTATGGCTCCCAATTCTGGTTGATGACTCTGCTGGTCCAGGCTGGATTTACCCACAGCTGCATTCAGCTGGGCTGCTAGGGAAGAAAGTCCCATCCACATGCCTCCAGTCTGGGTGCTGACTTGGAGCTGAAGCACCTGGTGACCCCCACATGGACTCTCACTCGCCAGCAGTCCATATCAGATTCTCCACAGTGTGATGGACTTGGGATCCCAGGACAGGGAGGCTTCTAGAGCTCCCATGGCAGAGTGACTTCTATCACATTCTGGGCTAAAGCTAAACTCAAGACCAGTCAGGCTCCAGGGAAGAGGAAGCAGAGCCACGTATGGATGAAAGGAGTCACTCAGTCCTGTTGACCATCACCTAGAATTAGTCATTAGTCATTCACACCTTAGTCATTCACCCCAGCCTTTCTTTGCTTTGAAGATCAAATGCACCTCCTGGAAGCCTCTGTACATGGCTGCTGAAGACGCATTCTGAATGCAGTGCATCAGGAGTGCAGGCACAGAAGCTGTGGCCCTGCCAGTCCCTGAGTTCAGGAGAGGCTTTTGCAGAGCAGAGCTGCCACTGGTTCCTGGAAGGAATGAGGGAGGGTACTTGCCTTCTGGACTGATGCGGGCAGCCCCTCCCTTTGCAGAGGGCTGTGTCCAATCTGGGTAGGGATCGTGTGGCCCTCCTCAGGCACCACTCAGCTCAAGCTGCAGGTTTCTGTTGGGGCCTTCTGAGCATAAATCCTGGGAAAGCAGACCCACGGGACCTTGCCATTTTCAGCATGCATCTCTTAGACTAATAACATTCTTAACTTTTTTTTTCCTGAGTGATGAAGTTGATGTTTTTGTTTGTCTTGCAAGTAACAGAAACTTACAAACTTGAAAAAATAGAAGAAATATATGGAAGGAAAATGGGAGTATGTCATGGAATTGGGGGGAGGCTGAAGAATTAAGTGAGGAGAGGGCAAGGATTGAGATAAATAACTCACAGGGAAGAAACACATGTTTATAATCCAGAAAAAATGCTAGCAAGGCATGGGCCACATGCTGTGGGACATGGAGCCTGGTGTGCCCTAGTCATCCTGAGGCAGCTGATCTCAGAGAACATAGGGACAAGCACTCCAGACTGATGGAACAGCACATGCAAATCCTCTGAGGCTCCCAAGCAGACAACTCGAGAACATCAGGAGAAAGAAAGGAGAGAGGTAAATAATAATAATGATGTAGAATGGAGGTGGACCTCTGACAACAGAGGGTTTACTAGACTGCTGAGAAGTTCAGTCTAGCCTATAGGCTGGAGTTTTCCAGGTTTGGTCCTAAGAAGATAGGTATAGTAGATATCCCCCGACTCAAAGAGTCTATAACCAAGTAAGCATGGGAAATGCACATGTCATCAGGATCCCATCTTGGAAGATGGACAGGATATGAGAGGCTCTGAGGTGTTCTGTGGAAACAAGGGCAGAGAGCATCTGGAAGGCTGCCAGGTCCTGGGGAGAGACACTTAGTGTGCTCTGTGTCTTGTGACAGACAGGGAAGGATTTCTCCGTGAGGACATAAGAGCCAATGCCTACAGGTCACCAGAATGAAACACTTATGTAAAGGGCTTAGGCAGAAGAGGGGCTTGTCTGGAAATGAATGAGAAAGGGACAGTGAGGTCCTTGACAACAACACTGAGTCTATGAACTAACTTAATCTTGGTTGTCAACTTATGGGATCTACAGTTAACTAAGAGGCACATCCCTATGTGCATTTATAAGGGCACTTCTAGCAAAGATTAATTGAAAAGCAGGGCCACCATCCATGGGTAGCACCTTCCAGCAGCAGGTTAGAGAGGAGGAGGTCAGGGAAGGAAGTTACTATTTTTTCCTGTCCACTTTCACTCTCTGCTAGTGAGTGCATCCATCCTGCTGCGGCTCCCATCATCCTTTGCTGACATTAGAACCCAGCTGCTGGAGCCTTGTAGTGTGACCTGAACATCATTGGTTCTCCAGGGATCATGCAGGCATTCAGCACTAGATTGAGACAGCTAAGGCTTCCAGCCTCCTGGAAGCTCCTGGGTTCTCAACCTCTCTGGTGCAGATGCCAATGCTGGACTACTCAGGCTGTACTGTGAAAGCCTAGCTAACACATTCTCTCTTTAAGACATATTCATTCTATGGGTTCTGTCCTCTAACAGAACTCTGATACACAACTCCCATATTTCTAGGTTTGTTTTGATTATAAGTCCTTTGTTCTCTTTGGCTTTTGCAAAAATGCCAGCCTTTCCCAGAGGAATGCCTTTGGCTGCTGTGACTGGATATCTCTGTACTCTGGGTTCTAGAACTGCAAATATCTCCTTCCATGAAGTTCTCTTTAATTAAAAAGTTAATTAATTAATTATTAATTAGATTTTCTGAGACAGAGTTTTATGTAGCCCAGGCTGGTCTGGAAGCTACTACTTTGTTGATGAGAATGACCTTGAACTTCTGATCCCCCTTTCCTCCATCTCCCATGCTGGGATTACAGATGTACCTCACCATGCCTGTTTGTTTTGTTATTGTTGTTTTAAAGATTTATTTTGTTTTATGTGTGTGTTTGCCTGCAAGTACCTGTATGCCATGTGCATGTATTATCTGCAAAGACCAGAAGAGGATGTCATATCCCCTGGAACTGGAGTTATATAAATGGTTGTGAGCTACCGTGTGAATGTTGGGAACTATGCCTCTGTCCTCTGTGAGAGCAGCAAGTGCTGTTAACTGCTGAGACATCTCTCCAGCTGCCTGATAATACAAGTCTGATTCCCAGACCCACATGATGGAAAAAGAGAGCCCACTCCCAACTCCTGCAAGTTGTCCTCTGACCTCCACATGTGCTCCATAGCAGATGCATTCACACACACACACACACACACACACACACACACACACACACACACACACACACACACACACCCCTAAGTAAATAAATAGCAGTAAAAAAATTAAAGAAGTACATAGAAATTCATACAGGTGTGGGTGAACATACACATGCATTTCCCAGCTGTATCTGCTGAGAGCCCAGGACTGCTTGTCCTCCAGAAGAAATGAACACCACATTATGTGACTTTGAGGCTCCAAAGACCATTTTCCAATCACAGGAACCAAAGCCCTTTGGAGGAGTGACTGACTTCAGACATGGGCAGAGAAAAACAGCATGAGCTCACAACATCTTGTGCTTCCAGAACATAAGAAAACATTAAAAAGGAAGCCAGCACGTGAGTGAGACAGCAGATGACAGGGTGCCCAAAGGACACAGGAGCACAGCAGAGACAGCTTGTTACCACCAAAGCTTGGATGATTTGAGCACAAGATAAATCATAAGATAGAATTACAATCCAAAGAGTCCACGATCATTTGTTGTTTATAAAGCAATATTACTTATGTCTTGTTATGAGAATAAATAACTACATAAGGGAGGCAGCACAGATCTTCACAGAATTCTAGAGAATGCCTATACTGTTCCCCTTCCAGCAGATGGAGCCCCAATCTCCTCCTCTTAAAAGTTCATTCAGTGGTTCACTTCCAAAGAATAGCGTGTGGGAGGGGGAAAATACTAACTTTAGGGCTGATAGCCCGGCAGCTACCACCTCAACCACAGTCAATGTTAACATCACCAGTTCTAAGTCACATTGACAGCCTGTGTTCC
The DNA here is from genome assembly GCF_007827085.1 of Peromyscus californicus insignis. Taxonomy (NCBI): domain Eukaryota; kingdom Metazoa; phylum Chordata; class Mammalia; order Rodentia; family Cricetidae; genus Peromyscus; species Peromyscus californicus. The sequence goes on along the minus strand of NW_026294573.1, from coordinate 33,602,893 downwards.
TGGGAATGACTGGAAGGGAAGGGGTCTTCACTTCTCAAGCAGTCTTCCTCCGAACCTGTTGCCTCAATCCGATTATGAGAAAACATCAGACAGCCGTTTCCCAAGGTCCCCATGACAGCCAGAGGACAGTAAAGAGATAACTTGGTGCAGTTATAAGACCGTGGCTTGAGTATCAGGGTGGAGAAAAGTCTGCTGTGGGAAACTTATCAAAATCCTAATAAGGTCTGGGTCACATTAGAGAAGACGGCAGTGGGGCCGTGGGACCGCTGAGATCTCCCTACAATTCTAAACTTATTCCAAAAATTATAAAATGCATACACAGCCTTCCCCAGCAGTGCTCAAATGAAGTAAAAAAAGTAAGCAAATATAAAAGCCTGGACATAATTTTCTTAAGTGGCAAACTAGTCTGGGCATGGTGGTTAACGCCTGTAACCCCAGCAGTCTGGGGACCCAGGAAGGAGGGTCTTTGCAAGCAGGCTATTTAAGTGAGTTCTAGTCCAGCCTGAGCTACATAGTGAGATCCTGTCACAAACAAACAACAAACAGAAACATGAGTTCAAGTGAGGTGCATGTTTACCTGACAAATTCTCAAGCTCCCTTTGTTGTTATTCTTATTAAATCGGAATACATGGGGAGGGTATGGGCATCTGGGCACATCATCAGTGTCTAGAGGGTGCTTTGTCAAGATGCATCAAATAGTTGTACATTTCCACTCCTAAGTTCCTCTTTTAGGAATTTATGCTAGTAAAATAGCCACGGATGCCGGTAAGGATTGCCTAGGAGGACCCTATTTTTTGCTCTGTGATAGGAATGGAATGCAGGTCCAAGCACATGCTGGCAAGTACTCTTCCACTGAGCCACATCCAACCCTTAGAGGAACATGTATTACAATGTTGTTTATCACAGGAAAAGACTAGGAACCACCCAGATATACAAGTATGTGGGAATAGGTTCTATAAATTATGGTAGGGCTGTACAGAGATATATTATGTAGCCAATAAAAAAAATTTGCACCACTGACTGTGTAACAAATGAAAAGATGTTCAGGACACAGCCTGATAAGAGAAGGCACATACAGAATAGTCTGAAATTAGGGGGATACACAGGTACATATGAAAATAGTTACAGGCACCAAAATGTTTCTAAGAGCACCCTTTGAGCAGTGGGATCACCAGTGATTTTTATTTTCTTCTTTATGTTTTCATACACTTTCTGAATTTTCTATGCTGTTTTCCATTTAAGGAGCCTGAATGCTGGCTCCCTCAGGGAGAGTTATGATGTCTGTTGTTAGTATTATTAATATGATCCATATAGATGCTACCAGTTTAGAGTCCTGCAGAACTCAAACCCAGTAAACTCAACTTTCTCAGGATTTGCTTAATCACATTAGTCTGTTTCCTCACAGTGCCCACCTCTAACAAGGGATGTGTGGGGATTTTATCCAGGATACCTGCACCTACTCATATAGGAAAACACTTTGGGAGCAGGTATATCCCTGATCATGATTAGTTAAGGAATACATTGCTGAGTACACTCAGTTCAAGGTCAACATCATGGGGCACACGTGTGAAAGGTTAAAATAGCAAACCAGAAGCCCCAGGGCATTCTCTGATTTCTCTAAAAGTTTCAGTCCTTTGCTCTAATTGTGTGTGTGTGTGTGTGTGTGTGTGTGTGTGTGTGTGTGTGTCTGTGTGTTGTGATATGGGTGTGAGTAGATGGGTGTGCGGATGCATATGCCCACGTGCAAGCATGCAGAGGTCAAGAAGCAGATGTCAGGTGTCTTTGCCTATGGCTTGCTACCTTATTCGTTTAAAACAGAGTCCCTCACTAAACTGGAAGATCATTGTTTAGTCTAGGTTGGCTGGCCAGCACACTCCTGCCATCTACTGTATCTCTGCCCCCAACACTGGGGTTACAGCACACACAGCTGTGCCTGGCTTTTTACATGCGTGCTAGGGATTTGAACTCAGGACTTCCTGATCTCACCCACTGAAACCATCATCAAAGTCCCTTATAATTTGACTTTCTTTACATTAGTGTAAGTCCTGGCCCTAAGCCACAGGAGGAGACATTTCTGGGTTCACGTACACCCTTTGGTTCCTGCACTATTTTGCTCTGTAAGATCTGTTAGGATGGGGGTGTTTTCCAACCTTCCACACTGCACGTTGTCAACCAGGAAAGATTCGTGTCAGGCCCCCAGACCTTCTCTGACATGTTTGATGAGTAGGTGTTCCTGACTAGCCTCCCTTTCAAGACAGAGGACCTGCACTTCTGACATCCACTTGGATGGAGATGATCTTTCCAACTCCAGGTATGAGAACCAGTCTCAGATGTGTGGCTGACTATTCTGTGCGTTTCTAGTCTGCACAGTCCTTCTCTACTCTGTTATCAAGACTTGGTTAGCTGACAAAAGTCTGGCAGTGCCCATCAACCCAGGGAAACTTCAGAACGAAACGTTTGAGGCAGCTGCCAAGTCCACCTAGAAATAATGGTGGAGCCGGGTGATAAGGCCCCAAGAAGCCAGTCCTGTTACCAGAAGTGAAAGGGGTTGTCTCCGGACCTTTCCTCATTACCTCTCCGTTTGAAAGTAAAGTTGAAAAAGCCAATGAGCCTGCTAGGAGAATACCCCAACCGGTTCACCAGTTTCTAACTCAATGCAGCAAGTTCACATTTTGATAAGGGCAAAGCCAAAACAAGCCCAGCCAAGAAATAAGAGTATAGAAGGATTTATTGTGTATGTTAGGTAAAGAGAGCACAGAGTCATTTCCAATGCACTTCTCTCTCTCTCTCTCTCTCTCTCTCTCTCTCTCTCTCTCTCTCTCTCCCCCTTGTTCCCATAATTGTTTCTAGAATATAATAGATATTCAATATATATGTTGTGGCAGTCAGGCTGGCTACATATGGATGGGTGGATGCGTAAGTGGATGGGTGAATAGGTGGATAGGTGGAGGAATAGATGGATGGATGGATGGATAGGTGGGAAGGTAGATGTGTATATATGGGTGGCTGGGTGCATGGATAGGTGGAGGGGTGAATGGATGGAGGAATAGATGAATGGATGGATGGATGGGTAGATAGATAGATAGGTGGGAGAGTAGATGTGTATATGGGTGGCTGGGTGCATGGATAGATGGAGAGGTGGATGGATGGAGAAGTCTGACATGATGGGAAATGTATGGCCTGTGGCAGTGCAGTGTCCTCCTTCCTGCTCTAACAGCCTTTCCTGCAGTTAAGCTTTTCTGCTCGTGTGTGTGTGTGTGTGTGTGTGTGTGTGTGTGTGTGTGTGTGTGTGTGAAAGAGAGACTCACAGGAATTTTCAAAGGACACTGAGACTCAAGACATGGGGAAAGAAAAGACTGATGTGAACCAGATTGAAAGAAGGACCTTTGAAACAATCCCAGCACCATGCTTGATAAACTGGTTACCCTTACCATCCTCTCTGTAGATGGCAGCCTGGCAACGAAAGCCCAGAAAGGCAGCCAAGGTATCAGGGGCAATTGAATTTCCCAGAACTCCATGGCAAGGGTACCCCAGGAAGTCCCACTAGGTAGCAGAGTTCCAGCTCCCACAACCTGAGGTCTCTGTGGAGGTATGTGTTTCTGCAGTGCCCATTGCTTCATGGTGCATGGGGCGAGAGTCTCCCGGGGCAGTCAACTCCTTCATAGGACAGTTATGTTACAAGGGAAGTTCTTCCTTAGTTGCACTGGGATCCTCTTGTGGCCTGAATCTGAAATGTTCCCAACAGGCTCATATTTTGAGTCCCTAGCAGGGGGCAGTGTTTGGAAGTTTGTAGACCCCTTGAGATATGGTACCTAACTAGCCAAGTAGAATACTAGGGAATGGGCTTCTGAAGGTTATACCTGTCTCTGGTTGTGGTCTAGCTATCTGCTTCCTGGGCAACCAAAATGGGAACAGCTCTATGCCAAGCTCTTGCTACCACAGATCGAGTCACATGAGATCCTGCCATGAGATACTGAAATCCTCTGAAACCCTGAGCCAAGACCTTCTCTCTCCTACATTGCATCTGTCAAGTATTTTGTCACGGTGCCATGAAAATTAGCTGACGCACCCTTCTCTATAATTCTGTGAGCCATTATGCCCTATAGTGACCATCCACACCTAAAGAAGCAGAATCCAAGTGCCACACAAACCTTCTCCTCTCCTGGCTATCCACATCCCCATTTCCCACAGGACCCCACAGAGCTCTGGGGAGGTAAGCAACACATTCAGAGAGAGCTATGTTGACTGAGGTTGCCTTGAAATCCTGGTATTTCTTCCACTTTGATTTTCTGTCTGTAGATCTTCAGTGTCCATCATTAAGCCTGAGCTGACATGGGTAGATTTGAATCTCCTTGGAAAGTGACCTTTCTCCAAGTCAAGGTTAGTGCTAAGGAGGCATCCCCAGCCAGGATACTAGCAAGGCCACCGCATCTTCTCTGCTTGTGGGTCCTCTCAGAGCAGCTGTCCTCATTGGCAGTCTGTGGCTGCTGAGAGAACAGGTGTCAGGAGTGTGGCAGCTGGGAGTTTATCCCTGCTCTTCGGGAGCCTCTTACCTCTGGCTGTAAGTGCCAGCTAAGTGTGGCAAGGGAAGGAGACCTGAGAAGGATAGATGATGACAGGCAGGTCTCAGCTGGCAGAACGTGGAGTCCTAGAGAGAAGGGCTAGAAGGCAGGTGATTTACACATTCGTTCACACACCGAGACTTCTCCCGGGGCTCTAGGCTGCAGTATTCTTGAGAGAGGCCACTTCGACCAGCAGCGGACACAACCTTGTCCCTGGGCTAGACTCCCAGGCCCAAGAAGATGCAGCCCTGTGTCAGAGAATGTTGTTCCTTGAACAGAGTCAGTTATGCTGGTGTTGTCTGGTCCTGGGCCAGAAAGAAGAGTGATAAACTCCTGCCTCAAGCAGCCTGGGAGGCTGGGGGTGTGGTGGTGGCAAGGAGATTCTGGTGGGAGCCAGGGATTGTGTCTACAAAGGCTTCATGGAGGAGGTGTCCTCGGGGTGGGCCTCAAAGGCTGAGTGACTGTGTGCCCATGGTCCAAAGAGGGCCCCCAAACAAACTAAAATGACAGCGGTTTAGGCAAATAATGATGTGTTTTCTCTTCTCATGTAAGAGCCCAAGGGAGCTGGCCCAGACTTGGCATATGGCAGGTCCACAATGGCAGTCATATCCCAGGCCCCTTTTCTGTTTTGGCTGCTCCATCCATAGAACATGGTTTCCATCCTGAAAATCACCTCCCATTCTCGGGTAGCTGCAAGAACACTGGCCATCACATCCATCTTACATGCAGGAAGCAGGGAAAGGTGGGAGTGGCTTGCTGCCAGCTGTGTTCTTGCTTGGTGGTTCCAGCCAGTGTTTTGCCCCTACATCCCATGGCCCAGACTAAGTAATGGAAGAAAATGGACTGAGTAACGGAATGAGGGAGGGGTGAGTTTGTAAAGCACAATGCTTTGTCTCAGCCAGGTGCTAATGAGCCAGAGGGATTTCCCCAGGAAAGAACAGAGCATTCTAGGGAGGAGAGAAGCAGGTGTGCAGGTGTGCTGGTGTAAGGCTCATGGGTGTAGACTATATGTGTGAGAATGCACGTGTGTGGGGGTGTGTAAAAACACATGTCTCCATGAGAGAAGGAGAACGGAGCCAGATTTCAAAGAATCCACAATGGTTGGAGTCTGGCTTTGTTCTTTCTATAGGGAGGAGTGAGTCACACAGACACCGTCAGGGGAACATTGATCAGATCTGAGGTTTCAGCTCAGTCAGAACAGTGGTGTTCAAGCCACAAGGGTGGTGAGGAGTCAGACCGAGGATGCTGTGTTAATGGGAACAAGGGGAGCATGAGGAGGATGGGGATCAGGCAGGGAGTGAAGCTGGACATTCAACCTGCAGACTTGTAGGAATGAGAAATGGGGCCACTGAGGGCTTGAGAGTGAGGATGTGATGCATAGACTCCACGTTGAAAAGCTTCCTGTGTGGGTTCTCCCAAGCTCAGGTGGGGGCTGCTTTGTTCTTGTTCTTAAGGGAAGGAGAGAAGGGACCTCATCCCTCCTACTCACTTCTATGCACCCGATTTAGTACCCCCTTTAAAAAGATTTATTTTTATTTTATGTGTATGGGTGCTTAGCTTGCATGTGTGTCTGTGCCTGTGGAGGCCAGAAGAGGGCATCAGATCCCTGGGAACCGGAATTACAGATAGTTGTGAACCACCTTGTAGGTGCTGGGAATCGAACCTTTGGAAGAGCAGCCAGTGCTCTTAACCACTGAGCCGTCTCTCTAACCCAGATTCTTTACCTCTTGTCTCGATTTGTGGACTTGAAAACAGAAGCACAGAGAGATTAAACAGTATGTTCAAGGCTATACAGCTAGGAGTTGGCAGAGGCAGGGAGGCAGCTTCCACCAGCTGGAGTCAGATGATGAGGCCATCTGATGAGTGACATCCTTTACTGCATGGGGTGATGAGGGTGTTGTGCATGGCCCTATTTGCTGACAAGGCAAGTGTTGCTGAGCTGCCTTTACCTGTATGTAGGCAGATATTTCCTGTCCCGACTGCCTGTTCCCAAATAACCAGCAGCAGCTTCCCAAATAACTGACTCAGAGACTTAATATAAATTATAAATGGTCGGCAATAGCTCAGCCTTGTTACTAGCTAACTCGTACACTTAAATTAACTTATATTTCTCATCTATGCTTTGCTACAAGCTTGGTAACTTCCCTCAGTACAGTGTGCCCATGTTGCTCTCTCTGCATCTACTGGCATCTCCCCTGACTCCGCCCTTCTTCACCCCAGTATCCTCAGTTTGATTTTCCTGTCTAACTTTATCCTGCCTTGCTATAGGCCATTCAGCTTCTTTATTAACCAATGAGAGTAATACATATTCACAGTGCACAAAAGGATTATCCCACATTACCTGTGCTTGTCAAACTGTTCCAGTGATGCTCTGAGCAACCTGGAATTTGGAATGCCTGGAAGGACGTGGTGGTGTGGGCCCCATCTGGTCCCAGCTGAGCTGATGACTACATTGTGACTCTGGAAACCCTGAGCTTTCTCCCTCTCCAGAGTTCCTCCTCCATGAACCTGAGGCTTCAGACTAAGTCAATCTTCCCCTAAAAGCCCGAGTATTCTACCTTCCCAACTCATGCTCCATGGGCTTCCTGCCTAGACCAGTAATTACACAAATCCTTCTTTAACGATGTTTGATTTTTATTTATTTATTTTTATGTGTAAGAGTGTTTTACCTGCATGCATATATGTGCACCACATGATTGTCTGGTGTCTGCAGAGGCCAGAATAGGGCACCAGACTACTTAGAACTGGAGTTAAAGATGGCTGTGAGACACCACATGGGTGCTGGAAACTGAACCCAGGTCCTCTGCAAGAACTGCAAGTGCTCATAATGGCTAAGTGATCTTGTTAGCCTCTCTGTGTTGACTTTTTAAAGCTTAGCCTTGATCTCAGGTGTAAGGTCTATAACGTCATGGATTTTCCTCTGTGTTACATTAAAATGAATTCAGTAGATTAATAAGAAGTTGTACTTTCCCTTCCTACCAATATAGGCAACAAATGCTGAGTCTGGGACTTACACCCACAAAATCATCTCATGGTCCTACTGTGTTTAGAAAACTAGTACTTTATTTCTCCCATTTTATAGAGGCAGAAACTAAGGCACAGTGAGCTTAAGCAATATGTCCAAGATCACACATCTGGATCCACCTAAAATAACTGATCTCTACCTGAGCGATCAGGCTTCCTTAACTAATTCCACTGGTACAGGCATGACTCCATATGACTGCAATGGGAATCGATTGGGAAGGCTATGAGTCCACCCCCCACCACACACACACACACACACACACACACGGCATTGGTCTCTGGGAGTAGGAGAAGAGAGTGTGAGGGTCATATTGACCCATGGGTGTCTGGAAGGACAAGCAGCTGGGACATAGAGAGACCCGGGGTTTTTCTCAGTGTTTTGAGAACTGAGAAGTGTCAGCAAAGGATGCAGGCTTACCTAGGCTGTGTACCTGCTCAGCGGGTGTATGGTGAGCATCACTGTAGGGCAAGAAACAGGAGAAGTGAGCTGCCTTTGCCCTGCTGACCACTAGCAAGTTCACAGACACTGCACCACCATGCCCAGCTGATCGGAGGGCCAACAAGATGGGTAAAGGCACTTGCTTTAGTTAATCCCCAGGACCCACGTGCCCAGATGATCAGAGGGCCAACAAGATGATTCAGTGAGTAAAGGCACTTGCCACCAAGCCTTAGTTCAATCTGCAGGACAAACGTAGTAGAAGGAGAGAACCTGCCCCTGAAAGTTGTCCTCTGACCTCCACATGTGGTCTATGGCATGCGTGCCCCCACACACGCACAAAAGTAAATGAATGAATAAACAAATCAATAAATGTAATAGAGTTGTCAGAATTTGTTTCATCTGCCTCACTCGGATGTTTATGTTGTTTACAATGTCTTGCTATTACAGGAAATGCCGTGAAGAACACTTGTATGAACCTGTTGGATTCAGGGGTCTATTAATTTGTCCTAACTTACAGAAGTGGCTTTCTTGCTCAAAGCATGTGAAATTCTGAGGTGATGGCTGCCCCAGTTCTCACTCCCTCAGTAGGCTCAGGGCTTTGGGGATTGATCAGATGACTGGCAGAGAGGACCAGTGCTGTCTGCACAGCTTCGGGGACTTGGCCTAACTGAGGTGGGGAAATAATGACGAAAAGACAAGCATGCACAGATGCATGGGTCATATGGACTGAGCTCTCCGATGGAGCAGCCTCAGCACACCTAGCACACCCGGAGCTCAGTACAGCTGAACAGGAAGTGGAGTCATTACATACAACTGAACCAGGAGGTGGGGTGATGACATAGAGATAAACAAGGAGGCAGGGTTATTATATGCTGCTGAACAAGGGGGCAGGTTTAGCTAATCCCAGTAGGAGCCATCATCTCTGTTGGGAACAGCTTGAAGGTGGTAAATATCCAGGGGGAGAAAGCTACGGTAGCCGATTTTTGCACGCTGTCAACCCTGGACCAGGAGGGAAGGCTCTTGTACTCCTGTGGGGCTGAGGCCTTGTGGTCCTTGACATGCCCATGTCCATATCAAACAACACACATTCACTCAGGACTTCACTTGCTCCCTGGAAGCCAGAAGCAGTGTGGAATCAGGTCTGCTTCTAGTACCAAGAGCTGGAGGTGTGAGAAGGAAAGAGGCCTGCTGTGAGAGGCTGACTAGTCACGGAGCGGGCAGAGGACATGAAAAGTGTTTACGGAGCTCTGTGGCCTTCTTGGAGGATCTTTGTCAACAAATCACGGCATTGTTCAAAACTTTGGGAACTTGATTTGTGTTTCTTTCATGTGTGTCTCTCTGCTGAGACAGGCGTTTCGTGCAGTTTTATTTAGGCTGCGTAGTTTTGATGGAGTTTATTCAATTTCCTACCAAAAAATAAAAACGTCATCATGTGCCCTCTCGGGGCTGAGGAGACGGTTCAGTGGATAAAGGGCCTGCTGAGCAAGCATGAGGATCTGAGTTCAGATTCCCGGTGCCCATGTAAATACTAGGGATGGCAATCCTTTCTTTGAGGACAGGCAGATCAAGGACTTGCTGGCCAGTCAGCCTGCCTAACCAAAATGACAGGCGCTAGATTCAGTGAGAGACATAAACAAACAAAGAAAGAAAGGAGCAACTGAGGAAGACACCAACACTGACCTCTGGTCTCTGCACTTGAACTCGTAGATTTAGGGCATGTGCATAGTCTCTCTGTTTCCCTCTCTGTCTCTGTCTCTCTCTGTCTCTCTGTCTCTCTGTCTCTCTGTCTCTCTCTCTCTCTCACACACACACACACACACACACACACACACACACACACACCAAAAGCAAATAAACTTGTTCTCTCTTTAGGAACCTGTCCTGTGCTGAAGTTAATGAATACAAAAGAGCATTTTCTTCACACACTGGGCTGTGGAGCACACACTGGCCTGTGGTGGTGTGGAAGAGACAGTAAAATGTGAGAAGCTTGACTCCAGGCCTCACACTCAGTCAAGTGCCCCAGCAAGAGATGGAAAGGCACTGGTACATACTGGCATATTCTGTCCTTGACCCTATGGTTTGGGGAGTTTCTGCCACACCTTGGCAGATGCCCAGAGTATACGCGTGAGCTCCCCACCATCCTGAGTGTCAGAACTCTGGGTCAGGAGTAGTTGTTTTCTCTGTATGGTGCCAGCTCCCTACCCTTGAACTGCCCAGTGGAAATACAACACGATCCCCAGATGAAAACTACATGTATACTTTTAAATGTTCTGGTAGTCACATTAAAAAGAGTCAAAGGAACCATTTGAACCCAACTTTAATGTTACATTTTTCTTTAACACAGTATACTTAAAATGTGTTAATCACTTCTATATGTGATCAATATGAAGCTTACAATCTTCATTTCCCTACTATATACTTGAGAGCCAGTGTGAATTTCGTTTCAGAAGGACATGTGGCTAGCCAGCTGCATTCTCATTGCCATGAGTGGCTAGTGGCTCTCTCATAGAGCATCACTAGCAGGGGAAGCAGGGCTTTGGCTTCCCCAAGGACACTGTTGTTCTGACAGCAGAGCTGCCTCCCGGGGTTCTGGTTGCCCAGAGCAACAAGGCCTGAGTGGGTCATGTGCCGTGTGCCCCTGGCTGACCCGGATCCCCATCTTTCTCTGCCTGTTCCCATTTACTTTCAAGCCCCAGAAACCCCAAGGAGCCTGATTCTAAATCTACTCCAAGGAGGGACTGTGGTGGTAGCACTCCTTGCATCCTCTGGAAGGCATTATTTTTGTGACCTTGGGTGTAGCCACTTGCCTGGCAGACCACAGGTAGAACAATGACCTTCACCAATTTTGCGATTCACTTTTCTTCCCAAGAGAACTTTGCCCTCAGCGGGCTCTGGGCAAGTTTCTGGCCCCTTCATTCTAAAAAAGAAACTCCCCATTTATGACGTGGCCAGCAAGAAACCTACTGTGCTCATAACACCGGGGTCACCTACTGGAGGGAGTTCTCCTCTGGTGCTGGCTGGCTCAGAACATTTTCTTACAGCCCAGGGCTCTGGAAGTTTGGAAGAAAAACGATGGTGTGTGTGTGTGTGTGTGTGTGTGTGTGTGTGTGTGTGTGTGTGTGTGGTGACTGGAGTGTCCTGAAGAGGCCCTGAGGCTGCCCCTGCCCTCATAACTCCACAGCCCTCCTCCCAGCACGGCCTGCCTTTCTCCCTCCCACTCTCTTGTTAAGTGGCACAGGGAGATGTTATTTATTGTTCCTTTCTGACAAATAAAAGCCATTGCTCTGATTTACAACCCCGCCACCCCCTCTCTGAGTCAGTGTGTGATTCATCTCCTTAACATGATACTTCCGAAGCGTGTGGCTCACTCTCAGGATGAGTGGAATGGGCCTTTTCTGCCAGCCTCCTCCTCGGGCCTCTCAATGCTCTTCCTGACACATGCTCACAGCCAGCCAAGATCTAGCCACTGCAACCTCTGCCACAGGACTTGACATTCTTCTCCCAGCAGTGGCTCTGTCCCATACTGGCCGCCCAGGAAAAATTTTCAGGGCCTGGGGGACTCCTGGTTCAGAGTCAGCTGCAGCCCCAAGATGCAGTTTGGTTTGGGAGGGTCAGGTCTGAAAACCATCACCTGAGTGCACTGCAGACCTGCCAGAGTGAGTGATGGAGCAGCCCTGGACCCACCCCAGCCTCCAGGCTGTGGCTTCTGATCTGACTTCACAATCTCTACATCTCCCCTACTCAAGCTCTAAAGTCATCCTCTTCTCAAGTCTTCACTCACTCACTTACTCACTCACTCACTCCCTCACTCACTCACTCACTCACTCACTCATTCATTCACTCAACAATCTTAAACTCCCCTCTGAGATTGTACTATTTAAGTTGTGAAAAAACACATAAAAATGGTCACATAAGCCATTTTATGGTAACTCAGTGACATTAAAAACATTCACATGTGGGGCTAGAGGGATGGTTCAGTGGGTAAGAGTGCTTGGTCTGCAAAGTGTGAGGCTCTGAGTTCAAATCCCCAGCATCCCAAAAGCTGAACATGGCTGTGCATGCCTGGAGTCCTGACATTCGGAGGCAGAGACACACAGATCCCGAAAGCTTGCTGGCCAGCCAGCATAATTGGAACAGCAGGCTTCCAGTTCAGAAAGAGGCCCTGCCTCAAGCAATAAGACAGAGACTGACATAGTTACCTGACATCCTGCTGCAGCTTCTACATGTGTGCACAGACACACCCATCCATATGCTCACGTGCATGGACCACATACAACTACATCACATACACACACTCTTACATACATACATAGTTACACACATTCACATATACACACATACATTCACACATACTCATGTATACACACACACTTACACAGACACGGGATCTACATCACATTCACACATACATATATCCACATTCACACACGTGCTCACACATACATTCACGTTCACACACACACTCACACACTCACATAACACACACACATACATACATTCGCACACACACACACACTCAAAGTTGCATGGTCCTGCAACTATCACCACCATCTTCAGAACTTTTTGTCTTTCCAAACTCTGAAACTCTATTAACCCACTCCATCCTCCCCTCAACCCCTCACACCACAGTTCTATGCATTCCTGTCTGTGAGCGCGGATTCCTCGGTGCCTTGCCTAGGTGAACTCATCTGCCACCATTTCCCTGCCTGATGTCTATCTATAGAGTGCATCTGATCCAAGCTCTGATTGGACATGTTAAGAGACCCTCAAGGAAGAGCCTGATAAACCCAATGCTCAGGCCACTTCCTCGTCCTCCCTGGGCCTCTATATATGGAATAAAATGTCCCACCTAGTTCATAGCCCTTCTCACAGCCAGTCATCACGGCAGATCTGGGGGCATGAGGCACAGGGGAGCAAGAGCTTGTCATGGAAATCCCCCAATTTTGCTGTCCCTGCTCTCCCTTCCCACATGTGTGGCCGGAGACAGCCAGCAGCATTTTCTTTCTCCCATGCTTACCCTGGTGACTTCCAGGAAGAACATCTACGTTCTTGGCTCAGAAGTCAGCCCCTGCTGCCATCCCTGCCTGGCCTCTCGGTGGTCCTCCCTACTCAACATAAGCCCCAGCTGCATGTCTATGGGGCTGACCTGGCTACAGTGATATGGGCCACTCAGACTCTGGGGCCCCAGGAAGAATCAGGCCAGCCTCTAGGGCAGGTGTGTCTTGGATGCCTTGTGCGCCTGCTCCTCTCTGCAGCCTGAGTACTGTGTGGGTTTGGAAATCCTCCCAGGGCTTCCACAGGAGCCTGCTTCGGGGGTATTAGGGACTGGTTCCAATCCTAATTTGGAGGCTAAGAGGTAGTTCTTGGCAAGGTCACATCAAGGCAGACACAGATGTCCCCAGAGGAAGATGGCATTCTCAATTCAGCCTGAGCCCTGCCAGGTACCCCTGGCTCAGTCTTCCCCTGGCTCAGCTCTGATGTGTCCATATTCTGTTATGAGTCCCCAACTCTCCTCCTGGCATGTTCAGGGACTCCCAGTCCCCTGGCACTGGTTCTCAGCACCTGTCCGGCCTTTTGCACTCCCTGGCAGATGGATCTGGCTCAAAATCTACCTGCAGGCCATGCCAAGACCCAGGCTGCTGTCTCTCCCCATCTCCAGGACATTGCACAGATCCAGCTATTTGTCAACTTCATGATCCTTTTGGGACCGTGAACCTCTGCTTCTGCATCTGTTTGTCTCTGTGTCTGGTTCGCAGGAACCTGATTAGTGATCTAAGCCTTCTCCACACCCCCAGGGTGAGGTGCTCCTGCCTACACAGGGAGCTGCTTGTCCAAAATGGCTCTGGGTCTCTAATGCTATTTCCTTTACTCTTTGCCAAGACTGGTGAGGGATGGCCTATTATCTCTGTGAAAAAGGAGACTGGGTCACTTCCCCAAGAGCACCCAAATGAGTTCAAAGGTACCTGGTCACCTTCTTCCCAGACAGCAAGCATTTGCCTCTTATTATCTTTGCCTGGTCAGGATACAAGGGCTTCTATCACCTGAGTGTTTTTCTACGATCATTTCTGAAATACTCTGTCTACACTTGACAGATATGACTCATTTAATGGCAGCAGCCCCCACGGCAGGCATTGCTGTGTCTCCAGTGGAAGAAACTGAGGCATGAATAGCAGTCTGGCCAGGCTTCCTCAGGCAGTCAGATTTCAAAGACAGCAATCCAACCACCAAGATGCAGCCATTTCCATTGGCCTAGCAAAGCACAGGGACATAGGGAGACATATGTGGGCTGCCAGCAGTGGGGCAGTCCTGAAGGCAGGCCAAGCAAAGGGATCCAGGTTCTCAACGGAAAGATCTACGTGGGTGGACAGCATCTAAGAGTGTGGCATGAGTCTGACATGGTGGAGAAGAAGCCTAGGGGTAGAGATGTAGACAGGCTCAGCGGGTGGAGGCGGGGCACAAGTACAGGGTGTGTTCCTTGAACTCGGCAACCACAGGTCTGCCTCTGGACATATGCACATGCTAGTCCTTGCCTTTTTTCTCTTACTGGGATTGTTCCCTTTTACTCTGGCTCCCAAGAAGCTGACCACCCTGTGTGATGCAGTGCTGCATCTCATTGCCTGCAGCATTTCTTTTTCTTTTACCTTGACACATACATTTTACTAGCACATAAGCTTCATGGAGGCAGGGATCTGGCCTGTTGTATTTCGGACCATTCCTGACTCCTGGTCCTGCTCAGTAAACATCTCTTAGAAGTCAGTGGTTCCAGCTGTGGCTGACCTCCCTTTGTGGGATTGGCAAGGAGGAGCTGGTGGCTGGAGACTAGGGCTCCCAGCTGCACGGCCATGGATTCACCATCTGTCCAGGAGCTGTAGGTGCCAGGCTGGGCAGGCTTACAGGGCTGACTGGTGGGTACAGGAGAACACTCATAGCACACAGGTGGCCTGCAGCCCAGAGAGAACAGCAGGTCCTCTTCTGCTACAGGGCTGAGTGGGGCTGTGTGGGAGATGCCACAGTGTCTTTGGGGCAGGTCACATTCTACCTACTGGAAATGTAGAGTGTCCAGATTTCAATCCACTGGGTGCCCAGCTCTGTAACTTCTAGGTCCATGGGAAGGCAGAAGCATGATCGGGGGAGGGGATGGCTGAAGAAGGACGCTGACTTCACAGTAGACAGGAGGCAAAGCGAGAGATGAAGGGGCTGAGAATAATAGGTGTTTCAAGGGCACCCTCTCATCGGTGATCCACTTCCTCCAATGAGACCCCCACCTCCTTTTAGTCCACTCAGCTATGAATTCAACAGTGGGTCAATCCACTGATGATGCAAATGTCCTCATGATCCAACCACCTCTCAACAGCGTTACCAGCTGGGGACCAACTAGGAGGTGGGGGGGGGGGTCCATAGTCCAACCACAGCAGTACTGACTAAATCAATCACCTGCCATCATGGAGCTTTGGCTGGGTCAGAAAGAACCAGCATTTGGCTGGTTGTGCATGACAACCAGACCACAGGAACGGTCCCAAGCCCCTGCTGAACAAGTGGGTTTGTTGAATGTGTGATGTGATGTGAGCCTCTGCGCCCCTCACCCAGCCTTAGTGGGTCTGTCGAGTGTGTAGTGTGGCAGGATTCTCCACATCATGCTTCTAGCTTCAGGGATCCAGTGTATACTTGGTGTGGTTTAGGTTTCAGTAAAGCCTTTACCACAGTGATTCTCAACCTTCCTAATGTTGTGACCCTTTAATACAGTTCCTCATGTTGTGATGACCCCCAACCATAAAATAATTTAGTTGCTACTTCATAACTGTAATTTCACTACTGTTACGAATTTTAATGTAACTGTCTGATAGGCAACTCCCAAAGGGGTCTCAACCCGCAAGTTGAGAACCATTGCTTTATTACATTCTTGTGTTCATCATCTCTATATCTTCAGTAGGCAGAGCTGGGCCAGGGTGAGGAGTCAAGAAGTGCTGCACAGTGAAGTAGGAAGGCCCTAGAGAGGCATCACCTCTTAGAAGTAAATGTTTTCCCATCTGATGGGTGAGGACACCAAGGCTTGTTGAGGTCTGCTAAATGGACTTGCTTTTGTCCTTCAGTCTGGAGCCATTTCCTCCACAGCATAGAGACTGCGTGTATGTGGACTGTTCTCTCTTGTTTTAAATGACTGAATCAGATTGGAGAAGGCTGGGCTCCCCTCCCTGAGGGTGGTAGGCAATGCAGAAGTTTCATACCAGGATCAGCATCTGGCTTCACTGGGTCATGGTTTGGGGGAGTTGAAAGGGAGCCTGTGGCTCTATTGGCCCACCCGACACAGCCTGGAGCCAGAGGCCCAGAGAGCACTGGGCATACAGCGTGACTCTGGAGCTGACAAATGCCCAGTGTTCCCACAGACAGGCTGGGGAGATGGGGCTGCATGGCCAGAACAGCTGGGCGGAGGCTGGTGGCAGGAGGCAGTGTGAGTCCCCCTTTGTTCCCAAGTAGTCATGAGGACAATCAGAGGCATAGAGAAGCCCCTTTCCTCTCACTCTGGGCTGGAGCCCAGGACTTGGAGCTTCCTGCTTGGAGGCCAAGGAGAGCCACGGGGAGAGCCCCGGATTGGCCTCTGGCTGGCAGGCACCCAGAACCCAGGGCTGCCCAGCCAGCTGGAGCCAGGGCCTCTTTGCTCCTGAAACCCTCCTGCCACTCAGGTAGTGACATGGGGGACGGTTAGGGAGCAGTGCCTGCTCATGGGCTTCGGGGCTCTGGACAGAATACTAATGTTCTCCTTCTCTGTCCATCACAGAGGGGCGATAAGAACTCAGAGAAATCCCAGGTCCCCTCTGCCACCCAGCAAGCACACAGTAGAGCTCTGTGAGAGAGAAGGAGACTGTGAGGGACAGCAGACCACTGAAGGAATTTCCAGGAAGGTGGTGGAGCAAGGCCTCTTGCCACAACTCCCTTCACAGGAGGCTTCCAAAAGGAACAAGTCAGAAATGGAAAGAAAACGCCTTCTCTGCAGAAGGCAGACAGCAACCCTGGCCTCATGGTCCTAACCCTGAAGGCTGTCACCAAACCACAGACTTTGGGTCAAGTGAAGAGATGAGGACATAGTCCAACCCCTGAATGCATGCTGTGGGCACCTGTTGCCCCCTCTCCAGCTGCTTAAGAAGGTCTTCTCTCATAACCAGACAGCCATGCAGACCCCCCACACTGCCAGGTCCTTCTGGGACAGCATTGGAAGGGTTGTCTCTCAGAGGTCAGATCAGCCTTGTTCCTCAGAGCATATATATGCATGTACCCATGTATATGCATGCCTTTGCCAAATATTGCTCAACTGCAAACAGAGCCCTGTGGAGCCTTCCACAGGGAAATGCTGAGAAGGCATCCATACCCCCGCCCTGAATTCCCCAGCCTCTATTTCTTTTCATGGACGCATGACAGGTATTTAAGCCCTGGACCCCAATCAATGACAAGAAAGTCTTCTTGCCTCAGGCAAACTGCGACTTCATCCCTGTGCATTGTGAGGTTGGCTTTGAGATCTCTGATGCACTTGGATACAAGGAACAGAACTGCACCCTCACCCTGACCCTCACTGGTGCTGGCTTGACTGGTGCGGAAATACTCACCGCCCTACGAGGGAAAACTCCACGGACCTCAGAGCCTGAAGCCCCCGGGTCTGATTCTGAGTTTGTGTTCCAAGTGTTAGGAATGAGAAAATCAAGTACAGGAAAGGGGCTTGCATGAAATGACCCTTCAGGGATGAGCTTATTAGTAGAGAAAGCTAATGACCACAGGGCTTGTAATCAAGCCTGGAGGTGGGAGAACATGAGAGACACTGAAAACATTAAGTGAAACCTCTTAAAGTGAAAAGGTGAGAGAGTTAGCTTCCATGGACAGTATGGTGGGGAGGGAGGGACCAGGCTTTCAGAGAAATCCCTGGAACAAAGGGGGATATCCTTTTTATATCTTTTGAGGATTGGGCTTGGCTTTTCTGTATTGAGATCTGTGTTCCCAGCAGGGGTTTCCAGCTCTTTGTCTCAAGTGAGAACACAGAAGGGCACGGCCTGCTTTCTCCAGGTTGTAGATCTGATCCCTCAGCATGACCAGAGTCTTAAAGTGGCAGGCCCATAATCTAGCAGACATCCTGTCCTTCACTCTCCGATCACCCAGATTCCAGGGGCAGCCAGAGCTCAGTGTTTCCTTGTTTGAACCCGCATGTGGATTTCCTACTCCCTAGAGCTGGGTAGAGCCAGAATGCCCGTGCCTCAGTCCCTTTCCAGTGCTTTCTGCAAAGGCAGTGCTCAGAGGAGTGACCACGAGAAGTGGGGCCACACGTGGCCTGCTTGAGATGACATCACTCACAGCCACAAGCTGCAGAAAGAGTAGGAGTCTCTGAAACCCCCACCCTGAGCCCTGGAGAAGGGGAGAGAATTCACAGACCTGGCCAAGGTGCCATCAGCACTGAAAGCCTCAGTCAGATCCAAACCTCTGCCTCCTTACCTCCCACCACCCTCTCACAAAACAGAAATACCCAGAGGCAGCTTGGGGGAGGTGGACACTCAGGGCAAGGGCAAGAAACAGTAACTACCTAAGCTACTTGCCCTCGGTCTGGGGCAACATGCCTCACGCCTGAGCTGGGGATGGGAGAAGCACTAATTTGATTACATTTTAACTTTTTCAGCTAATTCTAACTGTATATATGCTCATTAAGTAGACTTCAGGTCTGGTTAATCTTGGTGTGTGATATTTTTATTTACTTGCAAGGTTTTTTTTATAATAAAATTTATATAAAAAAGTTTATCATTTTCTTCTTTTAGGATTATTCCAGGTCAGCCTTATGAATTAGTTGAAACCGTTTTAGGTAAAACAGGTCAGAGGACTTTTAAATTAAATTACTATAGTTGTTGTTGTTATTTTGGCAAAAAAATACACAGATCAACTTTTAAGAACATTATTTAAAAGCCTTTTCTTAAAAAATAAAATAAAATTATATTTCCAAAAAGCTTCAATAAAGGGGCAGCTTTCTCAATGTTTTTGCCATTATTATCACACCCTACCCCCACCTGACCACCAGGAATTTATTTAGATGTTTGTTTCTATGGGGGGAATTTTTTAAATATATAGGGCCTCACTATATAGCCCAGGCTGGCCTCAGATTCACAATCCTCCAGCCTCAGCCCCTTAGCCTGTACTACCTCATCTGGCTGTCCCCGCCCATGATGTTTTTAATCTCCTACCATGTGTCACGTGCTGCTTGTGTACTGAGGCCCTTCAGAGGGCCACAAATCACCAGAACGGAGAAGGACTTTCCTGCCAATCTGTGTTTGCTCCTTAGGGAGGATGGCAGCCACGTGGAGAGCCTCCCCAGTGTTAATTTTATGTAACAGCTGCAGCTTGTTTGCCCAAAGTAAGAGCGCTGGCCTGGTGCTGTGCTGGAAGTACCAGATCTCACCGGTTTCCCTCCGCTCCAGGATTCCATGCGTTGTACTTGAGCACCATGACTCCTTGGTCGCCTCCTTTCCTGGACAGGCTTTTCTTGTCTTTTATGCTGTTAACTCTTTGAAACACTGACCCCCTGTCTGAGACTATCTGCTGTTTTCCATGACCAGACCAGTTATGGATTGTTGGGGAATTCCACAGAGGGGATGATTACATAGTATCACAGGAAAAAGTGTGACATTGAAATTGCTACTACTAGCTATGGTTAGTTTTCATTGTCAACTTAACATAATCTAAAATAACCTGAGAAAAGAGTCTCAGTGAGGAACTGTTGAATTTGGGTATGGCTGTGGGAGACTGTTGATTAGTAGGAAGTCTCGCCCACTGTGGGTGGCACCATTCCCTGGATCCTAGATTGTGTAAGAGTGGAGAGACTGAGCTGAGCATGTGCCTGAATGCATTGATTCATTGCTCTTTGATAATGGATGTAATATAACCAGCTGTACTGTAGAGTACTATTATTATTATTATTTGGGTTTTTTTTTGAGACAGGGTTTCTCCGTGTAGTTTTGGTGCCTGTCCTGGATCTCAGTCTGTAGACCAGCCTGGCCTCGAACTCACTGAGATCCGCCTGGCTCTGCCTCCCAGGTGCTGGGATTAAAGGCGTGTGCCACTGTTACCCAGCGTAGAATATTATTTTAAGGTGTTACTTTTGTTTTTGTTGCATTTGTTCAACTCTGTGAATCGGTGTTACTTTGCCTATCTAAAACACCTGATGATCTAATAAAGAGCTTAATGGCCAATCGTGAGGCAGGAAAGAGAAATAGGTGGGGCTGACAGGCAGAAAGGATAAATAGAAGGAGAAATCTGGGAGAAAAAGGAGGAAGTAGTAGCCAGAGAAGGAAGAGGACTTCAGGGGCCAGTCACCCAGGTTCACAGCAAGCCACAGAGTAAGAGTAAGATGTACAGAAGTAAGAGAATGGAAAAGTCCAGAGGCAAACACCCCAAGTTACTTCTGTAGGGTGTTTTATCACAGCAATCGGAAAAGGCAACAAGACAGTTACCACCATTTCCGTCCCTTGGTGGAGGTGGTATCTGAAAGCTTCACCATGAAGTCAGTACTTTCCCCTTTCCATATTCTGTTTATTAGAAGATGATCATACATCCAGTCCACACTTGGGAGAGATCCTAAGCTCCACCTTCTAAAGTAAGGAGTATCAAAATTTTGTGGACACATTAAAAACAAGGATGGCAATGAATGGTGTTCTGGGAGAGATGCTGAGGCTGTGGGAGCACACACACACACACACACACACACACACACACACACACACACACACACACACTTTCTCCTTACCGTCATTTGTCAGTGAATCTCACTGTCTGGGATCCTTATTGTGGGCTTGTAATAGTGTTTTTATATTTTCCTCATCTATTATTTAGACCCAAGAAAGACTTATCCCTTCCCCTCATTTATCCATTTCTTTATTCAATAAGATATTTATGTTAGTCTGGACTCAGCAATTTTTATTTTATTCTTCCAAGTTAAAAACATAATCGTATTGCTATTTATTGTTACTTAAGTTATAGTTAAAACATAATTGTATTGCTATTTATTGTTACTTAAGTTATAGTTCAAAACAATCGTATTGCTATTTATTGTTACTTAAGTTATAGTTAAAAACATAATCGTATTGCTATTTATTGTTACTTAAGTTGTAGTTATTTATATTAGTATGGACTCAACAATTTTCATTTCATTCTTGAAGTTAAAATTACAGTAATATTGGTATTTTGTTCTTGAATTGGGTCTTTGGAAGCTTTTTTATGCTGCTTTTTTTTATTCTTTTAGCCCTTTCCTCCTTCCCTTTCTCCCTCCTTCCTTCTTTTTCTCTCTTCTTTATTTGGGGGTGGGGTTATTGTCTCACCTCCTATGACTATAAAATCCTCCCCGTTCAATTTATGTTTTCAGGGCCCCAGTTCTAGGGGAACAAAGAGGCCCTTTCTGAAAATATTTTAAAGTGCCCTCACTCAAGAGTGACCAGAACAGTCATGGATCTGCCTAGGTCCCCTCCAAAGGGCAGAGAACACAGGCTCACAGGACCTGTTTAATAGTTAAAACACAGCTGCCCTCGCCTGCTGTCCCTCTCCTCTTGAACTTCAGCAGTCCTCTGGATCCCTCAGCCCTTGCAGGGTTGACTGGGTGTGCACATGCTTTAGCTAGTGGGCAGAACTTCCCAGAGAGAGAGGCTGACTCCTGGGGCTGGCCTTCAGCACTCCTGCTTCAGTGCTCAGGACCCTTAAAGGAGCTTGCCTTTAATCCCAGCACTCATGAGGTGTGTGTGGAGGGGGGGGGGGCAGGTCTCTGTTAGTTCGAGACCAGCCTGGCCTATATAGCAAGTTCCAGGCCAGCCAGAGCCACACAGTAATAAGACCCTGTCTCAAAGACCAAACTAAAACAACAACAAAAGGAATTTCAGTTTTACTTGAACTAGCATGAGCTGAACTCCTCAGCTCCCTGCCTGCGAACTCTCAGAAGCAGGGACTCCAGTTTAGAGGGGACAAAGACAGCTCTCCTGGGCTGGTGGGTTTCCTCCTGACCCCCAAGAAGAGTTTCTCCCACCCCTGGGAAGGAACTCTCACACCCTGGGAAGTGAATTTGGTCAGCAAGGGTCTGGATGTAGAAGGAGGCTGATGCTCTGGTTACTAAGGGCAACCCCAGCACTAAGCTTTTACAATCCTGTGAGTGTACAGGTCCACAGAACTGCCCCGCTGCACCTTCCAGGAAAGCTCCCATTGGGCACCTTTAGTCTGAGCAGGAAGAAAGCAATATGGCCAGTGCTGGACCTGGAGGGCAGAGTTTTCACCTCCATTTCTGCCCATGTAGAATGAGAGTGTTGATCTTTGCTCACATCTACACGCATACCTCTGTAAAGATGGACAGATACAAGGAGCATCTACCAGGCCAAGAAGAACCCGGTACCAATGAACCTGGAGCAGACTCACCTGCTTACCTCACAAGCACAGTCCAGAGCAGTGGTCCTCGGCCTTCCTTATGCTGCCACCCTTTAATACAGTTCCTCATGTTGTGGTGACCCCCAATCATAAACTTAGTTTCATTGAAACTCCATAACTATAATATTGCTACCATTATAAATTGTAATATAAATATCCGTGTTTTCTTTCTTTCTTTCTCCTTTTAAATATGTGTTTTGTGATGGTCTTAGGTAGTCCCTGTGAAAGGGGCACTGGACCCCAAGGGGGTCATGACCCATAGGCTCGAGAACCACTGGTCTAGTGGAATGTGGTTGCATCAAGGGTGGATGAATTGGATCATCAGCCTTGCTGACAGAGAATCGGGGACTGTAGTCTTCCTCATCCCCAACACACAGCCAAAAATACTCAATGCAGAAAGTGACCCAAAAGAGAGAGGAGCAGATGAAACAGCATGCTGCCCTGGGGTATTTGGAATGGGTACTCCACTGACCCTGAACCCCACAGAAATGCAAGCTAATATTCTACGAGTATTGAAACCAAGCCAGGGGACAGCCAGGCCCACAGGACATAAGGCAGAGAGACCAAGAGCCATTCACAAGAGGACAGGGAGGGCTGTGGAATGCTGAATTGTCTGAGCTGGCAGGGCCCATCCTTTCTTCTTTGCAGGTTAGGGGACAGTCACAGAGTGTTACCCCATCTGGGAAGCCTCAGCTGCACACAGGCTGGCAAGCCCATAGCATCCTGTGCGTATTCCTTGAGGAAGGGGCCTGTGCTGTTGAGATCCCTCTGTGGAGCATTTGTTAACCTAGGAGGCTGGAGCTATGGTGGTTACAGGATGAGGGATCTCCTTAGATTTTTGCCCCCCTTAACACTCAGCACAGAACTGCCATCCTAGGGAAGACCTCACAGAACTAAGTACTAAACAAAAGGATGTCTAGTGTCTGGAAGGTGGAGCACATAAGAAATGGAACCAGGAAACCGAGCATGTTCAGATAAAGTGCCGGTGTAGCAGTGGACGCAGAACAGGAGAGGAGAGACCTAGGAGCTCAAAGTTAACCACCGTGGACCTTAAACTCTAAGGAGGACAGGGCAGGTCAGGTTTGGATCAAATGGGACAGAATCTGGGACCTCAGCCAGTTGCCAGGGCTTGTTGGTACAGTATCTAGGAAGCAGGATTCAGGGAACCTCTTACATTGTGGGAGTGTGAAGAAACAGCTTGTCTCAGGAGAGAGAGCAGGAATGGGGGGCTGGGCAATACTTCCAAGAGAATTCTGCCTCAGCATGGCCTATGGTGTAGGGAAGTCCTGTGTATGGAGAGCTCAGCATGGCCTATGGTGTAGGGAAGTCCTGGGTATGGAGAGCTCAGCATGGCCTATGGTGTAAGGAAGTCCTGTGTATGGAGGGCTCAGCATGGCCTATGGTGTAGGGAAGTCCTGTGTATGGAGGGCTCAGCATGGCCTATGGTGTAGGGAAGTCCTGTGTATGGAGGGCTCAGCATGGCCTATGGTGTAGGGAAGTTCTGTGTATAGGAGGGCTCAGCATGGCCTATGGTGTAGAGAAGTCCTGTGTATGGAGGGCTCAGCATGGCCTATGATGTAGGGAGGTACAGTGTGTGGAAGTTTGCTGGAGTTCATCTCACACAGACTTAAACCTAGGGCTAGGCAGAAAAACTAAAGCAGAGCTCTGTGCTCTGGACTGAGCCAGCACAACAGAGAGGAAATGAGAGTCCAATGTGTAGACGATGTGCCTGCCCCCAGGGGCACTCGTGTAAGCTCTGCCTGCACTATTTACTAGCTCCTAGTGGTTACAAAAGCAACTTCACGGTCAGGGTCTGTGTTTCCTCATCTGTGTAACAGACAGGAAAACAACATCGCCTGTCTCATGGGGTGGTGGGGGCCAGGGGTAATGAGAAAGTACATGACCTCAAAACACACACACACACACTCACAGAGTGAGCACTGTATAAGTGCAGATTTTGCCCTTTTAATGACACTGCTTCTCACCCTTATCACTATTTGACCCCCTTGGCTGGATAATTCTTTGATGTGAGCGACTGTCTTGTGCATTGTTAGGCATCCTATTGCAATGTTATTGTTGGGCACTGAGTTGCAGCATTGCAGCATCCTGGCCTCTACCCACCAGATGCCAGTAGCACCCCCAATTATACAAACCCAAAATGCCTCTAGGCATTGCCAGGTGTTCTGTGGGGTGTGAGAAGCAAAATTGCCACAGCTGAGAAGGCCTGTAGCATGTCATTACTCTTGTGCTGGTTGATCTGCAGAGAGTTCTGTGGGAAATGCAGCAGCAAGGGTGGGCGAGCCTGCCACAGTCAGTATCTCTCAGGCTCTGGGTTCACCTGGGCCTGGCTAGAAACCCATCAGAGAAGGTCAACCCTGACTCTGGGCAGGAGCAGCTAAACCCAACCAGAGCTTAGGGACATTGCCAGCTGGGGTATTGTCAGTCGGTGTGACCAGGACTGGCTCAGAGAAACCTTTGCAGAGAGAAGGACAAGTGCCCCAGAAAAGAGTAACTTCCAAGTGCCCATGTGCCCTGTCCTGGAACATCTGGACATCTGGACCTAGCAGGCATAGGTGGGAAAAAGATGGGTTGGGAAAGCTGGGGGGATGGGTGGGGTTTGGCACTGTACAGCACCTACTGTGTGCCAGACACCACAATTCTCCCTAACTTTCCAAACAGGACCCTGACACTAATTGACTTAGTCACAACCAATGTTAGTGAATGTGTGTCTCACAAAAGGCACTTTTCAAGGTGCTGAGAAGACACAGAGAACAGACACATAGCACTCCCTACCTTTACCAAGCTTCCTCTCTAGTGGGAGAAGACAGGCAATCCTGGAAGAGAGTGGGGGGGAAGTGAGGCTGTCACACCTGGTGGGGAAGCAGGGCACTTGACTTGGTGGCCACTGTGGGAGGGTGGATTCCATGGAGAAGGAGGGCTGAAGGCCTAGTTTCTTCTCACTGCTTGCCTTGAGCTCACAACAGAGCACCACAGACCCAAACTCGGCCTGAACCAATGCTAACGTCCCAAGGAAGGATGTGCAAGTGAACAATATTCTTCCCCGCTCCAAGGCTCTGAGAGCTGCCCAGAGACACTCGACTCAGAGGCAGCCGAGCAGGTGTTGACACGCACCTGGACCCTTCTGTTTCCACTCGGCTGCTTCAGGACACAGCAGGGTAATGCAACAACAGATGAACCTGGGATAAACCCGGGTAGGTAACGGGATCTCCCTCTCCATGGAGATCTCCAACAGGCAAATTCAGAAGTGAGCCAGGAACCAAGTCCTAAACAGAGGGTTCAGGGCTTTATAAATAGCTGGGGAGATAGGGAGACTAAAAAAGGAACACGCTGGTGGGGCTGGGGAAGGACTTTAATTAAAATACACCAAGCTGCTTGTTCATGCTTTCCCAGCTCTTGGAAGCCTAGAACTCTCCTCCCTGCCAAGTTTCTGGGAGCTCCCTAGATCCAGCAGGAATCAAAGAAAGATAAGAGAACAAGAGTGTGTGACTCGGGTCCTGGGTGCCCCGAGGTTGGCTTGTTTGACAAAGGGTAACACATTTGACATGGGTTTCTCAAGGTCGTGGGCACCTGGCACCTGTGTGAAGCCAGCACCTGTCATGTGCCACTCATGATAGTGGCCTAAGATCTGGTAGTGATGTCAGAGTCAGTGAGAGAGTCTGGAAGGATTCTGGGAGACGGCCCTCCCCATCTGCTAAGCTGGGACAGGTGTGGGTGCTCGGTTCTGAGCACCTTCCCCAGGGTTCTGGTGCGAACCCTCAACTCCCCTCCAGGCTGAGGATCCCCGAGGTCAAGGATGGCTTATGGACTCCTCCCAGTGTTTCCAGGGCCCAGCATGATGCCTTCCCCACATTAAGATGCAAAAACTATCTGCAGAATGGGCATGAAAACCCATTTCCACCCCAAACACTTCGGCCTGTTCAGACCTTAGAGAATACAAACCAGCTACCCATAGCCTTCTATTATCTGTCACCTCTGGACGACAGGTAAGACTTCACCACCTGAACTTTCCTCCTGCTGTCACCCTGGGGCAGCTCAGCACCTCCCTTCCTCCCGTCCACCTTTTCTGTACCTTGTCCATCCATGGGAGATAGCACAGGTTGATCAGCTCCCACGGTGTTTCTTACACCTGCCCCCTTCCTGCCCCTTCCCTGCTCGTGGAGTTCAGAAACCTCTTGCCTGACTCTACCTTCCCACTGGTCATCTTGTTTCCTACAACCAACTTCACATGCCTCGACCATAGATTAAGATTCCCCAAAGTGGTTGGGCCCTGTCTCTTCTCTCTTGAGAAACCTTCTCCTGTTCCTCTTGGACACCCCCCCCTTACATGCACACACACACACACACACACACACACACACACACACACACACACACACCCCTTTGTGCAGAATTTCTTCTCTGTCATATTTATTCTTCCTGTCCTATCGCATTTTCCCAGGGGCACCCTTGGGGCACCAAGGCTCTGGCCTTATTGTCAGCTCTGATTGTCTTTGCTCACATGGCATCATCTGCAGGGAGAGTCCTTCCCTGCCATGAGCATATGGCTATGTCCTTTATTGTCAGATTCAGCACAAAAAGCCTCCCCTTCTAGGAAGACTTCCTAATTTCTCTTATGCACGTCTGCTGTTTGTAGAGACCACATCCCTTACTCACTGTCCATAGCATGTAACCTTTACTTCCTCTGTGATGTCTAGATGGGATCCATTCTAGTTGCATGAACTGTTCCTTGAGAGACATAAGCAAATGTCTGCCCACCCCCACCACACACAAATGGGGAACCATAGCAGACCAAAGCAGTGAATTGATTCCATCCAGATCTATCTTGGTGAGTCAGTGAGTTTCCTGGGCTTACTTACAAGAACATGGGTGACCCCCAAACAGCACCAAAAATCCTCAACCCCTCATGGATAACTGCACAGCTGCATAGATGGAGTCACCTCCTCTCAGTTAACCTCCACTTTCTGTATACTCTAGGTCATCCTGAAACTATGCAGGCCTTGGAAAACTACATACAGCTGAGGGGGGTAGAGGATGGGTATGCTGGAACCTCAGGTGGGGGACTAATGATCCTCCCCATCCCCTCCTATGAGGGACCATCTATAGGCTTGATCTTGAGGGTCTCTTGAGGTAGCCACACTGGCCTGATAAAGGTGGTGATGGCTGTTGTGCCCTGAGTGTAGGACTCCACAGCAGTTGTCATGTATGTACCTTGACCCCCTAAAGCACCTCCAAAATTTATTGACTGTATGTTCCCCTAGTAGAAGTGTTTTTATGAATACATCCCACCATGCACACTTGTACTGTGTGGATTACAATACTAACATTGATACATACTAACATGCACACTAAGAATTTATAGAAGGGTGTGCTAGGGATGGGAAGGGATTCTATGGGTAGCCCTGATAGTCTCTTCCCTTGCCCTAGCAACTGATGTGGCATTCTAGGTCTAGGGAATGAGGGTGCTTGGGCTATGAGGACATGGGGACTGTTTGTGGCGATCCAGGCAACAGACAATTCCCTAGATGGCTGCTTCTGCTCGCTGGTATGAGGACAGCAAGGCCAGAGAAAATGTGGTAATTGGGGCAAGGTGCAGGGACCCTTGCTGGGAATGCCAGCTGGCCCGGGAATCTAGGCTTTCCCAGATGCCTGCCATGTCCTCAGGGAGCAGAGCCCAAGGATCAAGAGATGATTGACAGCAGTGTCCCCTTGGGCAGGGGTCTCCACTAGCACTGGCAGCTGTTGGCAGAAACACTAATGTAATGTGAAAAGAGGGTCTCCAAGTCCCATGGTGTTTGACAGATAAGAAGCATGAGCCCCAGGGAAGGGACAACTCCAAGGTGACCGTGACACTTTCTGATGTGTGAATTCTCCCCTCACTTGGCATCTGTATTCGAGGCTACTGCTCACACGCTCCCAATCCCTGCATTGCACAAGCAAGCCTGTAGACCAGCAGTCCAGTCCAGTGCAAACCAAGCTGCTGGGGAATTCAGAAAGGAGAGGCAACACCCACTACTGCTCCAGCTTCCAACATGCCTGTGCACACACATACAGAGGCACATTCATGCACACATGCACACATACATATGCATACTGCCTTAGTTACTTTTCTATTGCTGCGATAAGACATCATCATAACCAAAGTAACTTGTAGATGAAAAGAGTTTATTGGACTTACAGTTTCAGAAGGTGAGTCTATGACCATCATGGTGAGGAACATGGCAGCAGACTGGCAGGCATGGCTGGAGCAGTAGCTGGGAGTTCACATCCTTATCCACAAGCAGGGGGTAGAGAAAGAGCTAGCCAGGGATGGTGCACACTTTCAAAACCTCAAAGCCCACTCCTGTGACACACCCCCTCATCCTTCCCAAACAGTTCCACCAACTACAGACCAAGCATTCAATTATATGAGCCAATGGTGACAATTATCATTCAGACTACCATAGTTACATATACATACATACTCATACATGTACTCATACATATGTACACACATGACATCCATGTACTTGGATACACACACTGATATGTTCGTGTGTGTACACATGCATATGTACACATGCTCATGCATACACAACTATGTACTCACACAAGTGAGCATATATATATATATATATATGTATATATATATATATGTATATATACACATGTGTAGGCACACATGCACTCATTCACACAGTGGGGCTTACCAACATGTCTGCACAAGGAGTGGGACTTCTCTGAGTGTCATAAATCATCTTTTGAGTGTCACTGTGGTGGTCAGAGTGATGGGCCTCAGCACTCCCATGGCTAGAGTGGGTACGGACTACACATGAACGGATAGGTAAAGTGGGCAGGCAATTGAGACAGGCCTTTGCCTGCCCACCACTGCTTTCAGATCTACACAAAGCTGCTGAAGGTTGTAGGACCAGGCGCCTGGGCTTTGTTGCCCGCCACTCCTCTGCTCTGGCCTCTCTTGAATCCTGAAGTGACCTCTTACTATGCTTTCACCAGACTGGGTGACACTGGGGAGGGGAACCAAGGGAGGGCTGGGCCTATTCCTGGTACATCTGTGAGAGGCAGTTCCCGAAGTCTCAGGTCTCTGTGTGGTCACCAGGCCCAATACCCCAGCGAAAAGAACCTCACCCTTTTGGTTTTTCTACCAGTGAGGGTTTCCTAAGCACCTACTGGTTATCAGGCCCCAGAAAAGTTACTCTGGGAGATGAAACCAGGGTCTGTGCTCAACTCCAGCGTGGCCAGGTTCACACAAGAGTGCAGAGCATACAGAAATCTTGGGTCTAGGGGTGGGTTGTTCCCTGTCTACCTGAGAGAGACGGGTCCTAGCAGAGTGCAGACCCCTCCCCTGGTTCTCTTAAAGGAGAGGTGTCTAAGATTAGTGAAATGTCTTTGAACTGTTTTGAGCTGTCTGCACACAGGAGACAAGGCCAAGGGGCAGGGTGAAAGCTGAGAGAGTGAGCATGCCCTGATATGTGCTTCAACAGGGTGACTCTTGAAAGC
Organism: Peromyscus californicus insignis; assembly: GCF_007827085.1. Taxonomy (NCBI): domain Eukaryota; kingdom Metazoa; phylum Chordata; class Mammalia; order Rodentia; family Cricetidae; genus Peromyscus; species Peromyscus californicus. The sequence continues at coordinate 33,572,926 of NW_026294573.1, read as the reverse complement.
TTATGCTGAAACAGGGAGACAGAGCAGCTCCACAAGGGCACGTATCGTAAGAGTCTGTTCGTATGAAACAGCTAGAATGGTTGCCATGGTTTGGGGACAGAAAATCAGGAAATGACTGGCAATGATTAATGATGTTCCGCTGGGGAAGGCAGTCAGAAGAGGTTCTAGAATCAGGCGGCAGCCATGTTTGTACATGGTGAATTACTTAGTACTGCAGGAATATTAATCTGAAATGTGAGTTTTATCACAATAGAGCACAGGTAGAATAAGGGAGTCCTAGAGACTCACAAATACCTTATTTCTGAGTAAACATCTGGCCAGGGCACTGAGGGGGACGGCAGAGGCAGACCCCTCCCCTGGTTCTCTTAAAGGAAAGGTGTCTAAGCTTAGTGAAATGTCTTTGAACTGTTTTGAGCTGCAGAGAGAGATCTTCTAACAAACCAGTCACCATTATGCCCTTTTTCACTTCATCCCAAATGGCAGCATAGTTGCAGCGTGTGTGCCCAACATGAGCTGCTCTGTGGGGCTGGAGACAGAGCTACAGTGTGAGCACACTAGGTATGTGAGCACACATCCCACCCAGCCCCAGAGCTTCTAGGTTGGATTTTGCCCCAGTTTGGAGGTTCCTAAACCCCAAAGCCCAGCACTCTCAGAGCCTGGCTTTGGGTGGAGCCAAAGGTGAGACTGTCTGCAAGCAGCCATTACCCTGAAGTCTGGCAGGCTGTGCATAAGGAAGATCCTGGTGGATGAATGTGTCTGCAGGTTTCTGCTCCATGCCTCCCTCAGCCCATCTCTAGAGATTTGACCAGGGTTTGGTGCCTTCCCTCCTTGTTCCCCATGTACCTATTAGCCTATCAGTCCTCTGTCTGGGAAGGATCCTCAGTGATGGCTAAACATGTGTCCCTCAGAGCAGAGTCCTGGAAATTGAGTCTTTGGAAATGGTTCTCAGACAGCACTGAACCTGCCCACTGCAGGATGGGCACAGAACCTGCACTGTGCAGGATGGGCACAAAACCTGCCCACTGCAGGATGGGCATAAAACCTGCACTGTGCAGGACAGGCTTCCTTGGTTGTCAGGCCTGGTCCAGAGTGCCTGCTCCAAAGAGCATTTGCTACTCCATTTGCAATTGCTTTCTTAAAGCAGTGTATTCTCCAAACAATGCATCATTACCCCTAAACAGTAGAAAACAATGGGTGAGATGCTCCACACAGCAACCCCCAACCCACATGAAGAGCGGGGGTGCAGTGGTACGTGTTTGTAATCCCAACGCTGGGGAGGAGATAGGCAGACCCGTGGGGCTGGGCCTTGCTGACCACCACTCTCGCCTAATTGTTGAGCTCCAGACCAGAGAAGGACCCCATCTCACAAAACAAGGTGGGTAGCTCCCGAGGACCACTCCCAAGACTGACCTCTGGCTAAGTTATACACACATATACAAGCACCCATGCACACACATAACAAGTAAGTTATACACACATATACAAGCACTCATGCACACACATACACCACCACACAAATATGCACATACACAAAGTAAATGAGTAGATAGAGTTTTAGAGAACACAAATAGGAAAGAATGGGATTAGCCAATCAAAAGGTCTCTACTCTGAGATAACTATTATTAAGTATGAGTTTGTAACCTTACAGGTATTTCTCCTGTGCAATGCATGTATTACTTGTTTATTTATCTATCAACAAAGGTTTATTGAGCGCTGACTGTATCTGGAGCCAAGAATACTAGAGTAAATGATAAGGTGAAAATCGCTGTTCTCTGTTGGGCAGAGTTGTGCACATCTGTAACCAGGCACCTGGGAGGCTGGGACAGGAGGATCATGAGGTTTAGGCTATACTTGGCTACAGAGTGACGCACACACACACAGCCCTCCTCAAGCTTAAAGTCTATATATTTGTGTATACATGTTTTTCAAAAAGAAAATAATACATGTCCTGGCTTTAAGCAATCTTTTCCCTCTCACAGTCTATTATGAATATCTTTCTGTATATCAATAAATATATGTTTATGCCGTCATTTTAATGACTGTGTAGTATTCCACAGGATATAGTTATCATCATTACATTGCTCAGTCAGTTGTGGACATAGAGAATTTGCTATGATTTTTTTACTCTTATAAATGACTGCAGTGATCATTATCTTCATCTGGTGATTTTTGATGACAGACTAGCTACTATTGCATTACTGAGATGAAATAATGACAGAACAATTTACCAGAGGAATGAGTCCCTTACCGCAGGAAAGGCACACCAGAGTTCATTCAGTGGGAGCATGTGGCCAGGGCTCCTGGCATGCAGTGAACCAGGAATCAGTCTCTAGAACAAGGGGCCAGGCTAGTACATCCATATGACATGTGCATCAGTACAGCATGTATATTGGTATTCTGTGATCACTGGTATACTGTGCTAATCAGTATATGTGCTATTCAGTAACCTGTGCAACATGTACATCTATATGATGTGTGTATCAGCATAATGTGTGCATTGGTATGCTGTGGTAATCACTGGTGATATATATATACATATATATATCACTGTGCTAATCAGTATATAATGCACATCTGTGCAGCATGTATGTCAATACGACATGCACATAGGTACAGTGTGTGCATTGGTATACTGTGCACACTGGTACACCGTGCTAATTAGTAAATAGTTCACATTGGTATAACATGAGCTTCTATACAGTATGCTTATTGGTACACCATGTGCATTGGTTCACCATGTCAGTTGGTACATGGAACACATTGGTATAGTGTTACATCAGTGAAGGATGTGTATTGGTACAGTGTGTGAATCAGTACAGAGTGTGCATCATTACTCCTTGTAAATGGTATGAGGCACATAGTTTATAGTCTATGTACAGCATGTGCATCAGTACATTCTGTACACACGTACGCCATTTTAATTGGTACAGGTTGTGCATCAATACAGCATACACCTTGGTACATTGTGTGCACTGGCAAAGTAAGTACATCAATATATTGTTTGCATCAGTGCACATTGTTCATCAGCATGTGTATTGGTACAGTATACAATGGTACATTGTTTGTATCCGTACAGTATGTGAGTTAGTATACTGTGGGCATCAGGATAGAGCAGTGGCTCTCAACCTTCCTAAGGCTGTGACCTGTAATACAGTTCCTTATGTTGTGGTGACCCCAACCATAAAATTCTTTTCATTGCTACTTCATAACTGTAATTTTGACACTGTTATGAATCATAATACAAATATCTGTGTTTTTCAATGGTCTTAGGTGACCCCTATGAAAGGGTCATTGGACCCCCAAAGGGCTCTCGACCCACAGGTTGAGAATGACTGGTATAGACAGTCATTGTTAAACTGTGTGAATTAGTACAGTTTATGCATCAGTACAGCTTGTACACTGATAGAGTATGTGCATTATTATACCATGCACATAGGTACATGTGTGCATTGATACAGCATGTGTACTAGTTTAGCATGTGTATTAGTACAGTGTGTCAATAGAGCATGTTAATTGGTACAGCATGTGCATTAGTACACTATATTGATTGGTACATTGGTAAAGCACATGCATTAGTACATTTTGTGCATTGATACATCATATTAATCTACTCACTGTGTTAATCTGTGTGCATCAGTACAGTGTGTTCATCAGAAGAACATGTTCATCAATATACTGTGTACATAAACGCTATATGTACATCAGTACACTTCATTAATCAGTGCACTTTGGTACAATGTGTGGATTGGTATAGATTGCATGTCTGTACAGTGTACATCAGTGTACCATGTGCTCTGGTACATTGTGTGTAGTAGTACAATATGTACATTGCTACAACTTGTGCATTGGTATAGGATGTGTGCATTGGTACATTGCGTGTGTCAGTACACCACGTGAATTGGTATAGTATGTGAATTGATCACATGTGCAGCAGTACAATGTGTGCATAAGTACAGAGGTGAATTGGTACAGCAGATGCCTGTGCATTGGTACAGTATGTGAATAAGGACAGTGTGAATGGTTACAGTGCATACATTTAGTTCTGTGTTCCTTTTTTTACACGTGTAAGTTTAGGTCTCCAGCACCAACTCAAGATACAGAACCATCCCATCACCTAAAGGACTCCCCCTTGCTACTCCTTTGAAGTCAGACTGTCTCCCCACTCCCACTCACAACCACCCTAACTGCCTGGGAACCCCTGATTTAGTCTTCATGTTTATAATTCAGTCATTTCAAGAATGTTACATAAATTGACTCAGATAGAAGATAACCTTTGAGGTTGGCTTGTCCTGCTCAGCTTATCACCCTAATATCTGTGCAGATTCTGGGCATCAGCAGTCTGTCCCATTTTGTCACTGGATAGTACTCTACAGTGTGGATGTACCACAGTTGAATCAGTCCCCTGCTGCTGGCTTTTCCAAATAAAGGCCTGTGGGCATTTATGTGTTGGGGCTGTGGATAGAAGTTTGCATTGTTGTGGTGTAGATGTCAGGAGTGTTCATGTTGCGTTATATGCTTAATTTATGCTTTGTTCTTTTCAGTTATAAATTTTCAGTTACTAATTTTTAAGGCTTTTTAAAGCTATTTTTTTCAATGTAGCTGTAAGCGTTTACCTTCTCATAAGCAGTGTGTGACAGGCCCAGCTTCCTGCACCCTCATCAGCATCGGGCTTTGTCACTGTGCCTAACTGTGTCTGCCTTAGTACTGCTGTGTGGTGGTCATCAGTACTTCCCTGCTGCCTAGTAATCCCAAGCGTGGTTTGCATGCTCTGCCAGCTGAGTGTCCGCGTCCGTGGAGTGTTTGCTCCTGACTTTTGCCTATTTTCTAATTAGATTGTTTGCTGTTTTTGTTTCTTTAGGTATTGAGTTTTGAGAGTTCATCTCTTCTGGATATGACTCCTGTGGTTTGGGACTGTGTTCTTTCTGCACCCTGTCTGTTCAGATTTTAGGGATCTCTGCACAGCAGTTTTGTCTATTGCATTTTTCTTTAATGGTCGTTCTTTGAATGTCATACCTAAGAACTCTTCCCTGGGTCTGTATCTTGACAACTTCCTCCTTCGTGGTCTCTGATGTCCTATGGTTCCCAATGGCATGATGAAATCTGTGACATATTTGGGTTTGGTTTTGTATAGAGAGAGTTGTGTTACATTTTCTTCTGCTTATGTGTGGCCAGTTGGCCCAGTGCTAACATGACCTTCCTTCATCTAGCTTCTTTGGCACTGGACAGAATTCAGTTCTATAGTGTGAGGTCCTGTTCCAGTGACCCATGTGTCTATCTGCCTAATAATACATGGTCCGGTTACCTGAACTGTACCATACACTGCACATTCAGGCAATGATTACCTTGGTTTCATTTTCTCTTTTTTCAACATAGCTAGAGCTGAGCTCGTTCCTTGGGAAGGTGCTTTTGGAAGGCTTGTGACAACATGTCACCTAACTGCTCCTGAAAGGTGGTGCACATCTAAGCTTCCACTCATAGCGGAGGGAGGGCTGCTGTTTCTGTACACCCACACCACCGTGACTGTTAGCATCCTCTCTAGGTCTCTGGCTATCTGATAACTGAAGACTCACACCACAACTTCAGCTCACATTGCGCTTCTTTGTCACCCTGAGTCTAGGCAGCCTGCCAGCAGCTCCGGACCTGGGGCATGAAAGTGTGGCCCTGTGTGATGAAAAGCTTCAATTTCAAGTTCAGAGCAGTCTCCTCCAGACAAAGCAAGCTGGTACATGTGGTACCCACTGCTGACTCCACTTCCCTCTGCAGGCCCTGTAGTTCCTCTGTGCTTATTCCCTCATCTCCCGGGCTTCTGGAGGTGAAACCATCCTCTCAGACAGCCACACCTGACCCAAGCTGCCATTGCTCTACAGAAAAGCCCAATGTGCCTTCACAGGATAGTCACTAGAAGATCAGTACTTCTCACCTCCCTCATCACCACCCAGCTCATGTTACTGTATCTCCAGCTGTAGCCTAAATTCTCCATGTGGCCCCTAGGGTCCATCTCAAGCCATAAGCCTTAGGGCTGCACCTGAACCAGAGTCTCTCCTCTGCTCAAAAGCCCCCTTTCATGTCTAGAGTAAAAGCTAAGTCCCCCACTGGGTTGTGGGGCCTGCATGACCTCAGTGTCCATGTCCCCATGTTCCCTGCTTGCATAAGTACTGTGTCCTTGTTGGCTCCCAGACATACTCATCTACTGCTTTCTGTTTTCCCAGTTTTCCCTGCCTGCCATGTCTTCCCGGGTCCATGTACATCTCATGGCCTCATGTTTGTCCTGCTGTAGGTCAGAATCTGCACCACTGTTCTATCCTTGCTGCTTTCTCCTCACAGCCCTGTCACCAACAGCCATGTGTAAGGTACCTGTTTGTTTGTGACATGGTTACTGCTCCTCCTAGAAAGAAAAGGTGTGCCCTTTTCTTAAATGCTGCTTCCACCAGAGCCCACTACTCTTCCTGGTCCATGGTGGCTTCTCAGGGAATATCCCAGGAATGGATGAATGAACAGTCACCTAGGAATGAATGAATGATGAACAACCAGCTACTCCCCTGAAGGTTTCTTTCCTTAGGCAAACTCTGCTTAGGACCTAGAGCCTACTGCGTAGAGCCTTGTTGCCTCCCTGAGGCTGCAGGTCTGGACAGGGTCCTCCCCAGTGATGCTCATGCTGCAAGCCATGAGAACTGTTGGCCTGAAGTGTGGGCATTGTCTTTTCTGTCTTCCACTGGATTATCCCCAAGTCACTTAGGCTGGGGTAGGTCCTGGTGTCTGTGTTCCATGGCACTGATACGAGGCTGTCATCTTTCCCTGATGACCCCCATCTATTTTTAGATACTGGTGAAGGCACCCCAGTTCCTTCATAGCCCACTCAACTGCCCAGGGAAAGTGCCTTCAGGCTCTGTCCTAGTGATGGCCACAGACTGCGTGCTGACCAGCATGTGAAAGCTGGAGAGTCATCCACAAGACGACTCCTCCTCATCTCCCCCGAACTTCACATGCTGAAGTCATCTGGAAGAACAAAAAGTGAGACAGGAGGCTGGCTGGCTCCATGGACTCATCACCAGAGGATGAGATCAAGCTCTCAAGAGGAGGGAGAACTCACTAAAGGTCATACCCTGAGCGAGGCACAATGGGACTTGAACCTGTGATCCCACCTCAGCCTTCTGTACGGGAGGTGGAGAAAGAGGGCCGCTGCCCTGGGTTGGAAATGCAGTGCTGGGGAACTAGTCTAGATCCTAGGTCACCAGTGAGACAGTGCCCTACCTGTCCACCTGTCACCTGAGCATGATACCAACTTCAGAAACTGCCCTGAGCGCCGAGTCTGGCCACACGTGTGAATGACCAGCCTTGGCATGGCTTCTGCTGTGCTTCTCAACAGTCACAAGGATGCCACGTCCTTGTACCAGTGTGACCTCTGGGTGCTCTCATTTAAAGGGGGGTTCTCAACTTCCGTGAGGAGGAAAGAGAGACAAGTTCTTTCTGGTTGCTTCCAGGAAGCACTCACACCTGAAGGAGCAGGTGGACCTCCTGTGATGTCAGCCCCTGCTCACAGCCAGGCTCTTCCCCTTCCTGCTCACCACATCCTCCTGGGGTTTTCAGCATCACACTCAGGGGGAGGCACAGGCTGAAGTTAAATATAGCAAGGCTCCTACTCGGGGCAAATGCGTGGGCCGAGCCCGGGGTGAGGGGGCGTGAGCGCCTGCTAAATTTAGCAGACTGACTTCCTCCCCTAGCCCCTGTGTGCCCTTATGCAAAAAATGTTTGTCACCCGCTCTCTGGGGAGGGTGTCAAGGTGAAGATGAGGATTTAGAGATCCAGCCTGAGTTAGTCATGGTCCCTGGCCTCCTCGTGCTCACAATCCTGGTTGCTGCCATCGTTTTACAAATGGAGACCACCAGACCCCTGAGAGGCTAAGAAACTCATCCAGCATCTGCATAGACACAAAAACTTCAGGTTTCACACTGGGACCCAGGACCTTTCTTGAGCACTCTACGTACGGGGTTGTTTTTGCGGGAGTGAGGGTGTTTTCCTGGCCAGTTTGCTGACCTCAGGTGCAAAGACCACAAGAGGGTCTGGAACTGGGGCTCAGTTAGTAGGGTGCTTGCCTGGCATGCACGGAGGCCTGAAGTCCATCCCCAGCACTGTATAAACTGCATATTGTATAAACCTGTAATCCCAGAACTCAAGAGGGGGAAGCAGGAGGATCAGGATTTCAAGGCCATCCTTAGCTACAGAGCAAGTCCAAGGTCAAGGCCATCCTGAGAGACACGACACTTGGCCTCCACAAGGGGAAAAGATGTCTCAAAGCCTTTCTACTTAATGCACAATTTTTTGCATGTGTGTGTAATATATGTATGTAGTGTGCAAGTATGCATGTTCCCATGTGTGGTGGTACACATGTTTGTGCAAGTGCTCCTGCACATGAGTACAGAAGCCTGGGGTTGATGGTAGATGTCTTGCTCAGTCACTCTCCACTTTATTTATTGAGGCGGAGTCTCATGCTGAACCCCGAGCTTGCCGATTCTGTCTAGTCTAGGTAGCCATCTTACCCTGTGAACCTCCTGTCTCTGTCACCCTAGTCCTGGAATTGCAGGTGGCTCCCAATCCTACCTGGCTTTTACATGGGTTCTGGGTCCTCATGATGTCACAGCCAACACTTCATTTACTGAGCCATTTCTCCTGCCCTCAAGCCTTGCAACCAACATGCAGCCCCGCACCTTGGACCTCCTCTGCCAGCTTAGGATCACCCAGGCTGAGTAGCAGTTTTGTCCTAGCTCTGCTTGCCCCACCTCGGGCCTGCCCGCCAGAGCCCGCGCTTCCACTCAGTTCCCAGGTGATTCCTGTAGGCGCCGAGTGTTGCCCAGTCATTTAGATTCTGGACAAGACTCCTTCTCTTCATTATCCAACTTCCGTTTATTGATCGGCGGCTTTCACATTTGTGGCCTGACATGAGCAGCTAGGACAGAAAAGAGCTGCTCTCAGTGTCTGCCAGGTGTCTGGCAGGGCAACGGAGGTCTGTTCATCTGTTTAATCTTCACGAAGACCCTCCGAGGTAGACTGGTGTGGTTTGCAGAGGAGGGGGCCGACTGGAGAGCTGGGTGACACATGGGCACTTGTGGAGCGGCAGAGTCAGGGTTCTTGCTCAGGATCTGCTCTTCACCAGACAGCTGCTGCTTCAGCAGGCTGAAGATGACTGGGGCAGCTCGGCCCTGGCAAACAGTGCTGCCTTTTGAACTCGTTTGGGCCTCAGGCAACAAAACCTCGTGTTCAAGGAACACTTCAAATGGACACTGTGAGGGTCAGCCCTCTCTTAGCGTCCTCTGCAGGCTCTGCAGAGCACAGGCCGAGAGCTGCTCACAAGTCTAAATTCTTGGTTTTGGAGGTGAAGGGACAGGGCCTGGAGATGCAATAGGGCTGTTCGAGGTCAGATGGCTAATGAAGGCAAATTTAGTTAGGGCTGCATGGGGTCCTGGGAACTTTTGAATGATGGGTGTGGCGGGGATGCCATTCCAGAGAGCATTTGGCCTGTTTCTGTGATGCCATTCCATAGGAAGAACCACTTTGTTCTAGTGGGTCGAAACAGTCTTAGTACTGAAGAAGCTCTCGTGTTAATTGCCCTCTCCTCTCCTCTCCTTTCTTCTCCTCTCCCCTTACCCTCCTTCAGACAGACAGACAGACAGGCACGCGCGCGCATGCGTGCGCGCGCACACACACACACACACACACACACACACACACACACACACACATATACATATCTGCCTCTTTGCTTCCATGTCCAGGTTAACAGATGCCCTCTGCTCAGGGGTGGTCTTTCTGCATCTCCCAGCAGCAGAAAGAGGGGCTCAATTAGGGGTCTGAGAAATGACTGTGGATGCCTGAGAGGTCACCTAGTCACACAAGCCAAAGAAACCTCTTTTACACCCTGCCTCCCAGGTGTTAGCATTCACTGTCTGTAACTTGGAATCAGGTGGGAAGGTGGGAAGATGCCTCCATGGTTGAAAGTAATGGCCCCAAGTGAAGAAGAAAAGCGTGGATGGTGGGGGTCCAGGGGTATCATTTCTGTGTGAGTGGCAAGTGTTGCTGGAGTAGCCCTCTTGAGCATTCCTGCCTTGAGTCCTTCATGGGGACACTATACTCTGAGCTCAGCACAGCACTGAGTAGCCCCAGGGTTCTGCCAAGTGCACTGGGGCCCTGAGAGTTCACAGAGCTTAGATGGGCCCAGAGCAGAGGAAGAAATCCAGATAGCAGAAAGGCTTCTGGGCAGCTCAGTGGACCCAGCTGGTGGCAGCAGAGGGCATGTAACATTCAGGTCAAAGGCTCGGGAGAACCCGCAGTGCATTTTAGTCCACTAATGTGACAGGCTAGAGGTGTTGTCTGTCTGAGTCTCCGTCCTCCACTGCAGAGGTGACTGGGTAGCATCCACTCTGCAGAGGTGGAGTGAAGAGAAGCTAGCTGAAGCTCTGAGAATTGCACCTGGCAGGTAACAAACACTCAGTGACTATCCACTGCCCTATTGTTGCGATGATAGCAACCATGATGATGATGATGATGGTGGTGATAACGGTGAGGCTGGTGAGAATGATGATAAAAGTGATATTTATAGTACCACACCACCATTGCTTCCTGCAGGTGGGTGGACCACAGTTTCCCATTTCACAGTTGAAGGAAATGGGTCCCAGAAAGAGCGTGTATGTTGGGGTGTGTGTGGGGTAGGGGCTCTTCATGGTCAGGGACAAAGTGATGTGACTTTGGTGTGTAATTCTTTCCATGACTTTGGGTCTTTCATCACCATGCTGCCCTTGGCTCCTTTACTGTCTTTCCCTGAAACTGAGAACCCCTTGGCCGGTGTTCTGGGATCTCAGCATCAGTCCAACCCTTTCAAGGCCCTGCTCTCACCTCACCATATGGTTGTGCCCAGCACCTGACTGGTCATAGGGAGTGTCGGGACATCAGCTTCGTGAGAGTATGAGCAGTTTCCCTGCTCAGTCCTCAGAGGTGCAAGTCCCAGAAAACCAGGCTTTAACAGACTTCCTGACTGATTCACCTACAGAGTAGAGTTGGCAGAAAAATAAAAACAAAGCAAGAAACACACAGCCAAATTTGAGACCAAAGCTCCTATTAGATATTTTAACCCCCAGAATATAGCATCCAAGGCATGTCAGACACTCAGCTCTGTGAGAGAATTTTTCCGTAGTGTCTACAATCTTCCTGTCTGACCAGAACCCCCAGTCATGGTTGTCATCTCAAAGACTTGAGCCTCCAGCACCAAGGAATTCATCTACTTTAGCTTTCTCATGCACACAATGGGCCCCTAGCCTTTAAAGGTTCGGGACAGATTTCTGAAGGCTAGCTGGTCTCGGGGTCCTAGTCAGTGGTCAGTGGGTCAGTGGGGGAGATGTCAGTGTCTTTGGAGGGCAGGGAGGGTGGGTTGGGAGAGAGGATTTTGACTGGGGTTGAAGTAGGAATTTCTGGTCAGTCCCTTGAGAACATGCAGGGACCCTCTGTCATTACGTGTTCATGAATCAGGATGCAGAGAAGAGGAGAAAATACAACCAGGCAATATTCACTGGTCCCTCCCAGGGCCAGGTGCCGCATGCCCAGGATCAGAGAAGGAAACAAAGGGATCCCACCCCACTTTCTGGGGGAAAAAAGAAAAGCTTGTGTGAGTCCAATGTCATCCCCAGTGAGGGACAAGTGGCCAGCCTCTGAGGGTCATCAGGTGCACACTTTGAAAGAAGGGTGATACTGGACATCCAGAAAGATGCCCCACTTCTGTCTATATAGCTGTGTTGTAAATACTCAGGAAATAGATTGTGATATAAATTGATGTGTTTTACCAAATAGCTACTCACCAAGAAGTGATTGGTTAACTGATCATTGATTTGTTTATCTATCTCTCCAGTATGCCCAGCCCTTTCCTAGGCCCTGGGAGTTTGTAACACTGAACAATTCAGAGGAGGTCCTCCCCTGCTTGGAAGGAGTATGGTAGTTCCTTTTCTCTTAGCTGTGACCATATACCTGACAAGAGACAAGTTATAAGAGGCAGAGCTTTGTGTGTGTGTGTGTGTGTGTGTGTGTGTGTGTGTGTGTGTGTGTGTGTGTTAATAGTTTGAGGGTATAGTCAGTCTATCATGGTGGGAAAGGTGGGGCAGTAGGAGTGGATGGAGGCTGTGGGAGCAAGATCATGAGGTTGCCTGCTCACATCTCAGTGGCCAGAAAGCAGAGAAGAGGGTGTCCATGGTCCACTGACTTCTTCATTTCCCCCTTTTTATTTAGTCAGGGCACCACATCCAGGGTGGCTCTGCCCTTTTTCGCTAAGCCTCTCTGGGAACACCTTCACAGACATGTCTAGAACTGTGTCTCCTAGGGGATTCTGAATCTAGTCATGTTGACATGAAGATAGATAATTGCGGGCAGCTTGCAGCAGGTGGAGAGGTGTGTGACAGTGACGCTCCCATAAGCCCTTCGCGTACAGTTTCTAGACAGAAGCATGGTGGCATCTTGACAAGCAGCACTTACCACTCAGAACACATGGCATGTTGAAATTTTTAGCACATCTGGCTCCTCCCATCTACTGTCAGTGGCACCCCTCTCTCTGCACCCCACTATAGTCAATGAGCCATCCCACACACCCACTTACACTTAAAAATCCCCCTTTAAGATGTGATGCTGCCCCATCAGAGGCATAGCATGATTTCACTTAATCCTCACCACAGTTTCAAAAGATTAGTTATAATACCAGCCCCCATTTTACAGATAGTGAAACTGAGGTGTAGAGATGCTTGGCAACTTGTTCAAGGTCACACAGTTGGGTGATGACTTAGCCCAGAGCTGGCTTCAGAGTCTGCCTTTCTCACTGCTGGCCTCTGCAGCAGCTGGAGATTCCAGGCAGCCAGGGGGCTGCAGAGGACACAAATCAGGATAATACAGTAAAGGAGGTCAGACTGAAGGGGAACATTTCCTATCTGTAAAGCATGGTGCTGGCCACAGGGCAAAAAAGAAAGAATACAAGTGCCTGTAGGCTATATGTGGTGCTCAGCACATGGCCACTCTGCACATCCCATCCCTGTGGGAGGGGGCATATACACTAAGTGGTATGTGCTCTAGAGAAAACCTCTGCCTTGTAGGGAAAGAACACCTGGCTCAGTGCAGAATTACTGTTCACAGAGAAGTGACTCACCATGAGACAGGCGTATGGAAGTGAAGAAAGGTAATGTTGACTGGCTAGACACGGGGCAGGGGCAGCCCTCTTTATCTCCATGTTCAGCCAGTGCAAGAAGAATCGTTAGCCACTGTGCTGTGTGTCTGAGCCAACAGTGGAGTATGCAGGGACTTAGAAGTGCTCCACGGCCTGCATGTGGTGGCTATTAAATGTTGAGTGCATGGATGGATGGATGGGTGGATGGGTGGATGGGTGGATGGGTGGATGGGTGGATGGATGGATGGATGGATAGATGGATGGATGGATGGGTGGATGGGTGGGTGGATGGGTGGATAGATGGATGGGTGGATGGATGGGTGGGTGGATGGATGGGTGGGTGGGTGGGTGGATGGGTGGATGGGTGGATGGATGGATGGATGGATAGATGGATGGATGGATGGGTGGATGGGTGGGTGGATGGGTGAATGGGTAGTTGGATGGTGGCTGGAAGGGGGAAGGAAGGAAGTACAGATGGAAGGATGGAAAGATGGATGGCAGGATGGAAGAGAAGGACAGACAAATAGCTAGGTGGACTGACAGATAAGATTTGGTGATCACCCACATAAAGCAGGATATATACCAGGTCCGATCTCCAATGGTATATCATAAGAACTAAATACCAGGTAAAACTGAATTCTGAAAAGTGTTCATTGCGATCTAGAACAAGGAAGCATTTCTTGGAGTTTTTCTTGGCCAACCAACATGAAGAAATGCCCTGGTCCTCAGTCTTAGTGTATCGTAGACAGCTGAAGGGCAAAGCTGAGACTTGCTGAGCGCCCACTGTGTGCCTGGCATCCTTTGGTTCTCCGTGTAACCCTGCGTGGGATGAAGCAGAAGCTGCTACTGTAGGTAAAGTGATGGTCGGTTCACATGTTCATGACTGAACTAGAAGCCCAGGCCAGAGCTGCCCATTACTATAGCCCATGGTTGTCCAGCACTCAGCCAGAGAGCAGCACAGACAGGGAAGTGCTTCTTCAGATCCTGTGACTCAACCTGTGACTCATCTGTGTGCTGGGTTCTCTCTGTGCAGTGTGAGGACTGGTGAGAGACCCCAGGCCAAGGCAATGGGCTGAGGAGTAAAGAGAAAGGAACCTGGATCTGTTTCCACTGTGGGACCTGCAAGGGCATCTTAGTCAGCTGCAGGACCCATTAGTCACTGACTTGGGTGGGTGGGAATGTGGAATGGGTCAGGCTGTGGGAGGGAGCCAGTACCAGCCCCCATGGAAAGACAACTCGGGACCCAAAGCTGGTGGTGGGAGGATGGAGAGGAGGGGATGGGCAAGTTCCTCCTCCCTGCCACCTGTTCTGTCTGACATGATGCTGAAGGAGACGAGGGCACGATGGGGAAATGCCAGGAACACAGAAAGGGGGAGGGGTGGTGTGCCTTCCTTTCTTCTCGGTAAACATGCAGAGCTGCCCCCTGACCATACTTCCTCCCCACCCTAGCGCACTGCATGATAGGCAGCAAGGTCCTCCCTTCTCTGGGCCCTGCTTTTGGCCTCAGTGTGTTGTCTTAAAAGTTCGGAGAGATACGTGTGAGTGTGTTTGATACCAGGCTGCTCTCTTCCTCCTCTGCCTCCCTGTCTGAATCTGAGCAAGAGATTGGAGAGAGCCAGCTTCCAGGTGGACATAGGCATGGAGCCCTCACTCCTACCAGTTGGCCCTGCCCACCACTGCTTTCAGTGGCCAGTGATGGTCCTGCTCACTTAGAACAGGGTAGAGGAGAAGATCCAGAACAGGGACCATAAGTTACGGAGAGGAGAATGGTCCTCCTGAAGCCCCAAAGATAGGAAGACCAAGGCCCTAGGGAGGTCAAGAGTCAAGGTCTGGGAATGAATGAAGAGTCCAGGGCCTGCCCAAGGTCTGTGGGCTTTCCTGTGCATGTATCACCTCTGCCATGAAATTGAGTCAAATTGTGTGTTGGGGCTCCCCAAGTATTCCCATGTCAGGTGTCAGAAGCAGATATGGAGGAGTATGAGAGCACCTAACCAGGACTTGGACCATGAAGGGCGGTTACTAGATAGCTGCAGAATGACCCTGAGGGATGTGTGCCCAGAGTGAGTCTCTGTGTGTTGCTTTCCACTTCCTGTGTGTCATTCTTTGGGACCCCAAATGCAGTCTTGCCAAGCTTTCAGGGAAGCAGAAAGGGCCATTCTGGAACTGTTATCGGTCCTCTCAGTGTCTGCTTTCTCCTCTTGCAGCCTCCCTAGGTGTACAATGTACATCTGTGTCGATGTAGGAGAGGTGCAGAAGGGCTGTGGGTATCCTGGGTGGCTCTCATCCCGCCAAGCGCCCTCAATCCACCTCAGCCGACTGTGCAGTACGCTGCTCTTGGGGTGGCCTTAGAGATGGGGAAGTTGTCAGAGAAAAGAAGCCGGCCGGGGTCCGGAGACCGGAAGTGCCGGGGTGGCAGTCCTGTCACTGGGTCCCCTGTCTTCATCCTGTTGCTGACCAGCAGTGTGGCTCTGTGTAAGAAGGATGGGGGAAGGGGGAATCATTTCAATACTGGATCTACCACTTCCTAGCTGTGTGATTTTAGACAAGTATCTTCAGTTCTCCGGTCCTGTTTGCTTATCTCTAAATTGGGAATAGACGACTTCCTGTTTACAGCATGGTGGTGGGTAGGAAAGGGCTGTCTATGGCTGGATGGTGGGTGGCTGTGGAAATACTTTAGAAACCCTGAGGTGACATCATACAGGAATACAGCATGGCTGCCACTGTGCTGGAGTGGGGAAGGGGGACCCGACAGCTTGGATTTGGGCCTTGACTGTGAACATATCGGATGATCTCTGGGAACTGCTGTTCTCCTCTATAAAATGAGCGTGCGTTCTGTCTGCTTGCCAGGGCTATCTCTAGCCACACAGTATAGCATTGGGAAGCTGAGGCCGAGACACATTTGGTAATGCAGTGTGGGTTGGTACAGTGGCTAGAGGTGGAGGGAGGGCCTGGGGAAGCCCAGCTTTCTTTCCAGGAAGGGCAGAGTTCGTGGGGCAGTCCTATTCCTCTGACTTAGCTGACAAAGCTGTATTTGCTTCCTGAGTCCAGCATGTGCCCAGCTCTCAGCAGGCAGTTACTAGAACAGTGTTCAGTTCTACCTCACCATTGCCTAGGAGTGGCTACAGAGACAGGGCCTCCCTCTCTGAGCTCACAGGGCCTGTGGCCATGCCAGAACGAAAGTCACAGACCTCTGACCTCACGGCTCCTGCCTAAGCACCCTCAGCACTTCTCCCCACCAGACTTCCTGGAGTTCCCCATTTAAGGAGTCACTCTGTGCATGCACATAACCTCTAGTGATGTTGCAATCTGATCCAGGCTGCCCGGAAACCCCCCTGGGCTGCCGAGGCCATGCAGGCTGGGCGTTGCAGCCTTCTTGGGCATTGCCACACTTAGGAGCATCGATTCAGGTTCTATTTTCAGACGTTTTCTGTTTCCTTTACAAGAAGCAGCATGAGGCTGAGGGAATTCAGCTTTCGGGTGGTTGTGAAACTATTCTAAGTGCAGCATCACTGCGTGGCCGATGTCCTCAGGTGTCAGGGCACCACAGTCTATTACAAATGGCAGAAAGATACTGGAATCCACCCTCTTGGGAATGGGAGAGCTAATGTAGGAATTTTCTAGTGGTTGGTTTCTTTACCCTATTTTCAGGACAGTTGGGGGTGGGGGCGTGAGTGAACTGTGGTTGGCTGCACACCCAACAGCATTCCATCCACTTTCCCTAGACCATTGCCCCATTTTACTGATAAGGAAACTGAGCCACTGGGAGGAGTACCCATCTGAAGCAGAGCAGAAAGCCACAGAGGTGCAGCCGGGAACCTGAATTCAGCAGTTGGGACCAGCCTGACAGTTGGATGCTTCTGTTCTGACAGCACATCTAGGTCCTTGTGACATAACTGGTTGAATGACCTTCAACGAGTCACGTGATGCCTCCTTGTGCTCCGGCTTCATTCTCTGTTTTAAGGTTGGGCTGGCTCAGGACTTCTTAGACTTGCACAGAAAAGAAGAAATGCATTTCTTTGGACTTCTATTTCTCCTTAAACATTCTCATACATTACAGAATGCATAATTATTATAGGACACAGTGCTATAATAATTAACATAATAATATAATATATCAGGGTTTATTTTATGCATGTGTGATGGGGTGGGTGGATGTACATGTACATGGAGATCAGAGATCAACCTTCTATGTCATCCCTTGGGAGACATCTACATTATCTTTTGCAGCAGGGTCTCTCACTGGGGCTTGGAGCTTGCTAATTAGGCCAGGCTAGCTGGCCAGTGCACCCCAGGGATCTGCCTGTCTCTGCCTCCCCAGCATCAAGATATAAAGATAAGGATGCTTATCTTTAAAAAAATATGTGGGTTCTGGGGATCCAACCATGCTTACACAGCAAACATCTTACCACTTGAGCTATTTACCCAGCCCCATATATCATGGTTTATTTTAAATGTTAATTTTTTTCTCCCTTACATCTCCAAGTAGAGTCAATGTTTTGAGCAGATGTCCTTGAACTCCCTGGCATGGTGCCCAGGACCCCCACCAGGATTAGAAAACATGGAGAGTTAGTGATTCCTGAGGACTGATCCAGCAAAAACTCCCATCATGTCTGTGTAGTCTGAAGCCTTGGCCAGAGTCCAAGAAGCCCAGGCAGCAGCCTGGCTCTGTCTCCCCAACACTGAAAGCCTTCCCTGCTCCCACACCCTCCTGCAGATGAGGAACCTAGTCTCCCCCCGCCCCTACACCCTTCCCAGGGGCAAAGACTGAATGAACCTGTTCCAATGGGACATGATTTCCTCTGACTGCCCTGTCAGGTCAGAGGAGAGGGACCTGCCCTCCTGGGAAGAACTGAATTTGAACCCCAGCATTAGCAGCTGTGGCCTTTGTCAAGTCACATGACTGGGCAGTGTGGTCCTCTGAGGGAACTCCTTCATCACAGAGTTACAAGGTTGTAATAGAGCAGAGAGTAACAGATTGGAGTCTAGGGGTTGAGCATGTTAGGATGTATGCTCTGTTTTAGGACCACAGAGCAGCACAAATCTGTAAACTATTTCCCCATTTTTAAAAAGCCCCCTTTCTGAAGATGTCTCCCACCCCATTCACCATAAGCTGGAAAGGGCCTCATGGTCAGCAAGGCCACAGGGAAAGGCATTGATGACCCTCACTCAATTGCAGCTGTTACACAAAAATGCTGGGCTGCTTTCCACACTCCATCTTCTGTTTAATTAGCCATGTGACCTTGGCATGTCTGGGGGAGGCTGAGGGGGCAAATGAGTTGCTGTGAACAACTTCTATGAGGTTCCAACATCAGGGGCTACAGGGACACAATGGGCCCTTTAGCCTCGGACTTCGGACCCAAAGAGAGGGGTATGTCTTGGGCCCTTTGGGAGCACACAGGTACATCTAACCCAGAGAGGCATGAGTCAGGAGGTGTGAGGGGCTCAGGGAAGGTACTACAGCAGGAAACCAAGCCAGGCACCCACCAAGCACCGATGATTCCCCAGACCACCTGCTGTTACCCTGTACTCCACCTGGCAGAGGAGGAACCAGGCCAAGATGCACATCGCATGAATAGGGCCTTCCCAGTACAGGCTGATGAGATGCTAAAGTCTGCACCCCTAAGTGGGTACCCCTACTGTTGAGCCAGGAGTGAGATTTCCTCGGATCTCCCTAGGAAAGAGTTCATGGCTAAGTATTCAAGGGATAGATGTGGATGGATGCCAGGTCTGAGAGGGATGGTAACCAAAGCCTGGGCAGATCAGCACTGGGGTCAAGGGCCTCAGCCAACCATGTTAGCCTTTTGTAGCGGGGAGGCGGTGTATAGAGAAAGGCAGAACTGTGGCTCGTCCTTTGTCTCAGGGCTGCTCAAGAACACATGCTCAGTCTTTTTTGAGTCTTGACTCAGGAGGGAACCCAGCACGGGTCTGGGAGCCCTGGTCTTCTTCATATTGCTTCTGCCCGTGGTGGCTGCCTACTGTAGACCGAAGCTAGAATGTGCCCTGGAGCTCAGCTCTCAGATTACAGATGAGAAGCTCTTCTCAAGATACCTGTGCTGGTGACACAATGTCACCTGGTCAGGTGTGACCCGGTTTCTGGAGATATGAAGAGCTCGGTGAGCTGCCAAATTCTCTCCCTCTTGCTGAATCCAGGAAGCCTTGTCATTCAGGAGCCCATTTCTTTGGCTCATCACAACCACCACCTCCCATCAGGCAGGGTGAGCCAATTACCATGGCCTGTCCCGACAGAGAGGGGGGTGGGAAGGGGGCCGGTATCTAGGCTGCTTTTCCACAAGACATCATGCCCCTGCCACAATTTTTCAGAACAGAGCTCTAGACACCACCACAGCCCAGCTGTGTTACACAGGGCAACCACTATGAAGGCTCAGAGCCTGGGCTCTAG
Source organism: Peromyscus californicus insignis (assembly GCF_007827085.1). Taxonomy (NCBI): domain Eukaryota; kingdom Metazoa; phylum Chordata; class Mammalia; order Rodentia; family Cricetidae; genus Peromyscus; species Peromyscus californicus. Next base: position 33,553,337 of record NW_026294573.1, on the reverse strand, counting down.
GATTAGAGGTTTGGCACTCGTGAGCAGCCCATGGAGGGTTAGGTGACACTCATGGGCTCCCAGATGTCCTGGAAGCCAGCTGTACTTGCTGCCTAGTGGATCACAGAGAGGGGCCTCCTCAGAGACAGCATCTCCCAGCACAGCAGCCTACAAATCATTTCTACAATGAGCTGTCACTTTGACAGTGAGGCTAAGTTGGGTCTGATTCAATGTTGTCTTGTCCCCCCTCTCCTGCTTTTCTTCCCTCCTCTCCTGCCTGCTTTCTTCTCCCTCCAGCCTCCACTTACTGGAAGCAAAACCTCCAAGCGCATGAATGGCAGGCAGGGAGGGAGGTGCCAAGACAAAGAACCGACTTTGTCTGGCGGTGAATTTAGATAGCATGTGGGTGGCTGTGGAGCAGCACAGACTCCCTTCATCTGCCTGTCACCCGGCTCCCTTCGCGTTGGTGGAGAAGGAGCGATGGGCTTCATTCTCCAGCAATGTCTGGGTCCCAAATTACAGGGCTGAAGAGAGCCACGCAGCGTGCCAGCCCCAGGAGGGAGGGAGGGAGGAAGCGTGAGGACGGTAGAGGAGGGGAAGGGCTGGGGCTTGGTTGCTTCTCTCTGAGGGAGCTCCAAGATGGGGCTGGCATGGGTAGCCAAGGCTTCGCTCCCGGCACCCCCACAAAGCCCTACACCAGTGGGGTCCAGTTTCCCCAAGCTAGGAGACAGTGACTCCTTCCTTGTAACGCTGTCAAAGAGATTAAATCAAACAAGGGAAGTGAGTCTTCATGCCTGTCCTCATCATCACAGCCATCTTCATCACCTCTGTCATCTTCGCCACCATCACAAACACTGATGTGGGTTACCATGTGTCAGATGTGCCCCGAGGGTTCATGATGGCAGGATCCCCGGAGCAATGAGTGGCGCATAGAGATTATCGGTGCCTGGCCCCCGGTTTCTGCTTTGTCAGTAATATGGGGGCACAACCTGACTGACACACACCAAAAAATTTAATTTCATTTTACTGCACTTATTGTGAGGACACATGCTGCAGTGCATGTGTGGATGTCAGAAGACAGCTTGCATGAATCTGTGCTCTCCTCTTCCATGTGGGCCCAAGGAATTCAACTCAGGGTGTCAGGCTTGGCGGCAAGGGTCTTTACCCACTGAGCAACCTTGCTGGCCCTGGCTCTCAGGTTTCTCATCAGTTAAAGGAGGTGAAAACAATACTACTTTCTGCAAGCAGTTCTTGTAGATTTAGTCATGTTGGAGACCCCAACATGCTTGAAAGAGGTCTCCATCCTGCAAGTGACTGACGAGAACATGGTTGAGGTTAGAGTGGGTTGGAAGATGCTCGGTTGGTCCCACAGAAGCACTCCACAAACACTCTGTCCTCTGGTTGTGTGTGTGTGTTTGTTTCATTTCGTTTTGAGACAGGGTTTCACATACCTCGGGCTGGCTTAGAACTCTCCATCCTCCTGCCTTAGCCTCTCAGAGTACTGGGATTACAGGTGTGTGTCTAGATTGAACCTTTACTTAACACTCCTTGGTTTAAATGCATTAGTTATTTTTTACTGCCAGGGGCCATGGGCCATGGACCACAGTCCTCAACTTCTTCCTCAATCTCCACTCCAGAACACTCAACATCATTATAGCCACCATGTCAGTAAATTCTCCTCCGTTCTCACAGGCTGCCAGCTGCCATCAGCTTGCCCCTGACAAGGCTCCCTGACACCACCACCTGCCCAGCCACTCTTTCTTAGAGTACAGCAAGTATCTCCTTCTTCCCTGTGTTTTTGGCTTTGGTTCCCTCTCTACCCCCATCCTGGTAGGCTGAGTGTCTTTCTCAGTTACTCGTGGCCCATGGCCCCTCCCTGGCTGTGGTGTTCCCTCCAGCAGCAGGGAGGGGTCAGCAATCATCAGCGGCGTCCCACAACAGCCTGGGCCCTAATCCAGAAGCATTTGCCCAGAGCTGGCACTTTGTACGTTCCCTAGGTAAAGGCTTATCTCTCACCTTTTCTGGGTCAAATGAGCTGTGTGTACATGCTAACTGATTCCCTAATCCTGCCTGTAAGGGATGTCACCAATCCAGTCTTCAGGTGTAAAAATACCCTGAAGAACAGAGAGGTTAACTGGCTGGCAAAGGGCACACAGACCTCAATTCTGACACCAAGATCTCCTAGGCCAAAGGCGCTATCTACTGAGCCTTAGGGACAAGCCTGTGGGACAACCGTCTCTCACCAGGAATGCATGTGATCCTCTGGGGCTGCGGGAAGGTCTCAGGCACCAATGGCAGTGTGGAGGCAATAACCGCAGCTCCGTGCTGCTTCTGTGGACAAATAGCTGCTGGCACTCCTGCTCTTAGTTCTGGTTCCACCAGCCCAGGGCATCTGCAAGTCTCGGCTCCATGCTGGGCCTCCATTTCCTCTTGGATATGGGGAGGGGCTTGGAGACTCCTGAGGCCCCTGAGGCCCCTTCCCACAGGCACTGAGGCCTGTGATGTGCAGGAGCCTTGGAGAGCTCCCCAGCCTTGCTGCCTGCTGCCAGGCTCTTTACAGTAATTACCATTTAGTACCTGGGAGTCAGACCACAGGCTGTCAGCACCCGGGGTTTCAGCGTGCCAGGATGGACATCCCTTGGCTCTGTCTCTACTCATGTGGTCATCCTGCCCATCACATCACTTAGTCACAACATAGCCAGGATGGCCTGCTGCCCAGGACAGCCAGGAAGACATCGTCAGTCACCTGGCAATGACAGAAAAGACCTGGTTTCCTTGACCAGCATGAAAATTCACTGCTATGACATTCCATGTGATTTCCCAGCATGCTGTGAACTGCTGTGTTTGCAGAATAGAGCTTGATCCCTTCCAGGTCATTTATTCTATGAGCATAGATGGAGTGCTTGCTGTGTACCAGTCTCATGTGAACCAGAGACCAGGGAGGAGGCAGGCTGGGGTGCTTCTGACTCTGTAGGGGCTGAGAACTTGGGGTCTTCCGTCTTCCTATCTGCCCCTGGGGCTCTGCCTAACACCAGCAGGGGCCTCTGGAGCAGAGAAGTCTCAAGACAACATAATGGGGAACTCAGGGCTCTGCTGAGGAATTGGCAGGCTTGGGTAGGAGGACCTCTTCCTGATCCCCATGCTGTGTAAGGAAGAGTCCCAGAGCTTTGTGAGGGCATGGGTGAATCCAGACAGAAAGAACCCAGGATCACTGGGACCATCCTGGTAGACAAGGAGCCGGTGTGGGTGAGAGTGGGCTGGGTCCTTCACTCCGGCTCTGTCTTCCCCACCCTCCCCCCTTGCCACCCACCTCCTGTGCTTTCTCTGTCTTTCTGTGGCTCTGTGGCACCAGCCTCAGGGAGCTTTCCTAGGCCACCCCTTTAGTCTTCTGTCCCATAGCTGGGGGACCTTGTCACCCTAGGCCTTATTAGCAGTCCCCCCTTGCTAGTTAGTGCTACCCTCTCTGTCCCCCTCAGTTCAAATCCAGATCCTTCATTTCCCAGTCCTGTGACCTGGAGCACATTGTTCAGCCTCAGTTTCTCTTGCCCAGAGAGTAGAGATGATGGGGTCAGGACCACAGCAGTCAGTGTAGGAGCGCTCTCAGACACATATCATGGCCCTTCATCTTCCACCATATGGTTCATCTGGTTCAAGCTCTGCCCAACTCAGCAGCCCCTACCCAGATTTCTTTCTAGTCTTTGCACAGGCTATCCTCACCCAAGATCTTCTGCTGTACCCATTGCTAGTGGCTGTGAGTCTGGCATGTGCTTTAGACTAGGACCTAAAGCACATAATACCCCACAAACACACACACGCACGCACGCACGCACGCACGCACGCACGCACCACCACCACCACCACCACCACCACCACCAACAACAACAACAACAACAACAAAACAGAAAAAACTTCTTTTGCAGAAAAGCATTCCTGTCTGGTGGAGTCATTTGCACGACCAGTATTTGTTTGGCATAGATTTGTTATTTATTTCTTGTAATAAGCGACTCCAAACTTGGTAGTTTCAAACATGAGCCATTTCTGTGAGTCAGGATCTGGCACAGGGTCTCATGAGGCTGCAATCAGGGAATGGGCCAGGGCTAGGAAGTGTGGCTCTACCGGGGGCTAGAAGATGCCACATGTCAAAGCTATTTTCTGGAAGAGGGTCTCAGTTCATCCACAGGCTGCTCAAGAATACAAAAGAGAGCCAGGTGGAAGCCATGCTACTTATTATAACTTAGCCTCAGAAGTCAGGCTGCCAGTTTCCCGTGGATTGCACAGTCACCCTGCTTGGTGTAGACACTTGGAGATGAGGATCACTGGGTGGCATGTTGGAGCCTGGCTGTCCCCAGGAACTGCCATGAGGTGACTTCCCTGAACTGTTCAGTGAGTGCCGAGTGAGAAAGAAAGGCGGATGCCACAGGGCCCTCCGGGATGTGGGGAGACACAGGCCTTCTGATGCTGGTAATCTGGAAGAGCTAGCTAGGTTGATGACCTGGAGCTGCGGGGGAACAAGGAGGATCCCCAGTGTTGGAGATCATCCGGTTCCCCATACCAGCCCCTTTATCAGCCCCGCATCAGCTTGAGTCCTTATTCCACCAGCATTCAATGCCAATTGTTTCTGTCACCTGTACACGCACATTATCACCTTTTCCCCAGAGCTCATAGCTGTTTAAGAAAGGGCCATGAGTCACTCTAGGAGTGGTGAGTCCCTTATCCTAGAGGTGTGCATGCTGGGAGCATAGTGGGGGGGCCTATGAGAAGCTACAGGGGACAGCTTTTAGACCCCCTGCCATCTTGGTGACTTGTCTGCAGAAGCCAGCCCTCATTCCTCTTCACAAATAGGGCCTATGCAGGAAACCTTGGCTCACCCCCGGTTATTTGAATGGCACTCTGGCCTATGGAAGCTGTCACTTTGCCCCGCCCCCAACCTCCCACCTGTGGGCCTAAGTGCCCGGAATCCTGGCTTCCCGCCATGCTGCCCACATCCCACTTGGGAACCTTCCCAGGGTAATTAGGACCATTAGAGGCCTCCTAATGCCACCTGACCTCAGACCTGGGATAGTCCCACGCCGGCTGCCCATGCATTATTAACAGGCAAAAAGCATGAGAGAGATAGGTTCTGCCCCACTGGCCCTGCACATTACTTTGCAGCATGCCCCTGGTGGCCCACATTTTCCCCGTCCCCCCACCCCCGGGCTCCTGCTCCCCAGGAGTCAGTGCTGCAGGGCAGCTGGCTCTTCTAGCACTCGGTACCAGGAGCATGGAGAGGCTGGAAAGCCAAGCAACAGGGTAGCTGGACCGTCTGGACTGTGTAGGGTGGGAGGTATCAGGTTACCCCTCACCTCTCCAGGATAGGAGGGGAGGCTCCAGGAGAGAAGCAGCCCTCTCAAGGTCACAGTGACAAGGCCAGGGTCTGGTGCTTGGAACTTCCTACACATGGAGCCTTTGGTTCTCTGAACCAGTTTCTCTCCAGAAGTCTCAGTAAGGTCTCCCAAGGGGACAGAAGGAATACTGCCAGCCCAGGAGGGTCCTGCAGTCTTCCAAGAGGGCTTATAAAAAAAGAAAGGAATCCCAGTGGACAGAAGAGCGTGCCCCATTCTGCAGGTGCAGGTCCCCTGGTTAACACGCTTCCTCTTCCGACTCCCAGGACTATCCACTCTGTACAGAATCAGATGGGCTTGCATTTGGAGTCCCCGCCCACATAGCTACAGTGTGTAGATAGGTATGGGTGTGAGTGTAGGCACACGTGCCACAGCAGGCATGTGGAGGTCCAAGGGTGACTCTTGAGAGGTGGCTTTCTCTTTCTATCTTCTTGCCTCTGCCCCTTTGCTGTGTACCCCAGGCTACCTTGTTCTCAAGCTTCCAGATGATTCCTTGTCACTGCCTCCCATCTCCCACTAGGATTTCAGACATGTGCTGGCTTTTCACACGGGTTCTGGGGAGGAAGCACCTTTACCCACCTAGCCATCTCCACAGATGACCTGTTCTTAAGTCCAGAGAACTAGAGGAGTGGGGGACAATGACCAGGAGTCCAAGGACCACATTGTGTATTCTGTTCCCAACCCCAGCCTTGCTACTTAAAAGTCAGTGGCCCAAGTTAGGATCCTTCTCTCTTTTTCCTTCTGTAAAATGGGTGGAAGGTGGGAAGGAGGAGATTCAAATCACTTCAAGAATCTTCCAGCATTAGAGTCTTTGGGGACTCATTCAGACTCAAAGGTTGATGACAGATAACAAATCTTTCCTAACAGCAAGTTTGGGAAGGGGTGAAGCATGGGGAGCACCTAGCCCCTGATGTAGAAGGAGGGGATTAGGACAGCACTTGCAAGCCAGATTTCAGAGTTTGATCAGCTTCATCCTCATGTAGCAGGTGCTAGACCAGGAAGTGGAGTGAGCTGCTGAGTATCCAGAGCCTGGGAGAGCAGGAACATGGCCAAAGGCAACTCTGCCTCCCTCACCTGTAACAGGTGTAGGTGAGACAGGAGGGGAGGAGTGGTCAGTTTCAGTACTCCTCCAAGTTTAGGGAGCTCCCCTCACCCCATCTCATTTCATCCTCACATTTTCCTGAAGTGGGTATGGTTAGAATCTTCATTTTATAGTGGGCAGTGAACAGAGCCTGGAGGGCCGTGGGATAGAAAGCCCAGTTCTGGAAATTCCTGGATGGCAAGAGTGAGCGCTACATGGTGGGGGACAGCCTGGTAACCCCCGTCTATTGTGGGCTGTGACAGGTGACTGAGAACAAGACTAAAGTCACGTGGGGGCCATGGGCTGCAGCTTGCCCCCAAGCAGCAGCTGTCCTCTATGAAAATGAAGCCCTTAGCAGTCCACAAAGGCACTGAGAAAAACCCCCCTACTGCCCTGGGACCCAGCTGGGCCTCGTGACATCTTTGCCCCAGCCTTGCTCATGCCTAGGATCCCTGGCTGGACCAATTCATAAGAACCTGCCCCTGCCCTACAGGGTTGGCGGGGGTAAGGATGGGGATTCCCCGTATCTGTCTGCAGACAGCTGTGGCCAGGGCAGAAGTCTGGCTGCAGAAGGGGGCCTCATGTCTGGAGCTGACAGTCGCAAACCCTGTCCTGACCCTGTCTGAGCCCTATCAGTAAGGTCTTGGGTTAAGGACATGTCCCCAGACCTCATCCATCACCTGCTGATCCGCAGCCCTTCGCCCTATGCCCTGCTTCCCTGCTGTCTGACACACACACACACACACACACACACACACACACACACACACAGAGAGAGAGAGAGAGAGAGAGAGAGAGAGAGAGAGAGAGAGAGAGAGAGAGAGAGAGAGCGAGAGAGCAGAGCGCCCAGGCCTTAGTGTAAGCTGCCGTATGGACCTGTTCCTAGCTTTATCGTTCTTAGCTCCTACCAGGCCCCTCCTGGACTGGGCAGATGGTTTTGTGGTCAGCCCCCATTTGAGGCACGCTAACTGTGCTGAGTCACCTACCTGAGAGAGAGGCTACCAGAGAGGAGGTAAGCAGAGAGCCTGGGCACGGAGTCCATGCACAGGAAGTAGGCTGGCACTTCGTCAGCCCAGTGTTCGAGAGCCCACAAAGCACAGGGTGGTCATGGAGTGGAGAATGTGTTGGGGAGTGTCTGTCTAGGCAGTGAGGGGTTGGGTGCTCCTGCCCCAAGTCCCACTAGGCCCACACGAGGACGTTGGCTGAGAAAACTCGCAGCAATGCTGTACTCGTTTTGTAGGCAGAAAACGGAGACCCTTGGGGGTCTAACGAACACTCCAGGGTCACGCAGAAGGAAGTGAGTTGGAAAGACTCAGGCTCTGCGTTTCATGGTCCTTCCAGGTCTGGGACCTGGGCCTCCTTTACCAAATCCGCTCTGGCCCAGGTGACAAGGGAGCAGTTGGCCAGCCAATCCCACCGTGTCCGGTGGCGAGGAGAGGAAATACGGGTCTGTGGGGGATTCCTCCCTCAGCGCCTCACCCACCCACTTCCTCTGGACACTCTCATTTTCTCTGTCGCTTGTTTGGTTTCTGCTTTTCTCCTCCGCCCCCGCCCCCTCCCCCCCCCCCCCCCCGCCCCGTTCCTTTTCCTCAAGGTCACTTTCATTTCTCTCTGTCAGTGTGTCCCCCCCACCCCACCTGACCCCAGGGGGCTGCCATCAATGTGGGGAAGATGAGCTGGCTCTCAGAAGACCCAAGAGCCTAGCCAGCCTCGGGCCTCCGCTCCCCCAGCCCACCCAGGCCTCGGGCTTCTCCCCATCGGTGAGGTAGAGGAAGACGCCAGCCTCAGGATGTGAAGGGAAGTGACATGTGAAGTAGCAGTACTTAGGAAAAGCAGTAGATAGCAGTCCTTGGCTGTAGGCATGCCTTGACGTCAGCCTCCAGCATACCTTTCTAAGTCCCACACCTGGCCAGAGGTGGACGCTGCATCCTCCTGCTTATAGCCACTCAAGTCACATAGAGTCGGTTTTGCAGGGTGGGCTTTGTAGTTGGTACAGGTCCCCAGACAGGAACAAGTGTCTGATTCCACTCCCACCCCAACCCCGCCCAGAGGCTTCTACTTCTCCTCAAAGACATCCAATGGCAGGAGCTTGGGGCTACCCTAGCAGCCTGTCTACTATTGGACAGCTGTGCTTGCTAGAAAGTCCCTCCTTCCACTCAGCCTGCCTTCCCTTCCCCCCTCTGTATTTGGCTGCCCTCAAAGGGATGGTCTCCTGTCCCTCGCTCTAGATGTTTGACAATTGCATGGGCTCCATGCTGGCTATAATCGTCCTGTTCCAGTCAGGGAGACAGTGTAACACAGTGACTATTTATCATCTTGGAATCAGAAGCCCTACTCCCCTGGTTCAAATTATCCCATGACTTATTGCTGCCTTTGTGGTATTAGGGATTTTCTGATGTCTTGTTGTTCAAGAGCAAACACCCATGCATTATTCAGCAACTGCTCAAAAACCCACTCTCACTCCCCTTCTCAGCTACGCTGCCTGCTAGACCCTCCTTAGCAAGCTTGTGGCAAGACTCCCAAGGAGCCCGGGCTTTGAAATCCACCCTGTGTTCAGATCCCAAGTGCACCCTGACTCTGACTTGAGCTTCTAAAAACGTTGAAAGAAAACTGCTGATTTCAAGTATAAAAATGACTGATTGATGGTAATGCTTGACTAGTGTGTTCAAGATGGGTCGCTGGTTTGACTTCGTTATCCACCCCTATCTGGGGTTAGCTCGCCTGCCTGGGTCAACATTCCTGATTATAGGCAGTCATCACTGGGATATCAGAGTGGTTCCTCAGTCCTAAGAGTCATCATTATAAATAATTTCACAGCAAAAGTTAATCTTTGTAATATATTTTTTAAGGAAAAACAAAAGAATACTAGGTAAGAGATGTACTTGCTCCTGGGTCTTCAAATGGCCCTGGGATTAGTCACCACATTCTGTTTTCATCTTCAGGATTGGGACAGAGTCACTTGCTTTCAATGCTTGTCTGACTTGCCCTGGAGTTCTGGTAGTGCTTACTTGTCTTTGGGGGCAGCTAGGGGAAAAGACAGAAGGCCACTGCGCCCTCCTTTTCCTGGTGGCTCCCCTTGAATAGGCCTGTGGGTTAGTTTAGGGATCTACCAGTGCTGTGTGTCTAAGGTTTCTGCCCAGCTGCAGCTCCTCTTTAGAAGGAGCAGGTACCATCGGCCACAAGCAGCAGCTGTTCTGGGGAATTCTTAACTATCCCTTCCCTGCCTCCTTAGGCAGGGCCACATGTGCTTGTGAAGGTTGGCTGTCCCGATGGGGCCACAGGGCTCTCTTCCTCTTGGCAATGTTTCCTTGCAAACAATCATCTTTCCCTTGTCTCTAACTGGGTAAGACTATGACAGGACTGAGAAGACAAGGGGCTGTAGCCAAGGTCCCAGAGCAGAGGTCTGACTACATTCCTGCCTGTGCTGAGGCCAGAGAGGTCTGGAGACAGGGATCATAGGCTGATGTTGTCTTTGTATGTACAAGCTCATCCAGCTGGGGCTTTGCATTTTCAGACCAAAATGGTGAAGAGGACTGAGTCTGGATCTCAGTCCTCTCTTTTGCATTCTCTGTGGGCCTTTGGGAAAGTTCTTGAACACTCTGAACCTCAGGAGACAAGCGGCTGACCCACCACACTTCCCTGGGTTGGTTTGAGGTCATTAGTAGGAAAAGTTCATAGATCAGCATGTTGAAATGGAGAGTAAAGACTCAGGACACTTCCTAGTCTTGATATAGTGCACATCTGGGGACATTCACCATGTAGAGCTGCACAGCTGGACTGGAGATCACGGCCTCAGACAAGATCCTGCAGGATCTTACACCGGTGGGGGCCTAATGGGAGGCCTGTGTGTATGTCAGGGGAAACTCGGACTAAACTTGCTCTGTCTTCCTTTCCTTCCTTCCTTCCTTCCTTCCTCCCTCCCTCCCTCCCTCCCTCCCTCCCTCCCTCCCTCCCTCCCTCCCTTCCTTCCTTCCTTCCTTCCTTCCTTCCTTCCTTCCTTCCTTCCTTCCTTTTTTCTTTCTTTTCAGGGCTGTGGTTGAACCCAGAGCCTCATGCATGCTAGACCAGCACTTTATCACAGAGCTACAGTCCCAGTCCCACCCCCTTACTCTCTATCTGGCATCACACACATAGTTCATCAAAGGTCACCCAAGATCTGCCCCTCACCTATTCCTGGCTCCTGGTATGAGACATCAGCTCCAAGCAGGACATCTCCAGTCTCCACTGTAGCCTCAGAGGGGCCAGAGAGAGATACGACCAGATGTGAAAAGAGCTGTTGGGGATTGTGGTGTCACTGCTCTGGGGCCTTCTGTATTTCTGACTGTGGAGTCATATTCCATCTCTGCCCATGTCATTTAGCAGCGATGGCCAGAAAGAACAGTCCTAAGTAGTCTGTCTGTGTGTTTCCATTTCTTCCCTCTCCTGGGGGCTACTAGCTGGCTTCCAAGGGGGCACAGTGGGGCAGTAGCCAGCAGTAGTCAGAGCATGCGGAAGGCTGGTCTTAAAGCTTTCTAACGAAGGGTGGGCCTGTTTCCTTTGGAGAGGCTTTTGAAGGTGACAGAAGATGACAGGGGAAGGGGATGTTACAGCCCACTCCCAGGACATCCTCATGCCAACCCTGAAAACCTGCCAACACTCTTAGGCCACTCCTGAGGCTACTGTGCTCCCAGGAAAGACTGAAGGCTGTGCCAGCTAGCGACACATGGAAGACGTTGGGAAACCTGCTTACTATAAACCTCTAATCCCATGAGTCTCAGGCCTGCGGGAGGGCCAAGATGCATGATCAGCTAATGTCACTCACATGATCTGAGTACTTTCCAGCCCTAACCAAAGTACAGGACAGGAGAGCCAACCCCTTACCCAGCCCTAGCCCCAGTCCCTGGAACTTCACAGCGACTCCCTTGGCTCAAAGAAATTGAGAGCTGCCTCTTCCCAATTGGCAGCGGAGAACAAAATCATTATTTTATAATGATCTCAATGACTCTTATCATGCCTTTGGTGCCTGCTCCTGCTTCACAGTTAATGAGTGCTGACAGGCACCAAAGGGAATTGTGCAGCAGGGCACACATGTTAGCAAGGTGATCAGAACAGGCCTGTGCTGCTGAGACTGGTGGCACACGCTTAGAGGGTGCATGTAAGGGTGCATGCATGTGAGTATCTGTTCGAGTTTGTGTGTGAGTGTGTGCGCGCGCGTGTGTGTGTGTGTGTGTGTGTGTGTGTGTGTGTGTGTGTGTGTGTATTTTTCTATGGTGTGGGTGCATTTTCTGTTAGCGAAATTGCTCCCAGGTCCTGATGCTGATAGTTAACATTCTGTGGAGTTCCCCCAAGGATTTCATGGCTTTCAGTCCTGCAGTGGAGTGAAGTTGGAGATGAGGCAGGAGACAAGACTTCCTGGAAGGAAGGAATGAGATGCCCCTCAAATCAGGTTTTATCTATGACCCCACACATCATGCTCTCTTCTGTAATTCAATGAAGTATTATGGGCTCAAGGTCAAACGTCATGTGGGCTCGCTCCTGTCACTCCCAGCCAGCACCTCGTCTTACCTGGATTTGGATTTCTATGGATACTTCTAATAACAGCCAAGGTGGCTCTTCTGGCCCGTCCCTTTCTAGATCTTTCTAGAACACAAATCTGATCCCAGCATCCCATGCTTAGCCTCTCACAGCCTTCAGGGATAAATGCCAAATTTGTTTAGTGGCTGGCAAGGGCCCTTGGAAATGTCTGTCATTGTGTCTTTTCCAACGTTTACAGCAGCCCACCCCACCCTTACACCTCTGGATCTTTCAAATGTGGTTCCCTCTGTGTCCTGTGTTTAACATCCTTTCTCATGACCCACCCCTCTTCTCCCATTTTCACTCAATGTTAGGTCTGCCTCCCCCAGGAAGTCTTCCCTGACTGCTCTGCCCATTCTCAAGCCTGTCCTACCAATGTGCTGCCAAATGTCCTTGTTAAGGCCTGACACCCTACAATCATCTTTGCTGATCTGCTCCCCAACTGGACTGTGAATACCTGAAGAATACAGACTACCCTACTATATCCTAACTGTTACATGAGATGGATACTCAAAACAAAACAAAACAAAACAAAACAAAACAAAACAAAACAAAACAAAACAAAAACCCTTGAAATTGGAAAGTGGAGGGAGGGGAGGCGGGTAGAAGAACTAGAATTCCTTTGCTAATGTCATGATCTGGTCAGGGCCAGCACTAACATCTGTAGGAAGTTCATGTCAGTTCAGCAAATCTTTCACAGGCAGCAGCTGCATCCCTGGCCCATTCTAAGAGCCAGAGAAGTCAAGGGGTAAAAGGTGTAGAGGGAAGCGAGACAAAGCCACAGCTAGGTCAGGCTGCATGGGGTCCCCAGTGCACGGGAGATGCACTCCGGAGCTGCTGGGACTCAAGGAAGGAAGGATGTGGACCAGTGGGCCAGGGAAGGGAACAGGAATTTCCAGGGGAGAGGTGTCCTTCTGGGCTCAAGGCCCCTCAGTTCCTCCTGTGGCACCTCACTGGAAACTCATTAGAAATGAAGGCCTGACGTTGCCTAGAGTCTGGTGCAGGAAAATGTCTATGCTATGCCCTCAGATGAAGGTCACCTCTCCTTGTTCCCTATAGGATGAATACCCTCTGTTAGGGACTAGAGATCTGTGTCCCTGAAGGGCAGCAGAGAGAAGCATTGGGGAGGTGGACTGAGGCCACCAGGCTAGGTTCTGACTCCAGCTGTTTCCATGAGCAATGGCGCTACTGTGGATAAATCTCTCAACCACTCCGCCTGTTTCCTCGCTTGCTTGGAGTCATGAATGGGGCATCTCCACTGTACTGCAAGTGTGAGATGAGTTGCCGGTAGGCCTGGCACAGTTCTGGCCTGGCACAGGATCCAGATTATGTAAACGTTAGTTGCTAGCACTGGTGCTTAACCAGCACACCTGCCTACACCTCTCATTCTGGTTTATGAGCGTTTAAAACTGTAGTAAGAGGCTTTAGCGTGAGCCCTTCCCTGTGATCAAGAGTCACATGTGCAGTGGTTGAGTTAGCGATGGGCATGCTGCTGTGCAGCAGGCCTCTAGAATTTCTTGATTTGCTTCACCAAAATATAGACTACCTGCTCCAGGCACCTCCATCCTGCCATCCCGCCTTCTGCTTGTACGAGTCTAGACACCTCATACAAATGGAATCATGCAAGAATATGCCCTGCTGTGGTTGGTTTATTTCCCTTAGCGTGGTGTCTTTCCTCGGCTCTCCTCACCTTGTCACGTACTACAGGACGTCCCTTCTTTGTTAAGGCCGTGGCTTGTTTTGTTATGGGTGTAAATACACACCTTCAGATAGCACATTTTCCTTATTGGTTCATTCTCAGTGGAGCTTTGTGTCCTGCCCTGTGACTACTGGGATCCATGCTGCCAAGCATGCAGCCGCACAGCATTGCTTTGAGAGCCCATTTTCAATAGATACCCAGCAGAAAGAGTGCTGCCTGATCACGCAGAAGTTCCATCTTTAGGTTTCTGTTTTCTGAAGCCCCTGTATCCTTCCACAACCCACCAGTAGTGGGCAGGGTTCTGATCTCTCTACGTAGGACCTTGACACTAGAGGCTGGCTTGGGTCCCGTCAGCAGCTTGCTGACTCCTATTGTATGCACCAGGCTCTAGGAAGGTAGTGTGCTGATGCTGACGGTCACCGCTGTGGCCAGATGACTCTGCTGTTCCTTGAATGTTCAAATGGAGTCAGCCAGGGAACAGACCACAGTGTCAACCATCTCAGTGGTAAAAGTGATGACTGCTTTCCCTTCTGCTCTGCTGCTCTTAAATGTGTCTGTGGTGTCACCGGGGGCTTGCTCAGAGGTGGCAGGTCAAGCTGTCAGACTCAAAGAAATCCCTGGGTGTCCTAGACACAATAATAGTGCCAACCCTGCTGGTGGGTGCACAGGCAAGCCTGCCCTGAGGTTGTGAGAGTGGGAGAGCTGGCCCTGCACCCCTGGTCTGCCATGTGGTGATGAGGAAGAGATGCCCGCCTCCCTCTCCCCTTGCCACCTACAGCAGATGAGAGAGCTGCTTCTGCCCCTCACTAGAGGCAGAACCAGGGAGAGAGGACCCTGCACCTCACCTGGGCAACACAATAGAGCTGACCCTAGTGATGGAGGCATGGGTGAGCTGGCCCTGAGGACATGAGTGTGAAAGACCAGGCCCCATTCCTCATCTACCATATGGTGGTGTAGACAAGGAAGAAAAGCCCCCTCCCCAGGCCCCTCAAGGCCTGTGGTAGGTGGAAAAGCCATCTATGAGGTCACTAGATTGAGAGAACTGGCCCTGCCTCTCACCAGCTGCAGCACTAGGCAGAAGGCCCCTATACCTAACCTAGGCAACATAGTAGAGCTAGCCCTGCCTCTGACCAGCTGAAGCACTAGAAAGAGGCAACATAGTAGAGCTGGCCCTGGTGGTGTAGGTGTAGCTGAGCTGACCCAGAGGATATGAGAGCAGGAGAATCAGCCCTGCCTCTTGCTGCTTACTACATAGGGTGAGCTAGTTGGGGCACTACTGGAGAGCTCACCTTGGTGCTGAGGATAAAGGAGCACTGGTGGGTTGACCAACTCAGCAACCACCCAGACCCAGAACCAGAGCTATGAGTTGGTCCATCCTATCATCCGTTCCATCTATGAACTGCTGGAGCATATGAAGGGGCTGGTCCTGCAATCCCAAAGTTACAGGATCACCATGACACAGGACAACACCAGGATATCCAAGAGGAGCCCCAGTGAGGGCCTAGTATTAATAGTGTAGCAAAAACCAGAGACCTCAAACCAGACCAATGACTCATTGCAATGAACACTTGCATGTAACAATATATGGACTAAAAGATTGTGTGACTCACTATGTCACACCACAGCTTCTACAACAAATCTTTCTTTACTTTTAAATTTTACCTATGAGGGGATTGCAAGGGTAGAGGATGGATGGGAAGGGATGGGGAGATGAATGGGATCGAGATGCATGATGTGAAATCCACAAAGAATCATTAAAAAGTTAAATTTGAAGAAAAAAATGAAATCCCTGGGGATCTGTCATGGATGGAGGCCTGATGTTTAAAGGTGGACATGGTGAACAGGGAGAGTGTAGGGAGGGCCACTTGACTGGCCCCAGAGCCAGACTGTGCTGTGGAGAAGGCTGGCCTCTGGAGTACAGTGTGGAAGTCCTAGAGTGACTGGGAACAAATCACTTGCCTCAGCTGCAGTTCATGGCTTGTGCAAGTTAGGGCAAGAGAGACCAGCTTGCTACTATAGGCTGGGAACAATGAAGTTCCAGGTTCAAATCCTGAGGCCACTGTGGCCCTACAGCCTCCCCCATGTTGGTCAATGTGAATTGTGCATTGCTCCAGAACTCCTGTCAGTCTAAGGAGACACCAAAGAGATCTCTGTGTATCTGTTCCCCAAGGCTGGTCACCTGTCATTACTCTCTGTGACTATGGTTTGAGTCCCCAGAGACAGACATTTCAAGAACCCAGAGGCTTTCTGGTGAGGCTGGGTTCTTGGTAAGGACAGGGATACCCTGAGCAATGTAGGGCAGCTAGGCTTCGGGAGGTAAAAGTGATGGGGAGGAGTCTCAGTGTTTTAGACAGCTGGGTTGTTCCTGTGGGTGAAGGAATGACTATTGGAAGTCAGATGAAATTCTGATGCAGGCTGGTCCTAACCCTAAAACTGGAGCTCCCTGGTTCCTACCTCTGAGCCTTGCTCCCCCCTCCCCCCAACTCAGTGTCTTTCCCTTTTCTGCTTCAATGCTGTTCACTCACTAGGTCTGCTTGGTTAACTCTTTCTTCTATCTGCCCTTCAAAGCTTCTCTGTCTAGTCCAGAGGTCCTGGGGTGCCTGGACACCCTCTGTATCTCTCATCTATGGCAGCAGCAGCATACTGTGAGCCTCAATTCCAGACGCCTGGCCATGGTCATTTGTTCTATCAGAAGTATGCTTCTCTGGCTGGAGAAGTTGCTTAATTGGTAGAGTGTTTGCCTAGCATACATGAAGCCCTACATTAGATCCCCAGTGCCACATGAACTGGGTAGATAGAATAGTGTATGCCTGAATCCCAGGACTCAGGGGACAGAAGCAGGATGATCAGAAATTCAAAATCATCCTTGGCTACATAGTGAGCTTAAGGTCATCCTGGACTACATGAAGCCCTATCTTAAAACCAAAAGACTATGTTTCTTATGACCCCTACTTGAAGGGCTCCTGCTCTAAAGCCTCCTGTGAGGCCCTGGTCTATCTAAGGTAGTTTCCACCCAGCCAAGAGGGGGCGCTCTTTAAAGCTTGCCTCCTGGTCCCCAGCTAAAGCTCACTGGAGCCATCCCTTTTGGCCTTGGCTCCTAGTGTCTGTCATGTCTGATCACATCCACCATGCTGTTTTCTCTAAGAGGGAAATGAGCCTTGTTCCCTTCTGTTGGCATGTCTAGACGGCTGCTCATGGGATAAGCCTGCTATCTGGGCCAGGCCAGCTGCTCAGATCCCAGCAAGTCGCATCTCTGTCATCTAGAAAGAGTGTTACAAGTGTCCTTCAAGATCTACTTACAATTGCAACAACAGCAAGCATCTGGGGCGCATACCACAATAAGTGCTTGGCATGTTATCTTAATTCCCGCATCAGCCATTGATTTGGGTGCATTAGCAGTCCAGTTTTCAGATGATAAAAATGAGGCTCAGGAAGATCCCATGACCTAATGAACCTGGGGTACAAGACCAGTCTGTCTGCCCCGCCCCAAGCCAGCAGTCTCTTCTGGCCTGAAAGCCTGTAGTCCTGGCCCCACCACTGGCTCTCACAGGGCGGGGAGCATTCAGTGCATGAGGTCCCAGCTATTCATGGACCAGGGGCTGCTGAAGGTCCTGCCCTCTGTATTGTGTTGAATACTCTGATGCCAGCTGTTATAACTTTGATTCTGAAATCCCTAGATTTTGCCCACAGATTCAAGAACCTAGCATCTGTGTTCTTGGTCTTCCTTAGATTGCAGGCTGCCTGAGGGCTGGGGAGATAGCTCCATTAGTGAAGTACTTCCTTACAAGCATGGAGACCCATGTTTGATGCCCCAGCATTTATTTTAAATGGTGGATGTAGTGGCAGACACTTAAAATCCTAACACTGGGGAGGCAGAGGCAGATGGATGCCTAGGGCTCGCTGGCCAACAAGTCTAGCCTACTTGGCCAGTTCCAGGCCAGCGAGGAACTCTGTCTCAAAAGCAGAAACAAAAATAAGGTGGACAGCAGCTGAAGAACAGCACCAGTGGTTGTCCTCTGGACCCTTCATGCACAGGTACACAACACTCCTGCATATGTGCATGCACACACAATGCAGGCTCCCTGAGAATATCTGGGTCTCTCTGTGGGCTCTGCTCTGGGACAGGGCTCCATGCAGCTGGAGCCCGCTCTGGGGTAGGTACTCTGTCAGTGTGTGTTAACAAAATAGCTGACTTACCTGCCACCCTGCTTTTCCCTACAGTCAGTGCCTGACCTCTGGCTAGAGATCATGCCCTGAACTGTGTCGAGTGGCCCATGTTATAACAGACAGGCCCTGGACCAATGACAAAAAATGTTCCCTCGTCCCCACTTGCTCATGAATTGGCTCTTTCCCACCCATCTGGATCTCTCTTCTCCCCTAGAAGTACTAGACGAGGAGTCTGAGAAACACACCACATTCTTCCCTGCCCCAGGACCTTTGCACTGGCCAGCACTTCCATCTAGCATGTTCTTGTCTTGCCCCTTGCTGCCTCCAGGTCCCTGTTCCAATGCCATGCCATGGAAGCTCACCCCTTAGTCAAGCCTCCCCTGCTACTTCCTTTGCTCATTCTCTCTGCCATGCCTCAGTTTCTATTCTCTTCCCCAGTGCTCCTGCTACTTGGTAATGTCTCTGTTTAACTATCTCTTCCCTGTTCGAATGTAAGTTTGGGGAAAACAAGGTTTGGGTTATCTGATGCTATTCCTACAACAGTGCTTGGCTCACAGCATGCACCTGTAAGGACTGGTTAAAAGGAGGAAAGGGGGACAAAATCCAGGCTTCCTAGGGACACACCTGCCCAAATTAGGGTCTCAAGAGACAGAGGCACTGGGGACAGCTCTCTGCATTTCAGCCTGAGCTCCCAGGAAGCCCAGCTCTGGCACCTCCACCAAGGGAAACCCAGCCTGGAATTGTCTCCTGAGACAGCCAGCTAGAAGGCAGCTGGTGGCCTATCACAGGAGAACAGTTGGGTAGAGGCTGGCCTCACGCTGCTGAGCACGTGTGCTCATTCTCCACAGCAGGCTGCTTGATGCCGGAGGTCTGTGACTGGTCCCTAGACAGCCCGTAGAGAGGAAGCCCATCTGTGATGAGAAGCGGAGAGCAGCCTTGCCTGGCTGGCTCTGCCTCGCTTCCATTTCTGCTTGCTCACCTCTCACTGCCCTGCCCAGTGTTATCTGTTTGGCATAGCTCTTTACTGTCCACAGAACACAGCCACTAAGCCAGGCATTTATGGCTCCAACACAGCCCTGCACAGACTTACCAGTGCACCATTACCTGTCCCCTCGCCAGGGCTCTGCTATCTGTCCAGAAGGCCATCCCATCTCCCCTCTTCCAGGAAGGCCTTTGTCACCACATCTTCCATGATCTCTCTCTCCTGGAATCTCCTAGAGATTTGGAATCATCACGATGCTACACACACACACACACACACACACATACACACGAGGGGAATTTCATACAATATAGTTTGATCATGTTCTTTCCCCTCCATAGCTCCTCCCAGCACCCCCACCCCATTTTATTTTCTTTCTCACATAAACAAAACAAAAAAGTGCATGCACACACAAATGATGGAGTCTGATTTTTGTCGGTCAGCTACTCCTGAACATGATGCCTGTCCTGAAATGTAGTTGACATACCCACTGCCATTAACATGAAGCTACTCTTGTGTACAGTAGATACCCTGGCCTGTGGGAAGCCCCAAAGAAAGATGAAATGGACTGGCCCTCTATCTATCCTGAGATGACCAAAGAGGGTCATGAACATAGATACGGCTTGTAAATTGCAAAGCCCCATCTTGTGTAAGCTTAAGCCTCTCCCTCTGGCCTGGACTCCAGGATCACCTCATGATTAGCTTCCCATGCACCTGACTGTCCTTTCTCCTGTGGTCTCCTAGCCATGCACCTTCTGCTTTCCTGCCCCTTGGCCTTCATTCAGACCATGCCTCCTGGAGATGGACCTTCCCTCCTCATCCCCGTCCTCAGACCTGTACTGAGAGCTCCATTTCCTCTGGAATTGGAAGAGCCCTCCACAAGCAATGGGCCACTAGTGTCCCTCCCCACACCCATTTCTGTGTGCCACCATCTCTCTAGTACTTGCCATTCTGGGTTTCTTTGAGCAGATGCTCCTGTGAATTTGGACTTGAGCTTGGTGTAAAGTACACAACGAAGATGCTTTACCTCAGGACCCACAGTGAAGCTAAGTACTGAGGATGTCTTCATGCCCATTTGGCACCTTAGAAACCCCAGCTGACTGAGCCCAGCCATGGTCCTAGGAGCCTGTCACTTTCAGAGATGGTGAACACCTTGCTCACACAACAGTATGTGACAGAGTCTGTGTGGGGATCCTGGATTGGCTGACTCTGAAGTTATCCTCCCCCATTGCATGACTTTGACAGAGGCAAAAATAGCAGATGGATGCTTCTAAAATGTGCCGCCAATAAACTGCCATGGGCATCTTGTCTGTCTTTTTGCTGTTCCTTTCTCCTGTGTGTGAGCTGCATCTCGGCTCTGTCAAGGAGCTGGCAGGTGCACAAGGGTCTGTGGGTCTCCGTCCACCTCTCCGAGCCTTCTGTGGGTCTCCTCCGGGACCCTTGGCCCCAGCTAGACTTCTCTCCAGCAGTATGAGGGGAACTGCCACCATGCTGAGCCACCTCCCATCCTGATTGATAAATGTGTCTCATGTTCTTCTCTCCTGGCCATCTGCCCTCCCTGGTGGTCCCCTGGGAGTCCACCAGGCTCCTGAAAGCTCTGAGATCTGAGAGAAGATGCTATTTGGGGGCCATCTGTTTGAGAGGTACCTCCGGCTGGGGTTCTGCAACTAAGGGAAATGATCCAGGCAGTGGGGGTTGGGGAGGGACTGCCAGGAAAGGACAGCAATCGGGCCTGAGAGCTACCTTTATTTGGGCACAAGGCCAGGCTGTGCCAGTTCTCTCCAGAATTAGGCAGATCCTTGAGATGCCAGGCCTGGCTGATGTTTGGACACATTGCCAGGGCAGATGGTGCCAGAGGGCACAGGGAAGATGGGCTGAACCTTACCACTTTCCTCATCCAACACCCCCCTCTCGCACACACACACACACACACACACACACACACACACACACACACACACACACCACATACACACTTAAAATTGGGTTGCCAGTGACAACCTGGCATATCATCTTCTTTTTATATTATTCTTAGCCCCTCTGTTGCCATAGCAACTGAACAATGCTTTTTAAATATAGCAGTTAATTTTTTCAGCTTCAGCAACAAAGTTCTGGTACTGTCCAGAAGGCCAATGGCTGGTTTCTCTCCATGGTGGCAGAACTCCCAGGCTCTTCTCCCTACAGGCTTGTCCCCTAGTGTGAGCTGGGCCTAGAAGGCCTTGAGGCTGGCAGGGGCCCTCTGAGTTCCCTGTTTCCTGACCTGGCCACCTTCCAGCGCTAAGGGGTGGTAAGAAACACTAGGTTCTGGAGTCAGCAACCCTTTGCCCCTTCTCCTTTGAGCCTGAGTGTCATTAGTCAAGGACAAGAGCAGCTGCTGAGTGACTGAAGCGGGGAGGCACCATGCCACTGGAAACGCCCACATCTCTGTCTCTGCCTCCTTCCTGTTTCCCTTCCTCTCCACACCTTCCCTGCCTTTCTCCCTCACCTCCCTCTCACTCCTGCTTCTTTCTCCTCCCCTCCTCCCTAATGCCTTGAATTATTGATAGTAAATTCCCAGCCAGTAACATCAGAGGGTTAAAATCCATAACCAGCCTCCCTCCAGTCTCCCCTCAGAACACCCTCCCTCCCTGAGCTGGTGAGCTCATGCGAGTCATCAATCATACACCATGGCTTAAGAACCCATGCCCCACAGTCCAGCCCCTGAGCATCCAGGGCAGGAGGGAGCTAGGGAAGCAGCACTCTTGGAAGGGCCTGCTGGCTCTGAAGCCCTGAGGAGGGTAGTTGGAAGGGCCACATTCAGAACACTCCCTACCCAATAACCAGAGATACCATTTCTAGTGCTTTGGGCTCCCCAACATCCCACTGAGTGCCCTCCCTCCAGGGGAGTTCATCATCCACTCATTTCTCTGCATCCCAGAGCTCAGTGTGGCAGGGCTTTAAACAATACACAGCAAAATCTTGGATACTCAGAAGCCATCAAAACACACCATAGGCTGCCAAGAAGGTAGTAAGTTCCCCGTCACTGGAAAGGGGAACATGAGACAGAGCATCCAGGGAGCCAGATGTTGGGGGAAGAAATGTAGGTTACAAGTTGAATGAGCTCATGTTTCAATCCATCCCTCTATAATGGCAACATCTATAATGACAACAGTAGTGTGGAAGTCACCATGTAATTTTGCAAAGCCTGGGGCACAATTATGATCCTCATTCACAAATGCCAGTAAACTTGCCCAGGATTATTTAGATAAGAAGATGATCTAAACCCAAGATTCAGCCTTGTTTGATAGACCAGTGTGGTTCCCTGCTGAGTTCAGGCAGGTGACTAGGGCTGCCCACTGGGAGCCCGTGATCATGTGCAGGACCAACAGTAAACACAGACAAAAGAAGAGAAGAGAGGAGGGGGAGGGGAGGGGAGGGGAGAGGAGGGGAGGGGAGGGGAGGGGAGAGGAGGGGAGGGGAGGGGAGGGGAGGGGAGAGAAGGGAAGGGAAAGGAAAAAGAAAAGAAAAAGCCAAGCCTGGTGCTTCGTGCCTGAAAACCCAGGTACTCGGGAAGTTGAGACAGGAAGTTAGCAAGTTCAAGGCCTTCCTGGGCAACTTGGTGAGATAGTCTTAAAAGTAAAAGAAGATATGAAAATGACTGGGGATGGAGCCCTGGGTTCAACCTTCAGTGCTGGAAGAGAGAGAAAGAAAGGGAAGGGGACAGGAGAAGAGAGGAGGAGGGAGGGAGAAAGAGAGAAGGAGGGAAGGAGAGGAGAAAGAAGGAGAAAGAGATGCTGTTGGGGCTATAGAACACTGAGACAGGAGGATGCTCTGAGCTGGGATGGGGCATAGAGCACTAACAGGGGAATGATGCAGGATGGGACATAGAGCACCAACAGGGGAAGGATGCAGGATGGGGCATAGAGCACCAACAGGGGAAGGATGCAGGATGGGGCATAGAGCACTAACAGGGGAAGGATGCAGGATGGGACATAGAGCACCAACAGGGGAAGGATGCAGGAGGACCCAGGGTCTGTCTGTCAAGAGCTCCGCAGACCAGAGGCTCCAGCACACACTGCTTGCCTCTCTTTATGGCATCCTCCCAGTGGCGCTTCAAGAACAGCAGTGTCCACTTGTGACAGATGCTCTGCTGGACTTGTCAAGGTCACACAGCTCTGCAGTGGTGGAAGAACCTCAGCTGTCTGATGCCAAGACTTCCATAAGGCAGGAGGTGGTGAAGAGAGGACCCATCTCACCCCATTGTGTGTGGGGTGGTAGAGGATCTGCCTCTCAGTCTCCACCATCTGTCCTGCCATGAGTCCAACCTGGAGGTGACAGCTCAGGGGTCTCCTTGGTGCTTTCCTCCCTGAGGAGTACGAAGGAAAGGGAAAGAGCTGCTGGGGTTGTGGGGGTGATGCCTGCTGTGTGGAGAACTGGGCAGATCTTGGCTCTGTTAGGTTCTCAGTGGCCCAGGGGGTAGGTCAGCTCAGAGTTTGGCTCTCCATTCTCACTCAGCACAGAGCATTCATTTGTCCTGCCTATCTCCCTAAAGATGCTAAAGTTTTTCTGTCACCATTTGCATGGACCCTGGTCATCTGCCTAAAGCATCAGCCAACCGTAGGCCCCCAAGTCCCCACACCCCCTTCTCTTGCTTTACTCTAGAGCAGATACAACCCCAGCTTTCTATCCTGCCCCTCTCCATCTGCCCATTACTGCGTTGCTCAGCCATGAGTCTAAACACCATGAGGGCTGGGGCCAGACTCTCTGTGTCTCTAGCTCCTGGGCAGTGTCTGGAACAGGCAAGCACAGAACTTTACTGAATGATGCCCCTGTGAGAACGAATGTGCCTCCTCCACATTATCACAGTCCTTTTCCATACTTCCTCTCACACTTGTCCCCAGGCAGGGTCATTGCATGTGCTGGTTCAGCCTCCTCCCTGCCTCCTAAGCTCCCCCCAGCACAGCACAGAGCCCTGCCTAGGGCTATTTGTTCAAGTCGTGATCAAAGCTCTTGTCTCCCTGTACCTCAGTTTCCCCATTTGTACACTCAGAGTTTGGTCACCCCAGGGCTTTGTGAAGCACCCTCCATTGTGACATTTTGGGACGGGTCGCCTGCTGAATGGCATTCTGCACCTGCACTTGGGGTGTCGACTCTACTGTTAGCTGCTTGGTGTTCATCCCAACTTCCAGCGTTGGTCACTGTGCAGAGCCTATCTGCTCCCTGATGAGCAATTAAAGCCCCAGAATAACCCATTGTTCAGAATCAGGTGCCTGGACCCTGTGTTTATCTCCAGTGTGCCGTGTGCGTGCGGGTCCCTGCCAACCATGTGGTGAGCATCTCTGGAATGGCTCTAATAGTGACCTCAGAAGTAGCCAGCTCCAAGTGGCAGCAGGAACTGATGAAGAACAGGCAAGAGAGGGAAATATCCTTTGCTGAGAGCCAGGCATTTGGAAGATGCACTTCTCCAGGAAGCCATGCCAGAAGGGGATCATTAGCTCCATTATACAGCCGAGGAGTCTGAGGCTCAAAGAGGTCATGTGCCCGTGGGACTGCATCAGGCTCATGAAGCTTCTGAGGGGCAGAGCTGGGACCTGCACATGGGACTGTCTGGCCAAAGCCCAAGCTTTTCTCTGATGCACTCGGCATCTGTAAGCAGTGGTGATGGACAGCCATCACTAACCTGGAAAGCAACGGTCCTGAGGCCTCCAGGCTTGCCTTGAGTCTTGTGTGCCCTCCCCACACCCATTGTGCCCTTTCTCTCAGCTCTTGTACATCTCACTTCCTTTCTGAAGAAAATTAATTCCTATCGGGACCAGAGGCTGGAGTGCTGTGCAGTGAGAGCAGCCATGCCCGCCATTGTGGAGGGGACTAGAAGGCTGACCTGGGACTGCAGAACTGAGAACACAGGTGTAAGGACTGAGGGCACATCGGGCACATATCACCACTTACCAGCTACGTGATTTTTGGACAAATGGGTCATTTCTTGGGCTCCAGCTCCCTTATCTGTAAAGGACACAGCAGCTAATTGACACAACCTTCTTTGGGGGGTTCATGAAGTCACCGGGTAAGATCTTTAGAGTCATTGGCAGAAGCAGGTATTCCAGAAGGAAGTACAGAATGCCATCCTGCCACAGTCACAGCTGCTCAGTTCAAGGATCAAGGAGAGAAGGATGGGTGGCTGCAGCTGGGCCCTGTAGCAGGACTGAGGAATAGGCTAGGAACAAGACAGGAGCAGTTTCCACACTCGGGGCCCACATTAATAAGTCCCTTTAGGTGCCCCATCATCATGAGAGGGAGGGTCAGCCTGTGAGCAGCAGGTAGCAAGGGCAGCGGCTGGTACAGGGACATGCTGTCAGGGACAGAGAAGTGCAGGGGTGGAAAGTCAGACCCTTCCTCAGATAGAGCCGTCTACGTGGCTCCGAGGCTATTCACCCCGCCGCTGCAGGGGCTTACATCCCCAGCTTTGAGCCGGGGTCATGTCTGTTATGCTTTGGGCTACAGATAACAAAAAAGCTGGCTACAGGGGATTAAAAAAATAGGGATTAGTTAGTTCCAGAAGCCTGGGGCAGGGAAGTTCTGAGTAGGTCACATCCCAATGACATCAGTGACCCAGGCACTTCCCAGCTTCCCCGCTGCCCAACTCCTCTCTCAGCAGCCGCAGCATTTCGCCACAGCCGCAGACTGGCAACAACCACAGGGACCGGATCATGTGCAGGCAGGATGCAGGGAAGAAACGTACCTTCCTGATACCTCCTTTTACATTTTTTTCTTTTTCCAGATTATTTCTTACTAGCAAAGAGACTCTTTTTCAAAATCTCCAAAAAAGTCTTCCCTTCACTCTCAATATGAGCAATAGATCCCATTGGTCAGAAATGAGTCCAGGAAACAGTTTCCAAAAGGTGATATGAAGCCACTGTTGAAATAGACTTGGGCCTGGATAGGGGTTCAACTCACAGGAGCAGGCCTCCAAACACGGAGGAGAAGCAGCATATAATGTTAAGTGTGAATGTCTCATGCTCACACTTGGTGCCAGAACTCCTGGTCACACACAGTCCTCAGCGTTAGGGGAAACCATTGGCCTTATTCCCCTTGAGGCCACCAGAAGTTGATGTCATAGATTGTATGCCATAGCGGTGTAGTGAACAGATGACGTGAATACCACAGAACAGTCAGGAAGCCAGGATGGAGAAACAGTGCAGAAAGTATCCAGCACCCTGCAGGGACCCTGAAACATCAAGTCATCAATAGCAATCTTAACACAAATGTGGAAGAGGGAGCCCCAGACTTGGAGGGTGGCAACTTGACTCTGACATGCCTGCTTAGTCCTGAACCCTCCCCTCAGCTGAAGGAAGTGGGGAGATGTGATGTACTATTCTCTGAGATTGGGAGCTCTGAGTCTCCAAGTGGGGGATGGAGAGGTACAACAGGCAGTCAAAATAGCAGCAAATGTTCTCCATGGCAGCAATGGCCCTCCAGCCCAAAGGTGGTGTGATTCGTGGTCCCTAAGCTCTCAGTTGCATGGTGGCAGCAGGAGTCACATAAACAGATTCTGTCACAAAGTCCCCCTCCATCCCCCTCATAGAGCAGAAGATTCTATCAAATCTTTCTGTGCCATGCTGCTGGGGGACAGCCCCTCCCAATTGTCCTGGACACTCTGTTATCAAGTCCTCTCTTTCCCAGTCACAGCAGCCCAGCACTCCTGAACCTTCCTTCAAGACTACATGGGTGGAGCATCTACACCCTCCACACTGAGAAGGGAGGGAGAGGACCCAGGCTTGGCTGTGGCTCTGTTTGCCAGGGTGGGCCGGGCAGGAGTGGGTGCAGTTCTTTTGACAATTCTCCCACTGGGCTGCCATTTTTTTTCTCTTTAACTAAGGAAGCTGAGGCATAGGAGTCAGAAACTTTCCCAGGACCCAGCTGATTGGTAGTAGAGTATCATTCACGTCCATCCCAGGATGCCTCCCAGTCACTGTACTGTCCCCACCTCCCAGTCCTAAAAGGCTTCATTGTTTCAGCTTCATCAGGTATGAGCCTGATCTTAGTCCATGTCCAATAACATGTGAACGTATGGATGTGGCTGTGTTCCAATAAAGTTTTATTTACAAAAACAGGCGTGCCCATTGGATGCAGCCAGCAGACTGTCCTCTGCCAGCCCACGAGGGAGCTGGACTGTGTATTCAATGTTGTGTCTGCCTTCCCCATGTTTTACAATATCACTGCTCCATGGTGTATGCCCCAAAGTTTTTCTCTTCAGTATATTCCTAGGATGGCAATTTTGGGGTGAGATGGAGACAAGCGTCTACCCAGGATCCTAGTGTGTGAATCTGAATAGTTTCTCTTGTGTCTTTGAACTTCCTGGATTGTCATCTGGAATGGGAAGAAGGAGACCAAGCGTACAGGACGGTCATGAGGCTTCAGAGTGGTCCCTTATTCTGGGGCTTTGCATAGTGCTTGTCATGTGTCTTCGTTAAGTTGAATGTCTTTAAATCCCAAGGCCTTGGGAACAAAGAAGAATAGATAATAGAGTATCTTTAAAGAGAGGCTACTATAGATCAGTGTCTACCATATAGGAATGAATGAATGAATGAATGAATGAATGAGCAAGGGAATGGAGCTTTGAGGCCAACAGCTCCAGCTCTTCTTGTGTTAGTTTTGTGATCTTGAACACGTGCCTCCCTTTCTGTGGTCCAACCTCTTTGTAATATGGGTGAAATGAGCAGTATATCAGCACGCTTTCACTGAAGAGGAAACTGAGGCACAGGCATTGAGGTTGCCTAGGGTCTCGCTGATGGTATATGCTCAGATCAGGGTGCCCACCTGCAGGGTCCTCACGATGCTGGAGCCACATGGATGGAAGCTTCTGGTTCAGTGAATGTTCGCTCCTTCCCGTGAGCAGGCCAGCCAACCTCTGTGCCTTGGAGGAGGAAACTGAAGACAGAGAAGATATGCAGCCACATCAGAGATTGGCAGGCCGGGAGGTGGCTGCTCACCAACTGTTGTTTGCCAACTCGAACACTTAATAGAAACTACCTGTGTGGGTTCCCTGGGGAGCAACTGTCCAGAGGGCCACTCCCCAAGCTGTCACCCCACCTCCACAGAGCCCCATCTACACTGAGTGCCAAGTAGAGAATTTGCCTTTCACTGCAGCCTGAGAGGCTGAGAGCTGAGAGGATGGTACCTGGGCTATTGGCAATCCTTGGCAAAGGACCCAAAGCCATGGAAGGAGCACTTAGCTTAGCATGAGCCTACATGGGATAAACTCTACCAGCCACCTGCTGCAGATCTTGTTGAGCTCATTGTCACCATCACTGTGGACATTTAACCTACCCAGCATTCCCTTCAGGGTGGACCTGAGTGTCCTCGCTTTACATTTGAGAAAGCTGAGGCAAATTTACAGCTACGGAGTAACAGGCTGATGGGATGAGGGCTTGAATTTAGATACCTGGCTGTAACCTGTGATCCTAACCAGCAGCTAGACAGGGGACAGAATGCAGCTTGGGGAAGAGGAAGGGCTTTTAGAGCTGATCTGGCATGGAGCCAGGTAGTGGGGGCCCGCTGTGGCCCAGCACCACTCAGCTGTGCTTGCATAGGCACTCACTTCTTCCTAGGGAGCATTTCATCCAGCCAGACACCTAATGTGGGTTTATCAGAGACCCGACAGGGGTCGGCCTGTGCTAACCACAAGAGACACATTGTTAGTCGCAATAGTTGTACCTAAGCCTTCCTGGGTGTCAGCTGATCTTTAAGGCACTGTGCATGGATTAGCTCATTTAATCCTCACATCAACTCCATTGACAAACATCACTGTCTTTCCTTTGTAGATGAGATCATGGCACAGAGAAATAGCCTCGCATCCCATAACTGCTCCACATGAGAGCCAGGCCTGGGGATCCGGTGGGAGCTCTGTACACTTACATAACTACCCATGCCCTGCTCAGGATTTCCCTGCCCTGATGTAACTTAGGTTCTTCCTTTTAAAGTAGACATGTTACAATAACACCCAAAGGGTTATAATCCAATCCTATGCTGTGCAGAGCAACTGGGCAATGAGAGTGTGATATGCT
The DNA here is from genome assembly GCF_007827085.1 of Peromyscus californicus insignis. Taxonomy (NCBI): domain Eukaryota; kingdom Metazoa; phylum Chordata; class Mammalia; order Rodentia; family Cricetidae; genus Peromyscus; species Peromyscus californicus. The sequence continues at coordinate 33,524,452 of NW_026294573.1, read as the reverse complement.
TGGTATCATGGAACTAGCAGAGTCAAGGCCTTGCATAGAAGCTTGGACCATGTTGTACCATGGCCTTCACTGCTCTGTACCATTTGGCAAAATTTGTCACCCCTCTGAGCCTCAATTTCTTTATTTACAAAATGGATTGTTGGTGCCTATTCTATCTGCCTCCAAGCATTTTTATAGAGCCTAAATGAGTTAGCAGATGGGAACAAGATTTCAACGTAGGGGAAAAAAACAGTGGGCAAGGGCTGGCTACGGAGCCAATGTGAAAACTTAGTGTCAGTTTGATAAATGAATTGTCCTAGTGGCCCTGCAGATTGACTCTGTGAGTGACAAATGGCTCCCTTCAGGAGCTCTGTTGATGTCTTTAGGGTCCTGAAAAGGCTGTTATCCTTGGCCAAGGCCTGTGCTCCCATTCCTAGAGTTATTTTGCATCTGATTTTGTATGATCCTCCAACAGTCTTTAACCAATCATTTAGTGAAGTCTTTACAAGAGAGGCCTTGTGTTCAGCCCTGCAGGGAGAAAGAGATGAGACTGGAATTGTTTCTGCCTCCAGAAGCTGGCGGTGAAAAGAGCTGTAACAGTGCTAACAGCATCAGAAGCTACTGGGCATTTACCTGACAGTCACAGGTTCTATGAGTTAACACTCCAAAACTGTTAAGTAACTGACCCCAAGTTCATGTAGATCTGAAGTTACAGAACCAGGCTTACACCTTAAAAAAGAATGTGGGAGTAAAGACAACACCATCACAACACAGGGACATGCATCCTAATAGAGAGGAGGTGGTGGTGGTGGTGGTGGTGGTGGTGGTGGTGGTGGTGAGGGTTGATGGTAGTCTGCTGTTGCTGTTGTTGATATGATGCCAATGAGAACAATGCTGATAACAAGAACAGTGGTGATAAGATGATGGCGATAGTGGTGGTGGTGCTGATGATGGTACTGATGGTAGTGATGATGGTACTGATGGTAGTGATGATGGTACTGATGGTAGTGATGATGGTGATGAGCATCAGGACTGTGACAGCAGTGCTGTTGCTGTTGATGGTGATAATGTATTCACGATGGTGACAGTGATGGTGGTGAAGACGGTGGTTATGTAGTAGTGGTAATGGTGATGGCAGTGCTGCTGTAGATGGTGACGACGTTCACAGCAGTCTTTGAAATGGCAGTGGTGGAAATGATACTGGTGAGATGACGGCGATGGTGTAGTGAGGACAGGGACAGTGTTGGTATAATGATGGTGGTGAGAGTGACATCACTGGTAATGATAGTGGTGATGATGACATGAATAATGGTGAAATGACAATAGTAGTGATAATGATGGCAGTGATGACGGTGATGGTGGTGGTGGTGGTGGTGGTGGTGGTGGTAATGACGTGATCATATAAATAATGGTAATAAAATAACGGTGGTGAGGATAATCCTGTTTATCATTTGTTGTTTGTTGAGCTTCTGCTCTGGGCCAGGCCCTGAGCACTTTCCACCATCTCATTTAATTCCCATAACACCTTTCACTTACTCCTAAGGATGATGAGCTGGGGAAAGAACACAGCCTGTCCAAGGGTATGTGACCCGTTTGAGTGGGTCTTGAGTATCAGTGGGCTTCACTGAAGAGTTGCTCTTTCTGTCCTTGGATCCCTGACCAATGGGCTATGTGTCTGGCAGCTGAATGAATTTCCAATGGGTAACTGGAGATGGCATAGCTCAAATCCATGAGAAGTGAGTGGTGTCCTGGTGAGTGTGCATGTAACCATTGTTCAGAGCTGCGTGGGAACGTTGTGACTGCCCAGATACAAGTTAATGGCAAAGGGTTGTGTTGCTGTTTTTTTTTTTTTTTTTCTCAATGAGATGCTAAGTGCTCAGTCACCAACAGGAGGAGCTTTGAAAAATAAAATATGTGCTGACAATGGCAGCGGCATCCACTATCCTGTGCAACATGTTCAAAGTGCTTTACCCAGTGACAGGCATGGTGGTCCTATGAGGGAAGGGAGACCACACTCTAGGCTAGGCACAGAAGCCTGGGCCACTGGACCTGAGCCTTCAGCTGCCTTTCTTACTGAATTCATCTCTGTGAGACCCAGCACCACAGTGGCTAACAGCTTGCTAAGAAGCCATTAGATGCCATTGAGGATGGATGGATGAATGAATGAATGATGAGAAAAAGAAAGAGTGAATTACAATGATGGGTGCTCAAGGAGCCATGAAAGATATTTTCCCAAGGAGAACTTGACCTTGAGAATTCCATTGACACAAGTCAGGCCTGGGATACCGGCAGGTCTGGAAAGCAGAAAGGTGATGTTCTATTCTGTGAGTGGGATGCTGAGGTGGGGTCCTATGCCCAGAGAACTTGGTCTTGTACCTGGAGTGGCTGTGTGGGGAAGAGCCCATGCCTGGGCTTTGCTTTGGATGCATGTTTTAAAGTTTGGCGAAAGTTGACAGATGGTAGAGGCATCACGCTCTACTTCTCTGCCCTGCACAGGCCTCCCTCCGACACAGCCTGGAAGCTCTTCAGAAGCCCTGGCCTAGCTTGACCATGACACCACAGCGAGCTCCCGATAGGTGAGTTCTCCCCATTTCCTTCTGCACATGTGCGACACAGACTCGGATCAAAGGGTCCCCAGGCCATGTTTTACAGGTAGGAGGTAGATATGAGATGTGAGACTTTGGAACAAAGCCACCCAAATGTCAAGGTGGGACCATTATTAGCATTTCTGCTGCTGTCTGTGTGTGGTAAGGAGATTGTCCTGGGAGGGGAGCTAAGAAGTCCATTCTGACTCAGACTGCCTCCACCTCTCAGTATAGTCCCAGAACACCCTGCAGGGCTAGGTGGTGGACTCAGTGAGTGAATAGTCCAGGATCCACCTGACCCAGACCCAGGAGGGATAAAATGGTGCCACAGCCATCTCCTGGAGCTCAGGCTCCTGCATTGTTCTGCTGGTCTTGCATCCACAGAGAGACTGACTGGGGCTGGATGCACCCAGTATGTTTGGCTGTGCTTGGCAGAAGAATCTATGTCCTGTCCATCAAATCATGCTTGAAGTCAGACTCAGACAGTCACCAGCCCCAGGCCTGCCCTCTCATGGGGCTGATATCTTCTGTTGCCTGCTGGACTCTGTTCTCTGTGTTGTGCATTGGGGCATAGAGATGAAAAAAAAAATCAGCATTACTTTCTAGAAGCTTCCATTGCCATTGAGAAAAAGGATATACAAGTAACTTCAGTGTACTAGAACCTGTGAAGCAGAAGGGCTCTGCTCTATCTGAACTGGCTACTGGCTATTTGCATATGACCCTTGAGCTAGGTTTTGAAGGATGAATAGAAGTTCACCGGGTACTTCTGACTGTGGGCAAAGAGTCCCCTGATGTCAAAGGCTAGCAAGCGCAAAGCTAGAGTGGCTTGAATTAGGGTACAAGAAGGAGGGTGAGTGGAAGTAAGTCCTGGGGGCGGGGGGCTGCAAGACTTGAGTGTACGACAGAGAGTCAGCTTATGTGTAACAGGGCAGGGAACAGCAGCTCTGTGGCTCTGAGAGGGGTTTGGGCTGAGAGCTGACAGGAGGTGCTGGTCTTAGGTCCCACTGAGTAGTCACAGGGGCTCTGGGAAGCATGTCCCTTGCTGGGTGTCTGTGGCCAGGCTTTCCTAGTATAGCAGCCCTTCAGAAAAGCTGCAGGCATGTCAGGCCCCATCCGGAGAGGGCAGCGGCTCTGGCCATTGGCTTGCCCTCCTCCGTCCACACTGGCTTGCTTCTCCTCTGGCCCCTGCAGCATCATCAGCCACCTGCCCAGGGCAAGACCTTTTAAGGGCTCAGTGCTGGTATTCAGTCCCTGCCCTCCTCCCTTCTCTGTATGACCCCCCGTGCAGTGAGTGACACTTCACAGTTTCGAAGCTTTACAGTTTCCTCTCTTGGCAGGGGTCCAGACACTGTCACAGCTGTCATCCTATTGTGGAGTAGAGAAAGCGAAGGCTCTGGAGCCAGAAGGAGCTGCCTCCAATACTGCCCTGCCCTCCCATGGGGAATAGTGAGATTAGGGCCAGCTCAGTCTCCCCAGTCACCGAACACCAGCCTTTTTAGATGGCTCCAGAATCCAACACAAGTGTGGTATGGACATTGGGTACAGGGCCCATCATGGGGCTGGCATTCACATGATGAGCTCTTGGCTGGCTCATGCCTCTGCTGTGGAGCAAGTGACTGGAAAGACCTGTGAGGTTCAGTTCCAAGGAATCATGAGCCATGAGCACGTGCACCTGAACAGGAAGTGATGCAATGATCTTGGCTTTCCTTGGCAAAATCCGCTTACCAGAACTCCAACCTAGGTGCCAGCAGACACTAGGATCTGGCCAACTATAGGATGCTGTGTAAACAAGGGAGTGACTGCTCTGTGAGAAAGAAGTCTGGGCACGCAGGAGAAACCAGGCAGGCTCAGAAGAGAGGTCGCAGTGTGCTGCCCAGGGCTGTGGCAGGGAAAGAACTCGAAGAGGGGAGGAAAGGAAGAAAGCTTGTGGGCTGGTGCTGGAGGGATGTATCAAGTGGCAGTTCAGTGGGGCTGTGGGAGGGAGCCGTGGGCTGCCCAGGCAGTAAACGGCACAGTACATTCAGATACATGAAAAGCTAGGCTGTGGAAGCCTCACACGCATCAGGGCATTGTTAGCTGGCATTTCTGATGACCTGCCGAGCATGGCTTCTGTCATCGAGGGGCCTGTGGGTTAAGAGGAATGGGGCTGAGTTCCTGAGGGCAGCAGGACAGCCTGGGGAGCAAGAGGCTGGAAATCTCCTGTGGCTTCCTCATAGGGTCACGGGCCTCGACTGCCCTCAGACTAAAGAGGCCTGGGGGCATTTCTGTGTTTGTGCCAAGAACGTGGAACGATACATGTGGGACTCAGGCCCTGTGCAGTCTGTGTTATGGAACCATAGAGATCCAAGATGGTGGATGCCCTAAGGAGACAATCTGAGTCAGGTGGTCACCACGGGGAGGATCATAGCTAGCTAGGGAATGCTGAGAACCAACTGTGTGCCAGATGCTGCCTCAGTTCTTTATGTGGGTATACGTCCTGCCTGAACAACTCTACAGAGCAGATCAAAATTGATGAGCAGAGAGGCTGTGCAACTAGCCCCAGCACACCCAGCCAGGAAGTTGGCTTAGGCAGGTTGAACACAAGCAGACTGACTCCAGATTGTCTGATCTACACTGCACTACAGCACAGGTCTGTCTACACTACAGGAACCTACAGAGTTCAAGCCCTGTGTGCCTGCCTGCCTTGCTATACCACACACTAGGAACTCAACAAAGACATGTTCGCTAAAACAAATGCATGTTAAACTGGGTCCTGAAAGAGTTAGCACAGAGCGTGGATGGGGGAGGTGTTCTTGAACAGAGAGGGAAGTTGAGGCAAAGGCCTCAGGTCAGAGACCCCGGGCCGCCAAACGGCATTGCTGGTCCTGGAGTCTGGAAGGCTGAGAGGGCTGGATGAGGGGATGTCTAAATGGAAGTCCTGCCACCAACCCTTCTCATCTAAGGACTAGTCCCTGTTGCCCTCCCCTCCCAGCCTCCTGTGCCCCACATCCACACCTGTCATTTCTTCCCTCAAAGGTTCCCACCGGCCAGATCATGAGATTCCACAGTTGAGGAAGGCGAGACCACTCAAAACCGCCTCCTCTCCCAGTATGGGAGCATACCCCTGTAATCATTCCAGCGCTAGGAGCAGAGGCAAGAGACTCAGTAGTTCAAGACTGACTCCGTGTGACTTCAAAAGAGAGAGAGGAGAGACTTTTCTAAGCAAGTGGTTGTTCTAGGTAGTTAGGACAGGCTTGGCCTTTTCTTTGGTTTGGTTTTGTTTTTGCACATTTCTTGGGCTGTCCTCTGAAAGCCAGGGTTGGGCTTTGGCTCTATGGTTTCCTAGTTGGGTATCCTTGGCAAATCAGCCCACCTTTCTGTGCCTCCACTTCTAGCTCCAAAGAGCAGAAATGGAAAGCGTTTATGGAAATGAGTAGGGTGGGGTTGGGGAGCCGCCACAGCACCAGGCTCAGGGGGAAGTTCCCGGGCTCACAGCCTCTATTTCTCTACAAAGCAAGGGGTGCAGATCTCTGATCTATAATATCAGTCCGCCACACAAACCCACACATACGTGCTAGGTCCTGGAGGCAGACACAACTTCATCATTTTGTATATTTAACATAAATATGCAGTTTAGACCCTCTTAATATGTTCCATTCCAGTTGCAAAGTAACACATATTCATAGAGAACATTTGGGGAAAATGACGGGAAAGGCTCATTTACCTACCTTTCCACATCCACAGTTGATAGAGTCAATTTCTTTCCCCTGTGTTTTTTCTTTCTTTCCCTTTCTTGTTTTCTCTTCCTCCTCCTCCTCCTCCTCCTCCTCCTCCTCCTCCTCCTCCTCCTCCTCCTCCTCCTCCTCCTCTTCCTCCTCTTTTTCTTGTTTTTTTTTTCCCTTGGGACAGAGTCTTTCTATGCAGATCAGGCTGGCCTCCACCTCACAGAGATCCACCTGCCTCTACTCCTAAGTACAAGAATGAAAGATGTATACTACTATGCCTACCTGCATGGTTTTGTTGTTGTTGTTGTTGTTGTTGCTGTCTTTTTATTACAGGTGACCAAGCTCAGGGTCTTATATATACTAGGCAAGGGCTCTATCAATGAGTTCCAGTCCTCTTTGCCTTTTTATTCTGAGGTAGGTTCTTGAACTCACTCTATAGCCCAGGTATACTCAAACTTTTCATCTTCCTACCTCAGATTCTGAAGTATTTTGGGTTATAGGCCTGCACTAACTGCCTCACATCTTCCACCTTCTTTCTGTACACTGACACATTTTTTTTTAAATGTGTGTGTGTGTGTGTGTGTGTGTCTGTCTGTCTGTCTGTCTGTCTTTGGACTAGAGTCTACATTCTGTTTTTTAACCAGACTGGGCTACTGAGCGAGGCCACTGGGCAGGGCTGGCTGTCCTTCTGTCCGGGAGAACTGGAGGCCATAGCTGCATGGCTCCCCCTTCTGCCCTGGTGGCTGGTTGGAGGCATCTGACCTTCGGATGTTCTGTGTCTCTGGCAGACACACAGTAGACACTAATTTTAGCTTGGCTTCTGGGGCCTGCTGACCATGGGGCCTGCATATAATGGACGCCTTATGTAGACAGCTGCCAGTAGCGCCGGAAGAAGTGTCCCGCCTTAAAATGTTTCTCGTCACCAGCCAGCACTCTGCTCTCGGAGAACAAGCCGGCTCCCTGTTCCTTCTCCCACCAGGAAGGGACTGTTGTTTGCGTTCATGGCCAGCAGTCTGCATGGAGGGCAGGCGGCCCACCCAGCACACACCGGGAGGCGGCTGAACAAACATAACCAGGGGCTCCAGTTTGAACAGAAACAACTCAGAGAGATGTCCCCAAAAACAGTTGGGCGTGCATGGAGAGCCTTTTAGAGCCACACCTCAATGCTTTGTCAAGTTTGTGCAAAGGGACAGTGTCATTCAGTGGCCCGCTTGTCCTGTGTCCTGCTGATGTATATTCAGCAGCGGAGTTTTCTTGTCACAGGTGAGGGACCTGAGGCTGAGACAGGAAGCACTTTGCTTGAAGCGATGCAGCAAGTCAGTGGCAGGGACTTGAATGTGAGCATAGGTGGGTCTCACACTCCTAGGCTCTTTCTTCTCTCCAGCACCCTGTAGGTAAGCGGCCCAACCCCACTCAGCCAGACCCAGGCAGATTCATAGTCAGCCGCTGGATCTCTTTTCCTCTGTTTGAACACTTTAGTTCATCCCTCCTTCCCTTTCTTCTCTCCTTCCTTCCTTGAATCATTTTGAGATGTTTGTTTGTTTGTTTATTTGTTTGTTTGAGACACATAGTAAGACCAGCTGCCTTGAACCAAGATGACCTTAAATGCAAGAACCCCCTGCTTCAGCATTGCTGTGTGCGGGATTACAGGTCTGCATCCCAGTGTGTCCTCTCTTCTTCCCGCCTTCCTTCACTGCTCTATTTCTTTCTAGAAAGCCTCCTGTATCCCAGGGTGACCTCAAATTCATAATGTAGCCAAGGATGACCTTGAACTTCTGACCTTCCTGCTCCCATCTGTTCAGGGAATTGCAGGCATCTCCTACCATTTCCTTTATGTCATACTGGGGATCAAACCCAGGGCTTTGTGCTTATTAGGCAAGCACTCTACCAACTGAGTTGTCCCTTATTTCTACTTTAAAATAATACATTTGGGTTGGGGCATAGCCCAGTAGTTGAGCATTTGTCAAGGATGCATGAGGCTCTGGATTTCACCCTCAGAACTGGGAGAAAAAAAAATAAATAAAAATAAAAATATGTTTGTTGAAAATAAATACTTCCAATGGTCTGTTTCTAAGATAGAAAGGGTAGCCATGACAGAGTCTTGCTTGAAGATTGATGTGAATAAGACCCGGAAGCCCAAGCCTGAGCCTGACACTGACAGTCCACCTGTGGATCTACCCAAGCCTGAGCCTGACACTGACAGTCCACCTGTGGATCTACCCAAGCCCGAGCCTGTCACTGACAGTCCACCTGTGGATCTACCCAAGCCTGAGCTCCCTCAGTACTTAGCTGTTACCATGACTCTTAAAACAGTTTGAAATTTTTTCCTTATTGTCCTTCTCTTGGTCAGAATGGAGTGCCACAAGGCAGGAGAACCATGGGATACTTGCCTCCATATTCCTGGGGTCTTCACCAAGCAAGAAATATAAGGGTTCCCAACCCATGGTTCATCCTAAGCACCAAGCTTTAACCCAGGTTGGAATGAGGCCTGACCTACAGCTGTCAGCCGAGTAAGAAAGGGATGCTTGCCACTCTCCCAGGACAAAGCTACATCAGAAACCCTAAACCTGGGTAGGCTGTGGGGGGTGGGAGGTTCCTCTCCTCCCCACTCCAGTCCCATAATGACAATGCAGCCTATGTAAGATGTCTCCAGGCCCCCAACAGTGACTCTTTGACCCAAGTCCAGGCTCTTCAGGAACAATGCATAGCAGCATCACAGCTGCTCTGGGAACATTTTCTAGGGACTATCTCCACTGAGTGAGAGCAGGACCCCTGCTCCTCAAAGACCCCTGGCTGCAGCCCCTTACTCTCTCATACTCTGAAATTCTCCTGCTTCCTACTGCTTCCTAGCTGAGGGCTCCAGCCTCAGTTTCCTGTTTTGCAAAATGGAACTAGTGATTCCAGCTCTTAGATTGTTTTGTATCATGGAGAATTGCTTTCAAATGTCCATCCAGGCAGCAGTCACACAGTGGAAGTCAACCGTGTTTCGTTCCTCTGAGGTCTCCCAGCATTTATAGGACACTCCTGAGAAGTGTCCTGGATGCTCAATGAGGGTGGCATTCTCTGGAAAGAGCTGTTGAGGCATGCTGCCCATGTGTGCAGTCTAACTATGAACCTTCTTGGATTCTGACTTATTCTTAGCAACGCAGCCAGGAACAAACACTTTGTAATTTAAGCTCATGGAAAAGTCGATATTTGTGATAAATTCATTTCTTTATTCAATCAGCTCTCCAGGTGGAGGTTTGTTGTTGTTTGTATATGTTCATTTCTTTCCCACTCACCTATTTACACATACCTACAGAGCCCTGGCCCCTGCCAGGTAGGGCAAACATGTACAAACAGGCCATGCAGGGACCCTTTCCTGCATAAGCTCAACATCTAAGCAATAACTGTGACTTGGGTTGAATAAGGAAAAGTGACCCAAAGGTGGAGCCCTGGGGGAGGAAGTCATCACTGCCTTCTGAGTGACTGGAAAAGATTCCACCAAGCAGCTGGCTCCCAGTGAGCTGTGTTCAAAAGCAGAGAAAAGACCCCATTGTCTGAAGAAAGAAAAGCCAAGAATAGCTCATGAGAGGTCTATGGAAGGATTCTAAGCTGGCCTTTAAGTATCTCGATCAAAATCTAACAAAAGTTTTCATAAAATGGTTACCAAGCACATCTGAAAAAATGAATATGAATGAACAGCCTAGGGAATTTTGAGGTTGGTACCTAAATAGACACGTGGCCTAAGGATCAGGAAGCCTGGAACTAGATACCAGTGAGGGCACAGCATGGGAGGTGTGTGCGGGAACCTTCCAGATGGACAGATCGGTAACTCCTGACTAGAGTGAGCTATTTGTAGAGGGGGAAGAATAAACTTCAGTCCTTGTACCAAAATTAATTCCAAAGTGAATAAAACCAGCATGAGGATATACCAAAACAAAAATAGTAAGGGGCGCTCATGTCCCAGGCAGATGACAGCTACTCATTTAAGTTTAAAACCTAATGTAGGAATTGTGAAAGTTAAAACTCAATAATGGAGGTTAAAGATGATAACAACTGGGAAGATTATGTGAACTCGTGTTTCAGGACTGAAGGGTTGATGCACTCCCATGCAAAGAGCTCCTGTCAAAGAAGCAAAGACAATTGCCGATAGAAAAGTGGGCAGGGATATAAGCAAGCCATTCTCAAATGTGAAGCGAGGCCAAAAGGTACTCACTGTGGAGTCGAGCTGTTCTTTGGGTTGGGAGGAGGGACTTCAGAGACTGAGAGTCCTTAGGGAGATAGGACACACATGATTGTCATGCAAGTGCATGTGATGGGTGCGCGTTTTATGGAGGGGAGACTGCACAATATGCATCAACACTTTCAGAATGTGCCTGACTTCAACTCAGAAGCCCACTTCTGCATAGGCATCTTAAGGAAATGACTGAGCCCCAGCCTTGTGTGTGCTCCTAAATGTGTGGAAGGCGACAGCGGGGTGTATTGGTTAAGAATGTGGAAAGTGAAATCAGCAGGACCTGGGTTCAGGCTGTGTGTCTCTAAAAAAATTGCTTAACATCTCTAAGCATCAGGATCCCCAGCTGTATAATGAACATCACCGTAATACCACCTTCCTAACAGCAGTGGTTCTCAACCTGTGGGTCACCACCCCTTTGGGTCAAACAACCCTTTCACGGGGGTTGCCTAAGACCACCAGAAAACACAGATATTTACATTCCAGTTCATAAAAGTAGCAAAATTATAGTGATGAAGTAGCAATGAAAATAATTTTATGGTTGGGGTCACTGTATAACACAACACAAGGAGCTGTATTATAAAGGGTTCCAGCATTAGGAAGGTTGAGAACCACTGCTATAAAGCTTAAATGAGAATATTTACAAAACTCTTAGTAGATGGCCCAGGATAAGTGCTGAATAACACCGATTACTTTGTTGCCAATAAGAATTTTATTGTTTGAATAGTGAATAACGTGAGGGAAAGTAGCCAAATTGTCCATCAGTAGGGAGCTATTGGTTAATGACTGAAGGAATGTGAGTAACACCTGAACTTGCGACACGGGAAGGTACCTGTGCTGTATTAGCACATATGTAAAAGGAGTCAAGAGTATGAAAGGTATATTCCAACTAACATAGAAGTGTGGGTCTGTGCCTTCATAAAGATAGGTGATTTTTATGGTTTGCAGAAGTTTTTTGTATAAATCCCCCACAAACACTGAAACAGCAAAAACTGAACTATTGCTCTAGTAGAACTTCAGTGGGGTAAAGCCTCTGGTCCCTTGGTTTGGGGTCACTTAGTGCATAGCCTTTGGTCAGACATTTCAGTTTGAAGACTCCTTGTGTTAGACACACTCCTGGGCAGAGACACCTGAGTAACTCCTGGATTCCTTGACTCTGGACCCAAGCATGCAGCTCCAGCCCGAGCAGAGCACATCTAATGTGTATTTTCTCCAGAAGGCACCAAATAGGGCTCTTGTGCTTAGGGGCACAAGGCAGCCCTCCCATGGTACCTTTGAGGGCCATTTCAAAAAGTAAAATCACCAAAGGGACAAAAAAGAAATACAGAGAAGAAATCACTGAGAACGGATGCTTGTTTATAGACCAGAAGCTAAGAAAGGAAAGTGGAGCATCCCTTTGTTCACTCTCATCTGGGACCGTGCAAGCAAGGTGACTCAAAAGGTTCCTGCCCTGGGTATTTGTCAGTGATAATAAAGTAAGCAGAGTCCATTGATTTGTAAGTATGAATCTGTGAGTGGGGCCACCTGTGTTTGTAAAGGAGGACTCGTCACCCATTTAGGCCACTGTACCAAACAACAGAAATGGACCACTTGTGGTTCTGTGCCCCCAGAAGTCCAGGGTTTAGGCAGACTTGGTCTGATGAGGCTGTGACTAATAAGCCAGTGTCTGGCTCATGGACAGCAGGAAGGGGGCTCCATTGACCTTTCATAAGGACCCTGATCTGATTCAGGAGCTCCACCCCAGGACCTAATCACCCCTCAGAGGCCTCAGCCCCTCTGGGAAGGTAGGATTTCAACATAAACATTTTAACATATTATTTATTCATTTTGTGTGTGTGTGTTTGTGAGTGTGTGTGTGGGAGTATGTGCACACACACACACATGCATGCTCACTTGTGCATGCATCCGAGTACACACATTACAGTGTGCATGTGGAGGTCAGAGGACACCTTCCAGGAGCCTTTCTTTCTACTGTGTGGATCCTAGGAATTAAACTCAGTTCATCAGGCTCCTTACCCACTGAGTCATCTCCCTGACCCAACATAAGCACTTTGGAGGGATCCAAACATTCAGACCTGAGCAGACAATTTGGTGTATGGCAGTTATCTGAGAGCCAGGACTTTGTCCTTCTGTGTCTCACACTTGAACTTTTTATAGTGGACACGTTTGACATAAGTCTAAGCAACAAAGATGTTTTTATTTTGGAAGAAAACTTGTCATTGATGGCATTCAGTTCCCAAGACAAAAGTCAAAGCTCATAATTATTTTTTTTAAAGAAGACATTTTTACTTACTGCTTACAATATGCCACAGACTTCTAAGCTCTCTATTCATTTACTTATTTTGTTTTTGTTTTTGTTTTTGTTTTTGGAGACAGGGTTTCTCTGTGTAGCTTTGGCACCATTCCTGGATCTCGCTCTGTAGACCAGGCTGGCCTCGAACTCACAAAGATCCGCCTGCCTCTGCCTCCCGAGTGCTGGGATTAAAGGCGTGCGCCACCACCACCCGGCTCATTTACTTATTTTTAATAATGTTTGATTATGGTGCCCAGCCAGGCTTCAAATTCCTGGTCTCCGCCCCCAAGTAGCTGGGCCTGAAGCCTGCATTCTGCTGCTTGACACGCGTTCTCAGGTGCTTCTCACCTAAGGCTTCTTTAGACAGGTTGTATTATCATTCCTATTATGGGGGACAAGATGAAAAGTGGTCGGACAGTGTGTGTACAAGGTCACAGTCTGTCAGAGGCAGTCTACATCTGAAGCCAGGCAGTCCTGGATACAGAATCCAAGCTTTCTGCTGAACACTCGAGAAGTATCTGCCAAGTCCCTGGCCTGGCCCTGAGCTCCAGAGAAGCCTAGGAAGGTATGGCCAGCTACTGTGTGAGACACTTCCAGCTTAGGTCAAGGATGGCAAGAATACACCAGGCACTGGGGGCCCGTAGGAGGAGACACCCAGCAAAGACTGAGGGCTCAGGGAAGGTGTCGCTACATAGTATTCAGTGTCTTCTATTATTTCCTCATGGCCAGCCCAGCCGAACAATGCCTTCCTCAAGTTCCCCTGTATCCTGACCCTCTCTCTCCTGGACCTCTGTGGGCTTTACACTTCCACTCATCTCTTCATCACATGATCCTGAGGGAGGTGTCTTTGTGACACAGCCCCCAGTACACTTCTCACATGTAACATCTATCACAAAAAACCATTTTGATCGATAAAATGAACCAAGAGAAATGGCAAAGGATCGGCATGCCTCCAAAACCTAAGCAGACGAAATTGTAGCCAAGTAGGTAGGTGTTGGAGTGGCAGAAACTCCCCGGCCGATGAGTGCTGGGCTGCCTGGCTGGGAGCCTCTGTGACCACAGGATCAGGAGGCAGCTGACAGCTGCAAGACCAACATGTGCCTGGGTGGTGTTCCTGTGGCTTCTAAAATCCCCACCCAATGGGAGAGACTGAGAAAGAGCCCTTCAGCTTCTCACGCTTCCAGGGGAAAGCATAGGGTTGGGGTTGGCCTGGCCAGGGACATCTTTTCTAAAATAGCTTCATACATATTCAGCTGCTCCTTGAAATAGCCAGGTGACTATTTTAAGCAGCTTCTAGTTGGATGCCCCACACCTAATGTTGGGCCACAGAAACCGGGGAGAAGCCAGGAGTACGCAGGACAGTGTCAGAAGCCTCCAGCAGTCCCGCTCCTCCCCCACCCTTTGGCGTGTGCTCCCACTGGGGACTCTCTCACATGAAACTGAATGTCACGGTTGCTATGGCAACACGCTGGAGGTTTCCCATCTGGTGACCTTACTCATCCCCAAAGGCTCCAGGTCTTGAGATACAACCTCTATACCATCGCTCAGTTTCACTTGGTGCCCAGCCCCTCATGGCTTAAACATGGGAGAGCTGATACTCTGCTCCCTGTAGAGTTGGAGGGGAGTATCATCGGGTAGAAGGAAGGGACACAACCTAACAGCAGGGGCTGGAGGTCACCCAGACATCCCAGCTCAGGGTTAGGGAGAAACAATCCCACCAAGGAAGTGTCAGGATGGGCATCATCTATGGGCAGCCCTGCATCACAGGGGGCAGCAGAGGCCTGGCTGTGTCAAGCTCTCTGGGGACAAAGTGCGTGGGGGCGGTTGTTTCCCACCTAGGTCATTCTGGAGGCTCCTTGTCACACAAAAGTAACTGAAAGGAAGCAGGTGGTGGGAAAGGCGAGAAGCAGGACTCTTACGAGCTGTTAAGTTCATCCTACCTTTTCAGGAGGGAGATACTGATAATATCAATAAGTTAAGAGGCAATGGAAAGCCTGGGCCAAGGCATGAGGATTGAGAAGGTCCACTGTTTGCCATGGCCGACTTCTGGCTTCAAGTTCATTCTGCTTTGCCATTATCACCCAGAAAATGTTCTGCTCTGCCTAGGGCACCCCGGGGTGGGGAGGAACTATGCAATGATACTCAGAGAGGATGGCCACGCAAGAGGGGTGGGACATGATACGAGCGTTAGAGGGAGATGTACCTGGCTGGGGGTGGGGATGTCTGTCCAAAAAGACCCCACCGTAGTACTACACTCCCCAGATGGCTTTTCTAAAGGGCTACGGGAACACCAGCAAGAGCCTCCCGCGGCCACTCGCTACGACGTCTTTCTGTTCTGTTTCTCTTACTGTTCCCAGAGCTTTCATTTGCTTAGCCATCCAGCGAGAGCTCAGGCTGGGACGCTGCTGGCACAGACAACGCCGTATTCTCTGTGAAACCCAGAGAGTCTCAGAAAAAGGAGTGTGTTCCCCTGCTCACTCCATGGGGGTGCATAGCTCAGAGTTTTCCAGAGTCTCCAAGGAGCAGGTGACCTAAAAAAGGTTACAGACCACTGATAGACTTGGGACTTGTTGGATTCTAAAACAAATGACTTCATGTGTTTTAAAGAGGCAGGGGAGGGCGTGCCAAATGAGGTTCCCAGTTCTGCAGTAAGCTACCTCAAATGACAAAATGGCATGGGGACTCTGCCATGCCCCCAGTATCCCTACACATCTAAGTGTGCACTGTATCTCTGCTGTGAGACTTTGCTCTGTTTCCTCTGTCTTCAGCCACCGGCTCCCTGTGAGGCCTCTATCCAGTCTGTGCTTGGCAGAAAGTGGAAAACCCATTTAGAAAGCTGGGAGAGGTCTTAGAAAGGAGGAGGCTGGCAGTGGGCTAGAGTTGCAGGGTGTGTGCAATAAGGGGCCCACTAAAGTTTGCTGATCAGCCATGAAAATTGGGTTGTATCAATCCCTACTGGCTTCCTATTTCCAAGTGAGTCAGAATCATATAAATGTCATCGTGGCTCCAAGGGAGATGGCCACCAAGGGCTTCTTACACCCCACATCCTCTGGCCTCCAAACAGTTCCCCCAAACTCTGCTCTCGGGGCCTCTGCACTCTCTATTTCCTATGCCAGGAAACACATGTCCATGATTCAACTGCTCGCTTCCTTCAGATCTTAAATGACCCCTTCTCAGTGGTGCCTTTTCTGACTCTTCCTCCACATGGCAACGCTTCCTATCCCCACCATCCCCACCATCCTCTTGCTTTGCTTTTCTAGATAGCTCTGAGCTCCATCTCGCACACTGATGTCCATAGACTGTGTCTAGGATCTGGACGGTGTCTCACCAACACCCGACACTGACTGGATATCTCTGCCTCTTTTGTGTACACACACTGGTTTTACATGCTACAACTTCACGTTGATCTTATAACAACTGCATGGGGTAAGAGTTATTCTTCCAGTGAGTACAAAGTAGAGTCTCCAGCAACTGGAGCACATCCTGGGTCCTCTGTGCCACCTGGAGAGTTCTGGGATTGCCATAGTTAAAAGCGAACAGCAAGCTCTCTCTCCCCCAGCTCTGTCCAAGTGTGATGTCTCCTGCATCATGGAGCAAAAAAAAGAGAGAGAAGCTGATGTTAGGAGACTTCAGACTGACCCCAGTCCTTCACTTCCTCCCTTTTCTGGGATCCTACAGCCCCACACAACCTAAACAAGTGCTCTGGAGTTGAGCTACACCCAGGCCTTGCTCACTTTCTGCAAGGATTTACTTAAATGTTAACCTCATACTTTGAAAACATGACCTACAGCCCAGAAGTAAGTCCAGAAGGTCCCACTGCGGCCTCCACATACGTCGGCCAGGCACTTGCCTGGAGTAGAGTCCGCTGACCCACACTGCTGCGTTCAGTCCTGATGCATGCCCAGCCTGTCTGTGAGGACAGATAAAACGAGCCGTGCTACCCTCAGAGGCTCCAAAGAAGAGTCTCTCAAACACTGTGCCTTTGAGGAGTCTACAGCTCAGCCAGAGAAACAGATATCCAACAGGCTTGTTCAAGCGGACTCACTTTTTCAGGCCCTCGTCTGGTTCCCCGGAGAACCCTAGCTAGAACACTGGATTGTGGTACAGATGCTGCGGGTGAGGTGGTGCCTGGAGAGGGAAGGGCCTCTCTCCCTGAGAAGTTAAGCCAGTGTGGGAGGGCCCACGTGCTGAACTGTCAGAATCCCTGCCCCTCTCACCCTCTGGCTGGTGTGTTACTGATGTCCATCCGTCCCTGTCCTGGGAGCCAGCCATTCCTCTCCTCCCTCCACGGACTAGATAATGAAGTAGAGGAAACTGGTTAGCAATCAGAGACACAGCCGTCTGCAGCCCTCCCTCCTCTCTGCTCTCACAGACCTGCTCTCAGCACATGGAAAGCCCCAGACAGAAAGAGGCCTGAAGCACTTCCTGTGGTGGTGAAGGCAGATGCTCTTAACAGGCCCTGGTCCCCCTGTATCCCCGCTCAGTGACACCCTGTATGCAGTCAGTAAGATGTGACTGCAGAGCACAGCCCTGTCCTTCCTCCCCTTAGAGGAAGAACGGCTTCCCCACGATCTGGAAAGGACATGGGGTGGGGGCTGGGGGCCTCAGAGCCTCCATACTGCGTCCTGTTAAGTAGTAGAGCCAGGATGAGAGTCCACAAAGCCACGAAGAGGGACAGAAGTGCTGCCTGCCCCAGCATGCAGCTGGCAAGACAGGTACAGATCACTCAAGCTCTGGCATCATGTTCAGGTTCAAATCCTGCCTTCCCCAGTCAGGCACTGTGTGCTCTTACCTCTCTGCACCATAGAGTCCCCATCAGTGATCTGAGAATGATGATGTCTGCTCTGCAGGGTTGTGACAATGAAATCAGACGATGCGCAGAGCACAGCTATCTGGGTGAAAGAGACGGGGAG
The DNA here is from genome assembly GCF_007827085.1 of Peromyscus californicus insignis. Lineage (NCBI taxonomy): Eukaryota > Metazoa > Chordata > Mammalia > Rodentia > Cricetidae > Peromyscus > Peromyscus californicus. The sequence continues at coordinate 33,506,762 of NW_026294573.1, read as the reverse complement.
CCAGCCCACAGCAAGGAATGGGATGAGACAAGCTGTGATCCTACAAGCAGATATGTTCCCTCATGTTGTAGGTAAAAGAAGTAGAGGCTGGGGAAATCAGTAGAGTTCCCATGGCCAGCAAATGGTGTGAGGTGTCGTCACGTCTTGCGCCATCTATTCTGGCTCCTGACTGCTCCTTAGGAGGGAGGCATGTACAGCAGGGAGGTCCCAGAAAGGCCAAGTGGGCAGAAGGGCAGGGAGGTCACAGACACCAGCCAGAGCCACATAGCCAAGGTGGTTGGTGGCTTTGGACTGACCGAGCAGTGAACTGGAGTCCAGCAGGCTGGGCTTCCCTCTCCCACTTCCTTCCTGTGCTGGCTCACGCTGAGTCACCTGCAGGAAGTCAGAGTGGTGAAGCAGAGAGCAGGGAGACCTGGGTCCTCTACATCTCCATGCCCGCCTCACCTTGTGACCCCAGGCCAGCCACTTCTCCTTCCCAGGGCTCAGTTTTCACTTATGTCAGGCTGCTGGATCTCTAGGAGGTCACACAAAAGGATTTTCCCAGGGACAGTGCTTTCTGGGAGACAGTTTAGAACAAAAAGCCACTCACCCAGCTGGTCCCCAGCTCTACAGGAGCATTCTTGTACAGGGCCTGACTGTCACCATGAGTGGTGGGACCAGGAGGGTGGCAGAGGCATGACAACCAGCAAGGGACTGCCTACAAATCCTGGACTTCTAACTCAGCTCCACTGTCTTCCTTCCTTTGCCCCTGGGTCTTAGTTTTGACTACATTTTGGGTCTGGTGAAGACCTGGCCAGCCTCTCAGAGCAAGTGCTGTCCAGTGGCAAAAACACACCCAACAGGGCCTTCTCTAAGGACTCAGCCTTGGGCCAGGTAGTAAACCTTCCCTTCATTGAGACCTAAGATAATATTTTTTTTCATGTTCATGTACGTGTTATTTGTATGTGTGTGTGCATATTTACTTGTGTGTGGCTGCACATATGTATGCTAGCATGCATACCTGTGTGTTTGTGTATGTGAAGGCCAAAGGCTGGTGTTTTAGGAGTCTTACTCAAAATTGCTCTCCACCTTATTGATTGAAAGGCAAGATCTTTCAGCTGGACCCAGAGGTTACCGATACAGCTACCCCGGGTAGCCCGCTTGCTCAGGAAACCCCTCCTCTCCACTCTTGCTCATCTAGCGTCTATGCTGGGCTCCAGGGATTCCAACTCTGATCTTCATACTTGCTCTGCAAGTGTTTCTAACCACTGATCAATCACCCCAGTATGGGAAACTGTTTCTGCTACTCCAAGTTCCAAACCTGCTTAAAAGACCTCCCCCTGAGGACTCTGCATTCTGAGGCCACTGGGGACTCATTTCTACAGTGGTCTGCATTGCACAACCCTGATATTACAAGGTCTCTGCAAGGTCCTGTGAGGTGTGAAAGCTTGTCCTAAGGCTGGGCCATTGCCTGGGAGGCTGATAGAGTGGGATCATGGCACCCACTGTGCCCCCCTAGCACTCTGGGGGTGATAGCACTAGACAGAATAAGGGTATAGGAGCCAAAGGTTCCAATCCTAAAGTGCTTTCCTACAAGCTGGAGCCCAGCTGGTCTCAGGGACTTTCAAGCCAGCTGGGGCATGGACTTGTCCCTGTTCCGTCCTGGGCTGATACTGGCCTCACTTGGCTTAGGTGGCTCCTCATCTGGCTGTACTGTTTCATATTTCTGTGCCTTGCACATCACTCTCCTCCTGGCCTAACAATTCCTCTCCTCTCCCACCTCCAACACAGTCCCCCTAGTAAGCGCCCTCAACATCTCGGTTGCACATCACTTTTCTAAAATGTCTTCCTAAATGCATCCTGCTCTCAGTGGTGCCTCTGTGTGTGTTTCTGTCCCATCACTTTCCCTTCACTTGGCAGGGTTTTGGGTGTGCATCTCTGCTTCATCCCATGCTGACCCCAGGTCCTGGAAGAGCTCCCGGGTAAACTGAGTGAGCTTCTACAGCCTGTCACTGAAGCTCCAGACAGCATAAGAACGAGAGTCTTGGGGTGCTTGGACCAAGTCTTTCTGAGCCCTTCCACTGAGGTGGTGCTGCCCTTGACTGGGTTTTAGTTCTGATAAATTGGTCAGTTCGTGAACAGCCCGACCGGGACTTCCTGTGGGTCCTTCTTATAATTCCCTGTACCATCCAACACCCTCCACCTCCGGTGCCCACTCAGGGCCATGCCTGTTCAGGTGCTAGGGACAGAGAAAGGAATCAGACTTATAAATGCTTATAGCCTAGTGAGGAAACAGACTCACCCCCAGCAACAGAGGGACCACACGGCGACACAGGAACCTGAGAGCCTTGAGGCAGCACAATTCATAGTGATCCCAAAGCAGGTGTGCTGCTGGTGGTGGCCCATGGCATGGACAGATACAGCCTCAGCATTCCAGGGAGCTGAAGTGGTCATTGCAGGCCCTTGAGTGTGCATGTGAGAGAGGAAGGCCAGCCAGAGGGGTGAGGAACAGGAGGGCCTGACTTGGGAAAGAGCTGTCCTATTAAAGACCTGGTGATGGAGTCTGGGCTTCCTAGAGTATGTAATAACCCGAGGGAAACATCTTGTGAAAAGGTTTCAGAAGAAGAAGGTATGTCTGTGCAGGACCATGGAGAGTGGAAGCAGATATGCAAAATGCCGGGACTTAGAGGTAGCCAGGAAAAGTAGCCAGGATAGGACTATTGATGTGTGTAAAGAATGGACATATCAGTCGCAAGATGTGGCAGCTGGATCCACACACAGCCTGATACAAGGTCTCTCTCAGCAGCCTTCTCTAGCCATAGCCACCAGGAGCACCTTTTGATCCCACTGGGATGGCCTCTGGGGAAATGAGGAAAGGGACAGCGATTTCCACCATCATGCTAGCCCACAGAGTGTTTGCTGGACAACCTGCAGTCATGACAGGACACACTGTCTTCTCTTGCTATTTACTGCTCAGGTCATGGGACAGAAGGCCTGATCTCAGTGAGCAGCTGCTGAACACTGTAGCTCATGCAGGCAGAGAGCACATCTTGCAGTTCTTAAAACACATGTTGGTGTTGAGGAGATGGCTTTGTAGGTAGAGAGCTCACTGAAAATCATGAGGACCTGAGCTTGGATCCCAGATAAAAGCCAGATACAGCAGCACACATCTGTCACCCCAGTGCTGGGGGTTAGGAGAACAGGGACAGGCAGATCCCAAAAGCTAGATGAATAGCCAGGCTAGCAGAAACAGTGAGCTCTGGGTTCTGGGAGAGACCGAGTCTCAAAAAATAAGGTGAGAACAATAGAGGAAAACAGCTGAGCTTGATCTCAGGCCTTAATGTTAGCATGCACAGGTTAGTGTACCCCATACACATGTGGGGAGGGAGGGAGGAAGGGAGACAGAGAGGGAGAAGGGGGAAGGGAGGGAGGGAGGGAGGGAGAGAGAGAGAGAGAGAGAGTCTCATTTTAGTTCAGTGAGTCGCTCCTGGACCCATAGGAGATAGCTCCTAAAGTTCATTGGCATACAGTCTAGTTCTTGGTCTTTGGGAATGATAAAGCCTTTGGAGTAAAACATACCTTGAGCCTCAGTTTCCTTGTCTGTGAAGTGAGAGTAGTGTCCGTCATCTCTCCATCTTCTGTGAGGAATGAGTAGACTCAAAACGCTCAGCCCAGACTGGGCATGTGGTAACTACTTTGTAATTGGAAGCCGGGATTATTTCCAAAAGAGACAACAAGCTTCCACAAGGGCCTTGGTTCTTTTTGTGTTTTGTTTTGTTTTCAATTTGTACTCCATGCATTGTTGAGTTTTTGTTTTGTTTTGTTTTTCTTCTTTTGATTTCACTATAGTAAGAATGCTTGAGACTGACCCTCTTAGAATGCTGTAGAGCAGACTTCTGGTGTTGACTCATCTGCATAACAGAACCTCTATGCCTACTGATTGATACCTCTGCGTATTGTTTGAAATATTTGGGACTCTGTGTAGCAGGGGACAGCAGGGGTTAACCAGCACGAGAATCGGGGCCACGGGGCAGTTTCTGTGCTTCCATACTACCCTACTTTTAGAAGGTTTCAAGGCAGCCATGGGTCAGCTCAGGGAAAAGCAGGTTGGAGTATGGAGTATTACCTGGGATTAGCAGGCTGAGTAGGGCTAAGATAACCTCCCTGGCTTGGTTGGCACTGTTGGTCACATTCTCAGCACAGCTCCCAGCCTGTCCTACCCACTACTGCAGCACTCACAGTGCCCCACTGAAGGTAGAGTTTGGAAAAGAGAGGATGATCTGAGTCTGTGGTCAAAACCAGAGGTCAAAATCTTTGTCATCCATGTGCTCAATGGTGACAGAGCCTGGAGACCTTGTCAGCTTGATGAAGAAGAGTATCTCTGGCTCAGGCCTGGTTTGAGAAATGAGTGGGTCCTGTCTGCAGCTGCCTTGGCCTGTGTGACTGTCATAGGGACCAGTGTGAATGAGAAGAGACTTGGCAGTTCTGGCTTAGGTCATCTTCCAGGCAGGATCCAGACATGAAACATTCCCTGGGGTCCAACTATGTGGTTACACCTTAGCGGAAAGAGCTCCACTGGCCTTTCTCCTTAGGGCACAGTGTTCAAGTCAGGTGCCCAGGTAGATGCTCTGGGTCCTGAGGCCACTGGGAAGCTGAGGCAAATGATCAGAGGCCAGCCCAGGGCATCTATGGAACATGTGGCTTGGGTGATAAAATTAGGTCTGGTCCAAGCGAAACTCAGTTCCCCACCTCCTCCCAGGACCAGGCAGAATGCACTTGGGAGTGGATGAAGGTGAGCCTTCAGAAACTAAGCTGAGAGCCTAGAGCTGAGCAGAGTTGAAAGGAAGGAGAGGCTCCCCTGACCTGAGAAAGGCCCACAGAGCCACAGCTGGATACTGTTGCCTTGCAGATGAATAGCTCTCCACAATTCCAAGGCTGACCTTCCCAGCCCTGGACCCCTCCCCAAATCATGCAGCTGGTCTCTGGGTCACTGGGAAGGGCAGAAAGGACCTCCACAGCAGGAAAGACAGTGAGCACCCTTCCCCAGCTGTGGAAATGGAATCTGTCTTTTCTGTGCTTAGGGGCAGCTGTGGCTTGGTGAGTACTAGACCTGGGTTCTGGCACAGGCTCTGCCTTCCCCTCCCTGTGACCCTTTGGCCTCTGGAAGCTTGAGCTTGCTCATTCACAAAACAAGTACCAGAAGGCTTCATCACAGAAACAGGAAGACCCACCGGAAGTATTGGATGTGTATCAAAAAGAATTAGGAGGTGGCTTTGGGAAAGTAAGAACAAAATGAGGGAAAGCCATTGCACCTCGCCCCTGTCTACACCAGAGCTTCTCCAGTGTCACAAGTTCTCAGCCTTGCCGTGAGCTGCTCTTAGCTTGGTTCTTTGAGACTGTCATGGAACCTCACCGCCTGAGCCATGGGTCCCATGCCACAGCATCTAAGCACCTGCCTGGGATGTGTCAACTTCCCATCCCCTTTTGCTTTGTCTCTGCCATGCTGGACAGATGCTCTTCCTATGAAGCCTTCTCTCCCTAAGAGGTGGGGAAGACGGGCATTTCTGGGATATGCATGCTGGGAAGTGGACTTGTCTCTTTGAGACCATGTCTCTGGGCTAGAGAACTTGTCATACTCTCACCAGATATCAGGCTGGGCCTGCAGGGTCTTGGTAGCCCTAGGAACCTGGCTCAAAGCTGGAAGAATGACAGGCATCATCACCACTGTAACCAACAGGCTGTGTGCACCCTGGACAGTGGGAATGGGATTTCTCTAGAGGCTGCTGGGGTGAAGGGTGGGTGGGAGGGAGAGGTCCTGCTCAAGCCCCACAGTGCCTACTGGAGTAGCTATAGTTCCTGGAGGAGGGCTTCAGGAGGCCTGCCTGGAAAGACAGAAGGACAAAGCTACTTCTGGGGGCCTGCAAGAGTTCCTAGCAGCGGTCTACAGGGCCCAGGGTCAGTTTCCCTGAGATGGTGGGGGGAAAGACTCCAAAAGGATCCCCGGCACTGGCTGTGACTGGTTAAGGAGGGTAGACTGAGTTGGAGGCAGGCAGCCCCAGCTGCCTAATGCACGGCAGCCAGCCGCCTCTCTAGAGCCGAGCATCCGGGTCCCAGAGGCCCAAGAGTGCAGCAGACACAGCTGCCTGCCAGGAACTGTAGGGATCGCCAAGAGTAAACAGCAGAGGAAAGTCTCTGCACCAGCCACCTTCCATTGAAATCTCCCCACTGCAGCATCACCAGGAGATGGAACCAAAATATTTACTCAGCACAGCTGCTCTCAGACTTACTCTTTAAAAGGCAATGCAAACCATCAACCTCTCAGAATGCTGGCCAAGAGGAGTATACTCTGCCCTGCTCTGTCTTGACTTGCCCTGTACAGCCTACAGGCCAGCAGATGGAGGCTAGGGGTCAAATTCAAGTTTTTCACGAGTTTTATGTCATCATCCCACACAGCAGCCTTTGAAGTAGACATCACTATTCCACTGTATAGAGATGGGAAGACATACCCAGAGAGGTTAAGCAATGAACTCAGCATCACACAGCCTGGGTGTGGCAGAATCAGGATTCCAGGCCAGGTTTTGGATACCCTGTTGTGGGCCTGTCTTCCCTCACACCATTCCATTTGTGACCATATCGGCTTGTTTAGAGGATTGGGGGAAGATAGGTATGAGGCAGGTTAGGTCCCTTTCTCAATGCATGCTCACTTTCATCTCTTCTGACCTCCCAGAGACAAAGAGGAAATATTGTAGGGATGGGGGAGAGAGACTGACCCATTCTATTGGTGTGGCTAAGTGCTGGATTTCAGGAACAGCTAGGTCCAGGAGCAGACCTGGCAGTAAGACTCTCTTTCCTTTACGATCTTACTTCAGCTTCATTTTTTCCTTTAACCATCTCTTCATCTACTGCCCTGTGTCTCATCCTCCATACAGCACAGCCATGGCCATGGGGACAGGGATAAGCCATGTGTGTGTGTGTCTCAGCCTGGAGCTCCAGATTGAAAAGGTACCTTCACTTTTGGCTTTTAAGAGTGAGAAGTACCCGCCGCCCCCCAGAGAGCTGCTGGCATTGTCCCAGTGGACGGTGGTAAGCAGCCTGCTTGGCACTGGGCCGGGGTGGTGGGGTGCTACTGGAGTAAGAGGATGGGTTTCCAAGTTGTCCTGGCTAGAAGAAAATGAGAGGGCTGGGCAGGGGTAATATGGGGCCATCTGCCACCCGGGGCTGGAGGACAGCGCTGAGTGGGTGAAGTGTGATGTAAGGATGTAGAACACCCTATCTATATTGACTCATCCCTTCCATCTGACAGATAAGGAAACTAAGGCTGGCTCAGAGCATGATGAGATGTTGACCTGCTGACATGCTTTCTGCACTGGCTAGTTTTAACTGTCAACTTGATGCAACCTAAAACACTGGTTCTCAACTTTCCTAATGCTGTGACCCTTCAATACAGTTCCTCATGCTGTGGTGACTCCAGACCATAAAATTATTTCATTGCTACTTCATAACTGTAATTTTGCTACTGTTATGAATCATAATGTAAATACCTGATACGCAGTCTATCTAATATGTGACCCCTGTGAAAGGGTCATTCCACCCCCAAAGGGGTCGTGACCCTCAGGTTGAGAACTGCTGACCTAGAATGACCTGGGAAGACAATCTTAACGAGGAACTATTAGATCAGATTGGTATGTTTGTGGGTGATTGCCTTAATTGTGAATTGGTAGGAAGACCCAGCCTATTGTGGGTGGTACCATTCCCTAGGCAGGGAGTTCTGGGCAATGTAAGAAAGGAGAAAGCTAGCTGAGAGCAAGCAGGTCAGGATCCGTGCATTTATTCCCTCTGCTCTTGACTATGGGTGTGATTCTTTGAATTCCTGTCTTTACTTCCTCACATGGTAGACTATAACCTAGGATTGTAAGCCAAATAAACTCTTTCTTCCACAAGCTGCTTTTTGTTGGGGTATTTGTCACAGTAAAACAGAAGCGAAACTAGAATAGATTCCTGATTAATTCCTGCGAAACCCCCAAGGCCAGTGTGGAGGCTCCCGCTCTCCTTCCTCTCCTCGCCATATCCCGTCTCACCCACGCCCTTCTTGAGTCTATAAGCAAAACCTGTGCACAGAGCTGTCAGGGTGGGAGGGAGGGGTATGTCACCTCTGTACTGGCAGCTCCCTAGTTGTTCCTGGACCCTAAGGCCTGATGGTTCTCCAGCTCTGTGATAGTAGCTGTGCCTGAACCAGGCTGCATGGACAGAGCGGGAGACTACTGTCACCTACAGAACTCCAAGTCTTTCTCTGCACCCCTCTTTCATGCCTGCCACCCCATCATGGTGGCCTCCTCTGAGCTGCTGCTGAAGGCTGCGTTTTAAGCCATCCTGTGCCAGGATATAAGTGACACACTCTCCTTGCCTTCCAAAGGTCAGCAGACTCTAAGGGACCATCATGCCACTTTAATATGATTGGGTCTCTGACCCCTGAGTTTGACATTAAAGGGGGGGAGAAACCCCATGTGGTGTAGCAGCCACAGCAGCAGCTCCCAGGGCTTCTGTGGTGAGCAGAGCATATGTGTCACCTTCATAATGGAGCTCCCACTTCAGTGAGGGTACCTAGACCCCAGACAGGAAAGTCACAAACAAAAATGAATTCCAAAGGTAAGAAAAAAGACACAGTCTTACAGAGTGGGTAGCAAGGACCTGGTGTAGTCTGGGATCAAGGAGGGCTTCCCTGAGGAGGTGACATGCAAGGGGACGTGGAGTGGCTGGGAAGAGTCAGTCTCATAAGGAAAGGATGTCTAGGCAGAGCATGTTGGAAAGACCCTCAAGCAAAGTAACCTTCTGCTTCAGCTGGAGTGGTGGGCAAGGAGGGGAGAGAGTCAGGGTAGTCACTGAAGCAAGTCTTGGGGAGTATGTGCCAGAACTTGGCCTTTGTCTCAACAGACGAGGAAAGGAAGCCACTGAGGGGATTTACACTTGGGGTAGGCATGGGGTAAATCTTAGAGGGAAGAACATTGGGGAGACAGAGGGGCTTCTGGCTTCTCGTGCCAATGTTGTGAGAATTCTATGTGAAAATGGGGTGCAGAGCACAGGGGGGTTAGGGTGAGCATCCTCACGCTATTCTAGTGGCAGCTGTTTCCCTTCCCTGCCCCTCCCAGCTGTCTTCCTGCTTTGTGGTATTTTGGGGACCCCTGAGAACACTGTGACCCACAGTGTTTTCCCAGCATGTTTGATCAGGGCAAGGGCTGTGGGCAGAAAAAGACAACTGCCCTGATGCCCTGCACCAGGTGGGCCTGGGGGAGACTGGGTAAAGCTGCCTGCTGAGAGGCCCCGAGGCACAAGCAGGTGGGCAGTTGTGTCTGTTGTCTTCTGTCCCCATTCCTGCACCCTGTTGCCTACCCTGAAAATTCTGTGTCCTTGAAATATGCCAGGCTAAGCCTGGCCCACTAAGGACTCTACACGGGCCATACATGTCGAGTCTCCATGAACAGAGTGTAGGCTCCCAGAATAAACCCACTGGACATAGGCCTTCCCGGGTGTCCATTCACAATGGCGTGAGCAAGGAGTGGAAAAAAATAACACGTCCTCTGTCCCCCTTGCTGTTCATCCATCAGTTAGTTTATGAGCATCAAGGAAGCATCAGACTCAGACCTGGTCATGGGGCCTGGCCCTGGAGGACATAGGTACCATGCCAGTTTTCCTGGTATCAGGCCAGACTTGTCTTTGTGGCATTTAACAGTCCTGACAAAGCCGCTCAGCTTGGTCACTCTAGGGAGGGCTGGTCACAGGTAGCTGACCCTGTGTCTGAGGGACTGAGTGGGGAATTCAGTCTCACAGGATCATGCTTCCTGCCCTGTAGAAGGACAAGCCCACAACTGGCACAGAGATGGGTGGGGCTGTAGGAGGTCCCACTCCCAACACCTAACACAGAGACCTTCACACCATGGCTTTGGGCTCTCAGCCTCTCTTGTCCCCACCACAATCAGGACATTTCTGCTGGTCTGATTTGACTCAGCATGTGCTTCCCACTCCACTCAGTGCCCTGTGCAATTTAGACTCACACTAGATTTTATGTGTTCATGCACAGGGAGTCTTCAGTACCCAGTCAGATAAACCTTAACAGTGAGGAGCCAGCACTATTTTTGGGGGGCGGGGGAGGGGGCCTCAGCTAGGGAGTTTGGTCAGTGACGTGCTGCCACACAAGCATGAGGACCAGAGTTCAGATCCCCCATATCCATGGAAAAACTGGAGGCATCTGAGCATAGACGTGCCCCCCAGGACTGGAGTGGTGGGAAGTGGGGACAGGCAGATCCTGAGGACTCACTGGCCAGCCAATCACGCGCGCACATGTGTGTATGTCATTACCTAGAATAAAAGGAGTTAGACTTGGTCTCAGGTCTCAGTTGCTTCTAGTGAGGGATGGTATGAAGAAGTACACAGATGACCAGGAGCTCCAGGCTGTAGTGGGGCTCGTTGCCTGTGGGATAAGCAGAGTCCGGCCTTCACCCTCCCTCTTGTATGGTGTGGATGACCACGCCTCCTCCCAGGGTCACTGGCAGAAGTGAATGAAGTCGGAAGCACTGGTGAATGGGAAATGCTGGCCTTGGAAAGCGCCTGCTCCTGGCAGACAGCTGCTATCCTCTCTTGGAAGGACCCAAAGGCCTCCTGGGAAACATATTCTCTCACTGTCCCCTTACACCTGAGACCACCCATCTGGTCTCTGGGATCTCCCAGCTGCTCCTCAGCCAGCTGTTTATCTCCAACTGTCCTGTGGTTACAACATCTTTCTACCGTTCTCAGAAGTCTCTTTCCCAGGTCCGTCCCAGGAAGGGGACTGAGCCCCACTGAGTGAGGAGGGAGAGGTCCCTGGAGGGCTAGCCTGGGAGAAGCCAGATGAGGGCTGGCTTGTATTTTTCAAATAACTCCATGTCCACAAAGCTAAAAATGTGGTCCGTCCTTACATATTTTATATGTATGTGTGTTCCCAGTACATTTCCTTCTAATTTTTAAAACCATACATAACATTTAATCCATATGGTTCTGATTCCTTAACACTTAAATCATCCAAATGTTGTTTTGTAAGATCTATTTGCAAATCTCTTTACATAAGCTTTTTTAACTCATTCCATCTCAAGGAGAGAGAAGCAGGATCCCCTGGGTGGGTCTCCTCTTCCTGGTGCCTCTGCTGCCCCGCCCAACAGGCCAGATGACGCTTGGCCAGTCCACTCTGGGCCCTAGATGCTCAGGCTTTGTCCTCAAGGCACAAAGTTATGGAGCCAGGTAGGAGAAGGGTATATAGACAGATAGGATACTACAGGGTCCTGGCTACTTCCTAGCTCTGTGAACAGCCCTAAGCTAAGCTCTCAACTCTTCTGCCCATAGAGGGTTATGGGACTTAAGGTGAGTTAGAGTGGTCAGTGGGGCTTTCCCCACACGTGGAGCCATGTGTGCCTCTGGGGCAGTGCTCGGGCAGGTGGAAGCCTGTTGGGCTATGGGTCATTCTTCAAGAATCCTAAGACAGCAAGCATCACAGTGTAGTCAAGCTGGGCCTAGAGCAACAGGTGGCATTGCTACTGTAGGAACTGGGGTTCAAGAGGTGCCTGACAAGGACCCCAGCACAAGGGACACAAGGCAATGGTAAGATGGGAAACATTAGCACTCGGGAGGGGGTTGGGGCATAGAATGAGCTTCCCAGCACCCCCTTGTACTTGGAAGCCCCCCATGATATGTACCAAGGAGATGGGGAAGGACCTGACAGATCACAGAGGAAGGTGACTATCCAGATGGGAAAACAGTCTGTCAGAACATATACTCTGAGTTTCCCTCAGAGTCCCCTCCTTTAGGCAAAGCTCACTCTTTAGCCTAGAGTTGTGGCCCAACCTAAGAGCACTTTGCATGCTACTCCCCAGTCTCCCTCTCTCTTCTCCCTGCTCTCTTGGTGACAGTCTCCAACATTCAGTACCCTCAAGCCTTATCTGTTTTCCTGGCATCTCTCAGCTTCTCCTCTGATAGACACCCACCTACCTGATAGATACCTACCTACCTGATAGACACTAACCTACATGATAGACACCCACCTACCTGATAGACACCCACCTACCTGATAGATACCCACCTACCTGATAGACACCTACCTACCTGATAGACACCCACCTACCTGATAGATACTGACCTATATGATAGACACCCACCTACCTGATAGACACCCACCTACATGATAGATACTAACCTACCTGATAGACACCTACCTACCTGATAGACACTATCCTACATGATAGACACCCACCTACCTGATAGACACCCACCTACATGATAGATACTAACCTACCTGATAGACACCTACCTACCTGATAGACACTATCCTACATGATAGACACCCACCTACCTGATAGACACCCACCTACATGATAGATACTAACCTACCTGATAGACACCTACCTACCTGATAGACACTATCCTACATGATAGACACCCACCTACCTGATAGATACCTACCTACCTGATAGACACTAACCTCCATGATAGACACCCACCTACCTGATAGACACTAACCTACATGATAGACACCCACCTACCTGATAGACACTAACCTACATGATAGACACACACATACCTAATAGATACCCACCTGCCTGATAGACACTAACCTACATGATAGACACCCACCTACCTGGTAGACACACACCTGCCTGATAGACACCCACCTACCTGGTAGACACACACCTGCCTGATAGACACTCACCTACCTGGTAGACACACACCTACCTGATAGACACCCACCTACCTGATAGACACCCACCCATCTTCAAAACCCAGCCTCAGGTTCCTTCCTCTGAGAAAATCAGTAGACATTGGCCCTTTCCTTCCACTTCCCTGGTCTGTGTCTTATTGAAATGTGTATGTCAGGGAAGCACGTTTCAGGTCCTGTTCTGGGAGCTGGCAGTGTGGATTCAGATCGACATCACTGCTGTCCGTGGAGCCTTGCTCTGTTTGAGGCAGGTCCCCACGTGACCTGCCAGCTTTCTGAGAAGTCAGGGTGGAATTTGAAGATAGTGCCCACAAGACTCTGGCCATTGGTGTAAGATGAGAGAGAGGTGGAATGTCCGGAGACGGCGTGGCTTCTGGGATTCCCCGCTGCAGGGGCCTGCGGGCCAGCTCTGATCTGGACACCACCAGTGTCTGTATCCACAGAACGGGATTTGTGTCTCTGCCAGTTCCAGAAGGAGCAAATCCCAGACAGAGCGGCCTCTGGGACGGAAGAGCAGATGCTCAATCTAAAATTAGGCTGCTGACTGCGGCTTCGTGGAGGCTTCAGAGCGGATCTGCTCCTCGCAGCTGTCAGTATATAGCAGAGAAGACGTGGAGCCCCTGCATCCTGTTGAGGCTGAGCAGCAACAGTGGCAGGCAGTAGAGCCAGCAGTCTGCAGACTCCTTGGGGTGCTCTTCTGGCCTTGACCTGTGGACTCAGATTCCCTTCCCAGGGGGAACTGCCTCAGGCCTCAAGGGGGCTCCTCTCTGACTTTTAGCTTTGAAAGAAAGCTTCCTTAGGAGTTTAAACAAATAGTCCCATAATATCTTGCCGTGGAGTCTCTCTCTCTCTTTCTCTCTCTCTCTCTCTCTCTCTCTCTCTCTCTCTCTCTCTCTCTCTCTCTCTCTCTCTCTCTCTGTGTGTGTTTATGACACATGTGGAAGCCAGAGGACAACCTGGGGTTTCAGTCCTTGCCCTCTGTCTTGTTTGACAAAGGCTCTCTTTGTTGCAGCCTGTGAGTCCCTGGGACTCTTCCATTTCTACCTCCCATCTCACTATCAGAGCAATGAAGCCACAAACTCGAACTATTGCACCTGATTTCCTGGGTGTTCACGGATCTGAACTCAGGTCCTCATACCTGTGCTCCAAGACCTTTATTCAGTAGTCAGCTCTCTGGCTCCTCAGGTGCCCTTTGACTCTCACAGCCTGCCCTAGATATGCTGTGTTCTTGGACATCAGTGGATTTCTTTGAAACCTACTTTGGGAAACTGGGCATGGTGCTGCATGCCTGCAATCTCTTGCTAGGAAGGTGGAAACAGAAGGATCAGGAGTTCAAGAACACCCTTAGTTAGCCTGGGATACATGACACCCTTAAAACTGGGGTGAGGGGAACCTGGTTTAGGAACCTCATTTATTTCTTCCAAACCTGCAGTTCTCACAGTGGCCCACAAGACCCTGTCTAAAATATCTGACACATTGAGCCTCAGGGCTCTTGCACCTACAGTTCCTTCTGTCGACGAAGGCCTTCCCTATACCACGTGATTCCAGGTCAGGCCTCCAACATCATCTGCTCTGGAGGGCTTATGCTAATGGTTCTTAAGTGTGTGCCCCATGCCCCACATGCTCTTCCTGGTCACTGTTCTCTTTTTCCTCTGCCACAGCACACAGCTCTGCTGCCGTGTTTTCTGGACTATGTTCTGTCTCTTGATTTCTATCTGCATTTCCTGTGAAGTAGAAGCTCTGTGGAGGCAGGCTTTTGTCCATGCTCCCTCTGATGTTCACTGAATGTCTAGAACAGGGCTTGGCCTGTATCGGCTAATCATTGCTACGGAATACATGTATTCAGGGAAGGCAGCAGCATCCAAGCACAGGGCATATGCTTGTCTTTGCTAAATCCTACTCATGGCCCCTGAAGAGGGCAAGCCTTTGAGACAGGTCCATCTGCTGGGGCTATCCCCAAGTCACCTGTGGGCCTCTGTGGATCATCTGGAAACCAGGGCATTGAGGATGGCATGAGGGTATGGGTGTGATTGTGCCCAAATCTATGAAGGGTTGTCCCAATGAGTTTGAGGTGCTTGTTCCCTTAGCACCATATTGAAGGCTTGCTGCATATGTTTCCTTGCCAGACACACACTGCCAGGTGAATGGGGCCATTTCTGAACATGAGGAGGTTGGGAATGCTCACTCACTGCAGGGAATGGTAGGAGAATTGAGTCCTCAGCATCTGCCTGAGCAGTGATCTCTAGAGAAATGGTTATGTGTGTGTGTGTGTGTGTGTGTGTGTGTGTGTGTGTGTGTGTGTGTGTGTGTGTGTGTTGTTGTTGTTGTTGTTGTTGTTGTTGTTGTTGTTGTTGTAAGGAACTGGTTCTCATGGTTATGGAGGCCAATGAGTCCCAAGATTTGCTGGGGTCAGCTTCTATCTGAAAGTCAAGAGAAGAACCAGTATTTCTTTCTGAGCCCAAAGCCTGGGAAGACCAGCTCCCAGCTCCACAGGCCAGCCAGAGGGTCACATCTTCCTCAGCCTCTGTGTCCCAGTGTGTCCTAGTTGGCTGGATGCTACTCACTCACTTTGGGGACATATGCTTGACTCAGTCTACTGAGTCACAGATTAATTTCACCCAGGGTTTGTCCCTTACAGGGACACCCAGAGCTTGTCACCACAATCCAATGCCAGCAAACTAGCACAAAATTAACCCTCCCCTCCCTCTTCTCTGCCCTCACTGCACTTTTAAGTATAAAACCTTTAGTGTATAACTATAGCATTTCATACATAAACCCCATCATACTTAAAGCGCACTTGCCCATTACCTCCTTTGGTCCTCCTGCCCTCTCCAATAGTCTCTTTCCTCCTCACAAAAAGTCCCCTTCCGTTTTCATGTTTATATGTATATGTAACATAAATAGATACATTTTCTTCACAAGAGAGAAGACATGGTATATTTGTGCACTCCCATCCCAAGCCCTGTTAACTTCCGTCTTATCTTCACACCTTTGCAGTAGAGGCCCAGTACCCTGAATCCCTCATCTCAGACCCAGACCTAGCCACTAAACACACACTACCTTCCCTCCTAAGAGCTCAACCCTTTCTCACGGACATGCAGTCAGGTGCACCAGGTGCCTGCGGGACCCTCATCCTTCTGATCAGACTTCAAGGGGGTCAATACCTGAAAAGCTAGTTGCAGGAAAGTACCAGCTAGGTCGGGGAAGCTTGCTCTGGGAGTTTGTTTTCATGAGGAGTAGCTGATTACGGGAGGAGTCAGGAGTCCCTGGGGATTGATGGAGGCAGAGTGGCAGCATCTGCCACTATTTCCCATTCTGCCATGGGAAGTACCAGAAGAGAACCTTCCAGGCTCCTTATGTATTGAGCATCCACTAGGCACCAAGCATCGCCCCTTGGAACTCACACAATCCAGTGAGGGCCTTAGGCAGAAATACTTTAATAGAAGCAGTATTTTGAAGGAGGAAGCTTTAAATCCAGTCTTCAAAACCAGAAGAAAACGGAGCACACAAAGGGGAGTGGTTTGTGTTCCCTAAATGTCAAGTCGGGTTGATAGAGCGGTGGCAGGGGAGGGTGCAGGGGGACAGAAACACAAGGAAGAGTATTCCAAGGGGAAGAAGGAGCACACGCAAAGCCATGGCAGAAAACGTCACATGGTATTTAGAGTCCTGTGAGCTGTCTTGCCTGTTCCAGGCCTTTCTTAGAGAAGGACGGCTCTCCTCTGGGAAGACCCTGAGGCTGAAGGATGGAAGACTGGAGATAGCCCTCCTGCCTCAAGAGCACAAAGGTTTCAGTAGGGTGGAGCCAGACACATACAGCTCTTTGTTGTTGTTATTGGACGAGACTCCTGAAAGTAGCCTGGGAACCAACCCCACCCCCTTCCACTCTCCTCTCTCCTTCTCTTCCTTCTGTCGTCATAGTTATTTTCCGTAGTACAAGGCCTTTCTATAACTGGTTGGTACCCACCAGGGGAGCAGGATTTGTCTCCCCTTGGGCTTGGTTCCTGTGTACCCCTGACCCTTAGCCCCCTACCTTAAGTCGGTCATAGAAGCCATATCTATCACAGTTGGATGAAGGTCACCCAAGCCCCATCCCAGAACTCCCTTCTTTTCCTCGCAGACTCTCCACACCTGTTACTGTGTACCTTGTGTGAGTATTTATTTGTGTGCTGTAATCCTCATACTCTCCCTTCCCTAACTATGAGCCTTAAAGACAGAGCCTTGGTCATCAGTGTCTCCAGAGCTGGAGGGGAGGGGGGACCTCCTTTAATGAGCATGTTTTACATGCAGTCTTCAATTCTTGGTACTTAAGATGACCTTAGATTCCATTAGCTCTCACCTAGTCCTAGCAACCATGTCCCGAGATGTCATTTTATATCTGAAGAAACTAAGCTCAGTCTTGGGAACCAAGTAGCGGTAAGTGTCGGAGTGGGACCTGTGCCTGAGTCTAAGTGAATACAGGTCCCAGATCTGCTGCTGAGCAGGAGGCCATGGGTAGAGGAACATTTGTCATTGACGATCCAGCCAGTCCCTTGGCTGGGGAAAGCCTGTTCTCAGAGCTGCCAGGGGAGTGTGGCTTGACTAATCTGATTTCCTGGAAGCAAAGGCCCTGCCTTCACCACCTGGGGCCCCATGGTAGGGAGGGCGAGCCCTGTGGGAGTCCCCTTCAGAAATATGTGTGAGAAGCCAGAGCTAAGGCTGGGCCCAAGTGTCAGCCAAAAATGGAAATGATCCTTCTGTCATTTGGGAAAATCACGGGGTGGAGGCTAAATGGCCTCTTGTGGTGGTTGTTTGCTGGACAGGACGGCTGCAGGGGCACAGTGTGCCAGCCAGCATTCTCTGTATGGAGCTGAGATGCACGTGTGTAGAGATGTACAGGATCTAATATGGCATCTAGTCCATGAAGAAAAGACCACAGAGGAGGAACAGGCCAGCACTGTGCTGGACACAGCCAGGCCACTTGGGGGACTGGGGATCCCTTGATGCTAAGTAGCCACCTCTGCAGACGTAGGTGAGGAGCCAATACAAGGGCTGCAGATGGGAAGTGCACATTCAGCAGACTCAGAAATATAAAGGGTTCTATGAGGCAAGAGGGTAGCATGGATGAGGACGGTACCAAGGTTGGATGGTTTAGACAGGCAAACCGAGGGTTCAGTTATTGAAGGCACTAGGAGATAGGGTGTTTTAGCTAGACCAGGTCTCACTTGATTTTGTCTGAGAGTGCCCCCCATGTTCAGAGGGATTTGGAAGAGCAAGCTGGACTTGCTATGGTGGACTTATTCCCCTTTACTCACACTTGGGAGGCAGAGGCAGAAGTAGGGGGATCTCTATCAGTTTGAAGCCAACTTGGTCTACATAGGCAGGTTCCAGGCCAGCCAGGGCTACCTAGAGACTCGGGCTCAGGAAAGAGAAGAAAGAACAGACTGGGTGGAGTGCTGAGGAGGGGCCCACTGTGCTTGGTGGCCTGAAGTAGGGCAGCCAAGATGGACAAGAGATTCTGGTTTCCAATTTGCCAAGATAGACCCCTATTCATAAATAGAAGCAAGATGGGGGGGTGTGGATTCTAGATCCCAGTGTGGGAACCAGCAGTGATTAACACTGTTTACTTAGCCCCTCCTAGATACTACTGGGTACTCTCTTTCAAAGACCCAACACACTATCTTGTTAACATGTCACAAAAGCCTTTCGGGATGACATAATCAAGATCAGTGACATCCCCAGGAACCCAGGGCCACATGGCCTTGAGGCCTATGCTGTCATCCACAGCTACAGATGAAGGACTGATCCAGGGAGCTGACACACAGTGCTCTGTCAGGGGAAAGGTTGGAAGTGAGTCTAAAGGGACCTCAGGAGGTGTTGAGACCTCTAGCTCTTTCCCCAGGAGAGAGGAGAGAAACACACACACACACACACACACACACATACACACACACGCGTGCACCACGAGTAGAAAAATAACACAGAGCATCTGAGTCTTGACAATGATAGCCATAGGGGAAGGGAGGTGGGGTAGGCATAAGACCTAAATAAAAATAAGTCAGGGGCCCTCAGAGCAGCTGCTCACCCCTACCTTGAAAGTGTTCCCTAGAATTCTGTGGCAGACCCCACTCCTTAGGAACCACAAAGTATTCCAAAAGCCTGCCTCTTTGGTTGTTAGGAGCTGCAAAGGACACTACACACGGAGATGGCATTCTGGATGACGGTTCCGATGCCAGCCCTGGCCTGGGCCCCGGGCCTCTGAAGTCTCCGTGTTGTGATGCTGTGTGTGTGTGTGTGTGTGTGTGTGTGTGTGTGTGTGTGTGTGTGTGATTTCCATGGAAACAAGCATTTGACATTCTAGCCAGGAACACCTGGACTGTCATCTTCTTGAATTGTAGCCCTAGAAGGAATGTGGCCCCCTTCCCGATGTGTTTATCTTCCTTTTCCTCACTTTCAGCTTGGCAAGCAGGAGCATCTCGAAAGGGGATCTGGGGTGTCTGCTTGCCTATCAGTCTCCATCCTGGGACAGAGCTACCTGGACACCAGCACGTATGCCACACGTTCCCAGCAAAGCACCTGATTCCCATCTCAGGAATGAAAGGGTGTGGGAAGGCCCCTGGGGGCAAGCGCTGGGACTTTCTCAAGACCTGGCACTGCTGTAGGCAGGGGCTGGACCCAGAGTAAGGAAGCGGCACCTGGCACCACCTGCTTACTGAGTCGTGTTCCATATAGCCCCTAGGGTTTGGGGGTGGGCGAATCACAGAGAAGAGGCAGAAAAAGGCCCCTGGTCTTGATACAAGGCCACCTGTCATCAGACTGTGACCCTGAGCATGGAGGCCAGAGTCCTAAAGACCTTCTGGTCTCCAGTGAGAAATGATGCCATCCCTGGGATAGGACTGAGTGTCAAGTAGCATTGGTTGTGGGAGGAGCAGGAGAGGGCTCCCTGGATGACCATCCTGTCTACTACTGCAAGGACCTGTGCAGCTCAGAGGGTCAAGGGATCAAGTATAGCCGTAGTTGTCTGTTGAAGGCAAGCTCCTTCATCTCCTCCCTTCCTGCTCAGCATGTGCAGTTCAGGACTCTTCATTTTGGAGCTGTTATGAAGAAGTCTTTGCCTGTCAGAAGCTGCAGAGAAGTTGGTCAAGGAAGAGCAGCAGGGAGAGAAATCCTAGGGTACTGGAGGGTCAGCAGCACCGAGGAGCATCTGGCAAGAACCTCAGGGCAGCCGCTCCACAGCAGTGTGGCTTTGTCTCCCAAGCATCCAGTGTGACCCTGTTGGCACCCCCACCCCTCCCTGCCTTCCAGTCCAGATGCAGAGCCAGAACCAGAACATCTGTGATGATTCTGTATGCAACTGTTCCATTCTTTCTGTGATCAGTACACACACACACACACACACACACACACACACACACACACGCACGCACACACGCACGCACGCACGCACGCATGCACGTGTGCGCGCGCGCACACACACACACACACACACACACACACACACACACACACACACAAGGATCCTTCATTTACTTGACAATATCAGTAAACTCAGACTTAGGAGGACAGACTAGTCAAGATGGAGAGCTTGGGGGGGATCCACCACAGCTGACTGCAGTTGGGGTAACAGATGCAGGTGTATCTGTAGAAGCAGGAACCACTGAGTTACCTGTGGTAGCATAAGGGCCCTTAGTAGAGGTAGGTCAGAGCCACCTCTCAAAAGAAAGGGTGTCACTCAGCCTAGACCAGGAGCAATTGTTCACTCCTCTGCCTAAAGTTACTTCTACCAGGACAGTGAGAACAGGGCAGGGGTGGGGTGGGGTCAGGGATCTGTCCTGTAACACCTGCCCCAGGGAAGGATCTGAATAAAATGAGCTTGACAGCAGGAGGATAGAAGTTGTGCAAAGGCCCCAAGGAGTGAAATCTGGTTCACAGTGGGAACTAGCTGAGGCTAGGATGCGTGTGTGTGTGTGTGTGTGTGTGTGTGTGTGTGTGTGTGTGTGTGTGCAGCAGTTATGGGGGGTATTGCATGCACATCAGAGCACGTCGCCTTTCCTAAAGGAAGGAGATGGCCCCATTAGAGCTGAGCTTGGGCTGCTGGAAGATGGGGAGAGAGTAAGTGAATGGGCATCCACAGAACTACTAGAACGCTTGGTAACTGGTGGTAAGCAGGCAGTTGAGAGTGAGCAGGCCTATGACCAACTACTGTCACATCTGCCTTCCCTTCATACAAGCCCTGCAGCCATGACATTATCCCTCCAGCTCCTGGGAGTATGGTGCCCATTAAATAGCTGGGGCTCCCTCTGTTAAGGCTGGTGGTCTGGGAGTGATCTGTTTGCTCTCACTTGGTTTTGGTGGGAAAGCACTGACTCTGGTGGAGCTGTTGCAGGAAGGCACACAAATGCTCAGGGTCAAATACTTGGGGCCCAGATGCATTTGAGATCATGGCATTTGGAGCCAGAGAAAGGCCTGGATCCTCTAAGGATCCTTTGAGCAAGTCCTGGTCAGCATGCTGGACAGAGGTGGATCCAGACATGTGCATGATCCAGACAGTGTGGCCTCTTTATAGTCTGGCTGCTCCTAGTCCTCATAACCTCTTCCTGAGGCTGTTCCGGGCCAGACAAGCTAAGCCTGGAGTCAGCCAAGCCAGGGCAGCCCACACCCAACACCCGTGGGGTCTGAGCCGCAACACAGACACCTGTAGACTGCAGACAGGGCTGAAGTCTCAAGGCCACAGTTTTTGCACTGGCTGGTAGGGCCAGAGGTGGGGGTGGGGGGACTGCCTCAAATACATTCCCAACGAGGACCAAAGAGAGGCAGGTCTGGTCCTGGGATACAGAAGTTTCTGATAAGGTCTGACCATTGGGAAGCCTCCCGGGGTGACTCCCACCCTCACCCGGTCAGAGCCCAGGGAGGCCCGGTTCTCCGCTCCCAGGACTCATTAAAGCTGATTCCCACGTGGGAATGCACGGGTTTCCCGGATAGGGCTAGCACCTGGGAGGAAGACTACTGGCAGAGCTCACTTCGGAGAAGGCGATGGGCGCCCTCCGGGCCCTGTGAGACCAAGGCGTGGCACCCAGCGACAGGGCCCCCGGCAGCGGTCACCGGGGCTTCCCTGCTTGTCCTCTCTGGAGAGCCTGAGAGGAAATGACAGCGCGGGAGCCAGGGCGGGCGCGGAGGGAGGGGCGGCGCCCGCAGTGACACGGCCTGTCACAGTGGAGGCAACCTAGCAGACCCTCCTAGCGACGGCTGGAGCCGGGGATTCCCCAGCCGCAGAGCCCCTGCCTCGGCTGCCACGCGCCGCGCCGGGCTACTCCATGACCCTGGCTGCCTGGGTATCCCGGAGCAGCTGGTGGCCGGGCTGTGCTCGCCTCGGGCAGACAGTGGGGTCCCCGGGCTTGGCAACAGGAAACTCTGGGTAGAGAATGGAAAGAAGTGGGTGGTCCGGCCCCTGCGACTTCCCCTGACATCACTGCCCAAATAAGGAGCTTCCCAGCGGCCGCGGGGCGGCCCGGAGCCGCGCCCGCCCCGCGCCCACCCCGCGCCGCGTGGGCCGCCAGCGAGCGCCCAGGGCACCGCCGGGCGGAGCCGAGCCGGGCGGAGCCGAGCGCGCGGGCGCTGCCGAGCCGCCGGAGGCCGGGCGCGCAGCCCGGCGCAGCCCAGCGCAGCTAGCCCGGCGCGGCGCAGCACAGCGCAGCCAGCCCGAGGCGCCGAGCCCAGCCGACCGCAGGTAAGCACCGAGCGCCGAGCGCCCCGCAGGATCGCGGCCACAGCGGGTGGGCGCGACGTTCCCAGCTTCCCGATCCTTTGGGTGCGAGCGGCCCGGGCTCTGCGCCGGTGCACGCGCCCTGCGCTCGCTTTTCCCCAACGCTACTTCTGTCATCATCCTAGGGTGACGAGCGTTCCCGCGTCCGCACACCGCCGCGGTGCGCAGCCCCATTCGCCCTCAGGTGCGCAGCCTCCGGGGTCCTGCGCTGATCCTCTCCCCTTTGCAGGGACCCATGGCGGGTCCACACACCTCTGGGAACTAACTGCTCAATGTGTTTGGTCTCTCTGGCCACGTTTTCTGCTGGAGGCCTCATCAGTTTCAGACTGTCAGAGCCCACAGCCTTTGCTCATTGCGCGCTCACTGTTAGAGAGTGAAAGTAGCCTTGCTCTGGTTCTTCCTTCCTCCTGGCAGAATGGCACCTGGCTCAGAGGGTGGGTGGTGGTACATGGGGGTCCATACCTGCAGTGGTAGGGAATGTGTTGCCATTGGCAAGGAGCTCTCAGGCCTCACAGACTGGTGTTCCAGAGCCCTGCTCCATGGGCGTTTCTGAGAGCACCCAACCCTACCCACTTTGGCATTAGCAGGGTGCTTGGGTTTGGGATAGGACGGTGGTGGCTGCAGAACAGGTGCGGTGGTATCAGCCTTGAGTTCTTACAGGGGCTTTGCATAGTGACCACAATTGCTCGCCTATAAAATGTAATGTATTCATAGACAGTTTGATGAAGACCACAGAGGAGAGCAGGTAGAGTCAGTAGTTCAAGTGACTGGTCCACCTCAGTGACTCACCCAGATCAGAGTGGTCTGAACTTCATTCATTTGTGCTCTTATCATCTGGAAAATGGGGGTGAGTGCCCCCCAGGGAGAACTGAGGGTCTGCAAGTTACATTGTTTTGTAACTGTGAAGTTCTGTGCACGTGCTGGCTCTAGTGGTTTGAATGATTTGTGGGCAGGCATTTGCCACGGCTCTGCTCTGTGACCTAGAACACCATTTCTGCCCTATCATTTGTACAGAAGCAGGCATTAACAAGTGTTCTTTGTGTTGGCTAGCAGATTTCCCAGTGTGTTCCATGGAACGTTAGCTCTGAAGTCTGTTCTACAAGTAAAGGTTTCCCTGTTTAAGTAAGCCTGGCAGTTTCTGCAAGCTCTTTATTACCCATCTGGCCAATTACAATTCATATTGTCAAATTAAAGGCTCTGAAAAGTCCTGCAATACAAGAACCTGTTTAACATTGTCAAATCCAGCCTTTCTCTTGTTGGCTCTTTTCAAGTTACATAGGCTCACTCTGGGGAGAAACAGCTTCACAGGCTTCTCGTAGAGCTGATGTGGTGCCCATACAGTTGCAAACCGTCAGCTGAGTTCTAATGCCCTTTTTGGTGGAGGACAGGCAGAAGCTCAGCCACAAGTGGCTAGCCAAACCGTGGCCTGAGATCACCCAGCAGTGACCAAATCCATTGAGCAGTTCCCAGAGACCATTAACCAACTGTCAGAAAACTGAGGATGGAGACCAGCACCCAGAGTCCCATTCAGTGCTCTCATATAACTGAATTACATGCCGAAGTGAGGAAATTCTCTTCTGGAACCATCCTTGCTGCTTTATGTGGGCTCCTATAGAGCATGCTGGGAAAACATATCGGTTTACATGATTGATTATTGGATGAGCTATTGATCAAGTACCTACTGTGCAATATTTGTAAAGGGTGTAAAGTTCAAACAGTCGCACAAGCTGGGGTGACAGTGAACTCCATGATGAACATCTCTTTCTCACACATGCCTGTGTACTGCTTCACATTCAAATGCCCACTTCTATACATAGACCACTGTAGATGTGGATCTCTCTCTCTCTCTCTCTCTCTCTCTCTCTCTCTCTCTCTCTCTCTCTCTCTCTCTCTCACACACACACACACACACACACACACACACACACACACACACACCATGCTGTCCACTCATCCTCACATCTTCACACTCACTCCTACATACTCCACACTGTATACTTGTTCACACTCACACATCCGCTTCTGCACCCACGTCCTCCCTTATGCGCACACACACACACACACACACACACACACACACACACACACACACATCTCCATCCTGTTGTGCTCCAGCCTGTGGCCAAGAGTCATTCATCAGAAAACTCCCTTGTCCCAATGTCCCCAGAGTTGGCAGAATGCCTGCACCTGCTCCCCAAGATGCATCCTGATTGAGGGGGAAACCCTCTCCGGGCTAAGCCAATGCCTGGTGTTCTCAGGATCTCCCACTTTCTTTCATTTCCTGCCATATTTGTTCATATTGTTTCACTGCTATTTGGTCACATGGAAAGGGATATCACAGCTCTGGGGAGTGCTATCTTATTTGTTTTAATTGACTGTCAAAACACTGAGGTGGTAAGGACCCCACCACTTAGCAGAATGGGCACAGAAGAGAGGGAGAGCGTGAGTGTCCCTGGCGGCAAGGATGGCTGTGACCCAGACCAGCATCCCAAGGGAGGCACTGTTTGCCCAGGGCTTGGTGGGTCCTAGGCAGTCATCTAGAGATTCCAGCTGTAAAAATGGTTCACTCCCTTTGTCTCGGGAGCCTGCTTTCGGTGGGAAGAAAGATGATGAGTACCAGAGGGCAAGATCAAGCTACACGGCTCTGATGCCCACGTGGAGACAGGCAGCCGAGGGACATTGGGAGCCAAAGGAAGAAAGTACAAAAGTGAGACTTGGGGCTTCAGGAATTCTCAGGTGTGACACTGGCCCTGGGCCCTAAGCATATGAAGCAGCATGTAAAGAGTTGGGGAAAACCACCAGGCAGAGAAGCAACAGGTTAAGGCCCTGCAGCCAGAGGGGGCCAGGCTAAGGGACACCAAGAGGACCCAGGCAGCTAACCACGGCTCATGGATTCCCGGCCAGCATCCTCTGGGGGAGCCTGCTGCTCTGTCTAAGGCCTAATTACCATCTTGGCTCCCTTACTGAGGCTCTGAACAGCAAGCGTCCTGTGTTTGGAGACCAGGCTGCCTCTGCTCTCTCAGAGGACTGGCCCCTCTATCTGTCCCACCCCACCCCAGTCAAGCCAAGAGGGTAGCCCTCCTGGGGTACTTCCCTGCCATCCCACTGCAGAATCCTGTGATCTGTGTGCAGGCGATTAGAGGCAGTTCAGGTGGTCCATCTGGATGGATGGTGGATTGGTTGTGCTGCTTCCATTATTAATAACCATGATGTCATGCATCTGTGCGGCTCTTGATCGGCTGCAGAGCACTCGCTCCTATTATCCCCTGCGTCCTGTGGGCTGATCTGCCAAAGAGGGAGGGCTCGGGAGGAGAGCTCGGACATTGCCACACACTGTTGCTGCTGCAGGCTTGCCCAGACCACCTCATGGGCCTGCGCCTCTCTTTCCTCACCTGCAAAGCCAGTTCTGGAGAACCGAGCTCCCGAGGTCCTTGGTGGGGTGAAGTGAGAGTGGCATCGCACGTCAAGGGCCTGGCACAGAGGAGGCACTTAGCCACTGCTTGTCCTCATCGTCCAGGCAAGGAAGTCAGTGTTAAGCAGGACTGTGACTTTCCTATCTTTCTGTGACTGCAGTCTGCCTATCTTAGGACTTTCAGTCACATTTTAAAACACATTTACTTGTGTGTATGCATGTCTATGTGGAGGTCAGGGGACAATTTGAAGGAGTCAGTTCCCTCCTCCCACCATGTAGGTCCTGGGGATCAAACTCGGGTCCTCAGGGTTGGCAGGTTTGCCCACTTAGCCATCTCCTCAGCACGTAGTAGGCTTTTTATACACGCCCCGTCGAGTTGATTTGCCTACAGTTCCACAGCAAGTTCAGAACAGAGAGAAGGTTCAAACCTAGGACTTTGGTCCCAAAGTTCTTTAAAATCACACTGGATGAGAATGAAGACCGTCATTGTGATTAATCAAAATGAGACTCCCCCGTGCCTTTGTGGAGAATCTCTAAATTGGAAGGTCTCTGGAATTCTGAGGTGTGATAATCTCTGTGAATCTATGAGCAGATTTCATAAGAAGCATTTGGAATCTTCCAGAAGAGGGTGTAGATGTGAGAAGAAGATCTGAGTAATCATTTAACTAAGGAGACTGTGGCTGTCATCCGAGGGTCTTTAACTACAATGTCCCAAATTCTGTCCCCTGTGTCTGGTGTGGAGACCCTGGTGATGTGTCTGGTAACACGGAGCTGGCCCTGGTGCTACATGCCCCACCAAGGCAGAGAAGCCCAGAGCACTGATGCCCAGGAGGCCGATGTACTTTCTATCTGTTTCCCGTCCCCACTCAGCCCTAGCTGGGGCTCCAACACACTTGTTCCAGGCCCACAGCAGCAGCATGATCACATACGAGCTGTGGAGTAGTACAGACCCAGGTACACACCTTCTGTATCCTCACCGGGACCTTGACCATGTGCCTGTCCCTCTCTTGAACCTCAGCTTCTGCTTCTTTAGGAGGGAGTACTCACCCTGAGCTGCAGGGCAAGGTCATCCCTGCTATGCCAAATACATAGGAGAAGCAGTTTGAAGAAGGAAGGGATGGCAGGAGCTTGCTCACATCCAGGCGAATCAGGACACAGAGAGAGGTGTGACTGCTGGAGTGCAGCTCAATTTCCTTTTCTCCTTTTCATTCAGGCTGGGGCTCAGCCCGGGGGTGGTGCCACCCACATTCAGGGTGGGTCTCCCCTCCTCAATTAATCCTCTCTGGAAACACCCACACACACAGAGGTGTGTCTCCTAGGTGATTCCAAATCCAGTCAAGTTGCCAATGAAGTTCAACCACAACCATCATGTGGATTCCAGAGGTCACACCCCATACCCTGCCACCACCACACTCAGATATGTTACTAAGCACCCAAACAGTAAACCAGGACATCCCCACTGTTGTGAGAACTTAATGAGTGACACTCGAGAAACTGAAGTCTTTGTGTGTTAGCTGCTGCACAAGGGCTTGCTCTAAACAGCAGCCTTGGGAGGAAGATACATATCAGGACAGGATCCCAGTCTTTGGGTGAAAGACTCATCAGCTCGCTTGTCTTCCTCACCCTTGACCTCCCGTGGCTCTGCTACATGCTGAGGACCAAAGTGCCCACACCACTTCCCTTGTTTGATGACCATCAGTGGCCCAGGGAGTGAGGGGAGTCTGGGGGGCCCATGCTGAGTTTAGACTCTGGTCTCCTGGCCCTGAGGCAAGAAAATGGAACAAGGTAAACACCCGGTGTGTGGCGCTTCCACCTCCCTCTGCCAGTCATGAACTTATTTTCAGGGTGGGAGTGGGGGTGGGGGTTGAGTTCTTCTGTGGGCTCAGATCTGAGTTAAGTACGAGGAGAAAGCCTGTATTCTCTAGGAACTCAAGTTGAGGAAATCCATGCCTTTCATGGCCCCAGGTACTGTTCCTCTCCAGGCCTCAACTTACTCATCTCTAGAATGGGATCTCACAGGTGACCTCACTCACAGGACTCGACTTCGCCGGCACTGTCCATAGCCTCTGACAGGGAGAATGGGGGCTTACCTACCTGGAGGAGTGACACACTGAGACTAGCTCTGTCACTGGGGGATCCGCTGTGTTTAAGAGCTGTTTCTTTTTGCTTACGTAAACTCTGGTTGTGACCCCTTATTGCCGGGCACTGGGAAGGCTGGGTGAAGAGGCAGTGTAATGTGCTGGTTCCCAGCCACAGCTCTTTGCATTCTGCCTGCCTCAGAGCCCTGTGCCCCTGCAGGCTGGCTGCTCTTCTAGGGGGGTGATCTTCATCCATCACCACCCAACTTCAAGTACCCCAGGCCGGTCAGGTGCCGGCAGTCAGACTGGAGCTCAAGGGCATACCGCCTGTCCTTTGATGAAAGGTGAACTTGGAAAACTCTATTGCTGCTCAACATTATTGCTGCTTTGTAAGGAATCTTGGAGTCAGAAGGTCTCTGGGGCTCGGAGGCATGGTATTTTCTCTGTGAAGCCTTGAGCAGATTTCATGGGAAGCCTTTGGAACCTTCCAGACACGGAGGACGGAACTTATACTGTTGAAAGCCATTCCTTCCAACACTCAGTTCATTTCTCACATCTGCACCCTTTTCTGGAAGTCCAAATGTGAAGAAGTCGGGGCCAGGCTGCATCCTGGGCTGTTAGTGGACTTGCTGTGAAGCTGCTGCTGCGTGCCCTTTGCATCCCCCTTTCCTCTCCGAAGCTCAGTGCCCTCATCTGCAGCACCCCCATCCCCATGCAGCCCCTCAGGGTTCCTTCTGCCTGAGCAGTCCATGGTTTTTGATGCTGATGTGCTCTTGGGAGGGGCTCCAGTGAAGGAGAGGATGGGCTGTGGGGAGTTCTCCCAACTCCTGCTTGGACTGAGGAGACAGGCCAGCAGACAGGCCCTAGATGAGGAAGACACTGTGGTCTCTGATTGGCAGAGCTGCTTGGGATAGCAGAGGCTGAGGAAGGACAGTAATGTCATGGAATTACAGTGCCCTTTCATTTTTCTAAAAGAAACTGCAAAATGTCCCAGGTTCCAAAACAGTGTATCTCTTATGTGAACTCAAACAGGATAGTTAGAGGAGGGGAAGCCTGTGTTCAGGTGATCAGTCTGGAGCCTGGGGGCTGTCAACTCAAACTGAGACACCCATCGTCTGAGGTCCTGTGTCTGCTCAGCACTTCTAGGTAGTGGCAGGTGCTGTCCTAGGCACAGGTGACTCTCTGTGTTCTCCTAGAACTTATCAACCAGGAACAAGCGAACATGGGATGGTGTAACTTAACAGGTCAAGCAGGGTAAGAGGCCCACATCAAATCACAGCAAGCATGAAGGAGGATCTCAGGGGCAGGGTGTTCCCAGGCCTTTTCATGAGGGAGGCCAGGGAAGACTGCAGATGGGATGGCATGTGAGCATAGACCTGCAGGAGCATAAATCCGACAGGCTAATTCCAGGGGCATTTCTCTTTTCTGTGGAGTACACAGAGACATATGGAATATCTTGGACAAAACTGACCTAGGGCAGCTCCAGAAGATAGCTCAGACTGTGACCTGTCTTGCTTTGGAAACAGGACATGAAGTCTCCTTACTGACAACCATTACAGTAGTGTAGCTTGAGTTTTCCTGCCTGGCCCACAGTCAGGACAAATCTCTCTCACCCGCCAGTCCCACAGCCACTCAGACCCAACCAAGTAAACACAGAGACTTATATTGGTTACAAACTGTATGGCCGTGGCAGGCTTCTTGCTAACTGTTCTTACAGCTTAAATTAATCCATTTCTATAAATCTATACCTTGCCACATGGCTCGTGGTTTACCAGCATCTTCACATGCTGTTTCTCATCGTGGCGGCTGGCAGTGTCTCTCTGACTCAGCCTTCCACATCCCAGCTTTATTCTCCTCCTTGTCCCGCCTATACTTTCTGCCTAGCCAATGGCCAATCAGTGTTTTATTTATTGACCAATCAGCAACACATTTGCCAAACAGAACATCCCACAGCACAGTAGCATTGGTAATTCCAACCCAGCAGCCACTGGATTGAACTGTGAGACTGTAAGTGCCTGTCCACATTGACTGTTTCCCTCAGGCCTCCAGCGAGGCAGATAGATCATTGCTACTCTGAACATAGAGGTTCAGCTGTGGATGAGAAGTGATGAGCTCAGGGCCAGGTCATGTTGAGAAGCAGAGCGGACCCCAAGACAGAATGTACTGCCCATGGGTTGCTGCTCCCTGCAGGGTGACTGAAACCCCACCTTCACATCTGTCTCATGCCACTCTGTATGGAACAGTAGCACTAAGCCCAGAGACTAAGGACACATGGTGACTAAATACCTAGGGCTGCCCCGGATTGGGTCTTGGGACAGAAAAGGGGCCTTGGTGGGAAGCTGAAATAAAAGAAAATCTGCAGCTCAGCCGCTACTCACACTGATACCAGTGTCTTCATTTTGACAAGCACATCGTGTTATGTAAGATGTGAACTCTAAAGGAAACTGGGTGGAAAATATTGAGGTTGTGTTCAAACAGTCACAGATTTCTCCAGTGAAAAGTTGACTTATCCGTGACTAAATGGAGAGATAACTCAATGCATGGAGCCCTTGTTGCACAAGGGTGAGGCCCAGAACCCATGTAAAAGCCAGGCAGGTGTGGGGGGCCTGTTTGTAATCCCAGAACCTGGGAGCTGGAGACAGGTGATCCCCAAGAGCAAGCTGACTAGATAGATTATCTAAAAGGGTGAACCCTAGGTTCAGCAAGAGATCTTGACAAAATAGAGAACAATTGAAGATGTCCAATGTCAACCTGGCCTCAACACACACATGCATTCATGTGTGTGTGCACCTGTACACAGGTGGTCCCATACTCATGCAAAAATAATACACATATATGCACTACACAAATACACAGTGGAAGGAGGATGAATGAATGAATGAATCTGCATACACTCCCACCACCTGGCCTTCCAGAGTTACTCGGGGAAGTCATGAAAGGCCCTTAAGTACTAGACTCTCTGGCTTTGCTGGCCACCCCAGCATGCCACAGAGAATGGCCCGGGGGAAGCACAATGAGAACCCAGACTCAGGGCCAGGGCCACCAAGGTAAAGGCACACTGAGATGCCTCCCTGGGAAGTGGCCCCAGGGATGTCCAATTCGCCATTTAACCCACCTTTCCAGTTGTCCTGAGTCTGACATGTGTATCTGGTGCCAGTTCACCAGCTTGTTTGCCAGCTGCTGTGATCAACAGTGGACATCTGGTGTTATGGCACAGCTGTGTCTGGTGAGCAAGCTGCAGGGGCCGACCGTGAAGCAGAAGGAAGCACAGACTAGGGAGAGAAGGTGGGGGCCAGGTAATCCAATTCACTTTGGTGCTGGAAAACACTTAGGCCTGTGTAGTTTTTGTTGTTGTTTTGTTTTTTACTCTTTGGGGCCTGCCACCCACCTCCCAAATAAATACACAGAGACTTACTCTTACTTGTGAATGCCCGGCCTTAGCTTGGCTGGTTTCTAGCCAGCTTTTCTAACTTAAAGTATCCCATTTCTCTTTAACTATGCTTTGCCTCTAGGCCTTTTACCTTTCTTTATTCTATCTATCTTTCTTTCTTGCTCTATGGCTGGCTGGGTGGCTGGCCCCTGGCGTCCTCCTCTCCTCCTTTTCTCACCCCTGGCTCTTCTCTAGCTTTCTCCTCCTATTTATTCTCTTTGCCTGGCAGCCCCGCCTATCCCTTTCCTGCCTAACCATTGGCTGTTCAGCTCTTTATTAGACCAATTAGGTGTTTTAAGCAGGCAAAGTAACACAGCTTTACAAAGTTAAACAAATGCAACATAAAAGAATGCAACACATCTTTGCATCATTAAACAAATATTCACAGTATAAACAAATGTAACACATCTAAACTAACATTCCACAGCAGGGAATATTAGGGAGGGGTTTCCATGGAATAGAGGAAAGAGACTAAGGTGTAGCAGTTCCAAGGTCTGGGACCTGATTTGCCATCTGCAAAACAGGTAACTTGGCTCAGGTGAGTCTCTGGGACTCACCTGATGAAAACCACTGAGCATGGTGCAATTTCCACCTCTCCCTAACTGTTGGTCCATACAGTTTGTCTTAGGGTTTCTATTGCTGTGAAGAGACACCATGACCACAGCAACTCTTATAAAGGAAAACATTTAATTGGGGGTTGGCTTACAGGTTCAGAAGTTTAGTCAATTTTTATCATGGTGGGAAACATGGTAGCACACAGGCAGACGTGGTGCTGGAGAAGTAGTTGAGAGTTCTACATCTGGATCAACAGGCAGCAGGAAGAGTGAGCCACTGGGCCTGGCTTGAGCTTCTGAAACCTCAAAGCCCACACCCAATGACATACTTCCTCCAACAAGGCCACACCTACTCCAACAAGACCACACCTTCTAATAGTACCACTTCCTATGAACCTATGGGGCCATTTTCACTCAAACCACCATACTGACTAAGTCTCTCTGGGTCAGAACTAATTGTACATACCCTGGCCTTGGCATATGGACATCTGTGGTGAGATATCAGTGAAGCAGAAGATGCTCAGGTGAGCAGGCAGTCATCTCCATAGCTCTCCTAGACAGTATTTAGAGTTGAAAAGGGATGGGATCTTTGGTTTGTTGCTGATGTTGGTTGTTGGGTTGTTTTTAGTTAGCATCTCATGTAGACCAGGTTGACCTTAAACTCACTATTTGGCCAAGGACAACCTTGAACTTCTGATGCTCCTGCTTCAACCTCCTAGGTGTTGGGATTACAGGTGTGTGCCATCATGACTAGTTTATTAGGTGCTAGGGGTCAAACCCAGGACTTTGTGCATGCTACTCAAGTTTTGTTAATCTTAGTGCTTAATCAAGTTCTAATATTGTGAAATAAAAAAGGCCAGCATTTCTCATGGTAAGTTTGTAGAACATCTGTCTCAGAGTATACAGATGTTAATAGGAAATAAAAACCCTCTATAGTCAAGCACTTTTGAAAATGTAAAGGTCTTTAAACACAGGACTTCTCAGTGTGTGTAAGCTGCAGGAAGTGTACTGGAAATCAGCCAAAGGGTGTGTGTGGGTGTTGTGTGTGTGTAAGAGTGTGTGCAAGAGTAGGAATCTTGTGTAGCTTTCCAAGATCGACTAATCAGAGGGGTACACGTGTGTACATGTGCACATATGTTTATGCAAGCATATAAGAAGGTGGACTAGAGTTTTGCAGAGATGCATTTTGGAAAATACTGAAGTCATCTAAGGTCAAAGCTAAAAGTGTACTGTGAACATACAGTAACTTTAAAACTTGTTTCTGCCTGTTCGCTTCAGCTTGTCAGTTTCTCACATTTTTCTGATTTTGTTAACTTACTTTCTTTTTTCTCAGAAGGAAAGTGGCAAACAGCATGCAAACGCTCTCTCCCCCCTCCGTGTATGCTGTGCCCTTGGGAATCGTGAGGACTATATGGTGCACATTTGTTGCAGCGAGCATGGCCTAGTCCACAGAACAAATTAGGGTCTGCTCTGTGATCCAGAAACCTATGTGTGATGTTGGTGGTTCGGGGGCTCAAACAAAACAAAACAGAAACCCCCACCTCATTAAGGACCAGAAGCAGCTCTGTGGAAGGTGACTCTTCACAGGGCACTGTCCTAGTACCTGGACACACACAAGCACATGTGTCTGTTGCACTCAGGAGCTGGGTCTCCATCACCCAGTGTGCACTTTGAGGCGGGTGAGAATGATGCCTTTGATTTGATGACGATGTCTCACCAGGCACAGCTTCACCCTAATCTTGCCCGTGCAGTAGTCTGGCTCTTACTCCCATGCATAAACCCTGCCCACCTCCCACCTCCTCCAACATGTCCCCAGGCATGTCCATGTCCCAGGAAGAGGCAGGGTCCCTGTGTAGTTTATGACTTCATCTGGTCAGAAACTGAAGGTCAGCCTCCTTACCTGGCTCAAGAGCTACAGTCTCTTAAAGACCATGTGCAATAGAGGAAGCGATAAGTAACAGAAAGGGGGATTTTCGGGGGGACTTTCTTTATAGGTTAGATTACAGGGGCCGTGGGAAGGCTTGAGAACCAACTAATTTGCAAATGGAAGGATGGACTCAGTTTGTTCCTCAGACTCTGTCCTGCCCTTCATCTGACCATGCATGAACTTGGACAAGTGACCTGAGTCTTTGAACCTCCATTTCCTTGGCCATAGACAAGGACTATGCTGTCACTTGACAGGGCCCTAATTCCATGCTATGACATTGGTGGGAGCCTAGAACAGTGCCTGGTGCACAGGAAGTGGCAAGCTCACAGTTATCACACATGTGACAAGAATTCCAATAACAAAGTAAAACAGCAGCCACATGGAGAGCATTTATAAGCAGACAGCTCACAAGGTGAAGATGGCCCATAAGCACATGTTGCATACTTGAACTAGTAAGCCCAAGGGACTGTGAGTTAAAATGGGATAATTTTGTCTAGAAATAGCAAAAAAAAAAATGTATAATAAAACATAGAGATCAAATGCTTGCAAGGGCCAAGGGGACTTGGAAGGCTCAATTGTCATGAGTGAAAGCTTTAAGTGGGCATACTTGCTTAATCAGGCCAATCCGGCTCCAGAGAGACCCACGTGCAGGGGCCTTTCCTGTGGCATGTTGTATGTCGGAGAACTAGGCCCTCCTGGCTGAGGCAATGCTCAAACATAGTGGTGTAGAATATCTTGTGACCATTATAAAGAAAGATGTGTACCTATGGGGCCAGCACGTGAGGAGAGTCAGGACATACTCCTCACCAGAGGAAGGCTTCCAAGCAATGTGTTTGATACAATCCCTTGCTAACCCAGAAAATGTTCAGGTTTGGGCAGGCTAAGTGTGGCCCTGCATATGTAGAATAGTTTCTGTGCTCATGGAAGCTGCTCAGAAAATACCTGGTCAACCATGAATGGAGTAGGAGCTAGGAGGGTGGAAGGGAGACTTGTCTACTTCCTACATATTCTCTCTCTCTCTCTCTCTCTCTCTCTCTCTCTCTCTCTCTCTCTCTCTCTCTCTCTGTATGTGTGTGCATTTATATATGGGGTTTTTTTTGGTTCTTTTGAGACAGAGTCTCACTCTGTACACTCTGTAGCCTAGGCTGGCCTCAAATCATGGTAATCCCTCAAATCATGGTAATCCTCCTGCCTCTGCCTCCCAAGTTCTGGGATTGTTTGAGTGAGCCACTATGCCTGACTTGTACATGTATTTATTTTGTCTTATGCAGCGCAGGCTGCCTTTTATATCCCTATGTAGCCGAGGATTGCCCTGAATTCCTTTTGTCTTTACTTCCTAAGTGCTGGGATCAGAGACATGGACCACCACGCAAGAACACACATATTTTAAGTGAAGATAATTAAAAAGAAAAACTGAAGAAAAAAAAAGGAAAATCTCTGAGGTAGAGGATTAGTGTGATGAACAGATGAGATAATACATGGTGGATATCACACATGGTACCTGGCACCTTGTAAGTGCCCCATGAAATTCCTCCATGGAGTCTGGGTCAAGCCCCTCCCCCACCCCTGGGTACTTACCTAGTGTTCTCCTGAACTCAGTAAGAACGCAATGGTGAACACAACAGTGTCAGCCCCCTTCGTGCTGTGTCACCCACAAAGTGCCTGCTCCATCTGCCTCTCACCTAGACAGCCTCCGGGGTCCTTTCTTGGCTGTGAAGAGAAGGCTGCCTGCCATCCAGCCACCCCATCCCGCGCGTCATCTAGCCATGCCTCCTTGCAGTATGGGCCCTCTGTCACCCCCACATTCCCAGGGTGAACCTCAGTCATGTGGATCATGTCTGGCTTGTTTCTTTAGTGTTTCTGCTCAAGACCAGGCTCTCCAACCCCCGGGGATGTGGGCTTTCCTGGCCCCCTTCCCCCACCAGCTTCCACCTGGCCCTGATGAATTCCATCATGCCTGCTTAAAATCATTCGACTTCCAATTTGCTAATTTAATTCTAGTCTTACAGAATTTTGGCAACCCTGCCAAGCCGGGTGCCAGATGCAGATTTAATGAGCATATTTTCAGTTCTGTCTTTCCCGTCTCCGTGAAGATGCTGAGGGGAACGGGCTCTGGAGTTGCTCCCAGGAGACTGCTTCTCTGGAACACCCTTTCTTGCCTTTGACCCAGCACCTCAGGGTGTGGCCCTCCCGCCAGGGCTCTCCCCAGCTGACCAGAGAAGTCCTGGAGAAGGAGCCATGGTTGCATCATCTTACCCATCCTAGAAGCCCCAGCCCACTTCCCAGCATTTGGGCTTCACAGGAAATGTATTTGGAGAAAATTGCTTATTTCCTCCGGCCCATGTCTTCCTGTAGCCATGTGTAGCTCAACAGATGTTTGCAGATGGGTGATTTTAGCAAACACACATTGAGTGCTTTCTAGCGTGGTCCACCCATAGCCTACATGGGGGACTGTGCCCCACAGTGTCAGGCTCAGACCATTCATACTGGTCACCTCATTTGAACTCATACCCTCTCCTTATAGGAAACATTTTTATCCCCAGAGTAAGACTCAGAGAAGTCAGGTGGGGCGGTTCAAGGCCACAGAGTGGTGAGCGGCAGAAGTGGTACTCTGTTTGAGACTTTTGATTCTAAGTATAGAGCTCTTTCCATTGACCAGGAGCAGTGACTCGGGGCCTGGCACTGCCCCCTGTGATCCCACGGTCACTGCTCATGGCTGGTCAGAGCAGGTCCGTGTCTTGTCATACTACATACACAGATGCTCCTGCTGCCCCACGCAGATGTCCTCAGGGTGCAGACAAGGTCATGGAGCCTGAGTGTGTGAGCTGCAGACACCAAGTATGCAGCACTTAGAAGGGCATCTCCCAGGAGACACAGCACCCTGGAATCTAAGCTGCAGCAAGAAGGGTTAAGCGGGGCTCCACATGTAGTTTTGCCAGAGGAGGGGCAGTTGGGGGGCTCACAAGGAAAGCCTGGCCTTAGGGCAATTCTGTTCTATTTCTGAGCCTTGGCCTTGCACAAGCGTGAGGCTGAAGTTGACTTCAGTCAGCGTCTGCTGATGTTTTAGGTAGTGCAACCATCTCCCAGACCCTCAGCTACTTTTTTTTAACCCAAATAAAAGGATACACTGAATTCCCATCATATGACAAAGAGACAGAACTGAAGGTATCTCGAATAGCCTATGGCTTTGCAGGGAGCAAATTGAAAATGTTTCATTGGCATCTATCATTGATCAGTGTGTCTCCTTCCGCACAGGCCTCCAGGGTGACCTGTAGCTACAGCCTTGGGGCTTTACAGCCTGGAGAAGGCTGGCCTTAAGTGGCTGTGTGACCTGACTCTTTCTCTGTTCTCCATTTCTGTCTTAGTTCTCTCAGGTAAGGACCAGGAGCCAGTGCAGAGTGCCTTAGAACAAGCTCAGCTCAGAGGATGAACGTCCCTGTCCTTGATGGAGCCAGATGTGAGGTGTCAGAAATTAAACAATGGTGGGGTGCTCCTGGGGCCATGGAGAACAGTACTGCATGAGTGCTCAACCTCACTACAGGAGACTCTGGGTCTCAGGAGCTCTTGGGAAGAATCTGGGAGGAGGAAGAGTTTGCTGAAATTTGCAGACAAACTTCCCAGGACTGGGAGAAAGAGAGGATGGGTACAGGGCAGAGGTAGAGGTGGAAATCCACTGGGAGAACAGGCCACAGTGGAGGCTGCTCTTTGTGAGTCCCAGGTGCTAGCCCAGGCCCATCCCCAGACCTTAGAGTTGGGCCCAAGATCAGAATGCCAGATCCCAGTGGCTGGCAGCAAGAAGGTAGAGAAGAAACAGTTGGGACCTGGTAGGGAAGTGCAGCTAGGGAGGAGACTCCACCCTGCAGCCTGATCTTTGCATCAGTACCAATCACTGCCCTTGCATCTCTCCCTGGAGCCAGGCTACAGAGGACTGTTTCCCAAGCCTGGGAGAGGGCCTCCAGTGGGACCTTCTCACATGCGGCAGAGGGAGGAGTGAGTAGGGAGGCAAGGGATGGGCAGGGGATGCTTTTCGTCTCATTGGAGTTATTTCTGGCTCTGCTCTGGCTCCTGCAGTCTCTGTGGAAACTGCCTGTGCCCAGCTCAGTGTGGAAACATGGTGAGGTTTGAAAGGATGGTGTGTGCTGAGTAGACAGCAGGGAAGCCATGGCTGCTGCTGCACACTGACAGTGTGTGTGTGTGTGTGTGTGTGTGTGTGTGTGTGTGTGTGTGTGTGTGCAAAGTGTTTCTGTTCTGGACCTCAGAACACACACACACACACACACACACACACACACACACACACACACACACACACCCCTGTTGTCTCCCGCCCACAACCTGCCCACTCTCTCGCTGGCTCATCCTGGGATGCCTTCCCCTTGAGCTCTCTCATGTTGGCTAGGAGTCAAGACTGCCCCCCCTCTGTGAAAAGATGTCTACACCATATCCCATAGACTTATAAGTTGGTTATACCAAAGGGGAGTTAAGCTGGAAATCAGCTGTGAAATACTGATTATCCGGGATTACCTATGAGAACTGGTTTGATCAAATAAGTCCTTTAAATATATGCATTAAATTATGATTTTAATTATATAAATATATAGGTTATCATATGATATTCAGATGTGGTAGACCAAGGCCTATAGGTAGCCTCTGGGGGATACAAAGTGTGAGAGACTCCTTTGGCCATTGGTGGTTTTGAGGGTGATGTGAACCAAGATAAGAGGGAGTTTTCTACAAGCTGTAAGATATGAAGAAACACATTCTACACTGGAAATTCTAGAAAGGAACAAGGGCCTGATGACACCTTAATTTTAGGTACAGTGACTTGTGTTTTGTATTACAACCTCCCGAAGCCTTGGGTCGTGTTAACATGTATCAATCCATTAGGCTGTCTTACCCTAGCAACTCCTAGAACTCAAGTGACAAGGACCCGAGACTGTGATGAGGAGAGAGTCTTCTTGTGCCCAGGACAAAGTTGTGGGTGTGTTTGCTTGCTTTGGGAGGGGGCAGGTCTGATCTTTTCCCAGGATCTCACTCTTGGGCACACGTCCTCTTGGTGAGCATGCAGCCCTTTAGAACCCTGGCAGGTACTGCTGCAAACACACAGTACAGACATCCACTCCTTGCCCCACTTCCCAGCTCTATCCTGTCCTTTCTTGGTCACTTGTGGGTGCCATTGCTGGCTGACACCTGTTGTGACCCAGATGTGTGTTTGTGGGCAGATGTGCATATACAACCTGCACACAGGCTGCCTTGGCTACCTTCGTAAGTCCTTGCCTCCTTCCTCCTTGGCAGCTCCTCATCTTCAAAGTCCAGGAGCTGTAACTCAACTTCCAACAGTGGTGTGTGGCACTTGTGCTGCCTGAGGGCCTCTGGCCATACCTTGTTGGATACTTCTCTTACACCC
The DNA here is from genome assembly GCF_007827085.1 of Peromyscus californicus insignis. Classification (NCBI taxonomy): domain Eukaryota; kingdom Metazoa; phylum Chordata; class Mammalia; order Rodentia; family Cricetidae; genus Peromyscus; species Peromyscus californicus. Next base: position 33,467,500 of record NW_026294573.1, on the reverse strand, counting down.
AGGTTCTGGTGGAAGCTGGAAACACGAACCCCAAGGTCTGGTAACAGGCAAGGTTGGGGGGAATGGGCACAGAATTGAGCGACGTATTCTATTCTCAGGCCATGCAAATCTGGCACACAAAGTCTGGTCCACATTCCTGTTTTATAGATGAGGAAACTGAGGTCCAGAACAGAAAAGCTTTGCTCAATGGCCCTGGAGGAGCAGCGAGAGATCTGGTACCAGGGCACAGGTGTGACCGCAGGGGGCAGACTCACTGTCTTTCTGATCCAGTGCCTGGGTGAGTGGCTGAGTGAGTTTATTAAGCAACTCAAATTTATTGAGCATCTATTCCTGTTAATACTGTGTTAGGAGCAGGGCTATGGCTTAGGAATGAGAAAACAGGACCTGGCCCTCCCCTGAGGTTTTTTTTAATTCTGTGGAGAGAATGAGTAATTATATAGCAATTGAATTACAGTGGGGGTAAACGCTGTGCCGAGGACAGTCAGAAGCCATCGGTTGTGAATGGTTGTGCAGACTGGGCACCAAGCAGTTGCATGTGAGGCAGCCATGGAGGACGCCATAGTATTATTTGGAGCATAGGACAGGTATGACCATAAAGCAAGATAGTCCAAGATTATATACAACTCTGAGAACCAGGCTAGAACCCTTTCTTCTCTTCTGGACTTTGGCCCTCATCTCCCTGTTTGGTGGTCAGATCACATGTGGTCAGCCATCCTTTGGGAGGAGCGTTGCCACCATCAGGGCCTGGGGACCAGGAGGAGCCACATTGCCCTCCTTGTAAGTCAGGGCTTTACCTACCCTGGCTTGGGATCAAAGGCTCGAGAGGCCTATATTGGCAGAAAGCGCTGGGGTGTTCAGCAATAAGGCTTCTCTGCTAGGCAGAGCCCAGCTCACAGTCTACTCTGGAGCACTGGGACCAAAAGAGCCTGACTTCTGGGAATACAGCAGCCCACAGCTCACTCTGTGTGTACATATGTATGTATACATGTGCATGTGTGTTTGTATGTGTGCGCATATGTGTATATGTGTGCATGCACACACGTATACATGTGGAGGCCAGAAGTAAGCCTCAGATATTGCTTCTCAAGAACTGTCTACCTTGTTTTTGAGAGAATCTCTCTCTGGGGAACCTGGGGCTTGCTGATTATGCTAGGCTGTCTTGCCAGTGAGCCCCTGGAATCCTCCTGTCTCCACCTCCCAGCACTGGGACTCTAAGTGTGCACTGCCACACCCAGTCTTTTATATGGGTGGTGGGATCTGAACGCAGATCCTCATGCTTGTACAAGAAGCACTTGCCAAGGGCACCATCTTCCCAGCCTTGACACAGGTTTTGATTAAAGCACCCTCCTATGAGCAGACTAACTCCCAGTGGAGAGCCCAGGTGGTTCTGTTGCAGTGGCCTGGGGCAAGTTCCGCTTCTCCCAAACACTAGCTGGGTGACTTGGAACAAGCCTCCTACCCCCACAGTCTCATGTTACTAATAACAGGAGGGTGATGGAGCTTTTATCATTCCATTGTTAAACTCAAAGGACAGAGGAGATACACAAGTGGGCTTCAATACCCTGGTGGTGAGGGACAGAGACACTGCCATTGCCTGGGGACAGTCAGTCCTTCACAGGTGTTGGGATTTGGTTTATAATCCCAGAGCTGGAGACCTAGCCCAGCTTTGTGGATGGCCCTCTCTGCTTGGTTTTTCTTTAACTGGGGGACTTTTCTTGCCAGTAAAGAAACTCACCATGTGGCAGGGTCTTAGACCTGAAGGGGTCTTTAGAGGTAGACTGTTTAAGTCTTTGGGTTGGCATATGGGGAAACTGAGGCCTACAGGGAGACATGATTTGTTCTCAGTCACATGACAGTGTTGTAGTCAGACCTAAGTCCACTCTCCTACCCACCTCTTTGTGCTATCCCAAAGTTCTGCAGGTTTAGAGAATGATGGACACAGCCAGATCAGAGCCCAGCAGGGTGGACCTTGGAGAGGATAAAAAGGAAGGAAGCTAGTCAGCCCAGGCTTGGGTGGCCAGGGGGACAAGCAGGGGCGTGGGAATTCCTATTGAGTGGCTGGTGAAGAACATCCCTCAGATTTCCTCCCCCGCTCCTGGGACCGCCCATTTCCAAGGTTCCAGGCCTCGAGGCCAACACACAGGTACCACCTGACCTGCAATCAGGATTCTGGGAGCCTCAGCCCAATCCAGGGACCACAGATGCCCTGGGAAACCCCTTGATCCGACTATCCATGCTGTCATGAGCGGTGTGCTTCTGCATTAAGTCTGCTGGGTTAGCATGTTTCCCTGCCTGGTAGTTGGGTCTGAAAAGTCAGGTCTAAATGGGACAGTGCTGGGCAGCACACTGGAAGGAAGGCAAGCCAGGGAGAGTGGCGGGAACTCACTGTCAGGCACTTACCACTTGCGACACACCAATGTTACGCTCACTGGCATGGGGCCTGGGTAGGGAAGACACTGCCACTTGTTCCTGCCCTGTAAGCTCCCACTGTCTGAAGGAAGACAGATGCATAGCCCTGCATGGTCTGCACCAAGGGCCAGGGGGTAGAGAGAAGGGAGATGCTCTGTCATCTTCCTGGGAAGGTCATCGGCTTCAGAAATACCCAAGGATCACAGAGCCCAGGCAGACTTAATGCAGAAGCACACCGCTCATGACAGCATGGATAGTCGGCCAGAGCAGGCGCAGGCTCATGCTGGAGCTCAGGAAGGAGGCAGGAGGTCTGAGGCTTTTCCAAGAAGGTAGCAGGAAGTTGAGAGGAGCTGACAGGCTTGAGAAAGTCAGAAGGAGTTTGCTAAGAAACCAGTTACACTTAGATTGGGGTGGGGGTGGGGCATCCTCCTGGGCTTCTGGTCACCTGTCACCTGGTCTACCCCCAGGGCCGGAGGGGAGAGGCAGAGTCTGATCCCACAGGCCTCTGGGTCCTGGGCTGCAGAGCTCAGTGAAACAGAGTCGGGCAGGATTTGGAGCGCATTCACCCCTCTGTCTGCTGGATCGAACAAGAGCATGGGGAAACCTCTGAGCCATTGCTTCCTCCTCACCCACCCACCTGTAGATGCCTTTCACGGCACTCAGGGATGGTCAATCACTAGAACTCAGGATCTGGTCATTCTCTTGTTAGCATCAGTTCTGTTCAAGATTCTGTAAGCCATGAATCAATCACAGACCCCTCAAACCAGTGAGTCTGCTATGGCCGCAGCATCTGTATACACTGTGTTTCACAAGCAGGATAGAGAAGGTAAATGCGGTAGTAGGCCATGGCTCCAACTGAGCCATCCCTGCTGACAGAAGGTGGAAGTCCTGGGCCTGAGTGGAAGAGTACATGTGAGCTGGGCTGGACTGCACTCATGAGGGCATATGAGGTCAGGGACTGTATAGAGGATATATACGTGAGCTGGGCTAGCCTGAGCTCACACAGGGTGGATTTATTCACAGAGACACAGTAAAATACACAGAGCAAGGAGAATGGCACAGAGAGGTTTTACAGGAAAGGTTGGCACCCGGGACAGCCTGGCGTGCGTGTGAAGAACATCCAAGTGTTTGAATGAATGTGTCATTTGAGGGCCACTGCAGGATTTGAGTCAGGGAGTGGCATGCTGAAGGGACCGTCTGTGTGGCCATGCAAAGGAAGAGCCGGGAAGAGGAAGGGTGCAAACCCTGTTGTGTGCTGTTTCAGTGCAGGGTGAGTGTAGGCGTTTGAGCCAGGCAGGCTTAAAGTGCCTCTGTTCACATTTATGGGCTGTCACCGAGGCTCTGGGCCAGGCACCACCCTAAGTGTTCTCTGTGGATGAGGTAATAGAGGGCTTTCCCGGACCCAGCTGGGCAGGCACTAACTCCCTCTCTACAAATGAGCTATCGCAGGCCCCGAGATGTTAAAAGAACACCCTGCCTTAGTGATCCAGCCCGGAAGTGAAAGAGGTGGGTTCAAACCAGACTCATGTTTTAACTGAGTCTAGATGAAGAGTGGCCAGTCATGGCCAGGGGTGGTCAGGAGGGCTGCCCCAGGGCGGCAGGTCCCCTGGCTAGGGCAGAGGCTCCCTTGCTCCCTGTAAGTTGTGACAGACCCCACAAAGCTGAGGCGCTTCAATGATATGAAATCAGAACTCGCTTATAGATGGCCTTAGTTAGGGTGACTATTGCTGTGATGAAACACCATGACCAAAGGCAACTTGGGGAGGAAAGGGTTTATTTGATTCACAGTTCCACATCACTCACTGTTCATCACTGTAGGAAGTCAGGACAGGAACTCAGACAGGGCAGGATCCTGGAGGCAGGGGCTGAGGCAGCGGCCAGGGAGGATGCTACTTACTGGCTTGCTCCTCACAGCTTGCTCAGCCTGCTTTCTTATAGAACCCAGGACCACCAGCCCGGGGATGGCACCACCCACAATGAGCTGGGCCCTCCTCCATCAATCACTAATTAAGAAAATGCCTTACAGCTGGATCTTATGGAAGCATTTTCTCAGTTGAGGTTCCTTCCTTTCAGGTGACTCTAGCTAGTGTCAAGTTGACATAAAACTAGCCAGCACAGATGGAGGCCATGCAAATGTCTGAAGTAGTGGAAACACTCTATGGAAAAAGGTGTCAGTCACAGAGCCACCGGGCCAGAAAAGCTCTGTCTTGTGAAGCTTCCTTTGGCATGGCCTTTCCTGTTTGTGAGACCCTGAGCTGGTTAGGTGAGGAGGGGGATCAGAGCTAAGAGTGGGGCCAGCCTGGACCCTGGACCAGAGGCCAGAAAGGATCCTTAGAGAGCCTGGCCACCACCACCAAGCTTCCCTGTGAGCTAAAGACGCTTTTGTGGTTAAAGAGTCATCCTTCCTCCAAAATCACGAGCCTCACTTTGCAATCTCCTTAGCGGGTATTGACCACGTGTTAAAGGTCTCAATTCCTGCAGCTTTCCACGGTCACTCTGTACACGTATTCATTCTCTCTCTCTCTCTCTCTCTCTCTCTCTCTCTCTCTCTCTCTCTCTCTCTCTCTCTCTCCCCCTCCCCTCCCCCTCCCCCTCTCCCTCCCCTCTCCCTTTCCCTCCCCCTCTCCCTCCCTCTCTCCTCTGTCTGTCTGTCTGTGTGCCTGTGTGCCCCTCCTCCCTATGAATAGATCACAGTGATGTTGTTGTGGGATTTCTAGCTTATTCTTTCGGAAGACTGGTTCTGTAGATAGACACAAAGCTTGAACGTCAGAAATAACCAAAAGAGGAAGAGGGCCGGCCTCACTTTCTGGGGAATTGACACTGTGTTATTTAAATTTGACACTGGTCCAGATAAGCCCTACTGCTTCCATTTTTCAGCTGAGAAAACTGAGACAGAGGTGTGAAATGACTTGTCTGAGGCCACACAGTGACAAGGACCAAAGAGCAACTTGGTCAATGCCCAAGCCTTGGACTAGCCTTCTGCCACGGAAGGCTGCTCATAAGCTCACAGCTCTGGGCCTCAGTTTCTTCAGCTTCCCGTGGCATGAGTTTAAGGATAGCACTAGCTCAGACAGACTGAGCACCTGTGGGTTTGGCCCTGCCCCTGGCTTCTGCCTCTGCAGATGGGAGATGCTGGAGCACCATGGAGGAATAAACTGCCTGGTAGTTTTCTTGCCCAGATTCCCCACTCAGTGCTGGTTGATACCAGGAGGCAAGCATGCCCTCCTTCACCTTTGCAGCTGGGCACTCCAGCCAGGGGCAGCAGTGCTTTGTGGAAGTCACTTAGCTGGATCAGTTTACTTCCTTTTGGGGTGTCCCGGGGGCCTCCTGGTGTATTCAGGGAGAGGAAGTGCCCTCTTTGCACTCCTGTGAATGTCCCCCAGGCCTGTGGACCCTCTAGTGAGAGGGGGCTGCCTGTAGATGGCGGGCATGACAGGGAGTAGCTCTCTTGGTCCTGGCCCCCAGGATCATTTCTGCTCCTTAGCCTGCACCATCATTCTCTAAGGTTTCAGGGTGGCTGTACCCTACCAAATGCCACTGATGTCCCCCTAGTCTTTTGCCACACAGACCCTGGAGACCATAAGCCTCTGTTCTCCTGTCTCAGTGTGGAGCCTGAGGTCTTGTACCCCTCCCCGCTTCTCACTGCATGGTGGGATCCATTCACTTTCTGTTCTCAGGACCAACTGAAATGTGTTCCCCCCCCCCACCCCCCACCCCCATCCTCTTTGATTGGGTGCTTGTCCTTGCATTCTCTGGCATGTGGATGCATGTCAGAGGCAGAGTTCCATGGCTTGTTTGGTCATTCTCTGGGGAGAGGGGGCCACCTCAGTGCTCCCTGAGTCTACTGACAGGTAAGTGGGGAGCTTTTGTCTGGAGAACTTAAGTAGGGCCCAGGAAGGATCCCACATCTCTCTAAGTGGCCAGATGCACACGACAGCAATGTCAGGCTATGCTGTGGCCTTCGAGTAGAGCTGAGCAGCCAGGGAAGGGAGCACACAAACCCTGTGAGCCAGGGGAAGAGATACATGTAGGGAACTGACACTCACGGAATACCTCTTACATGCAGGGCACATCCATGCACAGTGTCTCATCTGGTCCACAGGAGAAATCTGAAAGAGGTGGAGTAGAACACTCCTGGTCCTGCATGCCATCTTGAAACTGGAGCAGCTGTGATTATCTGTATGAGACTCTTAGAGGATCAGGCATATTTCCACTCCCATGTAAAGGGGAATCATCGGACCCTTACCCAGACTCCAGACACTCCATCCATCCTGTGACCCCCTCGCCCTCCCCCTGCTCACAATCCCCTACAGCTACACATGTGCTAACTTACACACAAAGTGGAGGGTTGACAGGGTGGGACTCTCGGCTTTTGAGAGTTGTCACCATGATTGGGGGAGGCTTTCCAGTTTTGCCTTTTCCTGAGGGTCACCCATGTTCTTGTAAGTAACCCCAACACGCCTGTTGGTTCACTGGCCTGGGGTGGACTCCTTTTTTTGGTCTGTTGGTACCTGTCTCCCATCTCCAATGAAAAGATGCACAGTGGGAGGTTCTTCTCTTCTGCTTCATGAGAGCACAGCTCAGAGAGGTTAAGCAATTAGGCTGAGGCCACAGCTTATTAACAGGTGAAATCAGGGACTGAACCCAAGTCATCCTGTGCAGATTCTGGGCTATCTCTCACTACTCTCAGCCTGTGGTAAATGAGTTATGTCATTATTGCCCTTCCTTCTCCCAGGTACCCATAGCCTGACATGATCCACTTACTCATCTCACTAGTGTGTCCATGTGTCTTCGATTTCCACATCTTCTTATTGACCCATAGACCACAGTAGTAGAAATAAGAAAGAAAACAGAAACCTCCCTTCCCCAGTTCCCTGCCCCATGTGTATCAAATCCAGCTTTCCCATGTCCTGGCACGGCCTGCACATGCCCCTCCCCCAGAACTAGCTTTCCTCTTCTCTGAGGTTGGGGTGTGAGACCCCAAGCAGAGCCCAAAACTGTCTGATTTCATCCCCAGCCCCTAGAAACCTTGTGCTGTAGGCCACAGAGGCTGCTCCTGCTGCCCCCAGGGTTCCTTCAGAACACAGCTATGGCAATGTCAGCCCCAGTGTCCAGCAGAATTGGTCCCTACGCCTGCAATCAGAGGCTGCACTGAGGTGCTCCAGCTCCACAGGACAGCCTACAGTAGCTTTCCACGGAGTCCACAGAGGAGCTGGTCCAATCCATGCACTGGACGTGTGCAGCCTTGAAGACCTCTGCTCCCACAGACTCTTCCCAGATCTGTTCTCTGCAGAGAGATCACATATGTTATTTCTATTAGTGTGTGTGTGGGGGGGGGGGGGGTGAAATATACCTAAGATTGACTTTACTGTCTTAACCATTTTAAATGTGCAATTCAGCGACATTAAATCCAATCTCTTTGCTTCCCACCTGCCACCGCCGCCGCCGCCGCCGCCACCACCTATCTCCATAACACTCCCTTGTCAAACCAGAGACCTAGACCCGTTAACCAGCCACTCTTCACCTCTACTCCCCAACCCCCACCTCTAGCTCTGGCAACCCCACTCCACCATCTCCCTACATTTTTTTTACTTTTAAATTGTAATAGTATGACATGAGACTAAGTTGGTAAAGTGCTTGCCTAGTGTGCACATGGTTCTGGGTTCAGTCCCCAATTCCAGCACTCAGGAGGTAGAGGCAGGACAATCAGAAATTCATAATTATCCTTGACAAGTTCTTGGCCAGCCTGCGCTACATGAAATTCTGTCTCAAAAATACATATATAATACATGCATGCATACATACATACATACACACAAATAAATACAAAACATGCTTATTATTAAAACAAAGGGTCAGTATAAAGATAGAAATGCCTGCGAGAAAGAATTGATGTCTCACACCCAACCTAGGCCACAGTCCAGCCCAGGACATGCTGCCAGCTGAGATCTGTCATCCATGACCTTCTAGGTTTCCAGCTGTGAACAGGTGTGTTTCTGTGACTTTGCTATTATCATTGTCAGTGGCATGATGTGCAGAGCCAAGGAGCAGACATACTGAAGCTCACCTCCTACCCTGACCTCTTCGCCTCTCCCAGGGTCATATGGAAAATGGGGGTAGCAGGCAGAACCCCCGTGACAAGTGTTGTTGCTCATACTTGATACACAGTCACAAGGAAGGTCTGTGACCACAGAATGTGTCTGTCTTTCATCAAGGGAATGTATTTATCTCATGACAGCTAGCTGGGTGGACTAATCATCGTTTGCTTACAAAACCAATTCCTGCCAATGGATTTGAAGGCTGTTCCCACCACTTTTGGTTGTTCAAAAATAGTCTGTCTAACCCTCCACATATGTGTATTTATGTGTGTGTTTGTGGGTGTTGACTTGTGTGCACTTGTGGGGCCGCAGGGCCAACATGCATTGTGGTAGAGAGGTCAAGAGGTTCCTTAACCCACACCTTCCAGCTGTATTTGGCACATGTCCATTGACTCCATGTCTCCAACACCTGAAGGTGACGATCATTTTCTTCACTGCCAACCAGTCGAGGAAAAGTAATAGTGACATTTAGCCTGCATCTGTGCTTGTTACTGAAGCTAACATATTTGCATGTTTTATTGGGCATTTTTATTTTCTTGAATTCATTCATTTCTTCTCCCCAATTTATTTACTGCTTTTACTTATTTTATTGAAGGTGCTTGTTATATATTATGAATCATAATCCTTTTTTTATGTAGTTGGAATTTTCTTTGGGCCATCAACCAGCTCCCAAATAAAGACACGGAGACTTATTATTAATTATGCTTAGCCTTAGCTTAGGCTTGTCCTACTAGCTCTTTTAACTTAATTTAACCTGTTTCCATTCATCTATGTCTTGCCTTGGGGCTTTTTACCTTTTTTCATTCTGTTTGTCCTACTTTTCTGCTTCCTCTGTGTCTGGCTGGCTGCCCCTGTCATCTCCTTTTTTTTCTCCCCTGAGTCTAAATTCCTCCTCCTACTTATTCTTCCTGCCTTGAAGTCCCACCTATACCTCCTCCCTCGCTATTGGCCATTCAGCTTTTTATTAGGCCAAATCAGGTGCCTTCGGCAGGCAAGGTAAAACAGCAACACATCTTTACATAGTTAAACAAATATTCTGCAACATAAATGCAATACATCTTTGCATAGGTAAACAAATATTCTGCAACATTTTTATGTGTTGCAAAATATCTCAATGCCTATTTTGTTACCAAGCATTCCATTTCAAAATAAGAAACCTGTCTGACAAAAAGAGTTATATTGATGAAGTAAATTATGGAGGTTTAAGCTTTCTTTTCTCCAGAATTTTAGGAATTGAACCTTAAGAATTCCAAAATCTGCCGGGCAGTGGTGGCACACGCCTTTAATCCCAGCACTTGGGAGGCAGAGGCAGGTGGATCTCTGTGAGTTCGAGGCCAGCCTGGTCTACAAAGCTAGTTCCAGGAAAGGCGCAAAACTACACAGAGAAACCCTATATCGAAAAACCAAAAAAAAAAAAAAAAAAAAAGAATTCCAAAATCTGCAAATATTTTTATAATTTGATATTTTATTTTCCTTTTAAAATACCAATGGGGGGTCTTCTGTTGTATGGGTTATTTAATTTTTTATGTAGTCAAGTGTATTGACCTTTAAAGAACACTAAAGTTCAACTCAGTCTTTGAAAGTTACTTTCCAACAGTGTTACACAAATGTTCCAACAGCCCTGGCATTTTTCATAAATTTGCTTGTATGTTATGTCTATTTGCATGGGATTTCAGATAGGGACTCACTATTTAGCCCAGGATGGCCTTAAATTTGGGACCTTCCTGCCTCAGACTCCCAGTGCTCAGGTTACAGGCACATGCCACCATGCCTGTTATCCTGGTTGGTTTTTAGTCTACTAGAATTATGTGGGGAAAGGAACCTCATCTGAGGAAATGCCTCCCTCAGATTGCCTGTGGGCAAGTCTGGAATGTGTTTCCTTGATTAATGATTGGTGTGTGAGGGTTCAGTTCCCATGGTGGTGCCACCCCTGGTTGTATAAGAAAACAGGCCGAGCAAGCCCTGGTGAAGAAGCCAGTAAGCAGTATTCCTCCATGGCTTCTGCATTAGTTCCGACCTGTAGATTCCTGCCCTGACTTCCTCGGGGATGGAGTGTGACCTGAGAGTTGTAAGATGAAATAAACCCTTTCCTCCCCATGTTACTTTAGCTATAGTGTTTACCACAGACGTAAAACCCTGCCCAGGACACCTGGCTAGTTTATCTCTTCAATCAGTGTCATCATCTAGGCATGAGTAGTGTGTGAACTCTGCCCAAAGGAGCCTTCCCCACCTGCCCTCGAGTGCAATTCTGCCGTTTGCTTTTCCTGTGGCACTCACCATAACACTTACGTCACCACCGTCTGTTGTTCTCTCATTTGGCTGAATGCTCAGCTCCAGAAAAGCCCTTCTCTGTTTTATGATGTTTCTGTGTTGTTATTTTTATGGTACCCGCTGGCCTAGAACAGTGCCTGGCACATCACGGGCACTTCCAGAGTACCCAGTGAGTGAGGGGACACACAGTCTGCTGTCGCTCTATTTAAATAGCCCATCCTTTCTCTGGCAATTGAAAGTCCCCTCATTGACAGCCTATTCGGCTTCTCCTGTAGTTATTGGTTGGTTCAGTGTTTCCCCCTCTTCTTCCAGTTTTGTGTATATCATTTCCTAGAAAAGTCAGTTTTCAAATGCACCACCGACATAAAAAGCTACATTCCAATCCTCTTACGTCATAAAAGTTTGCATGCGTACCTTTCCATGTCACCTTTCTCAGAGCTACCTGACTTTGCTTCTTACTCCTTGTCTCATTTGCTGGTAGCGATCATGCGTGTTCACAGTGTCAGGGCATAGGTGTGACATTGCATTTGTGGTGGGGGTGGCTGTTTCATTTGCTCGTTCATTCATGTTTATTTTGGACTTTATTTATTTCGTCCTTCTGGGCTATTTTGATTGATTTTTTTTTTCGATACAAGAGATTGAACCCATACCCTAGGCAAACACTCTGCCCCTGAGCTATAATCCCAACCCCCAGTCTCTTTTATTGTGTTTTGAGATAGTGCCCTGCTGAGTTGCCTAGGCTGGTCTCAAATGTCCCCCTGCCTCATCCTCCTGAGTGGCTGCAGTTCCAGGTGCGTGCCACCACTTCAGCTCAGGTGAAATCCTTAACCTGCATCACTTTGTTCCCGCTCCTCTCATCGATGCCGCACTCAAGGTTTATTTTCCCTCTGAGTGCAATGTTGCTTGTGCCCACAGCTTTCCAAACAGTAAGGCTCCCTCCCTCCAGGTCCCCTACAGTTTCAGTCTTGATGTCCCCTTTATTCAAGTCATTTAGAAAGTGTCTTGGCACTGCCAAGTGCACCACTGATTTGGTGTTTTGGTTTTCGCTGCACAGATTTCTGGCTGTAGCCCTGAGAGCCGCGCTCGGGGTCTGCACTACTGACATGCTTTGGAAGCAGACAGTTTTCTTGCCATCTAGTGTGAGGATGTATGAGCAAAAGAGCTTTTGTTACAGGCTCCATCTCTACATCCTCCATGGACTTCTTTGGACACCCAGGACACTTACTGTCCCTCCCTGTAGTTCTTCGTTTTGTTTTCGAGATAGGGTCTCACTATGTAATCCAGGCTGGTCTTGAATTCACAATCCCCGGATCACAGGTGTACAGGCATCGTGATATCCCTGCTTGCTCCGTGGTTCTATGATTACTCTATCTCCTTCATTTTGTTCAGGGTGAAGGTCAAGATTGTGGCGTGTGCCTTCTTGTGGAAAAAGGTCTCAAGCAACACAAAGCACCCCACTTTTCTCTACCAGGCGTTTGTGTTTCATTCCGCAGAGTAACTGCTGGGACTATTAAACCTGTTGCCTGTCTAATCATTTTTCCCATTTCTTAGATTTCCTTTATCAGTTTAAGGGTATTATGTCCAGCTATGTGACTGGGTTGATGTTTTCTTTTGCCATCCTGGTCTCTTAGAGTAAGATGATTGAATTTATTTGCATTGTTGAATTCATTAATGTGTATGGCTCTCTTTCCCCGTCGTACTTCATGTCTCTCGTTTGTTATCCTTTTCCTTCCCCACTAACTTTAGCTTCCCTGATTCTTGTTCCATTGCTCGGATGATCTTTGTTCCTACTTTCTCTCCCACATGGTGGTCGAGAAGGCTGTCTTATGTTTCCTTTAGAAATAGTTACCCTTAAACGAAACATTTGTGTGTTCCTATCGAGAAGTAAGCTTCCAGTTTCCAGCAATGTGTCCCCATCCTGGGAGACACTTGTCCAGATGACACCGCTTCCCCTCTGCTTGTATTGCTCCTATTTCCTGTTCTTCCCACTTTGTCCTCTCTTGAATGACTTATTCTGCTCTCATTTTGCTTTGTTTTGTCTTGCTGGAGTAATTCCTTGAGTGACTTTTTAAGAACAGATAGGTGGGTGGCCTCTTTTTTTAGTATTTCTCTTTTTCTATTTGAGCCTTGACTGAGCAATGGAACTCGGGGCTTTTATTACCTCTTTTTTTCCCCTTCAAGCCTTGGGGTGTCTTTCCTGCTCCCCAGGGGCAGTCGGGGTAGGAGATAACAATTCCAGTGCATGCTGGTTAGTTTTAATTGTCAACTGGACACAATTTAGAGTCAGCTGGGAAGAGGGAACCTCAATTGAGGGATTTCCCAGGTCTGATGAGCCTGTGTTCATGTCTATGATAGAGTTTCTTCATTGATGATGGATGTAGGAGGGCCCAGCCCACTGTGGGCGGTGCTATCACTAGGCAGGGAGGTCTAGGCTATATGAGAAGCACTAAGCCCAAGACAGAGCAAGTAGCAAGCAGTTTTCTGCTCCATATTTCTGCCTTCAGCTTCCTGCCTTGAGGTCCTGCCTTGGCTGCCCTCAATGATAAACCATGACCTGGAAGTCTAAGATAAAATAGACACTTTCTTCCGCAAGTTGCTTTTAGTCAGAGTGTCTCATTACAGCAACAGAAAGCCGACCAGGACACATAGCAGTGTTGCTCTCAACATTTCTTGTAGAGACTTAGAAATGCTGGCCTTTCAAATCTCATCAAGAGAGCATTAATCAAAGCTGAGGTGCTCCCTGGCCTGGGAAGGGAGCACAGAGGCTCCAGGGAGCCCTGGTGTGTCTGGAGCAGGGGATGTTGCCTCTGCTGAGGACTAAAAGTTCTTTTTCCATGGGGATTGGCTTGAGGTTGTGTAAGAACTGTCACACAACAGTCTGTGACTGGTGGAAACAGCAGACATGGAGTGTTGAGGCAGGACAAGGGAACCACAGGATCATGTTGCATAAGCAGCTGAGGAGAAGATGATTCCTTCCCGGAGTTTCTTAATGTCTGTCATGCCACCTACCCAGCCAGAGCTACTGGCTGAGGTGTACAGGGCAGAGGTGGGTGGCCTCAGCATCTAGTGCTTCCCTCTTGCCCACATTGGTCTCTTTGGAGAAGACTCAGAGGGTCCTTTTATTCCAAGACTCCCGTTCCCAGTCTGAGCTGGTTTCCTGGGCTTTGGGGTGGACATTAGCTGTGCCTGCCATGAGCAGTCAGTGGGTGTGGTTGGGCTTTCTGGGGTTCCCACCCCTCTGAATCCTCAGACTTTCTGGCAGCTGGTATGACTTGGGATCTGTTGTAATTCGTATAGTCTCTTTTTTTGTTTTGGGGGACAAGAGGCAGACCAATGGGCCCTCTTTGTCATCTAGAAACTTGGGGGATTGGGATGACATTTTCAGATAACTAGTATACAGGTGTAGCTGGACAGCTACTGAGGAAGACTAGGAGTGGCTGATGATAGGATGATAATGGCCTCCGAGCTTCTACCCGTCCTATCTCCTCCACAAGCCACGCCCTCTCACCCCAAGCCCATTAACTCATTAATCAAAACCATTCCATGACCTCACTCCACTGCCAGCTCAAGTCCTGCCCCTCCTCCAGCAAATCTCTTGTCCTCATCCCTGCTGACTCGTACCTCAGTCATTACTCCTCGGTGTTCAGGCTCCTTACTGCCCCCATGCAAGGACGCGGGCTGGGGGGTGTTTGTTTGAAACACTCTTTCCTGTATCCAGACACCATCAGAATCAGCTCCACTGTGGTTCCTTTGAAAACAAGGACCAAATCTTTTCCAGTTCCTGTCTTTGGCAACTTCCAGTCAGCTGAACCCAACATGGGCACTAGGTGCCTGTCTGTGATGTGAATAAACAACCATGTTGGGCTCTAAAAAGAATTGTTACACACTGGCTGTGTGTGAGATGCGTGCTAGGGGCTGCATGTGATTCACAGGAAGCCTGAGGGAACGCCACTCCATCTGGAAGGACTCTCAGCTCTTGGTATCTGCACAGTGAATACTTGCTTATCGCAAGAGAAGTGTAGCATTGTGCACTGGGTCTTGTGGGCAGTGGAACTCATGTCCAGTGTGCTGGGAACTGGCTGAATGGGCTGATCAATTAGGACGGGTAGACATGCTGTGGGGGAGGGACTTGAGGGCTCAGAGGTGGGACCTAGTCTGTGTGTGCTCTAGGATCTTAGTGAGATGAATCGGGTACCCCCATTTTTTTTTTTATTACTCACAGTGGATTGGGAGATCAGACTTGGAGTTGATGGGAAATGGTGGAGTTGTGAAAAATCGAGATGGTTCCATTGGCAGACTCAAAACATTACCACAGGGAACCACAGAGTCAGTCCTCTCTACTGTGTGGTGGCAAAATGCCATCCTGTGGAGTTGAACAGTAGCAGGTATGGTGGGAGGGGACACTGGGGACCTCAGGTGACCTCTGTTCTGTAGCAATCAGCCGTGTGGAGTGGTTGCCAGGGACTAGTTCTTACAAAGCATGGTGCCGAGGATGAGCAAGGGGGCAATGCCGCAGGCCTACGTGCAGGTTGCTCCACGTCACCACGCTCCACTCTGGGACAAAGTCCGTGGCAGTGATGCGGGTTGTGCCACGTGCCAGGCATTGTTCTCAGCACTTCATGCACAGTGACTCATGAAAGCCCGGGAAGCCCTCGCCATCCTCAGCCTCCTGTTCACACCGTGATTTCCCACGCCACCAAGGTCCTAAGAAGGATGTGGACTTGAACCTGGGGTATCATAGCCTAAGAGACCACATTCTCAGCTGTCCCACCACACCACCAGAAGCAGACAAACCAGACAGCCCGATGAGCATGGGAGCGAGGGCGTTCTATGCTGCGGACACAGCTAAACCACTCAAGTTTTCTGGGTTAGGGGGCATTTTCCTCTGTAGTTTTTTGTTTGAGCGCCACAACAGCCAGCTAAGCTGGTGCCTGAGCAGCCAGGCTTATCCGTTTGCTCGGTAACCACTGTGAAGCCTCTGTCTCGCCCCAGGCTTCCTTTGGCCTGAACACGGTGTTTTGTTTAGTAGCTTGGGAACCACAGTGTATTCCCACACCTGTTGCTCCACTGCTTACCCCTGTCTGAAGATCCTGCAGGCACTGTTACAAGTCACGGTAGTTTTCTCTGGCTGGTTAACAGACCCCTCCAGTTCAGTGGTTGTGTGCCATACCCATGTGCCAGCTTGCTTCTATAGGTCGCCAGATTATAGCCAGGCCACCCTGAATGTACCCAATCTCATCTGCAGTATGCTCAGGCTGGCATTGGGTGTGGGTAAACTGAGGACTCAACTCTGCTCTGGGGAGTGTTACACTTTTCCAGTATTATTCCTGTGTTGGTGTAACCTGATTCCCTGTGGTTGGAGGACTGAGGTTGTTCTCTTGCTAGTTTTCAGCTGCGTGGTCATGCTAGCAGCTACCATTCTAGGTGGTTACGATAAGCAGCTGCCATTCTAGGTGGTCATGCTAGCAGCTACCATTCTAGGTGGTTACGCTAAGTAGCTGCCATTCTAGGTGCTTATGCTAGCAGCTACCATTCTAGGTGGTCAGTTAAGCATCTGCCATTCTAGGTGGTCATGTTAGCTTCTGCCTCCAGATCCTTCCCACATGGCCCTTTCACCTTCAGGCCAGCAAGAGTTCATAGTCTGACTGATGCCAGTCTCTCTAACTTCCTCATCTAGAACCAAACAGACAGGTCTACCTTTAAAGTAGAGTTCCCTCAAGGGTACCCTGTCACAGACCCCAGTCACCTGTCATTGTCCTAAGACTGTACTCTAGGCATCTGGAAATCTTGAAGTCCACCAGGAACCGTACGCACATGACTGGTAAAGAACAAGGCTCAGAGAAGTTCAGCATGGGGGCAAAGGAGTGTAGTGTGTCATCCCAGGGCCACTGCATCCCACTGTCTCCCTGAGGGGGCATGGGACAAAAAATCAGCTTGGAGGGAGTTCAGGGCTTGGGGTAAGGCGGCAGTTGTTCTGTACCTAAAACTGATCTAGAAACCTCTCTGACCATGGCTTCCACCTTCCCCACCCCATGCAGGATCAGAGGCACAAACCAAGCTGCCTCGAAGTAGCTCATGGAAGACTCCCACGAGCCACTGGCCAGGCACATTGTCCCTTCCTCGGGGAGGAGCAGGGTGTGGGCAGAGGCACCGCAGCAGGAGTGGACATGAACACTGGCTTCCAGAGAGAGCAGCGGTTCAGTTTTGGTCATCGAAAGTGGTGCCTGCAGCGCAGGTAAGGAACTGAGCCGGCCCTGCTTGCCCGCTGCCATTTTAGCTAGCAGGAGCTCTTCATGTTCTTCTCTTAAAAGACTCTGTTGTGAGATGAGTCTTTGCTGCCTATCCCTGCCTTCCTTGATCTCCGCCAGAGCTGGTCTGGAATTCCCTGGATGCCTTGGTTAGGAATCCTAGGCTTCTGCCCCTGCTCCCCACATCATCTCCCTAAAATGCCACCTTGCTCCTCACCACTAGCTGCCCGGTCTCCGCCTCACCTCTGGTGAAGGACACAGCAAGGTTTCTCAAGGACCCAAGCCTCGGATGTGTCACCCTGTTTCTCAGGCTTGTCCTCTCCTCAACCCTTACCACTCAACCTCACCCCCACCCCCCGCCCAGTCATAGAGCGTGGTGGCTTTGAAAGCCCCTGTCAGGAGCTATGGAAGGATGTCAGGTCTGGCCTCTCATGATTACCTGGAGAGTTCCAGAAATTCCAAGTGCTGAGTAGATGGGCCAGTGAAGTCTCTGGGCTCCTGTGTATATTTATATTTGTATTTGTATTTGTATTTATATTTATGTTTATGTTTATGTTTATATGTGTATCTAGGTGTTGGGGATTAAAAGTGGCTATGCAGGCTGTGATGTGGGTGGGGTGTGGCTCTGGGAGCTCTTCGGGTACAGATCAGATCCTAGGGTGTTTTGCCTGCTACAGAATGTGTCAGTATCATCTGGGGAGCTGATAGGGTTGAAGGAGACAATATCGGGTTTCAAAATGAAGGAAGGAAACGCGGGTTCCCCAGAATACCTGTGCCATCTGGCCCAGGCACTGAGGACATCGGGATCCGTATTTGGAGGCCTTTCTTTTGGTACTGCGTCACACTCTGTGTGACAAGGCTGGCCTTGAACTCACAATCCTGCCTCAGACATTCTCAGTACTGAGGTTGCAAGTATACAGCATCATGCCCACTCTGTTTGGATTCTGGGGTGGGTCCTGGAAGCTGCCTTCTGAGGGCTCTGGGAATTCTCCACCCATCAGTTATGGTGTTCAAGGTGTGAACCGCTATGATTTCCCACCTGGCCTGCTCCTCCCCTCTGGTTAGAGCAGGCATTCTCTCCTTGTGCAGTGCCGGGGGTCAGGGCTATCGGTCACCTCAGGGGCAGCACTGCTGTAGCTTCATGGGTGTGGGTATCCGAGCCTTGGCCTTAGCTCAGCTGCATGCCTGGCTCAGCAGGCCTGTCCTGAACAGAATTCTCCTGTCAAGGTAGGAGGAGTACTCCCTGGACCCCAGGAAGAACTAACTATTTGGGCCTCGTTTTGAGGAAGGATGTGTGTAGTGGTATTGAACTCAGGGATTCCTGAGTTCAAATCCCGGCTCTAACAGTTCCTGGTTTTTATTGGCTTTTACTGGTTTTAAACATGTTGTATCTCCCTGTCCCTTGGCTTCGGTTTTCTCTCTGGCAACAGAGGACAGTGTGGCACCTGCCTCACGGGGTGCTGTGAACATACAGAAGAGGCCTCATTAGAACGGGGACTGCCCATCTGGGGGGCTTTCCTGTCACCCTCCACCACCGAGCAGGCAACTCAGCCACCATCCTCCTGGTGACAGATCCGCTATGTTGTATCACCTGGTACTGGCATGGGATCCTAAAGTGAAGGCTCCGGCCTTCCCTGTATACAAGGCCTGGCATTTCATAGACAAGTCTAAGGCCTGCAAAAAAAAATTCCTAGTGAGGTTGGCCCTGTTGCCCCCTTTAAATGGACACTGAGCTATGGACACTGAGCACAGAGAGGTTCGCTAGTTTAAAGATCGTCACACAGCTCACAGGGGCAGAATCTCTGGCTACAGAAGAATTAGCCCTTTTTCTTCCCGCTGAAATGCTTCCTGAAGAACGACTGCACCTTCAGTGACTCCTGCCCTCGGAGTCACCTGTTTCAGTCTGGATCAATGGCACCATCACCAATGGGCCCACCCCTTGGCCTCCAGCAGCACCACTCGGTCTGTTGATTTACCATTCGTTCCCATCTGTGCATATGGCAATTAACTGTGTGTTGGGGGGACCCTTGTCCTCTAGCCGACGCAGGGGTCTGGTCCACAAGGTGGACACTGGGTTCTTGAGTAGTCTAGAACTAGAACTCTGAGGAACACTGGCCAAGTTTGGAGGAGCCACCCAACACTCTCCCACTCCTGGCGTTTGCCCTCCCCTACTTCATGCCCAAATTCCCCGTTGTCCACGTGGGCTCTGACAGCTGCAGGGTAATCTGCAGAGGGAGTCCTGCCCAGCAGGAAATGAGCCCTCAGCTCCAGCCAGAAATCTGGCCCCACCCCTTCCTGCACTCTCCCTGGGAAGAACGCATGGTGATTAATGGGGTGCTGACTTAGAGTTGCTGGGGGATCCAGGAGATCATGGGCATAACTGGGCCACCAAGAAGGAAGCTGGTCTATATGGCATCCATACAGACTAAGGGTGAGGGTCCAGGATGGCAGGTGTGTGGTGTGAAGAGCCACCCTGCCCAGGATCAAGTGGCCCACTGACACTACTCAAGGCTTGAGGACACCTGTGTTTCCCAGCAGGTGTTGGAGTCATGTGAGGGCAAGATAACAGGGAGCCAGTGCTTCTCCTTGGGAGAGACCTAACCTGGGACTGTCTCCAGAATAAGGTGATTTCTGAATGAGTGGCGGAAGGCCAAAACTAACATGAAAATGAATTGGGAGATATTTTCCCAGAAAATTTTTATTGTCTTAGAAACCATTTTAAAAGTCCAATCTTGTATGGAATGGTGATGTGTAAATCAGATTAAAGCAGGTTTACTCTTCAATCTTTTTAAGTTTCAATCTTTAAAATGGATTTATTATGGGAGTTCACACATAGAGTAATAACTGTGCTTTGATGCATACGAACTTTGAATCTGAAGTTTTAGACTAGGGATCCACAAGCTAAGGCCTACGGCTGCCACCTGATTGTGTAAATAAAGCTTTATTGAGACGCATGTGCCACTCATTCGCATGCTCCCTTTGGCTGCTTCAGTCCGTCTACTCTCAAAGCCTGAGCAACAGACCGTCTAATCTTTTAGAGATGGTGTACTGACCTCTGTCCTCAGTGTCCATGGTTTTGCTTGCCAGCTAAAGCTTCCACATTCCCTTCTCTTGTCTTGGTTGGCTTGGCAAGGACTAAGAATTAAGGAATCCAGAGCTTGGAAGATGGCTCAGTGAATTAAGCACTTGTCCCAAAGGAACAAGGACCAGAGTTCAGAGTGCCCAGCAAACATGTAAAACGCTGGGCAGATATGTGGCCACTTGTAATGCCAGCATTTGGGGGAGGAGGGCAGAGACAGGGAATCCCCTTGGCAAGATGGCTAGCTAGACTAACCAGACTCAGCAAGTTTCAGGTTCAGTGGGAGGCCCTACCTCAATAAAGTAGGAAGTAAACAAGGAAGACAGCTCACACTCACTTAGGGCCTCTGTATACCTCACACATACATGTGTACACACACACACACACACACCTACACACACACACACACACACACACACACACACACACACACACACACCATAAAAAAAAAAAGATTAAAGTTGGGGGTGCTGGAGAGATTTCAGTGGTTAAAGCACTTGTTATACATGCATGAGGGCTGGGGTTTGGATCCCCAGAATCCAAGTCAGTGGATGTGGCAACATACCTATATAATTCCAGCTTTGGAAGGTAGAGATGGGATCCCCTTCCAAGAGACTAACCACCGTGAGGAGTTCTCGTTTTGGTTGAGAGACCTGCCTTATTTAATAAGATAGAAGAAAGACTGAAGATGATCCCTGACATCAAGCTGTATATGTGTGGATACACACACACACACACACACACACACACACACACACACACACACACACACACACACGGGGATTATAGAAAAAACAATCAATAAATCCTAAATCATCTCAATAGGAAGTGGTAAAGGTAACACTTTCCACAGTGTACCCATCTTTAGCTGCTACAGGACATTCCAGGAGGACTACAAGGGAGTTCCAGTTTGCATCATCAACAGTATCCAACAGCTGCTTGAATTCCTTCTTGTTACAAATACCAGTCAGACAGGAAGCCCCACACTCCCCGTACTTGAGAGCTTAACCTTGTGACTGCCCCTCATCACTGACAGCTTAGGAGTGCACTTGCCTGGGTAGCTTTTCAGACCCATACATAGTCATGAATCAAACCAGTGATACAACACCCAGGAAAGAGCTCAAACCTGGTGACTCTGGCTGAAGATACACCTCAGTCCTGAAGGTCAAGATCTTCCCTGACCCCATGCCAGAGTCTGTCCAAGCCAACCTAAGCTGGTACCATGCATTTCCCGAGCTGCAGTGCATTGGAGAACGTGTTCAAATGTGCTGGTCCACTTTCTGTTACAGTGCTGATAGGAGCCAAACTGTATTTTTAGCACAAATTTCTCCTATAGTAATTGAAGAGCCCCCTCTGAAAGGATTAGTGGAACACAATTTGAAGACAGCCTTCAGCAAGAATTGACTGCTCTTATTCCACTGCTTAAGGATAATGGAGGAGTCAAGGATGCTGAGTATCCTGTTGGGAGGCAGAAGAGGAAGCAAGGAGAGGTGGAGGAGGGGAGAGAGGAGGAATCCTGGGAGAAACAGTCAGAGAGTCGAGTCCCCGGCACAAACTGTCCTCCAGCAACACAGAGAGGCCCCGTGACTCCTGCCAAGGATTGTGATGTCTCCCACAATCAGCTTTCCAGCTGCCTTTATGATTTACAGCTGTCCACACCAAGGGGAAGGTGCAGGTTCACTTGGGGACAGATGACAATGCACAGAGAGAAGGGCAGTCTCTTCTGATACACATGTCAGGGGCTTCTGTGGCTGTGTAGCAGGTCAAGGTGTGTTGCATGGAGAGGTCACTCAGAGCTTTCCCATGCTGTTCCTCCTGTCTGCATTTCCATCCTCTGCCCCATGTACCCCTCCTCAATGATGTTAGGGCATTAGGAACCTTTTCCGTGGGGTTCTGGGGAAGCCTGCTTTCGTGTCTGCTCTGATTGCACATGCAGGATTAAGGGCCTCCAGGCAGGGGTGCTGTCTGCTGCCCCTGCACCCACAGTGGGTGCCACAAAGGTTTCTGGGGAGTGTTTAGTGAGCACTGGTCATTGAACACAAAGATCTTCGAGTGCGGACAGTTTGTGAGTGACAAGGGAACAGGTGTCGTCGAGGCCCAGAGGAGGTGCAGTGCAGGGACTGGGCAGGAGCTGCGAGCATTCAGGCAAAGCCCACAGAGCCAGGAATAAAAGGCAGGACACTTCCAGACCGGCTGCTGTTGCCTCCAGGCCTGTGAGGAAGGGAGGGGCAGGCCTGGTGGCTCAGGACGCTGTGGACTAGCAAAGGCCCCAGGGGACAGAAGCCCGAGTCCTCCTCTTCGAGGTTGTGCAAACCACACCCCCAACACACCCAATAGGAAAAACATTTTTAGGTTTTGAAGGGATGACCTCATATTTTTTTCTTATTTACATAGCCCTGTTTGTTTATGTAGTCTTTTAAAAATAGCCAACATGTGCTAAGCTTAGTCCTCGCTCTCCCGGCTCTGGTGGAAGAGCCACTGTGTGGGGAGAGACACCTTTTTATCTAGGAGAGGGACAGCCTTGTTTCCCAGGACAGATGGGGGCAAAACAGGACAGGTAGGAAGCTTCGCGGTTTTTCCTGTCGCTTCTCCAAAATAGCTCTGCTCCTGCCCCCCACTTCCTGCCTTACTGGCCACGGGGTAGGTCTCCTTCCGGGGAGCTGTGCTCTGTAGATTCTCGGGAAGGCTGCTAGAAAACCTGCCAACAAGCACACGTGCTTGAATCTGAAGACCTAGAACTTGGCATGGAGGGTCCCAGCTCAGGTTGGACCGATGGGTTTACATCCTAGGTATGTGCCATTGGGCAAACTACTTAAACTCTTTGTGCTATGTGTCAAACACAGGGACAGGAGTAGAGATGCCAAGCAGCTCCTGTGGGGGATTTAATCAAGGAACATAGGAAAAGGGCTTTGCTCTGTCTAGGTACATAGTAACAGTATGTCTTTTCATAAAAAGCAACTATGTATCTTTTGACATGGCTCCCTGTCTGGACCATTGTATCAGCTTTCCAGTTGTTCCTTCAACCAGCTTGTCTGGCCCTCCCCTGTGACATTCCCAAGTGACAAGAAGATAAGACACACTTCTGACCACCCTGTCCCCTTCCAATGCCGTGCCAGGGGTCAGCAGAGCTGCCCTCTAGGTGGCCAGATAATACAAGTTTTAGGCTTGGCAAGCCCACTCTCTCTTTCTTACAAGTTTACCATGGCAACATGCAATCAGTTGTAGACACCATGTAAAGATGAACAGGTTGTGTTCCAGAAAAACATTATGGACCAAAATAGGCAGCAGCTGAATGCGTCCATCCCTGACCTACAGGAGGAATGCAGCCCTCAGCTCAGCACTCCTGCCCAAGTACCCAGGCATCTGCATGCTCCTCCGCGCCCTGCCCCCATGCCAGTGCCTCACTCTTGGAGTCTTTCCTGTGCTGCTCCCTCTCCTTGGACTTCCAGCCCCTGCTCTGTGTGTCCATCCTCCATTAGGTACTCTTGCTGTGGGGTTCTGGGGAACTCTACCATCGTGTCTTCCCTGACCCAGCATTCAGGCTTGGGAGCCTGCAAGCTGGCCTTCTACCTGACTTCTCCATAACCCAATGGGTGCTGTGGCATTTCTGTGGGTGCTTATTAAGAGCTGGTCATTAAATACAAGGTTCTGCCATAGAAATGCCTCAGGAAATTCATTCCAGAGTGGACAATTCAGCAGGTGACAGACAGAGAACGACAGCTGTGTGCTTTCTGGGGTGCCTAGAGCAGGTGTCCCTGAGATTTCTGAAATAAGCAGAAAGCATGCAAGTCAGACACTGCAGGTTGGCAAGGACTTCCCAAGCAAGGAAGGCTTGCTATGCTGCGGAAATGGCTAGAGAAGAGCAGACCCCATCACTCCGGGCTCAGGTGGGGATGGACAGGCTGAACTGGGGGCTGAGTGGAATGCAGGCTCACCAGCGCAGGAGAGAGGTAAGGAGTTCGAGATTTATCTCTTAAGTCATGACTTCTCTAGGCATCGTTCACAGATGATGTCCTACACATGAATAATACACACACACACACACACACACACACACACACACACATACACCACATACACAACACACACACATACACCACATACACAACACACACACATACACCACATACACAACACACACACATACACCACATACACAACACACACACAACGCACACACACCACACATACACCACAAACACACACTATATACACCACACACACACACACACCACACAAACATACACAACACACACACGCACCATGCATACCACACACACATACACGTACCACACACACCACACACACATACACACAGATGCACCACACATACCACACACACACCATGCACACTACACACATACACCATGCACACACATGCACACTACACACACACACACACACATGCATACTACACACACACACATGCACGCCACACACATACATACACACTGCACACCACACACATACACACACATATACTCATAATTACTTAGGTACTTCTTTAACAGACAGGTCCCAGGCCCTGTCTCCACCTGAGGCTAGGAGGCTGCAGGAGAGGGAGGTGAGGTGGGTGGGGCTGGAGACACAGTTTTCTGTAAGAAAGAGACTGATTTGCCTGTAGATGTTGACTGGCAGCAATGCTCAGATCTGTGTCACCTGTAGGAGGTGGGTGGTGCCCCCCCCCCATCAGACTGACATAAGGGGAGTCAGAAGGAAGAGTCCTCACAGAGAGCAGAGATGGGTACCCAAGCAGAGCAGGTGACTTGCCCAGGGTCACACTGTCACCACATGCAGACACAGGACATGCTGGTTCTGGAATAGGCTCCCTCTCCTGGTCTCAGGTGGAGGTGACCCTGGAGGAGCCAGCCATGGAGAAGGGCCTGTCCAGACTAGTGTCAGTAACTGGTGGGCAAAAGAAGGAAGGGGCAGGCAAGCGGTGGGTGAAGGAGGAATAGGCGGGACAGGACACAGGGCAGCGAGATTCAGAGGCAGCTGGCTGCAAACCCCGAGGTTTAGGAGCATGGTGGCACCCACAGATGGGGAGACAGAAGATGAGTTTTGTGTGAGCATAATGAATTTAAGAAGCTAGAGGCATGGCCAAGCCAAGGTGCAGGGGCTAGAAATGCACGGGAGTGTGGGGTGCCGGCAGATGGCCGGGCACACAGGCAGGAGGGCGGGTGAAGTGTGCAGCCGCAAGAATCACTCAGGAAAACAGGCAAGAAATGCTCTTGGGAGACAAGCAGAGGGTTGAGGAAGGAAGCCTGAGGGAGGAGCAAGCCTGTCATGAAGCAACACTCAGGGGAGAGACCGACCCAGGCTCAGAGAGGTGAGAACGGGCAGGGTGGGGTGTACTGGAAGCTGGGTGGCACCCCAGGTCACCTGGGGAACTTACTTTAGGCACCACTTTAGAATGAAGCCAGCCAACCCGAAAGAAAGCGTGTCATAAGTAAATACAAATGTCAGTCGCATGGGACCAAAGGGGGAGGTGCTGTGTGCCTGTGGCCGTGTGCTCCTAGCCAGCATGGATGCAGGTGTGCTAGTGATGGGAATAGGAACCACCGCCCATCTCTCCTGTCAGGACAAGCCTTGCCATCGTGCCTCTGTTCCTGGGCTGTCGGCTGGCTCCCTGGAATCATCATTCCTGTTGGTCTGAATCTCTGTCCTCTACTGGGTGGGCCTTGGCACCCTCCCTTTCCTCTCCCAGCATGCCTCTCTTCATTTGGCAGCTGTCACTGGGAGCAAAGCTTACCCAAAGGGTCTCCGCCACAACTGCTGGGTCACCCACTGGAGAGTTAGACGTATTTGGAGAGATTCCTGAACTGGCAAGTCCAAAAAAGGGGGTGCCGGCCAGGTGGGGTTGTCACAGCAGCTCATTCTGAGCAGCTGCTCTGGGCCTGCCTCTGTGATCTTGCTGTTTGGGAACAGCTGAACCTGGGTCAGGGGCATGGGTCCAAGCCCTCGAGTGCCAGCACCCACTGGCCCTAACCTCCCAGAGTACCACCTGCCTTCCCTGCATCCTACACACAGTCTAAAAACCAAACTCCTCAGCATACTACTCACAGTGATGCAACCAGCCCGGCTAGATGGGAAGATGGTCCTGAAATCCAGCCTGTTAGACACGAAGTGCCAAGCACTGTTCACAGTGACAAAACACAGTGCCTGTCTCTCCATATTCCAGTGGAGAAAACAGAGTGGGAAGCTGAAGACCTGAGTTTCTCAGCACACACACACACACACACACACACACACACACACACACACACACACACACACACAGGAAAGATAAATATTAGACATACATTTATAGTATTTTTGAGCTCTTACATATAAAGTGTATACAAAATAAATATAAAGGTATTCTTTTCCTTAAGTAGAATACAGAGTGTGAGGGGATGATAGCAGGGGAGTGAATAGGTGGCACAGGGTTGGCAAGTTGTGGTGAGAATCAGGCAGTCTGGGCCAGGCAGTGGCCTGAGCAGGTAGCAAGCGGCCTGGGTGGGTAGTGTCTGAGTAGGGAGCCAAGGGGAGTGTGAGTGCCAGTTCTGTGGACAGCTGGCAGAGCACTGGGCAGAGGTGGGGTCCTGTCAGGCAGGAACAGGAGGCCAGTGTGACTGGAGGGCTGGACAGGGGAGAGCGGGCCACACAGAGCAGCTGGGGAGGTCTGAGCTAAGCAGAGGGGGCATGAATGTTCTGTGGCCCACCTGGATGTGGTATGGAGACACCTGCACTGGGTGTGGGGTAGAGAGACAGTGAGAGGTCAGTGCCTAACAATGACACAGGCCAGGACAGTAACTGCAAAGGCGTGGGGGGTGGGGTTGGTCTCTGTCCATAGTGAGGGATCCAGCTAGCGTGATTCACTGAGATGGGACCCCGGGCACAGAGAAGAGATTTTTGCCAGGAAAGCCCACCAGCATTTACATGGACTGATGCTTCTCAAGCTACTCGGTGTCTCCAAGCCTTGCTTACTCATCTGCAAAATGGGTGTGTGAATAGATAGTTCCAAGGACTAAAAAGCCACTCTTTCAGTCTCAGGCTCTGGGGCCTGGGGTGATCAGGGAAGGCCTTGAGGAAGTGGGCAGACCCTGTGCTTAGGAATGACTTAGACCAGGTCCAGCTGATGAAGAAGAAGAGAAAAGAGCAGCCAGGCAGAGGAGGATGAGTTCAGGAACAGTGTCCTCAGAGTACCAGCCTGGGTGGAAAGGAGGGGGCCAAGAGCTATTAATACACGGATGGGCCCCCAGCTCCCCAGTACCACACCCTTTAAAGTAGACCTGCAGGTCTGGGGCCTGAGCAGATTTTGTGAACACTGTGGTCCTCAATTTTTAACAGCTTCAGACAGACATGCTCAGGCAGGAAGGAATGAAGCCTGGCTGCTGGTCCGCCAGAGAGTTAACCTCCTGGCCTGGCACCGCATAACCACAGGATCTGCTGAGTGCGAGGAGACTCTTCTGTGTGGCAGCCAGAGTGCAAGCCTGGTGGCTCTGGGCTCTGGCACCATCCCACAGCGGAACAAACAGACCTCCCTTCACAGATAATGGCCTTATTGAGTATTGTGCCCATGGCCAGTGCCCAGCACTGGGCAGCTCAGCCTGGGTAAGTTTCCTCTCTTGGATGCTTAGCAAAATATTTACACTATGCCTTTCTAGTAAGACTGTTCCTGGGAGCCAGCGAGCAGAGAGAGCTAGAGAAACCCCCTCACTCCCCACTTCACCCCCACACCCCCAGGGAGCTGCCTTCCACAGTGGGGAAGGGTTTGCCACACGCCCAGCATGTGAGTCTGGCTCCATCGTTGCTTGCCAGGGTTCTATTGTGAAGCAGGGCCTGGAACTAGAAGATGCTAGAAGACCTGGCCAGTGTCAGTATCATCCCGGGCTCCTCAAAAGAAGAATGGGTACAGATGCAGGCAGCGTGAGGCAGGTTGCTGCTCTCCTCCCTGCCTCCTATGCAGAAGGAGTGTCTCTCTCTCTCTCTTTCTCTCTCTCTCTCTCTCTCTCTCTCTCTCTCTCTCTCTCTCTCTCTCTTTCTCTCTCTACGTGTGTGTCTCTGTGTGTGTGTGTGAGAGAGAGAGAGACAGAGAGACAGAGAGACAGAGAGACAGAGAGAGATTGGAGGAGTTCAAGACCAGAGCTGTGAATCCTGCTTTCTCATCCTTCTATTGGGGCACAGTTGGCATCCAGAAACATCCCATCCCCCTGAGTGGGGCTTTCAGTGAGAAGAGAGGGTACAGGCCAGCTCGCTGTCAATGGTGCTGCTCTCCCAAAGGTCCCTAACCCAGCCACGGGAACATTCACCATGTTGTCAGAGGAAATAGGGACAGTACCTCTTTCCTTCATCCACTGGAAAAGAGGTCAACGATGACCTGGGTAGCCCTTTGGATAGAATTGAGACCCATGAGCAAAACCCACATGGCTCATCAGTAGGAAGATACCTTGAACAATGGACCCCATCACTGCTGTGACCCAAGACACACATCCTCTTTGACCCAGGATCCCACTTCTGGGAATCTGGCTTGTGGCGCGTCAGCACCAGGGTGTAAAGATGTGTGTGCAAAGGATGTTTATTGCAAAATTCTAGAGGCCCAAAACAAGGTTATAAAAACTCAAGAGCAAGGTGGTGGTGTACCCCTTTAATACCAGCACTTGGGAGGCAGAGGCAGGCAGATGTCTGAGTTCCAGGCCAGCCTGGTCTGTAGAGTGAGTTCCAGGCCAGCCAGGGCTGTTACACAGAGAAACCCTGACTTGAAAACAACCAAACAAACAAAAAACTCAAGAGCAAAGTCAAGATCAAAGGCACTGCATCCATACCATCACCTGCCATTCAGCAGGAGCAAGCAGACCTTGTGCCTCTGTAGAAGAGCAATGTGGTATCCCAGTGAGGATTGCAGGGTCTGAAGACCGGTCCTGAGTTCTAGCTCCCACCACTTACAAGTTAGTTTGCATGACTTCACTATCAGTCTCCTCTTCAGTTACGTAGAGGTTATAATAGTTCTACCCTACACTTGTTAGGAGGAGTAACTGAATTGCTGTGTGTGGATATTTACAATTGTGTCTGGTACGCATTAACTGCTAAAAAGAAAGATCTGAACTTTGATCTGGAAAGATCATCTAGGAGAAAAGCCAAGTGCAGAGAAATGTATATAGGGTAATGCCATTTTCATAAAATCAAAGGCTAGCCCATCTTAACCTCATTCTACTCACAAAAGAAGGAAGTAGGAAGGGACAGAGGGAAGGAAGGAAGTGATGGAAAAAGAAAGTGATAAATCGAGGGAGGGAGAAGGAAGGAAAAAAGGAAAGGTAATTGGTACCATCCTGGGTTCAGCCTCTGAAAGAGCTCTGAGCCTTGCAGGAAGCTCAAACCAGTGCCCTTGAAGGTCCCTAGGAACCTGAAGACCTCACAGCTTATATGCCTTGTCCTGTCTGCAGGAGGGGTACAAAGGCATTGGCTGGTGGCTCAGTTGTACAAGTAGTTCATTTCCCTGATGTGGCATCCATCTGCAGGGCCACATGGCTCCAGTCAGGGCTGAGTCAGCCAGACCCAGTTTTGGGCCATATAAGCCATGCCCACAGTGATACTTTGTGGACTCTGCCCTGGGTGGCCACACCACACTGAGAACCAGATACTCTGGGACTGGAGGGACAGTTGACAGATAGAGAAGATGCCAGGTGGGGTGGAGCCATCATGGAAATCAAAGCCACTCAATCCACTTGAGATGGGATCTGAGTGTGATATTAGCTGAGAAAACTGATTTGTTACAGGGAGCCTGGACTTCTTTTTTTATTTAATGCATGCACTGGTTGGTTCTTATGATTACTATTATTATTTGATGTGTATGAGTTTTTTGCCTGTATGTATGTCTGATTGCCACATGCATCCCTGATGCCCACAGAGGCATTGGATCCCCTGGGCCTGGGGTTGCAGACAGTTGTGAGCTGCCACAGGAGTAGAAGTTGGGTCCACTGGAAGAGCTGCAAGTGCTCTTAATTGATGAGCCATCTCTCCATGCCCCACTGATTGTTTTTGGTTTGTTTTGTTTATCTTTTTTTGTCATCTTGACATAAGTGGGGGTCATCTGGGAAGAGGAACCCTCCATCAAATTGGCCTGTGGGCAAGTCTGGGGATTTTCTTGATTGATGATTGATGGGAAAGGCCCAACCTACTGTAGGCAATACCATTCATAGGCAGGTGGCTCTGGGTTGCATAAGCAAGTAGAATGAGTACGCCTCAAGAGCAAGCCAGTAAGCATCTTTCCTCCATTGCCTGCTTTAGTTCCTACCTCCAGGTTCCTGCATTCAGTTCCTGCCCTGACTTCCCTCAACAGTGGACTGCAAGCTGTAAGATGAAATAAACCCTCTCCTCCCCAAGTTGCTTTTGCTCATGGTGTTTTATCACAGCAATAGAAAGCAACTAGAACAACGCACATAGAATATGTTTTTCAGTATTTCAGTCTAATATATGCTAATATAATGAATACCAGAATGCCTACCGCCTTGTAACAACTACAGTAGAGCCCCTCAGAGCCCTCCCCATCTTAACCCCTTCTCTTTCAGAAGCACTGTCATTTTGATTTGAAATTACCACCCCCACAGAGTTCCGGGTGCTGGATTCCTCCTGCCTCAGAGATTTCCCATGGAGTTAGGTGAGGCCCATGCCTTTCTGCCCAGGGTTCTTTCCTGGGCTCCTTCAGTAATGACATATCCTTGATCATATCTAGCCCATCTTGCAGTAAAGAAACCAAACCTGGGACCTAGCATTTGCCTTGTTCTGGCCTGGTATTGTTCACAGGTCCCTTAGAGGGAGAAGGTGGGCTTTGCCGTTCATAAGGTGTCACATGCGCAGCAGGCCTCAGAGAATAATGCCTAGGCATAGAACACTAGCAGAACGTGAGGGACTTGGGAACTGGGGTGAAATTCTTTATGTTTATCTAATTCAATAAAAAAAGATGCTGGCAATATTCCTGGGATCCTCATTGCTTAGGATGGGGCTATGCTGAAACAAGAGAGACTCAAGTCAGTGTGAATGTGAGGTGAGTAACAGTATATGATGGTATGCGTCTCTGATAAGACTCAGAATGAATATCTCCAGAAGGCACATGTCTCAAACACGAGCTAATGCCTTAAAGACAAGCTCACGGGGTGTTCTTAGACCCTGGGAAAGTCAAATGCCTAGCCCAGAACTGGCATGGAAGCCAGGGAAATAGAGGTGGGTGGTGGCTTAATGAATGCTTCCCAACTTAAAACAACCAGGAAGAAATTGCCTTCCTATCTCAGGGCCGAGGAGCACTCTGGTCTGTCTGTGGTTGAGACGCTGGGACCATGCCGCTCCCTAGGCTGTCCTTCTTTGACTGCCAGAGAACTGCATGGTAGAACTGCATGAAGGGCTTTCTACTTGCTCACCTGCCTCCTTCTTCCCCTCCTGGTCTAGATCTTCCACGTCCACTGCGCTGACTGAACCTCTGTGATCGAGTTAACAACTGCAAATGGATAAAGATGGGATTAGCTAATTGACCCATGCATGACCGACAGCCAAAGCCTTCTCGGCTCTGCTTGGCCTATGAGGTTTGCTGTTAGGAGCTCTTCCCTGCTAAAAGGATGCCTGGGCTAGATAGGGCATTGAACAATTGGGGTGGTCAGTGTCTGTCTTGCACTCCCAAATAGGAACCAACCAATGAGCTTTTGGGTCATGAGAGAAACAAAGTTCTTCCTTTACCCCCAGATTGGCAGGCCCTGAGCTGCTGGCCTCTGACACCATTTCCTCATCAGATAATCGGAACTTTAGGTGACTGCTCTCTAGGGTCTCGGCCCCCAAAGGATATTGTAAGTACAGTCCATCAGCCCCTAACCACTCTCATCCTGCAGTCTATGTCATGAGCACACTTCTGTCTCACTGCACCACTGGCCAGGCCTGTGTACCCGCTGCTGGACACGGAGGGGTGTGTGTCACAGCAGCGGCTCCAACCTACATGGCTCAGTTACGATTTCCATTGCTGCGATGAAACACCATGACCAAAAAGCAAGCTGGGGAGAAAAGGGTTTATTTGGCTTACACTTTCATGTCATTGTTCATCACTGAAGGAAATCAGGACAGGAACTTAAACAGGGCAGGAACCTGGAGGCAGGAACTGATTCAGAAGCCATGGAAGGGCTTACTGACTTGCTGAATATGACCTCCTCAGCCTTCTTTCTTTTAGAACACAGGACCTCCAGCCCAGGGATGGCACCACCCACAATGGACTGAGTCCTAGCCCATCAATCACTAATTAAGAAAATACCTTACAGCCTGGTCTTATGGAGGCATTTTCTTAACTGAGGTTCCTTCCTCTCCGATGACTTTAGCTTGTGTGAGTTGATCTAAAACTAGGCAAGACACTGCATCATTGTGAACACCATAACCTCAGAGTCACTGGAGGTCATGGCACTCTAGGAAACATCATGCAACCTTGATGTTCTCAAATCAAGGGACTAAGACACTTATGCCAAGAGAAAGAAGCCAAACACAAGGGGCCACATTGCTGGATGATTCTATTTCTGTGAAATTTTCAGAGAAGATGAACTCACAGAGATAGACACCTATGGGGACTTGGAGAAAGGGAGTGTGAAATGACTGCTAATGGGTACAGGGATCCTTTATAGAGTGATAAAAGTGTTCTGGAATTAGATGACTGAGAAATTTTGTGATGATTGATAGAAAGATGCACATGGGCTGTGGATACAGCTCAGTGGTACAGTACTTGCCTGGCAGGAATGAGATTTTTGGCTTTAGTCCCCAACACAAGAGGTGCAGGAAGACTGTAGTGTTGTATAAACGTAACTTTTACTGAGTATAATGGCTTACACCTATAATCCCAGTGTTTGGGAGGCTGAGACAAGAGTCTGAGACCAGCCTGGGCCACCTACTCAGTTCTAGTCCATCATCCTGAGATACAGGGTGAGACCCTAACTCAAAAAGTAATGGTGGAGCTGGCAGGGTGGCTCAGTGGGCAAAGGCACTTGCCGCTAAGCCTAACAACGTGAGTTCAGTCTCCAAGACCCACATGTGGAAGGAGAGGACTGATTCCTGCAAGTTGTCCTCTGACCGCCACATGCTCACCATGACACTTGTATATGCGTGCGCATACAAGCACAATAAACAAAGAAAAAAATGTAATAATAATAATAATAATAGTAAATAATAAATGGTATATACTCTTAAAGGATGAATTTTATGGTATATTGTTATGTATTAGTTTTTCCCAAAGTAAATGACACCTCTAAAGAGTCATATTAGTGAGAAAGAGGCTGGATCAAAATTTAGAAAAATTTCCAGATGTGGTGCATGCCTTTAATCCCAGCACTTGAGAGACAGAGGTAGGCAAACCTCTGTGAGATCAAAGCCAGCCTGGTCTACACAGTGAGTTTCAGGCTAGCTATGGATACATAGGACTCTGTCTCAAAACACAAACAAGTTTAGAAAATTCTATTTAGTAATAGTTAATATACCTGCTTGTTTCAGAAGTTAAGAATTCAGAATTGAGGTGACATCTATAAACTGTCCAATCACTGAGGTTTTCCTTTCTTCATCCATTCATCTACCATTCACTCCCAAACGCCTACAAGTGCCTACTCGGTGTCAGACACAGGACTTGAAGGTGATTCAGACACAGGCCCTCCACTTCTGTGAAAATGTCTAATGAGAGGGTGTGTATGAACAGTCACAAGCCACCCCCACGATCACAGCATGTGTCAGCCGTCACTGACAGCTTCCACTGCAACGTAGAATCTGAGCAGTTCGTTTCACGGAAGTGTGGAGTAGGATGAAGGTTACCAGAGAGTCAGGGAGGTGGGCAGGGACCTGGTCAGTGGGGACCAGGTCACAAGGAAGAGCAAGCCCTGGCACTCTGTCACGCAGGAAGGTGTCTACAGTCAAGAGAATGTAATGTGTGTTTCAGACTAGCTAGCCACAGGATTTCAAATGCTTTCTATCATGAAGAGAGGGGAACTGAATGAGGTGCTGGCTATGCTGATTTCCTCGTTCATTCATGATGTTGTGCATATATGGATCAAACATCACATCCTAGCTGATAAATGTATAAAATTACGTATCAATTGAAAACTCAAAAGCAGGTCAAAAAAGCATTGGTAGCTGTCGTTGCTACAAAAAGGCACTGCGAAGGACCTGGGCTGGAAGGCAGGGCCAGGTCCTTTGGAGGAGAGAAGCCCTATATACTTGAACCCAAACCTCTGGGGAAACCCAGGCAGAGGACTGTGGGACTGGGAGAGATGGAGTTCTGAGCAGTGATTGGGTAGGGTGTGTGGACAGGTGGGAGCAGGGCTGACCCTGAACAGGAAGACATGGACCAGTGTGTGTTTATCTTGCATGGCTGACTTGGTGACCAGCCCTTCTAGTTACGGCCTCCACTAACCACTCCCTGGGGCATGCCCGCCTTGTCTCTGTCCAAGTACCTCAGGAGTCTCCCTGGGTAATTGCCAGGAAGAGCAGCTACATTAACCCTGCTGGCCTAGATGTAGCATCCTGTCTGAGTTCTCTTCAGGCTCTGCATGAAGGGCTCTTGTTAGCACTGAAGATGAGGGCTGGCTGGTGCCCTGGCACTCTGTAAGAGGCCTGCAGTGGCCCTGCAGTGGCCCTGCAGCTAAGCCTTTGTGGGGTCATTTCTCATATCCACTAGCCTCCAGCCTACCATACTTGTTCAGACTCAGGACAGGACAGGAATATAGAGATGAGTCAGATGCCAGGCATTTGGAGTTCTTAGGAAGATGGGCTGAGGAGATGCCTGGATCCATCCCAGCTGCTTCTGCCTCTGTCCCCTCATCTGCACAAGAGGTGAGAAGGGTCCTCCCAGGGAGGCTGTTCTAAAGAACTCATCAGTCATGACGTGATGTCTAGACAATGTGCTTACAGTCCAGGGACAGATGAAGTTGTCATAAACTAGTTCCCTCCCAGGGATGAGTTTAGGTAGAAACAAATGAGACAAGCTGGGAAAGCTAAATTGCCACACTAATTCAAGGTGGGAATACTCTGGTTATCATTGGTGTCATCTGAAATGGAGCTGGAGGCCCATCCCAGAAGAAGAGGGTGACAGTGGTGACCTCAGGGAGAAATTGGTGACAGGTTGGTTTAAGTTAGACAAAGAATGGAGAGTAGGCAGCTGTCAGAGGGGGTGCTGAACCCCTGCAAGTAGGCAGGGAGGGGAGAGGGGCTAGAGTGCAATGGAGAGGTAGAAGAGTGGAAGCTTGAAGATGGTGGGTGGGGTGGACACACTGGGTATCTTGAGAATGGGCAAGAGGGTGAGTGAGGCACAGAGCCCAGAGAGCCAGAGCACCAGTGCCCATAGGCACAGGGAGTCAGCAGGCAGTCAGAGCCAGGGGTGGTCCTGCTGGAGTAATCCATGCTAGGGATAAGATGGACTCAAAATGTCTTTGCAGATCAGACCCCAGAATCCAATTGTACATAACACCCTCTTTCTTCTCACTAGAGGTCGACCTAACTGAGTCGCCTGCAAGATAAGAACAAAGCTATGTCTCTAGCTCCCTACACTCACACAGCACTCCAGTTTTCCCTTGTTTCCTTGAAGTGATGTGAGGAGGTGGTGACATGTCTGTCACTTCTTCTACCTTAGTGTCCTCACCTGTAAAACAGAACCACTATCTACTGCTCAGACTTGAGGATCCAGTGTGCCTCGGGTCACAGTGTACTGGCTCGCCTCAGCCAGGCCCTCTGTCACTGTCCCCGCTGCTCTGAAGTTTGTCCTTCGGTAAAATCCATCCTTTCAACCACCAGGCTTTTTCCAGCAGGCTGTTTATTTTCTCCCGGTTTTTCATGGGCCTGCTATAATGGAGGAACCAGGCTTATGCTGTGGTCCATCCTACTTAGCATTTGGAGTCATTCATTCATTCATTCACTCACTTGTTCATAATGCAATGCACAACCAGCAGCCTGTGCTCAGGGCATTGGAAAACAGAGAGAGAGAGAGTTCCCATTGTGTTCATCTTTGGCCCCAGGCCCCACCCACAGCCTGTGGCCTTCTGCCAGGGTGGAATTTTCAAAAAATCACTTGGCTTGAGTGGAGAAGGGATGTGTGAACTGCAGGGGTTTATTTTTTTTTTTTTAATAGCCTCGGAAAAGTGTACAGGACCCCAGCCTCCTGCCCTGTGAGGACAGAACAGGAGCTTGGAGGACAGCTGAGACCTGCTCCTAGAGGGCATGGCCTATCCCCAAGGGCTTTTAGAATTCAGAAGTTGTCAAAACAGGAAGATCTGGGTCAGGGCCTGAAGTGAGAATTCCTGACCCAAAAATAAGGTTGGAATTCAGTATTTATTAAGATTAACTGAACTCCCATGGCCCTCAAGGAACTGGCCTGGCTGTGTCCTGACCCATGGAATCCTCTACAAGACTGTGTTTGGAGACACCAGGCCACTCAGGTGTGAGGCCTGAGGCACCACCTTACTGGCTGTCAGTATCCTGTCTCTAGGCTGCCCCCAAGCCAAGTGTTCAGGTGTTGATCTTCTTGTCTGTCCCTGGCCTCTCCACAGTGTCCCCTTTAAGAGGATGGATGGGAGCTTCCGCTCTCCACCCTGGAAAACCCCTGTCAGCCACCAGCTTCAATCCTGTTCTCACAGATTCATCCACCCTTTGATAGATGCCATCTGTGTGTCTACAAAGCACGAGGGCACGAATGAGACTGGCTCCTTGCGCTGAAAGAACTTACCTCGAAGGGAGAGAAAAGCCTATGAACAAATAAGTTTCCACCCTGTGAGAAGCAAGAGAGAGGGGCTTTGTGTCCGGGAGCAGAGATGCCAGCAGCTCAAGGCAGCTCAGTGGAGAATGGGAGTGTGGGAACGTGTGGCTTCTAGGAAACAGAACCAATAGAATAGGGAAACGGGGACACACACACACACACACACACACACACACACACACACACACACATCATGTAGATATAAGCCTTGGCTTTGGCAACGGGACTGATAAGAAAATAAATTGTAGCCTGTGACAAAAGAAGCAAATGGGAAGCCCCTGAGATGATAACGGCACCATCCGTGCCAGACACTGTGGTGGTGAGCACTCGAGACAGAGTCCTCCAAACAATCCTGGAAGGGAGAGAGAGAGAGGGTGGGAGAGACAGAGGGAGGAAAGGAGAGAGGGAGAGAAGGAGGGAGGGAGGGAGAGAAAGAGAATGAAACTGAGATTGACATTAAGGAGTTGGCTCCTATAGTTGAGATTTGGCAAGTCCACAGTCTGTAGCGCTGGCCCCAGGAGGCCCCGCAGGGTACAGGGGCAGCCTGCCAGCAGTCACTTACTCCTCTAGAGAAGCCAGTCTTTTTCTGTTAGGATCATCAATTGATTCATAAGGCCCACCCACATGATAGAAGGTGTTCTGTTTTGTGCAAAGTCTATGGATTTAAATGTTAGTCTCGCCTGAAAAATAGCTTCACAGAACCTTCTAGAATAATGTTTGATCAAATATCTAGGACCATGACCTAACCAAGTTGACCTATGAGACTGACTAGCAGCTGGATAGGAAAGACATTGGGGAGTTTGCCACATGGATACAGGAAGGGCATGTCAGCCAATGGGATTGGCTTATGTTGGGAGAACTCTAAGATTTACACAGACTGGAAGAGAGAATGGAGAGAGGTATTAGAGATACAGCCCCCTGGAAGACACCTTGAGAATCAGGTGGTCAGGTCTGCCTAAAATAAGCCTTACAGAGTCCTAAACTGAGGAATCATTGGGAATCAGGTATGCCTTGAACAGCCTCTAGAGCGGTGGTTCTCAACCTATGGGACCCGACCCCTTTGGCAATCTCTATCTCCAAAAATACTTACAGTTTATAACAATAGCAAAATTACGTTATGGTTGGGGGGTCACCACAACATGAGGAACTGTTATTAAAAGGTCGCAGCGTTAGGAAGGTTGAGAACCACTGGTGTAGAGCATGTGATGGAAACCCTTCTCCTGGGTTATTCAGAGTAGACAACACACTGACTCTCAGTTCCTGTGGCTGACAGAGGATGGGACTGATGGATAGGCTTCCTCCAAAGGCTGTCCCTGAGACAGAAAGGGTCAGACCAGCCTGTCAGGTATCTACACAGAAGCCTGAGGCGCCTTGAGCAGTCTGATCACTGATGCTATCCATGGACCATCAGGCTACCAGGAGAACAGTGACCCTAATGTGGGAGCATCAGATGTGCCATGAGGTAGACATGACAGAGTTCCGAGATGACGCTTCTCCATTAGAAGTCCTTTCTGTCCTGACTGCCGGAACTCCAGGTTCTCCCTAGGAATCATCATGATGAGCTAAAAAGGTATTTCTGAGAGAATGACATCATGATAGCTCTGAAAACAAGATAGGAAGCCTCCCATGGGCCATAAATATGCTAAGTCTTAAGAAAATAGGATACACATGAAATGTATAAACAGAATCAGAGCCAAAAACATCACGTCCCAGGATCCAGACATCTAAGTGATTTTCATCCCAGGAATGCCAAGCATAGTTCAAGCTGAACACCAACAAAGCAATGAGCTGGACTGGCTGCCATGCTCCTCACTCTTCAGAAAGTCTATAGAGAGGCACCTCCCACTCTCCATACAGTAATCCCATTAGACAGAGAATCCAATCCCACACAGCAAAGTCTCAAGACCCGTCTGAGAGGCCAGGGGTCAGCTTTAACACTCCAGCAGGTAGTACCAAAAACTAAAAGAAAAAAATTGAATAAGAAAAATTGAAGACCCAAATGGAAAGGCATCACATGTTCATGGACTGGAAGAATTAA
Organism: Peromyscus californicus insignis; assembly: GCF_007827085.1. Lineage (NCBI taxonomy): Eukaryota > Metazoa > Chordata > Mammalia > Rodentia > Cricetidae > Peromyscus > Peromyscus californicus. Next base: position 33,428,622 of record NW_026294573.1, on the reverse strand, counting down.
TGTTATTAAATTTCCATACTGTTCAAAGCAATCTACAGATTTAGTGCAGACCCTATAAAAATACTAACACACTTTTTTTTTTTTTTTTTTTTTTGGTTTTTCGAGACAGGGTTTCTCTGTAGTTTTGCGCCTTTCCTGGAATTCACTTTGTAGACCAGGCTGGCCTCAAACTCACAGAGATCCGCCTGGCTCTGCCTCCCGAGTGCTGGGATTAAAGGTGTGCGCCACCACCGCCCGGCCTAACACACTTTTTACAGAAAGATTAAAAAACAATTTTATAATACGTAGAACCACAAAACTCCTATGAATAACTAAATCCTGAGGAAGAATTAAAAAACTGGAAACATCACACCTCTCAGTTGCAAAATATATTACAAAGCTACAGTAATCAAAGCAGTATGGTATAGACCAGTGGAACAGAATAGAGATCCCAAAATAAAGCCACATTTTACAGTCAACTGTCTTTCAACAAGAGCACCAAGAATACACAGTGTAGATGTGGGATGGGCTATCCACATATGGAAGAATGAAACTGAGTCCTTACTTATACCACACCTGTAAAAACAACTCAGTGGATTAAAGACTCAAATGTAAAACCTAAAGTTGGATCTCATAGTCACACAGGGAAAAAACTTCACAGCATATGTGGACTGGCTGTTAAGATAAGCTCCTTCTTGCTACTATTAAAATCATTGCTATTTGAGGGGCTCAGGATATGACTCAGTGGGTAAAATGCTTGCGTCACAAACCTGAGTTTAGATTTCCAGCACATGTGCACACACGTGCATGCATGCGCACACACACGCACACACACACACACACACACACACACACAAATATATATACATGCACACGTGAAGACCAGAGGACCACTTATAGGAATCACTTTTTTTCTTGTATCATGTGGATACAAGGGATCAAACTTAAGTTATCAGGTTTGGCAGAAAGTGCCTTTACCCACTGAGCCATCTCATCAGCCCCATGATTCTGTGTTTAATCTTTTGCCTCTCTGTTTTCCATATAGGCTGAATCATTCATTCCGAATAGTGCAAAGCAATTTCAAAGTTCCTCTGCATTCTTGTCAACACTTTTTATGTGTATGGTGTGTATGCATGTACATGTGTTCACATGTAGGTGGGCACAGGTGTATGGGTAGGTATGTGTACATGTAGAGGCCTGAGGCTGATTTCAGGTGCCTTTCTTGATCACTCCCACTGTGTGTATTGAGTCACAATCTCCCACTCAAACCCAGAGCTTGCATATTGGGCTTGTCTAGCTAGCCCCGGCTTGCTCTGGGGGTCTTCTCTCTCTACCTCCTGAGGTCTGGCATTCCATGCAGCCTGCCTGACATCATCCAGGTGCTGGGGACCTGAACTCAGCAGGCTCTTTACCCACAGAGACACTTCACACTCTCCTTTCTTTCTTGATAGCAGCATTGCTGACTAACATGAGTGAGAAGGCACTGGGCTCTGGCTTGAATTTCTTTTCCCTAATCATCGGCAACGTTAGGCATCTTTTCGTGAGCTTATTGGTCATTTTTGATCTTCAGGGAAATGTCTGTTGGAGTTGATGTGCTTGCCTTTGTTGTTACTGGATCGTAGGCACTCTTTATGTGTGCCTGGTATTGGGTCTTTGTCAGGGATATAACTGCAAACATTTTCTCATTCTATCAGCTTTTCCACCCACCTCTGTTGGCTTGACCTTTGACATACAGGCATTACTGACCTTGATGTCATCCAGTTTAATCTTTCCTGGTTTTGCTTTGTGTTGTGCTTTTTAAAATTTCCAGTTCCAATACCAGAGGGCTTTTCCTGTGTGTTTTCTTCTATGAGTTTTATAGTTTTAGCTTTTGTGGTGAGGTCTTGTTTCCATTTGGGCTTAACTTTGGCCATTTTCAGTTGGGCTGGCCCTGTACTGAGAAGATCCATGAACTACTTGAGGTGGAGCAGATAAAGGAAGCAGTGTGTTGCAGAGCGATTGTGACTGCACACCACTGCTGGACAGCAATGGCCACCCGCCACCCAGGAGGGAAGACAGAGACTGTAGACAGTGCCCTTGTTCACTGTGGGCATGCGCAGTCACCATCAGTGATCTGCCTTCCTAGTACATTTATAGAATGTGTGTTTCTATGTGTGTGCACCCACCTGCATGCCTCTGTGTGTGTGTGTGTGTGTGTGTGTGTGTGTGTGTGTGTGTGCCTGCTTCTCTGGTATGTGTGTGTGTGTGTGTGTGTGTGTGTGTGTGTGTGTGTGTGTGTGTGCCTGCTTCTCTGGTATATGTGTGTGTGTGTGTGTGTGTGTGTGTGTGTGTGTGTGTGTGTGTGTGTGCCTGCTTCTCTGGTATATGTGTGTGTGTGTGTGTGTGTGTGTGTGTGTGTGTGTGTGTGTGTGGTAAATGTTGCCATGTGTTCTTTCCTTAATTAAAAAAATATTGCATTTATCTATCAACTGTGTGTATATGTGTGGGCACATGTGTGCCATGGTACATATGTGGATATCAGAGGACAATTTGTGGATGTCGGGTCTCTCCTCCCACCATGCGGATTCCAGAAATTCCAGATTGACCTCAGGTCATCTGCCTTGGCAGCAAGCACCCTTACCCACTGAGCCGTCTTGCCACCTGCCCTGTTGTAGCTTGCTCTATATGTTGCCCTTCATGGTAGACGGAAGAACCCTAACTACCTACCTAGGCAGCTTGTGGATGGGTGTGTCTTTTGAACCCCTGTCACTTAAACAAAATGTGGTCAAAAGGCAGCTGGAGGCCTGCTGGAAGCTGACAGGCATGCAGGTTTGTGGAATCCAGGTCTGTTCCAGGCAGCGATCCTGGCACAGAGCAGTGGCCAGAAGACCCGAGTCTGACCCAGTCTCCCGACTGGCTCTTGCTTTCCCCAGGGTCTCCTCGCTAGCACTTCCTGGCTCATTGAAGATAAAATAGGTCGACCTAAGTTCACAAATGCCCACTGAGTTCTCTCAGGTGTCCAGACATCGCTTTGGATGCTTCTGGAAAAGGCAGATATAAATAAATGACAAGCTAGGAGGGTGGCATGCTAACTAGATAGATAACAATGGGCAGCCCAGTCTGCGAATTAGCCCCAGGCATTGGGCTTCACCAGGCCCCTGCTGAGACAGCTGCTGAACCAGTGCTGGCTCCTTTTCAGCGTCACAGGAGCAAGACATCAGCGTGGTAGACACTTTCCCAGGTAAAAGAAAGCACGAAGAAGTTCTTAACAAGGCCAGCCCTCAGGGCGGGAAGAAAGGCTGCTGGGAGTGGTAAGCTTTGCCCTCCATTGGTGCTGGGACTCAGAGATGAGCCCTGTCTGCAAGGCTGTGTGACCCAGGCCCGCAGGGTCTCCACTGCAGAAGGCACCTGGTGGCCCTGACTCAGCTGTGGGCTCTGCTGCTAGGACACTTTGTGATTTGTGCCTCCGTTTCCTAATATGTAAGACAGGCTTGCGGAGGCAGCTTGGCGGCGGGGTTGTCGTGGAGAAGAGATGAGCTGGTTTACTCAGATCCCTAAGAACAGTCCTGACATGAACAGGGATTCGAAGTCCCTGTCCATGTCCCAGACCCAGAACCTGGGTGTGCGCCATCACCGCCTCTTATCACTGCACCAGTATCCCAGGGTGACCGACGCAGGACAGCGCACTCTGGCTTTATCCTTGCTGCGTAATGGCTGTGAATCTTGTTCCTGGTTTCTCTGTGGATGTCACCGGAGACTTCAACCTCTCTGATGACAGTAGTTTCACCTTGGTCCCCGGGTCTCACAGGAAGGCAGATCTCAACCAGACACAACCCACTAGGCTTTCCTGCACTCCCCTCTGTACAAACAGGTTGTGGTGTTTAATCAGTGCTCAGAAATCAAAAGCCCTCTCTCTAGGTCTCAGAATTACATGAGAGGTGAATTTAAGACTAAGAAGAAGAAGAGTCAGAGATGAGCTGTCTAAGGAAAATTGTTTGAGTGTCCCTGAGAGCGAGCAGCCCCTTCCCCCATGTGTTACTACAGGGACAAACGTGGTCCAAGTGACTGAGGCTAATGAGTACTAAGTTTTGCTTATTATAACACAACACCTGAGGTAAAGCGGTAAAGAGAAAAGGTTTCTTTTGTTCATCGTTTGGGGAGCTGACCTCACTCTGGTCCAGCTTCCTTCTGCGGCTCCCTGACCACTTCACTCCGAATCTCCAGGCTGACATCCTCATGTCTGCCCCATCTAGCTGCCATCTGACCTCATAAGTGAGGCACCATACTCAGTCTTGCCCACACACAAGTGTGTGAACACAAACACCACACAGACATCTTTAGGGGACACTGATAATACGGTGTCGTGAAGCCAGAATGCTTACTGCTCACGTCCTGTCCAGCCTGTGGTCTTGAGTCCTGGATTCCCATCTATTCAAAGTGGAAAGGTTCGCTTTGCTGGCAATTTGAGATCAGCATGCTTTATTGACTAGCAGTAAAATCTGTGACCACACTTTGGTATAACTGGGGTGGGAGGTGTTAATTACTAGCAAAGAACCTTGTCAGAACCTCTAAGTCTAGGCTGAAGGTTGCATAAGAGCTCCCTGGGCATGAAGTTCCTGCCTTTGCCTCACCTCAACCTTATCTCACTTGGGCAGTTGCCTAGCACCTCAGCCTAGAGCCTGAAGTGGGTCCCAGCTAGTGTCCTGACAGTGGTAGTGGCCTACCTGGCCTGACAGGGCCCAGTTCCTGGCTCCCCCAGCCTCAGGGTGTCCCCTTCAGGTTCTGGCCATGTCATTGTAGAACTAGATTTCAAAGGAGTTTTCCAACTTATCTTCAGGCTTCAGGCCACCTTGCCTTGAACCTGTTGCAGTCTCTGTTACATGCTTTTCCCTGAGACCTTGATGGCTCTAGCCCCAGCGAGCTCTGACTACTTTCTTGTTGAATTGTTTCCATAGACAAGCCTATGGAAGTTTCCAGAATGGGCGCTGATTGGCCTGCTTTATTAACCAATTAGCTGTTGAAAACCAGCTTCTCCTCATGGTTATCAGTTGGCTTCTAAGGGACCATGGCCTCAGGGGCAAATGACATGAACCCTGTGGCTATTCTGTGACCATCTGTAAAGGACATCTGTCTTCTCCATGGCTTGAAAGGGAGCCCTGAAACTCTGCTCCATTATTCTGGAGATTTATCTGGTGTTCTCATTAATTATCTGTAAAGTGTCCTTTTCTCTGTCACTTCAGACATGCTCAGAACCAAGGCAAGTGGGAAAGAGATGTTTTTCACATGTCTAGGTCACAAGGGTCAGCTAGGTCCTGCTAAAGAGTAACCAACACCTGCTCACATCACATCTGAATTTGACATGATCCAAGACTGATCCAAGACCTTCAGTCCCCACTTCCCTTCCAATGCCCTGGCAACAATTACCTGCACCTGTCCTACATTATGGTAGAACAGGACACAGAGGGTACTGGCCCTGAGGTTGGAGACCCTGAGTAGCCATGACTGGTTGGCCCCATCATGGTTCAGGGGCCCTGAATGCAGAGTAAAGGTGTGACCTGGAGCCTCAGAGGTCCTGACTCTGCACCCTGGGACCCTAAAAAACCTCTAGGAAAGAACGAGACCCAGCCCCTGATATAGGCTAGTTAATGACCTAGGCAGGCAATGTAGTCCCAATGAGTAACCTGATGGCCCAATAGTCATCTCTTTCCCTCAGCATCCTATCTTCTCTCCCTGGTCCTGAGAATCACACCAGACCCCAACCACCTCCCCTACCTGTCCCTGGATAGTGCTGGGGTTAAATGGAAGGAAACCACAGTACCAGACAATGTGTGCTCCTCTGCCAACTGGCCCCCTCATCTCCAGGCATGCTGTGGGGTCTCCATCTATTGGAAGAAGCAATGCTTATCACCAGTTTGAGTTTGCAGGCCCTTGTACCAAAGAATAGAGAGACAGAAATAACAATCAATCCACTACTACCACGTAGCACACAGAGGCCTTTCCACACCTCCCCAAAAGACACAATGAACAAGGCTGGAAGGCCCAGCCCAGAGAGCAATTTTCCCCTGTAAGGTATACAGCATACCCCTCCTCAGACATTAGAAACCCTGGCACTTCTGTCTCCCTTCACTCAGATGAGAAAAGCAGGGCAGTGCCACCAGGACAGGGCCCAGCCTAGCCAGACCCCCCACTTCCCCTCCAGCAGCACAGTGAAGTTCAGACAGAAGCAGAAAAACCAGGGCTGCATTCAGACTCTACACACCTGACGTGTTCCCTGCTGCAGACACAGTGGTGTCCTGTGGACCAACAGGGAGCCCTAGGCTTCAGTGCCCATTCCTCACGAGAGCCACAGGGAACGTTACTGAGGTGGGGACAAGCCTGGCACTGCCACTAAATTGTGTGGCTCTTAGGACAAACTCGGCGCTCCTTGCATCCCATGGTCCCCTCATCTCTAGAACTCTGCTGCTTAAGCTAGAGAGTTGAGTCCTTGAAAAATACCCCTTACTGAGTTTGGGCTTCCATTGGCAAAACCTGCATTTGCTAAAAGGATGTCGTTGAAGGCAGAGAGGACCTTCATCATTTCCTGCCCCTGACTGAAGTGTCACATGAAAAGGGTCTTTCCTAGCAGCCCTTGAGTTCTTGCAAGGAACTTAGCTCTCTCTTCCTCCATGGCTTCCTTTCTACACTAGATCACATTTCCCTTTTCTCCACGACTGCCAGGAAGCACATATGAAAATGTGCAGCTGAACTATAGAAATTCTGTAAGTACTTATGACTGGCTCGACAAAACTCTTTCACCCCACCAACCCTAACTTGCTGCTCCCATTTATGTTTTCTTGGTTCCAATTTGTTATTTGTGGTTATTATTTAATTATAGATTATTGTAATTACCTTACACTCTTTGCAGAATAAAGATGTCAAAAACACAAAAGAAGTACATTTACAAGATGTAACGTTTAGCCAAAAGAAGGTCATCTGCCTCCCACAGCAAAAACCAGGCCCTAACTACTGGCATTTGACAGGAGGTTGAGCCTTGCTGAATTGTTCATCCTCTGTGGAAGTGTAGTGTGTGAGTTCTTCAAGTCTCTGCCAGGGGAAGGAGGGAACCTGGGTCAGGATACCAGGGGCAGGGAACACTTACCGAAGACAGAAGCAGAGAAATCCTCACAGGAGGATGAGGTGGGCAACACAGAAGAAAGGCACCATGGGTAAACTGCCTCAGAGGCCTGGGTCAGGTGCTGCCATTGTCTCTTAGAATCTGAGACCTTGCAGGGCACAGATGAATCCCTATACTCTGGAAGCTGAGGCAGAAGGGTTGTAATTTCAAGGCCAGCCTGGGCTACATAGCAAGATCCTGCTTCAAAAACAAATCCAGGGCTGGGAGGTGGCTCAGTGGTCAATGGTGCTTACCAAGCATGTGCAAAGCCCTAGACTTGATCCCCAGCACCGCCAAAAGCAAAAACCAAACAAGCAAACAAGAGTCCGGGCCTTCAGTAAGCCGCCTGCCTTGGCTGGACCACAGTTTGCTCATCTGGAATGATAGGAAGGTGTGTGAGATGAAGTCACAGTGGCCTCCAACTCTGAAATCTGACTTCCTCCCTAGAGGGAAGGACTCTGAGAATCCTTCTGAACCCAGGGAAACTGGACTATCCAACATCCAGCTATCCTCAAGAGCTGCAGGCCATTTACCTCCCAACTTGACAAGGACCTCCATTCTGACCTTTGCACATTTGGGGAACAGGAAAAGGCTGCAAAGTACTGGGTGGTGGTGACACACACCTTTTATCCTAGCACTTGAGAGGCAGAAGTAGGCAAATCTCTGAGTTTGTGGCCAATCTGGTCTATAGGGAAAGTTCCAGGACAACCAATGCTACACAGAGAAACCCTGTCTCGAAAAACCAAAACCCGAAAAAAAGACTGCAAAGCTGGAGAGATCTTCTGGAAGATTCCCCATTTCCTGGAGAGTGTTGGGATCAATCTGGTAGTCACAGCCAGCTTGAGGTGCCCCCATGGGCCATTCCCCGTCCTTTGCTGCTTTGCCCAAAAACAAGATAGGGAGTGAGTGATACTTCTCAAGGACATGCATATCTAGGGCCAGAGAAACTAATGGTTAACAATCTATCCCTTGGAAAGCTCATCCCGGCATCCTCAGGCTCTTCCTCTGCCCCACCCCTCCAGGACCATCTCTCCCTCCTCGGCAGCATCCTTGTCCATTTCTTCATGAACTCTGCTGCAGGCCACAGGAGCAGTCCAGACAGGACTTCTGTTATCCTTATTCCAGATTCACAGCAGAGGCTTGGCAGGCCCAGGCTCACTGGAACTGGGTTGCAGGGCAGGGATGGGGGCCCAGGCCTCTAGCCCCCAGTAACCCCACAAGACCAGTGTCAGAAGTACTGGTTCTGTGGAGGCAGTGGTGCAGGATGTCCACAGGGAGCTGGGGGTTCTACATCCTGCTTGAATTGTCTCTGGCTAATGTTTAGGGAGTCTTAGCCAGCTTTAACCCTGCACCTTGTTTGCCCAACATGTGGACAGCCTCAGTAAATCTTTTTCCTTTGTTGTGTGTGTGTTTTTTTCCCCATAGAAGACCGTGATTTCTCCTCTGAACCTGTTAACCTCCAATACAGAACTCAAGGGGAGAAGAGGCCAGAGCCGAGCTGCCCTAGCATCCCAGTGTGGCACCTCTCCAGCCAGGACCAGAGATGACAAGACAGATGTCTCCAACCTTTAGCTGTTCACACAGCACACAGGGGACTCATGGGGGCCGCTTGTCACTGCCAATCAAACCCACTCAATGGCAATACTGACATCTTTCATGCTGTTTTCAAGACAGACACTCAGGCAGAAAATGCCAGTGTGCTTCCTGTCTGCAGAGTAGAGGGCCATGCCACACCAATATGAACAGTGTGGACCCCAAGACCTGCTCTGAGTCCACTTGCAGCCACTAACACTTGGAGAGAAAAAAAAAAGTCCAACCCCCAAAGCCATCGTGGGGTTGGCTTCCACAGCTCTTGACCAATGTGGCCAAAGCTAAACACCTCGGGACTCTTGGATTGCTCATAAATGCGACCCACCCCAAACTCCCTGAGTAGCATCTGAAGTCTTGTGAAGGTCATGGATCCGGAACAAAGCGTCAAGTGCACCAAGAAGGCTGATGGAAGTCCCCGGAAGCGGCTGACCAAAGGAGAAGCCATTCAGACTAGTGTTTCTTCCAGCGTCCCGTATCCAGGCAGCAGCACCACTGCTCCCTCAGAGAGTGCCACCCAGGAGCTCCTAACCCCGCAGCCTTTCTCAGGCCCCTCGGTGGTTCTTAGAGAAGGCTCTCAGGAGAAAACCGGCCAGCAGCAGAAGCCTCCCCGGAGGCCCTCCATCGAGGCCTCAGTCCACATCTCACAGTTTCCACAGCACCCTCTGACACCAGCATTCATGTCCCCTGGCAAACCAGAGCATCTCCTAGAGGGGTCTACGTGGCAGCTGGTTGACCCCATGAGGCCTGGACCCTCAGGCTCCTTTGTGGCCCCTGGGCTACATCCGCAGGGCCAGCTCATCCCATCCCATGCTTCCATCCTTCCTCCCGAGGACCTGCCTGGCATCCCTAAGGTCTTTGTGCCCCGTCCCTCCCAGGTCTCCCTGAAGCCCACAGAAGAGGCACATAAGAAAGAGAGGAAACCACAGAAGCCAGGGAAGTATATCTGCCAGTACTGCAGCCGGCCCTGCGCCAAGCCCAGTGTGCTCCAGAAGCACATTCGTTCACACACGGGCGAGAGGCCCTACCCCTGTGGCCCCTGTGGCTTCTCCTTCAAAACCAAGAGTAACCTTTATAAGCACAGGAAGTCCCATGCCCACCGCATCAAAGCCGGTCTGGCTTCCGGCTCCAGCAGTGAGATGTACCCACCCGGGCTGGAGATGGAGAGGATCCCTGGGGAAGAGTTTGAGGAGCCTACCGAGGGAGAAAGCACAGACTCCGAGGAGGAAACTGGTACCACACCAGGTCCCCCCACAGAGGTTCTCCCCAAATCTAAGCACCCCCTGCTCTCAAGTGGCTTATACAGCTCAGGGAGCCACAGTTCCAGCCAGGAACGCTGCTCTCTGTCCCAGTCAAGCACGGCACCATCGCTTGAGGACCCCACCCCATTTGCAGAAGCCTCATCGGAACATCCCCTGACCCATAAACCCGAAGACACACACACCATCAAGCAGAAGCTGGCACTCCGCCTGAGTGAGAGGAAGAAGCTGATTGAGGAGCAGACATTCCTGAGCCCAGGGAGCAAAGGCAGCACGGAGTCTGGGTACTTCTCACGCTCTGAGAGCGCTGAGCAGCAGGTCAGCCCCCCTAACACCAATGCCAAGTCCTACGCAGAGATCATCTTTGGCAAGTGTGGGCGGATTGGGCAGCGGACTTCCATGCTGGCATCCACCTCCACCCAGCCCCTGCTGCCCCTGTCTGCTGAAGACAAGCCCAGCTTGGTGCCTCTGTCTGTGCCCCGGACACAGGTGATCGAACACATCACAAAGCTCATCACCATCAATGAGGCTGTGGTGGACACCAGTGAGATTGACAGTGTGAAGCCCAGGAGGAGTTCTCTGACCAGGCGCAGCAGCGTGGAGTCCCCGAAATCCAGCCTCTACCGGGAGTCACTATCATCCCATGGGGAGAAGACGAAGCCCGAACAACAATCGCTGTTGAGCCTCCAGCACCCGCCCAGCTCCACGCACCCTGTGCCTCTCCTGAGAAGCCACTCAATGCCTTCCGCAGCCTGCACCATCAGCACCCCCCACCATACCTTCCGTGGGAGCTACTCCTTCGACGACCACATTGCTGACCCCGAAACCCCCAGCCGCAGTAGTCCCATGTTTACCTCCCACCCACGGATGCTGAAACGCCAGCCAGCCATTGAACTACCTTTGGGAGGTGAGTACAGTTCCGAGGAGCCTGGACCAAGCAGCAAAGACCCCACCTCCAAGCCCTCTGATGACCCAGAATCCAAGGAAAGCGACCTTACCAAAAAGACCAAGAAGGGGTTGAAAACAAAAGGCGTGAGCTATGAATGTACCATCTGTGGTGCTCGGTACAAAAAGAGAGATAATTATGAAGCTCATAAGAAGTACTACTGCTCTGAGCTCCAAATCACAAAAGCCCACTCTGCAGGTGCTCATGAAGTGGAAAAGACTCAGGCTGAGCCTGAGCCCTGGTCCCAGATGATGCATTATAAACTAGGGGCCACCTTGGAACTCACTCCATTGAGAAAAAGACGGAAGGAGAAGAGCCTTGGGGATGAGGAAGAGCCACCTGCCTTTGGCAGCCCTGGCCCATCAGACCCAGCTCGTATCCTTCCCTTGGAGTCCACCAAGTCACCAGCAGAACCAAGCAAATCAGTTCCCTCCTTAGAGGGACCCACGAGCTTCCAGCCAAGGACTCCCAAGCCAGGGACTGGATCAGAACCAGGGAAGGAGAGGAGAAAAATGTCCAAAGAAATTTCTGTCATCCAGCACACCAGCTCCTTTGAGAAGTCTGACCCACTGGAGCAGCCGAGCAGCCTGGAAGAAGAAAAGCCCGTGGCCCAGTTCTCATCCCCACCACCTGCCCCCCATGGGCGCTCAGCTCACTCCCTGCAGCCGCGGTTGGTCCGCCAGCCCAACATTCAGGTTCCAGAGATCCTGGTGACAGAAGAGCCGGACAGGCCAGACACAGAGCCCGAGCCACCCCCAAAGGAGCCCGAGAAGACAGAGGAATTCCAGTGGCCCCAGCGCAGCCAGACGCTGGCACAGCTCCCAGCAGAGAAGCTGCCACCCAAGAAAAAGAGACTCCGCTTAGCCGAGATGGCACAGTCCTCAGGGGAGTCCAGCTTTGAGTCCTCCGTGCCTCTGTCTCGAAGCCCAAGCCAGGAGAGCAGCATCTCTCTGAGTGGTTCCAGCCGCTCGGCTTCCTTCGACAGGGAGGATCACGGAAAAGCTGACGCCCCTGGGCCCTCATCAGACACACGCTCCAAAACCCTGGGCACCCACATGCTGACTGTCCCCAGCCACCACCCACACGCCCGAGAGATGCGAAGGTCAGCTTCAGAGCAGAGCCCCAATGTGCCCCACTCCTCACACATGACTGAGACCCGAAGCAAATCCTTTGACTATGGCAGCTTGTCCCCGACAGGACCCTCTGTAACAGTGCCTGCAGCTCCGCCACCCCCAGCCGCTCCACCAGAAAGAAGAAAATGCTTTCTGGTGAGACAGGCCTCCCTCAGCCGACCTCCAGAAGCAGAGCTGGAGGCCACCCCCAAGGGAAAACAAGAGAGCAGCGAGGAGCCCTCAGCCAGCCAGCCTCCCACCAAAAGCTCCGTGCCCCAGATCTCCGTGACTACCATACAAGGTGGGCCCTCAGAAGGCAAGAGCCAGATACAGGACAGGCCCCCACTGGGGTCCAGCCCACCCTACACAGAAGCCCTGCAAGTGTTCCGACCTCCTGGCACCCAGCTGCCCCCACCAGTCTCCCTCTTCTCCTTGCAGCACCTCTTGCCTCAGGAGCAAGAACAGTCCTCTGAGTTCTTCCCCACTCAAGCCATGGCCAGCCTCCTCCCCTCGCCATACTCCATGCCCCCACTCCCACCTTCCTTGTTCCAGACTCCACCACTTCCACTGCAGCCTACTGTGCTACACCCCAGCCAGCTCCATCTCCCCCAGCTCCTGCCTCACCCTGCAGATATCCCCTTCCGGCAGCCCCCTTCCTTCCTCCCCATGCCATGCCCTGCCTCCTCAACCCTCTCTGGATATTTCCTGCCTCTACAATCCCAGTTTGCATTGCAGCTCCCTGGTGAAATAGAAAGCCACTTGCCCCCAGTCACAACCAGCCTGGCCCCTCTGGCAACAGGACCTTCTGGCCCCTCCAGCAGCACAGAATATAGCAGTGACATCCAGCTGCCCCCTGTGACTCCCCCAGCTACCTCCCCAGCTCCCACATCAGCCCCAACATTGACCCTGCCTGCCTGTCCAGATGCTATGGTGTCACTGGTTGTTCCCGTCCGCATCCAGACCCACATGCCGTCCTACGGGAGTGCCATGTATACCACCTTGTCTCAGATCTTGGTCACACAGTCTCAAGGCAGCTCAGCAAGTATGGCTCTTACCAAGTATGAGGACCCTTCCTCCAAAGGGATGACTGTGTGGGGGGCTGAGGTATATGAGGCTGGCCCTGGACCATCTAGCATAAGCAAGGAGCAAAGCAGAGGTTTCCAGACACCATATCTGAGAGTGCCTGAGAGGAAAGGCACATCACTGTCCTCGGAGGGTACCCTGAGCCTGGAGGGGTGCTCATCCACAGCCGGTGGAAGCAAGCGTGTCCTCTCTCCTGCTGGCAGTCTTGAACTTACCATGGAAACCCAGCAGCAGAAAAGAGTAAAAGAGGAGGAGGCTTCCAAGGCAGATGAAAAATTGGAGCTGGTGAGCACTTGCAGTGTGGTGCTGACCAGTACAGAGGACAGGAAGAGGACAGAGAAGCCCTATGTGGGCAGCCAAGGCCAGAGCAGGAGGGAGGCAGAAACACTGTCTAGCTTGCCTTCAGATCCATCCGACCCAAAAGAGCTTTCTCCCCTCTCTTATCCCACATTGCCCCATGGGACAGCCCCAGGCTCAGAGGCTTTGAAAGAATATGCTCAACCATCTAGCAAAGCTCACCGAAGAGGGCTGCCTCCACTGAGTATAAAGAAAGAAGATCCAAAGGAACAGCCTGACCTCCCTCCCCTGGCACCCCCTAGCTCTCTGCCTCTGTCAGACACTTCCCCCAAACCAGCCAAATTGCAAGAAGGTACGGACTCAAAGAAGGTACTTCAGTTCCCCAGCCTCCACACGACCACTAATGTCAGTTGGTGCTATTTAAACTACATTAAGCCAAATCACATCCAGCATGCAGATAGGAGGTCCTCTGTTTACGCTGGTTGGTGCATAAGTTTGTACAACCCCAACCTTCCAGGGGTTTCCACTAAAGCTGCTTTGTCCCTTCTGAGATCTAAGCAGAAAGTGAGCAAAGAGACATACACCATGGCCACAGCTCCGCATCCTGAGGCAGGAAGGCTGGTGCCATCCAGCTCCCGAAAGCCCCGCATGACAGAGGTAAGTTCAGCCTTGTTCTAGTCATCATGCTAAAGTTTGTGCTGAGCTTTTAAAGCCACATTGTCTTCTTGCTAGGTTTGTAGAATTAAAGCCAGCTTTGAGGGACGGGACAGATTTTTTTCTCTGGAAGTTGTGACCTTATAAGGAAATATGTTCATTGGGTTTCTCTGCTCTTGTGTTCCTAACATAATTGGAATAATGTAATCAGGAAAGTCTCCCTACTTTCCCACAAGCTTCTACTGTACTGTAGAAAGTTTAGTCTCAGCAAGGTAAAGAGCAATTCTCCAAAGGACATAGTTGGGAAGTTTTATTGGTGAGATGCTTTTACCATTTTAGAACTTTATTCCAACCCTTTCCCATGGGGGTTCTCCCTTGCCCTACTAGTCTCTTTCAACTTTTCTTATTTTATCTGTGTCTGCTGTTTTTATCCTTCACATTTGATACAAATCACTCCTGAAATATTCCCTTTCCTGTAAGATGGCACGTAGAACTGGGCTGCAGTGCACCTCTCCACCTATAGGAGGCAGTGACACTCCACAGTTTGAGCCATCTGTGCTACAGAGTAGCAGTAGGCTCTCAATTTATTCTTTCATTGCCTCTGACCTGGACTACTTCAAGAGCTATGAAATAAAGTTTCCCAGCTAATTTAAGAAGTTTGAAATCCAACAATTTCAATTTGTGTAAGAACACAACACTTTACACAGACAAGGCTATGCCGTGACCTGTGCTGGCCTAGTGTGACAAAATACCCCTACACAAGCAGCTTAAGGGAGAAAATATTTATTTTGGTTTATAGTTTCAAAATGATACAATTCATCATGGCAGGAAAGGCATATGGAAGCTAGCTGGTTGCATTGCTTCCACATTCAGATAGTAGAGAATGAATAAGAAGTAGAGCCAGACCATAAATTTCTCAAGGTCCTCCCCACAACCACCCACATCCTCCAGTGAGGGTCCACCTCCTAAAGGTTAACAACCTTCCCAAACAACATCACCAGCTGATATGGGGACCTTTCACATTCAAACCATACTTGAAATTTGTACAGCGGCCAGTGGTCTTGTTTGGTGCCAAGCCCTGTTCTGGACCCTGGGACCTAGTCACTGCTCACCTCCCCATGTAAAGCAGCATCGCCTCCATTCTACAAATGAGGGAACCTGGGGTCAGAGGCTGAAAGCGGTCAAGGACCTGGGGCAAATATTGGGCAAATCCAGAATCTGAAACCAGACCTATCTGGTTGCAAAGAGTATCTATTTTGTTTTTTAGTTACTGGAGGAATGAAACTTTTGAAAGATAATTGCAAATTTAATGATGTATGATGTTCACAAGCAACCATTCCAACCAGGTGCTTTGACCAAATACCACATAGACACTGGAGCCCTGACTCTATTGTATACCTGGAAGCAGACCTGTGTCTGCAGTTTCCTGAATGCCCATACTTTCTACTTTCATCATGGTGGTGAGAGTTACATCAGAAGTGCCCTGAGCTCAGCCGATTATTCTTCACAAACTGTTTTCCAAATTTATTCTCTGATATTTTTGTCAGTCCACAGACATTTCTGAACAGGATTTCCACTTTTGCTGTAGCTGCCATAAACTATGGCTATTGCAGAGATGCTAGTGTAATAATACTCAAAACTTTTGGGGTGACTGCTGTGTGCCAGATACTAAACTTTACTTTTGTTCTCATAACACCTAACTAGGGTATAGTAGGTAAAGAGATCAAAGTTCAGAGAGGCTAAGTAACTTGCATGGTGCCGCACAGTAAATAGCAAAGATCAGACTCAGAACCAGAGCTCACTCCTATCCCCTTTGAAACATGTCTGAGCTGTTCCTCTTCCTTGATGAGAGGTGTCAGGGGCAGAGAAGATAAAAGAAATGTTAGGTTTTTGTCTCTGCCTTTGACAATCATGTTTTCATCCTGCTGCTTTCCTAAAATGAGCTAAAACCTGCAGACATTTCCTTGGAATTGTCAATTTTGTTCAAATTTTCCCTGCCCAAAGTCCACACATATCACACATTAACATAACTGCATGATCTGTGAGCTGAGGTCTTTCTACAACCCGCCTCCCTCCTTCACTTGCATGTCTCCAGTGATGGGAGACTCACTCCCACCCCCAGCACCACCCAGCCTGTGCCTGGCTATAGTTCCTGTTTTTCTGCACATTTGGCTGACGGTTGTCAACCTTGTAGCTTCTGGTCTTCCCCTGGCTATTCTGAAAATGTCCTTTAAGCATTGGGAAACCTGGCTTAGCTGTGATCTGTTTGGCACCGGAACTGACTTCTTCTAGTTTCCAACCAGGTGTCCTTTAGCTGGGCACCAGCACCCTGTGTGAAGGTGAACCTTCCCCCTGCCTCAGATTTAGAGAATATAGCCTCAGGACATTGGAAAATGCTGAGGAGTCCAGTGTCAGCCCTCCCCACGGAGTCAGGTCTCACTGAGGCCCATTGCTCTGCGGAGAATGGGAACCCTGATCCCTCAGCCTGGTTCTGGGTCCTGAGGGTCTGTGGTTCCTGGGATTTGCTGCTGGTTCGAGTGAACCAGTGCCGGAAGCTGGAGACCTGTGCTTTTCTGCAGCCACACCCTTAACCTGGTTGGCTGCTTTGGCTCTCTGATCCGACAGTGAGAACGCCACAGTTCATCTGTGAGACAGACCCAAGTCTTCACTTACTTCTTCAGCATTATTTGTCTTTTTGATCCCCATTTTGAGTGCTGAGGTGACCAAGGTGAATGAGACTATCCCCCAAGGCCAGCACAGAACACAAAGACCCACCTGTGCCTCTCAGGAGAAAAAGGATCATGAGAGGGGGTCAAACTACAGCTTGGAGGGGACTTTGTCTCTTGCGGCCAGCCCTTGAATCTGTGGCGGGGAACTGGATGAAAAGCAGAAGGCCGTGTGGGCAGGTGTTTTGCACTTGACCCAGCATACAAGGTTAGCCAATCTCGGTTTTGTTCTCCCTTTCAGGTGCACCGCCCGTCACTGCTTTCCCCAGAGAGCCAGAAAGATCCAGCTAGAGTGGAGAAGGAAGAAAAGCAAGGGAAGGCAGAGGAGGGTACTCCCACTTCCAAGAGAGGAGAGCCAGCGAGGGTTAAGATCTTCGAAGGAGGGTAAGGTTCAGGCCTCGTTTGCAGTCGGCTTCCTGTGTGGAGACCTCCCACCACCTACACACAGAGGTGGCTGGTAGCTCCTGGCTGTGTGGTGCCCACTGGTGCCTGTAGCTCCCACAGTGCCTCTCTGCATTGCAGGACTCCCAGGCCATCTGTTTTGCAAATGCCACTGGGAATCCTTGGTGGGGAATCTGAAGGAGCCAAGGTCTTTCTCCAGTGTTCACAGATCCTGTCCAGGTTCTCAGTCCAGTACTGAGGTGATGAAGAGTACCCCAGCTACAGTCTGGACTATTGTTTCCTTTAGGGTATATTGCCTCTGTCATGCCCAGGGCACCCTGGTCACATCCCATTTCTCATGGTGCTGAAGAGTCATTGCACACACCCTTCACACTATTCTCTGCCCTGTCCACTGGCAGGCCCAGCATTCATTGTTTGTGTTTTGAGTCTCATCCTTGGCTATTTTCCTGTGGTGTGCATCTTTGGGAACCTGCTGAGCTACAGGCCTCGGAGCTTGCCAGTCTAGGAAACATCCCCACTGTACCCCACCCTCGTGTGCCCCGGGCCCTAGAAGAGCACCTGGCTTCAGATATACTTTGTAGAAGTTTTTTGTGCACTTTGTGTTCTGTGTGGCCACATGTCTGTGAGCAGGTACCATGGTGTCTGTCTTGGGGTCCTGTGTCTGTGTCCCTGTTGTAATCAGGGTGGTACCGATTCGATACAGTCCTGAAGACAGCAATCTCTGTGAGCCTCCGACAACATGGGCCGTCACTGGGGACTCTTGTTCTCCAGAACCTGCAAGTGTCTGCTTCATGGGGTCACACAGTGACAGGTGTGGAAGTCTCTGGGGAAGTAGAATAGAGAAGTAAACTGCTCTGCTTCCCAGTTTGGCATTTAGTAGTGGCTAGGAGGGCTCTCAGGAGCAGGAAGTGGTTTTGACAAGGACAGGGTCAGGGATGGTGACCCTCCCTGAAGAACACCCACAATACCAAAGGTGGCTCCTTTCACTCACTCTAACAGGGCCGAGGTGCTGCAGCGCTGACCTCTTTCCACGTGGGAATGGAGGCTGTCTGTGCCTGCCGTTTGGTTAGGGTGCCCTCCTGTGGCTATGGACTCTCATGCCACCAGGTCCCAAACTCCAGGCTGGGTAGCTGTGCCTTCTTCCCTCCTGTTCCAGAACTGTCTGGGATCTGAGGGGCTATGTGGTATCTGGTGGTGTCAAGAATTCTTTCCCTTTCTGGCATCCTGTGTGTGTACAAAAAGGCAGTCTCCTCCCAAGGGGAGGCCCGGCTCTGAACCCCACCCCCCACCCCACTGCTGTGTACCTGAAGAAGCCTGAGTCCCTGGACATAAGCCTGGCAGGTGTCATCATCCCCCATCCAGCTATTTGATGAACACTTCCACCTCTATCTGAAAGATGAACTGTCACCCGAGTCCCCTCCCTCCTTCCTAAGCCTTTGTGTCCCAAGCAGGGTGTCGGCCCCACCCACTGTTTCAGTGTCTCCTTCTTTCAAAGACTGTCACCCCTGTTCCAGGTAGCAGGCCCACAGACCTCTGTCCCACTTGTACCACACCCCCCCACACCTCTTCGGTGTCATCCCCCACTTCTGTGAAGAGGGTGACAACAGGCTTGTGCCAATGTCGTAAGCCCCATGAGGCCAAGGAAAGGTGTGGTTCTCACAAACTCATCACATGACACTGAAGGGCCCCTCACCTGTGTCTGGATCTTGGTCTCCATCCGAAGCGCCTCACTCTGCTCTTGGCTGGGGGGAAGTGTCATCCTCATGCCTCTGGCTAGTCACATGGTATGAACAATCAGGTCCTTTCCACCCCCAGTTCAGCTGCCCAACCCATCCCCCATCCCACCCCGCACCCTGGCTCTGCTGTGCCTCCTATCTCTGCTTCCAGTGAACCCTCTTCTTTTATGGGGTAAGTGTTACCCACTAGGAGTATTTGCTAATGTGGAAAAGGAGACATATCTTAGGACACCTCTAGCATCTCATGGATGGGACCAGGACTGACTGAGTCTCA
Organism: Peromyscus californicus insignis; assembly: GCF_007827085.1. Taxonomy (NCBI): domain Eukaryota; kingdom Metazoa; phylum Chordata; class Mammalia; order Rodentia; family Cricetidae; genus Peromyscus; species Peromyscus californicus. The sequence continues at coordinate 33,409,435 of NW_026294573.1, read as the reverse complement.
CCTGTCACCAAGGTGACAGGTTCCTGAACACATCCTTAAGGCCCATCTTCTGTTCACACTGAAGCTTTTTCTTAGCCTCGGCGCTTTCTTCTTTTTCTTTTCTTACCGCTTCCAACACCCTGTTTCACTGCATACATACTGGAGAAGGGTCTGTAATGAAGCCTGCTCACTGAGTCCAGCAAAGGTCCAGAGAGGAAGGCAGGCAGGACAGCGCACTGTGTGCTGGCTGCTAAGGCACCCTCCTGAGCCCTGGGCTCTCATCTACTGACTACAGAGAGTTGTGTAGTCTCAGACCTTGGGAGCTGGGAGGGACAATCTCAGTCATATCTGTGCCTGGGAAAACTGAAACATTCAGTGGGTAGCACTGGTGGGATTCTGGTCTGTTTTCCGTGCACCTGCTACTGGTTAGTTTTCTCCATGGTGTCTGTACAGGTACGAAATGAGCCTATTCACATAAGCTAATCAGCCAAGTGCCAAAAGGCAGGTTCTGTGTGTGTCCAGCTTCCTCTGAGTCCACCAGCCTCATTCCCCTCCCCCTTTTTCTTGACCCTCAGTCTGGCAGCTGATCAATTAGTCAGTCCATCATGGAGGATAGACTTAATCCATGCCTTGTGGGTGTTTTGGGCTAGAAGTTACAGCGACCCACTGTCATCCAGTACCTAAGGCACTCGTGGACCAGACCGAGGCAGCAATACAAAGCCTGTTGGTGAGGTAGGGACCTATAGAGCTGAGCTGTCCACGGCAGTCACAGAGGGCTTCCCAGAGCTGCAGGGCCAGGCTGGGTGGTGTGGACAGGGCAGTGTGACAGCCGGCTGATATACGAGGTCTCTAGGTGACCACTGAGACTCACTCTTGCGAAGATTGTCTCCTGTTGACATCATCCAACTGTTTGGCTTCAGCCCTCTCAGCACTGCTGCTGCGACACCTAGGACCACAGCTGGGCCCTCACTCCTGAGCTCTTGGCTTTTGCTTTGGATGGCCCTGGCATCTTCCCCTATGAGACCCACTGCTCCTCAAACTCAGCACAGCCAAACAAGCCTCATGCTTCCCATCCACAGTGTCTTAATTACTTCTCCAATGCTATAAAGAGACCCATGACCAAAGCAGTTTATAAAATAAAGCCTTGAATTGGGGACTTGTTTACAGTTTCAGAGAGTGTGAGTCCCTGACCATCATGGCAGCAGGCAGGAGGCATGGTGCTGGGAATACCCACGGGCACTGTGCTGGATTACACCCAGCACCCTGTGTTTGCCTTAATGTTGTGGAAGAGCTCTTTCTGTGAAGCAGTGTTTGTACACACAGAGTTATATTGTTCCCTGAATGTAATGACTACATTGTTCTAACTCAAGTGCCTTTGCTGCAAGGGAAGCTGGGAACTCAGCCTGTGGCTGGCATAGAAGAAGCTCCTGGGATGAGTAGGAAGTACCTGGCTGACAACAGTGGTTGTCCATGCCCTGACCAGGTTGGCTGTGTGTGCTGAGGTCTGAGGAAGTGATAAATGGAGCTAGCGAGGTTCAGGGAGGCCAGCTCCATTAGGGGAGGCCCTCAGAGAGCTGGCCATGAGAAGGGAACAGCCAGCCTCAGCTTGGAACTGGCACACAGGGAAGAGATACCCCAGCCTCGCTGTGAGCTGAACTCTGTACTCCCTCAGGGTAGAGTAGGGAGGCTCACAGACTCACCCCCTCCCCCATAGGCCTGTGTCAGAAGGACCCAGATGCCTTGCTGAGGAAAGAAGCTTTCCCAGGGAAAGCTCCCGCCCCATCCCTCTCAACCCGTCAGCGCCTCACTTCATTCATATAAGCACACCCAAGTTTGTTTCCACTTCGGAATCATTCCTTGGATAGCTAGGTTTTACTACTTGTTTAAAAATAAATAAATAAAAATAAACCTCCCAGAGTGGGACTAGAGAGATGGCTCAGCAGTTAAGAGCACTTGATGCTGGGTTCAGTTTCGACATGGTGGCTAACAATGGCCTGTAAGTTCCAGGGGATCCAATGCCTATCTTCTGGCCTCTTTAGGCACCAGGCATGCACATGGTGCACATATATACATATACTTATATATACGCACAAAATAAAAACAAGTAAGTAAGTAGGGGCTGGAGAGATGGCTCAGCGGTTTAGAGCACCTGCTGTTCTTCCAGAGGACAGGGGTTTGGTTCCCAACACCCACATGGTGGCTCACAACCATCCAGTATCAAAAACTCCAGCTCCAGGGTATCCAATGCCCTCTTCTGGCCTCTGTGGGTACCAGGCATGCAGATAATGCATGAACATACATGAAGGCAAAATACTCATACATATAAAATAAAAATCTTGAAAAACAAAACAACCTCCCAGAGCAGTTGGCTCTGGAACACCTCCACTCCTTTCCTGTCCTGCCCAGCCCCATTCCAGGGAGCCTGGGGCCTCTCCTACCTTGACAGTGGCTTTGTCGAGGTCAACAGTGACCTACCTGTACCTTGCAGAGGTTAAGGTTCACTTCCAGTCTTTTCTGACCTTCAGCAGTGGGCAAAGCTGACCCCTCCTTCCTCCTCACTGAGGGCTGGGGAGTGAGGTATCGGAACCCTCACTCGGGCCATGCTAGCTCTTTCCTATTTTTCTTGATGTCCTCATATCTGATCATTCTATCTCTCCTGGGGAATGTGACATGTGTTTTGGAGTAAACTAATGGCTATCAAGGCAGTGAAGACCATGGGATATTGAGAGTCTAAAGAAACATTTAATGTTATGTCAGTGTTACTATTAGATCTTGAGGATAATGTTAGGTCTTCCAGAAGCCAGTGGTGAGAGCCATGGCAGGGACAGTGGGGTGGGAGCCATGGGACTCCAGCCAAGAGAACAAGGAAGGTTGAAATGAAATGTGGTTACCTGGAGTGAGGTCCCAATAACTTCTGGGCACATAGCAGGGCAGAAGTGAACAGAAGAACCAAGTTAGGAGAGAGGAGATCTGACCCCTGGGGCAATGGGGAGCATGTAAATTTGAGAGCACAGTCCTACATCCACATAAGGATGTTAGGGGAAGCATCGGCAATTGCCACCTTAGCCTGGCTCTCAACGGACAGGCCTGAGCTGGAAATAGACACGTGGGACTTGTCAGTGTGCAAATGAAATCTGAGACTCTGACTTGGTTGGGTTACCTGGGAAGATGGAGAAAAGAGACCAGGAAAGAGCATCCAGAAGGAGCCTGGATGCGCTGGCATTAGGAGAGTCTGAGAAGGGTAACAAGAGTGGTGGGGTCTCCAAAGCCAAATGGAGTCCTAGAAGCCAAGAACAGGCTGTCCATGGATGGAGGGTTCAGCTAAGTAGTACACTACCTACAGGCCCAGGGAGGTGGGGACAGGCAACTGTCTGCTAGATAGAGCCTTGTGGGGGGCACTAGTGGCTGTGATGGGAGCTGTTTCCATGGTGATGGATTCCCTATGGCCCAGGCCAAAATGAGGAATGGAGACAGTGTATGTAAGCCCCTGTCCTAAAAGGATGAATAAAGAAGGAGACAGCCAAGACAGGGAGGGATGGGGCTGTGAGGCTGAGCAGGACCTTTGTGTTTGTTTGAATCTTCGTGTGTGTGTGTGTGTGTGTGTGTGTGTGTGTGTGTGTGTGTGTGTGTGTGTGTGTGTAGATGGGGTTGTGCATACATGTTCACACAGCTAAAGATGGTTGACAGAAATAGATGATATTGAGAAGAGAGGAGTAGAGTGCAGGAGCAGTGTGAGAAAGGATGTTTCTGTGGTAGTGACAGGCAAGATGGTCCTCTGTCCTCTCTTCCTGTAATTTAAGTTGGGTTGGTTCTATGCTTTCCCCCGGTAACTTCTTGGGTTGGTCAAATCTTTTCCATCCACTCATTTCTTTGCAATTCCTAAAGTTGTATTGCCAGTTTTCTCTCTCATTCTTCAGGTAAAAATACCACAGGATTAGTGTACTGATATGAGGGGATGGGGGGAGAGGAGGAGGGAGGAAGGGACAGAAGGATGGAATGTTTTCCCATTATGATGTTCATGTTCACTACCACTTCACTGGACTTGGAATCACCTAGGAGGCACACTTCGGGATGTGTTGATGAGGGTGTCTCTAGGGGTGTCTAGCTAAAGAGGGAAGACCCACATAAACACGGATGGTAGCATCCCATGGGCCAGGAGCTCTGACTGGAAAGGGGCAGGGACAGAGCTGAGGGTCCCAGTGTTCATTTCTCTCTGCTCTGACTGCACAGGTCACATGAGCAGCCCTTCCACGATAGGTTGTTTCCACTGTCCTCCCTCTTGACATTGATTCTTGCCAGATACTTGGTCACAGTGACAAAAATCACTAATATGTCTCCCATCTTTAGTAAGTGACAGCTGATTTGAAAAACAAAAACTTAGCTGTGCCACTTCCTTCCAAAGAATTCTTCAGTGAAGGCCTTGGCTTCATCTGTTCCCAGGTCTGTGTGGAGGTGCCACTCTAACCTCCCAAGGCTCAGAAGGACACACAGGGGAGTGAGTGCCAGAGTCGATGCTAAGGCTGTCTCCATACTTCCTGGCACACGGAAGTGCCCAGTAGAAGTGGCACTTCCCTCTGTTTCCTTATTCCTTCCTTCGGCCAGCTTGATTCCCACTCACCCAGACCCGCAGGCTCTTTCTGCCAGCTCAGCCAGAACTTGTAATGCCTTCTGTGGACAAACCCTTCAAAGGGCAGGAAAAGTCAACTTTTTCTGTAATTGCATGAGCCACAGACAATGGGAACAAGTCAACCAAGGACATGTGGCTCTGGAGACAGATGGAGTGTCTGGAGCCAGGCTTGAGCACGGGTACCTGAATTTTCTCAGTCGTGACTCACAGGCAACACTCACCTTTCCCATCTTTGGGTCTCTTTGGAAACAAGGGCTTGAAGTCTCAGGCTGTGGGCCCTGGATCTGGAGACTCACCAGGTGGTAATCTTTCTGCAAGGGTCACTTTTCCAGGTTGTAATTGAAAGAGGTGGGATAAGGCTTGGGCTTGGAGTTTGGGGACCTGACAGTGAGTTCCTACTCTGCCGTTTTTAGCTCTGTGGTCCTCTGCAATGCTGGGCTCTTTGTGAGCCTCTGTTTCTCATCATACAGTGATGATGGCCTGGAGGTTTGGTTGAGCTGTCTGTTAGTCATGATGGGACTTGTGGGGCCTCTCCAGCCCCTGTTGCCAATGAGCTGCCTGAGCTCTGAGAACCACAGAGCTCAATACTGGAGACAGGGTTCAGAGGATGCCTACAAGAAAAGACACTTGAACCACAGTCCCCATGTAGAAGAGGTAGTTCTCTGTGAAGATCCAAGACTCCCATAAGTCCTTCAATAGGATGCCCCTTCCTACACAAGAGCCTCAGAACCCCATAAGCCCTTCAACAGGATGCCCCTTCCTGCACAAGAGCCTCAGAACCCCATAAGCCCTTCAACAGGATGCCCCTTCCTGCACAGGAGCCTCAGAACCCCATAAGCCCTTCAACAGGATGCCCCTTCCTGCACAAGAGCCTCAGAACCCCATAAGCCCTTCAACAGAATGCCCCTTCCTGCACAGGAGCCTCAGGAAGATGGCACTCCCTGAAATGAAGCGTCTGGGGGAAAGGGTTCCAAGAATGGGGTCTGGTTTCCTTGAAAATGCACAACTAAGGAGACAAAAAGATGCCAAGCCCCTTGGGGAGGGGAGTCACAGTCCCCACAACCTCAGAAAACCCATAGTTCCCTGGCCTCCAGGTCAGCCTCCTGCCATGCCTCCCATGCCGTGCCCATGGGTCACAAGTCTTACGGGTTATCCCCACTCACCCACAGAGATGCTCATGAGTGGCATTCTTTTTTTTAATTTAATATTAATTTCTTTATTGATTCTTCGGAAATTTTACATCATGCACCCTAATTCAGCTCACCTCCCAGTCCCCCTATCTCCTTCCTCACCCCTGCAGTGCCCCTCTGAAAGAAAATTTAAAAAAAAAAAATCAAACCAAAACAAGCAAGCAAACAAACAAAAACCCTCTTTGCTTCTCCATCTTTCCCGCCTCTCCAACACCTCTTCATTCGTGTTGGTGGCATTGGGAGCCGCAGTGTGTCCCACTAGACCCTTTTGTCTGATCAGCTTTGCTTGGAAATGTTCATTGTAATGAGTCACCGGTCTGGTTCAAGACCTCTGGTTTCTGGTACACCATCACCACTGGATCCTCACTGAAACTCCTCTGGGATATCTCCCCCTGCCCAACTGCCACCCGGAGTTATGGAGATCCTGTGGGTATCATTCCACAGGACCAGCCCCTTCACAAGCTCTAGCAGGTCCTAGATGGGGTAGATGGTTAGCGCCAACCCAAGGCCCAGCTGTGGGCCTGGGTGGGAGCTGAACTGGTCAGTATGGGCCACTGTGGCAGCCCCCATCAGGTGAAGGGTGGAGCCAAATCCCCTATGTCTATGCCGACAGGGCTGGCTTAGCGTGGCCCTCTGATTTCATCACTCATGGTTCCTAGGGCTCCCTGAGGTGACACGGGCCACAGACATCAGCACAAACCCCAGCTGCAGCAGGACCATGGACCCAGACATGGGCCAGACAGCATTCCAGCTCTGGGTGGAAACACAGGCCACTCAGATCAGAATGACTTGGGTGACAGCATGGTACCCAGACACCAACAAGGTCTTAGGTTGTGGCCCCAACCCCGGGCTTCTCTCTGACCTTTGCTGGCAACACAGGCCTCAGACTTCAACATAGACTCCACCTGCTATAGGACCATTGACCCAGACATGGTCCTCGGCAACAACCAGATCTAGATGTCACCATTGGCCCAGGTGGCGGTGCAGGCCTCTCAGATCAGCAAGGCCCTCAGACACTAACATGGCCCCAGATCTCAGGCATCTGCACAGTCTTCAATGGTAATAGGCGCCTCAGACATCAACACAGACCCTGACTGCAGTAGGGCCACAGACCCAGACATGGTCCTCAGATGCATAGACCACTCAGATCTGTATGTCCCTGGCTGCACCATGGACTCAGACAGCTGACCTGACCCCAAACATCCATATAGCCCTTGGTGGCAACAGGAGCCACAGATGTCAACCCAGACCCTGGCTGCTATAGGAAAATGGACCCAGACATGATGAGTGGCATTCTTGATTGAAAGCACCTGAGACCGGTGGTCAGCTGCCTCTCTGCCAGGTCTGGCTCTTTGGTCCTGCCTGCAGGGATCCATCTATATTATTTTGTTTTGTGGCCTTGTAGATACCTGGAGGTCAAGGTCAGAGTCCTGTAGCTTTTCACCAGCCCCAGACTCAGGCTAGGACTGCTGGCACTCTATGGAAAGCTAACTTAGGTGTACAGACTAGAGTCCTCTGCTGGCTGATGGAAGTCCTAGCCCAGCAGGACTAAGGCTGGTTGGCACATTCAATAACCCCCACCTGAGAGGACATCAAGACGTGCTGTCACTTCTTCAGAATCCTGATCAGAGAGGAACCTGAGATGTTTCCAGATCTGATGTGAACACCCCACTGGCCCCAGAGCTCAGACATTCCCCTCTCAAACCTTTAAAACCTCATCAAGGGCTAAGTTGGCTGCTGAATATTTTTAACAGACACATGGCTCAGCTTTAACAGACACCTGCTCCTCCCCTCCAGACATCTTTCCTTTTTGAGCTTCCCTGGGGTCAACCAGTTCACTGTGGCTGCAGCTCCCTAAGCATGCTGGCTGCTGGGCACTGGCCCTGAACTTCACTTCACAGAAAAGGCTGCCCTCGGTTCCCGAGACACCCTGTGTACTCATCTTCAGTCACATCTTCCTGCTCGGCGTGACTGTACCCAAGTTACCAGACTTTCCAAAAGGTCATGATAAAATTGGGGAACCGAAAAGCCTTTATGTATCCAAAATTGGAAGAGAAGCAAGAGCTTTACAATGAAACCTGAATGGTGTGTGGAAAAGTCAACAACACAAGTACAGTGTAGCCTGGGAGCATCTCTGCTTCGGAAGGTAGCCTAGAGGCCATGGCATCCATCCCCTTATTCAAGAGAGTGACATATCTCAGCAGAGAGAAAAGCCATGAGCTTGAAAGGTTAGATGTACCCTCAACTACTCAGCTGCTTGGCCTTGGGGAAATTACCTCAAGCTAGCTTAGCTCTAGGTTGGGTCTCTGTCTCCTTGAATTTTATTTGTCTTACACAGTTTTTTTTTTAAAGACATGATTACACAGCCTTTAAGCTCCTGAACTGTGTAGACAGGTGACCTGGGTTCAAATTCTAGCTCTCCTAGACACTCAGTAACTTTTCTTCTCAGTGTGAATGGGAGTTGGTAGAGCCCACAGCTCATCGGAGTGCCATGTGATCTGAATGAGGTAACATCTGAGCTCTTCAAAATAGTGGTTGGCACCCAGTAAAAGCTATATGAGTTTGCTGATGTTTTCAGTTGTTGTTTTTCTTCATTCTGGATCTGTGGTTTTCTCATGCCACCTTTGGCAGGATGGCAGCAGCCCCTGACCCTTCAGAGAGAGCACAGGCCACGCCTTCCGCTTCTCACAGTCCTCCCTCCTTCCCTTCCCTCCTCTCTGTGCACCTCCCCCACCCCTGCTGTGCTTGATCCTGAGCACAGCCCGCCCTCCACTTGGTCTCTGGAAAGATTATAGGCCACGTGAGGAAATACGCATCCATTTGACAGCTCTGTGATGGTTCGGACAAGCTTATCTGCCAACAGCCCGTTGGTTCGTGGTCATAGTTCCCGCCTATCTGTCTACCTGGCTGGGGAGGTGGGGAGGACAGGATTTGTGACAGTGCCGTGTGGTTGCTGCATCTTTGTCATGTGCAGAGCCTGATGAGAAGGTCACCTCATCCTGACATGCCATCCCATTCCCACCGCACCCCTCTTCTGGAACCCGAGGAAGGAGGATGTACGCCTCCTCTGGGCTTTGTACCAAACACCTGTCAGCTTAGTGGAAGGAAGTTTCAGGGCTTGGAAACCCCTCCCGAGAGTCTAGAGCCACAACCCGAGGTGTCACATGCACTGGTTGTCCAGACAAGCGGTTCATTGTCACCAGCCAAGTGCAGGAGGGGACCTCAGTCTAAGAGCTATTGTGTCATATGTCATAGCAGCAAGGTCAGAGCTGGCTCTCGGTCCTTCCTTCTCCACTCACAGCTGCCTCGTGGCTTTGAGCACGATGACAGCTTCACTGTTTCTCACCCACTTTGATTAGCGGAATGAAGTCCTCCTGGCTAGCGGCTGCCTGGGAAGCCGTCTTTGCTTTGGAGTCTCCAGGCTCAGAGCTACAGGGGAAGTAGAAAACAGCTGCCCAGGAAGTGCTTGGCAGCTGCACACACACACACACACACACACACACACACACACACACACACACACACATACACACACACTTCACCCACCTATTATTACCCAGCTCCAGACTGAAGGACAAGAGGGCTATTTCCCACCCTAGGAGGGCTTGGGGCTCCAGAGCAGAGCCTGCTCTTAACAGCCCTCATCCCCGGATCTCAGAAAGTCAGAGTGCCTGGTCTTAAGACAGATAACACATTCCAAATTCCTACAGTTGTCCCTTTTTCCTTAAAAGCTAACACTGTGGCTCGTCCAGACTGCAGCAGACAGGTGAACAGTCGGGTTTAGAGAGGCTACTTGGGTCCCCAGAGTCATAAGTCACCTACACCAGGTCTGCCAGCAGTAGACTGTCTTGCAGTCACCTAACAGAGAGAGGGTCAGTCACTCATCCCCTTTGAAAAGGGAAGCCTGTGTCTCGGGCCTCCAAGGGAAAGTATCCAGTAGAGGAGGGGGTGGCCAGCAGCTGGGAGGCAGATCCACGCTCCAGGGTTCCCCTTGCTTCTCTGCTTTCCAGCCCTGGCTTTCTGCAGCCGCCCATACCCGGATGTTCCAGCCCAAGCTAGAGTTTTAGGAAAGGCTGGGTGGACAGCAATGTTGTTCTTCCCTGTCTGCAGCACAGCAGGTCCCAAGTCACCAGGAAACTGCATTCAGTACCATCCGAGAGTGGGCAGCGGGTCTTTGTGGCAGCTGGGTGCTAGGGGGAAGATCATCACTGGGCCATCTTGACCATGTCAGTTAAGTTCTTGGGCCTTGGTTGTCTTTTCTGTACCAGAGTAAAAGGACTGGGGGCTGGGAGGGAGGAGGGTGGATAATATCCAGCCTATGAAGGGCTTCATATTCCCAAGGAACAAAGATTGACTGGTCCTGAGGAAGGAGAGGTGATCTGCCTATGGTCATCCAGCAAGTTCTAGTAAAAGCCAGAGGTTAGACCCAAGTCCTTCTGGCCTCTACCCTATTTTCATTCTCATTAGAAAGTGGAGGCATCTGGGCATGGCAGTGCATGCTTATAAACAGTTAGGCCTGAAGACTTGGGGCTAGCCTGGCCTATATAGTTAAGACAAAAAACATAAAAGGGCACTGTTTGTTGGGAGGAAAGGAACCAACCAGAGCAGGGACAGGAGGACAGGGTATATGGGGGAGAGGGAACAACGTATAATGCGTAAGTATGAAAATGTCACGCTGATTCTCATTACTTTGTATGCTAACTGAAAATTCAATTTAAAAGAACTAACAAAAAAAAGCATAGGCATGTTCATTCGACCTTGTGCATGGTGGAGAAGCCTTCAGCATTAGCTGAAACCTGTGTCTGAGGGCTCGTGGGGTAGGAAATCAGTGCTGAGTCTGACCCTAGCATACTTGAACAGAGGTGCTGGCAGTTCTGACCTGTAACTTGTGAGCCTTTTCTGAGCACTTGCGGGCACCAGGTGGTACCCCGCCAGACTCTGGGATTGCTCCAGTGAACACAGGTGACTGGTAGGAGGGAGCTGACCTAAACAGGGTGGGTACTGGGTTCAGGCAGAGGAAGGACTGGCCCGCATTGACAGAAAGTGGTTCCACAAAGCTAACCGAGCCACGGTCTCAGCCTTCAAAGAGCTGGCAAGTCACGGGGTCTCTGTGTTCAACCAAGGTTGCCTCTTCAAAACCCCTCAGTGACTATCCTCAGGCCCTCCCTGCCCCTTTCTGAACCATCTTCCGTGGGCTTCCAAACCTTAGGCCTGTCCTCAGGCCTTATTGCTCTGGCCTTGCTCTGCTTGAGGCAGGTTAAACCAGCATTGTTTCTGCACACCCTTCCCCTGGGCCTCCCAGGCCTCTTCCTATGGCAGCATTCTTGAGTGGCTTTCCATTGTTTTGCCTGGTCACCCTCCTCTTCACAAATCTACAGAATTGTGCATCCAAGGTCCCAGCCATGTGCTAGCTAGGTCTGCATATCTTTCTCACCCATATCTTATTAAAATGAAGGCCCTCCACCAGGCGGTGGTGGCGCATGCCTTTAATCCCAGCACTCAGGCAGAAGAGGCAAGTGGATCTCTATGAGTTTGAGGTTAGCCTGGTCTACAGAGCGAGTTCCAGGACAGCCGGGACTATTACACAGAGAAACCTTGTCTTGAAAATAAGTAGATAGATGGATGGATGGATGGATGGATGGATGGATGGATGGATGGATGGATGAATATGAAGGCCTTCATTGCCTCACTCCCAGCCTGTGAATGGTCTCAAGAACAAGGCAAGTGGAAACTTCAGATGTCTGTTTATCCCTCATTCTGACCCCTCCTCTATAGAGATACCACAAGGACTGTAGAGTCCACACCCAGAATACCCCGTATTTCCTGTCTTAGTGCCTCCCCAAGTCTCCACCATCTCCACAGCACAGGATGGTTGCCTCTTGTTGAGGTTTTGTTTGCCTGTAACATAACTTCAAGCAGGTCTGGACTCCTTCAGCTGGCCAGTGGTGGTGGTGCACCTGTCTGGTCTCCAGCTCCCCACACCTTTTAACATCTCTTCAGCGTCCTTGCTGAGAATCCTCCCTTCTCCTTCCCGGCCACTCCTAGCCCTGGCTCTCCCCACGTGCTGCCCAGTAGATGGCGCCCGACTCCTACAGTGCGTGACCAGGTGGTGTAAGAATCCCCTTTGAAAACCTCTCTCTATGAAGACTGTATGTCTTTAATGTGATACGGAGGAAGACGTGAAGGGACCAGGGGTCGAGATGGATTGACACGTAGAGCCACCGCTGAGTTGCCATGAGCAGAGTAAAACTCATATAAGAGGAGACCAGAATGGCTGTAGGGCTCTGTGGGGAGCAGCAGTGTGACATGGAAGGGTGGTGAGTGTCATGGACCCACTGAGAAGAGCCAATTGGAGGCTGGTGGCAGATGACAGAGAGCCTACAGCACACAGTCATCCTCACCCCTTGGAAAGGTGCCTGTCTCAGCTTGATTCCCCTGGAGACTAGGTCCCAGGGACACAAGGGAAACATGAGAATGAAGGCAAAGTGCTGTGACTTTGAAGGGCAACCCCTACATTGTACACAGGGTACTCTGGGTGTCCTTCACTGCCCCCCATGGCCTGCTGTTCTTTCTTTTGAACACAGGATATATATGTGGAGTGTGATTGTGGGGTGGGGGTGGGAGAGTGGAGGTGTGAGTGTGCTTGAACAGTGTGTGACCATGGGTATGAGAGTGTAAGGGTGACTGAAGGTGGAGGGTGTGTGATTGTTGGTGTGAGGGTGTGACTAAGGGTGAGGGCTGTGTAGCTGTTGGTGTGAGAGTGTAAGGGTGACTGGGGGTGAGGTATGCGTGAGCGTAAGTGAATGTGGGTATTTGGGATGTGTGATTGTGGGTATGAGGGTGTGAATGTGACTGAGGGTGAGCAGTATGTGATCCTGGCTGTAAGGGTGTGGAGGTGACTATGGGGGTTTGGGAGTGTGTGGTTGTTTGGTGAGGTGTGAGTGTGGCTGTGGGTGTGTGAGGAGTGTGTGGTTGTTTGGTGAGGTGTGAGTGTGTCTGTGGGTGTGTGAGGAGTGTGTGGTTGTTTTGTGAGATGTGAGTGTGTCTGTGGGTATATGAGGGATTTGTGGTTGTTTGGTGAGGTGTGAGTGTGACTGTGGGTGTGTGAGGAGTGTGTGGTTGTGGGTGTGAGATGTGAGTGTGTCTGTGGGTGTATGAGGAGTGTGTGGTTGTTTGGTGAGGTGTGAGTGTGGCTGTGGGTGTGTGAGGAGTGTGTGGTTGTTTGGTGAGGTGTGAGTGTGGCTGTGGGTGTGTGAGGAGTGTGTGGTTGTGCGTGTGAAGGCATGGAACATGAGAAGAGCTTCCCACTGCTGCCTGTAGCTCCCTATTAAGAGGCCCTCTCCCGAGTCCATCCTTGTCACATCTCATCTTAGCCCTGAGCTGCCAGTTGAGCAGTCTGGAGTCTTAGTTGGTGTCATCTCTGCATCCACGTGCCCCTCTCCAGGGAGGACAGATGATGGGCAATTCTTGTTGAGGACACCGAGGAGGCATGTTCCCTCCTGCCAGTGTCTTATAGCGGTCCATGGTTTCTGAGTCAGGAGCTTCCCTCCTGGGTCTTCCAGGGCCATCCCTCCTGCTATTCCTCACAGCTTCTCTATCTCACCCGGACACCTGCACACAGATAGCTTTTGCCCACAAAGCTGGCCACCTGGCTGTCTCTGTGGCACTCGTGGGCATCTTTCTCAGTGAGGAAATAGCATTCTGACTTGGAATCTGAGGCATCTGCAGCCTGAGCAAGTGGGCTGCTTGCTCAAGAGGTGGCGAGTTGGTGACCTCCCTGACCTGCTGGGAGTAATCTAGGTCCCATGTAACTTGCAGCTTAGCTAAATGGGATGAGGAAGAGAGCTCAGAGGCCCTGGCTCACAGTCTGTACCCAGGAAAACAGTGGTGGCCCCTGTACCTGCCTCATAGAAGAGTCTGGGTGGCTTCCTGATCAGCTGCCTTCTCTTTCATTGCCCCTTGTGGGGAGATGGGCAGCTTGGTGTGGGAACGTTCAGATTCTGATTCAGCCTTTCTGACTAGGTGCTCCAGTGGGTATCTCACCCTCTCTGAGCTGATTCAGCTCTTCCTTGTGAGGCGATGGTGACTTAACTCAGGCTTGATGAATAGCAGCGGCTGTTACTTTGTGAGTTTTTCTCTCTGTGTGGCTCTGGTGGTCTCCAGTGGCTTTTCTCTGTGTCAGAGCCACGGCAGCAGGTGGCTGTGGGAAGGCAGCCAGCAAGGAATCTGCAACTTTGGCGTCCTTTGCTTTCTTGCCAGGAAAAATTGGCGCCTGTGGCTCTGGGGAAAGGGAAGACACCATCCCACCTATCTGACCCTGGGCTGCAGGGGTCCATGGTGGATCCTCAGGGCAACCGAGCCCATTCAGCTCTGTAGTCCTCTGTTCCTCATCCTCCTCTCCCGGTGTCCAAACCTGGCTGGATGCAGCTAGGGAGCACACTCACTCATCTTCTGAGGTGGGACTCAGCCTCTTCGCCTTTTTTTTTTTTTTCCTTTACATGACACCTGTTGCTCACAGGTACAAATCAAATGAAGAGTATATATATGTTCGAGGCCGCGGCCGAGGGAAATATGTTTGTGAGGAATGTGGAATTCGCTGCAAGAAACCCAGCATGCTGAAGAAACACATCCGCACCCACACTGACGTCCGGCCCTATGTGTGCAAGCACTGTCACTTTGCTTTTAAAACCAAAGGTAAGAGACAGTCAGTGGGGGCACCGCCCTGCCCACGGCAGCACAAAGCCCTCTGCCTGGGGGCCTGGAGTACCCCCACATCCTGAGCTCCCACTCCACTTGGTACCCACAGCAGAGCAGCGGCTCCAGACTGGTCAGTGATGCCCACAGCTGCCCCAGGCAAGACCTGGACCCCGCACACAAGCTGCTGCCCATCCTCTGCAGCATCTAGCCCACACTTGGTGGTTTTCTGTTGATCATCACCCTTCCTTTGCATGCCTTCCATGGATCTGACGACCTCTGGCATGCACACTCGTCACGGTCACTCTCACATGGGCGATCCATTCCACTGGGAACCACACAACATACCTGCGTGTTCACCTTTCTCCACTTCTCACCACACCTAGCATTCTCTGATCCACCCGGCTTCTCTGCAGCATCCAGCCTAGGGCCCAGCTGCAACCTACCCTCACCCCCCCCATCCTGAAGGTCTGTCACTTCAGCTTCCAGCCACGCCCCACAGCAGAGTCAGGATGGGGTCTGGCCATCATCTATGAGAGGAACAGACTGGTTGTGGAGGGCATGCATCTCAGAGAGCTATGATGGGTGATGGTAGACTGGGCCTGCTACAGTCTCCAGGCCCTGGTGGGACAAGCATGGTTCATAAGGTTCTTAGATGGGGCACATCCCTTGCTGGGAGGTCCTATAGCTTGCTCACAGAGAAAGACAGCAAGACTCGCAAGGAAGTTGGGGTGCTCAGCACCCTAGGCAGGTTTTGCCTCTTGCACTTTGCAGACTCCTGTGTTTGGACATGAGGACCCTGTCTTCTCTTCTGAGTTCACTAGAGGAGGAGCCGCAGGGGGCTCCAGAGACTTTGGTTTTCAGCTTGTCTTATCTTCCATAACACAAGAGGCAGAGCAGCAGCTGTGGACGGGAGGGAGCTGAGTCCTCTAGCTTCCTGGCGCCTTCTGCTCTTGCCGTACTAGGCCAGGGGTTATTTGTCATATTCCTTGCCTCAGTGGCCTCCTTTCTGGCGTGTTCCACTTCTCTTTCCTTCACCCTTAGCTGACCCCTGCCCTCCTCGGTCTTCTCACTATCATCTTCGAGCTGAGCTCACAGTTTCCCATCGAGGTTTGGAGTTGGACAGAGACGCCTACACTTCCACTTCCTTTTCTGGGTCCTCTTTCTTAGCACCTCAGAAACAACGTCTCAAAGGGTGCTGAGAAAACAATCAGGCAGGAGCCCTGCCAGCTTAACATGTGTGGGCCCTCTGTCTCACACCTCCAGTCCCACTTCTTCTGGGGTTTTGTGGGAGCAAGATGGGAATCACTGACAAGGAAGTCTTTTACTTAGAAAGTACAGAACTTCTTGATTGGGCCAGAAGAGACCACAAATGCTTCAGCCCCTGTCCCAAGGACACAAGGCCCTCATCCTCCTCCCTCCATTGATTGAAGCAACCTCTAAGTGGCCAACAAATGCAGTTCCTCTTCCAGATGTGTCTAAGGACGTGAACTGTCCTCAGCATGAGGAGCCCTGAGGAAGCTTCCCACTCGGGATGCCCACCATGTACCCCAGTCCCCTGAGTAGCTTCCACTTAGTCCCTTGGCCTCACTCATTCTGGAAGCTCTGAGAATGGCTTGAGCCCTTAGGGACCCTCCAATGTCCAGGAGGTACCTTCCTTGGAAGCCACACCCAGCCACCTACAGTTTGGCCTCTGGGAACTTTCCCGGGATCTCTCTGTCTCTGAGGCACCCCAGAGATCCAGAGAGTCCTGATGGCAGAGTCTGAGGGCCGTGGCCTTCACATTATCAGAGGTACAGAGAATCCCTCAGGGAGGCTGGGTTTTGCTCTCGACCAATGATCAGGAGCGAGCTAAGTCCTCCTCACCTGGAACTCTGAGCCAGGGACAGGAGAAGTGACTCTGAGCATGGAATCTCACACTTCATGCCCAGCACAGAGTGGGGCAGTGGTTACAATAGATGAGACTAGGGAGAAGCTTCCCTTAGACGTGAAGGGAGGGCACGAGGCCGGAGCACACGGCTTTCCGTGGAGCCATGGCTCTGGAGCTGTGCACCGTCAGTTCTGACAATATGAACCCCTCCTCTCCTCTCAGGGTCTGTCTGCCTGCCTCTTAGCCAGGTCTTGCTCTTGAGTTGTGGCTCCAGCCAGGATATATAGGTCCCGAGGCTGGGCCTGGCAGACCTCGCACCCTAGTCTGCATCCTGAGACTCTTCCTGTCTGTCTCTGTCTTCCTGTTTGTGTCTTGTCTTTGTGTCTGTCACACACTGAAGTGGCAGTTTGGCCTCTGGTAACTACTTGAGGAGGGTCTTGGTGAGCGAGACAGGAAGAGGTAGCAGGCTAGCCCCAGGAGGGTCCCTTTCCTCTGTTTAGATTCTTCCTAGAGGCCACTGGGTGGCTGAGCTTTGAACCGGCCCTTGCTCGGATTGCCTAGGGGACAGAAACAGCAACTCTGGGCAGGCCCTTGTTCAGCCCAGGGGACAAGGTGACTGTCTTCTGCTCTTACTGGTATCAGCTCCTCTTCCAGACAGCCTGCTCTCCCAGCTGCTCACCCGTCCTCTACTCCAGGATGCCAGGTGGGGTTATCCATGGGGCCTGGGCTGCCTGGAAAAGCCTTAGCTGGGCAAGCCTCCTCCTTACAGCCTCTGCAGGATGTTGACAGAGGGAAGACGGGCCTTTGGAGTGTGGGCTCCCTCCCACCTCTTCTGAGAGCCTCTGCAGTCCCTGCTGAAGGGAGAGAGCATCCTGTGATCACTGGCCCCCTCCTCATCCAGCACAGTGCCTGGCAGAGACCAAGCTAGAGACATGGCTCACTGGTAGAGTAATTGCCTACCATTCACAAGGCCCTGGGTTACATCCCAGGGCACAACATTAAATCAAAGAGATTGTCATGGGAGGTGGTTCTGCTCTGTGCCAGCCAGACTCTGCTCTCACATGCTTTGTCTTAAGACCTCCCCAGTGTTCCCACGAGGTTGGTATCATTTTACAGCTACAGAAACTGGGGCCCCACAAGGTGAGGAATATTGAAAAAGCTTGCTCAAAAGCACATGGCTAGCAGTACAGAGCCCAGATCCACCCTACCCCACCCACCAGGCCATCCAGCTACAAAACCACCTAGATCCACTCTTCCACTGCAAGGCCAGCCAGATCAGAGTGCTTCAAGCCCTGAGTCTAGCCAGGGCTTGACACTAGCCAGCACTGCGGCTCCAGGCCGATTGCTTCACCATACTGGTTTACAGGAGCCCTGCCGGCACCTAGGACAGCCAGGAATCTTGCCCAATGATGTCATCAGCACCTGAGCCCAGAGTGGTCAGAAACAGAGGGAGTGAGCCTAGTGGGGTTGAATGACATGGTCTGTGAAGGCCCATTCACCGCTCTGCTTCTGGGGTGCCTTTCTCGGGAGACTATGAACACCACTCTCTGTGCCTAGGATGGCTGAATAGAAATCTAAACTTTCGAGGCAGAATGTCTATGACCAATGACACCAGTGTAAGCAACACTCATGTCCTCTATGACCTAGGGTACTCAGAGAAGGGACCCAAGGACTGGAACCTCAGGACAGTTGGAGTCTCTGGTCCACAACTGTCTTGTCTTTCCTCCTCCTGCCTGCTCCACTCAGACAGTGAGCATGAAGGGCATGAAACTGAATTGAATCTGCGCAGCTGCAGGAGGAAGGCCCAAGCTGGGCAGGGCAGACACAAGAATGATGAGTGGGGAAGGAACTCGCTCCTCTCTAGTTCCGGCCACCATGTTCACCCAACCTAGGCAATCTCACTTCAGCTTCCCCAGCAGTCTCAGCGAAACCTGGAACTTCTGAGTGATGGCGAACCGTGATGGTTCAGCTATGAGCCCTCCCTGTGTTCAGCCATCGGTCCGTCTCTCCTCCTATTAGCCCTCTCTACTCATCTAACAGTGTCCCTGTTCCTGTCGCCTCTCACGGATCGTCTTGTCTACCCATCTCCGTTTGTCTGCCCACCCATTCAGCTGCCCCCCTCCTTTTCTTCTACTGTCTGGCCTCCCATACATTTCCGTGTGTGGACATCCATGCCTCTGTCCATGTGGCTGTCCATTCTCCCATCTCTTTACGGACCAACTTCCACCCATTCTTCCATTTCTGTTTCTTCATAGCACTCATCTACTCCATCTATCATCTGCTCATCGATCCATCCAGTGTCCCATCCATGAGTCATATGCTCCTAGTCTTCCTCTCCACATTCCTCTAGTCACTATCCATTCATCCATCCCCTAGTCCCTCTGTGCACTCATTTCTAGTTATCTTCCGATTCCACCCCCTCTCCATCCATCCATTCAAACTTGGCAACTTCAGGCCTGTGAGACATTGTACCTGATTCAGGAGCTGCTGACATGCTATGTGATCAGCCACGTGGAAATACAACAACCCTCAGGGCACAACCCAAAGGAACGTCACACATTGTCTGTCTGTGTTCTCTGGGGATAGGACAGGGAGCTTGGTCTCTCCTCCCAGAACCTGCTATCCACAAAGCTCATCACCCAGCAGCCCGTGGTGTGTGTGCACGATGGGGAACCTGACGCTGTTGCTGGGCCCTGGCCCAGGAGTGACAACTCTGGCTCCTCGGCCTGTGGGGCTAGGCCTACAACTTGGGGCAGCACCTCAGGGCTTCCCAGAGCCTTGGTCAGCCTATTCCCAAATCGTGCTGGCCCTCTGTCCGCACTGTGCCCTGACCCCAAAAAGGGGACTTTCCTAAGAAAATCCCAACCTGGGTCCCAGAGCCTGTGGCACCCATGTCCCTTGCCTGCGCACCTCACTGTTCCTACAAATAACCACACCCTGGTTCCCCTGCCTAGACCCTAAGGTTTGGCCTTCTGGGTGACCTAGAAGTATATTCAGCCAGGACTTCTCAGTGTCCACCTACCGAGTTAGTCATAAGAACCCCATGTCATTCCAGCATTTGAGACCGCAAACTATCAGGGCTGGAGAGATGGCTCAGCAGTTAAGGGCACTGCCTGCTCTTCCAGAGGACCCGGGTTCAATTCCCAGCACCCACACGGCAGCTCACAACTGTCTGTAACTCTAGTTCTAGGGGGTTTGACACCCTCCCTCAGAGTATATACAGGCAAAACACCAGTGCACATTAGATAGATAGATAGATAGATAGATAGATAGATAGATAGATAGATAGATAGATAGATAAGTAAATAAATAAATTGCAAATTACCTTATCTGAGTGTGCCACCAGCTCCTGGTCTCAAACTTAAGGCAGGAGCAGAAGAAAAAAAATGCACTCTTTTATTTCTCTTTTGTTTGTATTTTAACTGGCATCTCGGGTTCTCACTGTTGTCGTCCCCCGCCCCCCAGCTGCATGCCCTCCCCACTCCAGCCCCTGTGTTTTACCTCCAGCAGGCGTTCTGGCTGCATAGTCTGGCCTGGACACTGGGGCACAGGGTGCCTTGGCCCCTGCCCAGCCCCTGAAACTGGTCTGAGGAGCTGTGGCCTGACAGCTGTGTGTTGCCTCCGTGTGCCCAGCCCTCTCTGCCCTCTCCCTGACACCAGGCCTGAGTCTGTTCTCATTTCTTTCCAGGGAATCTGACTAAGCACATGAAGTCGAAAGCCCACAGCAAAAAGTGCCAAGAGACGGGGGTGCTGGAGGAGCTGGAAGCCGAGGAAGGTAGCGTGCCACCCTCCTCTCTTGGTTCCTCTCTGTTTTCCAACTCTCCCCCTCCCCCAGGCCCTGACCTTCCCCATTTCCAGCCACCTTCATTTCTACTACTGTTCCCCTTCCTCTAACTCCCTCCCTCCCTCCCTCCCTCCCTCTCATGCCTCCCACCTCTAGTTTGCTGAACAACTGGGAAGCAAATGTTAAATTCATAAAAGGCTCCCCAGCGCCACACGGCCAGCTACTGTGCAGTTCAGTACAAGCCAATATTCCAGTAGAATGCTGGCATCAGTGGGAGCCTAGGCAACGCTTACCGGATGTGACCTCAGGAGTGACTACAGGGAACCCTGGGTGCCCACTGTGTGTCAGGCACAAACACAGGCCCTGAGTTGTCTTAGCAGAACCTAGAGTGCTCTGCAGGCACTTAGACGCTAGAAGCCACGTACCCACCCTCATGCCTCTTCTGCCGTGAGCGTCACACATGGGCCTGTGGAGCCGGGAGTGTCCCTGAGAAAGGCAAAGCTAGATCTCATAGGCCTGTTGCTACTGTCCTCCAGCACCAGAGGTGAACTACAGACGGGCGGGGGATGGGGGGGGGCAGGAAGCAGGGATTAAGGAAGGAGGCCAGAGGGGCTTCAGCAGATGGATGGGCAGGTCCTCCAGAAGTGACAGACCTTAACTTCAGATTCCCTGAAGTCAGGATCAGGACTCAGTGTGACAGGAGGGCGCAGGGGGAATAGAGAAGGGGGAGGGAAGGGAAGGAAGGAGAGTTGTGCTTTTGATTTTTTTTTTAAGCGAAGAGGAGCAGTCGAACAAGATTTAAATCAGGTTTCCTTTGACGTTGACTAAATCCGTGTTCAGAACAATAAACTTGAAGCACTGTCTTCACAAACTGTCACGCACGGTCCCCACACTTGTCAAAGTGCACATCAGGTTACAGATGGTGTCTCGTGGAGGTCCCTGGAACACGCAGTGGATACTCGATTTGCCCCATTTCAAGAAAAGGACAAAGTAAAGCCCAGCCCTGGGGCCGGGAAAGTCAGGGAACCAAGTCAGCGGCCACCTGTCTGCCATCCTTGAATGTGATGGGGGCTGTGCAGATGCCCTCTGACCTCCTCTGGCTGTGTGCAGGGGTGTAGGGATGTGATCCAGGCCAGGCATGTGAGCACAGGCTGAGCGAGCACCGTGCAGTGAGAAGTGGTCCAATTCCAGATGCAATCAGAGGCTGAGTCCATGGATCTTGCTGCTAAATCTTAAGAGGAGGTGAGGGGAAAGGGGCCAGGATGACGCCAAGCTTTGTAACCTAAGAGACTAAAAGGATAGAGTTGTTATGTCCTGCACCAAGACAGACCCAGAGACTGGCATTAGGAACTGGCGCATCCCAAACACACAGCCCAGGTAGCAAGAAAAAGCTTGGAAAGGACCAGGCTGCCAGCAGCTCCAGCGCTGGTGGGGAGAAGGTTGTAAGCCACTGCCACCATGTGGCCAGTCTTAGAAACTGCACCCAGCCATAGGCTCTATCCAGTGCCTTCCAGTGGCAAAAAAAAAAAAAAAAAAAAAAAAAAAACCTCCATGTGGAGCATCAGGAAGGGGTGAACAGGCAGGGGAGACCCTTAGATACCTGCAGGAACCTGGATGTGGAGTGCCTGGTGTAGTGTGTCCTGGAGAAGGCTTCCATCATCCCCGCACAGCTCAGGAACGAGCACAGTACCGCTGGGCCTCTACTTCCTCCTCAGTCTAGGAAGGCTTTGAGGGCCGTCCTATGGGCATCAGGAGATGCTGGCCCTGACTCCATCCCCAGTCAGGTCCCTGCTTCAGCCTTCATCTACCAATGCTAACAGTGCCACCCCAGCCACCTGCCTATGAGATGGGAGAAGCAGATGATGATGATGATGATGATGATGATGATGATGATGATGATGATAGCGAAGTTGTCTACCCCTTCCCTTGTACTAGTGAAGAAGCCAAGCACAAAAGACATACACTAGCCATCACCACCCAGCAAGAAGATGGTAGGGCAAGGATTCAAACCTGGGCCACATCTGCTTCTCGAAGCATACAGTCGTTTCGAACTATAGGACTGAACACTAGTTCTGACCCAGCCAAGGGGAGAGCTGGATGATGACCTTCTCAGTGCTTGGGGTTCACTGTATGAGTGAGAAGCAGGGCAAAGTATAATCTGGAGGCTGTGATCAGGGCTCCTGCCAGAGTCCGAGGTCAGGAAATAAGGGCCTGGAGCCATTATGAGGCCTTGTCCCTCATCCCTATCTGGTATGTCTCCTCCCATTCCCTTCAAGGTCTCATCTTTTTACCTCCAGCTGCCCAAAGCCCTGCCTTCAGCTTCATGGCCTCCCTTTGCCTGGCATCTCCTGCCCTACCTACAATTTTCTGCCTCTGTCCTAATGAATGTTCACATCATCCACTTTGGTACCTGTCCACGGAGGTATTAGTACCACTGATGCTGCCCTTCTGTGAGCATGGTGAAGAGGCAAAGCCAGGACCCCAGGGTTCTGGGTCTACCTTTCCTGGACAGAAGAAGATGCAGTGCTTGTGTGTGACTAATAGGGCTAGTGGACACACTGGACACATTAGTCTACCTGTCACCAGCCCATATTGGTCATGTCACAGCAGTCTAGTGATGGGCCAACAGAACCCAAACTCTCCAGGTAGTCCTCCACAGTACAGAGGGCTGCCCATTTCAGAGATGTCTCAGTCTAGATTGTTAGTAGTGGCATGGCTTCAACCCAGCTGGTGGAAGCCACGGCCCCATAAGATGCCAGACCAGGAAGCTGGCATTCAGAGTATTCCATGGGGCAGGAATGGCAGGGGTGAGTCCTGCCCTGCAGACTGAGGTCAGCCTAGCCCAGCTACCCACAGAGGCCAAACTCTGCCATCTGCCCAAAGCTGCTGTGTAGGCCAACCTGGTCATGTTGGCATCTGGTTTACATTTTAACTGACTGTGACTTTCTCTTCTAGTCCAGCCAGCATGCACTATCCTAGAATGATAGATGCCATCATTAGTGAGGTCATAGTGAGCTATAATTATTTGGGCCCTTGCTGTGCACCAGGCCTGTATTCATTTGACGAAAGGAGACACTGAGGTACAGTGTTATAACTGGCCCATGGTGGAACCCACACTGAGAAACAAGGAGGCAGATGATCTCTTTTGCTCCAGTGAAGTTGCAGCCCTATTTCTACCTTACTTGGACAGGTTTCTTAATCCCCCTTACCCCAGTTTCCTTACCCATAACATGAAGGTAAGAATAGCAGCACCTCCCCAGTGATCCCAGGACTCTTTGATGAACTACATAAATTCACGTAAAGCCTTCAGAACTGGACTTGCACACTGAGGCGTGAGGTCATTGCACACTATTATTTACAGAGTATTCTTCTACCTGCTATGTCACTTGGTCGTCTGCCATGTGGCATTATGCCTAGTTGGCAGGCAGTGAAAACGGGCTTAACCTGAAGCAGCTGTCATCTTGAGTCCCCCTTTCTCCCCTCAGGAACCAGTGATGACCTGCTCCAGGACTCAGAGGGGCAAGAGGGCTCCGAGGCTGTGGAGGAGCACCAGTTTTCAGACCTGGAGGACTCTGATTCCGACTCAGAACTGGATGAAGAGGAGGAGGAGGAGGAGGAGGAGGAGGAGGAGGAAGAAGAGAGCCAGGATGAGCTGCCCAGGCCATCCTCAGAGGCAGTTCCACTCTGCCCGCCAGCCACACTACAGGAGGACTCCTCACCCATTCAGGGCCCTCAGCCTCCAGTTACCACCTCTGAGGAGGTCCCACAAGGCAGCTCCATCTCAGAAGTCACACGCTTGGCAGCCAGCAGTTGTTCCCCAGCTAGCCGGGGTACCCCAGGCCTTCCCCGGCTGGAACTGGCCCCAGTGGAAACAGACATGAGCTCAGCTCTGAGTTCCAAGGCTATGTCCCCTAGGAGGCCATGGTCCCCAAGCAAAGAGGCAGGCAGCCGCCCCTCACTCACTCGCAAACATTCACTCAACAAAAATGACTCGTCTCCCCAGCAATGTTCACCGGCCCGAGAAGTGCAGGCCTCAGTCACAAGCACACCTGACCCCCAGATGGGCCCAGGAAGGGACATGGGCCCTCGTCTTTGTGGGTCTCCAAGACTGGAGCTGTCTCCTCTCACTCCCCACCCCATAGAAAGAGAAGTGCCCCCTTGGGCACCTCTGCCCCCTGGACTCAAGAGTGCCACAGACACAGGCGCCCCCAGATATTCACCCACCAGGAGATGGTCCCTGGGCCAGGCTGAGTTACCACCACAGTCAGTACTGCCAGGGAAGTGGGCCCTGGCTGGGCCCTGCAGCCCCTCAGTGGGCAAGTGTAGCCTGGGCTTGGGGCCGGCTCCACGGGCTCTCCTCCAGCCCGTGCCTCTACCTCACACACTTCTCAGCAGAAGCCCTGAAATGTGCACCTCTGCATGGGTGAGTCCCCAACATGGCC
The DNA here is from genome assembly GCF_007827085.1 of Peromyscus californicus insignis. Classification (NCBI taxonomy): domain Eukaryota; kingdom Metazoa; phylum Chordata; class Mammalia; order Rodentia; family Cricetidae; genus Peromyscus; species Peromyscus californicus. The sequence continues at coordinate 33,384,849 of NW_026294573.1, read as the reverse complement.
TTCCTGGGGGTCGGGAGCTACCCATTCATACCCTCTACACGTCACATCCAGAGCTAGCCCAGCATTCCTGGTTGTGTAGCAAACATGTCGTGGGTCCCCACTGTGCCAATCAATATTGTGCTTCCATGCACCCTCAGAAACCCCAAACGTGGCTCTGGAGCTCATGGGCTCTGGGTTCTAGCCCTAGTGAGCAGTGATGCCTTGGATGTGGGTGTAAACACTTGTATAATTCTTCAGCCATCTCTTCCCTGTCCACTGTGTCCTTGGAGCAGATGGTGGAGCTCTAGCAAAATCATCCGTCTCCTTTAAGGACTTCACTGTCCGCACTGTCCCTGTGAAACCGTGAGCATGGTGGCTAAGAGCAGATTGCCTCTGTCCCCTGTGTCCTCCCACACCACTGCTACCCATCTCCCTCAGTGGTGACATCCCGTCTTCTACACTATCCCCACACTGACACCTCGCAGTGTCTGTTCCACAGCACCCCGCCACCACGGCTGCCATCTTCCAGTGTGACACTGTCCCTGTTGACACTCCTTCCACAGTGCTGCCCTGACCCCACAGCATCCTTTCTAGGAGAACATCTTTCTTGTTAATTTGAGGGTCCCATTAAAATTCCTGTGGTGGAAGTCTGAGATCCTTGGAAGGGAATTCACACGCAGGGTAGTTAGGTCAAAACCATTTTAAGAAGGGAGGAGGCAGCTGGGCAGTGGTGTCGCACGCCTTTAATCCCAGCACCTGGGAGGCAGAGGCAGGTGGATCTCAGTGAGTTCGAGGCCAGCCTGGTCTACAAAGCAAGTTCCAGGACAGCCAGGGCTACACGGAGAAACCTTGTCTCGAAAAACAAAAAGGGGTGGGGTGGGGGGCATGGGGAGGAAGCAGAAGAGCCAAAGTAGACCAGGGTGACCACACAGCCCCCATACCCAGGATCCCCCTCCTGCAGATGTGGGACCCACATGCCCGTGGGAAGCTCCTGAGCACAGCGATGGGAGTCCTGATTCTGGCCCCACTCACCACCTTACTCTGATCTCAGACCTGCCTGCCCTCTATGACTCTAGACCCCAGTTCCAAACGTGTCAAGCATGTAACCCTTGCCTCCCTCTGTCTTATTTTCTGACCCCAGCAGAAGACTGAGTCTCGAAGTCCATCAGCTGGCCCTGTTCCTCTCTTCCCCCGACCATTCTCTGCCCCTCATGACTTCCACGGCCACCTCCCTAGCCGAAATGAGGAGAACCTCTTCAGTCACCTGCCTCTGCACTCCCAGCACCTGAGCCGCGCCCCCTGCCCCCTCATTCCGATTGGTGGGATCCAGATGGTACAGGCCCGACCAGGAGCCCACCCCACCCTGCTGCCAGGGGCCTGTGCAGCCTGGGTCAGTGGCTTCTCAGGGGGTGGCAGTGACCTAACTGGGGCCCGAGAAGCCCAGGAGCGCAGCCGCCGGAGCCCCACAGAGAGCCCGTCAGCATCAGTGTCCCCTGTGGCCAAGGTCTCCAAGTTTACACTCTCTTCAGAGCTGGAGGAGGAAAGGACCGGCAGAGGCCCAGGAAGACCTCCTGACTGGGAACCTCGGAGGGCTGAAGCCCCTGCAGAACCCATGGGCGAACACAGCCCCTGCTCCCCACAGCTGCCCCAGGGCCACCAGGCAGCACCATCCTGGAGCGCCCTCTTGGAGTTACCACACCCGTTGGCCAGCCGCAAGGCCTCTAGCTTCCCACCACTGGACCGCAGCAGCTCCATGGACTGCCTGGCAGAGGCCTCCACTCACTTCCCAGCCCGGAGCAGGAACCTCTCTGGGGAACCCAGGACCCGTCAAGGCTCCCCTGAGCTCTTAGGTAGTGGGGAGCCCAGGAAACCTCTACTCCTGCCCAAAGACAGTGGCCCCCCCGGCACTTAACCTCTCCAGCCACTTCATCTGGCTTCCAGTGTTCGGCAGCAGACATTTCCAGCCAACTTCCTGGAGTCACCTTGCTCCCATGGGCGTCCTCTCCCATCTGCCCGTCTGTCCACACAGCTCCTGCTCAGCCCCCTCTGTTCTATCGCTCCACCTGTGCAGTTACCTGTGCCTTTTTCTAGACCTTTCGCTGCTTGAGATGAAAAGAAAGAACACAAATCACACACATCCATGAAAAGAGCCACCCATGAGGAGCTTGAGGCTGTGACTAGTTTGTGCTTTGGGGACAAGGCTGTAGGCGGGGCCTCTTCACCTCCACTCCACACTCCACACTGGCAGCCGTCCCCACCTCGAGGCCCATGAGAAGCTGCAGTGCACTGAGGGAGAGAAGAACTGGGGAGGAAAAGAAGGTAATTCAATTCAAAGGCAAGCAGTCCTGCAGACAAACAGATCCCTACGATTTCCATGCCGACACCCAGCTAGTGGCCACTCCTGTCTGTCAGCAGAATGACAAGAACCCCGAGCCAGAAAACCACCATACAGGCAGGCACCAACCCCACCACTCCCCACCCGTCCCGGCTAAGAACAGTAACTTTTATTTTTTGCAAGAATCAGGACAAAAAGCTACCTGTTTGCTAGCATCTCAGTACAGAATAATAGCATGAGGGAAATGTAGTGTGGACCATGGGCCTCACCTTCTCCTCTGTACTCCACCTTCCCCCAGGGCTAATACAGGAACCCAGGTTTCTCCTACACACCTATAGGTCTCTGCTTCCTAGGCCTGGCCATAGACTGGCTCCTCTGTGTTTAGAAATACCTGTGGGATGAAAGGACCATGGCAAGACTAGGGATATTCCTAGTGTGGGCCTGCTCTGAGCCTGGGGTGTGGATGCTGTTTCACGTCTGTCCCCGAGGAACAAAGTGTGGCACTGCCTTCCTGGCTGGATTACATATGCGTACATAGACACACACAGAGCAACCAAAGATGGTGTTTGGTACGTTCTCCAGGCTCTTCAGATTCTCTTCTCTTGACTGAGAAGATTTCTGAATTGTCCCAAGTCATTTGAATTTTTCTCCAGTTCCCAAGGCAAAAACCTGCTTTGAAAAAAAAAATTAATACGACCAAAAATTTAAATCCCATGTTGAAATATAGAACTTGACCTGTTGAATGCAAAACAAAACAAAACAAAAAACAAGTCCTCTGTGGCACAGGACCTATTTCTAAAACCTTACAGAAATTTCCTTTACTTTCTCCAAAGGATAGAGAAAAGGGACCATGGTGAGGAGGCCCCTCTGACAGCCTTGTCCCCAAATCATAAAGCATGTTCCAGCTATGCTGGATACTGCTGTCACTGTAGTCAAAGCAGAAGCCTATCCCTGGACATCAGGCAGGGCACGTGGCTGAAGGCCCATGGGAGAGCTGGACTGCTGAAGCTGTTCTCTGAGAAGATAGAGACAAGGCTCACCATGCTGGGCCCCCCCTCTCCCTCCCTCCCTCCAGTTTGTTCCCATCTGTGCATGGTCCCTGCTGGATGAGCAAATCAGCCAGTCACAGGCCCAGTGCCCAGTCCAGTCACCTGATTCGTCCTCTTTGCCTGCCTGACTCAGTACTTCAAAAGTAAGAGTCCGTAGGGTAGGGCCTCCTGTGCTGTGTGCTGTGCCGCAGGGTGTCATGGGTATCAGACTGACAGCCTTCAGATGCATGACGGCTGTAAGTCTGCCCACCAGGAGAAACTGTCAAGTCCAGGCTGGGACACCGGGAGGAAGAGAGCAGAAGCCTCTGCGGTGGTCAGCCCAGGCTGGAGGTCACAGCTTTCCTCCCTTTGGCCCCTCAGCCCTAACCCACAGGCCCCACAGGCCCCACAGGCCCCACAGGCCCCACAGGCCCCACAGGCTCCACAGGCCGGAGATACTAAGGCCTGAGGTGAGGAGTTGGACAAAGAGCATTGTCTCATCCAGGCTTGATGGCTTCCTAGGCAAGATCTCCTGGCCACAGACTACAGGCTAGCTCCTGACCTTGAGATACCACCGCTCTCTACTTGGGAATTACTCTCCTGACTCAGCTCCCTCCCCTCCCCTCCCCTCCCCTCCCCTCCCCTCCCCTCCCCTCCCCTCTCTCCTCTCCTCGGCAGTCTAGTGACAGATGCGGTCTGATCACAGAATGAAGAGTCCCCACAGTTACTGGGCCCAGCTGACTCAAGGAAATGGGATGTAACAAAGACTAGGAAATGGAAACTTGCCTCTAGGTGACAGGGACAGAATACACAGACTCTAGCCTGAGAACTAGTGCCCCCCCACAGGTGCCCAGAGGGCTGCCATGGATGCCACTACCAGGCCCAGCTCTAAACTCCTCTTTCAGACTCTCTCCACCACTCCCCAAGCACATGGCCCCAGTCTGCACACACCTTCTCCCTCTGGAAATCTCTCACTCCAGGAATATGATCTGGGCTCCTTGCCCACAACCGGCCGCTTCTGACTTTGCAGTTCTGGTGTGTGTCAGCAGACCCTACACAGATTTCTGAACTAGACTGTCATCACTGACAATAGAACAAGATGGCCATTCCTCGGCATAGACTGTCTCTGATCCTTACCTGTCCTCTGTAGGTGGTGGTTCCAAGCCACCTGTCCCTGAGGCCTGACCCCTAGATGTCCTTTATTGGGCAACCTCCTATCCTTCAGAATAGTAACCTCTTCCTCATCAAAGGCAGGCCTGCCTCTTCCCACCCCACATCATAGCCGACACTCTGGTCCCAGCCACCAAGACCCTCCAGAAGTTCTGACAGGGGTAGCTGCCTATTTTCCAGGCTCAAAGTCCACCTTGCTCGCTGGGGAAACCTCTTAAGAGCATTGGCTCCCAGCTTCCTCTCGGTATTGCTCGCTCCTGGCCCAGTGGACTAGGAAGAAGGAATGTGTCTGAGCTGAAGTCACCTTCTAGTCCTTTGCTCCAGCTGACCCTTCCAGGTAAAGTCCTGGGAGACTGATCTGCTCTGCCGTGTCGTTTGAGAAAGTTCCCAAAGTCAGTGCCGCCAAATCTGCTTCCGTGTTGTGGTCCCTGTCTGCTTGGCATTTGAAAACCGCTTGGGCCCTACTGATCACTTTACCGAATGTGGTGGTCAAGAGGAAAGGGAACCGTGTAGGCAAATGTAAGATACTCACGCTCTGTAAGATAAACCTTTGCCTTGGTTTTTCGAAAAGGTGTATGCATTCTGTACGTGAAATCGTCTGTAGAGAGTTTCCACGTTCTTAAATGGCAATACATTCCAAAACTCGTACTGTAGATATGTACAGCAACCGCACTGGAGAGGGGTAGTTTTGCCTGTGGTTTTATTTAAACTCCAGTTTTTACACTTGTATCTTGCAGTTGTCGGTATGGTATTCATCAGTGCAAAAGAAAAAAAATCAAACAAGAAATCCATGCAGGTCTAAAGCACAGTCTGTTGTACAAAAGGACAGAATCGCTCAGTATTGGTGTGTGTGACCCTTGTAAATCCCATCTGTACTGTGAATGAGACGTTTTTACAAGTATAATAATTGCCTTTATTACAGCTTGGGCTGAGTGTTCAGCCTGAAGATATTTTTTAAAAAAAATAGCACGTTGGAATAAATTTGAAAATTCCCAACAGAGCCTTGTTGGCCTGGCTCATGGCTTTTCTTCCTCTTTTTTAAAAAATATTTTTATTTATGTGTCTCTGTGAGTATATGCCACATGGAAGGGGTGCCCCCAAAAGCCAGAAGAGGGTGGTAGATCCCCTGAAGCTGGAGTTAAAGGCATTTGTAGGCTGTCAAATGTGGGTGCTGAGAACCTAACCCAGGTCCTCTGGAAGAGCAGCAAGTGCTCTTAACCACTGATCCATCTTTCCAGCCCCGTCCTGGCTTTTCTTGAGGACTACAGAATATCAGGGTTAGGAGAACACTGGATATCCTAAGCATTCATTTTATTACACAGCAATCAGCCCCATAGAAGGGAAATGACTAGGTCATTGTCACATAGCCTGGGACTTCATTTCCCTCACTTCCAGGCCTGCCAATAAAAGCCTCAGTATGTCACCATGAGAAAGAAGTATCCCTAGGGTTACCATAGCAACTTTTCACCTGGCTTTAAACTACAGGAATGGACTCCCCACCAGTTCAGGGACACAGGGGTCTGAGCTCTTCATCTATGGCCATGCCACCTTGAACATGTCCACTCCCATTGATCTTTGAAGCTAGGTAGAAAGGGCCTGGCTAGTACTTGGGAGACGTCTGAAGTCTGCATGTTGTTGAGTTGGTCCTTCTTCAGGCTCTGAGGATACATTATTCCTGGCCTTCCTCAGCTTCTGGTGGCTGCAGGTAAGTCATGATATTCCTGGCTTTTAGATTCACCCGATCTCTTGACTCTGCCACATGTCTGTGTTCCCTTTCCCCAGCATACTCAACACCGGACTTAAGGTCTCACCTTAGTCCAGGATGTTCTCATCTCAAGATCCTTGATTACAGCTGCAAATACCCTTGCTCCAAACTAGGGAACTCTCAGAAATTCGGGAAGTATGACATATGACAATATTTGAGAGCCACTGTTGAACCAGCGATAGGACGGAACCTGAATCCGGATCCTGACAGTCACTGATTGCCTGTGTGAGCTTGGGAAGGTCACCTAACCTCTCTGTGCCTGTTTGCTCATCTGTAAACTGAGAGGTAATGCTCTAAGTCTGAAGGAAGGGTCATTGTGAAGATTAAATAAAGTGTGCCTGCAGGGAAGCCAAGGAGACCTTGAACACAGTAAGCCCTCGACAGTTAATGCCGGGATAGCTAGGATGGCAAAAAAGTGGTTTCCCATCGTCTGTGCTCCACACTGAGTGCCACTGAAGGCTGCCAGTGATGGGTGCAGTGCTGACCAAGCAGCAGGACCCACCTGCAGAGAGCTCCCGTCTGAGCAGGCTGTGGGCAGCCACTGTGTCCCAGGCTCAGCTTCAGCGGTGGCAGAGAGCAAAGGCTCCAGTCCACAAGAAGCCAGGGTATCACGAAAACTTTCCTAGAAAGGACCCAACCACCGCAAGGAAAGGAATACAGGCCAGTGAGCCGAGCAGAGGGCCCTTGGGACAAGGTGCTAACCAGAAGTTCAGCACTAAGGACCTAAAAAGGTGTCTTTATTGGGCCAAAAGGGGTCAATGCCAACTTATGGAAAAGATGGACCAGCATCATTCCTGGCCTGCAGCTGGCCCTCTACAGACATGCTGAGAGCTGGATGGCCAAAGGTGGGCATGGGTGGGTACTGAAGAACCATCGAGGCAAAGATAGGAAGGGACACTTGGTCATGAACCTGGACACAGGCAGCTGAACAGTAGCAGGAGAGCTGTGAGAGTGACTGACTGACTGACTGACTGGCTGACTGATTGATTATGGGGAGCAAATATTGAACATTGTAGCTGGTGGAGTAAGAGAAGCCTGGGGATGAGGGAAGGAGGCTCAGGAGTCCAAAAAAGTGCAAGAGGTCAGTGTGTCTCAGTGACAGGACATACTGTTCCCATGAGGGATTTTCTCTGTCAACTGAGTAGAAGCCCTGGAAGAAGTTGCAGATGAAGCCAAAGAGAGGACATGAGTGAGGGAGCATGGAGGGCAGTGAGAGAACGTCTTCAGGGAAGAAGGAAGGCATCTGGCAAGTCCGGAGGGCTGTGGTCACCGCTGTTGGTTCCTCCAATGGCAGACGGCAGCCAGACCACAGGTACCAGGATTCTCCCAAGCATGGCTTCTGCCAGCCCACAGCAGAGAGTGACTGTGAGTGGAGAAGAGAGGAGATGGGCGAGTGAAGAGGTGAGGCTGTGGGCCATCAGGTGCAGAAGGAGGTGGTGTGGAAAGAGGCTGTGATGGTTGGCTTCCTGCTGTTGTGATGAATGCCATCACAGCCAAAGGCAGCTTGGAGAGGAAAGGGTTTATTTCATCTTATAGCTTACAGTCCACCAGGAAGGGAAGTCAGGGCAGGAACCCAGAGGCCAGAACTGAAGCAGAGGCCACGGAAGAGTGTGGCTTATTGCCTTGCTCCCCACAGCTCGCTCGGCCTGCATCCCTATACCACCTGCCCAAGGGTCTCACTGCTCACAGTGGGCCAGACCCGCCCACATCAGTGCTTTACGGACTTGACTACAGGACAATCTAAGGTAGGCATTTCCTTAATTGAGAGTCTCTCTTCCCATGTGACTCTAACTTGTGTCCAGTTGAGAGAGAGAGAGAGAGAGAAAGAGAGAGAGAGAGAGACTAACCAGACAAAAGCCATGGTCACACAACAGCCATTTGAATGCAGAGAAGAGGGAATTGCCTTAAGCTGCTATTTCAGAGTGAGACCACAGTGAATGAAACCTATGGACCACAGCTGTTGAAGAGGCAGAGACCAGGTTGTGAGTGTCGGGTACCAGGCCAGTGGTGTAGATAGCAAGTGAGGATCATCTCTAATGGTGGCAGGGATGAGATGGAGGTCAGGTCTGGGAGCCAAGTTATATCAGTCAGTACAGGCTCTGCTATGCTGCTGAAACAAGCAGGCCTGACAGTGGCTGAAGGCAGCAAGAGCCTCTTCCTTCCCTCACTGTACATTGAGTGGGCAGAGGAATTCTGTTTACCCCAGTGACTTGGAAGACCCAGGCTGATAGCAGCTCCATTCCTGGCTTCCCATGATTCTCAGAAGCAGAAAAAAAGAGAGTGTTAGGGGTTGGCAACAGTAACCTGTCTTAGTCTGTCTTCATTATCAACTTGCCTGGATTGAGAATCACCTGGGAGATTGGCGTGGCACACCCTGGGTGTGTCTATCAGATGTTTCCAGAGAAGAGTCACTGAGAGAGGAAGACCCACCCTAAATATGAGCACCATCCCATGTCTCAGACAGAAAAAGGGGGTGGGGGAGATGACACTGGGTAAGGATTGGGGTCCCCCTTTATACTGTCTTCTGGCCCATGATGTAAAGTGTGCTATTCAACACGCCTCCCCCCCCAACACAGTGGACTGAGCCCACTGACCCTGTGAGTCAAAATGAACCTTTCCTCCTATGGCTGGTGTCGGGCATTTCATCGCACGGACACAGAAGTAACTCAAACATGTCCCTTCTATTCCCAGCACTGGCCAGAGGCAGCCGCACAGCCGGGTCTTAGGGAGAGGAACAGGAGTGCTAAGAAGCAGCTTCTGCTTCATACAAGGTTAGGACTTCTCAGAACTGAGCCAGATAAACAGAGGTCCACGATGGCATGGAAGGGGGCAGGGACAGTGGTGTCACCCTCAGAGGGGATGCACTTTTACAGGAAGTGAGGGAATGGCCCGAGGAGGATGTGGGAAGCAGAGAAGGTACCCCATGCTGAAATCACAGGCTGTGGGAAGTTAAGGAATAAGTAATGGAGCCTAGGGAGGATACCCTAAGGGGAGGACAGGAAATTGGGGGGAAACAAAGTCAGGGATTCTTATCCAAGACAGCAGGGAAGAGGAGCCCTGCTCAGCTCCCAGAGAAGAAACACCAGGCACTGTGCCCAGACTTTTACAGACTGTAGCCCTGACAACTACCCAGCAGGGTTAGTTCAGGTGCCATTCTGAGAGAAGGAAACAGCTAAAGGTAGCGACGGTGAGTCTGAAGGTATAGTGACGTATGCCTGTAATCCCAACACTCACGAGGCCTAGGCAGGATGATCTCAAGTTAGCAGCCAGCCTGGGCTACATGCTGAAATCCTCTTGCTATGGCTGGCTCCAGTGCAGCCTTTAGGGAACCCAAGCCTCCCCTCCCGCCCACCACATCCTCTAGTCCCTCTCTGGCTCCAGGGTAGTTCTGGGTGCCAGGCTGCACAGCTGCCTCTGCTTGGAGTCCAGGTGCAGCTCTCGCCAGTAGGCTGTGGAAATTCCACATCCGTTGCTGCTACCTCCGGCCTGCCACTGGCTCAGTCAATGTCAAACCAGACAGACGCTGACATGCTGTTGGCCCAGGTTTTTCAGGGGTCATGGGCCCTTCCCCTTTGAGAGGTGAATGGGGCAGAGTGCATGTTTATTACAGATGAAGTCGGTGCCTAAGATCACACTCGCACATCCCAGGAGAGCAATGGCTGAGCTCACTTGACATCTTGGCCAAGTTCTGTTGGGTCCCCAGCCAGAGCTGGGTGAAGTCCACAGAACTGGGAGATCTTGAGCTCATTCCTAAGACTATACCCATTCTGGGCTCAGACCCTGGGGACCATAGTCTGTTCTAAAGACTTTAGGGGACAGGACGCTACAGGCAGGATAGCCTCAGGAGGCTGGGCCAGCCTGAGATGGGCATGGAAAGAACTAGAGGGTGGAAGGTCGTGGGGCAAGAGCCTGAGGACGCTGCAGCCTGGGGCTTCATTTGTTCAGAGCTCAGCATGGGTGGTGTTCCGAGTCCCTGGGAGGACACTTATCACACTGTCACCTTTTACACAGAAGGGAACCTGGGCTCTGATACATGATCTCCATATTTGACTAGCAGTCTGTGGAGTGTCTGGGCGTTTGTAGCCCTAAGACCTCCACTGGGGTTAGGGGAGCCCAGGTCACATATCCCATACTCCTTTCCTGACCTCGTCCACTTTAGGAAGATAGAAATGCCATGCCCTCTTCCTGAAGACAAAAGGGATGTCCAGAGCCCAGAAAAGCTTGACCTGAGGCCAGGGCTAGGATTCCCATACCCTCTGCAGATCCACCTGAACTACCCCACCCTACCCCAGGCCCGAGTGCTACTACCCTGCTCTCTTGCCCAGCTCTGCCTTTTTAGGAAAGGAAAAGAGCAGCTCTAGTGGCAGGCAGGCGGGCAGGCGGGCATGCTAATCCACCAGCTCCCGGCAGCTCTGGTTACCGGTGGTTTGGGGCCCGGGCAGCCCTAGCTGGGAGTGCCAGCTCAGCCAATGGGTGCCGCCGCCGAACTACTCTGGCAGAGCCATACAAGGCCTGGTTACAGCCCAGTCCCCGATCAAGCATAGGGCAGCTCCGGAGTGCCGGCACCCCGCCCCACCCCTGAGCCTGCCAGCCCGGCACGTCCTCCGATTCTACCTAATCCAGCTTGGGAGCAGGCAGGGCTTCGGCGCACGTGCACCAGGCCCGGGAGGGCTCTCCAAGGTCAGGGATGTGGCACCATCAAGGCAGAGACCAGAGTCGGGAAAGGAGCTTAATTGGTGGTGGGGGCACCCCTCAATCCTGGATGAGGTCTGGGTGATGGGGGCCAGGACCCGACTCAGACTGCAGCGACTCTGTCATCCCTTGGACCTCCCTGCTGCCTTGTCTCCTCTGCTCTTGGAATGGGACCTTAGCAAAGTGTGTGACCTTCACACCGTGGAGTGTCTTCCCAACCGTTTCATTCATCCTGAAACTAGATGTACCTCGCAGAATCAGGGATGCCCGTTAGTGTCTACATGTTGTCTCCTTGTGCCCATTATGTCCCATGTTGCCCATACATGCATAACACACACACGTCCTTCCCCTTGGGGACCTGTGTGCAGCCACTGTCACTGCTGTGGATCCGAGGCTAGGGAGGTAACAGCAAGTAAAGCTGACGATCCCTTCTCAGCAGATTTCCTCCCATCAGTCAGTCACACTGCCTCTAATGTGGTGCTTACAAGATCTGTGGGAAGGGGGCTTGGGGAGATGATTCATTCTGTAAAGTTCCTGCCACATAAGCATGGGCACCTGAGTTTGGATCCCCAGAATCCATGTCAAAAGCCAGGCATGGCAAGAGTACGCCTCTAATTCCAGCCCGTTGAAGACAGAGGATCTCTGGGGCGCTCTAGCCCACCAGCCTATCGGAAGTGAGGATTCTAAGACCCTATCTCAAAGCATAAGGTGAGCAGTGATCAAGAAAGACATCTGATGTTGGCCTCTGACCTCCGTGTGCATGTATGCACACATGTGTACACTTATGCATATGTGCACACATACAGAAACATATCCATACACATAAACCATGCATATGTGCGCACACACACACAAACACACCCACACACACACACACACACACACTCACACACACACACACACGGAAGATTTGTGGAGGGTTGAAAGCACGGCACTGACAATCAGGGAAATTAAGTCACAGAGCGGCTCTTTACTCAAGACTAGAATGTCACCATTCAACCTCAGAGCATGTACCCTAGACCTCTGTGCCCTCAAACCTTCTCCTCTGAATTCAGGTCCTAGAGGGAAGCAGTCTGGTCACATGTAGACCAGTGTGAAGGCAATATGGAGGAGAAGCCCCTAGTTCCTGAGTGGGGTAGGTCTTCCCCAGACCCCCTCACCCCCACACTAATGCTACCTTGGCTGTTGCCATGGCCACAACCACAACCACCCAGTATGGAGCATCCTTGATCACCACATGACATCTATCACAGAAGCCACAGGTTTTAGCATCCTTATAAGTCCTACATGGGCCAAGCTATGCTAATGCTGTAGTACCATGAAGGGCCACTGACAGTTAAGAGGAGCGTGCTGGCACGGGGTGGGGGTGGCAGGCCTACCTGGCATCAGGCTCTGTTTGCTCACCCAAGAAAAGAAGAGATAAATATAGACACAGGATTACTCAGACACAGCCTGGGAAAACCGGCTCTGAGCCTTGACTTCGGCCCTGTCCCAGCCTCACCCTCGGCTGCCTGCCTGTTCTGTGCCAGCTGCCAGGCCTGCCCCGCCTTCTTCCAGGACTCCCTCCCTGGCAACTTGGGGACAGCCCTTCCTATCTGCTCTCTCTGGGCATGGAGCAGAAACTACATCCTGGAAAGAATTGGGGCTTGCTAGCTGGGAGCAGCCAAGACCTGTGTGGGGTTAGGCCACAAGCCCAGGCTCCATTCCGGTACAAATTCAGTTTCCCCTTCTGTGGCATAGGTGGCCAGTACAACCATCCCTCAGCTTTCTTGGGCCTGCATGTAGGATGGCATGGAAGACCACTCAACTGTTAGAGATGAGGCTTGCATCTCCTGAATGAGAAGATGCCTGCTACAGCAATGTGCATAGGGACTGTGCCCTCAGACCCTGGAGCCAAGTCACAGAAAGTGAGGCCCCCCAACAACTTGTGTCACTTCTCAGCTGTGGGACTTTGGGAAACTTCTTTGATCTATCTGTGCCTCAGTTTCTTCATATCTAAAATAAGAATATAATATTAATAATGATTATCATTATAATATAATAAATATTATATAGTCGAATAATAATAGCTTAGTAATAGCATAGGCTATTAGAGGTTAGATAAGTTACTACACACAAAGAACACTGTACTACAAGGACCAGTACATGTAAACTATAACATGCAAACTGTTACATGATTGTCTATTTCCCAGCCTGGATAGGTGGGGCTCTGAGACCCTACCTTCTCTAGGCACTGGCATGACCCTGTACGTAGGTCTTACTATCTGGGCCCTTTCAGCCCCCTCCTCTCCATCCTGAAAGCCTATAGAATCAGGCAAGCAGAGTTTGAACTCAAACTCTACCACTTACAGGCCAGGTGACCATGGGCAAGTAACTGGCCCTCTCTGAGCCTTGACTAAAAGGAACCTTCTCCACCTTTCTATGCTCTGGGACTGTTGGGAGGGCAAAAGGAGGGCGAGGAGACACGTAGGCAGGGTCCAACCCAACTAGGCAAATTATTTTCCCATGTTTGACCTCGTCCTGACCTGCCTCTTATCATTCCTCTAGCTTCCTCCAGTGGCTATGAACTGAGCCTCAGAAAGGTCATAGCTAAGTACACAACCCTCTACATGCAAGGGCCCTTTGATGCAAAAGGCATGCATGCACCTTGGTGCACCACCGGCCAGTGGGACGCTGCTGGGTAGCCCCACACACCATGAAGTGCCCTCAGGAGTATCCACACAGTGTCTATGCCCATTGCGTGCTCCCCCACCAGGGCACACACATGAGCATATGAGGACACAGCCATACATGGGCACAGAGACACAGGTGCCTGCAGGTGTGTCCCCACACATCTTAGCCAGCATGCATGAACGTCCTAGCCAGGCCCAGCCCCAAGGTGGCCGTCTTCATGACAGAGGAATGCAGACATCTGGGGATGCTCTGCCAGCGGACGTGAGGGAGAGGCTGAGGGGAAACCATGTGGGCAGGAATCCAGGCAGACGTGCCAGGCCAAGGCGGGGCCCTCAAGTGCTAAGAATTGTGCTCGGGGAGTAGGGGGGGGGGGAGAGGGGGGGCACGTGCAGACACTTGCTCTAGTTTCACCTGTCACCCCGTGTCCTTAGAGCTTCTGGGTCTTGGAGTTCATAGGGGCTCAGAGACCGTCAGCCTCCCCTTGAAGCAGATTGCGGATTCTCTTTGACTGGCTGTGCCTCCATCTCTGGGCTGCAGTGGCTGGGTCTGAGCAGGAACAGTATGCCATGTCCTCACTGAAACTAAATGAGCTGTGAGCACAGGGGTCTGCAGGAGGATTGTCATTGACACAACACTGCCTGTCAAGGGTGGAGGGTGGTATGGCGGTCACCGGAACCCTTCTGGTGCAGGCTAAAGCCAGGGGCTGGCACTGAGCCAGCAGTTACTTGGTACTGAGACTTTTGTGCCTGCCAGTCCCCACAGTGCTCACAAAAGGAAGCAGTCTGCTCCCCATAAATGGATACCGAATTTGAGGTGCAGAGAAGCATGTGTTGGTAGAGGTGCAGAGGCCCCAGAACCGACTGACCCTGTGTACCCTACATTAAGCCACTGTGCTGGCGACCTCTGCCTCTGCACACAGCTCACACCCTGAGAGATTTGCAAGTGAGGCATCAACATGGTTGACAGGAAGAAGACACTGTCCTAAATGTTGGGACCGCAGGCTCCAGGGAGGACAGGGACCCACTCCTACCTCTTTGGCATCAGCCTTCCCAGGGTTTACCCATGTGTAAAACCGGTTACACAGGTAAGATACCAGCCTGAGACTCAACCAAGGCTTTGGCTTCTTGGGTCAGGACCCATTATTGGGGGTCAGCTGAGGATGGAGGGAAGCCACAGTGGAGTACCAAAATAGGAGGAAGGATGTAAGGAAGGAAGAAGGAAGGAGGGAAGGAAATGGTGAACAGGCTAGGGCTGTAGTTCAGTTGGTAGAGTGCTTGCCTGCCATGTACAAAGCCCTGAGTTTAATTCCTAATGTTGCATTAACCAGGAGAGGTGGCACATGCCTGCAATCCCACACTCAGGAGGTGGAAGCAGGAGGCTCAGAAGTTCAAGGTCATCCTTGGCTAGACAGCAAGCTTGAGGCCAGTTTGAGGTAGATGCAACCCTTCCTGTAAATTAATTGGTTAACTTAATATATTTAAAAAAAAAAAAAAAAAGGACAACTTGACTGTTCTGGCACAGACCTTTAATCCCACCACTCAGGAGACTGAAGCAGGAGGATTATAAAATCTGAGATCAACCTGGGCTAAGGAGACCCTGTTTTTTAAAACTGAACACACACACACACACACACACACACACACACACACACACACACACTCCCACCACACTAGGCTAAGGTGAACAGTTCATCTCTATCTCCTCCTTGTAGAACACACAGTCTGAGAGAAACAGAAACCAAAGAATTCAAGAATGCAGTGCCAGGATGTTGGGACACCCCTAAGCAGAGCTTTAGGGCTCCCAGCTGGTGAGGTCCCCCTAAAGACCAGCTCAACAGCAGAGTCCCTGATGCATCACTAACAAAGACCACCTCCTGCAAAGACCCCCAGGCCAACTGAGGCCCTGGGGCCTCCAGGCAGCTTTGGGGCAGTCTGCCCTGGTATTAGGGAACGTGGGGGTGAAAGAAGAAAGCAAGGCAATAGTATAAAGGAGAAGCATCCCATCCGGACAACCCTCCCTGCAGCCCAGTGCCACCCTGCCTGTCCTGCAACCCATGCACTAGGCCATCTGGTTTCTGCCCTCAAGGATGCAGGCCCAGCCCCCGAGATGCCTTGAGGTACCCAGTCCCTAAATGGTGCAGACAACTCGTCCCCCTATGAATTTTGCAAGGCAAAAATTCGCTATGTAAAAACTGAGGCAAGTGGTAATGGGGCTGAAGGGACTCTGACTCAGGTGTCCATCTCAGAACAAGCCCCACTGGACCTTCAAGACTCCCACTCCATTTACCAGGGATGAAACTTGGGCAGTATGCATCCGCCTGGGGAGTCCCTGTGGCATTCCAGCCCAAAGAAGGGTCCACATCCAGCAGAACGAAAAAGACGAAACTGCCCTGGGTTGCTAACTGCTAGCCCAGAACTAGTGTGGCCTAGGCTTCCTGTCTCTGGGCCCCAATATCCAGAGCACAGTGTTTACCACTCAGGGTTGCTCTGTCATCAGAGGGCACTGCATTTAGAAAGACCCAGGCATGATCTAGGCCCCTCCATGTGGCCATCTGTAGTTCACATACTTCTCGAGACCCAGGATATGGGTCCTGCACCCTTTACCTAATACAGGACTCAGGTCACATCGTTTGCCTGCAGGACAAGTCCAGGCCCAGGGAAGGAAAAACAACCAAACTGCTTCCTTCTCCCACACCAGCCTCCATGTGAGCATGTCGCATAGGCCCCAGATCACCTCCTCTGGGCCACTGGAGGGCTCAATCCATCTCACTGTCCCATAAGGCAGCAAGGATGCAGGGCAGTGATGGAGGGCAGGAAGGCAGCGGCTTCCCGGTGATTCATAGGGAGACTTGAGTTGTCTGCACCATTTAGGGACTGGGTACCACAAGGCGTTCCGGAGGAGGCTGAGCCTGCAGGGCCCTCAGAGGCTCTAGCTGCAGGCTGGCGGCCCTGATCAGGGCGCACGTGGCTGCGGTGCAGCCGCACGGTGATGTCAGGCCCACCGCGCCCGGGCCCCAGCACGTTCTCCTCTGGTGAGCTGGGAACAAAGCGTCCTCCACATTCCTGTGCGCTGACTCACAGCCGTCACGTAGCGCGCCGCCACCGGCCGCTTTGCCCAAAATTGGTGTCGAGGTGAGGGCGGGCCGAGTACCATGGCCACCGCCTACTGGAAAAGCCACACTAGCTGGACCGCTTCGCGTCCCCGGCGGGAGGTTTCCCAACAAGCACATCGGAGGGAAATGACTGCGTGGGCTCTGTGGCCCGGAATGCGAGGGTGGCAGCAGGAGAGCCTCTGAGGGAGGCTCATGAAGCTTCGATTTCTCCGTGCAGATAACTCCCCACACACACCCGGGCAAGGTTGCAAGAACCTGGTATGCGTTTTTTCCTCACTGTGTAAGATACTATCATCAAGGGAAACTGAGGCATGGAGCAGCAGAGCCAGAACGGATGCCTTGGTTGTAAGTTTTCGGGCTTACATTATGTCCCCTGAAGCATGAAGCAGGCTCCCTCTCTCCCCTATAGGGGTTAAAGCAGGTTGGAAGAACCCAAGAATATTCCACCTGTCCCTCACTTCGCATCCCTAAGCCTCTGTTCCCTAGCCCATAGCTGCCAGCCACAGGGCGCCCTCCAGAGGCTGTTGTGGAAAATACAAGCGAAAATTCAGCACTATTTGGAGAAAAAAACAAACCTTGGTTCAACAAACCTTGGTCCCCTGAGCTACATGGTAGTCCTATGCTGAGCCACAGAGAGAAACTGAGTTAAGCTCGCTTCTCTTTTTAGGCAAGGGGCAGGAGCATGGGACTTAGGCAGTCAGAGGATATGGGTCCTGCCCCAATAAGAGCTGGAAACTGAGGTCATAGGGCTTTGAGTTTGGATCCATCCTGGGCCATCTCTCAAAAGATAGAGGGGGCTGGGGCAGGGAGGTGGTTCTGCAAGAGCTAACCATGCAAGTCGCAGGACGCAAGTTTGACCCCAGAACCCACATAAAAAAATGCAGATGTGGCAGCATGCGCCTATAATCCCAGCACTCGTGTTTGGAGATTGGAGGCAAAAACAGGGACTTGACTGGAAACTCGAAGGCCAACTCATCTGAGTACACAAAACAGCAGAAAAAAGCAGCCCCTGAGGTCAAGAAGAGAACTGACCCCTGAAAGTGGTCCTCTGACCTCCACATATATGCTGTGGCACATATATACCCAAACTCACACATACAAAAAAGAGAGAGAGATTCTCCTACCCTGAATTTGAGACTGAGACCATCATAGACCAGCCTTGTTCTCAGATATGGAGATAACCTGGGCTACTCTTCCTAGGCCATGTGGTCATCCACCTGGGGCCCTTCTGAAAGTCCGGGGAAGACCGTTAAAGGAAGTGTCTCACCTCCTCAGAGCTGGACTGGACTAGAAGCCCCTGCACCACTACCCCCCAGCAACAGACACAAGTCCCCCTCTCCACAGCTTTTCCCTCCCACTCCAACTTGACTGCAGGAAAGATAAGCTCAGGCTCAATATTCAAGAGCCTGGTGGCCTGCTCTCTCTCCACTGAAGGCCATGAGCTGTTCCATCCTCTTCTAAGATGCCCCACGCCACTCTGGAAACCACTAGAAATAACGTCTCCGCAGACTTTGTGGCCCTGGTCAACTGTCTCTCCTATGTGCAGGAAAGTCCCCGGAGCTCCTAGACAGAGGCACCTCTGAGCCCCCCCCCCCCCCCCCCCCCCCGCTCCTATCACCCTTTCTTCTGGCCATTGTAGGGCCAGGCACAGAGCACACACTGGTCTTCAAGCTCAGTGCCTTCATTCCCAGACCATTCACATTGTCCAGCTCTTTGTCACGGGTAAATGCTGATGCCTTTGGAGTCTCTTTCCCCAAATCCCAGAGACCCCAGGTCTAACAGAGAGTAGGGTCAGCATGTCTCCTCCATGAGTACAGGACCTCAACCTCAGGGCCTGAGACCCTTCTCTGCCATCCCTGGCTGTCTGGCCCTAGGCAGCCGGCAGCCTCCCTGAACTTCAGTCCCAGGCCACACCCTGTCCACTTCCTGGGGCTATTTAGAAGATCAAATGAATGAAGACAGCGAGAGTGCTTAGCACGTGGGCACAGCTCCCCACAGAGCTGTCATTATCACCAAGTCATTATTCTGGACCTCCCTTGTGCCTGAGGCCTGGGTTCCAAGGCTGGGCAGCAGTGATGAACTCAGAAGCGGCCTCAGCCCCTGGTTGACTCAGGCTGAGGATGTCCCAGGAGAGGTGGTTACTTTATGGCCAGCCTGAGGCAAACAGGCCCTCCCAGACCCTCTCCACCTCCAGGGTCTAGTCAGTGCCTCTTATCTGGGGAGATAAAGGCCGTTTCCCCTTGGAGAAGGCTCTGTTCAGCTGCCTGCCTGGCCTTGGCAACACTTGGTTTCTCTGATGGAGACCTGGAGAGGGCTGGGCAGGAAAGACAGAGGCCTCTCGAGGATGCCAAGCGCATCTTTCAGGCAGAATGACAGACTTACCCACTGAATCGGTCCTTGGAGGAATGAATGCCTCTCTCTTTCTCCCCAGCACCTATTCCACAGTGAGGTAGACCTTTTTAAGAACTGGACAAGTCATCCCTCCAGAGTATGAGCTGATGTAGCCAGGGTGGTCAAGGCCAGCATGCTCTAGACCTTTATTCTGTGGTGGGCTTCTGCCTAGTGGTGGCTGTCCCTCTTCTCACCCACTCAATTCTTCCCAGTTCTCACTAAATACCAGGCCTTGGCTATGAGTCATTGGTTTTTTAGTTCCTTGTATGAATCCACTGGACTGAGGTTGTCAAAGCTCAGTGAACTTGGGAGTGGGGAGATGGATCAGTTGGTAAAACGCTGCTGAGCAAGTACAAGAATCTGAGTTCAAATCCCCCGCACCCACATAAAAGAGAGAGGAGGTGGGGAGAAAGCCAAGCATGGTGGTACACATTCGTAATTTTAACACTGGGCAGATAGAGACAGGGAGAGCCCTGGGACTCACTGGCCAGCTAGCCTAGCCTAATCAGCAAGCCCCAGGTCTCAGTAAAATACCCTGTCTCAGAAAAATAAAATAAAAAAGGTAGTCAGCTCATGAGGAAAGACACCCAAGGTTGATGTCTGGTCTCTACGTGCATCCATACAGATGTGCTGATGAACACACACACACACACACACAGATAAACACACATACATCACATGTACACATATTCTCACACATACACCACCCACACACATATATACTATACATACACACACACACACACACACACACACACATATCTCAGAGTCCCAGGTCACACAAAGATAGCTTGAGAATTTGTTCACTGTACCTCTCCTGGCTCCTGTATCAGCGCCCCTCTAGTCAGGCAGGATTTGAGGATTCCAGGGACACTAGACCTTAGTGGACCTGAAGCGAGGTTCTCTGGTCTCATGGACAACCCTGGTTATGGAAGCCAGGGAGGAAGTGTGCTTGTCTGGTTAGGTCGGGCCCACCAGGCCCGCCTGGGCCTAAGGTTCCTTGCCAGACCCAGATGAAAGTGTGAATGGTCATTAGGCCATTCCAGCTCCCTGTCTGATCTCACTGCCATGACTCAGCTTTGCCTTACCCAAACCTCCTCCTCCTGGGGGACCCCAACAATGGCCTGGCCTACTGTCCGCTCAGGCCCTCCTTCCCTGAGTCATTGCTCACCTCACCACCCATCACAGTGTGTAAACAGCCTCCTCCTCCCCACCAAGCTCCCAGGATTCCTGCTGCTGAAGGCCTAGAGGTCAAGTGGAAGGATAGCAGGGTCTTACCTACTGACCCCAACCTCAAGACCCAAGACTGACACCCTGGACATGGGACTTTGTGGCACTATCAGGAAAATCTAAATTGAGCTTGAGAGTTCAGGTTCAAGTCTCACCTCTCTCTTGCTAAGTGAATCACCTTGGGCCAGATACTTATTCCTCATCTGAAAATAAGGCTAAGACGACGTTGCATCCATGAGGATTCTGTCATACATATGATCGCACTTGCTGGGATAGTCACTAAGAATGAAGGCTGTGAAGCAGGTAGATGAGCTAGAATCCATAAGCCCCCTTCTCTCTCTGAGTCTCGGCTTCTCGTCTGTTAGAAAGGACTAACAATAAGGACCTTCCTGTGGGGGTGACAGAATGGGACAGTACAAGCAAAGCATTTGGTGCAGTGTCTGATCTGCGGAATGTGCTCAGAAGCAGGAGCTGTGGTTAACTCTTCCAGTGCTGGTCACATGGCAAGCCCAGGTTGGTCTCTGTGGAGGCTGTGGAGGTGGAGAGCGGATGATTGATGATGGTGTCCTCTCAGAGAAGGGAGCCTG
Source organism: Peromyscus californicus insignis (assembly GCF_007827085.1). Taxonomy (NCBI): domain Eukaryota; kingdom Metazoa; phylum Chordata; class Mammalia; order Rodentia; family Cricetidae; genus Peromyscus; species Peromyscus californicus. The sequence goes on along the minus strand of NW_026294573.1, from coordinate 33,363,887 downwards.
GGAGCAGGGGTTCCACATGGCCTTCTGCCCTTCCCCAGGGGAGGGGGCCCATAGAAGGCTCTCCGTAGAGGTCTTTCTGTACTGCATCCAGCCTTATGGTCCCCGAGGTGCCCGCCAAGCCCTCTCTTTGTAGCAGACAGAGTTGATGCTCAGACCAGAGAAGGAGCTTCCCCAGCTGGAAGCTTACCCTACAGCTGCAGCTCAGGTTATCCTTCAGTCTCCTGGAGACTCTTTAGGCAACTTGGAAATCTCACCTGCCTCACAAAGGTTCGTTCATACATCCCCAGGGGGCACTGACCAAAGCTGACCTTGCAACATTGAACCAGAATGCCAAACTGTACAGCCGTCGGTCCCCAAAACTGGTATGTGCATGAACTTTGTGGTAGTCAAGAAGCAGCCATCAGATCTGAGGGACCCAGGGGACATGGACAAGGATGGTTGAGGCAATCCTTACTGACTCTCATTTCTAGTTCAATTCTTACTAGCTGAATATAAAATCTGGAAGTGGGAGAGGGGTCACCATCACATAGAGAGCAAAGGGCCAGAAGATTGGAGGAATTCAAATTCAGAGAGGCTGGATTTGAGCCCTGAACATCGCTGGGAAAACACCTGGACCTCTTAGAACCTAAAGATCAAGAAGATGACATACCTCAGAGGGTTATGCTGTGAGCAATGAGTGGTGCTGTCATCAGATTTGATTGGTAATGTGGATTGCCATCAGTAGCTGCTGACTCTTTCTTGTGGAATTTTTACCCCAGCCATGGATTCATGACCATCCATTCATAAGAAGGAAACTGGGACCCAAAGGAAGAAGAAAACCATTTAAGATGAGACATGGGCCTTGAATTCAAGCCTAGCTTGGCCTAACACCAGGACAGAGTCCTCAGCCACTAGCCTGCCTCTCCAGTGAGAAGAAAGAGAAAGCCTGGCCAGAGATGGCTGTAATTGACAACCCAGTATTCGAAAAGGAGTGAAACTTTGTGTATTGAATAGAGCTGAGGATGCTTTCTAGGGGAGACAGCATTTGTGACGAAACCTGGGCTTAATGGCCCATCTCTATAATCTCAGCACTTCAAGTGTGGAGGCAGGAGGATCAAGGCCAGCCCTGGTTACTTGAGATACTACCTCAGAAACAAAAACAAAAACAAAACACAAAACTGTGGTGAGCCTTGAAGAACGGAGAGAATAAGTCAAGTAGGAATCAAGAAAGGATGTGTGGCTCTGGAGAGCACTGAGGCAAAGGACATTGGCTACGGTCTGTGGGGTGTGGGGCACCCGGACCAGACAAGGCAGGAGAAAGAGGTCATAGTCAGACTCACCCAGACCCAATGCCAGCATGAGCATTTGCTGAGATACATCACCCTGATGCCAAAGTAGGGCCAGCCTGGGACTTCCGACTGAAGCTGTCATTCCCGGACGCCTGTGTCTCAGCACACCTCTCATCTGGTGTGTCACTGAATGGTGTGTCGAAGCAAGTGTGGTGGCCGGGTCCAACCCAAGTGCAGCTTGCTTTGGAGAGACCAGGTAGTGCAGAACAGCAGAGGAGACACTTGTGGGAATCGGTCCATGGCCTGAGGATGGCACAATTCCAATAATAACCTACACGTATGCATGTGCATACACGCACACATCTCCCTTACAGGAGAGCATCCACTCCATGGGGTCCGAACACTACATCTCACAGTGAGTGACAGAAGCTGACTACCAAATCTCGCTTTGGCTTTACCTCAAAGCCTCCCAGTGCTGTTAGGTGAGATCTTCCCTTCTCAGATGCCTTTGACAGAGGTAGCCTCTGACACTTAGAAGGGTTAAGGCTCAGTGTGCCCTTTGTCATCTGGCTTGTAAAAAACAAAACAAAACAAAAGCACACTGTCCAACCCTGGCCTGCACTACTGCTAAGCTGGTCCAATGCCAAACTCATAGATCGGGGGAACGGAAGGAAGGGGAACTTGAACCTGAGTCATAGGGCTTTGAAGCTGGTATCCAGATCTGCCAAGCCCCAGGGTATCTGGGTGGGCTGGCCCCCTGATTCATCCCCACACCCTGGACCTGCCCTGGGCAGTGAATTAGCTCCTGCCTGCCCTGCCTTCAGAGCCCAGCTGTGCCCCTCCTAGGTCATTCATGGCTTGGGATTCCCAGAGCCACTGGAAAAGCCATGGCCTTCAGGCGAAGAGGTGGTACCCTAGGCACACCTCTTCCCAGGAATGTCAACTAAAGTCCCAGTGGGAACTCCAGCTTCGCCTGCCTGCTGGGCACCAAGCTGCCCTGATGATACACACATCAGACACTCAGTTTGAGCTGACATCAAATTCTAGAATGAAGTACTGTACTTCGGCCGGGCCAGCCTCCTGGTGGCTCACCCCTTCCCAGAGGGGAAAGGCGGCCTTCTGGTGGGGCTCTGGGTGCGCCTTGGAAAACATGGGTTCTAAGCAACAGGGTGGGTGTGGTTCTGAAAAATACCAGCTGCATGTCTTGGCTGGCGGTGGTGGTGGTGGGACAGAGAAAAGTTTGGGTTCCAAGACCTCCAGGCGCAGGGACCTGGGCTTCAGAGGCAGAAGAGTGGAAATATCCCAAGTTTCTAGTTTTGGGGACTGGCGGCTATTCTCATACAAACTCAGTTTCTTCGTCTAGGTTCACTACCAAGGGAATTTCCATTTCTTGACGCCTGTCTGGATTTTCTCACATCCATCACTTCGAGCATTTTAAAGATGGCATCAGACAGAAAAGGGGCTTGACCCTACACATGGGAAGCACCGGCTACACAAAGATGTGAGTTCTGTCTGGGAACCCATCTTGTTGCATTCGGTTTCACCCCAGCCTTTGGTCTGTGCCATGTACCCAAGCCTGGGCTGGACCCTAATACGGGAATTCCAGGGAAAATGGTGTGTCAGTAAGCTTGTCATCTGTGGGAAAAGGGATCTCTTCCTGGGAAACAATTAAATTGTGTCTCAGCAAAAGCACAACCTTCTAGTCAAAGCTCAAGTTCGACCCTCCCCATGAAGAAGAATGATGAATTAGAGACTAAAATGGCTGGGTGGATGGAGGTAAGATTGGATAAAAGGCTAGGTAGGGATGAGTGGATGGATGGAGGGATGGATACTTGATGGAAAGATAAGCAGATGAATGGATGGAGGGAGGGATGGGGAGGTGGACAGATGGTGGAGGATAGATGAAAGGACAATGGAAAGATGGATAGATGATAAAGATGCATGGATGTGCCAGGCAGTGGTGGCACACACCTTTAATCCCAGCACTTGAGAGGCAGAGGTGGGCAGGTCTCTGAGTTTGAGGCCAGCCTGGTCCACAGAGTAAATTCCAGGATGGCCAGGGCTACACAGAGAAACCCTGTCTCAAATAATAATAATAATAATAATAATAATAATAATAATAATAATGGATATATGGATGAGTGGATGGATGAAAGGGTGGATGGATGATGGATGAATAACTGAGTAAGTATGTGGATAAGTGGGAGGATTATTAACAAAACACGTGATATAGATTGTTCATCCCTTAGCAGAGAAATATAAAAGAGAAAGTCTTAGCCCTACCTCTTGTTTATTGTGTAGCCTTGAGAAAGCCAGTTCCCTGGGGGTCTCATCTGTAGTGAGGTCGAGATCAATCTATCTCCCAGGTCAGTTTGGCAGTCCAGTGAAAATAAGAATGGCTGTCTGTGCCTGTGGAAGGTGTCCAGGCCTCAGCTGCTGTCCTCTTGAGTGTGGGCTGTTCTATGTTTGGGGACCCAGGCAAGAGGCCTGTCTCCATTCTTGCATTCCCTGGAATCCAAGCCTGCATCGTGCTCTCTGCCTAGTATGAACAGGGAGCTGTCCTCATAGACGAACTGCTGTGGGGGGTCCACAAAGGGAACATTAGAGGCACACGGAGTCCGGAGCTGGGACTGAGGAGTAACACAGGCTATCACTGAACAAGACACTTTCTGTCAGCCTCAGTTTCCTCACTTGTCAGATGGGAACTGATTACAGCACCCATCCATCCCATGGGTGTGTTGGGACCGTTAGTGGAACCGATGCATGTGGGTTGCTCATCACAGAGCTTAGAATACATTAAGTGCTCCACAGTTCATGCTCCCCCTATGCTCCTAAAAGGCCAAACAGGAACAAGGACCTTAACATTTGGGGGAAACTTGGAAACTTGGAGCTCAAAGGTTTCTGCCCTAACTCCTGAGCCTCTGTGTTCATTTTCTTATTTCAGAATGTCCATCAAACCCTGACAGTCATCTGACCAGCTTTGACAGACACTGCCTGCATTCCACTGAAAGTCCAGCCATTCCATGGCCCTGTTCTGATTGCTCTTAGCTTAATAACAAACAAGGCACATGAATTATCCCTTTAAAGGTATAGTTTATGTGGGAGATAGAAATCTTTCCAAATGGGTTGATGTGGAAGTGAGGAGACAACAGGCAAGGGTATCCTCTGAGGAAGCATGGCCCAGGGGAGCTGGTCCCACAGGCCTCAGGTAGCCTTTGTGGAGACCCAGATGTGGGCGGCCAGTAGCAGGCCTTGCTGGCTCAGAGTGAGCTGAGACAGATGGCAGGCGGCCCAAGCCACCCACCCAGCAGAAGGAAGCCCTGAGGCTGAGTGCCCTCAGGCCCCAAGAGGAGTGACTCAAGCTAGAGCCTCCCAGGCAAGTGAGAGTGGGAATGTCTGAAGACTTCCCCAGTCCCCAACACCCGCCCTGCAAGGCTGGCTCTAAGGCCAAACCCTTGGCAACCTGTGGTCACTAGGCTTCCAACATTGGCCCCTAGCCGGTCCTGTTGCCAGCTGCTCACTCTAAGTCACCTGTACAGCATGTACCTGCAAGCCAGACACTGTGCCCCTTCCGTCCAGGGTACAAACACATCTCCTCAGGCTCCGTGGGGCTGGGTGGCTATAGGAAATTCCTGGTTTTCCAGAGATGAAAGGCCTAGCTGAGAGCCAGACCCACATGGCCACAATCTGCTAGACCTCCATTTGTGGGGCTCTGAAGTACCGGAGGTTGGATTCTGAGTGCCACAGGAGGTCGGAGCTGAGAGCATCTCTCCTATCAGTGGGCAGGCAGGATGAGACAAGCAAGGAAGGATGAAGGAAGCATGGCCACACTGTGCAGCAGAGCTGGGGAAGGCCTCCTGCTCCAGGGTCTCACCTAAAATGCCAGGCCGCTGCTCCAGCCCATCCCTGTCCAGTGGGACAATGTCCCTAGAACACTTAGCCCTCGCTCCTGGAACTCTTCCATCTGCATGGTATCCCTGATGGCTGGACGGCTGCTCCTTGGTAGCTGCTCTCTGTGTGGGGATTATGGAGTTCTAAGGGTCCTAAGGAGGTAGCTTAGGCACTTCCCAGTGTCTGATCTTTCTGTCAGTGGGGTCCTTCTGATAGCTTTCCCCAAAGGGACCCAGATGGACCCTGAGCTAAACTCATGGGTGTATGAGAAGGGCAGGTTTTGGTCAGAAACTAAGAGAACATGCCCATTATGACTTGAGCAGGTTGTTCTTCCTCTGGACCACAGCTGTCTCATCTATGCACTGGGGTTGATGACTGGCGGGGATTCCTTCCAGGCAGTTCCCAGCTTCTCACTCATAAGTAAACTTTCTCTGTCACCAGCCTTCACTCCCCAAACGTCACCCGCCTTCTCCACCTAGGCAAGTGTCAAGCTGGTGGAGAAAATATCATTTGTGCAAAACAAGTTCCCTCGAACTCCTACTCAGGTGTGCCCCCACCTCCCTCTCTGCAGCTGTTAAAGACCTAGGAAGTTTACAGGGTACAGCCGAGCTAGAGGATTCAGCAAAATGGGTGGCCGGGGCAGTTGGTGAGAACCAGACCACCCGCATCTGCACAGCTAGGCAAGGACATATAGCCAAGTCCCTTGGAAGGAATAGGGACAGCACGGCCAGGACAGTTACAATGGACAGGGGCAGGCCACCAGATCTCCCAGGAGGGGCAAGGGTGATTGCTAGGGCCTAGGGAGGCTATTTTTAACTCAGCTTAGTTCCTCTACCTGGAAAACAGCTCTGGTCAGTGGGGTAGCACTGTTCCCGGAAAGGCTCCATCCCCTAAGACAGGCTGGACTCGCCCAGGTTCCTAGGCAGGCCTCTCCATTACATATAGCCTGGCCTGTCCAGCTGGAGCCCAAGCCAGGGAAGGAGAGAAACCAGAGCCAGCAAGACAGCTCCCTGTGCTGGCCCTGCGAGGCTGCAGTGACCCCATCCATCCCTACCATCCCTCTCTTCTCACACCCAGAAAGATCCTGTCTCCTGCTCCATTTAAATCTCCTATTATGCTTCCCAGACTCGGAGCCTCTGGTTCCCTATTGTCCTGGGCAGGCACTTTGCATTTGTGTGAAGATTAGACAGGTTAGAACCCTGCCCCACTGCCCCCGCCCCCCAGCCCCTGTCTTTCTCTTTTACTTCCTCAAATCCCAGCCCTGTCTTGCCCCCAGCTTCCTGGCTCTCCCAAGCTCTCCCCCTGCTACCTGCCTTTATCTCCTGGTTTCCTCCCCGCCTTGACCCGACCCCCTTCTCCACTGACCTGCTCACTCTTCTTTCTTCTGGCTCCCCATCCTCTACTCCCCCACACGAGTCCCTAGCCACATTCTCTCAGAGCCTAATAGAATTGCTCACCTCATTCCAGAACTATTCTTCTAAGTTCTTATGGAGCTGCAGCAGAGAGGAGGGCAGTGAGCCCCTCATGGGAGTCTCGTCCATTGTGGTTTACTGGTGAGATCAAGATTGGGGTTCCAAAAGGGGTTATGTCATGTGGCAACGAACCCTTACACACACACACACACACACACACACACACACACACACACACACACACACACACACACACACACACACCTGCTCTCTGAGACTCCTTGTGGGCATTCTTGGAACTGACACCAGAAGAGAGCAGCTGCATCCTAGAGTGGCCATTAGAAGTGGTAAATAATGCCTGAGTACATGGTAGGTGAAAGTGTGTTCTTGCTTCTTCTGTCCCAGCCTGGGACGGCTTTCACTCACTGCCCTTGCCTCAACCTTCTTTTGCTCTGCCAGACTTCAACAGGCTCTCTCCCCACTTCTCTCTGTGTTTCTCTCTTTTTGTGTCTCTGTCTCTGTCTCTGTCTCTGTCTCTCTGTCTCTCTGTCTCTCTGTCTCTCTCTCTCTCTCTCTCTCTCTCTCTCTCTCTCTCTCTCTCTTGTCATCCTGGGAAGAGGCACTGTGACCTATACCTTTCCATCCCTTCTTCCCTCCTTACCCATTTTTTAATGAAGGAACTAAAAACTCTGCACAGACATGAAGAGATGCTGGATGGTCTGGGGTCCACAGTCCTGAGCCAGGTGAGTCCTCAGTCACTCTCTCTCCCTCCGAGTGCGTTCACAGGGATCCTGTGATGTGCCCTATGTACAGGGAAGGCCACAGGCCATGCCCTCTGTAGGGTTCTGGACCTCAAGAATATAAGATAAATCTATCTGCTACCATGAGTCAGGCAGGCCTAGGAATTCCAGGAACCTGAGGGCCTTTCCCACGCACCTGCAGGCAGGCTCCCTGAAAGGATCTACTTGAGTGGGCTCTGCCAGGCCAGGACAGGCACCTGTAGGCAGGCTCCCTGAAAGGATCTACTTGAGTGGGCTCTGCCAGGCCAGGACAGGCACAGAGCGGCTGCCGATGCTCTGAGTTGCTCATTCTGTCCCTTCCCTTCCCCACAGTGTGTCTTTGCTTTTGCCTTTAACAAGACTTCTGAGTCAGCCTAGGGACCTGAAGCAGAACGCCAGGCCCTAGAGAGCCATTCCTGCTGGCTTGCCTTCTCTTCCTCCTCTTGCCCCTTCTCCATTTATGTATTATTATTGTGTGCGCATGTTTGTGTGCATGTATGTACGATGTGCCTGTGTGGGTGTGGGTGCATGCGTGCTATGGCACAGGTGTGGAAGTCAGAGGACAGCTTGTAGGTGGCAGTTCTCTCCTTCTGCCTGATTGAGGCAAGGTCTCTCTTGTCCCTGCCGTGTGTTAAACTCCAGGCAAGCTGGCTTGCGCATTTATAGACAATTTTCCTGTCTCCACCTCTCACCTCACCGTGGGAATGCTGAGATCACACCTGCACACCACCCCTGGGTTCCCGGGCTCAAACGCAGATGAACAGGCTCGTGTGGCAAACACTCTCACTCTCTGGGCCACCTGGCCAGCCTCCCTGCTTCTCTGGTTTTGCATAAAGCAGCCACTGAGGTGAGTCAGGATATTCCGTTGTGTCCACAGTGGGAAACCCTCAGGACACCTACTGTGGGCCGGTGGAGCATCCTCCTAAAAGGGACTCCGAAGTATCTTCTCTATCTCAAGGGCGAATTTGAACTAAACAGGGTAAGGAGCCCCGTTTTGGTCTTGTTTTGCAAACAAGGACACAGAGGCCCAGGAGGCTATTCCCTGGCCGTGGTTGCATAACTGAGTAGTTTCTGAAAGGACCAGAACTCCTGCTACAGGTTGTGGGGGAGGGAGTGTATAGGGGGGAGTGTGTGACAATATTTCTTGGGTAAGATGAGGATGAGGCAGCCCCAGGCTGTCAAAGGTCAGGCATGAGCTGTGCCCTTCATGAGGCCAGCGGTCCAAAGGGGGTTCTGACTCGCCCAAGGCCATGAAGCCTTGAGTGGGCCTTTCGCCTCCCACGCAGTGAAGGGCTATCTTAGCTTGCTTCACAATGGGCAGATAGGAAGGTGGCAGAATCCCTGTACAGAGCGAGGCCTTTGCTTGGAGAGCTCCACTCCAGACTTCCAGTTCTGGAGCCGCGCCGCGGGGAGAGTGGGGGAGGGGTTGGGAGCATTTGGGGGTAACTTCAGAACTCCAAGGGGCCTTGGGCCTGCAGAGAGCCTGGGGACTCCTGAAGGTGCTCCAGTACAGCACAGAGGGTGGAGCCCAGCCTTCCACCTCCCTCCCCCTCACCGGGAGGCCAGGGCGGGCCAGGCACCCAGGGAGGAGGCGGTGTCCCTGGCTCTCTGCCCAAGGTGCAGCAGCTAGGCGAGGCGGGGCTGGACCAGCAGGGGCGGGCGCCCTGCCTGGTATTAAAAGGGGCGGTCAGGGCACCTCGGCAATGAGCTCCCAGCTCGGCTTAGCAGCAGGACGCTGACGACAGGCGCTCCCCGCTCCCCTGGTCCAGCCAAGCACTCTGCTGCCGCTGCAATGGTCTCCACACCTGCCGCCTGGTGCTCCATCGCTCTGGCCCTGCTTTTGGCCCTGCATGAAGGTGAGCTGCCCTCACTCATTGGTTGCTGCTCCGGGGTCTATCCTTTGGTATCTCCTCCAGGGGTATGGTGCTTCCCAAAGCCAACCAGGGGCATAGAGCAGGGAGCCCCCAGTAGGAGCTGCGTCTGCAGGGTGCAGGCACTGCATTGGTGGCTGGGACTTCCCCAGGCTAGCCAGAGTGGTTCCTGCGCATCAAGGGTGCCAACTTCCTTATTGTGCAAGAGGAGGAGCCCTGCGGGTCCCCATCCCAGGCAGACCAGGTGCCCTGACCTCCTCTCCACCTTTCTCTCTCCCTCCCGTGTGCAGGGAAGGGCCAGGCAGCTGCCACTCTGGAGCAGCCAGCCCCAGCACCCAAGGGCCGCAGCCCCCACCTGCGTTTCCGCCGTTGCTCCTGCAACTCCTGGCTTGACAAGGAGTGTGTGTACTTCTGCCACCTGGACATCATCTGGGTGAACACTGCAGGGTGAGCATCCACCGGGGCTGCGGGAGCCGGTCGGGGTGAACGCCTCTGGCAACCTCTGCAACTGCCTGGCTCACCATGGGGCTCAGATAGGACACTGCGAGCGTGCCCATAGTTACTAGTTATGAACCAACATGGGGGCCACCATAGTCAGGCAGAGAGCTGTGTACCCTTCAAATCCTCACAACAGCCTGTTAGGAAAGTGCTAGTTCCATTAGGGTACTGAGGCTCAGAGAGGTGAGGTGAGCTCTTCAGGATCACACAGGGAGAAGTGGTGGGTTCCTTCCCAAGTCTAAGGATGCTGGAGCTCAACCACACTTCCCCTGCAGAGAATCATCCCATGCATGACAGCAGCCATGCCCAGGCCATGCTCTGTGTGGAACACCACAAGTACAGTACCATCTGCTGAGCCCCCAGCCTCCCCACAAGGCAGGCACTGTGGCAGCTCCCCACAGGACAGACAAGAAGTCTGCCTGGGATACCCTGGCAGGAGCCAGAGCTGGGTTCTGCCTGCCCCATGCTGCCTCCAGGCCCCTGCATACCTCAGGTTGAAGTTTTTGTGTATGTATGTATTTTTTTTTCCTTCTCCAAATTGCATAAGGCAAGAGAAGCTGAGCATATAAGCGTGTGTAGAGCTAATCCACATCCAAACTCTGGCTCAGGGCGGGAACCCTGCCAGTCCCTGCGTGCCGGGTCCACCCAGAATCACTACAGTTCCAACTGCCAGGCCACCTAAAATTAGCTGTTGACCAAAGGTGTTGGGTGGACAAGCCTCGGGGCCCCTGCTCTGCCTCCCTTAGCCAAACTGGATCAGAAATCAATCCAATTACACTTGTATACACAAACACACACACACACACACACACACACACACACACACACACACACACACAGAGGCATATTTGTCACATTCCCCCAACAAATGAGGACCAACTAGAGGCAAGTTGGCTGTGAGCTAGGGGCTTCACTCTGGCAGCTGAACTGGCCTTCCTTCCTCATGGCCTAGACAGGGGGCTCCTTCGAGCACAGAAGACCAGTCCAGGCTTCCTAAGACCTGCAGACTCCACTCCTTACGTCCCCCTGCAGGAGCTCCTAGCAGATCAGTGTGCAGAGGCATTGGTAGGGGGGTCTGTGACTTTAGTAGCTAACTTAGTATGAGAAGGAGTGATGGGGTGGTCACCTTTCATGGCCATCCTGGAGGTGTGACTGGCTATTCAGTGGAGGCCGTCTCTGATGGCCAATGATGTGTTGTTTATCTAATCCCGCGTCTCTCCTCTCTTTTTCTCCTCTCTGCTTCCCCCCACCCCGTCCGTGTACACACTACCTTGCTGGCTTCCCGCCCACAGACAGACAGCTCCCTACGGCCTGGGAAACCCGCCAAGGCGCCGGCGCCGCTCCCTGCCAAGGCGCTGTGAGTGCTCTGCTGCCGGGGACTCTGCCTGTGCCACCTTCTGCCATCAAAGACCCTGGTAGGTGGACTCCTAGCCTGCAGGGGTGGGGATGACTGCGAGCCGGGACCAGGCCTGGAAGCAGGGTATCTGGGAGACTAGTAGAGGGCAGAGGCCCAGGGGAGACAAGCACTGTCCTAGAGCCCATAAGTACACTGGGTCCATGGCAGAGTCCCTTCCACAGAAATACCCAGAGTTCCTCCCTCTGCACAGCTCCACGGCTTAGGGGACCATCCATCCCCACTCCTGGGCAGGAGGAGAACAGCCAGGTGACAGCCCGGGCTCAGAGAGGGGCAAGCCTTGTGTCAGGCCCACAAGGAACCAGGCCTAACTGGGCTTCAGGTTCTAACCCGAGGCTCTGGCACTTCCTAAGTTGGTTTAGAAGAAAAAAATCACCTCTGTAGCTGGCAGTCTATGACAGGTACCAGCGTTGTCATTATTGTCAAGGAACTGGAGAATGGATGCCAGGTCTCCTTGGTTTTCCCATCTGTGAAGGGGAAGGCTACATTCCTCCCCTCCTCCTCCTGGGCCATTGAGAAAGCAAGGACTGTGTGTTCCAGTTCCCGTGACAGTTTACGAGAAACTCCTCCTCTAGAGCTGGGGCTCCACCCCTGCCTCAGTTTCCCCCTGCAACTGCAGGTGGCCAGATTCTGGGAAGGCCAGCCACCCATCTGCCTCTTTCTGAGGCTGAGAACACATTCCCAGTAGCTCAGTTTTCCTTGGTACCCACCCCGCCCGGGAGGGAAGGGTGCCAGGTGCGCGCAGTGTGGAAATGGATCTGCTCCAGAGGGCAGGGGTGGGGGCTGGGCTGGGCCTGAAGCCAGGTAGCTTCAGGGTTCTGGCCAGCCCCTCACTTGTTACCACTCTTCATTCAGGCCTGAAACTGTGGTCACCCCAAGCAGCCGGGCTCCCGGAGCTGTGTTAAAGACTGGCAAGAAGTGGGCTGCTGAGGGAGATCTCCTCCGAAAGCTAAGGTGAGGGTAATTGAATGGTTGGTCACTTTCTGTATGCTTTACACGTTTGCCTTATTCTCTGTGGGAGGTAGGACTCGGTCTTCATTGTCTATCCTAGAAAACTAAGGCTCAGAGAGGCGACACCATTTGTTTAGAGTCACAGAGCATCCATCACATCTGGATCTATTTTACATGCATGAGTGTTTTGCCTGCATGTATGTATGTGCACCACATGCATGAATGGTACCCTTACAGGTTAGAAGAGGGCATCATCTGCATGTAACTTATGTGCTCTAAGAAGAGGTCATTGGATCCTCTGGAACTGGAATTATGGATTGCTGTGAGCTGCCGTGTGGGTCTCTGCAAGAGCAGAAAGCGCTCTTAATGCTGAGCCGTTTCTCCAGCCCCAAGCCTGTTTTCTTCACTACTACATTCTGTGACCATCAGGTCTGGGTCAGGCCTTGAGGGCTTTAGCTGGGAATAACCAGTTATTCATTCAAGCATCTTCCCTGTACGGGGGCTTGGAGGGACTGACTCCCTGTGTCCCTTGCTCCTTCTATGCTCCCTAAGGGATCTCCCCAACTTGGTGGCCACAGGTGGCTCAGCACAAGGCCCACAAAATGTTTGTCCAAGCAAGCCGGCTTGAGGACAGAAACCTCGCCTTGGGCCGTTAGCAAAGGGACCCAGGGGCAGCTGGAGAGACAGAGGCTACTTGCCGAGAAGCCCACCCCAGCCCCAGACAGGCTTTGTGAGCTCTGGCTTGGGGCTGGGTTTCTCTGCGCTGCAGAGTTTGAAGCAGGGAGTTTGTAATGTCTATCCTGCAGGGTTTTCATGAGATTAGGTGTGCTAATATGTACGAAGCATGTCCCTGTGGAGCTCTAGAGGCCTTGGCCATACCTGCCTCTGCCATGAAGGGGTCCTTGGGGCCGGACAGTACCTGGAGTGGCTCTTTGGGAAAAGGAAGAAAAGGAGCCGAGATGGAAGGTTAGGCAGGCCCCTGCACATACTCAAGAGCTGCCTGAGAATAAGGGATGCTTTGCAAATACACATCACTTCACAGTGTGTAGACAGCTCAGCACTTCCCAGTGTGCAGAGAGATTGCTTGACTACCCAAGCATTCATCCTGGTGGCAATTTGGGTTGTTTTTTGCTATTGTTTTGGTTTGGTGTGGTTTGGTTTGAGACAGGATCTCACTCTATGTAGCCCAGGCAGGCCTTGAGCTCAGGGCTATCCCACTGTTTCAGTTCCTCAGGTACTGGGTCTAGTTGGTGTCTTAAAAGTAAAGAAAGGGCCTCAAAGAGGGTGAGCCCTGCCCACCCAGGTGTCCACAGCCTGGTCCTGAGACCCACCTTCTCACTCCCAGATATAACTCTTAGGGTCAGGAAGTAGATGGTAGAAAGTTCCCAGAACTGTGGCAGTGACCTCAGCCAAGCTCAAAGGGCCATGAGGACCATGCTGTGTGGACAAAGCCACCTTGCAGCAGACGGTAAACTGCAGACAGAGTAGGATGATGCAGTTTAGACAGAGGAAGATGGGCACTAGGAAGGAAGGGCATTCACACTGTGTGGGAAAAGGAAAGCACACCATGGGCAATGCCCCTCATCCTTGCAACATCTGATACTGAGCATAAGCACCGTCAGTGGCCCCATGAGCAGAAAAGCTCAGACCTAGGCCCAGACCTTGACGTGCAGACCTTGCTTGGGTCTGCGGCCACACTCTGGGGTCGCTGTTACCTGAGATCTAGGCAGAGGCTCTAGGCCCAACTACCTGCCTTCCAAGGGAGCCCTGGATGGCCTGTGTCTCCTGAGATGCTAACTGATCCTTCTCCACTTCCAGGGACATTTCTGCCACCAAGCTCCGCTTTGCCAGGCTACAGCCAGAGGTGACAAGAGAGTCCAGTCCTGCACACTCTAGACGGAGGAAGAGATAACCCTGTGAGCTGCGGAGCTATGGAGAAGGAAGCCCACGTGGAGACGGGGGGAAATGGGCAGCTGTGTGGGAGACCCTGTGCCTGCCTTCTGGACCAAGACCTCAGCCCGGGCTAGCCAGACCCATCCGATGGGTTCAGCACAAACTCTGGCCTCTCTTACACTGCCAGGGCCACCCTCAACACCTGAGCAGCAGTACAGCCTCCCAGGGCTGGCTGCTGGGTACAGTCCTGCTTGAAGGAGTTATGTGAGGCCAAATGAACATGCTAACTGTGTCCTGAGGAGTGTCCTGTTGGTTGGGCTGCTATCCAGGAGCAACCCACAGCAGGACACAATTACCTAAGCCATACCTGGAAACTGGGCGGACGGGGCATCCTGATGACTGACACCCTGCCTGGCCCCCATGGTCCTCTCTGGATCCCCCTCCCTAGAGGCCTTGCAATTTTGTTCTCTTGGGACACTTTTTTTTGAGGGGGGGGGCAGGGCCTGCTCTGCTTCACTCATCTGTATATAAGTTATTTGCTCTAAGAACTTTGAAGTTCTTCTTATTTATTTTAATGTATTTTTTTTAGAGCCTCGATTGTTTACTTATGAACTAATGTTTGTAATAAAGGATGAAATGGACTTCTAGGAGTTTTGTCTTAGCCAAGCAGAGGTGAGAGGTTCCTCCCAGGAGGGATCATTCGGGAGTTAAAAGGACACAGGGAGAAGAAGAAAGTTCAACAACATGGGTAGCTGGGACCCAGGTTCCCCCTGTCCCTTGCTGGGTTTCTCTGGCTACTAACGTGCCTTCTCCGGGCTTTTGCCTGTCATGACTTAGACAGCCATCTGCAGCTGTGACATCTGGAGTCACAGCAGACAACACAATGGCCAGGCCCTTCTCAAGAGCGTATTTGGATGAAGTTAGATCCATGAGAGAGCAGAGACCATCTTCAGCTCCAGAAAGCTTGTTCAGCCAGGGCCTGACTGGGAGACCACAGCACATCTGTCTGATAACAAGTGGAACCAGATGGATACATGTCTGTGTGCAACCTGGTGGTCGGTGATGGGCACTGAAACCTAGCCTCAACCTGGGCCTGGCCCTGACTCTTACTCTGGGCCTCAGAAGGTACAGGAATGAAATTTGACACTTCTCTGACAGGTTGAGCCCAGGGCTGGAGCCAAGCAGCACCCTCTCTGGGCCCAGGGACAGCCTGTGGTCTGGAACATTCCCGAAGCTGCCTGGACTCTTGGTCAGCTGAATCTCCCACAAGCAAGCTGTGTCCTATTCCCAGGGCTGGGAATGGCTGGCTCACACTGGGAGTGGCAGGCTGTGACCTGAGCCAGCTGTCAGGAAATATTTATGGAGCAGGCAATAATCATTTACATACCTGCTATAACCCTGCCTTCTTCACAAAGCCAATCCCAACCTCCTGGGAGAATAACACACGAGTACGTTTTGAGCTCCCACTCTACACCGGCATGCTTCATACTTTGTCGGATTAACCCATTTTGTCTTCAGAACACTGGGATGAGATTCCACAGCTCAAGCCTTCCAGATGAGGAAAGAGACGCACAGAGAAGAGCAGAGACTTCCCTTAGGAGGCACAACAAGTAAATAAAAACATCAGGATTGGGATTCATAATCTGTAGTATATATGCATGTGTAATAAAAGTGTGTTGGTTGAATTCGTGGATCTATACTGCAGTTTGACATTGAACTTTCTCCTTCTGAGCCTCGGTTGTCTCATTGAGAGAATGGAAAGTGATAATTCTCACTCCTAGGACTGTCAGAACAAGAAGTGGAAAGCTCTGGCCCCGGGGCCTGGGAAGCAGAGTGAACTTCTCGGGCTGTGTGGTGACTATATGTGGGATGGGGACAGAGCCAAGGGACTATGTTGGGGTAGATTGGGAACGGCCGAGGTGGAGGTGGAGCAGGAGAAAGGATCCCACAGGAAAGTGATGCTCCTTTGTTGCCCTCAAAGATGAGCAAGAGGCCAGTGAGGTGGTTCAGTGAGTAACAGCACCTGCTGCCAAGACTCTCGGCGTGAGTTCGATCCCTGGGACCCATGAGGTGGAAGGAGGGAACTGATTCCTGGAAATTGTCTGCTCACCTCGACATATGCACTGTAGCATGTATATACCTCTACACACACACAAAAAAAAAAAAATTAAAAATATAAAATAACATATTTAAAAAAAAAAAGATAAGCAAGACTGGAAGAGAAGGAAACCAGAATCAGGACAGGTGTGAGCAGGGAGGGAAGGCAAGGTGAGTGTGGAGTGACAGAGGAGTCCTCCAGAGAAGCCCTGTGGCTGAAGCAGGCAAGGGAAACATCCCCAAGGGTCTCCAGGGGTAAGTCAGAAGGGAAGCTTTTTCCTGCGGCCCCAGGGAGCCATGAGCAGTCTTAGTGAGTGGCAAGGACAAAGGTCAGAGGCAGGCTCCAGAACACTGTCCTCAGGGGGCTAGTCAGGGCTGAGAGTGAATGGGGGAAGAAGTGGCAGGGAAGTAAGGTCACATTCTGCCCCGGAAG
Source organism: Peromyscus californicus insignis (assembly GCF_007827085.1). NCBI lineage: Eukaryota > Metazoa > Chordata > Mammalia > Rodentia > Cricetidae > Peromyscus > Peromyscus californicus. The sequence goes on along the minus strand of NW_026294573.1, from coordinate 33,347,380 downwards.
TGCTGAGACCTCCTGGACACGAGGCCAGGGGCATAGCCTTGCCACTTGCTGCCCAGCATCCCGGGCCAGAGCACCCTGTCACACTCCACCTGGGCTGGCATGGGAAGCTCCCATTCCCGGCACAGTAGCCTTCCATTCAGACTGGTCCTGCCCCCTCTGAAGCCCCAATCCACAGCCAGTGGCCAGGGCTGACAGCCCCAGGGCCACCCTGGAAAGAGACATGAATGTCCTGGTGAGGAGTGTGGTGGCCACAGAGGAGGGTGCTCACTGCTTTCACCTCAGGCCTGGGACCCTGGTCAAAGTCTAGAGATGGACAGAGTGGCAAATACTGGCTGAAGTGACACCCATTCTCTTAGATCCTTGGTTGTAGAAAGAGATATCTGGCTTGTGCTCTTTCCTCAGGAGACCCTGTCCTGTCCCACCTCTCTGTACTGGAGCAACAGAGGGCAGAACCAAGGGGCCATATGTAGCCAGAGTCTTTCCCACAGCCTCCAGGTGGCAGAGACCCAGCAATGTGTATGTGTGGGGTGAGGGGGGGCGGTGGCCTGCAGTTTGGGAAGAACAGAAAAGCTGGAAGAACCTGGGAAGAACCACATTAGGAAGTCTGGATTTGGGGAACAAAAATCTCCTTTTTCTGCCTTTTCAAGAAACAATAAATCTTTTTCAAGTTTTAACTTCTTTTTACATTCATTTGGAAGAAATTATGCTACGTGCATGCCATAGCAAGCAGCGGGGTGTGGGGGGTGTTGTAGGGGTCAAATACAACTTGAAAATGTCAGTTCTCTTCCACCACATGGTTCCTGGGATCAAAGCCAGTTGTCACCAAGCTTTGCAGCAAGCACTTTTTATCTACTAAGCCATCTCACTAACCTGTTTCCCAAGCCTCTTTAAAGCAAAATCATGGTCTGTCAGCTGGAATCCTAGACAGAGAGAAGCTAGAAATGGAGATGACCCCAGTTTCCCTGGGGTATATTCGTAGGGGAAAGGGAGTTGCGGAGCAGGTAGAGGACTACATAGGAACTACATATGGATCAGGTACAGGCCAGGCCAGGAGGCTGCTGCCTGGACCATGGCTGCTTCCAGACATGCCTCATCCACAAGCCCAGGGAACTCATCACACACACAAACACACACACATGCCCACACATACCCCACCCTAGCCACCGCCTCCAATAGAGTCCAGGGTCAGTTCAGATAAACCATTTGCCTCAGAGCAATAAACACCTGGACTGTGGCCATCCATTCATTAAGTGGCGATAAATAATCATTGTGGAGACACTGGTGAGCTGTGCTGACAGAGGTAGTCCCTGCCTGGAGGGCCGGAGAGCTGCCCGACACAGAGATACACACAGGGCCTGAAGCATCCTGCAAGCTGATTGGCTCTTCACAGCAGCCTTGTGCAGAAGATTCTAGAATTATTACTCCCATTTCATGGATAAGGTAAGTTGGGCGTGGTGACCTGCACCTAGGAGATTGCTTGAGTCTAGGAATTTGGGCTAGCTGGGCAAGATAGTGAGACCTTATCTCTTTAAAAACAAGGAAGCGGAAGAAGAGAGGGAATGAGAGGAAAGAGAAAAGGACGGCCCACTATACTGGCACCCGCCTTAAATCCCAGCACTCAGGAGGCAGGGGCAGGCAGATCTCTGAGGGTTTGAAGTCAGTCTGGTCTACAGAATGAGTTCCAGGACAGCCAGAGCTACATAGTGAGACCCTGTTTTAAAAAACAGAAGGGGTAGGGGGGGACAGTGAGACCCCATAGCTTCATTTGTATTATTGTGGCATGTTTTTGAGTCAGGATCTCACGTAGCCCAGGCTGTCCTCAAATTCAATATATCCCCAAAGAGGACCTTGAACTTCTAATCTTCCTGTCTCTGTGTTTTGGGATTATATGAAGTGCTGGGGATTAAACTCAGGACTTCATGTGTGCCAGGCAAACACTTTACCAGCTGTCTTGAGAGTCCATCTCCAGCTTGGTGGTAGCTAAACTGGCATAAGCCCCCAGCCTCTTGATCTCATGCTCTTCTGACTCTGACACTGAGATGGAAACTTGGAGAAGGGAGTCCAGGGTGGCTTCCTGGAGGAGGTGACCTGAAGGAACAAACATCACTTGAATAGGGTGGGGAAGAAGGTCCTAGACCGGAAGCACAACATTAGAGAAAGTTCCTTTCCTCAAGGATGAAAGCTGTGCTCAGCTTCTCCCAGGGTATCCAAGAAGGGAGGGGGCTGGAAAAGTCTGGTAGGGTCTGCAGGAATGAGCCATGATGTCCTGAGTGCCATATTCAACCCTGGCATGGGGTGGTGTTATAGGTGGGGGACACTAGCAGCAACTGTCTCACACATGCACACACACACACATGCACACGCACACATGCACACGCACACGCACATACACAGACAATCACAGAAAAGGAGGGTACTGTCATGCTGGAAGTCTCTGCCATTGGTGCTTCTCACCTCTGGACACTACATGCTACCCTGAAGCTCTCCCAGACTGGCAAGGGGAAGAGATGGGAAAAGAAATACACTGTGAGCTAGACTTTAAAGAGCAGGACCAGAAGGGTTTGCTCACACTGGCATGAGGAACAAGGCACCACAGCCAGGGGAGCAGGGACAGGAATGTCTGTCTACAGCACGGAAGGGTCCAGGTGGGAAGAGGCAGCTGGCCTGAGCGGCAGGAGCCAGGTAGAGAGGAACATCCAGTGCCAGGAATTTGAACTCCAGTGATGGAGAGCTGGTAAAGGTTGCTAAGCAAAAGAGCCAGGACAGGAGCTGGCCTTGGGCTTCTGGGTAATCAGCAGCCCTTCCTGGGCCAGCGCTTTTAGCCTACAGAGGCCCTCCCAGCACCTCTTACAGAGAGTGGGTCTCGCCTTGGCCTGCCAGGGATCAGTGCCAAGAGCCCTCGGCAGCTCAGGAGGGGGCTGCTGGAGCCCTGGAGGAGGAATGCAGCCTAATTAATTCTCTGAAGCTCCCAGGCCTCGCCTTGTGGGAGCAGCTGCCAGGACAGGCCTGCCAGGGCCCCACCGGCCTGGCTGTCAATCATTCAGAGGTAAAGCCAGGGGAGGATGCAGGCTGGGAGCTGGGGGACAGGGACTGGGGCCAGCCCCTTGCCTTCAGGCACACACGTGTCCTCAGTCCCTTCAGAGTGAGCACGACAGCGGCAGCCAACAGGCCTTAAGGTACCACTGACACTCAAGGTGCCATTTCTCGTTTAATCCTTACAAGGGCCAGAAGCAGGCTACAGTTAATGTCTCCACTGGGCCAGGAAGGAAATGAGAAATGGAGAAATGAACTTCTCTCCTAGTGTCATGTGATCAGAAAGCTAAAGTGGGAAGCTGGGATTGGGCCCAAACATTCTGGGTCCTGACATTATGTGCATCAGAACCATAGTGCTGGGAACACTGAGGGAAACTGAGGCCCGCAGAGGCGTGGTGCCTTTCCCGGGGACAGTCAGATGAAAAAGAGCCTGGGACACAGGAGAGAATAAGAGCTACCAGAGCAAGGGTCTTGTCACTGAGGGTCCCTATCTACTTAGTTCCAGCTGCTTGGCTCCATTCTAGCAGCACAGTGACAGACCCACCAGCTGCTCTGCTGCGGGCTGCACATGCTCAGAGCATTCTTTGACTGTGTGCCCACACACGGGGGACACAGACAGTGGTTCAGAGGTGCTAGCCCCACTGCAGAAAACCATTGCAAAGAGGAAACAAGAGCTGGAAAGGGCAGGCCACTCACCCGACGACACCAACACTCTGCCATGGCCAGACAGCAGGCTGGGATAGGAGAATATAACCAGATCCCATCCCCGAGCCTTGGCTTCTGCAGCTTCAATGAGATGCCTGCCTTGGCAGAATTGCTCTGGTGTTCATTAGCAATGGGCATTATCCAAAAAGGCACTTAATATATGTCAGACACAATCCTGAGTGTTTACTTAAGGAAAAATAATTTGCAAACAAGAGTCTATTCATGGCTGCATAATATACCATTATAAAGTTGTTCCATGATGCATTGCTGCATATTTACATTTATACAGTTTCTTACCGGTGGGAAGTAGAAGATGCCCCTGCCCCAAACACCCCTTTCACATTGAGATGATTTCAGGTTAAAGACAGTGGGGGAGGAGGAAGAGGAGGAGAAAAGGAAGGAAAAGAGGAGGCAAAGGAAAGGTAGAGAAAGGGAGGGGGAGAGGGAGGGTAGAGGAAGGGGAAGGAGAAAAGGAGGGGGATGAAGGGAGAGGAAGGAAGGGAGAGGGATAGAAAGGAGGGAGGGGTGTGAGGTAAGGGGGGAATTGAGGGAGGAAGCGTGTCCTAGTTATAGCTTCTATTGTAAAACGCCACAACCAAAAGTTACTTGGGGAGGAAAGGGTTTCTTTCAGCTTACACTTCCACTAACCATTCATCACTGAGGGAAGTCAGTGCATAAAGTCAAGGCAGGAACCAGAGGCAGGAATTGAACCAGAGGCCGTGGAGGAGTGCTGCCTACTGACTTACTCCTTATGGCTTGCTCAGCCAGCTTTCTTGTAGCACCCAGATACACCAGCTACAGTGAGATGGACCCCCCCCCCACATCAATCATCAATCAAGACAGTGCACCACAGGTTAGCCCACAAGCCAATCTGGTGGGAGCATTTTCTCAATGAAAAAAATGAGGTTCCCTCTTCTGAAATGACTCCAGCTTGTGTGAAGTTGACATAAAAACTAGCCAACACACAGCACTTACCGGAAGAACTCTCTGTCATCACCCATCTGCTGAAAAGTAAGACCTACATCTCCCATTATGGTGCTGTTTTCTCTGCAGGGTTAGTTAGCACAAGCCTTTAATCCCAGCACTGGAGGAACAGAAGCTATCTGTGTTCAAGGCCAACCTGGTCTACATAGTAACTTCCAGGCCAGCCACAGCTACATAATGAGAACCCGTCAAAAAACCAAACCACAATTAAGAGACATAGGCTTTACACACACATCTTCCTGAAATCACTCCATTAAGTTCCTACATGGTCACCTTCCCTCAGTATCCCTTGAAACCAAAACTTTTTCCCTCTCTTGGTGCTTCTCTAGGGATGCACCCTCCTGATGACAGGAAGCCCCTGGGTCTTCTCTTCTTCCTACGAAGGCCTCTGTGCATGTAAAAACTAAAGCACTAACTAGATCAAATGTGTGGGTTTTTTTCACCCATGAACTGGCTTTTGTCAGTTTCATTGGCAAGCCAGAGTTGTGGAACTGAGAAGCATGTCCCCAACCCCCACATCACCATAAAGCGACACTGTGTGGTGGCAGCATTATGCCCAGATTATTGGTTTTAATGCGGCGGTGCTGTGTTATTCATTAAGTGGCGCTGTTACTGTGTGAGAAGAGCCACCAGGCATGACAAAACCCACGATCAGAGCTTTATTAGGAGAAGGGAGGGACAAAAGAGAGCGTGACCAGACCTGTGGAAGACACGTGCAGAGAGAGAGGGGGGAGGAGAAGAGAGAGAGAGAGAGGAGGAGTCTGCAACCCAATTCTCATGGATTCCCCTGCACATGCGCATATGGGCTTACGGAGCTATGTGCACAGATTGCTTGATCACATGTGCAAACTACGCGATCACGCAGTGCATGAATTACATAGGGCGTAAGGCCCCTTTCATGACTATTGAACTGCCCATGTGTGGTCATATAGCTGGGGAAGTGGCCAGGAATTCCAACACAGATGGCTGGGACCCCCAAAGACCACCACGGAGACCGAATCCCATATGTAAAAGCAAAGAGTCCTTATTTTCAAGCCCTAAGCCTGGTCTCTCTGTCTATCCGACACAGCGATGAGAGCAGAGATCCCTGAGCTCAGGCAGGGGTAGAGTTTTTATCATAGCAGAGGTTGGGGTGAGGGGATTTCCAGGGCCCTGATTGGCTGACATTTGTCTAGGGGTATTTGTAAAACAGAAATAGGTGTATGCTAGACTCAGGGACACCTGACCATCTTATCTAACCTTATCTAATGGTTGGAATGTTTGGGATGTCAAGTACTTCCCCTTAGATGTAGGCCCTCCCTGGGTGGGGTCAGCTTATGGCTTTTCCTGGGTCTGGGTGTTGCCTGCCAGTAAGCCTGTCACAGAAGCTGTGTCTGGGCCTCTAAGCTCGCCATGGCAGTTGTGTGGTCAAGCTGTTTTGGGCCCCCGCACAACAGAGTGTAGGCTTTCATATTCCTGTGGTTTAAAAGAAAATGGCCCCTAAAGGGAGTGGCACTACTGGGAGGTGTGGCCTTGCTGGAGTAGGTATGGTCATGTTGGAGGAAGTGTGTCACTGTGGAGGCAGGCTTTGACGTTTCGTATATGCTCAAGCCACACCCAGTGAGACAGATCATTTCCTGTTGCCTGTGCAAAAAGTAGAACTCTCAGCTACCTCTCCGGCACCATGTCTGCCTGCATACCACTATGTCCCACCATGATGATAATGAACTAAACCTCTGAAAATCTAAGCCATCCAATGAAATGTTTTCCTTTATAGGAGTCACTGTGGTCATGGTGACTCTTCACAGCAATAGAAACCCTAACTAAGACAAAAGTTGGTACGGGGTATTGCTGTGATAAGCCTGACTGTGTTTCTGTTTGGAGGAATTTGGACTTTGGTACTTTAGGTTAGGAAAACAGTGGAATGCTTTAAGCACTGCTTAATGGGCCATACTAGTAGGAGCATGGAAGACAGTGGTGCTGAGAATGATTTGAACTATGGGGGGCTGGCTCAAGAGGTTCAAAGGAGAAGAATTTTAGTATGTTGCCTAGAGATCATTCTTGTGATATTTTGATGAAGAAAGTGGCTGCTTTTTGCCCTTTTCGGAAGAGTCTGCCTGAGGTCAAAGTGAAGAGTTTTGGATTAATTCTGTTGGCAGGGGAAATCTCAAAACAGCCTAGTACAGACTCTATTGTGTAGTTACCAGTGTTTATAAAGTTATAAAGATTTAAAATGAAAAGGGGCAAGCTGAGGAGAAAAGGAGCACCAGGAAATGGAATGGAACTAAGTCCTGTGTTCAAGGAGATAAACAGATTAAGAAATGGGATAAAGGGAGTGGTGACCTCAGAGCAAGATCCCACCAGCTAAGTTTCCAACTTGTGAAAAAGAATTAAAGAAAAGTTTAGAGCCAGGTATGGCAGTGCATGCCTTTAATCCCAGTACTCAGAAGGCAGAGGCTGGCAGATCTCTAAGTATGAGGCCAGCCTAGTCTACAGAACAAGTCCACAAACAGTTAAGCTTAGGCAGTGAAGAAAACCACGGAAAAAAGAAAGCTTGGTATGTTGTTGTTTGTTTTTGCTCTTTTCAGGAGCCCACTACCAAGCTCCCCCCAAAAAAATCACACATGGGGGCTTATTCTTAATTATAAATGCTGAGCCTTAGCTTGGCTTGTTTCTTGCCAGCTTTTCTTAACTTAAGTTATTCCACCTACCTTTTGCCTCTGGGCTTTTCCTGCTTTCTTACTCTTACTCCATGACTTGCTGTGTAGCTGGGTGGCTGGCCCCTGATGTTCTTTCTCCCCCTTTTCTCACTCCTTCTCCTTTTCCTCCTGGATTTCTCCTATTGATCCTCTCTGCCTGACAGGCCCATCCATTTCTCTCTCCTGCCTCACTATTGGCTGTTCAGCTCTTTATTAGACCATCAGGTATTTTAGACAGGCAAAGTAACACAACTTCACAGTTAAACAAATACAACATAAAAAAAAGTAACACACCTTAAAATAATATTCTACAACACTGGTGAAGATGTAATTGAACAAGGGGCCATGTTCCAGTCCCAGAAAGTGGGAGAACTTGGCATCTTCAGTCACATGGATCTGGCTTCAGAGTTAAGGATAGAAGAAAGGGTCTATGGAATTTGCCTCCCCAACTAATGAAAGCCACTGAGGTCAGGCATATGTCAGGGGTGTCCCTGAATGGAGGCCTAGAGAGGCCATTGCACGAAACTGTGAAGTTGCAGCCTGGATTGCCTTGGAGACCTCAAGATGTTAGAGATGCCAGAGCTGTGGGATGCCTATTGAGAAAAGCTGCTAACAGGGAGTAGAACCAGCCCAAGAGTATGCGGCAGTCAAAAATGCTGAAAGGAGCTGGAGATCTGAAGAGTATTTTGATATCAGACATGGAGATAGAGTTTGGAGTTTACCCAGCTGGTTTTCAGTCTTGTTTTGGTCCAGTATTTCCTCTCTGTTCTCTTTCCTACATTTCGGAATGGTAATGTATATCCTGTGCCATTATATATTGGAAGTATGTGTTTTGCTTTTTTATTTTGATTTTACAGGGGATTACAGTTAAGGGATTGAATGAATCTCAGAAGAGACTTTGAACTTTATACTTCTAAATAAGTTTGAAACTGTTATAGATGATGGGGACTTTTGAAGTTGGACTAAATGTATTTTGCATTATGGTATTGTTACAAGCTTATGGGGGCCAGAGGATGGAATGTGGTGGTTTGAAAGAAAAAGAGAGTGACACTGTTAGGAGATGTGGCCTTGTTGTAGTAGGTGTGGTCTTAGTGGAGAAAGTGTGCCACTGTGGAGGTGGGCTCTAAGGTCTCATATATGCTCAAGTCACACCCAGTGAGACAGACCACTTCCTATTGCCTATGCAAGGTGTAGGATCTCAGCTACCTCTCCAGCACCATGTCTGCCTGCATACCAGTATGTCCCACCATGATAATGGACTAAACCTCTGAAAATGTAAGCCATCAAATTAAATGTTTTCTTTATAAGAGTTGCCATCTTCATAGCAATAGAAACCCTAACTAAGACAATATTCATTCAAATGTATTTTTGCTCTGTCTTTTTCCTGAGCTGTAATTCACACACTAGACACTCCTCTCCTCCTCTTTTAAAGTGTATAAGGAAAGTGAAATTTGTAGATTCTCCTGTTGGGGGTCCATGACCTCAGGTGTGAGTTCTGTCCTATTGAGCAGGTCTTAAGTCCAATTAGACAACTGTTGGTTACCCCCAAGATGTAAGTGCCACCAGTGAACCCTTGGGGATAGCTTGCTGGGCTGGTCATTGTTCAGGTAGGCTTTACAGTTGGGGAAGACTATTGGTTGCTTTTCTCCCACAGCAACTACTATGAGATGCTGTGAGATCTGGTCCTCAGAGAGGAGGCTTCCAGGACAGAACAAACTTGATTCTTCCCAGTTCTTTGTGTGGTGTCTTCAGCAGTTGGGCCTTACCTTCAAGTACTGGGGGCAACCAAGGGCAGTGGCAATAGCCTATATCATTTGTGACCAACTTAACTACATTCTAAATACTTATCCTTATAACCACCGATAATTGTAGCTCTTGTCTCTCACTAAAGAATCTTCTTTTTGAAGCAGACGTTATAGAAATCCACAACTGGCCAAAATGCAGAGAACAGCAGAGCATGGTCTGCCTACCCCCAGTTGATATATCTGCAACACAACCTACCCCCAGTTGATATTTTGGCAACACAACCTCGATACTCAAGGCTCAGGGACCATCAAAGAAAAGGAGCAGAAGGATAGTAATAGCCAGAGGCCCAGGACATCTGCTGTGAGACAGTGGCTGATGTGGGATAGTCTTTCTGTACACTGTGAATATGTGTTGCTACCATTGGTTAATAAAGAAGCTGCTCCGGCCTATGTCAAGTCAGGTTATAGCCAGGCAGGAAATCCAAGAGAGATAGAGGCAGAAGAGGGTGCAATCAGGGCAGATGCCATCAGCCGCCCAAGGAACAACATGCCAGCAGACCAGTAATGCCATGGTCACGTGGCAAAATATAGATTAATAGAATTGGGTTAATGTAAGGTGTAATAGCTAGCAATAAGCCTGAACCATAGACCAAACAGCTTGTAATTAATATTGAGCCTCTGAGTGATAATTTTATAAGCTGCTGCAGGACCAAGCAGGACACAGAAAAGCTTCCCGTTACAGGTGTCTTCTATATATGGCAGGAATGCTGCCCCCATAAAATTTCAACAATATGGTTGCCTAAACAAGACCTGCATAACAACAACAAAGGCTGATATGCCAGTGCAGATGGGGGAAAATCTCACAAGGCTGGACCCCTGGATAAAGAGCTATAGGCAATTAATGGCTGCTGAGATGGGGAGAATCAGTCTCCTCCAGGGACGATCAGCAGGGTGTGTGTGTGTGTGTGTGTGTGTGTGTGTGTGTGTGTGTGTGTGTGTGTGTGTAACTGTAATAATTAAAGAAAAGGTCATGGTCATGAATCTGAAAGGAAGTGGAGGACAGAGGATGAACTGGTAGATGGAGATGGAGGGTTAGCCATGATAGATAGTGCTCATGCATGAAATTCTCAAAAAAAAATAATAAAGCATAAAGCAGAGGTTTTTAGATTTGCAAAGTTTTATAGTCTTCAGTGCTAGGATTCTAGAACTTTCTCAGTACCCCCTAAGAAAATCCCTACCTGTTGGTAGCCACTAGTCATCTGACACCATAAATCATTTTACCTACTTCCGACTTTAGGGACAGAATGTTGCCCTTTGTGTCTGTCTTTCTTCACTTAATACATTGTATCACTTACTTGCCTTGTTGCCTTGATAAAAACTATCAACGGCAACTTAAGGACGGAAGCGAATTTTGGCTCATAGCTCTGGGATACAGTCCAACATTTTGAGACAGTCACTGCAGCAGGAGCTTGGGACAGCTGGTCACATCATGCTCACAGTCAAGAAGCAGAAAAGAGAGGACTGCTTGGTGCTCAGCTGGTTCTCTCTCTCTCTCTCTCTCTCTCTCTCTCTCTCTCTCTCTCTCTCTCTTTTTTTTTTTTTTTTTTTTTTGCTGCAGTTGCAGATTCAAGCATAGGGAACAGCACCATCCACTTTTAGGGTGGGTCTTTCCACTTCAATTAACCCAATCAAGAAAATCTCTCACAAGCATCCTCAGAGGCTAACCTAATCTAAGCAATCTCCCACCGGTGTGCCTGAAGGCCTTTCTCCTTTCAGAACCTGTCAGGTTGGCTATCCATATTAACCACCACACATGGTCAAGCTTCCTCCATGCTATGACATCCCAGGACTTGTTTCTTTTCACAGCTGAATGGTTTTCCTCTCTGGGGCTGTGTTAGATTTTGCATTCACTCATTGATGGATTTGGCTTTCTCATACTGGTCTAAATACTTTATTTAAACCCTTGGTGCTCCTTAATGTGGTGTTGCTATTAGCATCATCATCCAGACAGAGACTGAGGTCCAGAGAGGTTAGGCAAGCCATCAAAGATCACACAACATCAGTGGCAGGCTTCACCTTAGGAGGTGGCTCTGGAGGTGATGGCCCTAACCATTGTGAAGCCCACCCCTCAGTCAAAGCAGTTGGTGTAGGTCAGCTCACTTGGCAAACTGCCCTAAAGGAACACACAGAGGCCTGAGCAAAAGGAGGCCATTCTGGGCAGCAGCTTGTTTGTTTTGAAACAATTTCACTCTGTAGTCAAGCCTATCCAAGAATACACAATGTCACTCATCCTGGCTGCAGAGTTAGGCTTCAGAGTCACAGTAATCCCCCTGCTTCTGCCTCTCAAGTGCTGGATTATAGGCTTGAGCCATCAAGCCTATTTCTTAGCAGTATTTCTGAAAGGGACAGAGCCAGGGCTATCAGGCAGGGCTGAAGCCAGGGCTGGACATCAGGACACCCAGTGCTGAGATGTAGCTTCTTAGAACATTGACATGTCCCAGGAAGGGTATATAGCTTCAACCCAAGGCAGGCCTGCTCCCAATATAGAGGATCATCTTACAGCCTATAATGTACAGCTATCACCCCTCTGTCCACACCTGAGAAGCCACCACTGGACAGCAGAGAAAATATCCCTGGGTGGTATCAAAGTTTGAGATTCAGTCCTGGCCAGCACTATCCAGCATGTGGCCTTGAGCACACCTCTACATTCTATGGAATGCAGGGCAGGAGAGATGGCTCAACTGTTAAGAGCACTTGCTGCTCTTACAAAGGACCCAGGTTTGGTTCCCAGGACCCATACAGTGGCTCACAACTATCTGTAACTGCAGTTTCAGGGGATCTGATCTCCTTGGGCACTAGGCACAAATGTGGAGCATAGACACACATGTAGACAACATGTTTATACATTTAAGGTAGAACAAATAAAATATAATTTAAAATGAAAGAAAGAAAAGAATTGGGATGAGGAGCTAATAAGATGCTCAGCAGGTAAAGGCTCTGGTCCCCAAACCCAAAGAACTCACACAGTAGAAAGAGAAAACTGACTCCCTCATGCTGTTCACTAGTCTCCACACACAAGCTATAGCATGCATGGGTCCATATACATACACACATACATATATGCAAATAAATAAATGAATGTAAAAAAAACTGATTTAAAGAAGTGAGATAAGAAACCTTAATTAGCTGGGCAGTGGTGGTGTATGCCTTTAATCCCAGCACTCCGCAGGAAGAGGCAGGTGGATCTCTGTGAGTTCAAGGCCAGACTGGACTACAGAGTGAGTTCTGGGACAGCCAGGACTATTATATAGCGAAACCTTGTCTCAGAAAACCAAAAGAAAAAAAAGAAAGATGTTGTTCAAATCTTAGATGGTCTTTTAATTAAAAAAACCCAGAGCCAGATACCAGGGTGAAAACTGAAAGATCAGAGAAGCAGAACAGCCAGCCACTAGTTCTTACCTCTACAAAATCCTCAGTCTAAAGAGAGTGAGTTCCTGTTTCCTCATGCCTTATATACCTTTCTCTGCCCTGCCATATTACTTCCGGGGATTAAAGGCATGTGTGCTTCCCAAGAAAAGGCTTGAGATCTCAAGTGCTGGGGTTAAAGGTGTGTTCTACTGCCTGACCTCTATGTCTAATCTAGTGGCTGGCTCTGATCCTCAAGTAAGTTTATCAGGGTACACAGTATATCACCACAGAAAGAAATTATCTGTTTCATTACAAAGGTAATATAGAGTGTGCCGGGCGATAGTGGCACACGCCTTTAATCCCAGCACTCGGGAGGCAGAGGAAGGCGGATCTCTGTGAGTTCGAGGCCAGCCTGGTCTACAGAGTGAGATCCAGGACAGGCACCAAAACTACACAGAGAAACCTTCTCTCGAAAAAAAAAAAAAAATATTGAGTGTGAACAAAGATGGTGGCTAAAACCACACAGGAGGGAGTTGGTCACCAGGACTCACCTCTCCACAAACGAGGAGTAGCCTTGCATCGATTGTTATACAGCTTGTTTCTGTAGAAGGTTGTGCTGCTTTCAATCTCCTGTTTCCCAGGCTGCCCTTGAACTTCCAGTCCTTTTGCATCCACCTCCTAAATGCTGAGATTATAGGTGTGCATCTATAATCTCAGTTTAATATAACCACCACGTCCAGTTTTATGTAGTGCTGGAGACCGAACTCAGGGCTTCCTTCATGCTAGGCAAGCACTCTATCAACTGAGTCATCCCCCAGCCCTAGAGCAGCAGTTCTCAACCTATGGGTCACGACCCCTGCAGGGGTTGCTGATCAGATATCCTGCATATCAGATATTTACATTATGATTCATAACAGTAGAAAAATTACAGTTATGAAGTATCTATGAAGTAATTTTATAGTTGGGGGTCCCCACAACATGAGGAACTGTGTTAAGGGGTCTGCAGCATTAGGAACCACTGGCCTAGAGGCTTCTGTACCACTCTGATTCCACACAGTGAACTTTGGACACAGGAGTCCCACCTGGCTAGAATGAGACAGAATGTGTGCACTTGTAAGTCACTCATACATGAGTGCATGTACATGAGAGTGTAGGAGGAAACACTCTCTCGGTCATGGGACTAGGAATCTTTCTGCATATATAGTCTATAGACACTGGGTTTGAGTCTCATATGACGGTATCCAAACAGCCTACATGTGTGTGCTCCTGTGATTTGTGTGTATGTGTTCCTGCATACACATGCCTGTGTGGCTGTGAGTGCTCCCAGTGTGTCCTTCCCTGTTTGTGACTGCATAGGTTGTGTGCACATGTATGTACATGTTTGAGGTTGTATCTTTTCTGTAGGTTGTACCTGATAAACCAGGACTGTGGGTGTGGGGATTCATATGAGTGGCATGAGCACACATGTATGTAGGAAGTCTATATACATGTAAGAACACACCCATGAAGAGAATGGAAGTGCAGGCACAGTGAACACACATGTGAGGGCCTGCATATGTGTAAGAACATGAGTTTGGAATAGTCCTTCCTAGAAGCCCCTCCTACTGTTGGGATTTTATTTTTTACTTAAATCTCTGGTCAAAAAAAGAAAGCATGCGCCAGGCGGTGGTGGTGCATGCCTTTAGTCCCAGCACTCGGGAGGCAGAGGCAGGTGGATCTCTGTGAGTTCGAGACCAGCCTGGTTTACAGAGCGAGATCCAGGAAAGGCACGAAGCTACACAGAAACCCTGTCTCGAAAACACCAAAAAAAAAAAAAAAAAAAAAAAAGCATGCATGATGTGAGTGCAGGTTCAGATTGGGGTGTACACTTATGGGGGGGGCTACATATATGTGAGAATATATGCGTGAAGTGATTGGAATTACAGGTTGGGGCAAGGATACATGTGCTGGCCTACATATATCTGAGGACATATGCATAAGGTGACTGGGGTGCACACACTTGCACTTGAACCTCTGAGCACCAGTGTGACTGCAGGTGTGAACTCACAAGTGTGTATTTGCGGATGAGGTGTGCGATGGCCCTGGACACACAGCCCTAGTTCTGAGGGCCATGGCATTTCCTCCCGGTCCCACCTATGCCGTCCCTGGCCCTCTGGTCTCTACTCCTCGTAAGGCAGCAGTTCTCATCCTGTGGGTGGAGACTCCTCTGGGGGTCAAATGACCCTTTCACAGGGGTCGCATATCAGATAGCCTGCATATCAGATATTTACATTAGGATTCATAACAGTAGCAAAATTACAGTTATGAAGTAGCAATGAAAATAATTTTATGGTTGGGGGTCACCACAATATGAGGAACTGTATTAAAGGGTCCGCAGTGCTAGGAAGGTTGAGAATCACTGCACTAAGGGGTAATGCCATTGTGTAACCTTTGAGCAGCTTGTTTTATTTACATGTAGATTAATTATTTTGGTAATTAGCTAGTCATTATAAACCTCATTTAGTTTAAAAACAAACATGATTATATCACAGATACAGAATTCAGATGGAATTGAACAGGGCAGGAAAGAGTGGAGGAGACTTCTGCCCCCAGCCAGCAAGAATCAAGACAGGAGACAGGAACCGGAGCTGAGGGCTCTTCCTGCCTCAGTTTCTTGGGTTGTCAGCTCTGAGCTCCATCTCTTCTCCCTGTGGTGGAGGTAGAGTGGACTGGGTGTAGGCAGCCCTACCAGAGGCCCCAGCTGCAAGCCAGCCCCTGTTCTGGCCGTACCAGTAGAGACATATGCTCTTGGCTCCCACTGCCTTGTGGGAAGCATATACTGTGTCTGCTGGGAGACGACTCCCAACAGGAGCTCCGACCCCTGCCCACCTTATTTTTGCACATTCCTTCCTGCCATGAACAGTCTCTACCCTATTCCCTCAACCTGGGCTACTTCTGTGCCTCCTAAGCAGTCAAAGGTCCACAGCTGTCTACCCAGCTAGACTTTGGACTCCCTATACCGAAGACCAGCTCATGGCTTTCTCAAGTCCCCATAACCCACCCTGGCCTGGTATGACGCAATATCAGTCAACATTTGATGTTAAAAATACAGATAAAGAAAGAAGGGGAAAGTCTTGTGAACAGCAATGTTTGGCCCAAACACTGTCACTGGGTGCCTGCAGATCAGGTGAGTCAGCCTGCTCCTTACCCAGAGGCAGGAGGAGAAAGCCTCCACCCCAGACACATTTGAGCCTTATCACCTCAGAGCCTCACCAGGCACCTGCAGGTAAGCTTCACCTATTGCAGGAAGAGATGACAGGAAGCTAGGCTGGGCCAACCTGAGGCCACCCCCAGGACTCCAGACCCTCCATCTCCTTATCCTCCCCCTCGGCACTCAGCCAGATTCTAAGAGTCAGTCTCGGGACTCCTGAAAGTGTCAGGTTCAGAATTCAGAGTCCACACCTTTGAGAGCAGTCCTGGGTGATGGGTGGATCCATCCAGGCTGGTGGCCTGGCATCTCCATTCCTTTGGGGATACCCTCCAGGATTGCCCTTTGTCATTTCCCAGTCCCCACTGGCGGCTGACTATTCCTCCTGTGTTGATTTCTTTCCCTATCACACGTGTCACCACCCGGAACAGGTCACAAACATACATGCACCTTACCCTCAAATCCTTTTGCTGGTCTCTTTCTGGGAGCTCCCACCAGATACAAAGATGGCAGGTATAGAGGTTACATGTCAAACCTTGCTCCAACGGGTCCCTTTCCATCATAGAAGACAGAGGCCTTGGGCAGGCTCAGAAGCATATATATGGAGACCGGAACAAATGGAGGAGCCATTGGGGGTGGGCTAGGCAGAGGATGAGGTTGCAGATACAGTGGGAGGTGACAGGGTGACAGCTGCAGAGGCCTCCAGACCAGAGCCACACCCACACCTCCCTTCCTTCTTCAGAAGTGCTTACTGGATAACCTCTGCCCCTGACCCAAGGGAGCTAGAGGCTGCACTACTGGCCCTGGCCAGGAGTCTTTAGGGCCCTTCTCCTGGCTCCTGTTTCTGGTCCATGACATGGAAGAAGCCCTGAGTGGAAGCAGGAAGTCTCAGCATCCTGCAGGCCTCCTCTCTAGGTTTTCCTGGCAAGCCTTACACCAAGAGCCTCAGGGTAGATCTTAACCCCCAACTCTACCTGATTCTGAAAGAGGACATTCTGATCCAGAAGAAAAGATCAGGTAGAAGAACATGGCTGAGCCCTGTGGGCTGGCTTCCCCTCCTCTCAGGCTGAACTATGTCAGCCCCAGGGCAGTCAGGCACAAGAAGCCAGAATAGCATCATCTTCAGAGCCAAGGGACTCGGTTTCAAATGCTGTATGACCTGAAGAGGCTCATTCATCTCACTGAGCTTCAGCTTTGGTGGTGAGATAGGTGAGCAGCACTCCATGTCCCCACAAACTTCCAAAATGTTCCGTAGCTTTCAATCAGGAAGAAAAGTAGCCGATTCCTCAGGGCAGAGGAGGCAACGGAGGCCCGGGAAGATCAGGCAGGTGCCACAGAAGCCAGACCATTCAGGTCGGAAGAGCGGGGAACCCTGGCCCCTCAGTCCAGCCAGTGCCACCCAGCCTGGGTGGTGCCCTGCCCTTCCGACCTCTCCTCTGCTGGCCTGGCCCTGACCTGAGGCTCACCCACTGGCCCTCTTTCTGGATCTGACCTTGGGCAGTTAAGAACAGGGCTGGGTGTTTGCCCTGCCTGGGATACCTTTGGCCTCAGGCAGGTGGGGACCTGGGCCAGGCTTTTAAAGGAACCATACCACAGATGGATCCTACTCCTTTTACCAACTCCCACACCCCTGAAGCACCCAGGGTAAGAATGAAGGCCAGGCCTGGGGCAAGTTGGCCTGCTGATTTCATCTGGAACCAGAGGCATCTTGGGTGATGCTTGGGGGAGGGCAAATCAGAGAGGTAAGGACTGGAAGACACAGAAGGGGACCAAATGAATTAAAGCCAACAAGGGCCAGAGACTCTACTTGTGGGTGTTTATTCAAAGAGATGCCTAGTTGTGTGCATAGCCAGATGGTAATGACCTCCCCATGCCACTCATAACTTTACCACTGGCACCACTAAGCCATGGTGTTGTTGGGCCATAGGTTCTACCTAGCGTCAGCTTTGCTAGAGATCAGGAAATTAGTTCTGCAAATTATTCTGTCCATTCACACATCCATCAGCTGCACACAACAGCTTTGAGCCTGGGTGGGAAATAAAGATCCAGAGGCTAAGATTCCCAGAGTACCAGGTATGCTTCCTGCTAGACTCCTGTGAGGTGGGGGAGGGAGTCCAAGGCTGACCCCCCCCCCCCCAAGGTCTTTCGGAAAAAAGACCTCCAGCTAAGGAGCAGCTAACATACTGGGCAAGAGCCACTGTGGATGCCAGCCTCCACCTGAAGTCAAATGGTGCCTCTCCCCCAGGCCGGTTCAGAAAACAGAAGTTCGTTTGCCCTAACCACGGAGACTGCAGCATGAAAGCTGAGTGAGGGTCAGAGAAAGGCTGGCCGGTGTGTGGGCCTTCACGGACAGCCCGCCTCTCCCTCCCCCAGCACTATGGTGGCCTGCAGCTGGGAAGCCGGAACTCAGGGCAGGTCTAGGCAGGGTCTGGCTGCTCACTGCTCGGGATGTTTGGAATCTAGCCATCACAGCTCCCCAGCCAAATATCCAGAACCTTCTCCCCAAATAGGGAAAGGGCCTGACAGGGACAGGCATCTGTGTGTAGCATCCATCCTTCACCGTGCAGGCCAGAGTGACTCAGGTAGGGTAACCTCCCGACACGGGAGCCCGGAGCCTGTTGTTACTCAAGAGCACATAGGAGTCTTCCCTGGTATTTTTTGCTTTGAGAATCTTTGATGAGACTGAAGTGTGAGATAAGTTCTAGGGGCTGGTAAACATCTCACACCAAATTAAGAAAACCTGACCAGAAAGAAAGTCGAGACCAGATGGGTCCATCTGACAAGGGGAGATGTGTCTGCCTACATCACTAAATACCTGGATACAGCCATGTCCGAAACTACTCAAGCTTCCTGTTTATGTGAATCACTGGCAGCGGGTGGAGGATGGAGAGGAAGAGAGAGGAGAAGGGGGACAGGAGGGAGAGAGGGAAAGAGAGAAGAGAGGTGGGAAGAGGATGGGGAGAAAGGAGAAATGACAGACAGGCAGAGCAAGGAGCAAGAAATGAGAAAGAGAGAGAGAAGAGAGAAACAGGAAAGGGGCGAGAAGAGAGACGGGAGAACACAGGAGCGCATGTTCCCAGAAGCTTCACTTTTATAGCAACCCAATTCCATGGCAACCAGCCCATCCACATAACAATGACACTGACCCATTAATGAGGGTGGAACCCTCATGACCTAATCATTTAATTACCTCTCCAGACAATCCTAGTGGCAATTGAATTCCAGTGTCAGGTCCTGAAGGGACCATTCACTCTGTGGCAGGTGTCCTCACAGCATCCTAAACGAGCCTCCCAGGCTTTGTCACCACTGTCCAAGCAAGCACCTCCTCCTGTAGCTCTCTGCGTGGTCTGGTCATCTGTGTGGCAGGTAGAAGCTGGAGTTTTTCCTGACCTGGGGAAACTGACTAGGAAACATTCCAAGGAGCTGGCAAGAAGGAAGGGCAGACTCCCTGAGGTCATTCTGCAACCTCAGAGTCCTTGCACCCCTGTCCAGGGTCCTGATTAGCAAGAGGCCCATGGGAACTCTCAGGGGTCTTTCTCCTTTGGTCTAGGCCCTGGGGGCATCCTCCTGCACCAGACAGGAGGTGAGCATTTCCAGGCCTGTGTCCTTGGTCCTCTCTCCACTAAAGTTGTTGAATATTAGTCCCTCCCAAAATGTGCACATCATGAATCTTGAACCTAGAAATGTAACTTGGAAAAAGAGTCTTAGAGGCAATTAAGCTACAGATCTCAAGATGCAGTTATCTTGGGTGTTCCCAATGGGTTCTGAATCTGGTGACAGGTGCTCCTGTCAGAGATTGTTAGGGGAGCCTGGACCTCGGGATGACTCAGCAGAGGAGAAGGCCATGGGGGAGTGAGATGACCAGAAGCAATGTCAAAAGCCACCAGGTGTGGAAGAAGTAAGGAACAGACTACTTCCTAGGACCTTCAGAGGGAACACAGCCCTCCAAACACTGCATTTTGGACTAAAGAAGCAGTGGTTGTCGCAGCCTCTGGACACTCAGCCACAGCCCCCGACAAGACCCCACTGTCCTTGTTCCTCTGCTAGGGTGTAGTCGAGCATCCTTCCATGCAGCGGCTACAGTCTCAGCTTCTCATGGTGAGCAGAAGCCCCACCTGGAGCTGATCTTCCCACCCCCTCATGCTAGGGCTCAGAGGGAAGGATAGAACACCAGTTCCCCAGGGTGGCTGCTTCACCTCACTGCGACTTTATTAATGTCTATTTCTCCAACTCCTTGGTCTCCTCTGAGAAGTGGAAAAGTTCTCTATTTCCGCCCATGTGGCCTAGGACCTCTCTCTATAGCACGCCTTAAATTCTGTGCTAGGGTAACACTCCAGGGTATTCTATGAGATTGCTTTTGATATCTATAGGAAATCTCCAGAACACAGAGAAATCCACTTCCTGTTGTTTTGAGGAGATAGGAGGCCTGATTCTCTAGCACCTTCAACTTCCGTTTCTTTTCTTGAATGTACCCATTTTTAGTCTAGAATCCACTCTCCCCTCACAGCATTTCAGAGGAAGCTGAATCCAATTGCAGTCCTGGGGGATAGTTCCAACTCCTGCCATGGAATCCCACCTTGCCCTCCATAGTGATCACTCTTAAGCCTGAGTCCCAACTTAGCATGCACTCCTGGACACAGGAACAGGCCTGAGACTCAAGTCAGTATGTGAGGTGGGAGCGAAACTTGCCGGGAGCTCGAGAAAAAGCATTATCTTCAGGGTGTGTAGCCTCATTATTAGCAGTTCAGAGGGAAGCCAGCTTAAGGATGGGGCCTCAGACAATAAGGGGGCTGCTGGAGTAAGGGCACCCACCCATAATTTTAGCACTTGAGAGGGCAAGGGAGGAAGTTCTAAGTCAACCCAGGCTACAGAGCAATCTCAAGGCCAGCAGGCATCAGATCACACACACACACACACACACACACACACACACACACACACACACATACACACACACACACACACACACACACACACACACACACACACACACTGAGAGAGGGGCGGGCAAGGGAACTATAGATGGGCAGAGTTGCTGGATTCATCTAGCTCCGGAGGTCATCCTATCCTCACAGTCTGGTTAAGCAGGTCTGGTTGTCACTAGGTTTTGTTTGTTCTCTGTGCATTTGTTTGGGGGGGTGTAGCTTGAGTTTTCCTGCCTGGCCCACAATCAGGACAAATCTCTCTCACCTGCCAGTCCCACAGCTGCTCAAACCCAACCAAGTAAACACAGAGACTTATATTGGTTACAAACTGTATGGCCGTGGCAGGCTTCTTGCTAACTGTTCTTACAGCTTAAATTAATCCATTTCCATTAATCTATACCTTGCCACATGGCTCATGGCTTACCGGCATCTTCACATGCTGTTTGTCATCATGGCAGCTGACAGTGTCTCTCTGACTCAGCCTTCCACTTCCCAGCTTTATTCTCCTCCTTGTCCCACCTACATTTCCTGCCTAGCCAATGGCCAATCAGTGTTTTATTTATTGACTAATCAGCAACACATTTGCCATACAGACCATCCCACAGCACTTCCCCCTTTTTTTTTCAAAAAGGAAGGTTTTAACCTTAACAAAGTAAAATTACATATAATTTGGGAATTTGGGCATCGCTTCTCTTACTACTTCCTGCTGGAGGGGGGCGCTGTATCTTATGGGGACACAAAGAAAATTTTAGGATCATGGAGTAGTCCGTGAGGCTGTATCGTCTGAGCCAGTTGCCTTGAAACCATTCTGGATGTTGGATCATCTGGGCCATGGTGTCATCAGAGACCTTTCAGGGGGTCTTGGCTGGTCAAACCTGATGTATCTTAATCTGGAACAAATCCATAGCCTTTGGCTTTCTGTGGGAACAAAAGCTGAGTCTCCTTTCCAAAGCAACACATCCTTACATCTAAATTTTGAAGTCAAGGTATCTTTAAAATATACATTTTGGCATAACTCAACAGCTTTTACAATCAAATGTTTTTCTGCAGTTAAAAATCCCAAAGACAACACAATCCAGATTCTCTGTGTAATATTCATCTTTACGTGGCTTATTTTTTATATTAATTTTACTGTCTCTTTAAAGACTTTATTTTTTAAAACTATGTATTTGTTTATATAACTGTATATATCACCTTTTTTGTCTCTTTCAAGCCTACGTATATTTTACACACATTTTAAACTATTACATCTGAATCTGTCTTATTGTGAATCTATTGCTTTAAACTGCAGCAGCTGTGACTGCTGGCTCCGCCCACCTCAGCTTCCCAACATGGCTACATTTACCACCAGCTCTGGGAGCTATCGTGGGTCTATGCTTTTATCCAAGCAGCATGTAGCCCAGAAACCTCTTTTTTTGTTTTGTACTAGCAAAGGCTAAATCCACCACGCAGCTTACTGTGCCACTTGCAGAGGCCTCATTCCCGCCAAACTGCAGGTCGAGCGCACACTCTAGGAACCCACCAGTAGCTCAAACCAGCAGCTGCCGCTCATTTGAGAGAGACAATTAGGAACTATTTTTAGCTCCATTTTAGAATCTTTTTTTTTTTTTAGTTTTTAGGTGGAAACTCTTGCCCCACGTTGGGCGCCATTTGTAGCTTGAGTTTTCCTGCCTGGCCCACAATCAGGACAAATCTCTCTCATCTGCCAGTCCCACAGCCGCTTAAACCTGACCAAGTAAACACAGAGACTTATATTGGTTACAAACTGTATGGCCGTGGCAGGTTTCTTGCTAACTGTTCTTACAGCTTAAATTAATCCATTTCCATTAATCTATACCTTGCCACATGGCTTGTGGCTTACCGGCATCTTCACATGCTGTTTGTCATCGTGGCAGCTGACAGTGTCTCTCTGACTCAGCCTTCCACTTCCCAGCTTTATTCTCCTCCTTGTCCCGCCTACATTTCCTGCCTAGCCAATGGCCAATCAGTGTTTTATTTATTGACTAATCAGAAACACATTTGCCATACAGACCATCCCACAGCAGGGGGGTGCATGGGTGTGCTATGGCACAAGTGTAGCGATCAGAGGACCACCTGTAAGAGGAGGTTCTGTCCTTCTACTATGTGAGTCCAGGGACCTAATTCAGGTTGCCAGATTTGGTGGCAAGCTCCTTTACCCACTGAACTGTAATGGGTGAAGATATTGCTAGCAATCCATGGAGTCTGCTTAAAGGACAAAGGAATTTATTAGAGAAAAAAAAAACTCGTGATACAGAACAGAGGAATTATTGCAGGGTCCTGAAAGGATGAGGCACAGTTCCACACTGTTCTTTCGTCTGGTCTGTCTCCAGCATCCAAAACCATGAGGGAGCGAAGAGAGAGCCTCATATATGCATCCCAGGGGCATGTACTTCAAGGTCATAGGCAGGTATAACAGTTACCTGTTGCTAGAGTTTTCCTGCCTGGCCCACAGTCAGGATAAATCTCTCTCACCTGCCAGTCCCACAGTCGCTCAAACCCGACCAAGTAAACACAGAGACTTATATTGGTTACAAATTGTATGGCCGTGGCAGGCTTCTTGCTAACTGTTCTTACAGCTTAAATTAACCCATTTCCATTAATCTATACCTTGCCACATGGCTCGTGGCTTACCGGCATCTTCACATGCGGCTTGTCATCATGGCGGCTGGCAGTGTCTCTCTCACTCAGCCTTCCACTTCCCAGCTCTATTCTCCTCCTTGTCCCGCCTATACTTCCTGCCTGGCCACGGGCCAATCAGTGATTTATTTATTGACCAATCAGCAACACATTTGACATACAGACCATCCCACAGCAGTTACCTGCTACCTCACTAGGGGCAGTGCGTCAAGGTCATAGCTAGAACAGCTACCCACTACAGAGCTGTAATGCTGATCCCTGTTGTTTTGAGGCAGGATCTTGCTATGTAGCTCTGGCTGGCCTTGAATTTGTATAGCAATCTCCCTGCTTCTGCTGCCCAAATGCTGGGATTACAGATGTGAGACACCCCAGCAGGTCATCACAGTTTAAGCCAGCGAGTGTTGGATTTACTTCTCATTACCGCAAAGCTTCCTGCCCAATATGCTTCTCAGCAAAGCCTGGTTTCCTAACACTCTTGCTATGGGTTTTGAGGCCATTTTAAACTCAGAATCATTTTCCATTCCTCTCTCTATTTATCTGGTTCCTCTCTGAGACCAATGATACCTCTATTACTAGGAAGACAATTCCTTACACCAACTGGGAGGAAAACAGGCATTGCTATGTTTCAGATAGTTGCTGGCAGTAGGTGACGTCTATACAGAAATCCAGAAAAGACCCTCTAATACTGTCAATGGGGCTATCTCTAGGGAAGGGAATTTGGGGGAAAGGGTCTCCTCTAGAGGTTATATATCTTGATACCATTTGAATTTTTAGTATAAAGTGCATTTGACATTTAAAATCCTCTGGATTAAAAAGTGATACAAGACAAACAGAGTCCCCTTGGTGCTTACTCTCTGAGCAGTTTATCTGCTAAAGGAAGAACTGGCTCAAAGCCAGGCATGGTGCAGACAGCTATCATTTCAGTACTGGGAAGGTTAAGGCAGAATTGCTGTTCAAGACCAGCCTGGTCTACATGAGCTCCAGGCTGCCCAGTGCTACTCAGTGAGTCCCTGTCTCAAAAAGAAAGTCAAAAGAAAATAGAAGCTGGGTGTGGTGGCACACACCAGCAATTCCAGCACCTGAGACACAAAGACAGGAGGATGGAGAGTTCAAAGCCACCCTAGGCTACAGAGCAAGTTTAAAGCCAACCTGTGCTGCATGAGACCCTGTTTCAACAGCAACAACAAAGAAACAGAGATGAGGATGATCATGGTAAGAACAAAGAGAAGGAAGAAGGGGGGAGAGAAAATGAGAACAAAAAAGTAACAATGTTTCTTTAAAATTTGGGTGGAGGGTTTCTCAAGAACTCCTAAATGTCCTAATCTTTGCTGGTCCAAAAGAATGAACATTCCCTGAAACAGGGAAGCCTTAACAAAGGCTGGATGCAGCTCAGTGATAGAGCATTTGCCTAGTATGGCAAAGCCCTGGGTTCCCAATCCAGCACTTTAAAATGCCAAAGACAAAACAAAATGTAACCAAAGCTTTAAGGAATGACAGTTGACACCTAAACTGTGACAACCTGGAAGTCAAGAGAGAGGCTGCAGCTCGCCCTCCCAAGGCCTGCCCCTCCCTCCCTCCCTCTCTCCCTCCCTCCTTCCTTCCCTGGTATCCCAGTCTGGGCAGAATACTCTAGGGAATGTCCATGGAGTCCTCTTAAGACCCAGCTCCTTCTCACACCCCTTCAGGGGCTGGGATGAACACTCTGGAGCCCTGCACCCTCCTAGACAAAGCTGAAGACCCTCAGCATCTCCAGAGGGGTTCGTAGGCTCTGAGGACTAGAGTCCACAGCCCAAGACACCAGGGCTCTGAGTACCTACTCTGCTACCAGCATTCTCTCTGGCCTTAAGTTCAGGGTCCTTTTCAGCTTAGCCCAGGGAGCTACATGCAGGCTGCTCTGGCATCCCACAAGGGAAGTGGCAGAGCTCTGCACCCCACACACGTAAGCCTGGAGAGGCTCTCAGATCAGAGCTAGAGCCAGAAGAGCTGAGTCTCAATCCATCACTGCAGCAGTGCTTGGGCTGGGCTGGCTGGATGGGCCCGAGGGGCTGGCTGACTGTTTTTACCTGGTCTTCTATTCTCCCCTGCTGACAGACTCGTCCCCCATTGGGATCCAGAACCCTCTGCGACCCCTGAGCCTCCTCATCTCACGCACCTGCCTAAATGGGTGGCAACTGATGACATGTATGGTACTGTGGGCCCCATACTGCTTCTGCACCTTACCCTAGGCCACAGGTACCAACCTTGTGCTAAATACAGCCATGGAAAGGCTGTCCTAGGTCCAAGTCTCAGGTAGCTTCACAGAACAGACAGACAGACATTCAGACAAGAGCTATTGGCCACCCTGGGCCACACAGTGGCACTTGTACAGTGCTCGGCACTGGCTGAATTGCATCAGACCTTGTACCCACCAAGGGACGTTCCCACAAGGGAACTGCTTAGACACTTTGATGAGCTACACTTTGATGAGCTACGGCATTTGTCAGCATTGCCTGCTGGAGGAAGCCCTCTAGGAGAAGCTACTCTATACACCAGCCCCTGCTCCCAGGCTCAGTAAAGCACTTAAAGCCATCTCACAGTGCAGAGATACTTGTGTCCCCAGCTGCCTGCCAACCAGGCCCATGAGCTCTTAGGAGAAGAGGCCTTGTCTATGTTCTCAGGCGTCCCCAGCCACTAGAACACTGTGAGGCCTAGAACAGACGTCTGGATTCAGTGTCTCTCAGTGAAAGGTGGCCGCTGATGGCAGCTGGTGGCCCTCCTTCCTTCTGTCATCCAGCCAAGCAGCCCCCAAGTGGTGGAGACACTGTCTCTGTCCCAATTCGGACTCCATCCATTCTCTCTGTCCCCATGAAGCCCTTGCTTGGTGTCTGTCTCCTAGTCTCTCATGCTGTGTTCACCCAACCTCAAGTGCCACTTTCTCTGTGAGGCCTACTCACATCCCTCTGTGGTCACATGGCCTATTCCTCCATCATGGCGCCAACAATTTGGCTGCAGTTATTTGCTGATATGTCTGTGTCCCCCACCACCACCTCCCTCTCCAGCCCACCCCTCCCCCACTCTTAAAGAGAAAGTCTTTAGAGACGGCCAGGAACAGTTTTTCTCTGAGTCCCAAGGGTTCCCACAGAGGGTAAGACTATCCACACGTTCAAAGCTTAAGATGGTCAGAATGGACAGAAGAGTGAGTGGGGCAGTGAAGAAATGAGGGAGTGAATGAATGAATGAGTCTATTATTGAATGGCGTAAAGTAGCATACAGATGTATGAATGAGCAAGAAGTTGCTGAGTGAATGAGTCATTGCCCAACAGAGGAGGGGGGAGCAAAGGAGGCTTCCCAGCTTTCTCCAGCAGCCCTGGCATCAGCAAGCCCGCCACCCGCAGCCCTAAGCCTGAGCTGTGTGCCAACCAGCCTGTGATGCCTCCTGCCTGAGCCAGCTCCCATCACTGCTGTTCAGCACACGCTCTCTGATGCTGGCCAGACCCTGAGCCGGGCAATGAATCAGACAGGCCCCTGCCCTGGGGCTCCTGGGATCGGGGGCAGACAGTCAGCCTCATAAATAAACTGAATGCCATGCTGGGCAGACATGTGCTCCAGCATGATGGTGAGCTCAGGGTTGGTCCAGAGCCTGCAGCAGGGCAGAGTTGTGCTGCTGTGGAAAGCTGGGAGCACTACAGGAGGGGGTTGGGAGAGAGGGGGAGGGTAGAGAAAAGGCACGGGGCAGCGGGGAGCAAAGGCCAGCTGCTGCAGACAAAGTGCTCTGCTCTTGCATGGGAGGCATGGGAGATGATGTGTCAGGGGATGGGGGCTGCCACTAGATGCTGGGTGCGGGAGTTGGAATTGGTTGAATTAGACAGGAACCATAGCGTGAGTGCGACGGAGTGGATACACAAGGACAGTGGCTGTGGTCCTGTGTGGGGGAGGAAGACCAAGGCTCTAAGGAAATGTTACAGGGACCAGTTCAAAGAGCTGCTAGGGTGCACGGGGCTGGGTCCTGTCCCACATCTGTCCTTGAAGAAGTCACTACCCTCCTCTTCCTGGTGCCTACTGCTAGCTCCCCAAGTTACTTGGGGCTCCAGCCTAGAGCTGTTTAGAGGCACTTGGAGGTAGGTAGGATGCTTATAGCTGAGTCTGACTGTGGGGAATCTAGGGTTCCTAAAGCAAATCAGAGACTTCAGAGTTTGACAAGAAACCTCCAGGTTAGGGAGGTTGGTGCCAGGAAGGCTGATAAATGCCCTGCAAACACAGTTGGCTTGCTCCTGTCCCAAGGATCAGCAGCACTGTGCTGAGTAGCCTTGACCAGAGATGATCAGACTGGAAATCCCAGTTTAAAAAAAAAAAAACAAAAAGTGTCCCGACATAATACAGATGTGCTTCGATGGGTCTGGAGCTGGGCTGAATGCTCCCCACCCATGTGCTCATGGGATCTGTACCTGCTCCACAGATGAGGAAACTGAGGGTGATGGACAGACTTGCCCAGCATCCCACAGCTGGGTAGGAGGAGGGCTTCCAACCCAGGCAGGCAGGCTTTTGGTTGTACCATCCATGGCCTCCTACAGTGTCTATAGTTCGGGCAGTCCTGGAACATGGACTGGGGACTCTACCCTGAAGGGCAAAAGACTCTTCCCTCTCCACTTATGTAGGGTTTTGGGGCTCCTTGGTTGCAAAATAGGCACTTGGCAGCCAGAGAGCTCAGTTTGTAAGCGATGTGGTGGGCAGGCAGGAAGCAGATCCTAGGGACAGAGGGCCTTTGTCTGCCTGCAGATGGGCAGGCAGGCCTGGGCTGTGTGGCCAAGCCCAGGGGCCAGCCGGGTGCAAACTCATTAGCCAGCTACTGAAGCTGCCAAGGAGACAGAGCAATTAGAGGGCCCAGTCTGAGCCAGGAAGTGAAGCCACCCTGCAAGAACTACTGCTCTCCTGCTCTCACTGTAGGGGCCTGGAGGAGGGGTAAGCAGCTCCCTCCTGGCTGACTGACCCTACCGTGCGCTGGTGGACACAACCCACATCTCATTTCTGCAACATTCTTCAGAGTAGGAATCACGAACTCAGTTGTATTTACATTAATCATCCCACCCATCCATTAAGAGCACAGGTTTTTATTAAGTACCTGCTACGCTGAGTACTGAAATAGATCCTGGGAATACTGAGGGAGAAAAGCAGATAAATTCCTGCTCAGGAAGCACTGAAGGGGGAAACAGAACAGAACAGGCACAAACAAGATCAAGGGTACTGGAGAGCAGGAAGGGAGCTTAGAAAGCTGTAACAGTTCAGAGCAGGGATTGGGGTTCAGAGTAGGGAATTGACTTGTCCAAGGTCACACAGCTGGTAACCGAAGGAGCTGGACTTTGGTCTGGGATCTGCCAGACTTCAGACATCACCCCCATTCGTCTCCTGGAGACCCCTCTGTGCTGGGGCCCATTGTACCTGTTGTAACATTATGATAGTGTCACTAACTCCTACTTGTAGGGTCCTCAAGATGTAGGTGGGTTAGTCATCTCCATTTCCTAAGTGAGGGAACTGAAGCTAGGAAGAAAAGCCGGAATAAGCTGATGGTCCCAGAAAGGAGGGCTAGAGTGGACCTGAACCAGAGATAGGCTTGGTTTGGTTTTGTTTTCTCATTCCCAAGTCTATTTCTTCTGCCTCACCTGGACCTTCCTGACTCAGCATGAGGAGGTCTTGGTAGACATTTACGGGAG
The DNA here is from genome assembly GCF_007827085.1 of Peromyscus californicus insignis. Classification (NCBI taxonomy): domain Eukaryota; kingdom Metazoa; phylum Chordata; class Mammalia; order Rodentia; family Cricetidae; genus Peromyscus; species Peromyscus californicus. The sequence continues at coordinate 33,318,370 of NW_026294573.1, read as the reverse complement.
GACTATTGATCAGTCATGTTTCCTTGGTCAAGGTTTCTTTCCTTTGTGTTTTCCCTTCCTATTAGGAAAAAAAAAAAAAAAAAAAATGTAACTGCCAGGCCAGCTCGGGAATCCCCCAAGTTCCTTCTACTTAATCAGTGTTCCCTAAGGTACGCCATGACCTCAGGAGACAGATAAAGGAGACCCCACCTCATCTCAGCTCAGTGAGTAAGAAAGTCGTCTAACTCAAGGCAGATTGGTTAGGGAGAGCATTATAGCGCACACAATAGAAAATAAATGCGTGAACAGGAAAGGCGAAGGGCCTGCCCTACATCACTCAGCATGCGGAGAGCCCCAGGGGACTTTTTGAGATAGGTTCTCATTTGGCTTTTGTTTTGAAATGGGGTCTTATGTAGCCAAGACTAGCCTCAAACCTCTATATAGCCAAAGATGACCTTAACTTCTGGTCCTGGCCTCTATCTACAAATGCCAGATTGCTGCTATATGTCACTACATCCATTTCTCCGTGTGTCTCTGTCTCTCTATATGTCTCTGCCCCCCCCCTCTTTTGAAACACATTCTTATTATGTAATGTAAGCTGGCCTTGAACTCTCTACACAGCCCAGGTTGGAATCAGACTCACACCCTCCTGCTTCCCTGTCTAAGAGTTCAGATGACAGGTACAGGCCACGATGCACACCTGGAACCCTCATCCTAGGATCCCCCATCCCTCCACTTACTTCCAACTTCTGCTACCTGGAGACCTTGTGCCATAGTAGTTCTGTCCCTTTCAGCTCTCGGGTTCTAGTTGGGCCTCCCAGAAGAGAAGCTGGAGCAGGCCCAACTCTATCTGGGCCACCAATAAAGGCTGTGTGACCTTGGCATGCAGCCCCTCCCCTCACTCAGCCTGGATTTCCCTATTGATTAACCGGGGAAGCTGGATCAGAGCAAGCCGGAGCCATAATAAAAGGTAGATTTTATGAGCACTTTCTTCATGAGCGGCAACAATCCCCTGAGACAGGCAATGACATTATCCTTGATGGACAGATAAGCACCCATGGCTTAAAGAGGTGGAGTCCTTACCCAAGGCCACATAATAGAATTGGCCGGGTAGGGGCCACACCCAGGACTACTTGACTGTGCTCCAAAAAAAAAAAAAAAAAAAAAAAAAAAAAAAAAGCTGCTGACTTGCATATACAGCCAATGCCCTTTGACCTGCACAGCAATCACTGTGGAACTTTATCTGTAGGAAATAATCCAGATGTTCACGGCAGCCATATTTACAACATGACAGATAACCGAGGGCCCAGCCCCAGGGCCCTCCTTGTTTTCTTTAGAAGTCCGGCAGCTTCAGGTAAACTGTGCTTTATTGAGTACCAGCTTTGCTTGCATACTTCTATAACCCCTAGCCAACCCTATGAATCAAGAGCCATATCCCCCATTCCTAGACCAAGCGAAAACTTCAAGATTCAAAGAGCTGAGGTCACACAGCTTATGACAGGTAAGTCCTCATCCCCTGCTATTCCCAAGATAGGAATGGGGACTCTGTTATACAGAGGGCAAGAGACATTGGTGTCCCCCACCCCACCCTCAGGCCGGCAAATGAGAGAACTGGGGCTTGATCTCAGGTCTGTAACCCCAAAACACTGCTTCTGACTGAGAAACGCTCCTAGACTTGGTTTTACATCTATGAAATGGGGATGCTCCCTTTACCTTAACCGTGGTGGTTAAGGGTAGGGTTAAGTGGGAGGCTGGATGCTGTGATTGAATGTTGGTCCACAGTGTCGGGGGCAGGGCCTGGACAGAAGTCTTCTGAACGGAGTGATGCTTGTCTCTCTGATGGATTTGTTATTGTGAGATCATGGCCTTCTTTTCTCTCTTCTGCACCCCTCCCTTGCCCCTATCTGTTTTCTCCCATGATTGACAGAGCGTAAAACTGCCACTGGGCCGGGCGGTGGTGGCGCACGCCTTTAATCCCAGCACTCGGGAGGCAGAGCCAGGTGGATCTCTGTGAGTTCGAGGCCAGCCTGGGCTACCAAGTGAGTTCCAGGAGAGGCACAAAGCTACACAAAGAAACCCTGTCTCGAAAAACCAAAAAAAAAAAAAAAAACTGCCACTGGAAAGCTAGGAAGTTGCCTGTATCTTGAACTTGAACTTCCCAACCTCTAGAACTGTGGGCAAAAATAAGCTTCTTTCTTTTATAAATTTGCCAGCCCGAGGCATACTGTTCTAGCAACAGAAAACAGACAGAGACATCGGCCAGTGGCACCAGATAAGCAGAAAACGCCCCCCTAGTCTAACACATGGAAAGAGACTTTAGAGAAAATGGGTTGGGAAAGAGCTAGGGACGTGGGTGTGGCGGGGTGGAAATCTCCAAGGCATAGGTTAGCCAGAGATGCCATTGGCTACCTTCTGGCCTCCTGGGTGCTGACTATGTATGTTGACTGGACCCTACATGGATCTGTGGGTCAGCCCTTCATCTGGTTAAACCAGTCACAGTAACACACACACACACACACACACACACACACACACACACACACACACACACACACACATTCACAGATTGACCACCCAGGACGGGTCAGGGGTGTTTGCTGTGTGAGGATCCATTCAGTCTTTCAGAAGCTGAGCTGAGGAGCTGGTGATGATCATGGAGTCTCCTGTCCCCCTCCGAGTGGGCTGGATGGACTTGTTAGGGTCACCCAGAGAGTGATATCAGGAACAAACCTGGGACGCTGTGTCCTTGTCTCTAGGATTCAGAACACAGTCGGCAATGAGGCCTGGGTTCAGGGGCTCACCACCCCTGGCTGGCCCCATGGCATGAGGCCAACCTCACAAGGCTAAGATCATTAACTTAGTAGGTGTTACCATGCCTGGGAAGAAACCAGTGTGGGGCTGGAGAGATGGCTCAGCCGTGAAGAGCACTGACTGCTCTTTGCAGAGGGCCGGATATCAGTTCCTAGTACCCATGCCAGGTAGTTCACAACCACCTGTAACTCCAGCTCCAGAAGAGCTGATGCCCTCTTCTGGATTCCTTGTGCAACTGATGCACAGGAGATGTTAGTATAGCCACTCAGTTACACACACCCACACATTAAAAAAAAATAAGTAAATATTTAAAAATAAATAGAAATGAAAAGAACCCATTGTAAATGTGGGGTGAGAGTAGGCTCTGGGGAGCTGTGGGAGATAGTAGGTTTTGGGGAGGTGGAGGCCAGTGCAAACTTATGCTGGGCTCCAAGTAGCCCAGAGTCTGGAGAACAAGTGTCAGGGAGACAAGTATTTCCTTGAAGCAGAGGTAGGGGCAACCAGGTGACCCATTGACCTACCTTAGCAGAGAAAAGACGGAACCCCAGGCCCAGAGAAGCCAAGACAGCTGCAGGCCGACGCTTTCGCAAGCTCCCAGCTGCAGCCAAGACAGATCAGTTAGTGAACAGAGAGACAGCAAAATCCCAGAGACAACCCCCCCCCCCCACAGACATGTCCCAGCCCATCACTCCAATGCGTGCGAAGCTGAGCCTGCCAGATCTCCTGCCCCTTCCCAAGGATGGAGGCAACTGAAGCCTCAGACTTGGAGAGGCCAGTGGTTCCCTCAGGCCAGTCCTCGTCCTTCCCACAGGTAAACACACCAACAAACTCTCTCAGCTTTCACTTCTCACTCTCCTTCCTTGCTGAACTCCAGCCTTACCTGGGTACTGGCTGGTTTTTGTTGTTGTTGTTGTTGTTGTCGTTTTTTAGTTTTTCGAGACAGGGTTTCTCTGTGTAGCTTTGTGCCTTTACTGGAACTCACTTGGTAGACCAGGTTGGCCTCGAACTCACAGAGATCCGCCTGCCTCTGCCTCCCGAGTGCTGGGATTAAAGGCGTGTGCCACCACCGCCCGGCTGTTTTGTGTGTCAACTTGACACAAGCTAGAGTCATCAGAGAGGAAGGAGTCTCAGTGGAGGAAATGCCTCCATGACACCCATCTATAAGGCATTTTCTCACTTAGTGACTGTTGGGGAGGGCCCAGCCCATGGTGGGTGGTGTCATTCCTGGCCTGGTGGTCCTGGGTTCCATAGGAAAGTGGGCTGAGCCAGCCAGGGGAAGCAAGCCAGTAAGCATCCTCCGTGGCCTCTGCATCAGCTCCTGCCTCAAACAGGATCCTTCCCTGTTTGAGTTCCTGTCCTGACTTCCTTCAGTGATGAACAGAAATGTGGAAGTGTAAGCCAAATAAACCCTTTCCTCCCCAACTTGCTTTTTGGTCACGGTGTTTTGTCAAACCAATACAAACCCTGACTAGGACACCCGGCATGTCTGGAATAGATCCTGATGTCAGATTGCTGTCCCTTCCTCTCAAACTTTCCATGGCTCCCCATGTCCACAGGGTCCAGACCCCTTGACTTGACATCAAGCACCCCCATGATTTTTGTCTTGGACCTTCTATCCCCTCTCCACCCACTCTGTCCGAGAGTGACCCTCTACCTCAGAACACCCCTCCCCTTGCACCCTCACCTCAATCTGGGTTCGGTGCAATGGACCCAGTTTGGCCTTTGCCTGTGCACAGAGTTGTGGTCTAAGCCGGTGGACCTGCCTCTTCAGAGGACAGGAGCCTGTCTGTCCACCAGAGGAAGGGTGGTGGCCCCCTACCCCCCAACAAAGCAAGTTTGATAGAGTATTCGCTCCTTACTTGTAAAAGTCGAGGGGTGATATCCTCTCCCAGGAGTCACTGTTGGGGTGCCCTTTACCCCCATGCCTTCACTTATGTCTCTGTCTCTTTGCACAGCCATGAAGCAAGCATGCTTTCTAAGTGTTGGCCACTACTGGCAGCATGGTGGCCAAGCCACAGCTTCCCAGGACAAGACAGTGGAGCGATTCCAGCCCAGTTTAACATGGCAAACAGAGATGCAGGCTCCAGTCTGTTAACCACCACCACAGAGGTCATGACTCCTGTCAGTTATGCTTAATTCCCACCTCCAGGCCTAGGAACTCCAAATGCCTCTGGAGAGCACACGTCCCTCCTCTTGGCCAGAGCTCTTCCCCAGCTTTTCCTCTCTGCCTTCAGCCCCTCCATCCCTGAGAGGCCTTGCTCGGACCTTCCCTGAGGAAGCCAAAGGGCAATGGCTGACTTGCCTTCCCCTGACTTGGCTAAAAAGCCCAATTCCTTGCCTCCAGGAGTGCTACAGATTGTCTGATTCTCGGCCTCAAGGGCTGACTTTGTGAAGACAAGGCCACTCTCCCTTCAGCCAGCCTCTCCATGTCCCTCCACCTGCCCTGATCCTCTTGTGCTGGCTGAGCCCTCTATATTCTAGCTCTCCCCTACCCCACCCCACCCCACCCCACCCCACCCCGTCTCTCTCTCTCTCTCTCTCTCTCTCTCTCTCTCTCTCTCTCTCTCTCTCTCTCGTGATTATTATTTATTATTATTTTGGTTTGGATACAAAGCAATGGGTTTCACTACGGCATTTTTATGCACATATGTCAGTCTACTTTTTTTTTTTTTTTTTTTGGTTTTTGGTTTTTGGTTTTTGAAGACAGGGTTTCTCTGTATAACAGCCCTGGCTGTGCTGGAACTCACTCTGCAGACCAGGCTGGCCTCGAACTCACGGAGATCCGCCTGCCTCTGCCTCCCAAGTGAGTTTACCTCATTCTTGTTGAGAGCACTCCTTGATTGCCCTTTAACTAGGCATCTGGGCCCCTTCTCCCTCCATCAGCCTCATTCCCTGGCAGTGACCTCTCATCTTCAGGTCCTCTTCCCAGACCCACAAGGCCATGCTGACCTCCCTGCCCCGCCCCCATCCCCATCCAAACTGTTCCTGCTGAGGAACTCTGGACATTCCATTTTCAGGACCACTCTGTTTCTCCAGCCTGCCTCTGCCCCCACAGACCACTTCTGTGGTTTCTGCTGTTCTGCCTGAAGCTCCTCCTTCTAGACCATTGCTGAGTGTCCTCTGCCCACCCACCCTCACCCCTACCACTGCCATGGTTTATATTTCTAATTCCAGACAGCGATTCCTAGACCCTTATGTCTACACAGACATGCCTTCTAATCCCTAAGGCCGGGAACTCGGAACCTGTAAGCCCCCACCTGGGTGGCTATCTCTCAGGCTACTCACACCTAGTAGGTAAGTCTAGAAGTGAAGAACTGACTCCGTACAAGCCTGCTCCCCACCCACCAACTCAGTTCTTCAAACAGCACCACCCACCACACACCCTAGTATCACCAGAGGGGCCATTTTATTGGAATTTGAGAGGCAAACAGCAGGGCAGGCCAGTCAAACCTCAGCAGCCACTAGGGGAAGGAAGGTGGCTAAGAGGAAGTGAGAAAGCTGTGTCTTTTGGGTTAGAGATCAAGAAATAATCAGGCTTAGCGATGCAGGCAAGCCTTCCAGAAGCTACGAGGGAGGCAGTGTGGGGACAGGCATTCAGAGAGAGAGAGGGAGTAAGAATGCCCAGAGTGTGAGGGCAAGCAAGCAGGCTGAGGATTTGGGCAGGAAATGAAAAACAAACAAAACCCAGAAGTAGAAAGGGAAGAGAAAAAGCTACATACGCTTTCTAAACCAGTTTTCTGAGTTCTGACTCAGAAAGTGTGCCGGCATAGTAAAGTCTGTAAGCAACCACATCAAGGGAGGGACTTCCGGGGTCTATACGCGCATCTCATTGGGGGATAATTATTCCTCCCATCTTCTTAACCTGTCTTCATGTTTCTTGAAGTTACAGCTTTTTGAATGGGGCTGGAGAGATGGTTCAGTGATTAAAAGCACTTGCTGCACAATCATGAGGGATCAGACTTCAGTTCTCAGCACCTGTATAACAAGGAGGGTGTCTCACATATGCCTGTAAGTCCAGCTCCACGGAATTCTGACACTCTCTTCTGACCTCTGTGAGTACACAGAGAGAGAGAGACAGAGAGACAGAGAGAGAGACACACACACAGAGAGAGAGAGAAAGAGAGAGTAAGCAGGCTCAGCAATGCATACACATACATACATCCTTTTAAAGCAGAATTAAATAAAATAAAAAATAAATAAATCTATAAAATTGCCATACCTAGCCAGGAAATAGCCTCAGCAAAGCCCTGTGATCTCCAACTTCTTCCTGTCACAGTGTTTAAAACCCTGTGAAGGGACAATGGTAGGGTTTTCCTACCTTTCACATGGAATTTCAAAACCTAAGGAGGGCCAATCATGAGTCTTTCCTTCAAAATTAGTGTGTTGTGAAGGATGCAAGGAGGGGGTCTCAAGCTGACTGTGGTTCAGAGGATCCATTCCCAGTAACCCACAAGTCTGCGGCGAATGTCCATCTGGTCAGCTTCTCAGCACCGGGGGGCCGTCCCAAGTACCCAAGTCAGTCATCAAGTTCATTTGTGCGGTCTTTCAGTGCCCCTGATTCACAGGCAGGGCCTCACCCCACCCCTCCCCACCCCACCCCTGCTTCCTAACAGCTTCTCAACCCGTCTCTCTGGGACATGCTTATCTTTTATTCCACTCTCCTTACAGTAGTCAGAGGGATCTTCCTAGAACACAGATCTTTTTATATCACCTGCCTGCCTTGAGTTTCTCACCATTCAAAGCCCTCACATCTCACATCTTGGGCACCTCCCTCACACTACTGGCCTTCCCCACACTGGGCATCTGGGGTTGTCGTGACCTAGCTTTCGGCCCTCCGGCTCTCTCTCCAGCTTCAGGCTGTGCTCTTGCTGATCCCTCTGGGGTGTTTCTCCTTCGTCTCTAGCCGTCCCCTCATATATCAGGCCCAGGACTGCACCCCGCACTTCCTTGGGGGACCTTCGTTTTCCCTTGACTGTTGGCAGCACCCATGGGTGCTTGTGGTTACTTGATTCGTCTCTGTCTCGGCTCCTGGACTGCAGATCCCGTAAAGGCCGCGGCCGTGTCTGTCTTGGTCCCTCTCCAGCAACACTGCGGCCCCAGGCACATGTGCTGTGGTTGGAACCCAGGACCCCATGACGGGGCCATACCCACTTTCCCCACGTTCTCTGGTGTTAGCCTTCTCGATGTGCCTTCCTCCACCCAGCCTCAGGAAGCTGCCTCCTGCTCCCACCACAACCCTCCTCTTCTCTCTCCAGCACTGCTCACCCAACAGAAGCCATCTCACGTGACCTGCCCTTCATGATGACGCTGGTCCCTAGCCTTCTGTGGCTATCCTGCTGGAGAGGGCACCTGCTGACCACCTCTCAGGCATCATCCTTTACTGTCCCGATGAGTCATACTTTCGGTCACAGTTTAGCCACACTCGCCCCCTTGCAGAACCCTGCTGCTGCCCACACAACCAACACCTCTCTGACATATTCTACTCCGCGCACCTGTGACCCCTTCTGTCTCCAGACATGCCCTGCACAGGTAGTCCTAGGTCCCCCAGTCCTGGAGCAAGGACCACCCTGACTTGGTGATTTCCTCCAGCCCTCCTCAGCCCTGGCGGAGGTGCACCCTCTCTGGAGTTTGCACAGGAAGACTCAGCCAGGATTTGTGTCCTGGGTCAGCCTCAGACGACCTGCAGGATCTTAGACAAGTCAGGAGCCTCTGCCGCGCCTCGGTTTCCTCACACAAAGTCCTGGAGCAGCAATGGCTGGTACTGCTAGGATTTGGGACAATTAAATAAGGAAACCCGCAGGAGGCCTGGAGACCAGCACTGGGTGCCTGCTGTGTACCACCCAGTCTCTGAGCATCTGTGTGCTGTGTGCCCCTCCCCCACCCCGACCTTGTGTTGAAGCTCATGCCTTGCATCTGGGTCCCTTTGCCTAGTCCAGTGTCTGGTTCCCAGAAGGCCCAATACATGCTTATTAATGAGTTCCTAGACCACACACTTGGCACCACCCATGCCATTGTCTCCTCGCTTTCAGTGCAAACTTTATCTCTCCTAACAGGATCTGGGCTCCTGGGGCTGGGGGCGGAGCCAGAGAGGGAGAGCAGGAGGTGTCTTCATGTCAGGGCATTGAGACCTGGAAGGGAGCTCTGTATTACCCACCATCACTCTACCCCCCACAGTGCCCAGCCCAAGGAGGAGTCAGGAGGACTTGTTGACAGATGGCCCCGCCATCTTCCCCCATGAAGGAGTCAAGTCCCCCTACAAGCTACTGCCCTAATTACGCCTGTCCCTCCCTCTACACACACACATCTGCCTTCCCAGGCAAGAGCCTGCTTGACATTCTCTCACAGAGTTCTCTTGGCTGGTGGTTCCCAGCCAGCTTGGCCAGTTTCTTCAAGAAACTGCAGCAGAAAGAGAGGCAAAGTTTTCTTAAAGCTACAGAGGCCAAACCCAGAACCAAGTACATCCACGCTCCTTGACACACCTGCCAGGGAGGAGCCATGTCAGAAGAAGACACAGAAGGCAGACGGAGCAGTAGCGTCCAAGGGGTGGACTCTGCCCAGACAGTCCTGGGTCTATCACCAACTAGCAGGGATCTGGGACAATTGTCTTTTCTGAACTATAGTCTCTAAAAGGAAATCACACCCGTGCTAGCTTAAGAGGACTGGATTTGATGAATGCTCACAAGGTGAGCTGTTACTATGGTACCACAGAAGGTTGGAGCCCAAAAGAACCCCCAAGGAACCTTTAAAAGCGAGAATGCCGCAGCCAGCAGAGGTGGCCCAAATTCATTACACCATACGGCAAAACCGGTGCACTTCGTCCGCCTAACAGCTGTTGTTAAGGGCATTTTTCAGAGAGTGAAAGGCGTGTACTTTCTCAGCTCCTGGTCTCAGGGTCATTCACCTCAACTGAAAGAACTCAGATTTGAAAGCTGACATGGGACAACATTATTCAGTGGCCATTTGCTCATGAGTGGGCCCCTTCCAGCTGAGGGTGGCACCACCCACCAAAAGTGCTATGAGTGCAGGCTAGCCCACAGCCTCCACCTGTGGAGGCAGAAGGCGGGGACTGTGGCACAGCTCACTATATTCAGAGCCGGACCTTGCAGAGATGAAGACTTGGTGCCAGGAAGATGGGATGTGACTTGGTGCGGTGCCCTTTTCCAGCTGGGTTCAACTCTCTGCCTTCCCTTCTCCTGGCCCAGAGGCTCCACCTGCCCACCTGGCTGCCAGATGGATGCCTGCTTCTCTTTCTTCCCTCTTTCCCAGCCCAGGTGTTGCCTGCTGCCTTTCCTCTTCCTGGGACTGGTGGGACCATCTGGAAAGCCTAGAGCTAGCACTGGTGACCGAGGGCTAAAGGGTAGATACGGACTGGGCTTCTGACCTACAGCTCAGATAGACAGGTGCCTGTCCATCCCTCAGGTTGGGCAAGGAGCTGGATTGAGTCAGGAAAGCAGGGCACACACAATCTTTCAGCAAGGGGCCTGAGAGGTATTTTCAATGTGGGAGGAGAAGCTGAGCTGTGCTGGAGTCTAATAAGCGTGGCAGCACCTGTCATTCACTGGGCAGGCCGGCCTTCTGAGTACAAGCCACGCCCATTCCACCCCTCCCCACCCTCACCCCCTTGCAGCAGCTCCTTCTTCCCAGGAAGAAGGAAGAAATAGGAGGGTACACCTATACCAAAGCACTTCCAGAGGAAGACATCCGCTCAGGTTGTGGGCACTGTCAAGGCTGCCAGGTATCTCTGCAGAAGTGCCCCTGAGGCACTTGGAGGAGACCTGATCAGGGAAGTGTCACTTGGCCCCAGGGTGGAGAGAACATGTCCTCCTCAGCTCTACAAGCACAGAGTCAGAGGCTCCTGTGGTCCTGTGATGTGACAGGACTTGCTGTAGCCCTTCTCTAGGTATGCAATGGACGGGCAAATCTGTACTGGTTTCCAGGAAGCCACGACAATGTTCAGTGTCATTCCCTTAGTTAATCAGTCTTGTGTCCATGTGACAAAATACCCGAGCAGTCACCTCAGAGAGAAGAGGGTGTGTTTTGGCTCACAGCATGGGATATTTCAGTCCTTGGTTGGCTAGGTCTGTTGCTTTAGAGCTGTAGTAAGGAAGGAAGGGCATGGCGTGGGCAAGTGTGGCCAAGGAGGCCACCTATCTCATGGCAACTGAGAAGCAAAGAGAGAGGGAGGGACTAGAGTCCCTCAATCCTCTCTGAAAGCACATCCTCCAAACCCCCTGTGAGTCTGAAATGTTCCTGTCACCTTCTGTGTTTGTTACTATTTTCGTTGCTATAACAAAATGCCTGACCAGAGCAACTTGAGGAAAGAATCGATTGTGGCTCAGAGTTTGAGGATCTTCGTCGTGGCAGGGAAGTCACAGTGATGGGCTTGAGGCAGCTGCTCACCTTGAGTCTGCAATCAGGAAGCAGAGAGAGATAAATGCTGATGTCAGGTACCCTCAGCCTTTTTACTCAGCATGGGACCCTCCTCCATGGGATGGTGCCACCCACAGTTAGGGTGGGACTCCCACCTTGAGTAGCATCATCTAGAAACTCCCTCTCAGGTATGCTGAAGCTTGTCTCATGAGTGAGTCTAGATCCTGTCTGTCCAGCTGGTAATGAATATTAGACATCACACTTTCCAATAATGTCAAGCTGGGACTTTAACACATGGGCTCTGGATGGAAATTCAAGACCCAGACTTGGCATCTTCTTTTAACTGAAGTAATTCATGGTCCAGGAAAGACACTGAGTACCTGAACCCTGTGTCTGTGAATGGAAGGAGTGCCCGAAAGGACACCTGGCTACCATAGGTTCTAGTTGGTGTTAGGAGAGCTGGTCCTGTTTCACCCCATGACTCAGACTGGAAGCCCTTCTTAACACAGCATGGTAGTTTGTTCTGGGGTCAATGACAAGTGTATGAATGGGAGTTTGAGGAATCTGTCACCTTGAAGTCAACCTGTGATGATCACAGACATGCAGGCTCCCCGACAACAGAAGACAAGGCCCACAAGGCTGCACAAGATGTGTCTTCAACACCACCATGTGCGGGAGCTACAGTAACAGTGACCCTGATGGGTTGATGAGAACTATAATTTTCTCTTCCTGTCTTGGGAGGCAAGAGTCTCTGCTCTGGACAGGGAGCTCTCTGAGCTCATTTGGACAAAGCAAGGGCTTTGATCCGGAGACCTTGAACACCCATTAAACACACAGGTTGGTATTTGAGTAGTCAGATCTTGGGTACTCATGTACCCAAGCTAGTGAGACAGGTGACAGATGACCCTGTTAGAAGTTTGGCTGTCTCATGCCCCCCTGTCCATGGCCCTTCAGTTGGCACAATTGTATCTGCACACAGGAGGATTCCAAGGCTCCAGGGGGTGAGAAAACATGAGCAAGTTCACATACTAGCTGAGGGTTGGACCTGGCCTGACCCTTCTCCTTTTGGAGACCCCCAAAGTTTACTCAGCAGCCTGAGGTCAAGCAAGTCTCAGCTTCACCAGGTACTGACGCACCGGACCAGAGGTTGCCTTGCAGAAGTCATCACGGAAGTTCAGGCTATTGGCATGGCAGAGATGGGGAAGGAGTGGCTTATGGTGGGACAAAGTTTAAGTAACAAGCGGGAAGGAAGGGAAATGCCCAGACTGTTTCTTGCCTTGGAGCTTTTACAGTGCCAGACATACTTGGTCCTTTCTCTTCTCCTAATGACTCTTTTCTCGTTTCTCAGGTCCTAACTCAAATCTCTCCTCTTCCATAGGCCGCCTGAATGGGGTGCATTGGTGCGGGCCTGTACTCTCAGAACTTGGGAGGTAGAGGCAGGAGGATTAGGAGTTCAAGGCTATGTATGAAGTTGAGGCCAGCCTGGGCTACAAGAGACAGTCTCAAAACAACAACCAAGAGAGACCTCTGAGCTACAGGAACTGCCATGTTTTCCCTCCAGAATGCTGTGTGCCCAGGTCATGATTCTTTTCCTCCTCAGAGCAGATCACATCTTGTGCTTGCCTGATTAAGACTCTCTGCCTCTCTCGAGAGAAGAGGCCCTGGAGAGTAAGGGCATACATGTCTGTTCACCACTGTGGCCTGAGGCTCAGCATGGTGCTGAGTGCATCAACCCAGTACTAGGAACTTAAAACAATGTCCTTGGATGGGCTGAAGGATGTGGAGAGGGTCGCAGTGGGGTTAGAAGATTCAGGAAAAAAAAAAATGTTCCTATCTCTGAATCCTGAATCTTTGGGCCATAAAGAGCCCAAAGAAGAAACACTTGTCAAAAGTGGGACTATGGGTGTTTGAGAGGCCTGTGCTCCTGGAGATGGCTGGGGTCCAGCCTTGTAACCACTGAAGGCCTTGACCACACTCTGCAGAGAGCCCTTCAGTAGTGTAGGACATCTGTCAGGACCGGGTGGAGACTGCCAAGGAAATCTGAGGCTGGAGTGGGGGTTCCTAAGAAGAGGAGGAGAAGGAGAAGCAGGAGGAGGAGGAAGAGGAGGCAGCTATGGTGGCTGTGGGTTTCCCAGGGGATTATCAGGAGAAGGGATCTTTAGGCAGAGACCTAGGACTGTCTGCCAAAACTTGCTCAGAACGGCTTCCTGGCTTCCAGGCCAGATAATTGTAAACAAAATCTAAGGGAGCCTGGGCAGAACCTCCAACCCCTTTGTGGAGTGAGGGGCCCAGGATGGGGCACGCAGGAGCAGACACCACAGCCCTGAGTCATGGAGGGTGCCAGGCTGGTTCCGTGGCTGAGACTAGGAGCTCCAGACCTTTCTCAGCTTCACCAGGCCAGGCCCCTGGCTTCCACTGTGTCTGTGGTCTGAGATCCTGCCCAGCATGTGGAGAGAACAGACTCTGGCCCTGTGACTGAGAAGGAAGACACACTCTGCGGGGACAGTGCCAAGCATCACAGGCTAGAGCAGGGGAGCACGGCAGGAGGCTGGCAGAGGGGCCAAGTTCCCGGGTCACCCTCTACAGCAGGTCAGGAGGCAGTAAAGAGTGCCTGCCCGATACACTTCATGGAGGGCTGGTTCCTGTCGGAAGTGTGTGCTTGGTAGGTGTGTGTGTAGGGCTGGTTCCTGTTGCAAGCATGTGCTTGCTGTGTGTGTGTGTGTGTGTGTGTGTGTGTGTGTGTGTGTGTGTGTACATGTGCTTATGCACATGACCCTACACCTACTTGTGTGTTTCTAGTTAGGATTAAGGACATGCCACATGTCTGCGTGTACACCTTGTGTGTGTTTCTCTGAATATGAGATTCCTGTTGAAGGTCAGAATCGGTGGCCCCAGCCAAGTCCCAATCCCCTTCTCTGACTGTTCACTCGGTGGCAAGAGGAGCTGGAAGGACCAGCCAGGCCCTCTGTGCTTCCAGTTCAAGATCAGTGACCTCCTATGCCCTGGTAGAAGTTATCCATGCTTGGAAATTTACTTACTTCTAAATTCCAACCTTTGGGAGTGGGTACTAGGTGAATCATGAGGGCGCCAGAGTGAGAAAGACCCTCCCTGGCATCCACAGAGCAGTCCCCTGTCTTGTCCCCCTGTTTAGAGACCCAGGGTTGTCCAGAGCTTTTGGTGAGTGTGGTTTTAGATCATAGATAGGATTGTGGTGCTGGGTCTACTCAGCATCTATTCACACATCTCTTCTTTGTGAATACGTGTGCCTATCCATGTGTGTGCGGGTATGCATGCATTTGTCTACACATGTGTGTGAAGGTCAGAGGGCAACTTTAAGTGTTGCTCCTCAGGCACTGTCTGTCTATTTATTTTGAGATAAGGTCTCTCATATGCCTGGCACTTACCAAGTAAACTGGGCTGGCTGGCTACTGAGCCTCAGGGATCTGCCTGCCTTTGCCTGCACAGTTCTGAGATGACATGCGCCATCATGCCTGGCTTTGTTCCTGTTGTTTTTGACATGGGTTCTTGGGATTGAACTCAGGTCCTCATGCTTGCCAGGTGTCTTATTTAGGGTCCCTATTGCCATGATGAAAAGCCACGACCAAAGTAACTTGGGGAGGAAAGGGTTTATTTGGCTTACATGTCCACATGGTAGTCCACTACTGCAGAAAAGTCAGGACAATAACTCAAGCAGAGCTGGAACCAGGAGCTGATGCAGAGGCCATGGAGGGTGCTGCTTACTGGCTTGCTCCTCAATGGCTTTGTTCAGCCTGCTTTCTTATAGAACCCAGGACCACAGGCCAAGAGTGGCCCTAATCACAATGGTCTAGGCCATCTCCCATCAATCACTAATTAAGAAAATGTCCAATAGCTGGATCTTATGAAGTCACTTTCTCAACAGAGGCTCCCTCCTTTCAGATAACTCTAGCTTGTGTCAAGTTGACATAAAGCTAGCCAGGACGTAAGGCAAGTATTTATCAACTGAGCTCTTTCCCCAGATGCCATGCCCCTGCTCCCCCACCCCCTCAGACCAGAGCTCTCTTTCACACACAGGCCTCTCTCTCCCTCATGCCTCCTTTCCACTGCTCCTTCAGTCGTCTCTCTTCCGGTGTCTAACCAGCTGGCCAAATCAGGAGCCACTAACCACGAACCACTGTGGACCTAGGTGATGGCTGAGATGAACCGCTAGAGCATCACTCAAAGGAACGTTTTCCACCTGCTTCGGGGCCGCTCTGGCGGGGCTGCACGACCCCAGCGTCCCCCTCCCAGCTGGGGTCAGCAGACCACCCAGGGCCAGTCTCACAAGTTGTTCTTTCCAGTGAGTCGGTCATTCAGAATTTCTATAGGAATACCAACGCTGGTTGGGGGAGGTAGAGAAGGCAACGCCCTTGTCCTTCCCGGCCCTGCTGGGGTCCAGGATGGTTCGTCCTCTCTCCCTCTGGTGAAAGGGCTTTGTCAGGCATGCTCGTGTGACATTCTCGGTAGGACAGACAATATGGAGGGTGTCTTGAATTCACCGATTGTCTCGTAGTACATGGTCAGGTGTTTAGCCTCTAATATCGCCAAGGAGATAAGCCAGGCACTGATTCTCAAAAGGCAAATTAATTACAAAAGAAGGGCTTGGCCTTGCTCCCAGGTACCGAGCTTCTGCCACGTAATCCTCCCACCTCATCTCACCAAAGGCTCCACTCCACATTGCAGTCTGCCACGATGGCCCGAGCACGGTGGAGCCAAATGCTGAGTAAGAACTCGCCTGAGTCCTAACCAGTTCTGACCCCATTTGAGACCAGCAGCTTTTTGCTACTGTGGAAAACAGTGGGAGGGGTTGCATGTGAATGGGGCTGTGTTAAGTCTGACTAGCCCAAGAGACAAACTGCATTCTTAGTGGTCAAGGATGCGAAGCTTAACAGCCTTCCAGCTAAGACAGAGTGAGATAACCTGCATTTGGCTTTCAAGGGGATAAGTTGGGAGCTTATCTTGGCAGCTAATCTTGGGTGTCAACTTGATTGGGTTTGAAATCAACTAAGAGATGTGCCTCTCGGTTGGTCCGTGAGCGTCTTTCTTGGAAGACTTGACAGGAGGAAGGAGACACCCTGCCAGAGTGGAGAGCACCTTCCAGAGATGGCCCAGTTATAAGGAGGTCTGAGGAGAAAGTGATGCTGCTTTGCCTGCCTGTTTTCGATCTTAGCTGGTGAGTGCATCCACTCCGCTGCTGTTGGCATCCTTTGTTGATATTAGAACTTCAGACTTCCAACGCAGACAGAAGACCAGCCTGCATCATGTAAGCCATTTTAATAAATCCCCTTATAATGTTTACTTATCCTGGGTCCCTTTCTTCTAGAAAGCCCTGATAAATACATAGCATTTCCCCAGAAATTTACCTGTATTTTTATAGACACCAGCTCTGGTCCCCTGAAACACTGGTATTTCAAAGGACCTGCCATTGTCTGTCCACTAGGTCCCCTGAGCATGGCAGTGCTACAGGACTAGAGCAGTGTGGTGCCCTGTGGAATGACAAGATGGACAGGTCTCAGGAACTAACTTGTACAAAATCTAGCGAGAGACAGGCAAGATGGATATGCTGCTGCCCTGAACAACAGACCTAATGTTTCTAGTTTTCTCTGGTGAGCAGGAGAGAGGAGGAGATTTCCATGTAGGTGCCACATCTGTGTTGATCAATGACTCCTCACCAGGAGTCTGCATGTGAGGCTTGATCAGTTGCAATGATCCATTTTCATTTCCCAAGGCAGCCAGGATCAAACCACAGGCTCTTCTTTTGAGCGCTGGTTCCCTTGCTGGTGGCACTGCTTCTGAGACTGTGGAAGCCTGGGGGAGCAGGCCTTTCATGGTTATGCCCAGACCCCGAGTCCTGCCTCATTCTCTGTCCACTATGATGTGAGCAGGTACCACCACACTCTCCAGCCACCGCCAATCCAGCTGCTCTGCCCTCCCTGCAGAATTAACATCTCAGAAAACATCAGTCCAAATAAATCTTCCCCCTTATCTCGTTTCTGCCAGGTAGAGTGGTCACAGTGATGAGGTCACAACTAATACAAAGATGCATTTCCTCAAACACTGGCTGGACTAGAAAGCTAAATGGAATGTCTGGCCCTGTATGTGTCTTGCACAGTACCTTTAGCCTTCAATGGCCCATCTTAGACATGGTAATTACTCTTGACTTAAAACTTTGACACAACAGCCTGGAGATTCTGTCAGCAGTCAAGAGTAGAAACTGTTCCTCCAGAGGACCCAAGTTCAGTTCCCAGCATCCATGTTGGGTGTCTCAGAGCTGCCTGTAACTCTAGCTATAGGGGACTCCAGGGCCTCTGGCTTCTGTGAGCACCTGTACTTATATGCACATACCCACACAGACATATACACATAACTAAAAATTTAAAATCTTTTTAAAAAACTAGGAGACTGGCCATGGTAGCCCACGCCTTTAATCCCAGCACTCAGGAGGCAGAGGCAGGAAGATCTCTGTGAGTTTGAGGCCAGCCTGGTCTACAGAGTGAGTTCCAGGACAGGTTCCAAAGCTACACAGAGGAATCCTGTCTTGAAAAACAAACAAAAAAATGAATAATAGGAGGCTGGAGAGATGGCTCAGCGGTTAAGAGCACTGGCTGCTCTTCCAGAGGTCCTGAGTTCAATTCCCAGCAACCACAAGGTGGCTCACAGTCATCTATAGTGGGATCTGATGCCCTCTTCTGGAATAAAGATGTACATGCAGATAAAAATAAGTAAAAATTTTGACATGTTGTGAGGATCCACAGCAGCTCTCCCCTGGCCTGTCATGTTCCATGGATCAGAGAGCTGTGGCGGTATTGTGCTCCCCAAAATATTGTGCACTCTAATAAACTTATCTGGGGTCAGATTAGAGACAGAACAGCCACAATATTAAACATAGAGGATAGGCAGTGGTAGCACACGCCTTTAATCCTAGCATTCCAGAGGCAGAAATCCATGTGTTCATGGATACAGCCAAGCATGGTGACTCACGCCTTTAATCCCAGAAAGCAGCCTTTAATCCCAGGGAGTGGTGGTAGAAAGCAGAAAGATATATAAGGCGTGAGAACCAGAAACTAGAAGTATTTGGCCTGGTTAAGCATTTGGCTGGTTAAACTTTCAGGCTTCTAGCAGCACAGTTCAGCTGAGACCCATTCTGGATGAGGACTCAGAGGCCTCCAGTCTGAGGAAACAAGACCAGCTGAGAAGTTGGCCAGGTGAGGTAGCTGTGGCTTGTTCTGGTTCTCTGATCTTCCAGTTCACCCCAATACCTGGCTCAGGTTTGATTTTATTAATAAGAACTTTTAAGATTCATGCTACAGAGAGCCTTTGGGGTAAACCTTCCAGTGCTGAGCCTGTCCTTGATCTGCACTGGGAAGCTGGAAAATACCTGAGACATGATCACTGCCTGCCACAGAGCAGTGCAGACCAGATACCTGCCAGTGAGTGATCAGGATTTCTGGGAACTAGCATTTGTTGGGGGCTAATGCCCAGCAAGTCTTCAAAGATCTGAGATCACCCATGCACTTTTAATCCCAGCACTGAGGCAGCAGAGGCAGGTGAGTCTATCTGAGTTCAAGGGCAACCTGGTCTACAGAGTGGTCTTCTACTTTAGGGGAAGAAGGATTTCTTTGGGCTCCTGATTTCAGTATACCATCAGCTGGACCTACTGCTTTAGGCCTGAGACTGGGCAGAAGATCCTGGTGGGTAGGGCATGTAACAGGGACTGTTCAAGTCATGGTGATCAGGAAGCAGAAGGGAACAGGAAGAGGCTAAGGGAAGGGTTATAGATTATAGAATTTTGTTTGTTTTTTATGTGTGCGTGCGTGTGCGTGTGTGTGCGTGCGTGCGCGTGTGTGTGTGTGTGTGTGTGTGTGTGTGTGTGTGTGTGTGTGTGTTCACAGCATATGTGTGGAGGTCAGAGGACAACTTATGAGAGCTGATTCTCTCCTTCCACCATTTGGGTCCAAGGGGCTATAACAGCTTGTCAGACTTGGTGGCAAGTGCCTTTACCCACTGAGCCATCTCACCAGCCCTGGTGTGTGGTTTTCAGCATCTCTTGTATCCTAGGCTGATCTGGGACTCTCTGTATAGACATGGTTGATCCTGAACTCCTGACCCTCCAGCTTGTACTTGCCAATTCCAGGTGTGTACACCACCACATGAAATTTGACAAGGACTGTCTTCCAGGGCACACCTCCAGTGCCCATTTCCTCCAGTCAGGCTCCATCTCCAGCTTTGTATCACCTCCTAATTGTCATTAATCCATTGGTTAAGTCAGAACTCTCAGGATCCAATCACTTCCTCAAAGCCCACCTCCTGGTCAACCCCATACATGAGCCTGTGGGGGATATTTCATTTGCCAACCCTAACAGTGACAATGTATATTCATTTTGTGTTGCTATAATAAAATTCACAAGAATGGGTAACCTGTTTGTTTATTTATTTATTTGTATTATTTTATGTGTGGGGGTGCTTTTCTGGCTTGTATGTCTGTGTACTACCTGCATACCTGGCACCTGAAGAGGCCAGAAGAGGGCATCAGATCCCCTAGAACTAGAGTTACAGACATTTGTAAGCTGCCATGTGGGTGCTGGGAATCGAACCTAGGTCATCTGGAAGAGCAGCCAGTGCTCTTAACTGCTGAGCCATCTCTCCACATCCACCTCGACATTTTAAAAGAAGTTTGTTTAACTCTAAGCTTTGAGTTTTGAAACTGGGTGCCCAGGACACCCACAGCATCATAGCCTCATGGCAAATAACTGGGATTGAATCAGATGTGCACCACAATGCCAATGCCCAGCTCATTTTGGTTTTTTTTGGGGGGGTGGGGTGGGCACAGGGCCTCAGGTATCACAGTCTGGTCTTAAACTTGCTATGCAGTATGGATGACCTTGAACTTCTGATCCTTCTGCCTCTAATTTCAAGTACTAGGGTTATAGGGGTACCCCATCATGTCTGGCTCCTCTAAATTTAATCTTTCTTTTCTTTCTTCCTTTGAGACTTCCTTTGAGTCTCTCTGTGTAGCCATGGCTATCCTGGAACTTGCTATGTAGAGCAGGCTAGCCTCCTACTCACAGAGATCCATGCCTGAGTGCTCATATTAAAGGCATGTGTCACCATGCCCAGCCTCTTCTGAATTTCTTATACCAACAAATCTCTCTCAGCTCCTCAAACCAGAACATTGACTCCAAAGCTCATAGGAGTCAGATCTGAAGAGCCATTTCTCCTGAGACTCTGCCCTGTGAAGACTCCAGATTTGTACTAAGATAAGTCAGCGTGCAGCCCTGTCACTGAGCTAGCTGCTCCTCCAAGGTTTGACTTCATAATTGGTCCCTGGGTCCATGTTGGAGTCAGATCCTCCAGCAGCTCAGGGAGATGGGGGGAGCTGGTTTCCCTGGTGAATATACACCCCCACCCAAGAGGCTCTTCAACAAAGGCAGGCTCAGGCCCAGTGGTGTGGGGAGCAGTCTGGCCAGTGGGAGGGGCCCCACAGGGTGTAGGAATCTGGACCCATGAGTCTACCATCCCCCCTGCCTGCTCTTGCTCTGATTTTCAATTCTCCCTGTTTCTTACATTTCTTACATTTTTATAAAAGGCCATGAATTCAGCACCCGTCAGATCAAACCAAGTGCCTGGGTCCTGGTCACTTCATTCTGGCCTCCATACAAGGTGACAGCCTTTCCCCAGATTATCAGAGGTCCCTGAGGCCTGGTCCATGCCTTGGCCTAAGGATGGAGAGCTGTTTGTTCTTTGTTTTCTCTCTGTAAGCTGTCAGGAGCCATTAAAAGCAGACGTCCCAACCCTCAGTCCCAAAACATCCCAGCTCTGCCCTCTAGACTCTTCCGTGAATGGGAGCTGCAGTTAGCCGAGCACAAGGGACACAGGAAGCAGCTGTTTCATCCCTGGAGTACTCTGAGCTGCCAGGTCACATTCCCAAACACAAGTTATCATTCCCTGTCCTCAGCCCTCACAGAGGGGTGACCAGCCCCAGATCCACGGGTCTTGCTGCGGATCTTCACCTGCACCCTAATCATGCCACCAGTTTCTGCCGCAGTCAGAGTTGGTATTTGCAAACACCAGAGACAAGTGAGCTGACTTATCCTGGAAGCAAACATATCATCTGGGTGTCAGAGTCTGCAGTCTGTGCAAGCTGAATTCAGGCAGGGCCAGGGCAACCCAGACAGCACTTCAGTTCAGGAACAAGGGACTAGGGCCCGGCCCTCTCCGTGTGCGTGACAGAGAGAGAGAGAGAGAGAGAGAGAGAGAGAGAGAGAGAGAGAGAGAGAGAGAGAGAGAGAGAAGAGAGAGAGAGAGAGAGAGAGAGAGAGGCAGAGGTGTGCATGTGTATGTGTGCTGTTCACTACAGGCTCTGTAGGTGTCTAGACAAAACACAGCTCTCACCTCAAAGTGAGTAATAGTTTACTTCTGAGCCTTGTAGGAGTGACCATGTCCTGGGAACATGGCTTCAGCTTGCCTCAAATACCATGTTCTGACATGGAAACCGTTTTATAATGTCATTATAGCTACAGAATAAAAGAAAGCCATGAATCGAGGTGTGTTTCAAATACTCTGGTGGGACCCTTGGGTAGGAGGGTCACTGCAGTGCAGAGAACCTCTGCTCCCGGCTTCCATGCTCGCTGATAATATTCTTGGCCTTTGAACTGGTGGAAGCTAGGAGTCTGTTCGTTTGTTTCAGGACTTACAAAATGATCACGAAGATGGTGTACCACATAGAAGTGGGAAATGGGAACTACAGAGACTTCTCAATGGTTAGAGCACCAGCTGCTCTTCCAGGGGATCTGGGTTCAGTGGTGGCTCACAAGCATCCATAACTTTAGTTCCAGGAGCCCTCTTGCGACCTCCATAGGCACAAGGCAAACACATAGTACACAGACATTCACACAGGCAAAACACATACATATAAACATAAATAAACATTCATACACATAAATAAAATGCTATTTAAAAATTTTTTTTAAAGAAGTGGGCAATGGGAGGCTATTAATAAGTGAGCTGAATACAGCCCAAGATAATTTGGCCCTGGATTTGTAACATTCTGACCCTCCACAATCACAAACTTCTCATCAATCAACCCTAGAATCTAAGACAGACGTGACTTTGGGGGAGTGGGGGAGACCTACCAGTCTGTTAGAAGTGAGTGACCCAGCTGTGGTCATAGCACTGCCACTCTGCTTGCTCCAGCTATGTGACCCAACAATTTGCTGATGGTCTCTGGGACTCAGTTTCAACATCTGGAGAGTGGGGACAGTGTCTTTTCTAGCCTGCTTGAGGTACTGTGCCCACAGCATCCTTTCCTTCGTGGGCCACGCTTAGCTCAGTGTGTACTGAGCCCCGGGGACTAGATAGTATCTGCTCCTGTGGTGGACTGTGGGCTCTGCAGGACCAGGGGCTTATCCATCTGCTCAGCTCTGTCTCCCCAGAGCAGGAGAGTGTGCTAGGGGCCCAGTAAATATTTGTCCAATGTGAAACTTACTGAGGCCAGGGGAGGGGAGTGCAAGGCAAGCTGTAAGGGCTGTGCACACAGAAGCACTGGGGCTTTGGAGTCAGAAGGGCCCCTGATTCCTCACGATGGAGAGCTGGTCTGGGCCTGGTTTCTGCACCTGTGAGACAAAAGCTACAGTTGGCTTCCAGGAGAGCTTATATGAAGGGTCCAGCCGGGGCGGATACAGGTGGGACCGCACCAGTCAGAGGCCCCAGCCTGGCTCCAGCTCTGCCTTCTTCCCTTTGGCCAGTGACCTGAGGGCTCCCCAAATTCAGACACTTGGGTTCTCTCAGCTGCCACTGCTGAGAATCCTATGAGAACGGGACACTATGTCTGCAGGACTACCAATAGACAGACAGACAGATGGCCTTGCGAGAGCCTAACCCTCTGGAAGACTGTGGCCCTGGTCAAGCCTACCCTCTCTTTGAGCAGACCATAGTCCTGACTTTAGGACAAAATTTGGGTGGGGCAGGGGACAGGGTGTGTGCTAGGGGTTACTGGGTACAGACTATGGATTTAGCCTGAGGCACACACACACACACACACAGTCCCTGCCCTTGGGGAAGGTACAGCCTGGAGCAGGAGGGCTGTGAGAGGAAGAGACAGGTGAGGACAGGGGGTGTACGTACAAGGACAGGGGGGTGTCCAAGTGACTCAGTGAGAGCTGCTGGGGTGGCCAGAACAGACCCTGAGGAAGGGATATCTGAGTGACGCCTGAGATGTGGAGATGGGGGAGAAGAGGCCACCAGACAGAGCGCTCCCTCTGCAAAGGCCCTGGGGCAGAACCACAGCTGAAGCCACAGCAGAAAGGTCAGATGGTGGGATCACAGGAGGAAGGAGAAGAGTTGGGAGGCGACAGAGCAGATGCCTCCACCCTTACTGCACAGCTCAGAACTCCCCTCCTCATTCAGGCTTCGGCTTGGCCCTTCTCTGCTGGGATCCTGGACCAGCTGAGGGCTAAGGCAGAGAAGCCACTTCCTGTTTCTCCAGGAGCCACCGTTTCAGGGACCCTGGTTCCCTCTGTTCCTGCCTGCCCCAAGCCAAGCCCTACAATCCAAGCCTGTCGTAGCACCTGGCCCCAGCCATCCCCGCCATGATCTACCACCACCACCACCACCACCACCACCACCACCACCACCACCACCACCACCACTCCGCTCCCTCACCCCTACTCCTGCTCCAGCCTCTCCTTAAGAACAAGCTTCCTGCAGGACTCGGAGGGACTCTAGACAATCCTTACAGCCTTCTAACCCCAACCCAGCCTTCAGCCCTAAGCCGCCTGTGGGGCATGGTGTTTGGGGTTGTGTATGGCAGAGAGCAGCACAGGGCAGGAGATGGCAGAGCCAGACACGAGATTTCAGACTAGATAAGCTTCTAGGAATGGGAAGGGGGCCCGACGTGTTCCTGGGTGGTGATGCTACTCCCCCTCTTGCTAAGGGTGGCAAGCAATATCCTCTGACTCCCCCAGAGGGTGAGGGGGCTGTCAGCTGTGGGAAGACAGGGCTCTTACAGGATGGCTCCAAGGAGCCAGAAATTGGCCCACCATGCCAGAGGCAGGAGGGGCTGGGCTCGAGAGTAATTAGGGGCCCTGTAATTAAGGCATTTTGGGGTTGGTTCAGCCATTCCTAGGGATAGGGTAGGCACAGAGGACTTTGGGAGGAGTTTGGTCTCTGCTCCCCCCCATCCCTCTTTTGCTACGTTTGTGCCCACTCCTAGACTGTGTTCTCAGGCTGGGTTCACACCCACCTTGGCTCACGGGGGTACCACGTCTGACAATGCTTTCACTCTACCCTGCCCTGCCCCCAAGACCCCGTTTAAGCCTTCTTAGACACAAGGTTTTCTTGGGCTAACCCTACCAGAGTGACCACCCCTTCATGCTACGCAAGAACCCAGAAGAGAGGAAGGGCAATCTGCTGGGCACACAGCAGAACCAGAACCAGGACCCAAGACTTCTGACTTTCCCACTGGAGTTCTCTCCCCAATCCTGAGAGCCACAAACCGTGAACCTGAACGTCTTGTGGGAAGTCCAGGAAACAGACCAAGGGCCACCAAAGGTTCAGAAAGGGCGGGCTTCACTAGCCAGCATCTTTCATTCCAGATTCTAGAGCAGGGATCCAGTGTGACAATGATGAGCACAGGTGACGACACACCCTGTCTCCGGGACAGAGCACGTGGGGATGACCTCCTCAGCCATGGTCCCACCTCCACTCCAGCCTCCTCTCAAGAATGGGCTTCTGGAATGGCTCACCTTCCAAGACTTACATAACAGCGAACCAGGAAAGTTCCAAAGAAGAGGTCCTAGGCAGGCACTCGTCTGTCAGTCACCTTTCAGTCACTGTGACAAGGCACCTGAGACATCCACTTAAAAGGGGGGAAAGCTTGCTTGGGCCCGTGGTTTCAGTCCATGTGACCTAACATCCCCCCAACAGGCCCTTTCTCCATCCCTCTACCTGTATCCCTCCCTCCTTCCCACTCTCTTTTCTTCTCTCTCCCTATCTTTCCAAGGAGGGGTTTTGTGGGTAGGGTCTCACCTTGAATCCCAAGCTGGTCTTGAATTCATGGCTGTCTTCTTACCTCAGCCCCTTACATGCTGGGATTTCCAGCGAGTCACCACACCCAGGAAGGCCTTACTCTTAAAAGTCCCTCCTTCCAGCAACACCACGCTTAGTGCCCAAGCCTTTCAGGGACACTTCCTAACCATAGCTCTGCAGAGTGGGCAGGCAGCGACAGGTGAGGTGGTGGGTGGAGAACATTGCAGACCTGAGGGAAAAGCCAGGGAAGGAAGCTCAGGAGTCATGGCTTTGAGGTGGGGGTTGGGGGGGGGGGACTTCATTAGACAGAGGGTGAGGTCCCAGGGCTGAGAGGATGCAGGCCTCCAGCGCCAACAGTAACTCTTACCCTGAAAGCCTAGGAAAAGTGCTACAAGGTTTGGAGATGGGAAAGTGTGTGGGTACATATGTGCGCCTGTATGTGCCTGGCAAAGATCTGTGCCTGCCACCCTGGGAGAGGGCTGGAAGAGAGGCAGATGTCTTCATGACCTGTCTAGAGGTTCTCTTCTCTCACACCCCCCTCCTCAGTCTAGCAGGCAGTCAAGGAGGGAGAAGTAAATGGCTGAGCTGTGCGGAGTCTGTAGGGTCTGCTGGGGCTGGGGTCAGGAAGGGTGTAGGCTCCTGTGCCGTGTAGACTGGATGCATTTTCTCAGATGGGGTGTGGTGGGTGGGTGGCTGGCTGCCGAGGTGAGGTGTGATGGGTGGGTGGCTGAGGTAGGTGGGTGGCTGTGGAGATGGGGTGTGATGGGTGGGTGGCTGGGGTAGGTGTGTGACTGCTGAGATAGGGTGTGATGGGTGGGTGGCTGGCTGCTGAGGTGAGGTGTGATGGGTGGGTGGCTGAGGTAGGTGGGTGGCTGTGGAGATGGGGTGTGATGGGTGGGTGGCTGGGGTAGTTGGGCGGCTACTGAGATGGGGTGTGGCAGCTGGGTGGCTGGGCAGGATGGGCAGGTAGCTCTTGAGATGGTGTGGTGTGTGACTGCCGAGTGGCTGGGACCCAGAATCCTTGCTCCCCTCTCCAGAGTTGCAGAGGTGCTGGGCACAGCAGGGGCTTCAGGGTGCTGGCTGAGAGAAAGGGGGAAGGACAAGAGAGAATGGGCAGCAAAGTTCTAGGAGACTTCGCTGCCACCTGAGGGTCTCTGTCTGTGTGTCGTCTTCCTTTCTACCTGCCCAGTGCCCAAGACAACATCCTGTGCCCCAAAGGCTCCATACTGCTTTAGTGTCGAGCCCAGCTCTATCGATCTCCATCTGAAGTGCCCCAGCCAGGGCTGGGCCCAGCAGGTAGAGAGAACTCAACTCAGATGAAGTGGGTGAGAGGCCAAGCTGGGGATAAGATGGACCCAGTCCTGCTTTCCCTTGACCTTCATGGGACAGTGACAAGGTCAGACTGTTCAGAAGCAGGGAGGGGCCTGCACACCCTGAAAGGTAGCCGAGCAAGGGCAGGGGCAAGGCATGAAGAGCTAGATGGAGAGAGGAGGGTGGGAGCTTTAAGGGTGCATGAACAATGCAGATGTCTCGGCCAGCAGGGGGCGCTGGTGCTGAAGAAATCTAGCCCAGTGGCCACCAGGCAGTCCGAGATGGGCATGGAGTCAGAAGTCTAGGCCTCAGGAGCTGGAGCAGGGATGAGTCTGGTAGTACTGGGGATAAATGAGCTGGGCAGACCACAAGACACACTTGGGCTTGGATGCTGGCTGCTGCTTTCTGTGGCCTTGGATACGTCATGATTTGCCAGGGTAACATGGTGTATGGTGGCGGGGAAGGCGTGGCCGTGAGAGTGGCTTGTGGTTGGAGTAGCTGAGTGACTGGACCTGTCACACCACAGTGGCAGTTGGGAAGCAGAGACCTCAGGCAGGAGCTAGCTAGATACAACCATCTAGCCCCACCCCCACAGCTCTACCTCTGTCAAGTAGGCCCCAGTGCCAAAAGGCCCCACAACCTCCCCAAACAATGCCAACAGCTGGGTCCCAAGTATTCAAATGCATGAGCCTGCGGGGGACGTTCTCACTCTGACCACAACACGCCCATACCATCTCAAGGGTTCATCCTCACTTGCCATCCCAATTGTGTGCTGGCACCTTGAGCCTATGAATTTCCCGCTGAGGGGCACAATTGACTTACCAAAGCAAGCCCTCCACCTTGCGTTCCAGTTTCCATCTCTCTAAAAGGAAGCTGCTCACAGCACCGCCCCCATGAGGTGTGGTGAGGCACTGCACCCATCGCGTGATGAGCAACCACGAGAAGTGGGTGCTGTCTTTCACAAGAACAAGACAGAAGGTGGGACACAGAGGCTAGCTCACTATCCCCACCCCAGCCACTGGCCCAGGGTCTCCTACCTTCCCACACAGGTCAGGGCAGGCACACTGCTCAGGGCAGAGCAAAGCCCACAGCGCAGGATGAGGCTGCCCACTATGGGAAGGAGGGGCTGGAACCTCGGCCACCTGCCCAGTTTGCTTGTTCACTTGAGTCTCAGTCTGTGCCAGGGAGAAGACTGTCTTACCCTATCATCTAGATGCCAACAGGATACCTCCTGCAGGCCACACAGACAGGTGGGATGAGTACCACCTGCTTCCAGTTACTGCTTGTTAAAGGGACCCTTAGGGTGAAGGCTAAGATCATGGAGTGGGCAGGTTGTCAATGTTGAATTGGCTCCCACTGCCGAGAGAGAGAGAGAGAGAGAGAGAGAGAGAGAGAGAGAGAGAGAGAGAGAGAGAGAGAGAGAATGATTTTATTTTTCTTATAGATTTAATTTTTTTAAAATTTTATATGTATAGGTATTTTGCCTACATGTATGTCTGTGCACTACATTCTTGCCTGGTGCTCACAGAGGTCAGAAAAGGGCATCTGACACCCTGAAACTGGAGTTACAAACAGTTGTGGGTGCTGGGATTAGAACCCGGGTCCTCTGGAAGCTCCAGCCCTTTTATTTTTATTTTTAATTTTTCTCTTTATTACATTTTTATTTATTTCATGAATATGTGCATGTGCACTTTGTGCATGCACACGTGTGCATGTGTGTGTGTTCTTGCCCAGGATCAAGCATGCTGGAGTGCCAGGACACAAATCTGGAAGTCAGAGGACAGCTTTCAGGAGTCAGTTCTCTTCTTACATTATGTGGATTCTGGGGACAGAACTCAAGTCCTTAGGCTTGGTGGCAGGCACTCTTACCCACTGAGTCATTTTGCCCACCCAATTAAAAAGTCTTTAATGTATTTATTTATTATTATGGGGGAAGGGCACGTGCACGCCACACCCAGATAACTATGGAGTGGGTCTCTCCTTCTGCATTACATGGCCTCTGGGGACCGACCTCAGGCTGTCAGGTGTGTACAAGTGCTTCTAATGGCGAAATCTTCTCACTGGCCCACAAAAAAAAAAAAAAAAAAAAAAAAAAACCAACAAAAAAAAAAAACCAATTTCTTAAATGTCTATAATAATATATTAATTCATAAACTACGGTCTGGATTTTTCCTCTCTGGGTGTATAACAAAGTGTCATGGTTTTGCTGAACATGTTTCCTTTCGAATCTGATCTCTACTCTGAGCAGGTTCTCACCCGGGTTTCTCCAGTCAGGACGACAGTCCTTGGAAGCTAATGCCTTGTTTGTTCACTCATGTTTATATACATTTCATCTCCACTCTGAGACACTTAATATTTTTCTAGTGGTTCATTTTAATCAACATATTACCTAAAGAAGAATCTTGATTTTTTAAAAAAATGAATCCTGATAGGTTTGATTTAACTGTTTGTGGATAATAGCATAGCCACATGGTGCTGGAAAACTAATTCCCAACTCCAGGAAAATATTGACTTTTAAAGGACACCCAAGATGGAATGTGGTTATAAATGGTGAAACCAGGAAAGGGAGTGACCACATGAGCAGTTTCATCAATGGACACACAGAATTTTGCTTTAGAAACTTGGAATCAATTGTCATCTTTGAGTTTCACACATTCTGATCAACTTCATCTCTTTAAAATTTTTTTTTATTTTTAGCTTCTTCAATATCACCTTGAATGGCTGACAGACATGACTGTAATGAATCTCAATTCTTGGTGCAGATTTCGAAGTCTTCTTTGAAGGCATGCACCATGAGAGTTCCCACTGGTGTCTTCGAATCCTTTGAAAAATGACTTTTATTATTACTCTCTGAGTGTGAGTGTGAGTGTGGCCCCATCCACTGTCTGACGTGTGGAGAAGCCAGAGGGCAGCTCTATGGGGTCGCGTCTCTCCCTGGACCTTTATGTAGGTTCTAGGGATCAAACTCATGCGGCCAGGCTTGAGCAGCAAATGCTTCTGCCTGCTGAGCCATCTTGCCTGCCCAAGTTTTTCATATTCTTGAAGTAAGGGGTCCCACCCTATCTGTGCTCACCACCAGCTTGTGGGCTTCTGGCACTGAGCCAAACATTATAAGTGCCAGGGGGCACATCGGCTGGACAACTGTCCAGTACTTGTTCCGGGAAAGTCCTTGTGAGGTCCAGCTGCCAAAGCCTTATACCACTTGTTCTCTGGAGAAGTGTGGCTGAACACAGCCTGTGACTGGCCAATGCCTCCAGCAGAGCCACTTTGGGGGAGGTGCTCAGACCCCCAGACCAGCCAGGAGACACGGGCAACAACCGTTCTGTCGGCCAGCACAGATGACATTCCACAGTGAGTCTCTCACACTGCTGACAGTCTGTCAGATGACTCAGGGGTGTCTCCACAGCAATTTTTTTGTTTGTTTGTTTGTTGTATTTTGGAGACAGGATTTCTCTGTGTAGCCCTGGTTGTCCTGGAACTCTCTCTGTAGACCAGGCTGGCCTCCAACTCACAGAGATCCTCCTGTCTCTGCGTCCATAACAAACAATTTCTGTGAGTTCTCATATAGTCTCTCTCTCTTTTCTCCCTTTTGGTTTTTAACCCTGTGATGTTGCTATTGGTGCCAAGCTACAGAAATGGCCCAGAGAGGTTGAGTGACCATCCCAAATAAACCAGTAACAATCAGGTCTAACCTTACCAGCATCCTCACACTGCACCAGGGGCCTGAGGACATTCCTTCTCCTTAGGGACCTCTCCTGACACTGGATCCTTAACTATACTGCAAAAAGTAACGTTCGGAACTGGTATCACACAACTTTAATCCCAGCACTCAGTAGGCAGAGCCAGGAGGATCACTGTAAGTTCAAGGCCAGCCTGGTCTACAGAGCGATATCCAGGACAGGCCCCAAAACTACACGGAGAAACCCTGTCTTGAAAAACCAAAACCAATAATAATAATAATAGTAATAATAATAATAACAACGTCCAGATGCTCCAGACTGAAGCAAAATTAATGATCTTATTTAACATCTAGGCAGAGAGTTTTATAGGAAGAGAGTGATACATGCCTCCAAGGATGTGAGTTTGGGCTTCTCAAGAGAGAGTGCACTATATGATCCTGTGGCCTTCTGAGTCCCATTTTTCCAATTAATTTAACAAGGCTAAATTTTTAAGTTTGTAAAAATAAAAATTTTCCCCTTTATCATATTTAAAGTTTAAAAGTTATAAACACGTGAGCAAGGAGCTGGAGATGGCTCAGAGGGAAGAGCGCCAGCTTCTCTTGCAGAGGATTGGTCTTGACTCCCAGGACCTGGCTGTTCACAGCCATCTGCAACTTCAGTTTCAGGGGATCTGACACACTCTCCTGGCCTCTCCAGACACCAAGCAGTCATGTGGTGCATATGCACACATGCAGACAAAACACCAGTACACACAAAATAACAACAACAACAACAATAATAATAATAGTAATAATAATAATACATGATCAAAACTGGGCATGGCAGTACATGTATGTAATCTGAGCTCTCAGGAGGTTGAAGGTTCAAATTCATCCTCAGCTACTTAATGAGCTCGAGAGACCCTAGCTAGCTAGCTAGTGTGTGTGTGTGTGTGTGTGTGTGTGTGTGTGTGTGTGTGTGTGTGGTTTTCCCTCCTGTCCACTGACATTAGCTTAACACAGAGAACTTGATAGTGATGCGGCGGCGGCGGTGGACTGGCCAGCAGAGGTGATGTGAAGATGGGTTCCTGGCCCCTCCCCTGTGTGACCGTGGCTTCCGGGTACCTCATCTGTTGAATGGGAGCATACCCCAGTTTTTCATACATCTTGAGCACAGTTGGCTGCAGGAAACACCGGCTTGGAGCTTTTAGTGCTGGCAAAAATTCCTAGGGATGTTGACAGTCCAACTCAGATATCCCTGTCCCGCAGAGCAGAGAGCAGAAGGGAAGGCTTGAAGGACCTGGGGGTCACCACCATGTGGTCTCTAGGCTGGACCACACCCTTGACCTGATATGGGAGACTACCACCCCACCCTCACCCCATCATGCCCCAGAGAACTGTGGAGTAGGCTCTAGGGTGTGAGACAGGTGATAATATGGTGAGCCCCCAGTGTGCAGAAGATGTCCAGTCCAGGAGACCTGTATTCAGTGGCATTTCTGGAGCTGCTGGATACCAGGGTGGGGGCTGGGGGCTGGCACTGATCACTGCTTTGCAGCCAAGTGCTCACTAACCCACCCTGCACATCTGCTTGAAAATAACTTAATTAGCCTGGAAGAGCAATTGGCAACCTGCCAAGGACGGGCCCTGAAGGAGGGACCCACAGAGCCCCTGCCGGGAGACCCCACACCACAGGTGAACCCTGAGAGGAGGACAGAAGCCCTTCACTCTCAGAGAAGTGTACCCATTGGCCACCATCCTGGATCTTCCATGTGGAGGCCATCCAACTCCACTGGACCTGTGAGAAAACTGAGGCTCCAAGGGGCCTGGATAGGTCATGGAGTCAGACAGGATGTGCCTGGGCATGGTCATGATGTGGGGTTTCTTCACAGGCTTAGAAGACAAGGTACCAGCTGGGGACTGGAGACCTCAGTTCTCTAAAAAGCTGATGAGGTCCACTTGACTTTCTCCCCAGCAGTGGGGAGGGACCTAGGAGAGAGACATGAGGCTGTGGGCAGGGGCTGCACAGTCAATGCTGGAAGGAGAAAGTGTGTATCCTAAGGACACATTTGGGGAGGGCATCATGCCTGGTGTTCATCTGGTATTCCTCAGGGAGCCTGGACAGAAAGGGGTCTCTGATGGGATGGGGCCCAGCATGATTCCTGTCTCCTAGAGACACCATGAGCCCAGGCCTGAAGGTGGCCCAGGGCTTGTGACTTAGGGGCCTGGGTGGGGCTTGGGCGGGGCAGCGTGCAGCCTAGCACACTGAGCTTTCTGTCATCAGCTGAGCTGGATGCTGGCCAGGCACCCCGGGGGAAGCTGGGTGTGTTTGCTTACGCGCGCGTGTGCGTGTGTGTGTGTGTGTGTGTGTGTGTGTGTGTGTGTGTGTGTGTCACTCAGAGTGAGCGACATAGAACACCCCAGTGAGGAGCAGCTCTGCCTGTGCCATCAGGTCCAGGGCGGAACTCCCTGGCCTCCCTGGCAGCTCTTCTCCCCCACCTTAGAGACCATGGCCTATGCCGGGTCCACCACCTTGTTCCCATGCCAGACACATGCTGCCTCCCGTTCACCCTACACCCACTCTGCACCGCCACTCTATGCCCTGGCCAGACTCTGAATCCATTACTTCTCAACTAACAGCCCTCTGAGGCCAGAATATCACCACCATCCCTCAGAACCACTGCTGAGTCCTTGTTACCAGTCTCTGGCATTGGGATATCCCCTGCCTCCACCAGCCACATCACAAACACACAAATACATATATATATATATATATATATATATATATATATATATATATATATACACACACACACACACACCATGCACACATACACACCAAAAGTCCACATGCACATGTACATATGTCCATAAATACATGAAATAACACATGCACACACACACACACCATATGCTGCATACATAGGCACACATATAGTACACAGCTAAACATAAACACAGGTAAACACTTTACCTGTGGTCAAGGGTAACTTTCCAGAACCCCAAACTAGCCAAATTGAACCCCTTCTTGCCCTCTGTAAACTGGCCTCAAAGCTACGGGGCCTTGGCTTACTCATTTTACTGAGACCAAAGAATAGAGAGATTTGAAATGAGAGCATCCGGGACTGGATCTAAATTCTGACGGGTCATTTGGCTACTGTGTGGCTGTGTCTGAGTCACAGACCTCTCTGGGCTCTTGCCTCCTTTGAGACACAGTGTGGCTCGTGACCCTCAGGAGGCTGACGGCAGCTCAGGGCCTACACCACTTGCTTCTTGCTTTGGCCTGACAGTCTCTTCATAGTGTTCAACAGCCATTTGGATGCCACAAGCCTCTGATGACATACTGCTGGTTCTTATGGGCTCCGGTGATGCCCTTGGCACCCACTCTACATCTTTCTGTGTTCTGGTGGTCCTCTGGTGACCATCTCATTAACAGGACGGATGCTAATTATGTTTGATGAATGAGCGGATGAAGTGTGAGCCCCTGCGGAAGGGCAGGCAAGGATGTGGTTACATGAAGTACACACACACACACACACACACACACACACACACACACACACACGGCCCTCTGAGGCCACACAGACTGAATCAGAAGGGAACCCCCGGCAGGCAGGGCTCCCTTCACAGAGACCGTTCCTTTGCAGCTCCTTGACACAGCAGTCTTCGCCTGAATCTAAGAAGAAAGGGTAGGACCCGATTCCTGGGTCACCAGGAGGGAGGTTGTGTGAGTCTCAGAAGCCCAGGTATGAGCCTTCAGGGGGTAACCTCTAGGCTTGACACTGGCCACCTGGGTGGCAGAGTTGCCAGTTGCCAGCCGGCAGCTGGCATCCCAGCAGAGTCTGAGCCTGGCAGTGCCACCAAACGCCCACTCACACCAGCCGCTTATTTCCAGGGCCTACCCATGAGCTCTGGGCAAGCTGGGTCCAAGGAGACCCCAAGGTGCCCTGCCAGGAAGAAAAGCCTCAGGGAGGATGCCCTGAGGAGAGGGGAGAGAAGGAACAAACAGACAGCCTCCATTTCCCATCCCCCCAGGTGTGGCCTGCGACAAGTCAAAGGCCTGCCTTAGCCTTGATGTCTCTTCTGCACTAGTAAGGGTCAGGAGTGGACAGGAGGTCAGTGCTTCCTTGCTCTCCTCCACCACCCTCCCCCTTCCCCGCTCTCCCTCCCCACTCCACACACACCAGGGGACTGTAATCCCCCCAAGGAAGTGTGTGAGGACAGGTATGGCCACAAGAGGGCGATCAAGCTTCACCCCTCAAGGAGCAAAGCTACCAGGCCCTGCCCTGGTACTGGACTTGGGGTCAAAGGAGGCAGGGCCAGAGTTGAATCTTGGGGATGGATGCAGACTACACATGCCTCTTCCCAGGCGAAGCCTGAGCCTCTCCATCAGGTGGCAACATTGCCTGACTTCAGCAACAGACACATCTGAGCCAAGGAACTATCCCTATTATGTACTTTACAGGTAAAGAGAGTAACTCAGAGAGGGCCAGGGTTTGCCTTGGTCACACAGCTGGCAGGAATCCAGTGGATTATCCCTCCATTCTGGCATTGGTGCAGAAACCAAGGCTGGGGCCTGGCCAGCACTCAGAAGCTGAGAAGGGACAAAAACCTTTATCTGGCTCTTTCAGGCCCCTCTGGCCGGTGCAGGGTAGGAATAACCATCATAAGAAGCAGCCCTATGCCTATCCTCCACAGACCCCTCACCCTTCCATAGCACCTCAGCCCCAGCCTGGCCCAGACCTCACTCATCTGCCTCATCCCAGAAGTCTCCACAGCCCCACAGTTCCCCAGCGTCTGCACTCTGCCCTGACATACCTTAGCAGTACTCATCCCACCTTGTCCTCTGACTGCTGACTTCCTTTCTGCCCTCAGGAAACTGGCCTTCAGCTTTAGCACATGTCAGGGCACTTCCTTCCTGTCCAGCCAGGAGGCCCAGG
This sequence comes from Peromyscus californicus insignis, assembly GCF_007827085.1. Classification (NCBI taxonomy): domain Eukaryota; kingdom Metazoa; phylum Chordata; class Mammalia; order Rodentia; family Cricetidae; genus Peromyscus; species Peromyscus californicus. The sequence goes on along the minus strand of NW_026294573.1, from coordinate 33,283,261 downwards.
AGCCTCTCTGCAGCCAGAGTTTGGGCACCCACCTTGGCTCCCCAAAGTTCCCCACCCACTTCTCCAAACACTCAAGCATAGGACAGACCAGCCAGCCCACTTCTGTGGAACCCACGTGCCCCCCAGCCTGGAGTCCACGCTTCCCTCCCCCCTCCTCCCTTCATCTCACCCCATCAGTAAGTACACTCCTCTCCATAGATAACTTAAAAACCCCCCCTCAGCTACTCTAGCACCAGCCAGACCCATCCTTTCTGCCCCCTCTGACTCCACCTACCCTATTGTGCCTGGACATTCTACTTTGAACTTGCTGTGACCAAACGGGGCTTACCAGCTCCTTATCAACTTATCCCAGAGTGCCCAAGATACACTTAGAGCTCTGGGTGTAGTGACTCTGAGGCCCAGGGGCTCACTGTCACCCTTTCCTGGCCTCTAAGGTGGGAGTGCTGGGGAGCCTTCTTATGCATCGCCAGAGAGGTGCCAATTACCACCCTGTGTGTTTGGCACAGAAACACTTCCAGAAAGCCGGGCGGTGGTGGTGCACGCCTTTAATCCCAGCACTCGGGAGGCAGAACCAGGTGGATCTCTGTGAGTTCGAGGCCAGGCTGGTCCACAGAGCAAGATCCAGGACAGGCACCAAACAATACAGAAAAACCCTGTCTTGAAAAACCAAAAAAAAAAAAAAAAAAAAAAAAAAAGAAAGAAAAGAAACACTTGCAGAAGCTGAAGGCACAGAGGTCTAGAAGATGCCTAAAGGTCAGCTATGGTAAGTCAGTGTCACTCAGACACACTGGCAACCCATGAAAGCTCCTCCTTCCAAGACTAAGGAAGGCCTCAGCTGGGAGTGAGGATTGGCTGGCCCCGCCCTGGCCCTTGGGGAGGGACAGGATTCCTGGCTTCCTGCACCCCTGCTTCAGCCACCTCTGCTGTGTTATTCAAGCAAGCTCCAGGCCCAGCCCCGCTGAGTATCTCCTTCTGGTGTGAGGTTGTTGTGTCTTATTCAAACAGGTAAATTCAGGTCTCTGTGTGGAGACTCAAGATTGTGGGCTCTCCTCGACATCTTGTCATCCCTTGGCATAGAGCCCAGGGTGGGTAAAAGCCGCTGCAGGGGGAGTGGGGGACCAACACAGGCTGTATGGAACATCTCTGTAAGTCCTTCACGCTCCACCTCAGCCACACAGCCCCATCCTTTTGTCTTCAAATGTGTGTGCGGAGGGGAGGAGGGCACTGGAAGCCCTGCCTGCCACTATGCCTTTAACAAATCCCTACTTCTCACCTGCTTGGCTGACTCCAAGATCTGGGATCATCACTTCTGTCCACACATGGCCCCAGTGGGCCTTGGCACCCTCCCTGTTCAGGGAAGGCACACTCCTGCCTGTGGCTCTGTCTCCTTCCTCAGTGCCCTGGACTTGGCAGAGAACGATGATCTTGCAGCCAGCAAGCCCAGCTTTGCTCTTTCTCAGCCTCAGTTTCCCTACCTGTGCTGTAAGGATGAGGTGGTCGTTGGCCCCAGCAGTTAACACAGTACCTCACAGAAAACACGGACCTAGAGCAGGGCTTCATCAAGTTTGAATGGTTCAGAAGGCATGTTCTATTAGCCCTATGTTTTTGTAAGTAAACTGAGACTCAGATATCTAGCAACTAAGGTCCAAGAGGTCTCAGGTCACAGAGCTAGGGAGCAGACTGAGACACATAGGAGCTGGGGTTATGGCTCAGACCAATTCTGCAGACCCCAAAGGGATCCACATAGAAGTGGGATACATCAGGTTAGAGTCCTAGGGCATGAAGGAAGAGGGGAAGGGAAGGGAAGGGGAGGGGAGGGGAGGGGGAGGGGAGGGGAGGGGAGGGGGGCAGAGCTGCAGGCAGAGAAGGCCAGGGCAGAGGTGAGGACCAGCAGAGGGGAGGGCCAGTGGTGCTGGGGTCAGCAGGAACAGTATGCGCTGCTGGCTAGTGTGGGTGCCCTGACATTCCCGCTGCTCTCAGTGACCTTGCCCGTCAGTCCGCACAGCTCCTGGCATCCTAATGCGACATTGCCGGCAAGGGTTTGGGCGGTGCTCAGCAGAGCCTCTGGCTACTGGGGCCAGAGCCAGGTCCTGCCTTCCCCCCTGCAGACCAGCAAGGACCTGCATGAGCTCATCTTGGAGTCACAGAGGCAGAAGACAGCATCCCACGGTCTTAGACGGCCTCCAGTCAACCCCAGAAACCCTGGACACGGCAGAGTGGGGACAGAGCAGCTGGGAATTCCTCTGGCATGACAATGTCATCCAGTAAGGGGTTGGAAACCTGGCTCTGTGCTTCTGGTCACAGCCCTGGCTGCAAGCTAAGCTGTGAGGCCGTGGCATGTCATTTCCCTTGCCTGGGCCTCTGCTTCCCTGCCAGGGTAGGCAAGCTGAGAAGACTTTCCAGCCCAGGGACTCCTGATTTGGAAGAGCTTTGGGTTATGGCTTCCTAACTGATCTGCAGCAGACTGGTCAGTACCACAGGGACTCCAAGGTGACAAGGTAGAACTGGGGCTTCTGGTTCATCCTGGGGGCCTGGGCACCAGCATAATGAATGAGTGCAGAGATCCTCAAGGGCTTCCTGCCACTCCTCCTGTCCATGAGAGATGCCCAGGGCTCCCAAGCCTTCCAGATCCTTGCAGCTTCATCCACCCTGATTTTCCTCAGGCCCTGGTCCTAACCTTGGCTCCCATCAATAAATCCTCCATAGAACTCTCTTCTGGCCACTCTAGTCTCCCCCAGCTCCTGGACATTACAGCTTCACTCCCTCCCTGCCTCTACTCTAGACAGGAGACTGGCTTAGTTTCCATCTTTAAGATAGAAGTGAAATTTGCATGCAGTGGAATGCAGGCATCCGATGTGAACAATTCCTCATGAACCTACCTGGATATCCTGTACACATCTCCCACCCAGAATGAGCTCTAGAACATTCCCTTCACCACAAAGTGTTGCCAGGGGACACCCCCTGCCTCCTCTCTCTAGTGTTCTGGCCTCTGTCATCCTGCAACAATGTGAGAGACTAATTTCTAGGGGGGATCTTTTATGTTTTGCAGCCTCCACGGGAATGTCAGCTTGGCTGCCCTGTCTCCTGGCATGGCATGGCATGGCACACACTGGTACCCCGGAAAACCTGTGGAAGATACAAGATACAAGAGGGTGTGCCTCTGTGCCATGAGCCCACTCCAACAAGGCCAAGGGTTCAGACACTCCCTCCTCCTTCTCTACTAACCCTGACCCGCAGACAACACACTACCTGTTCTAATCACCGCGCCAGGCAGAGCCAGGATCATACCACCTCCTGCCGTGCCCTTACCCACCATGCACTTCCACCGATGGTGGCTGCCGCCTCCTGGGAATCTGGGCTCCTGTGGATGAGCTCAAAACGCACAAGGTGGCCTCCCTGATCCTAGAGTGTGGCGCTGACTCCGCTCTCACCATGACTTTGCCTGGACAGTGTCTCACAGATGCTAGACTCTTCCACAGAGTGATTGAGTCACTTTACTGAGCTAAGCAATGAGCCAGAGGATCAACTGTGCCCCACACCCACACAGTCACGTGGGGAGGACTTGCCTGCCCCTTCCAGCCTCTGCTTCCACACCTGTGAAATGACAGAAGGCTCTCCTTGCTCTGATGCTGCTTGCTTGCGTGAGTCAATACATATTTGTCGGACAAATAGCCCTATGATAAGTGGCCATTAGAGCGGCAGCCCTCATTCATGGCTTTGGAGGGCTGGCTGAGGGGAGGACCCCTCACAGACACTGGCTTTGACCTCTAGCCTCCGACCTCTGAGATGTACGATTATCACAGTAGAAACAGATGAAGACAAATTCAGTAGTGACTAGGAGCAGTGCCCAACAGGATCTAAGAGGGGTGGCTCTGTCTACCAGCTGCCACTAGACGGCGCCAGGCTGCAGCCGAAGCTGGTCAGGTGAGCCTATGGGCTCCTTGAACCAGACTGTTGAGGAGACTGTCTTGAGAGGAGGGCTGTGGCATCAGGAGGCCAGCCAGGGTGAGTGAGGACAGAGACTTGGCTACCTGAAAAGGATTGCCACCGTGGCCTGACATTCTGTGTGTTCTATCACAGTAGACCAACACCCAGATATTATTCCGCTGGAGCTCTAAGACCCGCTTAACAGATAGGGAATAGGAAGAGGAGAGGCTGGCTGTGAATGTTGGACTCCCTGGGCTGACTGACATTCTTGGACATAGCACAACACCTCTGTGTGACATCCAGGCTGGGGTGCCGGCCCCTGAGGCCCATGGGGCTCCCGGGAAACAAGAAAAGCAGCAGCAAGTCAGTTGGTGGAAGCTCAAGGTGGAGGAGGATGGAAGAGGCACTGGGCACACAGAGATACAAAGAAACACAGGGAGCATCCACAGAGGGATGGGGGGGGGGGGTAAAAGGGACAGAAAAGAAACAGCCAGGGTAGGAGGCAGACGGACAGAGTGGATGAAGCCAGAGGAGGAAGAGCAGAGAAGAGGGCAGGGATAGAGCCATCAGAAGGAGTGGACACAGGAAAACTCAGAAAGAGCCAGGGCTGGCAGGCAGGGAGACCAGCCCCAGCCTTGCGCTCACAACCCTCGTCCCTCTGCTACTCCACTTCACAGGCTTGGGTGGGGGACAGATGCCACCTCTTGGGGATGGTGGTTGAGCAAGGCTCCCTGGGGAGCTGAAGGCAGACAGGCAAGGTCCCCAGAGTCACGTTGCCAGGAGATGAAGCCCCAAAGCCCCAATCTGTCTCCGGAGCCTCCTCCAAGATGGGGCTTGCAGTTTGCCTGAGCACCACCCCTTCAGCCCTGCTGCTCCCACTTCTCACCCCACAGTACATGGGCGCTCACCTGGCATCAGTACAAGGCAAGAGAGGAGGCCTTGGAGACAGAGGGAATTCATATTTAGTACCTGGCCCTAGCTCCTGTCATTCCTGCTCTATCACAGGTCATAGCTGCTCAGGCCGGGCGCGTTTTTGACACACACACCGAAGTCCTAGGGTTGGGGTCGGGTGCAGAGAAGCCTGGTTCACGTTTCTGCTTGCCTGTTACCAGCTCCACGGCCTACTGCTGCCCAAGTTGTTCCCCCTTCCTGTGTCACAGCAACCTCCTCTTTAAACAGCAGAGTACCTGTTTGATAGACTGGTCCAGCGAGAGGAAAGACACCATGGGTGGGGGAGGGGCGGGGAGGCTGGTTTTAAGCCTGCAGGGGCAAAAGTCTGGATCCCTCAGATGCCTGTTCAGCCCTGTCCTTCCCCCTTTGAAGACACTGACCTACAGCCACCTCCAGGGTCAAGGTTTGTGCTGATTTCTCCCCTAGGCACTTGAATAAATATAAATAAGACAGAAGCCTAGGGTGCAGGCAAAGCTATACCCATGTTCTCATGTCCCTGTGTGACGCTTTGGGATCATTTGTTAGGGCAACTTTGCCTCTGGGCCCTGTTTTTTGTTTGTTTGTTTGTTTTGTTTTGTTTGTTTGTTTGTTTTCTGAGACAGGGTTTCTCTGTGGAGTTTTGGTGCCTATCTTGGATCTCGCTCTATAGACCAGGCTAGCCTCGAACTCACAGAGATCCACTTGCCTCTGCCTCCCAAATGCTGGGATTAAAGGTGTGCACCACCACCTCCCGGCCTGGGCCCTGTTTTTAAATCCTTCAGCAAACCTACTGAACCTTCCCTCACAAGGCTCAGTTCCCCAATTACAGAAAGATAGACAGACTCTTTCTAAGCCCTGCCTTTACCTCAGTTCTCATGTTAGTGAAAGGAGAGCCCTCTACATGGGTCTAGCCAAACTAAGGGAGATGCAGGATGGCCAGGGATCCTCCTTGAGGCCCCCACCAGCTGCTGGCCTGGCCTGGCAGAGTGGTAAGAAACCTTGAAGGCAGCAGAGGGAGATCCCAGGCCAGGCCACAGCTTGATTTATGTTCCATGTCGCCTGAGGTCTGGGTGATCTCCACAGACCATAAATCTCTACTGCAGGCTGGCCAGGTCCCTGGAAGGTGGCAGCTTCAGGGAGCTGCAGGATGTGCTACCCAGAACAGAACCTCCCATCGCTTGGCCACCTCCATCAAGGTCTAGTGTCCTCAGGATCCTCAGGGGGAGAGTTCAGAGACCTTAGCGATACACAGGGCATCCAGCTTAATGCACCCATATCCACCTTCTGGCCCTTCAGGCCTCAGAGGGGAAGACAAAGAGAGTGTGTGCAGGTGCGGGTTGCTATTGACAGCTGTACTGGACCACTTGAACCTGGGCCTGCGAAGTCAGACCCACAGCTTCGTGGACACAGACGCCTGAGGTCAAGGACCTGCACCCCAGGATGCCAGCCAGTCTCTGGGCTGTTCACTTAAAATGTACTGAGAAGACAGTGGTCAAAATGAGATGGTGCACCCAGAAACAGCCTCTTCTTGCAGGCACATGGGTCATAATCCGGGCACAGGCCCTTTCTAACCTTGCTCACAATGTTGAGCAAGTCATGGGGCTGTGTGTGACTGTGGGAGAGATAGGCAGAGTGGGATTGTGTGCACACGTGCATGTTTGGTTGCCCGTTCCTGTGTATACTGCATGCTCAGGGAGCATGCATGTGTGCTTATGCTCATGTGTACACGTGGTGCACATCTAGGCATATGTTCATTTGGACACAAACACATGCGTGTGTGCTTTTGCCTAGCTGACTCTGCCTGTGCACACCCATATAAGTGTGCATGAGCATACAGGTGGGGGACACAGATCTCCTTGGCTTCTTCAAGCCCCTCTCTCCTGACTTCCTTCTCCCTCTGTTCCTTCTTCTCAGCCTTTGGCCCTTGCTTTCTGCTTCCTCCCATAGCCTGGGCTGGAGAGAGGAGTGAGTGGGGGCTGATCGCCCCTGTCTCTCACAAGGCCCTGTTAATCCTCTTCCCACCCACCTAACCGAGGCTCTGCCTGCTCTCAGCAGGTCTAGGGACCACAGCCATCACAAACAAGTGCCCAATCCAGCCCCCATCAGGGTTCATTTATAGCAACAAACCCCAAATCCTCAAGGGACTGAAGGAACACCGCTCAGTCTACTCAGGGCCTGTCCTGTCCATTAGCCCCTGGGACCTGGGTTTCCTGTGACTCAGAATGCTAATGCACATTTGACAGTTAAGGGCATCCTGGAGGCCACAGGACAGGTCCAGGGCACAGCCAGTTTAGTGGTGGCCTTTCCCAGCCCTGAAGCCACAGGAACGGGGAGTACACTGGCTGCTCCCTGGAGCACAGAATCCTAGGCCTCTGCTGTCCAACTCCCTCCTTCAGGTCCCCGAAACTCCAGGATCTTTTTTGGATTCCTTTCCTTGCCTGCTGCTTCCACTCATGCTGTGAGGAGGCTCCCAGCAGCCTACAGCCTTGTCCTTCTCAGCCTCTGCCTGTCCATCTGTCTGACCTGTCCTACAGCCTTGTCCTTCTCAGCCTCTGTCTGTCCATCTGTCTGACCTGTCCTACAGCCTTGTCCTTCTTAGCCTCTGCCTGTCCAAGGATCCTGCTTGGAGCCATCCAGGCGGCAGGGTAACCTGCTTGCAGGTTCCAGAATGTTGCTCTTCCAGAGCCAGAAGAAACTGTGTTATGTGCTAGTTGTTGGGTGAGCTGGCCCACGGGGCCACCTGGCTCCTAGGATCCTCACCATCACACTCTCGCCACCCATGCCATCACATGCACGCCTTCCTCAGGGCACAGCTCAGCCAGGAGGGTTTTCCCCACTGCACTCTCCTAACTCCAGATCTCACACCCTGGCCCGTCCGCTCAGAACAAACGCCTCGCCTCTCTCTCATCACTCCCCACACTGACCAAAGTCCTACACCTGAATTCCACTGTGTCCGAGAATCTTCCTCACTGCCTGACAAGCAAAGTGTTCCTGTCAATCTCCGGACCATGTCTCGCCACTCATGGGGCTCCATCTGCATCTTTGCTTCATATTGCTCTGGCCAGGAAAGGCCGTGTCTCGGGCAAGACGTCAAGGGACACATAGGTCCAGGTATGTCCAAATGGATGGCGGAGATGCCAGACACAGAGGAGGGTTTGGGCAAAATCTTCTTGACTGAGAAGACGGACGAGGGGTGGAGAAAGAAAGAAGCAGTTTCCTTCCAGAGTCCTGTGCGTGATAAGCTGGGTAGGGAGAGGCCAGGAGGCCCCGCTCACAGTTGGCCGCCATAGCCTGGTGCCCTGGTGCGCAGCTCTGCTGGGTGGGAACGCAGTCCACTCCCCAGTCCGCTTGCAGAAGCCTCCAGTGCCTTAAGCTTGTGTAGGGCCTCACTGTGCAGCCCTGAGAAAATCCCTGCCCACTTCAGAGCCTCATCTTCCTCGTCTAAAAACAAGAGAGTTGGAGAGGACGGTCTCTGCTCCTGCCAGTTTCTAAGAGGTCCTCAGTGCTTGTCACTTCCTGGGTGTCGGACCCCTGTATAGTCCCAGATTAGAGCTGATCAACACAAACAATGTAAAGTGACAGGTATGGCTTCTGAGTAGAAATCACAAAAGGGCAGGGGGGCTTCGGTGTCACTTATTTCTCTGGGGGAGGCCAACTGCCGTGTGAGGAAGCTCAAGAAACAATAGACAATGAAAAAAAAAAAAAACAAAAAACTGAGGCTTCCAGCCACCTTTGGCCAGCATCAGCAGCTGGGCATGTGCCACCACCAGTCACCACAGAAGCAGGTCCCTCCACCTCAGGCAAACCCAGAGCCACTCGGCTAAGCCGATCCCAGGACCCCAATCCAGAGACGCAGCCAAGCGAGATGCTGAGGCTAACATTATGCAAGACAAATCATAGCATCCCTTTCACGGTCCACCCCAGTATCGGTCACTTTCGTTTTCACCGTAACCAAATGCCTGACAGAGACAACTTAGTAGAGGACGGACCCATTTAGTTCACCGTTTTGGAGGTGTCGGTCTGAGCTTCATGGATCTGTTGATTCTGGGTCCACGGTGAAGTGGAACATGATGGTGGCCAGAGCATGCGTGAAGGAGTCTGTTCACCACCTGGTAGACAGGAAGTGGGGGGGACACTGGACACCACGTGTAACTTTTGAGGGCAAGCCTTAAATGACCTACTTCCTCCAGCTAGACCCCATGTCCTAAAGTTTCCAAAGCCCTGAACCAGCTGGGGCCTAAGCATTCAACACATGAGCTTGTGGGGGAGGGGCATTTCACATTCCAACCATAACAAGCCCCTACTGTCTACTCAGACAGCATGGTTTACTGGCCTTACACCAAAGCCAAAGCTGATGTGTCCCATGTCAAATGTCCCCTCCCATGCTAGAGTCTGAATGTGTCCCCGGGGACTATTTTACCCCCGGTGCTGGTGATGGAACTCCACCTCTGTCCCCAGCTCTGGAAACTTCATCTCCAAAGCAGTTAGTTGCCCCAGGAGAGGCATCTGGACAGAGGGGGAGTCATCTCACTCTTCCCTCTTCACATGCTCTCTTGCCTTGAGGTGCCCTACGCCATGTCACTATGCAATGAGAGTCCTTCCCCTCCTGTGCTTCCCAGTCCCCCACACACTTTCGTTGTTCATTCTTCCCACGGGATACAGCAGCACAAAGTCAGATTAAGATCTCCCACCACCCCTCACCCCTCCATTTCCACACTGCCCATCACCACCTGCTGCCCTCAGAACTCAAGACAGAGCACAGCAGGACCTCAGCATCTTCAGTCACCAATGACACCTGGTCCATTCTATTTCCTGTCCATCCTTGGACTCCCCGCCTCCTCAGCCCTGCCCAGGTTCTGTGCCCAGGACCAGCCACCAACTCTCATACCGGTCCCAGAAACACCTCGGTCCTTGCAGTCTCCACCTGAATTCATCCACCACAATGGAGGGAGGGAATAGCTTTCTAAAACATAGGTTTGACTGTACTGGTCCTGCTCTATAACCTTCCACAGCTCCCTGTTGTCTACAGGATAAGGTCCAAGTTCCTTAGGCCAATAGCAAAGGCCCTTCATGTTCATCCTCAAGTCCCCCACGCAGCCTCCTCCTGTAGCTTTTCTTCATTTCAGATCTAATGTTCCTCTCAGATGGGATCTCTCCCAACTCTCTGAATCTAGGCTTCATCCTCACACCTTGCTCACCCCTGAATTCCCTTCCCCTGTCTTTGCCTGGAAAATTCCTACTAACTTGTCATTCTGATCCACCATGAAGAGCTCTTAGACCTTTGCATCTCAATGGCTTGTCGTGCTCAGCTTCCATGTCCTGTTCCTTAAGAGACGAGGTCAGAAGCACAATGTATTTTCTCTTCTCTGTGATCCCGGCACTGTGCTCAGTAGAAAAGCATCAAGTTCACACAGCTTTGCCCCTCAAAGACTTCACAGGGACCTTTAATGGAATGCGAAATGTTTCCACAGACTTGGGGGTTTGGACACTTGGTCATCCCTGGGAGGATGTGGAACCCTTTGGTGGGTTCCTCACTTGAGGAAGTGTCACTGGGGAAAGGGCCTTGTGGGTTCTAGGCTGGCTCTGTCTCCAACCTGATCGCTCTGCTACCTGACTGCTGACCTGATGGAATCAGCCGCTTCACACTTCTACTGGTCCAGCTGCTAGCCACGCCCACAGGCGTGCCTCGCCTTCGTGAGGGACTGGACTCTCTAAACCATGAGCCAAAAGAAACCTTCCTCCTTTAAGTTGCCTCTTTTCGTGGCAGATGCAGGGCCCTGGGCGGCTATGACAGACTCTTAGAAACCATGAGCGGATGCGACCCAACCTTGCTTGACCATAGGTGTGTGTTGATTCACAGGCAGAATTTCCTTAGAGATCTCTTGGTGACAGAAGGGAGAGACTGTCTAGGCCACAGTACAGTGACTCTCGCTGCCTTCTGGTGGGGGTGGGGGGCGGCAGTCTGGCTAGCCCCAGGTACAAACATTAAGTGGCTCCAAAGTCTGGGTCATGTTTTGAGAATTCCCCTGTCTCTGTAACGCATGCCAGTGTGCCTGATCCCAGGCCCTAGTGTGGCCCGTGTGCACTACAGGAACTTTGTGCAAACGTGTACAGATTCTAGACTGAAATGAGAGAACCTGTGCTATGAGGCAGGGAAGGTTTGAGCACCAGGTTTATAATGTCCCCGACCCTCAGCTTCGCTCTACCAGGAGAGCTGGGGAGATAAAAGAATGAAGGCCGGTGCTCTAGCCTGGCTCCATGTCTACAGACAAGTGTCTCCAGGCACAGATGGGTAGCTCTAGGAGGGAGATAGGGGCAGACTCTAGTCCCTAGATCCAGCTGGGGATCTTCTTTTCTCTCTGATCCCCTATCAGAGGCAAGATGCAGCCCTGAGGATACCGTGCGGGAGAGTGGCTCAGGCAGATGTGTCCCGGGAGCAAATGGATGGGGGCAGGAAGAGAACAGGGAAAAGAGACATGGATTCCAGCCCCAGCTCCACTAGGAGCCAGCCGCAGGCCAAGGAACAGCCAATGAAATCCCCCAGTGTCGGTTCTAGAACCTGTGAAATAGAGGCTGCAGTGAAGACAGATGTACCCCAACCAGAGCCAGGGGTCCAGTGGCCACCCTGCACAGAGATCAAATGGAGACACGCGGGTAGGAAGGCAGGAGGCGGGAAGGGCTTTTAACAGTCACATCAGGATGGAATGAAGTTCCTCAGCTGCCTTCCAGGTCTGACATGAGCTTTAGGCTGAGGTTGAAGGAAGGTTAGAGGTGGCAGAGGTCGCCACAGCGACGTAGGACTGACTAGACCATGGTCTGTCTGATCATTACCTCACCCTGGTTCTGTAAGGGGACTCACGTGAGGGGACAGTCCAGTTTCCAGGAGGCCACTGCTCCTGGGTTGCCTCAGCTCCCACCACAGGGGAATTGCTTCTATTTAGAGGGTGATTTCTTGGGGTGATCTGTTTGCATGGCTCCGCCTTCCTGAATCCCAGGTGACTGCAGGTTTAGGACAGTGACTGGAGACCTTCAGGGCTCTTCTTAGGGACCTGAAGCAGGACACTGCAAAGGCCAGTCATTCCTCAGTTATCCATCTTCACACCTTCAGCCCGGAGGGGTAGGAGAGGTTCCTCTCACCAGCTTTTAGACAGCGGCTCCTTGAGTGATTAACACACTTATGTGCAGAGGCTAGCAGGAAGGCTGGAGTAAAGAAGACAGGTACAAGATGGAGGCAGCCTGCCAAGCTTCACCTCACTCCATACTTATCTGGCATCAGCAGCCTGAATGAGTTTGCTTTTTAGTAAAAGAACTTGGGATTTTTTGTTTTTGTTTTTTTGTTTTTGTTTTTGTTTTTGTTTTTTTTGTTTTTTGTTTTGTGTGTGTGTGTGTGTGTGTGTGTGAGAGAGAGAGAGAGAGAGAGAGAGAGAGAGAGAGAGAGAGAGAGAGAGAGAGACAGGGTCCCATGCAGCCCAGGCGCTACATGGCCAAGGATGATCTTGAACCCCTAATCCTCCTGCCTACACTTTCCAAGTACTGGGATCCCAAGGGCGTGCCACCACACACAGCTCAGGAAAGAACTTTCTAAGTGTCTGTTGTACCACTACGCACGTAATTCCCAGAGTCCCACCCTGGGGAACGTGGTCTCCACTCATGTGACACTCTGTGATCACCTCCAAGTGCCAGGCATGGGGACAGGAGAGCGGACATGCAGTCCTATTCTCAAGGAGCCATGTTCTAGGGAGGGAGGCACAGTAAAAGTGATGGATTAGGGGGTGTGTAAAACCACAAAGAATTATTTCTCACACCACATTTCTTTGGGGGGAATTTCTGAGGCGGACTCTGCTGCATGCTGCCCTCACTTAGGGACCTGTGCTAAAAGGGACTCCATGTCCAACTTCCACAGTAAGGCACGTGGGCAACATGGAGCCAACATCTCCCAGCGGCAGCTCTGGAAATGACAAGCAGCATGTGTCCCTTCTTCAGCCCTTCTCCACCTCCGCTAAGTCTCATGGCCTCACACACGACCTCCCTCCAAGGGCAGGGAAGGTAGTGGCACCTCAGGGTGTATTTGGTGGAAAGCACTAATGCCTACAATGGACAGATCCATGGATAAGACCTAGGGAGAAAAACGGTGTGTAAGGAAGAGCAGGGTTGGCATTTATTTACGTGGTAGAGTAAGCCATCTAAGAAGGTAGCATTGAAGCGAAGAGTCCATGGAGGTCAGGGAGAAATCCCCAGGGAGGATGAAGAGAAGGAGCAAAGATCTTAAGGCAGGTGGCAGGCCGTGAGACCAGTGAGTGGGAAAAGTAACCCAGAAGCAAGAAGCCATCATGTGGAAATGGCTGGTCTCACAGGATTAGACTTCTGTTTTATTTTTTTAATTTGTTTTTATTATTTATGTATTTATTTGTCTGTTTGTTTTTGTGTGTGAGTGTGTCACAGTGCATGTGTGCAAGTCAGAGAACAACTTCGTGGAGTCGGTTCTCTTTCCTCCTTTACATAGGTTCCAGGGACTAAACTCGGGTCATCAGTCTTATATGGCAAGTGCCTTTACCCAGTGAGCTATCTCATTGGCTCCTGTTTTTGTTTTTTGAGACAGGGTCTTGATATGTAGCCCAGGATAGCCTGGAACTCACATTCTTCCTATCTCAGGCCTCTTGAGGTCTGGGATTACAGGCATGTGCTACCATGGTCAGCTAGGGTTGGATGTCATCTGGGGTGAGATAGGATTCACCTGTTGTCCCAGGATGGCCATTGGGAAGCAGCATTGCCCATGGATAGGCAGTTGGATGAGGCCAAGGCCTACTTCTGCCCGTCAGTAGCTCTCTGACTTTGAACAAGGCCCTTGGCCGCTCTGAACCTTAGCCTCCTCCTCTGTAAATGGGTTGCTGAGACGGTTAAGTGCTCTGAGATCCCAGCTTTGTCAGGACTAGAGAATTATTTGTTGGTTTTCCAGTCACTCTGCCTGGGAGGCCCCACCCCCTCCCCCACTTCCTGGTCGCCATTATCCCCAATCATCAAGATACCAGTCCAGTTCTTTTCTACCTTCTGTGAGTACTAGACCCTGAGACTCCAGGGTCCCCACCTCTGGGTCCACATCTGCATCTGCTGAGAGGGACCAAGCCTGGCCAGCTGTCTAGGTTGAGGCCAGAGCTTAAGGGAGCACCGGCTCTGATCAGGACCAGCCGCAGGTGGTACTCCCTGAACACCACCAGGTGGACTCCCAGCTGTCCATGGGCTCCTTCTCCCAGGGGGCTGGGAAACATGGGGGTCCCATCCTGAACTCCTCAGCCCAGCTTGGCTCTGGCAGGCGAGCTCTTGGGTTGGCATGAGTTGGTGGCTCACCCAGGAGGGGAGAGCAGCTGCAGAGAGGGTGGGAGAATTCCTCCCGCTGCTGGATTTGTAAAACAATTGATTAAAGACAATGCAATTAATTATTCTTTGATGAAATAGTGGAAATTACCAAGAAAATGAAGATTTCAGCAGCCGAACATTAAACCCCTCTAATTATGTCATTTCTGAAAAGGGGGGAGGGGGGAACAGTGGAAGTGGCAAGATGGAAGGGAGAACAGAAGTTTAAAAATAGATGGGGTGACCCTGGGGCTTCATGCAGGCTGGGCAGAGGAAGCATGGATGAGACTACCACCCTTAGGCCTAGACAGCATGGTTCCAGATAGGATATTCCAAACAGGGATTCCAGAGCTCTCTGTAGAGTCTGGAAGCAGCCTGGGGGGCAGACCCTGGGATACATGTCTTGAGTCCTTAAAATGCATCTCCAGCCTTTTCTCTTTATAAATAGGACAGAATGAGGCTCCGAGAATTATCGTGGATTGCTCCAGGGCGCATAGCTACCCCCAGAGATAAAACTTGAACTCGGGTCTTAACCCCAGAACCTGTTTCAGCCCTAACTGGCTGGAGTCTACTGGAGTAGACACTGCAGATAGCGTTGGCACACGCCCCTCTGAGAGCTGCCCCACCCCCAAGTCTCCATCTCGGGGCTGGTTTGAGTGCTGAGTAGCTGCCAGGTGCCAACCTCAGCTGATCTGAATTGAGTCAGGCATCTGGTGATACCTGGTGAGATGGGATCTCCCTACCTTCCTGTGTCTTCTATGATCCCTCCCAACAGGCGGCTTCTGCAGGCCAGGGAGAGGGGTGGCAGGTAGGTCCTGCCTATGCCTGGCGCAACCACCTCTCCCAAGAAACCAAGACTAGAATGCCTTAGGTGCTGCCAGGCTGGCTTTGCTAGGGGCTGCTGGGTGGCCTTGTTTTCCAGCCCCATTCCCCTGTCTCCCACAGAGGATACATCTGTCCATCCATGACAGGCTGCTGGGTGCTGTGGGATGTTCTGTATGGCAAGTGTGTTGCTGATTAGTCAATAAATAAAACACTGATTGGTCATTGGCTAGGCAGGAAGTGTAGGCGGGACAAGGAGGAGAATAAAGCTGGGAAGTGGAAGGCTGAGTCAGGGAGACACTGCCAGCCGCCATGATGAGAAACAGCATGTGAAGATGCCGGTAAGCCACGAGCCATGTGGCAAGGTATAGATTAATGGAAATGGATTAATTTAAGCTGTAAGAACAGTTAGCAAGAAGCCTGCCACGGCCATACAGTTTGTAACCAATATAAGTCTCTGTGTTTACTTGGTCGGGTCTGAGAGGCTGTGGGACTGGCGAGTGACAGAGATTTGTCCTGACTGTGGGCCAGGCAGGAAAACTCTAGCTACAGCTGGGCACAGTCTGTTTCAGCTCAAATAGTAAACCCAGTCCCAGGAAAGCCCCAGGCAGCTCCAGAAGCGTAAGGGGAGAAGAGGGATGAGGGAATTCAGAACTAGGAAAGAAAGGCTTTGTGGGATGCACTGGAGGACCAACGGAACAGAGGGAAACCTGCAGGGGTGTTAGTCCGGGTACCAAGGAGGAGGCAGGAAGAAGTGGGCTGACCCCCACCCCCCACAGACCGTCAGAGGAGGTCCAGCTTGCTAGATGGCCGACAGGGCCACATGCAGAGGACTGGTGGTTCTCTCACGGTGTGGCAAAGATTCCTTGTCATAGCTTGCTCTGCGGTTCCCTCTCCTGGACCTTATCTCAGACTGATCACATAATTTTTCTGAACACTCTCAGTCGCTATCAGCCTCATTTTTTATCAGTTAATATTTCCAATCTGATCTGGCATCGAAACTCCAATTTCTCATTCAATCTTAACAGGCCTTTCCCTCTGCAGCCTGGGGGGCTCAGGCCGAGACACCCGAGGCAGGGAGGGAAGGCCTGGTTCGCGGGAAGAACAGAGAGAGCAGAAGTTGCCTCCAGGGAGTGTTGCTGATGGGATTTCGGGACTTCCTCACTGGGACCCTTTAGCTGGAATCTCCCTGATGGGGACCTTGGTGTCTGTGGAAGCAATGGCTCCGCTTCTGCTTCCAGGCTCCCCACTCAGGCTCAAAGAGCTTCCCTTGTGGATCAGGTACCCCTCCACGCAATGTGCCCACAGAGGCTCCTCCAACCACAGACACCATTGAGTCACCGCCCCTTCTAGACTCGCCTCTAAGCAGGGCCTGGCTCTAGAACCCAGGTCGGCTTTTTCAAGCATTCCCCCTGAAGTGCTCCTTCACCCACTCTCCACACAAAGCACATCTGTCAGAGGATGTCTTGCTACCACTCACCTCCCGCTCCACCCTTAGTACTCTCTTAACACGGCACAGGTGACAAGGGTCACAGAACCAACTTGGGGTTGCCATCTCACAAGGCCTGAAGAGCTGTCTGCCCGTTTGGAATGTGAGGGTTCTCTGCACAAGAGGTAATTCCAAAGGAGCAATGCCCCGTTTGGGTGCCCACCCTTGTGTGACAGTTCAGAACCCCATCAGTTCAGAATTCTCTGGCCACCAGCCTTGTCACCCGGCCCAGACCCTCCTCCACTGGACGAGACCCACGTGTATTCAACGACAGGACCTCTTTGCAGCCGCCCAAGCCCTCTGACAAGGCACTGGGACCTGAGGCAGGCGTAACACCAAGAGTGTCCCAGCTGGCCACCTCACAGATCACAGTCTTGGAACAGTTCAGCCCACAGCATTGTTCTCTCTGGCCAGCCTGATGCAGGGGTGGTAGCCAAGAAAACCCCCCATCCTCAGAGACAGCAGCAAGAACGAGGCCAAGAACTAGACGGGCCTGTATTCGAATTCTGGTGCTATCTTTTTGGCCGTCATTCCTAAAATCAGTTTCTCTCTCTGCAATGGGTATGCTGATACAACCCATGCCGTGGCTAGGAAGATTCACTGAGAGGAGTTCTAGCCAGGTGCCAGCACAAAGCAGGCCGGTCTCTTCAGAACCCATCCCTTGAAGAATCTCTTCCTCCTGGGCTTGACTCAAGCCCAGTAACGGAGTTTCTGGCTTAACGGGGTCCTGAACTTGTCATTTTTGCCAAGTAGAGGATGGCTGTGATGTGCCCAGGGCTCTGAAAGGGTCCTTGGAACCAGGAGTGGGGCACAGCCTAGCAAGCGGGGAGGGCTGTTCTTCCACCCATCTGCTCCCAAACCCCTCCCACCAGGGATGGCGTTCGGCCCCTCCCCCAGCTCCCAGCACAGATGGCAGGAAGGAAATGCCAAGGCAGGGACAGGGAGGGGCCACTCAGCCCCCAGCGGCAGCAGCCCCTGCCAAGCTTCCCACAGGAACAAGAAGGGAGCCCCTCCCTCACCCATGGCATTGCCCCTCTGAGAGCCACAGCCCACTGATGCCCTGGTGCCTTGCATCCTGTTGTCATGGTAACCAGGACGGGGCTGACGTGCCGACAGGCAGTCCAGGAGCTGCTGCCACATGCATCACTTGAACTTGATGTGACAGACACTGGCAGGCGGCCTGCACAGGGGTGGAGGGAGGTGGTGCCCCTATGGGCAAAGGGATCCAGACCAGACAGGGGAGGCTCACATGGAAGCCTGCCAGCCAGGACATGTTTAGGGTCCTCTGAAACATGGGAGGCCCTAGAGGCTCCACCCATGGCCTGTCATGGGTCTTTTCCAGCTCCCATTTTTCCCCCTTTGTAAAACTGGAAGAATGGGCTAGGTAGGAAAGAAGAAATAAAATAGCATGGGCTAGTTTTGTGATTGAAATATGACACAGATGTGGCTATTGTGGGAGGCCAAGCTCTGTCCTGGCTTCCACTCCTTCCTGCCATCTGCCAGCCCTCACTTTCTGTTCTGCAGAATGGGGATATGCTGCTGCCTTCTCCACTGGGTTCGACTGTCCCACTCATCCGTGTGATAAGACGTTCTCAGGCTGGTGATGTGGCTCAGTGGGTAGAGTACAGACCGAGCATGCACAAAGCGCTAGGTTCAATCCCCAGTACCGCGTATGCCAGGCACAGTGGTATGATTCTAATTGCAGAATTCCTGAGAGAGAGAGAGAGCAGGAGGATCAGGAGTTCAGGGTCATCCTTGACTATGTAGTGAGTTAGAAGGCCAGCCTGGGTTACATAAGATCTTGTTTCAAAAAAAAATTTTTTTTTTTTTTTTTTGTTCCCTAAGCTGGTTTTCACACCAAGCATTGTGTTAGGTGCTAGGGACACAGTGAGCAAGGCTGACCTGTCTCCTCCCCTCCCTGAGCTGATATTCCAATGGGAACGGCAGACTCAGAGCAAAGACAAGACTGTGGTGACCCTGGACCAACAGGAAGGAAAGACCAGGAGTAGAATACCTGGGCAGAGGCTGCTTTTAGGAAGGAGGCTCAAGGCATCTCAGTTTTGAAATCATTGAGAAGCTGGGTTCTCTCAGCCTCCAGGCTCCCACGGAGAAGACAGCTGTGCTGAGTAAGGCAGGAAGGAGCAGGGAGGGGCACTGTGGCTGGGGCTGGCCAGCACCAAGTGGAACTGGCTGGGTTTGTTCCCAACATGACAGGAAGCTAAGAACAGAGGCAATGTGGCCCGACCTCCATTGGCCATTGGCGTGCTGTTTGCAAGTGCTGGCGCCCAGAGACTGTGCCTGTGAGGTCGCCTGAGTAGAAGCCAGGTGTAAGGCAAGGATGAGTGTGGTGTGAGTCTGGGGGCACGCGAAAGAGATGGAGAGAAGGAATCCGATTCAAGATCATTTGTGGCGCTAGAATCACTAGGGGCTCATTCGTGGTCTAGATGTGTAGGGTAGGGGGTGAGTGACACTCAGGTCTCTGGTTTTGGTATGACTTAAGGTATTGGGGGTGCCTATTTCTAAGACCAGGAAACCCCGGTAATTTGTGAACCATCTGTAAAGATGAGACTCAAGCCGGGAGTGGCAGTGTACACCTGTAATCTCAGCACCCAGAAGCCAAGGCAAGAGGATCTTGAACTCAAGGTCAGCCTTGTCTACACGGTGAGAGAGTACCCTAACCACACCTTCTATACTGGTGGAGGATGTAGCTCAGAGGCAGAGTGCTTGCCCAGCTTGTGCAGAGCCCTGGGCTCAATCCCCAGCACTGCATGAACTGGGCACAGTGGGGAACACCTGGAATCCCAGTACTTAGAAGAGGTAGGAAGATCAGGAGTTCAAAGGGCATCCTCAGCAATATAGTGAGTCAGGGCTAGCCTGTGGTACACACAGAGAGAAAGAGGGGGTGGGATTTAAGCTGTCTTTAACCTCCCTTCCCCTGATCCAGGGTCTTTCCAGCCTACTCTAGACGACAGACCTGGCAAAGCTGCATGATGGGAGCCCTTGATCACAGCTCTGGTTCGTAAACGACAGAGACACAACTGGGGCGTCCACAGACACAGCGGGCGGAGGACTGCTTCCTTGGAGAGCCCACAGGAATGGCTAGAGAAGTAACCACTGGTACACTTGCTCTCCCAAATCCCGAGTCCTCTAGTCTTTTTAAAATCGGAACCAAATTTCCTTTTTAATTTTTTTCCTCCTCAGTGGGACTTCTTGGCCACCTAGAGTCTAAAAGTATGGAAAATGAAGAAGATGGCAGGCGCACTGTAGTCCTAGAGGTTGGGAGAGTGAGGTGGGAAGATGGCAGGTTTGAAGTTAGCCTGGGCTACATAGCAAAACCCTGGCTTAAAAACCCAAACAAACACAAAAACACACACAGGAGGAAAGATGATAATGAATCGTTCGTGAAGTGGGAAAAGACAACCCCAGAAGCACACGGATATATGGTTTTAAATGTCACTATTCTGAAATCTATTTACCCACAAAAGCAGTGAAAGTAGTTTGAAACCCAAAAAAGGAAATTTGGGGAAAAAAATTATAGTAGCACCCTCTTGACTTTGATGCAGCAAACGGGCTTCTACATTCCCATTCCTAAACTTTAGAGAATGTTAACTGGCTAGGCTCGAGCCACACCCCCGCCTGTGGTCAATCAGCTATGGACAGGGTCCAAGAGGAACATGGCAGCCCACACTCTGGATCCAGAGATTGTCTGCCATTCCCAACCGGAGGGAAGCGGGGCCAGCAGACAATGTCCCTTACATGAGTGTCAGCTAAATCCCCAACCGGAGAGGTGTGAAAGAGCTGGGAAGACAAGGAAAATCTACAGAGAAATGGGGAAACTTTACAGCTGGGACCCAAGAGTTGTAGAAGGGAAAGCTGGTGGCGGAGGAATGCAAACATTGTCCTGGTGAAGGAACGATCCAACTCAGAGAAAGCAGAAGAGAAGTGGCCAGGTTCGGGTGGACGGGCATCACTAATAAGAGCTACAAAGTCTGTATCCCTGGAGCCTGGGGTTACCAAGGCAAGGGCCTAGAAACCCACTTGGGTTGCACCGAAAAAGCAGTCTGGGTGGAGGGTAGTCAGTCACTTTCGGTGGAGCTGGACACTCTATCTTTCCTTTTTCTCACAGTGTCTCACTGTGTAGCCCAGGCTGGCCCTGAACTCACAGGGATCTGCCTGCCTCCCACATGCTAGGCTTAAAGGAGGCCTGTGCCTCCACACCCAGGCAAGCTGGTGAATCTTCACACTCACTAGCTGTGTGAAGTTGGACATATTAGACTGTTTATCGCCAAGCCTGAATTTGCCTTGAAAATGGTGAACGTGACCCAGGCACGGCAAATACATACCTCTCATTCCCACACCTGGGAAGCTGAGGCAGAAGGTTCTTGAGCCTAAAGCCAGCCTGGTCTACCTAAAAGGGGGCCTTATCTCCAAAGAATAAACAATGAAACAGTAACAAAATGGTGGCCCTACTGACAGAAGAAATAAGGCCTAAGCGGGAGTGCCTCTGTCACGAGCCTGAGTGAAAATGCAGGGAGGGGGGGCATGTAAAACACCTGCCTCAGAGCAGCTATCAGAAGATGCACCCAGTAAGGTCACCTTTCATTTTTATTGCCTCTACAGAGGAGGGGTGCAGATGGGGCAAGGGCAGGGAGAGTGTGCTGAACTTTTGAGCTCTGAGGAGAGAACACTCTGGAATGCAGGAGGCCTTCCTTTGTGGTCCAGGACTCCACCCTGCTACTTTCTGGCCTTCTGCTCTGTGTCAGGCACTCAGCCAGGTAATCTACTCCCATTAGCTCACACAGCAATGATAGGGGATCGTGTCGCAGTTAGCTTTCGCTGGATAATAAGTCGGCCCGACGTCTGTGGCTTAAAACCACCACCACCACCACCGCTTACTTGTTAAGCTTGTGATGCTGTGGCTTTAGAGATGCAGCTGGGCTCCTCGGCTGTCGGCTGCGCTCACTCATGCATCAGCAGTCAGCTGCTAGTTAAGTGGCTCTGCTTCTGGGGGTTAGCCAGCTGTCATGGCCAGAGTGATGGGCGGGATCTGGCCATGTGTCTCTCTTCATCCGGCAGGACAGCCCCAGCTCGTTCACACCACAGCTGGGCAGGGTGCCAAGAGGACAACGGAGAGCATGCAAGACCTCGTGAGACTCAGAGGGCTCAGAACTGGCCATGCCTCCTCTACCACATTCTGTCACAGGCTGGAGTAAGTCACAAGGCCAGCCTAAATCCAAGGAGAGCAGAGAAACTAAAACGTTGCGTTGACGTTGAGTGAGACATGTTCAGCACAGAGCCGGCTGTGGTGGCGCGTGTCTTTCATTCCAGCACTCTGGAGGCAGAGGCAGGTGGATCTCTGAGTTCGAGGCCAGCCTGGTCTACAAAGCAAGTTCCAGCATAGCCAGGGCTAAACAGGAAAAACCCTGTCTTGAAAAACAAAACAAAAGACATGCTCAGCACAGGGGACAGTTGTAGCTACTTGCAGTCACTCAGGTCTCACTACCACTGATATGGCAAGCCCCACCCACAGGCTCCAGTGGATTCCAAAGAGAGGGAACCTTAAGGAAACCAAATATGCTGAATCCATAGGGGTGCAGAATGTGAGAGCTGAGACCCAGCCAGCAAGATTCAGAGAAGTAACAATGTCTTGCCCAATTTATATAGCGAGCAAGCGAGTGGCAGAGCCAGGCTTTGAATTCCAGAGTCTTACATTTGACACTCAAACTCCATTCTCCTGGGGAGGGGGGGGGGGGGCAGGGGGCAGGGGGCGGGGGGCACGGCAATGGGGTCCTGTTTGACACAATCTCAACCCACTATAACCAGCACCAGCGAGCTCGGCTGGCGTGAGGATGAAGCAGGAGAAAGGTCTGGAGTTGGGTCAGAGGGGCCAGACAAGACGGCTAGTGAGCAAAGCGCTTGTGCAAGCGTGAGAATCTGAGTTCTGATCCCCAGCACCCATGTAAAAGAACAAAATAAAATGCCAGGCACCTGTAACCCCAATGCTAGAAGGTGGAGACAGCAACCCTAGGGCTTGCTGGCCCTGCCGGTCTAGTCAGTCTGTGAGTAACCTTGTTTCAAAAAAACCATCAGAGAGTAACTGAGGGAGACCCTTGACACCCACCACTGGTTTCCACACTCACGGGTGTGCACCCACACACCCACATGCACACATATATACATCACGTGGGAAACAAACAGCAGCAGCAGCAGCAGCAGCAAAAATCTTGAATTCAAGGCAGGAGAATGTCAGGGGATGGAGCAGAGCCCAAGGCCCCGGCAGAGACAACAGCTCTGTGCTGAGGATTCCAGCCTGCCACACAGTGGCACAGGACCCTGTTGGCCAGACCAGCACTGACCCTTTTCAAGGCCAAAACTCCGTCTGGGCCTCAAGCTGGCAGGGTCCCATCAGAAGCCGGGCGGGGGAGGGAGCGGCTTGTGGTGTCTCACTGAGCTCCCAGCCCCGGTAGTGACAGGCAGGGCCAAGAGATCAAAGAGGTGCCATGGGGCTGAATAAAGGATCTGCCTCTCAGAAGTGTTCTCATGACATCTCTGCCTGGCTGAGGGTGAGTAGAGGGCACCGGCCCTGCCAGGGGACTGCCCCACCTCCTCACCTCTACTGCCACCGCCCCTCCCCCACGGACACCAGAGCCAGGAGCACAGCTGTGCCCAGCCAAGCTGCCGGGTGCCAAGCGGGGCCTGGCGGGCTCCCTCTCATCTGTCTCTCTTTAGCAGGAACAAATGGGAATGAGAGAATCAATTAACAAGGCTCCTTAGCCAAATGACGGCTGCTCCCACCTCCCCAGCCTGTTAACCCTTTTCTTCCAGGGATGATGGGGAAGGCTCTTGGGCTTGTTGCTGCAAGCCCAGGCCCTGGTGGGGGGCAGGCACTGAATGCCATTCTCCTGCCTATGCCAGATGTAGGTGGCAGCTGCCAAGCTAGAGGGCAAGTGCCAAAACATGAGAACCAAATTTCACCTCAACAGAATCTAGGGTCAGTCTTAGCACACTCAGAGGAACCTGCCGCTACAGGGTAGGCCTAGCTCTTTCCTTCCTCTCCAGGGACCTGGGACCCCCTCTGGCAAAGAAAAATAAACCGAAGGGGTCGGTATAACAGTGGTCCTTAGCCCAAGGGGTTGAATCACAGTCTAGTAGTCCCTTCTAAGACCCACACTGGGTCTGGAAAGTTTATGGGCCTAGGGGATAGGGTGGGAGGTATCAAACCACTTTGCAGAAGCCCTGAGCACCATTTCCCCTCCCACCACTCTGAAAGCAGATGCCCAAAGCTAAACAACCTATCTGAGTGATTTAGGGAGGCGAGAAGGAGATTCTGGAAGTCCTGAATTGTCAGGAGCCCTGGGTTCAAGCACCTGTTCAACGCTGACACATTGCATGATGACATTTGGAATTATTAACTAATAGTCCATTCACATCAAATGTCATTACTTTGGGCCCAGAAAGTTTCCCAAGCCTTGGGTTGTCTTTAGCCTTGAGCTGGCTTCGTTATATAACTCAAGAGGTACCATTCACAGTCTGCTCCACCATAGGCAGGGCCACCGAGGTCACTCTTGTATCAGATGAGAGAAACAAAGGCATATATATACATATATATATATATATATATTCAGCCTTCTACATATAGAAAGACTTATCTAAGATAAGCAGCTGGAGAGATGGCTTAATCAGTAAAAGGCTTGCTATTCAAGCATGGGGGCCTGAGTTTGGATCCCCAGTATCTACATAAAAAGCCAGGCATGGTGGCATGTACCTGTGATCCCAGTACTGGGGAGGCAGAGACAGGAGGATCTCTGAGGCTTGCTGGCAACCAGTCTGTGAGCTCCAAGTTCAATGAGAGACCCTTTAAAAAAAAAAAAAAAAGGTGGACAGCAATAGAGTAAAATATCAGAAGGGGACCTCTGGCCTCCATAGGAATGCACACACACACACACCAGCATACACATTACAGAATATATAATATATACATATATGCATATATATACATATATGTGTGTGTGTGTGTATATATACACACACACACACACACACACACACACACACATTTTTTAAGCCCAGTGTGCTCCAAGACAATCCTCACTCTACATGGAGGTAGGGCAGGAGTGAGTACTGTGTTCCAGTCAGGGTCTCAGAGACGTTTTGGTTATCCACCCACCCATGGTTCCCTGTCACAGACGGCAGTGAGCTTCTACAGTCAGCCATTCACCAGTTAGGTTGCCAAATGGTAGGGTTAGCATAGGATGTAGGGATGGTTCTTGAAGACAGAGCCATCGATACCCACCACACTAACTTTGGTGAAATGGAGATATACTGAGCCTCATTTTCTGATCTGTAAAACGGAGCTAATTATAATGCCAGCCTCACTGAGCTACCTTGAAGATTAAGTGAGATAACTCAAATCAGAGTGCCTAGTACACTTCGATATGGGAAGCAAGCTTGACCTGGGACCTCTCTAAAGTGAAGCATCCTGGCTAATCCCCCAGCTCAATGCCCTGGGATTCCTGAGCCCGGAGCTCCAAAACAGATGGTGAGTGAGCAAAGAGCCTTCTCTCAAAGGTCTGGAGCCTGCTTCTCTTACTCAGGACTAGGGGATTCCCCTGCTCTTCTTCTTTGTCCAGGGCTACCCCCACCCTCCTAGGCTCTGCCCACTATCTGGAGAAGAGCATTCACACAGATATCCAGAGCAGGCAGCCAGGGTTCAGACTTCATTCTGGCTGGGTGATCATGCCCAGACCCCCTAGCCCCTATGTGCCTCAGTTTCCTCACCCTTAACAATGAGACTGACAAGTGCAGCCACCTCACACGGTTGCTTTGTATGTGGCCCATCACATAACAAATGCCATGCAACTATTAGCCATTCACGTTATTAACGCGGCTGGCTCCCACTCCATCCTGTTGCGGAAATGGCAAGGACCTCTGCAGGAGAGAGCTGAGTGCTGGGACAGAGCCGTAAACAAGACTGATTGACGCCGTCTGTCCTCCTTGCTCCCATCCTGGTGGAGGCAGACACATCAACAGGCAATTGCAATGCAGCGTGACCAGGGCCACTCCCCAGGGAAGTCCAGGCTGGGGCGTGGGGGTGGGGTGTGGAACACACTGCACTGGCAGAAGAGAAGCCAACCCCACAGAGGGCCAGGGCAGGGCCTCTCTGGTGGAGGTGAAGTCGGTCAGACAATGCAAGTTGTGTGGGTGAAAAACAAACAGGGCTGGCCCAGCAAGATGGCTCAGCAGGTAACAGGGCTTGCTGCCAAGCCCAAAGACCCGTGTTCCACCCCTGGAATCCATAGGGCCGAAGGAGAGTTGACTCCTTCAAATTGGCCCTGACCTCCATACACAGGCTGTGGCACACAAGCACATGCACATATGCATATGCACACACACACTAAATCAATAAATGCTGAATTAAAAGGAGGGCGGGTCGAGGGGACTAGGCAGCACAAGTATTTGAGAGTGGGAAGAGGAGATGCAGAAACACTATCACCTAGGCTGTTCTGGGTCAGTTCTGGTGAAGAGATCCTGGGAGAGGATAAGCCTGGAGGGCATCTCAGGGGTGGCGTGGACGATGGAGCTGCTCCTCTGCATAGAGACCACATGTTGGTGAATTTGTACTTCGGTAACATTGGGTGTGAGGGTGTGTGGTGTGAGGGAATGTTTGGAAGGGTGGAGAGCTTGTCAGGGCTCACTCCCCTGTTTGAGTCAGTGGAGAGAGTGAGCACCAAATGAAGTCCAGTGTATACGTCTGTGGGTGTCCCTAAGCCTATCGTCCGGGTGTTCGATGGCTGTAGGTGTATTTTGTGTGTGAGAATGTTCTTGCAGGTAAGTTGCCTGAGTGTGTATGAGAGAGAGAGAGAGAGAGAGAGAGCCAGAGAGGCAGGGCAGTGAGCCGTCCCCTGTCTCTTCCAGCCCTGCTGCAGCGCACACACACACACACACACACACACACACACACACACACACACACTCACACACACACACACTCACTCTCTCACTCACATACTCCTGGGTTGAGAGGGAGGGGAGGCTGCCCATTGCTGCCACAGCCAGTCAGAACTTGCTCATTTGCATGTTAATGAAGCCCTGGGAGCTCTCCAGCTCCAGACTGACAGGAGCCCCTGGCCCAGTCCTCCCCTGACAAGCCTGGGAGAGAAAGGGAGGCTGAGAGCTAGCCAGGGAAGAAGAGGCAGCAGAGGAGGGGCTGCCCCCACTCCTACCCACTCTTCTCTGTCCAGCAGCTAGCTGTGTACCCCATGGCCTCCACTTTTCTTTCTAGGCTCCTCGCCCAATGCAAGAGAGCTGGGGCAAAGCCTTCGCCAGACTGGGGTGAAGTCAAAGGAATCTGCTTAAGGACCCAAATCAAACCACCCACGCTCTGAGCAGTCTACCTGCGAGCAGTGTGTCTAAGTGGGAAGCCTTCTCTCTGGCTGCTACCCCTCCAGCCTCAGTCACACTAATGGAACCACTGCATGCCCCTGCCACCCCTGCCCAACACGAAGGAAGGTCTAGGTTCATCTGGAACCAAATCTCTCAAGTCCTTACCACTGCCAGAGTTCTGTCAGGAAGGGGCAAGTCAGGGCAGGGAGGGGGGAAGGTCTAGAATGGGGGCTCTGGAGACGTGTGGAGACTGGGGTAACAATGGAGGGACCCCTTATCTGTGGTATTCAGGAAGCGAAGTTCCCCAGCTCTGATCTACAGTCTGGGTTCAATTCCTGGGGCTCCTATTATTTTATCCCTAGGACCTTTGAAATCAGATACCTAGCCAGCCCCCTGATTCTGTCACCCTCCCCATCCCCCAACTCCCTTTCAGCATCACCCATTCCTCCCCCTGCCTTTCTCCTTAGCCAGCCACTTCCCACAGGAGGCCATAACTCTCTGGGGAGCCCACAGCAGCTGGCTACCAAACATACTGTCTGGTTTTGTCTCAGAAATGTGTCCCCTGCCTTGGCACTGGGACTCTTGGGCTGGGGCCCCAGCTCCTCCCTCCTCAGTCTGGGCTCACAAGGCACTTTCTTTCCCTTTTCTTTCCTGTCCTCCCACTCTCTGTGCTTGCCCTGGGCTTGGCTGAGGCCCTCTGTCTCTCCCTAGCCTCCGCCTCCATCTCTCCCTCCTTCCCAAATGCTCAAATATTCAGATATCCCCTCTCTCTCTCTCTCTCTCTCTCTCTCTCTCTCTCTCTCTCTCTCTCCCTCAGCATATACCTCTGCCCACCCCACTCCTCCCTGCCAGGCCCAGATATGTCCTTACTATAGAGTTAGAGAGGTAGGGGTGAGGGCACCTCCAGGCCCCGGGGCTCTGAAGGTGAAGGGAAAGCCGGGCTGTTGCTGGTGTTAATTGCAGAAAGGATATCTGGCAGAAATAAGGTGGTTTTTCTGCTTCAGTGACGACGGTTACAATCAAATTGTCCACAGACAATTAGTGGAGTGGGAGAAATAAGAATTAGATTTCTAATTATTTTCCCAGTAAAAGCCACCCTGGACCTGTGGGTGAGGGGGAAGGGCTTCTCCGTGGAGCTCACAAGTGCTCTGGAGCCTGGCATCCTTCGAGCTGGGGGCCTGAGGGCCCAGGTTGGAGTTGGTGGAGCCAAAGTGAAGTGGTCCAGTCCAGCCCTCAGCACCTCAGGGAAGCAGAGAAAGAAAGGGCCTGCCTTTGCCCTCGTGAGTCTTGGGCTTCTAGAAAGAGCTGGCAACTGGGAGACCCAGGTCCTAGCATCAGCTTTGAAATCATTTGCTATGGGTTCCCATTTTTGACCCTCATTCCAAAAGTTCCCAGGGTGTGGAGTTGCAAGGTATCAGTGGGGATAGAGAGTTCTTTAGACAAGGCAGGCATCCCGAGGCCTAGGCTCACACACTGGTATGCTCATTCACACATGCACTCTCCTCCCATATCCCTCTGGCCCTGGATGGCAGGTCTGTTTCTGTGGCTGAGAGAACTCAGGGAAAGAGTGCAGAGCCTCACTTACCCACAGGAGCCTGTAGCGTGTCACTTTGAAAGGAAGGAAAGGTCTGTCTGGCTTGGCTAATGTCCTTCAGTGCCTTGTGGCTCCTACATGGCCTGTGTTCACTAATGCACTGCTGTTGTGGTAAAACCACTGACTCAGGTGTTTTGAGGACTGGAGAGGTAGGAAAGGGGTGTCTCTAAGGGACAGCTTTAGGACGCTGAAGGGAGGGACGAGCAAGCATTTATCCATCCAGCTGTGCCCAGGCCCACCAGACCCAAGCTTTATCAGGACGCCCCTCCCACAGAGACAGACAGACAGCCGGAGGACCTGGACACAGGACAGGCTCAGGTTTGGGTCTGGGCTGTGCCCTTTCACACCATTTGGACCACCTGTACTTCCATAACCTCACTGACACTCAGTTTTCCTCTCTGTGGGGTGGGATGTAGCAGTGGCAGCTTTCTGGAATCGTTTTGCAGCATGGTTCTGTGACCATGCTTCGCACCTGGTGACATGCTTTTGAGTGTAAGAATTATTACCCGACCCCTTTGACATGGACACCAGCCCCACCCCCCACCCCGCACACATATCCTGATCCTAACTTAGAGTCTGCAGGCGGGAGTGCCTGGCCATCTCAGCACCTTCAGGCCTGATTCCACTTTGACAGGGAGTGTAGGGATGGCAGGCTGCTACCCAGGGACCATTCACACACTTACACACAGGTCTCATACAAGTGATTCCTGTGATCACCCACAGTCACACACACACACACACACACACACACACACACACACACACACACACACACATCCTTCCTGGGCCAGCTCCCTCCTGTACCCAGGAAGAAGCAGTCAGGTAGCTGCTGTCCCCAAGTGAAATGAGGGGAAGCTTGAGTCCCATCCACCAGGGCTGCGCACACCTGCTGTGGGTCTGGACTGGGTGAGGGAAGCTGCTTTCAGCCATAGGTCCAATGTATCTCCACTAGGGTACCTCTGGGGCCAGCTGTGTGGGATCAGCAGGGAGGAAGTCACCTGACTGGGGATGACAAGACCCTCTCTACCTGTATTGATTTACCTGCTAGCTGGCCTTCTTTGACAGGGACAGGGATGCCTCCACCACCACCCATCTCTTTCTTTCTCCCCCACACCATCTCAGTATCTCTTCCCCTGTCTCCCTGGATCCCAGGTCTCTGCAGCTCTGAGCCTGGGTCTCCCACACCCTGCCTGAGCTATGTAAATGTGGTATTTCCCTCTCATCACCCCGACTGCCTGCCTGGCTCACATTTAATTTGATCCACAGAGGCGCCTCTACAGAGTCACTCATCAAAGCTTGAAGACAATTAGGTGAATGTCAGGGTGGCCCGGGCTCCTCAGGGCAACCAGAATCTGGAGCTGGGCTGTGAAGGATGGGGATAAGAGGCCAGGTTAGAATTTCAGCCACCCATGGGGCTTGCCCAGTCTTAGTGGTCCACTCCTGCTGGGGAACCAGAAGTCTGAACTGCCCAGTGTCAGCTGCCCAGAATCCTACTTTGAAGAGTGCATGGTGCTCCTGCATCGGAGGACTCCTCCTCCTGTCCCCACCCAAGGCATAGAATGCAAGAACTACGGTTTGGAGGAGCCGAGCTCTACACTGGGTCAGGGTCCCCTGAGAAAACCACACATTCTTTTCCCAGACACTCCCTGGCCCTGCCCAAGTCTGCTCCCAGAGGGTCTGTCTGCCGAGCTAAAGTCCAACCTTCTAGCCCTCCCTCCTGCCTCTCTGTCTCTCCAGTGTTTCTTCGTAGCTTTGATCATTTTGTGCTGGTTTTTACCCGTTCCCACTGCCTTCCTTCACCCTCAAACCTCTTTCCTGGGCCCTTCCTCTGCGTCCAGCCTCCTGTAGTTTAAGCCGCTTGACTCTAATTTGCCATCTCAACCTCCGGGGCTGACTTTGCCCTGACGGCCCATCCTCCTGGATGCCTCTCCACTGCCCCCTAGTTGGCCCACCTCTCTCATCAACCTCTCTGGCTATTCCCCTCCTGCTCGGCTCCTACCAGCAGGCTGTCAACACATTTATTCTCCCCCTTTTAATGAGAATAAAATAATTTATTTTGGGTTCTTTGGTAAGTGCGGCGTATAAGTATGTACACACTTGGGGTGGGGTGGGGGCATGCGTGCATACTTATACACGCGCAGAAACAAGAGGAAGACACTGGGTACCCTTCTGCATCACTCTCTGCTTTATTCCTTTGAGACAGACTCTCTCGCTGAAGCAGGAACTCACTGTTTTACCAGCCAAGATGGCAGCCAGCAAGGCCCAGCAATCCTCCCACTACCCACCCCAGCACTAGGGTTGCAAGCATGTACAGTCTTTACATAGGTGCTGGGGATTTGAACTCAGGTCCTCACACTTGAGCAGCAAGCACTCTTATCCACTGAACCATCTCCCCAGCCTTGAAAATATCTTTTAAAACTACTTTCTCTTAATAGCCCAACTTCTGTCCTATTCTTCACTCCATAGAGAAGCTTCTAGAAAGCTGTCTGCACTAGATGCTTATGCTTTTGCTGCCTCTCCCATGCTCCTCGGTCCATTCCAGTGGACTCATCCTTGCCAAGGTCACTGGCAACTTCCATCACTCTATCCCTGGCCCCGCCTCAACTGGATGCCAAGATACCGGTGGGCACTGCTGCCCTTGCCTTTCCTGTTGGCTCTTGTTGCCCCCACCCCATCCTCTGCAGGGACATTTCTAATGCCTCCTCCGCCCTTGCCTCACAGGGCTCCAGCCCAGGCCTTCTCCATGCTCATCTCTCACAGGACCCTAGTCATAGACTTCCGGCCCAAGGCTTCAGAAACTTTCTATATGCCCATGGCCCGTGATCCCCAGTTCCAGCACAGGGCTGTCTCGTGAACTAGGATCTGACCATCCACCTATATCTCACGGCATTGCCAAGCTTTCTTAACTGTCATCAGACCTCCCTTCTGACCTTTGCTCCTGGCTCCCCCAACTTGATGATTGAATGAATGGACTATCGCTTCTCCGTCTCCCTGGGCAGAGCCTCCTTCTCCCACCTCAGAGTTCCCATGGTGCCCTGGGGCATCATAAGCTGTCTACCTTTGGGTGTTTATCACTCTTCCACACCACACCCCGCCCCCCCCACACACACACACAGAATGACATCTTCTTTCCTGCTTGTCTAAATCCATAAATCCATCCTTCCTCCTTTTCTCCAAAGCTGATCTCCAACCCTTCCCCAGGAAGGCCCCGATTTCGGTCCCAGCTGGCATGACTGACTCCCACCCAAGCTGGGCATTCAGCAGTCACCTCCACTCTCCTCCATGTTCAGACTCCATGTGATGTGATTTCCCAGGCTACTAGCTGAAGTGGGCCATGTGACTACCCCTAACCAATGAACTGTGAACAGGGGTAAATGATTCCTATCTGGCCAATCCAGAGGAGCAGGTATCCGGCCTTCTTGCTGTGATAAGTCTTCAAGACCATGGCAGCAGAGAACACCAAGTTCCTCCCAAAAGGACAGCAGACCTGAAGAGAAAGGCCTGTTTTGCTGCAGGCTTGGTCTGAACAAACAACAAACCTGTATTCATATTCTAAGAGGGCGGGGGAGGGTTGTTTGTTACATCAGCCTTGTCTTTCCTGTCCTGACTAACAAAGTCATGTCTGCTACTGCTTTCCCTGGAGGTAGCTAGGGCATGGTCCTCAGCTCCTCATGGGGTGGGTTTGAAAGTCTCACACTCTGTGAGTGCCTACTGAATGCCAGACTCATTGTGAGATCTTCCAGCACAGCAGGGCTCAGTGTATCAGAGAGAAAAAGACAACTATATTCAGCAGCCGGGGTTCTGGGCACTGGCAAAGTCTGGAATGGGAGTCACTTTCCTGGAGTTGTGAATTGTAGTAGCCCTATCCTGCCCAATTATAAACGTTACGACTTTGGTCTCTAGAGAAGGAAGAATCAGGGCTCTGGAAAGGGCGCAGGAGAAATGGGACCCATGACTGTAATATCCTCGTGTTAATATCATAACTGTGACATCAGAGACATTCGTGTGTGTGTGTGTCGAGCACTATTCCAATGACATTCCCTAGATACCCGTTTGTTCTCCCAGCAGCAGCCTATGAGGCTACTCACTCACATACTACAGACAAGGGTGTTGAGGCAGGGCGGAGGTAAGGAAGTCATTATGAACAGCAAAGTCATGACTTGAAACTAGGATTTGGCTTCCTCCCCATAATAGGGTTCCTGGGACAAGGGTAGTGTGGGGTTCTTCCCCAGGCCAGAACCTGGCTGGATTTGGGCTTTCAGGGCTAATGTGAGGGCAGAAGCTGAGGGAACTGGTTTTCTGACTGTGTCTTGGGAGATGACACACACACACACACACACACACACACACACACACACACACACAACTCTTTGCATGGTCGGGGTGGGGGAGCGGGGAGCAGGCATGAAGTCCAAGCATGGACACAACCTCCCTCCCTCCCTCTTCCATTACAACCTTTGCCCCGATGTAGGCCCTAGACTGTTCTGGCACCCAAATGGCATAAGAACTAAGCCAGAGGTCGTCACTTCTGTGACATGGGTGGGAGAGACAGATGTGGTGGTGGTGTGGGGGGTTGGCTTCCAAAAGCATGCTCAGGGACAGCAGTGTGTAAACAGGCCTTTGGAGAAATAGGCCTGAGAATGGTGGAGAAACAGGTACACACGCCATGGGATACTCACCTGCCATTGCCAGGAGCCTGCCAGCAACGGGTGTTCCCGATGAGGAGAATCCAAGGCTGTGTTGTGACTATGTGGGCGCTGAGGTTCCTCAGCTCTGTGACACCTCATTCCAAAGAGCTCAATTAATCGCATATCATAACCTCCTTTACAAATGAGGAGGCTAAGGGTCTCTGAGAAGCTGACTGCCCAAGGTCACTCCACCAGTGAAGAGCCGAGTCTGGCAGAGTCCAGGTTCATGCACTGCTCACAGCTCCAGCTGTTCCCAGCAGTGCCAGTCCTGATGAGAGAATTCCCCACGTCCCCAAGGATACCTCCTACTGGGGGATCAGGTTACCTGGGCCTCCTGAAGCCAGGGTGAGCCCTTGCCTCACACGCCCACCCGTGTGCTAGGGACAGAAGGGGGACTTTATGTGCAATCTGCCAGACTCTCCAGAAAGCACTTAGGTTTACGATGTGCATGAAATTGATCGCCAGTTGGCGCGGCCCCCGCTCACTCAGTGCCAGCCTCTCGCTGGCAGGAGGCTATCCCCACCCCCACCTTCAAGGAGCATCAAAGCCGCCTGCCAAGGCCCCTTGTGAGGGTCCTTCTCCAGGAACAAGTGTGGAACGGAGGGAGGAATTCTGCCCAAAGGCCTTTCCACTGTGTACACCCCCCTCACTCGCCCCGTGAGAGTTTAAATAGCTACGTGTTTTATGCCAATTTCAGCCTCTTCGGCTTCCTCTCTAACGAGCCCGATGCTTTCAAAGGCCCCACTAATTGGTGTTTGTGCCTCACACGCCACGACACTTTGATAGTCACTTAGGACGCTGGTCCATCTATCACAGTCCCGATACGACCAAGTTCACCTGGCTGCACCAGGGTTTCCAGCCTGTGTGCGCTGGTGCACGCACGCACGCACATAAGTGTGGGTGTGTGTCTATGTGCCACGTGAGGACACACAGTTGTCTTCTTTCCTGTCAACAGGCTGTCTCTGTCTGGGCACACCCCTGTGCACATGTGCACAAATGCTCCTTAGAGGGTAGCTCTTGTGTACCTCTGTGTTTGTATGTCAGTGTGAGTGTGCATGGGGATGTGAATCGGCATATGTGTAGGCTTTCCTGGGCAGAAGGATCTGTGTGCACATGTAGCAGTGTATGTGTGTTCATGCATGTACATGTTGGGGGGGGGGGGTATTTGCCCATGGGTATGTCCATGAGAATACTTGCAAATCTACTAATGAGGTAGTTCACGTGGATGTGCAGGCTTATGTCCCTTAAGCACAGGGGAAGGTGTAGCTGTCATGGAGAGCATGCCGGCAGGGTGATGAGCAAGTCTGGTCCCCTGTGTGTCCCAATGCCTCTCTGTGTGCCTAGGTGACTGTGTATGTGGTATCTGTGAATGGCATGCAGAGGCAGGTGGAGACCAGGCTAGACCCAAGGCTTTGGGTTTAAGGCTTTGCTCTGCCATTTGCTAGCTCCATGACTTTGCACAACCTCTAGTCTTTGGCTTTCTCATTTGGAAAATGGATAATAGAAGTTTTTACCCCATCCTGACATGCAAATGGGGAAAGCTGGTGACTGTGTGAGAAACGGGACATAAGGTGTACCTGTGTGCTGGGCTGTGTTGGTGTATGCCTTTAATCCCAGCACTCAGGAGGCAGAGGCAGGTGGATCTCTTGTGAGTTCGAGGCCAGCCTGGTCTAAAAGCGAGGTCCAGGACAGCCCGTTAGAGACAACCCTGTCTCTAAACAACAACAACAACAAAGATGTGCCTGTGTACCGGGCAGCTGGGGCAGGCTCTCCGCTTGGGTTTGTTCCTCCTCCGTTGGGCAGATACCTTCCTGGGGGCTTGCTATGCAGCCAAAGGAGCTGCCTGGACACTTGGGGAGAGACCCAGAAGAGTAGTGGTGAAGGCTGGCCAGGCCTGGAGCCATAGTTGGCACCTCTGAGATCTTAGTCACTTTCAAAGTGAGCTTACGCTTCTATTACCTACTTATTGCACACAGGAAACTGAGGTACAGAGGTAGTTGGGGACTAGAGAGAGCAGGGTTTGTTGTCAAAGGCTGAGCCTCTGATTCTGGAGAGAGACAAAGCATGCACACTGTCACACACCCCACACACAGACCTGTAAGCCGAGAACAAGGGACTCCTCATTGAGACTTGGCCTGGGGTGCATGCCTTGGACTGTGAGGGCAACCTGTCTAGGAGCCCGGCCCTGTTCTCTTCTATAAACACACGCAAACAGCTCTGCTCTCAGCCCATTGTGTACTCACAAAGAAACCTGCCCAGAAAGGGCAGGGACAGGAAAAAAAGCGAAGGGCAGAGGTCCTTGTACCCTAGAATATAATTCCTACCCTACGTTCTCCTTGTTTGCCACACTGCCCCTTAATTGGCTGGGCCTGGCAGGTGGGTCATGACAAAGATGGGATTCTACCCTTGGGCAGGTCACAGGGTCTTTACATCCACCTAGAGATCAGTCAGGTGATCTATGGTGCTACCAGATGAAAGAATGGCCCCTAGATCCGGGCCACACTGCCTGAGATTGTAGCCAATACACGTGCCTGGTGTGTGTGTGTGTGTGTGTGTGTGTGTGTGTGTGTGTGTGTGTGTGTCTTGTTTTGTTTTGGTTTTGTTTTTTGTTTATATTTTGCAGGGTACCTTCTTAAAAAATACATTTTAAATTTGAAAATTATGACTAAAAATCCCACCCATCCACACTAGCACTTCAGCCCTGTCAGTTGGCATTCCCATCATTAACACCACAAACTTCAAAGTCTTCACCTGCTCCAGCATCAGGGGTGACTGTGCCCACTCCCACCAACCCCTAGCCTTTAAAGTTATTGGTATACCCGTTTCCCTAAATGTCTCCGGCACGGCTCTAAAACAAAGCAGAACTGATGCTCTACCTGTATCCTTCACTTCTGTCCCCTCGCCTCACCAGACTCATTCTGGCATCCTATGACACAAGCTCTCCCTCAGTTAGGACCCCTCCCCTGCTCCTAACAGCCGGACCCAGCCTACCCTGAAGGACCCTTGTGTTGGGCTTGGGCCCTGAAGTCCTGACTGGGGCTCGCAGCCAGCAAGGGGAGCAGAAGGGACCCAAGGGGCTAGTGGCCCCCTCCTCGGGCCTGTCGCCCCACCCACCCAGCCGGTGGCCTGTCTGCCTTCCTGAGCTCATTAACTGCAGGTCACCGTTCAGCAGGAAAGACAAGGCGTGGGTTCTGCGGGCGTTCATTAGCCGTGAGAGGAACAGTGTGTGTGAAATTAGCAGTCACCTGAGGACCTCGATAATTTCATAATTAGGAGGCCTAATGGCTCCAGCTCTGGATGCCAAATGACTTAACCCCTCGCCTGCTGGGCCCCCAGCCCCCAGACCAAGGCTGCAGGGGAGGGCCAGTAGGAGACCTCCTCTTCCAGCTCCCTTTCCCTAGTGCCCATCCTGCTCATTTGTGTCACCCAAGATCTAGGACAAAGGCTGGCACAGACACAGGGGTTGCAGGAGCAAGGTTTATGAAGTGAATGAGTGAATGCATGAATGAATGAACAGGTGTCTGGATGGGAAGGCACTGCAGCCCCTGCTGCTGCAGGTGCTCAGAGAGGAATGCTCCAGAGAGGGAAAGGAAGGGTGCTCCATCTGCATAGGAAGGGAGTGGCTGAGTGCAGGCCTGTGTGTGTGTGTGTGTGTGTGTGTGTGTACACGTGCAAGCATGAGGACACACACATGTGGATGTAGGATGTCAGCTTCTAAGGACCTTGTGTGTGGCCATGCCCAGGCTGCCATCTGGGAGCATGTTCTGCTGCCTCCTGTCTCTGTGGCAGGACCCAGGTGCCTCTCTCCATGCCAGCTTCTCTTGGCACCACCTGAATGACCACATCCAGAATGTCTATACAGGGATCTTGGGGGCATTCTTGGCCAGGAAAGGAGTCCTAGGGGGCTTGCTTTCAATCTTCATTTGCATTCCAAGTACAATGTTTTCACTTAGAGAGAATATTTATTTGGAATTCTGAGAAATCTATGCTAATACTGGGGAATAAAGACCCACTCCTTAGCTGGCATGGCAGTAAGACAATCTCCTGTGACCCTTCTTCACCTTTCTCAACCTGGCCTCACTCCTCCCGACCTTCCCATGGCCCTGCAGAGACAAGCACTGATGGAGAGATGGTGTCCTGCCTTACTCCCTGAACTGTAGAAAGGAAGCAGCGTCCTGGAGCTGAGTAGGGCCAGAGGGAAGGAGAATGAGGTAGGAGCAGAGATGAGAACAATGAAGGAATAGAGAAGAAAGGGGGATCAGGAAGAAAGGGGAGGAGGAGAAGGATAGGAAGTCTGAAGGAGGTGAGAGAGGGGAGGGAGAGGAGGGAGGCTGAGAGCATTATCGGCACTTAAAAAGCGAGCAGCTCAGTTCTTCTTTGGCACAAATAATGGCTTTTTATGAATAAATCATGTGTCAGACGCCTCCCAGGGAGTGAGCATGGAGGGGGGCGCGTCTGCTGGGCTCCAAGGCTGGTGGGGAGGGCCAGTGACAGACCCCCAGCTGTAGGGGTGTTGCTCCCTCTCCTGATGGGGCCCAGAAGGACAGGAGCCGTCTCTGAACTGTCTCTTGAGCTAGCCCAAGCTGGGCAGAGCTCAGTTATCACTCTGAGGTGGTCTCCTGGCTCTCTGCTCATGATTTGGGCTGGATCCCAGGGCTGGAGTGCCCCTCTGCCCCTCTGCTCCCACAGACAGCAGAACAATCCAGAAGATGTTTCTGGCAGGGGAACACCAGCCTGGTGCTCCCGAGAGAGAAGGATGTGCCAAGCCAGGCAGGCACACCCAGAGAGCAAAGCACGAGGTGCACATGTGGAGATGGAGAGAGCAGTTCACACAGGCATGGCATCCACACATGCGGGCACACTCAGAAATGGATACACTATAATTCACACACTTGCATGCACATATACACACTCAGCAATATGCAGTCAATAGAGACCTCAACCCCCCCCCCAACTTGTTCACTAACACTTATACACACACACACACACACACACACACACACACACACACACACACAGGAAGAGAGAGAGAGAGAGAGAGAGAGAGAGAGAGAGAGAGAGAGAGGCCCACACAGACAGATGCATATGGAGTTCCATGGACACACACAGACCTGCACATGCACACCAGCAGCCCACCCTCCAGCAGCCTAGGGTGAGGGCAGCTTTGCAGCCCATCTGGAGTCCAGACTCAGTCGGGCTGTCTATGTCTTACTGTCGGGTGGAGCTGGGGCATTATCCCAGTAGAGGCCTTCCAGTCTCTGTGTGCTCTCCAGTGGGCAAAGACACCACAGCACAATAGTGAGGTCTCAGCTCCCCAACTCTGAGCCTGAGCCTGTGTAGATCCTGCTGGCTTGGAGCTCCTTCACTCGCCTGGCCTCAGCCAAGACCTTGAGGCAGAGGCACCACAGGGGAACCTGGGCATTAGAGGCATGAAATCAGGGCAGAGAGCCTGGCTCTATCTTTGGCTGGTAGTGTCACTTCAACGAAGCCAATCTGATTTGCTCCCCGAACAAACCTACAAAACAAGCACTATTGCCTAGCCTTCCAGACAAAAATGTGTGTGTGTGGGGGGGGGGGGGGGCTCCTGGAATTGGGCATCCTTTCTAGGACCTGCCAGTCTTTTGCAAACAGCAAGGACCTCTGTGTCTCAGCCTTCCTTCTCCCCACTCCATTGCTTAGCTGGTGGTCTTCTCCTCTGGTGTCAAAGGAGTTCTAGAGCCAGACACCAGAGACAGTGCAGTGTTTATCCCACTCTGCAAACCCCCACCACCACCACCACCAAGTCTTCTCAACTCTTTGCTTCTGATTCTCTGAACTCCCTCTCCAGTTCAGAGGTCTTCCTGAACTCTGACTTCTCTCTACCCCAGGGAGACATCTGCAGCCCTCCATGATGCCCAAAGCCTGAGAATGTCAGTCATATGATGGAAGCGCTCCTGAACATCCCTCCTGATCCCCACAGGCAGTAAC
Source organism: Peromyscus californicus insignis (assembly GCF_007827085.1). Classification (NCBI taxonomy): domain Eukaryota; kingdom Metazoa; phylum Chordata; class Mammalia; order Rodentia; family Cricetidae; genus Peromyscus; species Peromyscus californicus. The sequence continues at coordinate 33,244,110 of NW_026294573.1, read as the reverse complement.
TCAAATGGAATCACATCCCCAGGGGTGCTCCTGGTCCTGTGCTCCTCATCTCAGGTACCCAACATTATTGACTCACTTTACTTCACTCCACAATCGAGTCACAGGCATTCCACACACAAAAATATGCCTAACCCCTTCAGTCCCCCTGCCCCCCATGCCCTGGTAGTCACAATGAGTACCTATGCCTTGCCGTCTCTTTTCCTTGACTGCCTGTTGGAGTCTTCGCACCACCGGCAACCTCTCCATTTCTGAGTTTTAGCCCAACTCAGCTGCTTTTGGCTCTGTAATCCACGAGCTTCTTGTCTCTAGCTATGTCATTTCCTGTCTAAATCTCGCCCTCTCCCAATGCCAACCATCCTTCAAAGCCCAATGGTGAAAGTACCCCCACAGCATCCCCCTCTCATTCATTACAGCCTTGATCATCTATTGTCATTTTATCCACCCCAACACCCAGGAGCCTCCAAATGTCCCCAAGGCAGAGACAATGTGCTACTCTTGGTACAAGAGCTGGCTTTCAATGGATTCGCCCTATCTTCCTTCCAGACAAATGAACCAGGGCGGGATCCGGCTATTTCACATCTTCTCTCATTTACCTGAGATGGAAGCTAGACGCTATAGTACAGACTAGGAAAACAAGGCTAACAAGGGTGAGCTCTGCTTAGGACAGTTAATCATTGTCAACTTGATTGGAATTAAAATCACCAAGGAGACACACCCAGAGGCATGCATATGAGGTTGTTTCCAAAGGGGTTGGACTGAGAAGGGAAGATCCACCCAGAATGTGGGCAGCAACTGTCCTCATGAGCTCTGGGGATCCCAGACTGAATAAAAAGGAGGAGGCTCAGTGGGTAGAGGGGCTTGCCACCAAACCCAACGGCTGGAGTTTGATCCCCAGGACCTACCTGGTGGAAGGAGAGCCACCTCTAGAAACTTGTTCTCTGACCTCCACATGTGTCCTGGGGTGTGTGCGCACTCGTGTAAAAAAGGAAATTTTGACTTGGGCACCAGCATTCCTCCTGCTTCCTCTGATTCCTGACTGTAGATGCAATGTGACCAGCTGCCTCCCATTCCTGCCGCCATGCTTTCCCGGCTATGATGGACTTTACCTTCAAAGTGTGAGCCCAAATAAACCCTTCCTTCCTTCCTTCCTCCCATCTGTTAGTTTTGTCAGGTACTTTGTTGCAGCAATGAAAAAAAGTAACTAACACGGTGCCCTAGGTAACACAGCTGTTCCAGGAAGGGAACTGGATGGATTCCTACAGACGTCTGTGTTTCTAATGCTTTTTTTAAAAACACCCCTTACCTTTCAAAAATTATTTTCCCTCTCTGACCTTGTGTTCTCATCTGTGTAATGGGAATAAAACTCATGCTAATACAAGGCTGGCAGTTGCAGAGTCTCAGCAAACACCCCTACCACTCTCCCAATCCCTAAGGCTTGATTCAGGAATTTCCCCAGGCAGGAAATCTTCTGCTTGCACGTGTTCACAAGAAAACAGGTGCAGAGCCCCCACAAAGACTATTTCCAACATTAGGAGCTCGGGAGGCGCTTAACCAATGTGCAGCTGAGTAGCTCTCCGGCCATGTACCCAGACAAAAAGCCACAACAGCCTCAACAACAGGGACCCTGGCTCACAGTCACCCTCTAAAATCTCTTTCATCACCACTACCCCCTTCTCCTAACCCAAGGCGCGGGAAATATTTAAAACAATTTTATTCATGAAAATATGCTGTACAATGCACTCTACACGGCCTCGACACGGCACACACGCACACGCACACGCTGACGGCACGGCCACAGTACACTGCCTACGATACGCGCCGGGGACGCCGCGCCCACCGCCCGCCCCGACCGGACACTTATAAATATGGGAGAGAGGGGCCAGGACTGGCACGGAGAAAGGGGTGTCGGATTGGGGGCTGGATCCGGAACTGAGGCCCGCTGGAGAGGCTGTGACCAGTACTGCAGGAGTGTGGGGTTGACTGACAGGAGAGAGGAGATGCCAGGACTGGCAGAGGTGGGAGACACTGCACCAGAGGGTAGCTGAGGACCGACCGGAGGACTGAGCAGAATGGATGACCAAGATAGGTGTGAACGAGAGGGTTGCTGGCTTCGTGTGGTGGTTCTATGGCCAGTGAGGGAAAGTGTCATTTGAGAATCAGATTGGCGTTGGGTGGGCTGTGCGTCACATTACCGCAAATGGCCCAGCAATAAGAACTGAAGATTCAGAAACGCCCCCGCCCCATTTCCTAGGTGGCTTCCAGCATCAGCATCCACAGAGGGCCATCCGCCTCGTTCTTCCCCACTTCCACCTAGCCGGACCTCAACTACCTCTCCCAGGCTTCCAGCCCCAGCAGGAGGTCTTAGGAGTTCGAACAGGAATAGCGAGGTGTCCCAGCCGTTCCCTCCCACCTCCCTCTGCGCTCAGCTCTGAGGGGATGTCTCCAGCTGGGCTGGAATTGCCTCCTGGTTCCTCCCGTGGAGCTGGGTCGGGGAAGTGGGGACCCGGGGATCGGGATGGGAAGACAGAGGCCCCCTGGAGATGGGACCGGGGCACCCAGGCTGAGCAGGGTGGCTCTCAGCCCGGCACCCAGCTCTGGTTAGGGGGTGGCGCCCCGGCCAGGCCCGGGGGCGGCGGAGGCAGGGCTGAGTCGAAGTTGAAGTCCATTTCGTCGCTGTCCATGAAGTCGTTGAGGATGATGGACTCGACGTCACACTCGAGGCTTCCGCTGAACATGTCGAGGTCCAGGTCGGCCGGGAAGCGGTCAGGCCCGGCACCCAGCGGCCCGGCTGCAGCAGCTGCGTAGGGCCCGGGCAGCGCGTCCAGCAGGAGGCCGCCAGGCGGACCCCCGAAGGCTGCGGCGTGGGCCGGTGGGGCCAGGCCGGCGGCGCCCGCCTCGCCGGGCAGCGTCATAAGGCTGATGGGGTGGGCTAAGGCACTGCGCGAGGGCGCCGGCGGCGCGTACGGGGCCGCTCCCTTGCCGGGGTAAGCGGCAGCCGAGCCAGCCAGCGCCAGCTCCCCGGGCGCGCCCAGCATCGGGCCGGGCCTCGGTGCGGGAGGCGGCGGTGGCAGCAGCGCGGGCAGCGCCCCGGGGCGGAAGGGCGCGGCGGCCGGCGCGAAGCTGGCCTGCTTGTTCTCCTGGATGGTCTGCATGGGCAGACGGCGCAGCGCGCCCAGCGCCGGCGGCCCGAAGCCCCCGCCCCCACCGTAGGCGCCCGCCTTGCAGCCGCCGAAGTAGGCGGGAGTCCCGGCGCGTGCCCGCGGCCCGTACGCGTCCTGCGCGCCGTCCAGCAGGGCGTCCGGGAGCCCCGCGACGCCGCCACCGTGCAGGCCCAGCGGGCCTCCCAGCTCGGCCAGACGCGGTATCTCGCCAGGGCAGCGAGCACCCAGGGCGGGCGACAGCGCGCTTGCGGGACTCGGGTACATGAGTGGCGAGGACGGTGCCAAGGCCTCCAGGGCCTCATCGTCCTCCAGCTCGGCCGCCTCCCCGAGCAGGGGTCTCCCGCTGCCGCGGAAGTCGGCCCACGCCTCGTAGTCGTCGCTGGCATGTGAGGCCGGGCTGGCGGCCCACTTGGCGGAGGCCGACAGGGGCCCTGAAACCGGTGCACCCGGAGGGCTGTCGTCGGGGCTCCGCTCCGGCAGGTGCAGCTGCTTCTTCTTGCTTGCTTTGCCCTTGATGCGCAGGAACTTGGCCCCGTTGTCCATGGACACGGCCCGGCGCCGCGGGGTCTTGCCAGTCTTTCCGCCCTCAGGGTTCAGCATCCACCACGAACTTTTGCCAGTGCCCTCATTCTGCACGCGAATGAACCGGGTGTGCAGCGACAGGTTGTGCCGGATGGAGTTCTGTGGCCGGAGACAGGGTTATGGGTGGCAGGAAAAGGAAAGCCAGGAAGCCAAAGGGATCAAGGGGAAAGTGATGGGAAGATGGGAGGAAGGGGTGGGGGGGTCAAAGGAGGATGGGAGGAAATAGGATCAATGGGTAAAGGGGGGTAGAAGAAGAGAGAGTGCAGGTGTAAATACCACTTTGGACAAAGCCAGAATATCTATCATTTACATCCCCAAACATGCCCTCACCCTGCCCTGTCCCACCTCCCATGTAGACACTGCCCGAGGGGCTGGGGCTTAAGGAATATGGCCCACTTTGAGCCCTATTCTGAACCTGTGCCGCCCCTCAGCAGGGGAGCAGGACCCCATCTCCCAAACTCAGCCAAGCCTCTGGAGGGGCTGGCTAGACTGTGCGCCCCCCCCGCCCCCCAGCAGATTATGTAAGGGCTCATGCCACCGCCGCGGCTCATTTGTCCGCCCCCCTCCCTCCCCAGCCTGGCATGGAGCCAGGAGCCCGAAAACCCAGGGCTCCAGAAATCAATCTCGCGGTGACTGATTAAGCCCTGTTTAGAACTAATTGCTCTTTCGTGTGTGGGGAGAATAAATTACCTGCTTTAATTTCGTGTCTTTAAAATGCAACTGCAGGTAGAGAGGACTGTTAACCCTTTGTGGGAAAGCCTGGCCAGAGAAAGCGGAACAGGCTAAGGGGGCCCCAGGACAGGTATAAGCCTATAAGCCTGAGACTTTTGGGAGATTGACTCCCAATTCTTCTGAGGGCCTGTAGACTCCAGAGGCCCTTGATGGACCATGTTCAGAGGCTGCCTGTCCCTCTGACCCACCTGGCTCAGCTCTGCTCTCAAAGTCCCTTCCTCATGAGACCTTTATACAATTTCCCACACATTCCGAATTTACAGTCAGGGAGACAGCTTCAAACAAGCAAAGAAGCTTGCTTAAATAAGGCTCCATAGAAGCCGGGCGGTGGTGGCGCACGCCTTTAATCCCAGCACTCGGGAGGCAGAGGCAGGCGGATCTCTGTGAGTTCGAGGCCAGCCTGGGCTACAGAGTGAGATCCAGGAAAGGAGCAAAGCTACACAGAGAAACCCTGTCTCGAAAAACCAAAAAAAAAAAAAAAAAAGGCTCCATAGAGCCTGTCTGCTCTCCCTCAGTATCTCCTGACCTTTACCTCTGCCACCCTGCCTATATCCTCATCTGAATTCCTACTGGGCCGATCGGGAGTGTCCTTGGGGTCATTACCTCATTACCTGCTTTGGACAGCCCTGTCCTGAGTTCAGAGAAAGGCACAGTGAGCCCACAGCTCCGCCAGCCTGACTTCCACAAAAACCTGGTGTAGAATTTCTGCTGGGTCCCCTCTCTGGTAGCCTTGACCTTCCTGATCAGACACTGTTGTGCAGACATTATGGGCCTGGTTAGTTGAGGACCGAGCAGGACACTGGGCTATTTGGTCACTTGGCTGTGTGACCATGGCTGTCAGTCTCTGAGCTACTCTGAAACACATGCTGTCGTCATCATCTCACCTAAGGCTGTTAGATCATTACACGAGCTAATGGGTGTGGTTCGGTGTTGGCGAACACTCCATCCAGGTGCTGTTAAGCCTCTGTCTGGTCAGAACTTACCCCTAGACTCAGCAGACCTGCTTGGTCACCATCTCCTGAACACCAAGACTTAAGTGCAGTTGCACTGGGCATCAACTACTTGGGGAGGCCAGAATTACCCTATTTCGTCCACCGCATGACAGAGGCCCAGAGGCATGATATAATTTGCCCATAGCCCCACAGCTAGGCAGTGATGCCAGGCACCACTCCAGCTCTGCCCAGGCCACTGGACTTGCTCTTAATTTGCTAACCCACCTAGGCACACCCTAACCACTAATCTTCGAGGATTCTCCCTCTTGCCTCCTGTCCCCATCAGTCTCCAGAGATCCTTTCTCCTGCCCATTATTATCTCCATCATCCCAGCTCCACCAGGCTGGCTGGCTGTCCATCATCCCAGGTCCACCAAGCTGGCTGTCTCTGGCACTTTATGGGCTTGGGAGGCAACAGCTGGAACTTGGCAGCCTTGTCCTGCCTGGCTTCTCCTGGGGCTCTGTGAGGAGGGGAGCTGGACCCCCAGGGAGTGATGTTCCCTCAGGTAGATACTCCCTTCCCTGGCCCGCCCATGCACCTGGCTCCCTGCCCCTCCCCCACACCTGTGTTCAGTTCCTAGGAGGCCTCAGCTCTCTTCCCCCAGGACTAGCTATCTGCCTTGTCAGAAGCTCCACCTCCCACCTTCCCAGTCCTGCTGGAATGGAAGTCCATCAGGCAGCACAGCTTTATAGCTCAGAGTGCTGGAGGGGGGCGGGGGAGAGGACACTGCCAGGTAATTGCACCTAGATAGTACCAGTCCATTTGGCCCTGGGATCCCTGAGTACTTATCTCCTGTAATCATTATGCCAAACCCTATAGGGTCGGATTGGGATCCTTAGCTCCAAACGAGGAGGGTGTGGCTCATAGACTGTGAGTTGCCAAGGTCACGCAGCTTGTTTGGCATAGAGCCAAATACGATTTCAGGTTGGTCTTTGTAGAGGACATTCCATTCTGCCATAGGCCAGGGAAGGTCAGAAAGTTTGCAAAGACTCTCAGCCAGTACTCACATGTTCCTCAAACTTCCCATGCAGACCATGGCCATGAGCTGCGCATGTGGAAGACTGGGTGTGAGCTGCAAGGTCAAGAGGGCCCACAAGTTCTATGCTTCCTTTTTAGAACTTTGCGTGTGTTTCAAACACACTCCCATTCTTTATAACCTTATAAAGGCCCATGAAGGTTTGCAGCTTTCTCCCCTTACCCCTACTCAGACGGGAGGCTGGGAGTTCAAGCCCCAGCCTCGCGCCATGGCTCTTACAGGCCAGGGGAAAAGAAAGAGCTTATCCAAGGTGGCCCAGGACCTGGTGTCATGGGATATGCCACCCAGGCCTCCTGTCCCCCAGTGTGGTACTCCACCTACCCACTCCACAAAGCCTGGCCTAGGGGAAGTCCATATTCCTCTCCAGGGCTGTCTCATTACCCACGCTGATGACCTGGGCCAGTTGCACTCTGTGGAGTTTCCCAGTTTGACACTGAACAGTTTTTGAAATGGTCTAATCTAGAAGTCTGCAACTTTTTTCCCTTTAAAGTAGGATTCTCTTTTCATAAATGAAATCTGATGTAAATCTGAATCATTACACACTCAAGTCCTCAGCACAGGGAAGCCCTGCCCACTCGGCACCCTCACTCTCCATGAATGAGGCCCCATGGAAGGGTTCTGCAAGCCAGATGGATGGGGCGGCTGAGCTCAGAAGGGTGCCAGGCTTTGCTCAGGGTTACCCAGAGAGGTGGTCTGGAGCTGGGGTGGGGGAGACTTAGGCCTCTGACTACTAAGCTGGGCTCTATTCTAGATGCGCACTGGGGCTGTGCCCCTGAGAGAAGCCCACAGCCTGTGTCCCAGCATATCTCCTTAGGGCCTAGACACCTGGTGCCAATCAGAGCTCGCAGCCAAGATCCAGTGTCAAGCACTGATAACAACTCTGGCTTGCCCACAAGGCCTCCTGGGAGGCCAGAGGCCATGGAGGAGGTGAGGGAGGTAGAAGAGGGAGATGCCTCTGCCAGGCAGCAGTAACCAGGGCTCCCTCTTGGAGTCGCTTAGCAACCCACCACCACAGCTACGGCCCAGGCATGCCCAAGTTCCCTTGATGCCCAGGGCTGGGCTCAGCTTCTGGGGCCTCCCACATCCCACATGTACATCTAGGTTTGGCACAATCTCCTAGGGAAGATAGGACCTCCCTGATTTGGGGGGCCCCAGGGAAATGATGTAGGGGCAGAAGAAAGGACAGCAGGTTATAGCCATGCCCACCCCATTCTTCCTCGGAACCTGGGCCTGGGTGAATACCCTCCTGGGGCCCACCCACTAGGGAGGGAAGCCTGACAAGAATGGCATATGGCCAAGCGCAGGGGCTCTGGCACTGGATCCAGATGTCAGTTTCAGCTCCGACACACACACACACACACACACACACAACAGCGCAACCCTGGGGCAAGGCACTTTGAAGCTCCAGTTCCTCCAACAGCTATGGCTCCCACCTTTGCTTCCCTGCAGCATCTTCACAGAGATGCTTAAACACCTGAGGTCCCTCCCTGCCTGCCGCCTCAATAAACAAAGGCCTAGTCACAGCTCAGACACCCTGCATGACCCCTCAGATGTCACCCTGCACACCTCCTCCTTTGCTTTCAACCCGCCAGGCCAGGTGCCCCCGCCCCCCCCCCACCCCCAGATGCTCACAGAGCTCTCATCTCCCTTCACATCTGTTCGCCAAGCACCTTTCACTTGGGGCCCAGTCCAACAATTCTCTTAAAACTTCTCCCTCTTCCTTGCTATGTCTTGGTCCCCTTTCCCCAGCCTGACTTGTTCTAAAGCTATAACCTGGGTGCATACAAGTTGAAATGAATACAAACTTGAAAATCCTTTATCTGAAGAGATCCGAAATCTAAATCTGCCAACTTTTAAGTTATAGCTTTCAGATTTGTGGCTTAGGGATGCTCAGTGTCTATGCAAATATCCCAAAATCCAAAGGAATTTTGTAATCAGAAACAGATATGTGGCCAAGCATTCTGGATAAGGGATACTCAGCCTCTGAGTAATGTATTGATCATGTTTTGCTTACTGTCTGATTGCCTTATAGTAGAACTTTTGTGAGGGTAGTGATTTCCATCCCCAACCCAGTTTTTACTGTACTCCATGTGTCTGGCAAATACTAGGCACTTAAAAGTTTGTTCAGTGAAAGAATAACAGACATATATACAGACACTGGGTCATAGACAGATCTGAGTGAACCAGCCCTGGCTGGCATACAACAGGGACTTTTCCAAACTGCATTTGGAAGCAAACCCAGGATAGGATGAAAAGCAAGCAGGGATGTGGGAAAAGTAAAGCCCACCATAGTGGAGGAATGATAGGCTTCCCAGCATGTTGAAGAAGGGCTCACAGGCAGTTGCTGCTCTCCCAGGCCTCCCTCCACCTGCTCCCAGATTGCTCCAGGCTGGCTCACACCCAGACCTCCCACCCGCACCATTCCCCTAGGCCAGAAGACACTCTGAGAATGACCTCGACCTTGGTGCCTCCCGCATGGATAGGGTCTGCTCCATCTGACGGTGACAGCTCATCTATCCATCAGGACACCCTCATCTATTCCCAGGACACCCTTCGCCCACGAGCAGTAATGCATTCATCTGACAGCACAACCCCATTTATCCAGCACACCAGTCCCATTTATCCAGCAAGTACAACCTCATTTGCTAACAGCACTCCATTCACCTGACGGGGCCCCTCATTTATCCAGCAGGACACCTTCATTTATCCTCCAAGCCGGACACGCTCCTTCCTCCTGTGGTGTGGCTGTGTTCTCTGATGGTGCAACCCAGCTGATCCAGCAGGACGTCATCTCTCCTACAAGTACACTCCATCCCCCTGACAGTACAACCTCATTTATCTAATAATGCACCTTACCTTGCCTCCTAGTACCACCTCATTCCCTGACAGTACCACCTCGTTTATCTTCTGGTACAACCTCATTTCTCCTCCTAGCACAGCTTCATTCCCCAACAGCTCAACCTCATCCAATCTTACTTCTCCAGCCAGGACCTGCCAGGTTTGGGCGGAGGGGTGGGGAATGATGAGTGGAAAGAAGAGAGACCTACCCCCTCATTTGGTGTTCCTGCCTGCAAGGGGCTGCATGATGCTTCCAACTATATGCAATGTTTCCAGACCAAGAAGGGGCTATGGACTTTGCCTTTAAAGTTGTTTGGCCTAACTAGAGCTCCACCACTGTCTCAACTCTCACTCTGTCTCCACTAGGACCACAAGAGGGCCGACAGAGTGTAATCTGGGATGTGGACATCCACGTTCTCTGCTGTGGTCCTGTGATCCTGGGAAGGGGGCATGAGGAAGGCTGCCCTCTCTGGGGGCACATTCAGTGGTAAGCTGGTAAATGTGTAACAACCAGCTCTCCAGGAGGGGGACACCCAGCTGACTGATTTGTAGCTGCCGCTGCCTCGTGGCACGGGTCCTCCTACCATAGCCCGGAGAAGCTGCCAGTGTGAAGTCACAGAGTGAAGAATTGAAAAGAAGTGTGCACAATTGCTCTCGTGAGCCAGCTCAGCTCAAGCATGCTGTTGGCGTGTGCTTCTAGTACTGAGGCAGGAGAAAGGCGCCACGTGCTTACATGCCAGGTGTAGGCGGGGTTCTCTTAGCTTGACAAGCATCCCACAGAAGGGACCACTAGTTTACAAAGGGGGAAATTGAGGCTCTGGTGAGTTGAATGACTCCCATATGGAAGCCCCAAAGCTGGAAGTGAGGAAGCTAGGTTCAGGTCTCGGGTTAGGAGACTCCAAAGCCTACGTTCTTTCCTCCCTGCCCCCACGGGGGCAGGGGACACTGTTATGCTCTGCATCCCAGCAGCTATCCCTGTCTTGGCTCACAAGCTCAGGCCTTCCTGGCTTTCATCAGAGGCAGGATATGCAAACCCTGTACCCACTGCCTAGCCACCAACCCAGCATTGTCTTCTGGTCTCCCTGGTCCTTGGGGGGATTCCAAGATGGTGAGTTCAGTCCTGGGTCTTCCATTCTCCCACCCAACACCATCGGGTATAGATGCCTCTACAGGTTCCATCGCAGGCAAAATTCTCAGCTCAGGCCGGCCCTTAGGAGTCTAACCTTATCTGTATGATGATAAACAAGGACCCAGCTCCAGCCTCAGTACTTTAGAGACCACCCGTGGGTCTCGGATCCCCCTGATACAACTCCAGCGCTCACCGGGAAGGTTCCACAGATTCAGCAGCTCATCCTTCCTGGTTCAGAGTCCCATCAGCAGCCCCAACCCTGTCCCTTACCCCTCAGTCTATTCCTAGAGCCCCTGCCTTTCCAGGGGCACACATCTGAGTGAGACCCACAGTCTGGCACGCGGGGGTGGAGAGGGTGGGGAGTCAGGGGAGGGGTGACGCTTGCTCTCTTGTCTGGGGTGGAGTTGGGGTGTTCACTCCAGGCAGGTTTCCTGGTAGATGATGTCAGGATCTAGAGGTCATGTGCAAATCCTGGGTACTAAGGTCTGCAATGGAGGAGGGGTAAAAGGGCGGCGAGCAGATGAGGGCAAAGAGCCACAGGTGCCCATTAAGTGGCCTGAGGGTCATCGGTGGAACAGTATGGGCAGCCAGAGTCCAGGAGGAACCAAATACTGAAGCAAGACATGAAGTCAAGGGTCGGAATACACAAGCCTATTTTTCCTTTCCCTCCCTTCCCCCCACACGAGAGCTCACATAACCATCCCAGGCAAACAACAAGAGTCCAAACTCACCCCTGCCCCACAGCCTTGGGCTTGAGTACAACTGGACACTCAGGAGCCGTATTAAGTGCCTGTCTGTCCAGCCACATTCCCCAAACCAGCAGACCTGTCTGGGCTTCCAACCACCATAAATGTCCACCTCTGGTACCTCTGTGTTCTTTGCTCCCATGTTCCTGTCCTTCCCCACTTGCTCCCCAGGCTCTGTTCCCCCATCCAGGACTGCTCTGAGCCCCTTCCGCAAGCCCTAGAGATAGCTGTCTGCCACACCACAGTGCTAACGACAGACTGAGTTCAACTGAGTCTGTCCCCTCTACTGAAGTTGGTGGGGCTCACAGGAAGTGGGGAGGAAGGAGGGGGCCCTCAGCAGTGCCTGACTGCTCATGCTTGGGATTAGCGAAGGTCCACTGAGCAACTCCTAAGACCCTGCCACCGGCTGCCAGGGTCCTCTTGAGCCTCCCCGTGGGTCTCCACAGGGGCTCCTGCTACCATGGCCTCCTGTGCCTTTCTCAGTCCTTCCTGGCTCTTTTTGCTTTTCTTGAAAAAGGGTCTTAGGATACAGCCCAGCTGCACACAGTCTTCCTGCCTCAGCTTCCTCAGCGCTAAGATCACCATGCCGGGCTAAGATCGCCATAGATTAAATATTATCACTTTATTACCATATGTTATAACTACATCACCAAGTCTTTGAGCCAACCTTCTGAGCTTAGTATCCTCATTCAACAGGTGCCAATCCAGCGCCCCTTGCTCTGAGATGCCTCTAAGGCAGTGGTTCTCAACCTGTGGGTTGCGACACCCCCCCCCCAGGGATTTGCATATCAGATGTCTACACTATGATTCATAACAGAAACAAAATTACAGTTATGAAGTAGCAACGAAATAACTTTGTGGTTGGGGGTCGCCATAGCACGAGGGTCACAGCATTAGGAAGGTTGAGAACCACAGCTCTAAGGACACGCCTAGGCCAGGCAGAAGCTCCTGGGTTGTCCTGGAGCCAACTGGCTCAGCTGCCCCTCCCCAGAACTCCTAACTGCAAAGCCATTCAGACTTGGCATGGCACCCCTCTAGCCTGATCACCTCTCTTACCTGCAGGCAGCTCCTCCCTGCTCCCTTGCCCAGGCCCTGGGAGCAGCTGCAGTGACCTCACTCAGCCCTGCCCTGGGCCCAGCTCTGGGGAGGGCCTAGCAGCTGGGCCCAAGCCCTGCAGCCTGGCTCCTGAGGGAGAAAGAGGAGGATCGGGCATGGTGCCAAGAGAGCCATCTGCTCTCCCAGGGGCACAGCCACCCGCACAGACACTGGCCTTGCCCCCAGGGGCTGCCCTCGGCCCTCTATTTCCACGACAAGGGACTCCAAGAGCCCAGGGCAGCCCACCCAGACCAGGGCAGCAACCTCATTTGCCATCTGTCTCCTCCCGAAGCCTCAGAGGTCCTTCAGGACATACTGGAGCACCGCAAATGTCCACTGAAAAAAATGAACAAGTGCTTGGGTGAGGTCCAGGGCCAGAGGCCAGAGGCCAGGCTGGGTGTGCAAAGTGTGACTGCCCCAGTGCCGGCCTAGCTGGCTTTAAGTCTTCAAGTCTCCCTGCCGGGGCCTCCATCTCCACATCTGCTTAGCTGGCAGGTGCCTCTGGCAGAGGGCAAGCTCCTCCTCCTCCAGGCCCAGCTCAGGTTACAAGAGGAGGTGGTGGCAAGGCCAGCTGAGGACAGAGGAGGGGACAGGAGGGAGGCCCCAGAGTTTCCCAGATTGCTGATGATGGAGGGGAACCAGGAGAAAGACAGGGAAGGGTCTTGCCCAAGGTCATACAGCCTGGCAGTGGGGACAAAGACAGCCTAATGTGTGGGAAGCAGGCAGCCCCTAGGCTGGAGGATTACCTTGGACAAGTAGCTTTCTTATCTGTGAAAATGAGGATCCTTGGGGCTGAGGGTCTGTCTCAACGGGAAGGTGTTCACTGCACAAGCAGTAGGACCTGAGCTCGGATTCCCGGCATCCACGTGAGAGGCAGAAGTGGAAGCACACAGCCATAAGAGCAGTGCGTGGGGTCCGAGACAAGTAGATCCTCGGTGTTCAGCAGCCGGACAGTCTGGAGCAGAGAGCTCCAGGTTCACTAAGAGACCGTGTGCCAAAAAAATAAGGCTGGGAGCAACACCTGGCCTCCACATATACGGTGCACCTGCACACACACACACACACACACACACACACACACGCACACGTCCAGCCTTAAATCTGCTCTTTATGCTTCCCAAGGCCACAGGGAAAGTTCTGGAGACTCAAAAGTAATAGATCAAACTAAGGGCAGGTAGAAGATGGCACTGCCAACATTCTCACGTATTGTATTCAGGGACCAGACTCAAGAGGGACTCCTCTAACACACACGCAGGCACATGCACGCATGCACACGTGCATCCTTCAAGAACATGCACAGGGAGTCCTATCCTATATGCTGGCAGGTAGCTCCTTTCACAGAGCAATGAATAACAGTGGTGATCTGATAAGACTTCTTGGGGACTTTATAGGTATTTTTCCTGAAATTCTAAGAAAGCTTAGACATAGGACTGTCATCCCATTTTGTAGAGGAAGAAACTAAGACTGAAGCTGCCCTGGGCACCACAGAGGCAAGCATAACTAGACTCTGCCCGTGCCATTGGCTTCCCAAGCTCCTCACTGCACAGACAACCTGGCCAGTCTCACCGCGAATCTTAAGGCATGGTGGGATGGCTGCAGAGAACTCAGCCTGACATCTGGGACCTAACTCTTGAGTGACTTGTCTGCTGATGTCATCCCATCTCCCACTCCCACTGGGGTGCCAGCTCCCATGTCTGAGCTCGCCGGCCATTCCAAGCCACTCTTGCTTTTCCAGCTTCTATTCTTGCTGGGCTCCCCAAAGAGTCCCAGGAGTTTGACCTCTAAACCCCCACAGCTGATGATGTGACCCTCTGTCCTGTCCTGCCCTGACTGTGTTTGTCCAGAACCAGACTCTTTGGGTCTTCATCACCCAAGCTTGATCTCCCAGCCCCTCAAGGTCCGGTCCCGTCCTGATAGCATTGCACAGTAGGTGCCCAATGGTGTAGCCTTGGATTATAGTGCCCTCAGCCCTGGGTCTGTAAGCCAGGGGAACAGGAAACTGGCCTGCTCCTGCTCTGGGACAGGGTCTGTCTGGGAAAGGCAGACTGGAATCAGGACCCATGCCCCATGCTAGAAGCCTTGGTGTCAAACTTCAAGGGAGAGCACAAAGACCATTGCATTGCAGGGGCAGAAAGCCAACTTGGAATGGCTTGGCCAGAGTGCTGGACTAGGGAGAAAGCAGCCCTGGGGCATTCCAGTACTGACATGCATAGCTGAAGCCTCTTGATTTCTTTTAGTGCCCGCATCTGCCAGTGGGAGAGACAGCCACAATAACAGTATCATGGAGCAACTGTGAAAATTCAAGGAGAGAATATATTATGTGTCGGCACATGGCAGGTGGAATCCTGAGCTAGAAGTTTAAGGTGGCTGAAGCATGTGTCAGAGTACTGAAGGGGTCAGGAAAGGTTGACAAGGTTGGGAACTGGGGCCTGGAGTATCACACTAGGCTCCCCCAGGGATGGACAAGTAATGCTGGGCTGCACATATGTTCTCTCTCCCACCAGCGGGGAATTAGCGAGGACAGGGTCTGTGACTGTCACTTTCTTCAGACTCCAGGCCTGGAGGGATGAGTATCACCCTCCAACACCTCCCTCTGCCCTGCATCAAAGGCTGGCAGGAGCAGCACGTGCCAGTTCTGGCTGTGGCTCCCTTCTCTCCAACCACATCTTGTACAGGGTGGTTCTGCTACATGGGATAGACATAGGTGCTGGGCAGGAGCTCAGTCTCCTGAAACTGATGGCATGAGGTCCAGGTCTCCAGGCAGGCGGGAGGAAAAGGCGCACGGGCTTAACTAGCATGCAGGTTAAAGAAGAAGCTGACCCACAGTGAGTGCACAGGGGGTGGGGTTGGGGGGCTGGGAGGCCGCCATCATCGAAGGGGTGGCTTCTGAACGACTAGTCACCCCAACAGACCTGTTAAAATATAGATTTCAGAGCTCATGCCCAAAGAATAGAGATGGGGATTGGACAAGCATGTTGGTGAAAAGCTTCTGGGGACTCTCTCTGATGACAGGCCTGTGGACAGCCAAGGATGTAGGCAAAGATCCTCAAGGACAGATGCGTTGGCTTCTGGAACCACCTGGATGGTGGTGGCTTCAATCAAACTACTCTAGTACCCTGGCTGGTTTCCCTGAAGGGCATCCCAAGGGACCAAGCAAGGAGAGCTGTCTTGGCGGGCATGTGACAGTGGCAGTGGGTGCGGGCTGAGAACTTCAGCGTCAGCTGTGAAGGTGGCAGTGCCAGGGTGCCTGGGCATTGAGGCGGCAGGAAACACAGCCGGGAGGCGGGGCCTGCAGAGGGCCCAGGGACCCAGGGTAGTTCTGGCTTGGTTGGCTCCCAGGGGGGAACTGAGGAACCTTAGAGTTCTAACGCAGATCTTGACGCTCCTGCAGCAGGAAGGACAGCTACTATTCTGGGAGTGAGAAAGCACTGGCAGCGGGAGATGGGAGAAACAGGGTAGAAACAGACAGGCCCCATCTAAATCTAGGCTCTCCATACAGGCCTTGATTGCCTCAGCTGCAAAATGGGACAACAAATGCATAGCTCGCAGGATTAAAAAAAGGAATTCGAGAACATGTGCAAATGAATAGGACCGACTGCCTAGCATCCAGGCTCCCTTCTCATTCCCCTTCCCACAGGAGGCAGCCCCCTTAGAGACCAGGAAGGTTTCTCTTAGTAAAGAGGGAGGCCCTGGGGGTAGGGTGTGGGAGGCCCCACCCCCACACACCACCTGGCCCCCTCCCACCTCCACATATGGGTTGGGGGGTGGGGAAAGGCAGCAAACAGCCAAACCCTCCCAAACAGGAGTGTGTTTCCATGGTAACCGGGGTGCCAGGAGAAGGAGGGTGCTCCAGATCCAGCTGTCCCCTTGAGCACCCTCCTCAGGCCCTAGAGCCCAAGCTGATGCCCACCCAACACCCTGAGCCCCCCCATCTGCCTGCTCCGGGGCCAGCTGGGGCTGTCATGAACACTCCCTCGTGCTAGCAGAATGGTTACCACCTGGGTGCTGCCGCGGGTAGGACAGGCGTCTTTACGCAGGAGGCTCTGGTTCAAGACTATCCGCGTGCATACTCACAGGTGTCCACCAGTGAGAAGTCCTTTCAGTACCATGATCCTCTGGGCTCCTGGCCCCGAAAGATTGGTAAGTCACGGTACTGAAGGGTCCAGAGACTGTGTTAAGGTCCTCTGGACTTAGAGGAGAACACCAAGGACTCATGTCAGCTCACACATACTGAATCATGTTCTCCATAGGGGCTGAGTGCACCCTCACCTAGCCCTGACTCCAAGTGACCACAAAGGGTTACACCTGGACACAGTGAGTGATGCTACAGGGCACTGCTGGGGAGAAGAAGAGTCTTCCCAGGCTAAAAAGGTGTGTCTTGCCATTGAATGGCAGTCCCAGGGGGGAATGTGGTAGAGGGGGTAAGCGTAGCTAGCATCCAGCCTTATACTCTTCAACTTCTTCAGTGACCCAAAGTTTGACCTGGAGGTAGACCGGGGCTCTAACGGGGAGGTGTCAGTCCCACCCTCCTCTGTTTCCCAGTCACTCAGCCCCAAAGTGAAGGCAGGCAGACCCATGGCAGGTGTAGGGAGGAGCTGAGAAGTTTGCTAAGAGGTCAGAGAAGCACCTCTACCCCAGAGGCTCACTTCCGCTCACAGTTCCTGACTACCCTTAAACCTCACCAGCTGTCACTCAAAAACAAGAGAAGGTGAGCCCCAAGCCTTTTCAAATCCAAACCCAAACCCTTCTCAACAACAGCTAGGGAACCCCCACCCCCACCCCCCCACCCCCCACCCCTGTCCTACCCAAAGGCACAGAAAATGCTGGAGTCTGAGGGCTCGAATTGGGTTTTAACACTTAGGACTGGTACTTGCTGGGTATGCGACCTCAAGGCAAGTCGCTTCCACATCTGGAAAGAGGGTAGTGGTGAGAATCTGTGGGACATGTGCTTGGTGCATGGGTCTCTCACTAGTCCTGTACTCTGGCAGGGCCTCCCTGCTCCTCAGTTCCTCGGTTCCCCTCAACGCTGCACCCGAGTAAGTCCGGAGGCTAGAGCCCTCAAGGTCTGCAGAGAGCCCCCCATCCGCATTAAGTGGGGGCTGGAGGGCGCTGAACTTTCGAACCCACAAACCCCCCGCGCCGTTCATTACCTTAACGCGAGTTAAAAATAACCGTCTCATCTCTTTAAATTAGTCTGTCTGCAATTACCGCCTGGCACGGCGCTGCCCGCCATCGTCCCGCTGGAGCGGCGCCAGGTGGCAGGCGGGGCCCTCACCCTGTCTGTCGGTCTGTCTGCTGCCTCCCGGCCCCCCTTCCCCCGCGGCGCGGCAATCCCGGAGGCCCTGCCGCGAGAGCTCCCCAACTTGCGCGGGGTGGGGGCCTGGGGTCGCATAGGGCCGGCCTAGGGGAGCCAAGAATTGGGGAGGGGGCTCTGAGCACGGCGTCGGGGGAGGGGCGCCGGGAGGCCCGGGAAGCCGGAAGGGCCCGCAGCGCGCCAGCGCTCGTGGGTGGGTGTGAGCAGGTGGCCGTGGGAGTCTGCCGGGCGTGCCAGCAACTGTGCCAGGAGCGGCTGGCACGGGCTCGTGCCCAGGAGGCGGGCAGCTGCCAGCCCCTCGCTCGTGCAGTGAGGGGGGTGAGGACACCCCCCCAATCGGGGCTCACACCGCCTCCTCCCGCACCCCCACAAGCCCTTGAGGCTGGGGATCCCCGAGGACAAAGGAGGGGGAAGGCGCCCTGGTGGAGCGGGTTGGGGGAGGGGGTACTACTCTCCAAACCACCGCTCAGGTCCAGGAGCAGGACCCTGCTGCTGGCCTCTGGGATCAGCCCCTCATTCAAGCCCCCGCCCCACCTGGAACTTACAGGGCCAGGCCTGGGCCAGATGGGGCTAGCACCCGCCTTCTGATCCCACCCCTCAGCAGCAAGGCTGCTCCAGCCCCTGAGGGAGAGGGGAAGTCCCCATCCACTGGGCTCCTCCCCTCTGGGCCTAGGGACAGAAATGGGAGGCGCCCAGGCCTGGCCTGGGAGCTCCCCAAGGACTGGCAGCCAGGAAACACAAAAGGAGTTGAACAACTCCAGAGGCGTTCAGTGGAAGGAACAGCAGGACAGTGCAGCCAGGAAGGCTTCCCGTAAGAGGCCAAGGCCGAGGGAACGTGGAGTTTAGGGAGCAGCTGAGAGGGAATGGGAGGTTCTACTCTGAGAGCACAACTCTTGGGCCACTACACTCCTGGCCAAGCCCTGAGCCCAGGCTTGACACTCTCTGTCCCCAGGGGACCTGCACCAGCCCTTTCGGTGGAACTCTCCATGCCTCTGTCTGGTTTGGGTGGCCTAAGCCTGATCTGTCCTCTGCAGCACTGGGACCCCCTCCCCTCATCACAGATGGGACTTCAGGGCAAAGGCCCAGTTCATCAGCTCTTCTTCCCTTCCCTTCCCTTCTCTTCCCTTGCAGAGGTGACCACTCCACCTTTCCAGAACCACTTTCTTGCCAGCCTGAGAACCCTAGGTTCCAGTCTGCAACTGCAAAGCACCCCCAAATCCAGCAGGCACAGTTCCTGCTCACTGCCATTGAACATACACTCACTTTGCCCCTCACAAAACTATCTCCCTAATTTTCCCTAACCAAGAAGATAGCCCAGATAAGTGCCACTTCCTCTGTGAGGGAATATCAGACTTCCTAGAATATGGAACCCACTTTCCCCAGCCCCTGCCCCACCCACCAGCCTTTCCTGTCTCAAAACACAGGGCCTGGTTGCGGAAGCTGCTCAGGGTAATGAATGCATCCTGAAGATGGGGCCAAGAACTTAGGTCCCCTTAAGGAGTCATAGTGCACCGCCCCTCCCCATGGAATCAAGATTTGGTACCCCTCAGGGTTTCAAGGGCAACGCTTTTATGGGGGAATGAAAGGGATGAAGGAATAATGGATCTCTGGTTCTGGCACCTGAGGTGTACCCAGCCTTGGTCAAGCTGAGATCAGGTGAGAGTTGGCGATAGCTCCCCCTCCAGGCCTCTGGAGGAATTGACTGGGAGTGCCAGAAGGGCAGGAAGTTGTAGGAATGAGATGGAAAGGAGGGACTCTGGGGGAGCAGAAGGGTAAAGTGGGGACATCCACTGAAGAAATAGCATGGATTAGAATCTCTCCAGAGTCTGGGTGCTTTCTGGCCAGGACCAAGAGCAGGAGTCCAAACTTGGGGCTGCTCACCCAGTGCCCCAGTCTAGGACTGGGAGCAAGGGACAGGGAGGGCCAGTGTGTCCTCAGCAGTGTGGTGCAGTGGGAATTGCATTCAGTGGGCAGACAGGAGACTTGGGCCCTTGTCCAGGGCCTACTGCTTCCTGACACCCTCAGGAGAGAGAGAGAGTCCTATTACGCCCCAGAGCCTCAGTCTCACGGTTTGAGAAATGAACTCGTGGGGCTCAGTTATCTCCAAGCACGCTGCCATCACATTGTAAGATACATGTCTGGCCCTGATCAACAGTCATCAGCATCTCACTCCCACCAGGGCCAGGGCCAGAGGCTTGAGGGGACCCGGAGAGGTGACACACCTGGGGTGGAGTCCAACTTGTCCATTTTCTAGTTGTGGGACCTTAGGCAGTTGGCTTTTGTCCCCTGGGCCTCAGAGCCCTCTCCTGCAAATGGTTATAGGAAAACCCAGCCCAGGGACGCCTGAGCACTTTAAAGATACAAGAAGAGCCTGGCACAGGGTTTGGCCCCAACATGCTTGCTCAGTGAACTGCAGCTGTCTCCTGGCTTCTAACTCCAAGTGCTTGCTTCCCATCTTCCCCCGTCTCCTTCATCCATCCAAACCAACTGGAGCGCTGCCTCTTACAGGAAGCCCTCCAGATCTGCTCTGGTCCTGGTATTCTTTCCCAAGCCACACCCTCTGAACCACCCACTCATCTCTTACTACACGTACACTGATGGCTTCTGGGGCCGGATTCTATATAAGGTGCCGTGGGTACAGAACAGCCCTGACGCTGTCACTGACTTTCAAAGATGAAGGACGGACCGAGAGGGAAGCATGGCACACGTGATTGATCCACCATGCATGCCTTGGGGCCAGAAAAAAAAATGGGGAGTCCTGAGCTGGCTAGCACAGGCTGGGGAAGGCTTCCTGGAGGAGGCATTGGGACTCTATACCCCTAAGGATAGTGACTGAATCTCCAGGAAGGAGTGGAAGGTGGACTCAGGAAACAAGGGAAGCGAGCCCAAGGGCAGGACACACTTGAGAGGAAGTTGTATTCTGGTGGGAACTGAGCTACAGGGGACTGGAAGATGGATGGGATGAGACTCAGACCTACTTCTCTGTCCTGTGTCCCTGCTCCATAATGGTCAAGGAGGACCAGAGAAGATGCCAGCATACCACTATCCCAAGAGCTGTGGGCTCCCAGGACAGCCAGATGCATTTAGAGCTGTCCATGGCCATAGCCCCTGCCCCTCTTCTCAGACCCCGCTGCCAGTCAACACCCTGCACACAGCCTTATCTCCAGACACAGGCATGTCTTCTTCATAGTGGCCCCCCTCTCCCACGAAGGGCCCCCCTCAAGCCTTCTTGCCCCCAAATGCATAAGCTAGCCCCATTTCCCAACAAGATGGCCAGAGGAGGAGCAGGATCTAGAAGCTACAACCCAGTGAAGACCCCCATCTAAGTCATCTCCCAAGATGGCTCTCCCCTTTCCACTGCCTGCCACTGAGGACTCCCTGGGGTACCCCCACTCCTTAAGTGCATCTGGGCCCAGGAAGCCAGGGAGGTGGGAGATAAGTTGCATAGAGTGGGCAGAGATAGACGCCCAGGTTTCAATGTTTCCCCCAAGTAACAGCAGGGATCACTAAGCAGCCCCCACCCCACGCTGTACCAAGGAAGGGGCTGACAACACCTGCCCCGTGAAGAACTCATCTCAGGTGACCTGCAATGCTTTTCACCCCGTCTAGTTGGTGCTCCTGGACGAACTCTTGACACCCCCAGAAAGAATTCCGGACCCATGGTCTGTTAGCACTCTTCACCATGGGGCCGGCTCCAGGAAGGGCAAAAGAGATTTGGGAGGGAAAGCAGCCAGGAGCCCCAGGTCACGACTCCAGCTCTTTCAAGCTGGTGCCCTGGTGGAGAGGGTAAAACAAGTCACACGAAGGGGGCTCCCCAGTGTCTGTGGCCTGGACATGAGTTATGCTGCTATGCCCTCAAGGACAGGCTAGAGACATTCTTCTGGGATGTCTCAAAAAGGTGGTCCCTTGTTGCCCTACCAGACCTCCAATCCCGCGCATCCTTCCTAGGGGACATGAATGAACACAGCTACCGCCAGCACGCCCTCGCCTGTCAACTGACCTGCCCCACGCCCTGGGCGCGCACTCCAGGACCCCTAGGGGTGTTCCAGAGCCCCCCTCCCCGTGGCCTGCCCAGAGCCCGGACGCCCCCACCTTCCAGCCGGCCGAGCTGTTGCTGTCGCCTTTATCCTTGAAGTAGGGCACGTAGCGGACCATCCAGTCGTAGATCTGCGAGAGCGTGAGTCTCTTGTCCGGGGCGCTCTCGATGGCTTTGGTGATGAGGTCGGCGTAGGAAAGGTTCCCCCACGCGTTCCGTCGGGAGCTCTTTGCTTTGCGCAACGGTCCGACCTCCGCGCCCAGCGGCGGCGCTGGGGCCATCGCCGGGGCCGTCGCCCTGCGTTCTGGCCCGCAGTCTTCAGAGCCTTCGGCCACCCCTGCACCCAGCGCCCCGTCCTCGTCGCCGGCCAAGTCGGGCTGCGGCAGGGGCCAGGTACACGAGCGCGGCCGGCTCTGCGGCGCGAAGTCCGGGTCCACGTCCACCTGATGCGCTCGCAGCTTCGCAGCCATGGTCCCGCCCGGCTCGGGCGAGGCAGGGAGGGAGGCTCCGCGGAGGGTGGGCGCGCGGCTCCGGGATCTGCGCGCCCCGGGGAGGCCCGTGGGAGGGGTCCCTGGCGGCGCCGGCTCAACCGCGGGGCGCCATGGGCCAGGGCGCGGAGGCAGGGGGTTGGACGCACTGGCGAGCACGAAGGGAGGGAAAGACCCAGGCAGTGAGGGGGCGGCGGCCCGGGAGCCCAGCGGGCACACACCTCGCCCAGCCCGGCTTCTAGCACCTGCCGCCTGTCTGCGCCTGCAGCCACCACCGCCACTGCCGCTGCCGCCGCTCCGCGGGCGCCGGTCCCGCGCGCGGGCCCCGCTCTCCCGGGACGAGGCTGGCTTGCACCATGCCGGAGCCCGAGCCCGTGCCAGAGCCCGCGCCGCCGCCTCCCGGTGAATGCCGCCGCCGCCGCCGCCGCCGCTCCTGCTCCAGCGCCAGCTCCCGCGCCTGCCGCGCTCAGCGCCGGCTGCACCTCGAGATGGGCGGGGGGGACGGAGACGGGGCGGGCCCGGCGCAGAAGGAGGCGGGGCGTGCTCACCCGGGGCCGCGGAATCCTTGCTTACTGGGTGCCCCGCCTGCAGACTGTGGGGGGCGCGGAGCTCCCGCTAAGGGCGACCCCGCCAAAGCCCCGCACGCCACAGCGCCCCCTAGGGAGCAGGCGAGAAGTGGCTGGCGCGGCCCCGCCCCTTGCCAGGCCCGGAGGGAGGGCGACGTGGGGGCGGATCCCGAGTGCTCCCATTGGTGCACAGCGGGACTTCCCCGCCCACAGGCTTCATAGGATCCCTCCCAGGAGCGCGTCAGCGGGTTATTGTTACAACCCGGGGTTTCCCGGGGCAACAGGAATGGGGCGGGGCCCAAAACACTGGTCCCTCCCTCCTTCTACCACCCTCAGAAATGCCCCGCCCTCTGATTCTAGACCCCTGACGTTTTCAAGTCTTCCTTCCAACAGCCAGACCAAACGTTGATCTAACTCTCCTCTCTCTTCTTTGTGCCCTGGACCGGTCTAGGGAAAAGGAATGGTTTGATAATTCCTGGATTGTAGGCCAGGCGTTGCCACAACCCTACCTGTTCCGTATGCAAATGAGCTTCCTAGATTTTTATGGCGCTTGCAAGCACAATTTTAGAGCTTTGATTTTCAAAGTTCAACGTGTGGCGGGGTTTATCCTGCATACTATTAAAAAAAGACCCCTGGACCCCCACCCTCGAGTTTCTGGCGGTGGGTCTGTGTTGGGCCGGAGACTTCACATTTCTACAAGCTCACAGGCACTAGGGACCCAAATCACTGTCTTCCAGTAAGTATGTGGGAGCTTCCCAAATATGAGCTGTTGGGACAAGTGCCTATCTCCAAAGTTCAGAATGTTTGAGGGAGGAAATTCACTCATTTAATGGGTATTTATTGAGCATCTTCGTTGCTCCTGTCTCCTTCCAGGGCCCTATGGCAAGAACAGCAACCAGAGACAAATGAGGTCCCTACTGTATAGACTAGTGGAGGACTCAGATGTTAATCCCATCATCACGTGACCTCAGAGGGAGCAGCTCCTGAGAGGTTACGCAGTCCATTACCTCATCCCAAAGGGTACAGGAGGCTAAGTCTCCAGTCACCGCTCCATCTGCCAGCCTTTGCTCAGGCTATGCCGTGTGCCTAGACTCAGCCATTCCCATCCACAAAGCCCCCACCAAAACTCAGCTTAAACATCAACCTTATTCTGACACCTCTTCTAACTACAACTCCTACACACGCCAGACTGTCCCCTGCTTGCTCAGAGCCCTCGGTGCCCTGCCAGCAAACCTTCATGTCCCTTTGGCACAGTATCCTGTTTTGCCAGTCAGGAAACTGAGGCCCAGAGACGGGTAGCAACCTACCAAAATTAACATGGCTAGCACTAGAAGTCTAAGTTTTAACCCCTTCCTGGCCAGTAGTACCTGGTTCCTGGAGGAGCTAGCGAGGTAGAGTTCTCAGTGGAAAAACTGTGTTCCCACCGAGGGAGACAGTCTCCTCTCTAAAAACTTCCTTCCCTCAGACTAAAACCCAGGGAGAGGCTGACTGCCAAGGGTGAAAGTAAAGCTTGGATTGCAAGGCTAGAGCCGCAGCCTCCCCCCACCCTCCCCAGCAGGGTTGGAGCAGGCCCATCTTTGCAGATGACTGGCATGGCATCAGCCTGAGTCACTTGCCAAAGGCAAGGGTGGGCATGGGAACTGTGGGCTACCCCCCTTACACATACACACACGCTCCAGGTGGTTCTGTTTAGAGCCATGCAGGGCTGAACTCTCACAGTTCACAGACCCTCTTCTTGCCTGGGGAGCGAACACTGGGCCTGCTTCTTGGGTTCTCCAGAGGCCAGGCAAGCTTCCTGCCATCCTTGAGGTCAGGTCTGCCTCTGAGTGTGCCATGGGAGCTTTCTGGGGACCATACTAGGACTGGAAGAAACTTAGCTGGGGGCTCTGGCACAGACTGCCACTGCAGAGCTGGGAACCCAGGTTGGCAGAAATGCCCAGAGGCTGACTCGGCTCTACTCTGCCCCTGCCTGCCTAGTGGCCACAGCTGCTCCTGACCTCTCCTCTGGGGCCTATGTCTGTCACAGTCAGTGCTCTAACACACCCACTAGGGCACACTGACTTTCTTTTCCATTCACAGGCTGGCCCCTGCTCACACACTCATCAGGAGGCAGTCTCACAGTGGTTAAAAGGAGTGTGGCAAGCCATTTAGCTGCTCGAAGTCCCGTTTCCCACCCTGTCAGCAGGTATCACCATGGTACTGCATTCATTGGACGTCTGAAGTATGAAATAAGATTCTGAACAATAGGCTTAGAACAGTCCAGAAATGCTGTCTAATTATTATTGCTCATGTGTGTTTTCCCATCTCTTGTATAATATTAGAGGGACCAGCCTTAATAGTATACATCCCAGGGGCTCAATATTCCTGTGGCCCGCAGCACCCATCCTGTTTTTCCCCAATTCATATACCCTTCTCCACTGCTCTTATGATGAACACACACCTCAACTCACATTCACTGGTTCACTCACGTGCACACTTGCTGCATGCCGTACACTCCAAACCGAGTTACACGACCCTTCTCTTCCCATAGTTCTCCTGACCATTGGCTCCCCCTCCCCTCCCCCATGCAAGCTCTCCAGCTCTGCATTCTTTCACGGCCACCCACTCCCACATCCATTCTACTCTCCAACAAGCTCCTACTTGCTTACCTTTCTATGTCTACTTCTTCTTCCACACACAGGCACACTTGCTTTCACACCTTCCTCGTCAGGAATGATGCACACGCACTTGTTCACTTGCATACTTAGGCCGTGTGCTTGCCCATACAACTCTATAACTAACACTTGTGCACATGTACCCAAACAACGCCAGCAGCCTCCTCAGTACCTCAGCTGGTCCACCCCTCCCCAGGCCATGCATATACCACACAACCGTCCCAGGGCACCCACCTCAGTGAACACCCCCCCATCCTGGCCCTCATGAACTGTTTCTTCTCCTGTCTAGGCCCTTCCCAGCCCTCAGAATAGCCCCTGTCACCACTGCTGCCACCACTGCTGAGCTGTCAGGGCCCGCCGGAGCCTGCATCCCACTGCTTTGTGCCAGCTTTCCTGGCTCACTCAGGGGCAAGTGAGGACAAGAGGGAGGCTTCTCTGAGGTCTGATGTGTAGAGTTGCTCTGTACTCCAGGACCCCTCTTTCAGAGCCCACCTGAAAGGCCATCAGTCTTTGGGGTTGGCTGCTGCCACCTGCACTACCCTGCCAGGGTCTCCTTCTCACCCTGTGAAAACAGAGTGGCCACCTCCCCTCCATAGGCTCAGAGAGGAAAGTTTTCCTTGGTCAGAGCTAGACCATGACAAAAAAAACAAAAAACAAAAAACAAAACAAAAACAAAAAAAACCCATCTGGCCCACCTAGGCCACTCAAGAGGGTCTTCCCTAAACCACAGCTATCAAACAAAACAAACAAACAAATGAAAAAAAAAACAAAACTACCCTTCTGATGCCCAGCAGAGCCTGGTTGACATTTGATGCCACAGTGCAGGGAAAAAGAATAGCACAGGGGTGATGTCTGGGGACACCTCTGGAAAGTGGGGGAAGGGCTGATGTCCAGAGGAGGCCTCCAGGTTGGAAGGGGGAGTGTCTGTAGAAGGCAGAGGGGACATCAGGACAGCTGGGAGTACCTCCAGGGCAGGCTCATGCCTGGCTCAGCCTGGGACAGTGCCCGGAAGCGGGTGGGGCTGAGCTGAAGAGGCAGAGCCCAAGGGACAGAGCAGCATGGAGGGCCCCTTGAGAAGAACCAAGGCCCCTTCAGTTGCTTCCACAAACTATTCCTGGAGCATAGGGTTCACTGCTTTGGAGAAGCAGCCCAAGCAGCCACGGAGGAGTTCCTGAGAATATGGGGACTGGGCCCAAAGCACCTGGTGTTCTCTTTTGGCCAGAGAACTATCCACCAGAGAATCAATATCAGAGTGAGTCCTTCTCACCCTTTTCCAGCCCTCAGTTCCATGGAGCACTTACTGAGTGCCAGTCTCTGTGGAGCTGCTGCCTGAGAATCTGACTCCTTGGGGGCAAGAACTTGGCCTGTCCTGTTCACAGCTCTGTCCTCAGGAGTGAAAGCATGGACTCACACTGTGCTTACAAGCACCTGAGAGACAGGTCTGCTCACTTCTCCTTTCTGAATGATAGAAAGAGGCTCAGAGAAGGAAAGTGAGCCTCCTGCCTCCCTGAGACTCAAACTGTAGTCAGGGCCTGCTTTGCGTGTGTGTGTATGCATGTGTGTGTGTGAATAGGGCATGTAAGGACTGTGGCATGCATGTGTACGGAGGTCTGAAGGTGACTTCTGGTGTCAGGGCTTGCCTTCCATCTTGAGGCTTAGTCTTTTTTTGGTTGTTCACTGATGAGTGTACCGGACTAGCTGGCCTGCGAGTTCCCAGGGGTTCTCTCATCTCCTCTTCCCATCTTGCCTTGGAGCATTGGGGTTACAGACACATGTTACTGTGTCTGATTTTATGTGGGTTCTGGGGATTCAAACTCAGGTCCTTGCAATTGTGAGGCAAGCATTTTAGTCACCGGGCCATCTCCCCAGCCCTGGGTTAGCTTCTTGCAGTGCCTAGGGTATGCTTGTGATATGGGAAATAAGCTAGAGCAGGGAAATCCCTTTCCTTTCCCCGAGCCTCCGTTTCCTTATTGTGCAATGAGAATGGCCATCCTTGACTGGGGTATGATGAAGATGCCCAGCCAGAGGGTAGAAATGTAGCAGAGTTGGTAAACTGCTTGACTAGAAGGTACGGAGCCCTAGGATTGGTCTGTAGCACTGCATAAACAGCGTGTGTGTGTGTGTGGGGGGGGACACCTGTCATTTCAGCACTAGGGACATAGAAACAGGAGGATCAGAGGTTCAAGACCATTCCAGCTACACCGGGAATTTGAGGCCAGCTTGGAATAGATGAGGCACAATCTCAAAAACAAAATAAAAGCCAAGCCCAGAGCCCACCATGGAATAAATGTCAAACAAATGTACTTACCTCTCACCTTTCTCCTTTGCCCTGAGTCTACCCAAAAGCCCTGTGAGTCACTCCTCCTTCTACACCACGGGAGGAGGCACACTCATTCTAGGGCCACCATAACAAAGCACCTCAAACTGAGTGACTTGAAACAACAGGGATTTGTTGTCTCATAGCAATGGAGGTTGGAAGTCCTGGGGTTAAGGTGGTGGCAGAGCTGTGCAGCTTCTGAAGGCTCTGGTGACCGTGGCAGAGCTCTGAGGCCTTATCTTGACGGCACGGCACTCCAGTCTCTTCCTCCCTCTTCACTAACATAGTGTTCCTCCCTGTCTGTCTTCCCAAGGCCATCTCCGGTTGTCTGTCTCTATTTTTCATCTTTCTATAAAGGATATGGGGCTCCTGCTATTCCAGCATGTCCTCTTCTTAATTAATTACATTAGTTAAGAGTTTATTTCCAAGTGAGTATCACATGGTAAGGTTCCGGGAAGGGCTTCCATTTTAAGGAGTGCTAGTGAACACAGAAGCTGAGGTGTCACAGAAACTGTGTGGACTGTGGGGGCAGGCAGGTCTGCATTTCAATTCTGCCTGCCTCACCAAATTGTCTGACTGAGCTTCCGAGGTTTGTGCCTCACCAGCCTCCCGTGGTGGTGGCAAGGGAAACATGGCACAGGGATGATAGAATAAGAACTGGTGTGTTCCAGAGCCTCACTGCCCTTCCTTATGACCTCTCCTCAAGCCCAAGTCTATTACCATCTCTCTGATTCAACAGTACTATTTAGGCTTTGGAGACAAACGTTCTTGGCTGAGTTACTTGTCTCTGAAGCTGGTCATCTCAGAGGTAGATGGGTGCAAAGCCCTGAGGCCACGTTGCAAAATATGATGTCATTTGGAACTCTCGAGAGTCAGCCGTAACCCTCAAGAGGAACCACGAGAAGGGTATGAGGTTTCTAGAGGGCTTCCTCTTCCTCCTGTGTCCCCCTAGCCAGGGCCCAAGACTGTGTATCCAAGTCTTACCAGACTTTCCCAAGCCCATGAGCCTCTGTCTCCAAGCAGCCCCCGGTACCCAAGCTGGCTGTTGCATCATCTCTAGATACTAGGCAGCTATGGAAAGAGACGGAAAAGATCAGCCTTATCAGGCATCTCCTGTGTGACCCAAGACGGGCCACTCACCTCCATCTTCCCATTTTCAAGGTAGAGCTCAGACAGCTAGCTCCAAATTGGGTGCAAAAAAAGCAGATGAAAAGGAACTGTGTGAATTTTGAGCAACTGTAACTTTTTTGGCCAATAGCTTGGCCTTGCCTGTCCTGCGTCCTTCAAGGTGCATGGAAAGCCTCACTACCTCCTGGGCTAACTGTGAACCTCAGGGCCCTATGGTAAGAGGCATCTCAGCACAGAGGTCAAGGCCTCTGGTGAACTTGGTAGTTAGAGCAAGCAGACTAATAGAGGTGGCCAAGAGGAGTTGGGAGAAGGCCTCCCCTGTGGCAGGCGTGTGCTGTGGGTCCTGAAAGTCATGATCTGCACTAGCGGCCACTACTCCCATCCTGTAGATGGGGAAACTGGGGGCATCATCCGAGGAACTGAGCATCTCAGTCCCCTTCCACATTCTTTTTTTTTTTAAAAAAAGATTTATTTATTTATTATGTACACAGAAGAGGGCGCCATATCTCATTACAGATGGTTGTGAGCCACCATGTGGTTGCTGGGAATTGAACTCAGGACCTCTGGAAGAGCAGTCGGTGCTCTTAACCTCTGAGCCATCTCTCCAGCCCCCCCTTCCACATTCTTACATTGAAATCCTCACCACATGGTCATGTGGGAGGTGACTGACCCTGGGGGATGAAAACCTCACCAGACACAGCCTGGCCAGTGCCTTGATCTTAGACGTGTCACCAGCACTCTTTGTGAACTGCCTGGTTTCTATTTCTGCTGCGTTCGTCCTCATGGACGATGACAGTGACAAAGGTACTAACATTTACTGAGTACTGCAGGCACTCTGCTGGGCAGCTCCACATTTCTCCCTTGATTCTTAATTGAGCTTGAGAGTTAGACAATATTTTAGAAGGGATAGCAGAGGTTCAGAGACAGAATAATGTTCCTTAGGCCACAGAGCCAGGCTCTAAGCCAGTGTTTTCCCACTGCAAAGTCTATGCTTTCCCTACTGCAGTCGATTTTTTTTTTAACCTGGCTGCTGCCTATACAGGTGGGTGATGCCAAGCATGGGTGGTACAGCCTGCCCATACCAAGCATGTCTGACACAGGGCTTGCCACTTTCTACCCTGAGCGTTATCTGAAACCACGTGCTCATTTAACTTCGCTTTTTAAACATTGCAATGTGATACTTGGGTTAGACCCAGTGAGGCCAAGCCATGAACATGGCCCACACCAGTGCTTCCAGCCTATTCTTTCAAGGCTCTGATGAATCCAAGTGTCAAGTGGCAGCCCCCTAGTGGGCTTATCTCTGCCTGGGGTCCTGAGACCTGGGCCTATCCTTACCTGCCTGGCAGCCTCTTTTATACTGCTCCTCTTGTACGGACTAAGTGAAGCTTGCACCTGCCCATCCACAAGGAACACAACCTTGCCTGCAGGGCCCTGGGCCACATGTGCATCCTGGTTTTCTCTTCAACTACCATTCAAAGGCACCTCCCCTAGCAAAGGGACCTGAGGCCATACACATGTACCACAAGCCCGGTTGTCTTCTGCTTGCTTGTCCTCAGCCATCTTTTTTTTTTTTTCTCCCAGCCTCTATCTCATAATGTGGAGAGAGCACAGGAATTGTGCCCAATGACCCTTAGTTATAATCTTGGCTTCAATTTAATGCCGTTAGGCATGTCACCTTCCTGAGCCATCTTCCTTAGCAAGGAGGCAGCATTGACAATACCTTCTTCATGGGGCTGTGGTGAGGACGGTAAGGAAAAAATATAATAGCAATGACATTTCTGGAGGGCTGATAGCATGCAGCCTTCCCCTGGGACACCTGAAGGTGTTTAGCTGGCTCCGAGACACCATCTTGGCAAGTGGATCATCTAGCCTGGTTATTTGCTCTGAGAAATCTCACCCTCAGCTCTCTCTCCTGGTTAAGTAGGTTGTGCTGGGGCCAGTGGGTCTAGGACTCTGGGATAACCGGATACTGTTTGGCTGCATTCCTCAGCACCTGCTTATCCCCTGTGTATGTCACAGGACGGGGTAGTTGTGAAGGAGGGGCACAGAGTAAGTGCTCCAAGACTCTCGACTTCCAAACCCTTTCTTCTAGCTTCGTCATATGAATAAGGTGTGATACAAAAGTACTTCTGCACACCAACCAGCGGTTAGTCAGCTTTCCCTTACTATGACAATATACCTGAGCTAGTCAACGTCTGAGGAAGAAATTGGTTCCAGAGGTCTCTATCCATGCTCACCTGGTGTGTTGCCCATGGGCTCATGGCAAGGCAGGAGGACAACATGATGGGAAGGATGTGTCAGAGGAGGCTTCTTAGTTTAGCTGGAAAGTGAAGAAAGGAAATAGAGACCATGGTCCTCTAAGAACCAGGGACTAGGGGATAGCTTCTCAAGAAAGTGCTTGCCTTAACAAGCACAGGGACCTGAGTTTGACTTCTAGCACCCAGGTAAAAATGCCAAACATGGTGGCATGTACTTGAAATTCCAGTGCTGAGGAGGTATAGAAGGGGCCCTGGTGCTGCTGGCCAGTCAGTCTAGCATAATTGGTAAGCTCCAACCCAATGAGAGACCCTATCTCAAAGGAAATGGACACCATTCCTGAAGATGACATCCAAAGTTATCCTCTGACCTAAACACAAATGTTTGCACCCCCTACACATGCACAACTTCACACACGAACACATACACACACACACACACACACACACACACACACACACACACACACAAAGAGCATGACCCTCACTCAAATGATCTAACCTCTTAAAGGTTCTGCACATATACATGCACATAGAGCCACAGGCTGGAGACCAAACCACCATCATGTGGTCCTCAAGGTCCAGATGACAGCATCAGATAAATATATAAGAGTATCAGGCCGGGCGGTGGTGGCACACGACTTTAATCCCAGCACTCGAGGCAGAGGCAGGCAGATCTTTGTGAGTTCAAGGCCAGCCTGGTCTACAGAGTGAGATCCAGGAAAGGCGCAAAGCTACACAGAGAAAACCTGTCTCGAAAAACAAAAACAAAACAAAAAAAAGAGTGTCAGAAACACATGACCGTGGGGTGTGCTGGCGATTCTGGCTCTTTTTCACCACAGCACAGTAGGTACAACAATGTTACCTTGCTGCCTGCTGGGAAGTGTGGAGCTAAATCTTGTTTTTGACTGCAGTAACTACCCTCAGTTTAAGCTTATGGCTCATTCCCTCTTCCCATTTTGTTATAAAGCCCTAACTCCTTCCCCCACTGAATGGGCCTATTGTTATTGTATGTGTCATTTTATAAAAATTAGAGTCTACCCCAAATCCTTTTTAGGAAGTAAATGTGGCAAGAATGATGAATGAGGGAAAGAAACCCAGATGCAGGAAGCAAGTCACATGTAGTGGAAAGACACTGGAAAGGCATCTCTCTCGTGCCTGACAAGTGCTTCCCATCTTGGAACTCAGTGAAGCTGTCACCTCCTCTAGGAAGTATCCCTGGGACTGATCCCTTTGGACATTTCATTCATAAGAGTTCATCAGCAAAACAGAAGCAATAAGAAACAGACACCAGATGATAGAGACAGACAAAAGATAGGTAGATCTGGTGAGAGGATAGATAAGAGACAGACAATAGATGATAGAGACAGACAAAAGATAGGTAGATCTGGAGCTAAGATAGTTAAGAGACAGACAATAGATGATAGAGACAGACAAAAGATAGGTAGATCTGGAGAGAGGATAGATAAGAGACAGACAATAGATGATAGAGACAGACAAAAGATAGGTAGATCTGGAGAGAGGATAGATAAGAGACAGACAATAGATGATAGAGACAGACAAAAGACAGGTAGTTCTAGAGAGCAAGTAGACAAAAGACAGACAATAGATGATAGATAGAGATAGATGAAAGATAGGTAGACATAGAGAAAAGATATATATTGAAAACCTGGGTCTGTAGTTCAGTGGTAGCGGACTTGCCTAGCATGTGTGAAACCCTAGGTCCAATCTCGAGCATTATTTCTGGTTAAAGCCCCCCAAAATAGATATAAATAGAAGATAAATATATATAGAAAGAAGATAAATGGATATAGATTAAAGATTATAAGGTAAACAGTTATACTAGAAGATAGATAGACATGGATAGACAGATAGATGATAGATATATAGATGGATTGTAGATTAGATGATAGATAGATAGATAGATAGATAGATAGATAGATAGATAGATAGATAACACATAGCAATTGACTCATAATTACAGAGGCTAAGAAGTCCTCTAAGCTCCCTTTTCAAGCTACAGACTAGGTAGGTAGATAGATAGATAGATAGATAGATAGATAGATAGATAGATAGATAGACAGATAGATAGATGGATGATAAACTGATAGATAGTTAGTAGATAGATAGTTAGTAGATAGATAGATAGTAGATAGAGGATAGCTAGACAAACAGACAGACAGACAGATAGATAGCACATAGTGAACAACTGGCTCATGCAACTGTGGAGATTAAGAAACCTCATAATCTGCCCTTTTCAAGCTGGAGATATAGAGTACCAATGGTGCAGTTCTAGCTAAAGCCTGGAGACCTAAGAACCAGGAGGGCCAGGAATGAAAACCCTAGTACAATGGCAGGAAGATGGTCAATGGCCCATTTCCAGTAGGCAGTCAGATTCAGCTCGGATAGTGCCCCCACACACTACAGAGTCCAATCTCCTTCCTCAAGTTTACTAATTCAAAGGCTGATCCCTTCTGGAGACACCTTCCCAGATACCTGAAACAACATTTTAATCTGTCCCCTCCTGGGCCTAGTTAAGTCCACACAAAGTTAAGCACTACAATGCATCAGCAACTCTTCCTTTGTTCATTGGGCACATTTTTGCGGTTGTTTCCAGGTTCTCTGCTGTAAATCTCCACTCCCATACCCACCTACTTATCTGTGGACTCCTGATGAACAGGGCCATTGTCTTCCTCATTTCTCTCTCAAGCCAGCACAGAACCAGTGTGAACAGAGAAGATGTAGATGAAGAGAGGGAGACGTGGGTCTCCCAATGGACTCAAGCTACAGCTTATAGAAGAAACTTAGAAGAAGAAGTGTGGCCTGTGGTGATTTGAATAGGTATGGCCCCAGAGGCTCATGTGTGTGAATGCTTGGTCCATAGGAAACGGCACTATTAGGGGGTGTGGCCTTGTTGGAGGAAGTATGTCACTGTGAAGGCAGACTTTGAGATCTCATGATGCTCAAGCCATGCCCAGTGCGGCAGTTCACTTCCTGTTGCCTTTAGATCAAGATGTAGGACTCCCCACTCCTTCTCCAGCACCATGTCTGCCTGCACGCTGCCATGAAGATAATGACCTAAACCTCTGAAAGTATAAGCTAGCTCCAATTAATGTGTCCCTTTGTAAGAGTTGCCGTGGTCAGGCTTGAGGTATGGCTCAGTGGTAGAGCACTTGCCTAGCATGCACAGAGCCCTGATGGTCTGATCCTCAGCACTGCTGAAATACACAACAAAGAAGCAGAAAGACTCTGGTATCAGTATGCCTGGGACAGTTCACAATATTAGAATGGACAGGACTTACCAGACATAGAATAATCCTTGGGGGGGGAAAAAAAAAGAATTTCTATTTGCAGTCAATTTATGGGCTGGAGAGATGGCTCAGAGGTTAAGAGTACTGGCTGCTCTTCCAGAGGTCCTGAGTTTAATTCTCAGCAACCACATAGTGGCTCATAACCATCTATAATTCGATCTGGTGCCCTCTTCTGGCATGTAGGCAGAATACTGTATACATAATAAATCTTTAAAAAAAAAAGTTGCTGTGGTCATGGTGTCTCTTCACAGCAATAGAAAGCCTAACTAAGACAGTGCCTTTAGCAACCACAGTGTGGAATGGTGCAGAGGGCAAAGATCTCAGGCAGGCCGATTCTAGGTGAACACTACATTACTCCTTTCTGGCTTTGTGACTTCAAATACGGCGTTCTCTAAGCCTCAGTACCCACTACCGCTACCACCACTAACAGGATGTGTGTGCCTGTTCCTAGTCTTTCAGAACATATTACACTTCAGACATCACAGCACCCAGGGCCACCTCCATTCATTTGTGCCCTGTGACCACCATTCAGGCCCTGATCTTAGAGGCCCCTGTCCTAACACGTTAGTTGTCAACTTGACACAACCCAGAGTTACTGAGAAGGGAGTCTCAGTTGAGAGACTGCCCGTATCAAATCAGGCTGTGGGTATGTCTGTAGGGGATTGTCTTGATTGTCCATTGATGTAGGAGGACCCAGCCCACTATGGGCAGCATCATCCCTTGGGCTGTATAAGAAATTTAGTTAAGTGTGAGCAGGAATAAGCCTGTAAGCAGCATTCCTCTATGGTTTCTGATTCAAGGTTCTTGCTCTGATTTCCCTCAGTGGTGGGCTGGGCAAGCCCAGCCAGTGCCAGCCGAACAAACCCTTTCATCCTCTAAGTTGCTTATGGGTGGGATGTTTCTTCCAGCAACAGAAAAGCAACTTGGGACACCCCCTCAGATACCTGATATTGTGATTTCCTATTTCTCCTTCAGTCCACACACTTACTAGTAGTGTGATCGTAGGCCAGTTATCTGGCCTTTTGCTGCCACTAACAACGTACTTGCAGTGAAATAATTAAGTTAGTAACTAGTTTATAGTAGCTGTGAAAATGAAGGGCATCCTGTGGCTTGGAACAGTGCATTACATAAAGTGCCCTACGTCAAGGCCTGGGTCCCGACTCAGCGTGCTATAACAAGGGTGCCAGTCTATCTTAGTCCACAACCTCGTCTGCCTCTTGATCGCCCTTTCTGTTAAGTCCCATGGAGGACTAAGCACAGAGCTTGGAGTCTCAAAGACTTGGCTGCCCATCCTCAGGCCCCACCTGTCACCTGTGGGACTCTGGGCACATTGCTGCTCCTGGCTGCCTCTTCCTTTCCATGTCTGGAATCTGGGAAAATCCCCTTTGAGGAAGTAGCTGAGAGAATCCCTGTGAGTGAGTCTTGCCAGGTGTCTGCGGAATGTGAAGCTGTGAGTGACATTGGCTGTGGCTGGCGTTTTCTGAGTCTTATTTTTATTTTTATTATTTTTTGTTGATACCTACATTTCACAAGTCATTTTTGTATGCTCATGTGTGTATGTATATGTGCGCGTGCATATGCGTGTGGAGGGCTGATGTCATGTCTTCCTCAATCACTTTTCCAGTTTACTTTAAATTCTAAAGACTGGATCTTTCACTGAATTTAGAACTCACTGATTGGTTAGACAAGCTGTCCAGCAAGCCCCAGGGGTCCTCCCATCTCTACCTCTCCAGCACTTGGATGACAGGTACACGCTTGCTTTTTATGTGGGTGCTGGAGATTCGAACTCAGGTCTCCATGCTTGTGCAGCGAGTGCTTTACCGACTGGCCCATCTCTCTAGCCCTCGACTGGCCATTTTAGAAATTGTTTAGTTCTCCTAAACCAGCCACCTTGACACTTGATTTGGAAGTAGCACGTCAGCTGATGAGGCTAGCAGCCCTCCTTTAGCCGGGCTTGAGCTACAGCCTTGGGTGGGTTGCTTGGTCTCTCAGAGACCCGATTTTTAATTTTTAAATTCATTTCTAGCTGTAAGGTAGCACTTGGGATACTTACTTCACAAGGGGTCCAGATCTGGCTTTCCACCAACCGCTGTGATGGAACAGCTCTGTGGTGACAGGCCACACACACCTGGCCGATGGGAATATTCTTGCTAGCTCATGACCACCTGTTCCCACACCTCAAGCTCTGCCCTTGCCTATTCCTAGGCTGTTCCCTGAAGAAGTACAGTGAGGGAGGAGGCAGGCCCAGGGCTCATGTCGTGGTCAGGCTTCCACAGAACCAAGGAACCAGCCTGCGAGATCAGTTTGCCAAGTGGAGTCTCAGAGCCAGCTGGACACCTAGAGTTGTCTGTCCCTGGTGGGAAGAGCCAGCTGTGTGCCCAGGCTCGGATTGATCAGAGCAGATTTAATTTGTGGCTTTAGACAACAGAGACACTCACAGGCACAGAAAGAACCAGTCCTAGTCAACTGTCTACTGTGCACCAGGAACCTCCAGCGTGCCTTCATCTGTGAAGTGGGGATGACAGCAAGGCCTAAGGCTGCTTAGGGACCAAGTGAGCGTCATGGATCACTGGGTGTGGAGGCTTCACTGCTTAGCCATGGGGTGTCAGGAAGAGGTATATGGGGAGACTCCAATCCCAGAACTGGCAGAAACACTAAAGAAAGATGGCCTAGTGGTGAGGTGAAGTGTTGGGATAGCCAGGGGGAGGCATCCAGTTGGGCAGGCTGTTGACCTATGTTATGGAGTTCAGGGAAGAAGTCTAGATGGGAGATGTGGATTATGGGTCCTTGGTACAAAATGGCAAAACTGTAGGGGCAGCTAATCCCTGAGAGTGATTGTGGAGCAAGATGGAAAAGAACAGGGCTGAGGGGGGACCCTGCAAGAAACCAGAATATTCTAGGGATACACATAAGGACTCCTGTCAACCAGGGGCTCTTGTATGCTCTCAAGAAGCTATGAGGAGAAGGGGAGAGTGTTACGATCAATCCACATGAGTCTATTTAATGGGTAATAGGAATTTATTAAGAGATAAATTGAGGAAATACACTCACAATTACAGAGTGGATTAGACAGCAGAAGTTGTCCTCTGACTGGGAGCGAATCCACCTCGCAGGCAGGAGCAGGGAGAAGGGGCATGTGACCCTTCTCTAATTCCTTATAAGATGTCATGTACAATGACAGGAAGCACTGCCCCCTTTGGGCCACATAACCCAAGGTCATGGGCAGAGCAAATACTACTGCTACAGGAGAGGGATTTCTTCTTCATAAGACTATGGTAGGTCTGTAAACATCTCCAAGCCTCAGTTTCCTCATTTGTGAAAATATCATTCAGACTTTGGTCAGGGTTGTCTGAGACCTGGATGACCTCATCTGACAAGACACCCAGGACAGAGAGGGCCCTGAGCAAGCACCAGTACTCCCCACTCTTCATCATAGCGTAGAAATGTGTACTCAACAGTGACCCTGAATGTTCCAGAAGCACCATCAGGTCAACTATTCTCATTTTGGAAACTCAGGGGAGGGCAAAATATTCTCAGTAAAAAATCATGTCTATTGTTTTAAAAGACCACTTGGTCTTGGTGATGGGTACACCAGGGCAAGGCTACCAACCTCTCCTCCTGCTCTGTTCCTTGGCTATTCCTGGAGCGAAGTAGCTACCTGTAGCTGAGCTCTCTGTCTAGAGATTTGATATTTGGGACGTACTAAAAGCCCAGCAAGGGCTGAGTGCAGCCAAGCAAGGCCAAGTTGTTCTAAAAGAGACTTCTGAAGATGCAGCCACAATGATCACATACTCAGAGCATAGAGCAAGGTACAGCCATCTACCCTACCCTGTCGATGGCCACTGTGCCAGCATCAGAGGAGGTAGAATTGTTCCCTGTGTTTCATGTGGAAACAGATTGTGTCAAGGGTCATGTTCTGTTCACAGGTGGCTCTACCGAGGATTAGAAGGAAGTCTGTGATCACAAACAGAAAGTCAGCTGGGTTTGAGGAAATGGGGAGGATTCAGGAGAGGGCAGGGAGCCTAGGGAAGGGCTATGTCTGTGTCCCATTTGAGCAGGAACAGGTACAGGGAGGAACTGAGACCTGGTCTCACAGCTAGCCTGCTGGTGGCCCAGCTCTGGAGGGACCACCTGCAAAGTCACCTCAGGACATGCCACCACCTGTGCCTTGCTCACTCATCATGGAAGAAGCCATGGGAAGGAAAAGACGGAATTGGGGCTACATGTTGGTATCCGCAGTGGCCAAAGAGGCAGAAGCTACCAACTCACCAGCTGTGTGAATCTACATCCCTGGAGTGAGTGTTAATGTCAAGGCTGAAACAAGGTAAGAAGACATACAAGATGGGCTTTCCTGAGAAACATGCAAGAACGCACATGATGGCAATGGCTCCCCAGCACAGAGGGGATTCCTGTCACCTCATCTGCCAGATGTGGAAATGGGCCCAGAAGGAGGAAGGGATTTTTCATGTATGTAGTGTTCCCAAAAGGCTCCCGGGCTGGAGGCTTGGTCCATAGCTGGCAGTGCTGGTTGGGGGAGGGGAGCTGGAAGCATCCTCAGTTGGGATCCAGCAGATAAAAGTAAGTCACTGGGGTAAATCCGTGGGATATTTTGTCCCTGCCCCCACTTTCTTTCTCCTTCACGGCTCCCATAATGCTCCACCATGCCCTCCTTGCCTCAAAGGGCTGACCACTCTGAGGCCACAAGCCCAAATAAATCAGTTTTTTCCTGTCTAGTGTTTGGTCACAGTGACAAGAAGACCAACTCATGTGTGTGGTGAGCTAAAGACGGAAGCCAGGCTGGGAGCTGGAGCATCTCACAGCCAGGGCCCTAACCTCAGGCCCATGACAGCTCATCTCTCCTAGGTCAGTGCTATATTAGTCACAACCCTCAGCCAGCTCAGGCTACTTTCAGAGGTACCATGGAGAGCTGTGCACCCATCCTCATGGCTGCTATAGTGAGTGGCTGTGAGGGCAGGGAGCATGGCTGGTCCACAGTGGGGTGTGTTGTAAGTGGATATGTAACACATTACTTGAATCTGGGGGTACACATGTATGTGTGTTCATACATATGTGTGCTTGCATAAATGGAGAGTGCATATGCATGTATGTGTGCGTGTTAAGGCCAGAGATTGACATTGGGTGTCTTCCTTAATCACTCTCCACTTTATATATTGAGGCAGGGTCTCTCACTTGAACCCAGAGCTCACTAATTCAGCTAGTGTAGCTGGCTAGCTTATTCCAGGATCTCCTGTCTCTGTCTCCAGAGTGCTTGGATCACGCGTGCTTGGTTGCCACACTCATATGGCATTTAGATGGGCTACAGGGATTTGAACTCCAATCCTCAGTCTTGCATAGCAAGCAAGCATTTGACCCTGAGCCATCTCTCCAGCCCCAAGATCTGGAATTTTTACATGAATAAAAATGCTTTCAAGATCTCAGTAAGGATTTCTGATGTTGACCCATGCCAAAATGGCACTCTTTTGAATAAATTAGGTTTAATAAAGATATTTTAAGGGGCTGTTACCTATTTGCTTTCACTTTTACTAAGTTGGCTACTAGAAACTGTGAAATGACACGTGTGACTCCCCCGATGTCACTGATAAATAGTGCAGGTCTTCGTAGGACTGTACGGGAGACTCGGTGGAATACAGGACTGCACATGTCAGGAGGAATCTGTCCAGAGGGGGCGAGTACAGTTGCAGGCCCTCAGATCAAGGATGTATGACTGGGTGACCTCAGGAACCATGCCATATAAGGGACAGTTGAAAAAACTGGACATGACCCACTTGGAGAGAAAATACCTTAAAATAGCAAAGAACTGTCACAGGACAGTGGCAACAGGTTCTCTGTGAGGCTGAGAGAGGAGAGCTGGGGCTGAGAGGGAGCAGACTTCCACTCTCTCTGGAAGGCTAGGGCTGCCTACAAATGGGCCTGGCTGCCTAGTCAGGATGCAGTAACAAGCAAAACCTGGGATTTCTGGGTGGATTGGCCTGGACTGGAGGAACAGACATGTCCGGTTACCTCAGTGGAACAGATTTCGTTCTTTAACCACATGGGCCACCGGTGGGCTGGGTGGCTGACCTGGGAGTTCAGGACAGAGGGACTCTGAGGTGTCTGCCTAATAATAGCAATACTGCAAAGCCATTTATTGAGCATATACTACAAGCCAGGAGACGAACGAACATGCTAACAATGAGCCTCACCCACCCTGGGGAGGTAGATAAGGAAACTGAGGCCCATAGGGGCCCCTTGTTCAAAGCTACACAGTCTAGACAAACCGGGATTTGAACTCTCTCTAGCAGACGCCAGTGCCCACTGGCATGGGGGGGTTCTCCTATGGGAGTCAGGAGGGTAAGGGCCAGCTGGAGTCCTGGGGGATCTAGACTGGTTCTTCCCGGGAAGCCAGGGCCCCACTGGGCTCTCCAATTAGCAAGAGCAGAGAAATCAGAGGCAGCAACAAGCTCTGCTAATGAGCTGCCACATTAAACAATGAGTCACACTTCCATACGGTGCCGCTCCAGCCCTAACCCGGAACAAACAAGCTGTGAGAAACAGTTTACAAAACAGTGAGGTGTGACTGTTCCCTGCTGCCACTGCTGCTGCCACCACCAACGCCACCACCACTACCCCATCGCCCTCACCATTACCACCCACATTAACACCACCACCACCACCAATATTACCACCACTGACGATACCTCGATACCTCTACCACCACCATCACTGAGGCACTGCAGCCACCAACACTCTGCCCGGTGTCTGTGTGCAGGTGCAGAGAAAAGGGCAGACTTGGGAGGGGCTCCTAACTCATCTCTGACTTCCGAGCTCAGGGGAGTCCCCATCTTCAAAAGCAACTCCGGGACAAGTCCCCGACCTGCGATTTCTACTGCTCTTCTAGCCATGTCCTAGGACCCACCTGACATCCGGTGACTCTGAACTAGTGCATGTGGCTTTATCTCTCTGATCTCAGAGTCCCTTATTTAGATGTGGAGACCACAATACTGTCCTGCACATTCTCTCATCTGGACTAACTGAGGTCACCAACCATGTGAGCTGCCTCCACAGGGGGCCCCACCGCACAGAGCCTGCCTACACCAATCACCTCCCCACTTTTCCCTGTGTAGTGAGGGGGACCATATCACACTTGTGCCCCTGGCTCACACTGGGGGCTTGGGGTCAGGGATGACCTTACCATATGTCTTAGTTAGGGTTTCTATTGCTGTGAAGAGACACCATGACCATGGCAACTCTGATAAAGGAAGACATTTAACTGGGGGCTGGCTGATAGTTCAGAGGCTTAGTTCATTGTCATCATGGCAGGAAGCATGGTGGCATGTAGGCAGACACGATGCTGGAGAAGGAGCTGAGAGTTCTACATCTGGATCAGCAGACAGAAGGAAGAGAGAGTGACATTGGGCGTGGCTTGAGCATTTGAAACCTCAAAGTCCAACCCCAGTGACACACTTCCTCCAACAAGGCCACACCTACTACAATACAACAAGGCCACGCTTCCTAATAGTGCTAGTCCTTATGGGCCTATGGGGGCCATTTTCATCCAAACCGCCACAACTTGTCACTTCGGTCCAGCACAGGGAGGCAGACAGTGCAGTGGGAAGAGACAGACTCTGGGGACAGCAGCCATGGATTCAGATCATCCCCTAGCAACTTTCATCTCTGGGATCTTGAGCATCTATGGTAAAAAGCCAGTGATGAACCCTGTCCTGGGCCAGACTGTGTCTCAATGTTTAATGCACTGTGCATGACCACCATTCATCCAGTGGAGCAAGGAGAAGCATTTCTATCCAGCCCCAGAGAAAAGGACTTGGACTCAGGACGGTCAGGTAGCCCAGGGACTCCAGAATCTGTTAGCTAAGGCTGGCTGAACCACATTTCCCCGAGTCCCTTTCCTGTATGTCTCAGGTAGGAATCTCTGCTTCTCTAAACCGACCTTGGCTGACACATGGCCACAGTTCCACATGGAGTTAATGATGGAGCAAGGATTCAAGTGGGCTGCCCATCACTAAGCCTAGATGTTGAGCTAGTCTGCTCTGATAAGAGCAGTTAGTAGGTAGCTCTTAGATGCCACTGATGTGGTACCTCTGCCGTTTCCTCCACCATTCCTTTTAGCTCATTGTGGTTATCACCATCCCAATTGTTACAGGTGAGAAAACCAAGGAGAAAGAGGTTAAGATTACAGCTGGTAAATGGGGGAATCTGAGAGTCAAATCTAGACTGTTGAGTCCACAGTCCATCTTCTTACCTAGTACAGTCTCAATTCTACTTTACTACGATTTGCTCTCTAAATTGCAGTTTTCCTTACCTGTAAAATAAACTGCCCTACCTAACATACAGGATTATTAGGATAATTCATTGTGAATATGTAGTTACAGGGCTTCTGGGAATATAAAGTAGGATGCCAATTTACTCTCTGTCCTACAACCACTGAAAAGTT
This sequence comes from Peromyscus californicus insignis, assembly GCF_007827085.1. Lineage (NCBI taxonomy): Eukaryota > Metazoa > Chordata > Mammalia > Rodentia > Cricetidae > Peromyscus > Peromyscus californicus. The sequence goes on along the minus strand of NW_026294573.1, from coordinate 33,201,278 downwards.
TCCAGACACTGAACATCAGGCAGCACAAAACAGTAGTCCCTGAGAGAGAAGGAACTAATGAGGTGAGTCCTAGGATTGCCAGCTTCCTCCCGGGGAGAGTTTCAGACCCTGCTCAAGGCAAAGGGATCACAGCTTCCTCTCTGAGTTCAGGAGACAGACCCTGGAGCCTGAGCAGCCAACACAGCTGGAGTTACAGAGCAGAGACCTGGAGAGAAGAGAGCCTAGAGAGGAGGGGGAGCTTCAAAGACCCGCAGGGCTCCCCGCAGGCCTCAACATGGGCAGCACTAGTACGTGAGGAAACTGCCCAAGTACAAGGAAGGACCATCCCAAAGGAGCCAAGGAAATCATTTCCAAAGTTCACACAGGCCTGGTACCTTTCCCATGCCTAGCAGCCAAGTACAAACCCTCTCAACTCCCAGCACATTAAGTAGTTTTCTTAGAAGGGTATTGCTTCTGTACTGGAGAGGAGAGGGTAGGTCTGCCTGAGAAGGTGGCAAAGCAGGCCTCAGAAGAATGCTCTTTTCAAGTGCCTTAGCCGCATTCCGGAACAAAGCTCAAGAATATTTATCAGAATACTAAAAACGATCAGCTCACATCAAGGTGAAATTCACAATGTCTCCCCCCAACCAGCAACCACAGGCCTGCAAAGACACAACCTTGGTGAGGATGCCATGACCTGCTAGCCATGAACCCCCAAATAGCACAGAAGACATTAAACAATTATACCAACTATGGCCCGCAGATTCTGAAAGCTAGGGCAATGGTTGATCATGCTAAATAGTAAGAAAGGAAAAACAAACAAACAAACAACAAAACTACAACACCACAAAACCAAATTGAACCTCTGGATGAGGGGAGGGGAGCCAGTGTTTGGGATAGAAAGAGTATGCTGGATAGGACCGGCACATTGGAAGAAAGGATTAGTACATTTAAATGTCCCAATAGACAAGGCCAGTGAAGAGAGATGCTCAGCAGGGAAAAAGGCACTTGCCATGTAAGCCTGGCCACCTGAGTATGGTCCCTAGAACCCACATAAAGTTAGAAGGGAACTGACTCCACAAAGCTGTCCTCTGACCTCTGCACACAGTCCCCGCTGATAATAAATTCAAAATAAATAATGGTGTCACACCAGGCAATGGTGGCACACACCTTTAATCCCAGCACTCAGGAAGCTGAGGCAGGCAGATTTCTGTGTTTAAGGCAAACCTGGTCTACAGAGCAAGTTCCAGGACGGCCAGGGCTATGCAGAGAAACCCTGTCTAGAAACACCCCGCCCCCCAAAGAGGGGCGTAGCAATGTAAACTATACAAAATTAAATACAAGGAGAAAAATATTTCTAAAAAAGTATTAATGAGCTGGAAGGCAATATCCAGCAGCAATATCTTACAATATTGTACGACAATATCTCTGTGTAACTAGAGTTCCCAAGAGCAGGGGGGTGGGGGACAGGGCAGCCGAAGAGATGGCTCAACATTTAAGAGTACTGGCTGCTCTTCAAGAGGACCCAGGTTCAATTCCCAGCAGCCACATGATAGCTCCCAACTGTCTGTAACTCTAGTCTTAGGAGCTCTGATGCCCTCCTCTGGCCTCTGCGGGTACTGCATGCATGTGGTGAGCAGACATACAAGCAGGCTAAACATCCATCCATACACATTAAAAAAAAATAGTTTTTTTTAAAGAAGGAATATAAAGATATTTGAAGTAATCACATAAAACTTCCCAAGTTTGGTAAAACAAAAGTGTGCATTCTAATATTTCAGTGACCAGTAAGCATAAGCACAATCAAACATAAACAAGCTTCACTAAGGCACACAATAATAAAATTGTTTACAAGCAATAATAAAGAGGAAATCTAAAAGGCAGTGGAGGAAAGAGGAGTATTATACACAAAAGAACAAAGAATGTTGGAAAGGTTTCAAGGCAGAAGACACTGGAACATCTTTATAGCACAAAGTGAGAATAAAGACAAAGCAAAAACCTGTCAATCTATAATCCTATACAGAGTAAAGTATATTTGGAAGCAGAGGTGAAATAGACTTTTTTTTATAAGATATAAAAAAGGCTGAAAAAACTAACTACAAATGGACATGTTCTACAAGAAGATTGAAGAAGTCCTTGAGACAGAAAGAAGAATGAGCCTCAGTGGAATCCTGGGTCTGCAAGAAGGAATGAAGGCCTCTGAGAACATATGGACAGGGGAAGTATCAGACACTCCTTTCTTATAATTAAGCATGTTGTGGGGGTGAGGAGATGGCTCAGTGGATGAGGCATTGGCTGTGCAAACTTGAGGATTGGACTTCAGATCCCTGAACCCACTTAAAAGCCAGGTGGGAACTGTGGCCCACTCACCCATAACCCCAGCATGTGAAGACAGAGACAAGAACTCCTTGAGTAAGCAGGCTAGCCAGAACAGCCAGCTCCAGGTTCAGCAAGAGAGCCTGCCTCAACATAGAAGGTGGGAAACAACTGGGCAAGACACCTGGCATCAACTTTGGACCTCCCCATGCATGTCCACATATGTGCATGCCCACATGCATACATGCATGGACAATACATACATACATATACTAATAAAGATAATTTATTGGATAAAACAAAATATATTTTGGTTTTATGGTATATAGAGAGTAAAATACATCACCAAATATAAAAGTTGACAAGGAATTCATGGAAATTCATCATTAGAGGGCTCTCTCTCTCTCCCTCTGTGTGTGTGTGTGTGTGTGTGTGTGTGTGTGTGTGTGTAAGTATGGCTGCAGGTCACAGGTTGATCTTGAATGCTTTCCTCACTTACTCTCTACCTTATTTTTTAAGACAGGCTCCCTCATGGAACCAGGAACTTACTAGGAAGCCTCAGAGCTCCTCCTGTCTCTACCTTCCCAGTTCTGGAACTCCAGGTGTGAGCTGCTACACTCAGCTTTTTCTATGATGTGCTAGGGATCCAAACTCAGGCCCTCATGCTTTCTTGGCCAATACTTTATCAATGGAGTCTTCTTTCAGCCCCTGGCAGGTACTTGAAGGTGCTCCTGGATAAACTAAAAATGTATACTATCATTTCAAAAGCAACCACTTAAGCCAATAAAAGAAATAAAATATAAAATTATTCAAGCCAAAGAAAAAGAGAGGAAGGAGCCACCACGCAGAGTAAATAGAAAACAAATAGCAAAAAGACAGATTTGAAACTCATTCATATCAATGACTTCATTAGATGTAAATGGTCTAAACACCACAGTTAAAAAGTCAAGACTGCCAGTTGGTTTAAAAAAAGCAATGTTTAGCCCTATATTGCATGCAAATATAATGATATAAACAGATTAAAAGTAAAGCAAACAAAATATCCCACTCTTAAAATAATCAGCCCCAAACTGAAATGGCTACATTAATATGAGACAAAATAGATTTCAAGTAAACAATATTATCAGAAGCAGCGTTGTTTCATAAAGAGATCAAGTCACCAAGAAGAGATAACAATCCCAAGCATTTATATTTCTAGTAGCAGGGCATTAAAATATATTAAACAAAACTGATAGACCTACAATGATAAATGGATACATTTCCAATTAATATCTTTCTCTCAGTGACTGACAGAACAAAAAAGCAGAAAATCAGCAAAAGTATATCGTGGTTGGGTGGCTTTTCCTGGTGGAGAGACATGAACAAACAACTCTCACCTCATGTTTAACCAAAGACATACCAAATAAATTACTCCACCCAAGTCTGGCCTGGTGAACTGATGAGCTGACTAAGGTCACTTACAGGAGTGTGGGTGACACAAAAGCAGCTGCATCATTGAAAATCCCACCCTTAGTGTGGTTGCTGACTCATAAAAGCTACATTCCCAGAGATCCCTACAAAACCTACAGGTTCATGAAGACAGTTCTAACCAACAGTTGTTACTGCTTATATAATATCAAGAAGGGGCCTTGTGAATCCTGTAATTTTCAGGAAGCTCCTGTGCCTTGTGTATTTCATATACTTTGGAGTCTTGTAGACTTCCCTCCAGGAGGGGATTTTTCAACTAGGAGGAACTACAGGGTAGTAATAAACTTGAAGGATGCTATCAACCCGCTTACCTAACTTGACTTTTATAAAACACTTCCCACAACAGTAGAAGAAACACTTTAAGTGAACATAAAATTGTTACCCAAACGGCTATTTCGACCACAAAACCAGGTGCAGTAAGTTTAAAATGGGCCAAAGTGTGTTCTCTGACAATAGAAACATAAATCAATAGCAAAAAGATGTTTGGAACTCTCCCACTCATACACCCTCAACGTTTGAAAGAGAAATAACATGAGTTAATAATAGAAACAAAAAAAAGGACATTGGAATGTATTTTGAGTGGAGTGAAAGAAATGGCTGAGTCAGTGTAAAGTGCTTGCCTCCCAAGTACACGGCCTGAGTTTAATCCCCATAAACCACGTAAAAAAGCCAGGCATGATGGTCCATGCTCATAATCCTGGTACTGGGAAGGCAGAGACAGGAGGACCCTGGGGGTTCTCTGGCCAGTCAATCTAGCCAATCTGGAGCTCCAGTTTTATTTAGAGACTCTGTTACAAAAAGAAGGTGGAGAGCAAAAGAGGAGGGCACCCAGAATTGTTGACTCTGGCTTCTGCATGCATACATAGGAGCATATCTGAGTGCACACAAATTAAAAAATTGGGGAAATATAACAAAAGCAGAAAAAACTCCAATATATTTTATGGCCGTAGTCACACATGGAATAAAAGTATAAAAACATACAATAAGGCCAAATGTGCTGGCACACACCTTTAATCCCAGCACTAAGAAGGCAGAAGCAGGTGGATCTCTGAGTGTGAGGCCAGCCTGGTCTACAGAGTGAGTTCCAGGACAGCCAGAGAAACCCTGTCTCAAAAACCAAACAAACAAATAAGAAAAGAAAAGAAAAAAGGAAAACACACAATGCCAGATTTGTGGTTAAGGAGAAGCAAAGGGAAAGGACACAGTGTTGAGCTTTGAGTATGTCTTCAGTATTTTATTTCCTACAAAATGAGAGAGATGTGAAGTCAACATGTTAAAATATTAATTACACCTTTCTTAAATGAAGTGAAGTCTCCACGGAAGCCAACAATACTTCCCTGCATCTTTCCAAAACCCTTGAAGTATTTCATACAAGTGAATTAGTTGAAATACAAGGAAGAGGAAGAAACCCAAGTTCCCCTTCTCCACTGGCACACAATGGCGAGTCGCATGGATGCTGAGTAAGATACAGGTGTCTGCAATCCAGGAAGACAGCCCATGGCAGACACCACACCAGTCAGTACTCAGACCTTGGGCTCTCCAGCCTCCAGGGACTGATGTGGCCAAAGCCACTCAGAGCAATTTGAGAAGAGCAGACTAAGACCGAAGAGGTACCCCAGTGGATGTGATGCAAAGCGGTATGGCGGCTTTGATTGGTGCTTCCTTAACAACTAATAGTGTCTTCACATGTTCTTCATCAGCAGCCATTTGGTTCAGGTCTCTGAAGACAAGTCTGTCAACATACTCCAGTTTGTCTGTCTGTTTGTTTGTTTCCTGATTGGTTTAGATTCTTCAGTCTACAGAGACCATTGCATTCATGTGAAGCAATGCACACAGAGCTGTCTTACCATAGCATTGTTTATAATATTAGACAGATTGGGAATAACCCTGGCACTCATCATTAGGAGCTGTGGAGTTCATCTATATATGGAATAGGAAAGAGCCAGTCACAGAGAACTTTATGGAAAGCACCCCAGGATATGTCATTAAATGAAATGTTAAAAAGACATAGAAGAGCCGGGTGGTGGTGGTACACACCTTTAATCCCAGCACTCCAGAGGCAGAGGCAGGCGGATCTCTGTGAGTTCCAGGCCAGCCTGGACTACAAAGCGAGTTCCAGGAAAGGCTCAAAGCTACACAGAGAAACTCTGTCTCAAACACCCCCCCCCCAAAAAAAAGACACATAAATAGATATAATTTATTTTTAGAGGAAAGAATAAAAGTGTTTATATTTTCATGTAGAGCCATTTAGAATGATCTACAAGAAGTTTTAATTAACTAATTAATTAAGTTAGTGTGTGGGAGGAGGTCAGAGAACAACTTGCAGGAGTTGGTTCTCTCCTTGTATCATGCAGGTCTCAGGGATTGATCTCTGGTCCTCGGGGTTAGAAGCAGACCCTTTTACCTGCTTATCCATTTCACAGGCCCCCATGAGAAGATTTTAAAAATAGTTGCCAGGCTGGGCATTGTGGCAGATACCTGTAACCCCAGAACTCAGGTGGCAGAGGCAGGGGGATCCCTCAGATTGGAAACAGCTACAAAGTGAGTTCCAGGACAGCTAAGGCTGTATAGTAAGACACCATCTCAACAAACAGCTGAACAAGTAAACAAAACAAGTAGACTGAGTGATGAGACCTGTACTGACAGAGACAGTGGTTAAACCAGGACTCTTTATTGTATAGCTTACTGTATCATTTTTTTTGTTTTTTTTTTTTTTTGTTTTTTTTTTTTTTTGTTTTTTTTTTGGTTTTTTCGAGACAGGGTTTCTCTGTGTAGCTTTGCGCCTTTCCTGGAACTCACTTGGTAGTCCAGCCTGGCCTCGAACTCACAGAGATCCGCCTGGCTCTGCCTCCCGGGTGCTGGGATTAAAGGCGTGCGCCACCACCACCCGGCTCATTTTTTAAAAATCACTTAACCATGTTTCTTACTCAACACCCACATATATATTCCTTAAACTTTAAGCAAAGTGGTTGGCCCTCAGCAGGTGCATCAACTGGGAAGCCTTATGACGATCCTGCCTGTGCTGTTATCCTCACACTTGGGGCAGCAGAAGAAACTGCAGCACAGAGAGGCTTGCCTGAGCTCATCCGTGCCCAGCAGATAGATGCCACAGCCATGCAAAGTGCCAGGCTTACATCATTCTGCATCCCAGAGGAAGGAGAGGCCTCTTCTCACCCAGTATTCACAGATGCCAATCTCAGGGGAGGACTCTGATTGACTCTACTCAAGTCATGTGATCATCCTTGTGCTAAGAAGCAGGAGCTACAACTGAATGCATCCCAGGACCACAGGGGCAAAGGACAAAGGAGGGCCACTTCTTCACAGGGAGGAAAGGGTGATGATTAGGGAGCAAAAGGGGCCCTACGCAGGTCATAACAGGCATCAAAAATGGCAAGTGTTTGTGTGGCATGTGCCTGTGTGTGCGGGCTATGGGAGCCCAAAGGAGGCAGAAGACCAGCAAGGAAAGCATCTTGAAGGCAGGAAGTTCTGGCAGAGTTTTAAGTGGCAAACAGCAGGTCTTCACAGCAATGCTGCTGGCAGTGAGGGCTGTGATATCAGCAATGGCCCAAACAAGGAAGGGAGTGACAGAGCTGGGTGACGACATTCCCTGAGAACTCACATGCTGGAGCCCTAACCCTCATGTACTTCAGAATGTGGCTGCTTTTAAAGAGAGTGGTTAAGATGAAGCCGATTGGTGTCTTTATCCCAAGAGCAGATTGCCAAAGAAGCCCACAGGACAAAGATGAAAAGCTGTGTGAGGACTCAGGGAGGCCATCTGCAAGCCAAGGAGAGGACCCCTTGTACCACTGTGTTTCTGGGGCTGGCCTCTGAGCCATGGGGATCTTACTCCCTCTGTGTGAGTTTTGCAGAGTGAGGACCAGGTTGAACCAACAGGTATTTCCCATTGTCAGCTAGCCTTGCCTCTGCTAATGACCTCTCGAGAGCTGGGCAGTACACTAAGCACATCTTGTAGAAGAAAAGAACTGAGTTTTTGAGCAAGGAAGGGAGGTGGCCCTGGAACAAGGCCATAGCCCATTCCTTCCTCCAGCCAGGGCCTACATGGAGAGGGATCATGAGTCTGCTCCCCATGCTGAGGCCCGGTTCAGACCCACAAAGGCAGCACTATTAGCATGGGGTAAGGAATACACTGCCGAGGCTCCCAGCCACAGCCAGTGACTCCTCGCCCTTGTCACCCGTTTCTCTCACCCTCTCACACACTGTCACACTCATTAAATGAGATAATCTGAGTAAAGCCGTTAGCACCCAGCCTGGGTATCAGTGAGCACTTGAAGAACGGCTCCCAAAGACACAAACTCAGAGGCAGGCTCCTCCACACCACACACACCCTCTTTCCACTTCTTTCTCCCCTCTGCTGTCTCTCCCTGGCAGGATTCTGGGTAAGGGCCAAGAGGCTGGGAGGGGAGGGCAGTGTGGTGGGGTAAGTTTGCTGCCCACGAGCCAGCCCTTCCCCAGAGCTCAAATCTGGGAAACCCTGGGAAAGAAGCTGAGACTTGTGGGTGGAGGTGGTGGTGGTGGTGGTGTTGGGGGTGGGGGGGTGGGGGTTGGGGGTGGTGGGGGAGGTGGAGGTGGTGGTGGTGGTGGTATTGGGAGTGGGGGGTGGGGAGTGGGGGGGGAGGGGGAGGTGGAGGTGGAGGTGGTGGTAGAGGTGGTGGTAGTAGGGTGGGTTGAGGATGGGGGTGGGGGAGGGTGAGGTGGTGGTGGGGGTGGTAGGGTGGTGGTGGGGTGTGGATGGGGGAGGGGGAGGTGGTGGTGGTGGTGGTGGTGGAGGAGGTGGTGGAGGTGGAGGTGGAGGTGGAGGTGGAGGTGGTGGTGGAGGTGGAGGTGGTGGTGGAGGTGGAGGTGGTGGTGGAGGTGGTGGTGGTGGTGGTGGTGGAGGTGGTGGAGGTAGAGGTGGTGGTGGAGGTGGTGGTGGTGGTGGTGGAGGTGGTGGTGGTGGTGGAGGTGGAGGTGGAGGTGGTGGTGGTGGAGGTGGAGGTGGTGGGTGGAGGTGGTGGTGGTGGTGGTGGTGGTAAAGACAGCAAGAGATGAAGGCTTTGGGTCTCATGCCCCAGCCTCCTCACAGGGCTGCTGAGAAGGTCACACCAGGGACAAGTCTCAGAAAGAGACTCAGCAAAAGTCAGAGAAGATCCATTCTTTGACTTGATAGAACCAAACCGATCTGGGAACAAGATTGTGTGAGGACTGTCCCTGATCCATGAGGTCTTCCCACCTCAGGTAAGAACCACAATTCTAACCCTGAAAACTAAAGGTTAATACTGGCCTGGTGGGGGTGGGAGGAGGGGACAAGAGGGAATCTATAGGGACTTGGCCTCCCTATCTCCTACGCCATCGCCTATTTATGAGATCCCTGGTCCTTGATCAGATATTGATAAGTAAGGAGAAAAAAAAAGCGGTAAAAAGTAAACAGGAACTGCAGCCTGACCCCCAGAAGACCAGGGGAGAAGAGAGGCCCACCCAGGATTCCAGTATCATCTCAAGATCATCAGCACCCTCCAGATATGGAACCCTGCCCAGATACACAGGCACACACACAGCTCACGTCGGACACCATCAGCACACATTCAGCCTGGATTTCCTGTGCAGATAAATAAACACACACACCACACACTTGATTCTGTTAGCTAGCACACACTCAACCTACTCATACCTGTAGACACACGTAGCTCACGCTAACTACCATCAACACACAGCGTGAATTTCCTGTACAGAATCATAAACATATACAGCACAGATTCAACACCATCAGCACGTACTCGACCTAAGCTCCCTAACAAATATGTAAGCAGGATGCACGCAGGAACAGGGGTGGAGCACCTTCCCAACAGCCACATATGAAGCACTCTAGCTAACACTGAGCACACACCCCAGCAGGTGGTACCCAGGGACAGGCATATACTAGAATGTGTTTGCCCGTGTAAGCATACAATCATGTATGCCCAGACATGGAAGAGCTGCACACCCTGCACAGAGAGTTCTGGGTTTTCCTTCCTGTTCTCCCCACTGCCTGTCTGCTTCTCTGGGTCCATCCTGTGTATCTTCTCAATAATTATTAAGCCAGGCCAGGCCTGTTTTTTTAAAGACTTCATGTATTTTAAAACATATAATCATATATAAACATATCCAGGATTGCAGTGCTGGCACCCGAACCTAGGTTCTCCAGAAGTGCAGCCAGTGGTTTTTTTTGGGTTTTTGTTTTGTTTTGTTTTTGTTTTTCTGAGACAGGGTCTCTCTATGTAGTTTTGGAGTTTGTTCTGGAACTCGATTTGTAGACCAGGCTGGCCTCGAACTCACAGAGATCCACCTGGCTCTGCCTCCCCAGTGCTGGGATTAAAGGCGTGTGCCACCACCACCACCACCACCACCACCACCACCACCACCACCACCACCACCGGGCGCAGCCTGTGCTCTTAACCATCTTTCCAGCCCCAAGAACCTGTCTGTTCTTAATGCTTCACTGTTCCTCACCTTCTTTCTCACCAAGGACTCATATACACACACATGCACACTTATGGGGGAGCCCTAGAGAGGTCTCACCACTTTGGGTAGCTGGGAGGCAGAGGGTAGGGACTTCATCAGGGTGATCACTCTAACCCAAGAATGTGGCTTTGTTCCTTGTTTAGACCCACTAGAAGCTCCAGCCCATGTGTGCTTGCTGCTGGTTGGCAGTTCCAGGGCAGACCATGCTGTTCTTTGCATGTACAACTTTCCTACCCAGATGTCTTCCAGCCCCAGCTGCCAGCAGTTCCCAGAGCTGAATTTCATGAACTGGTTAAAAGCTTCAAGGAGAAGTTAGGATGCTGGAGGAAGGTCATCAAATTTTCCTTTTGCTGGTAAGGGTGTTTACAAAACAGAAACCATCCTCCATCCACAGCCATCTTTGGGAAAAGATGCTTTGATGCTGACAAAGTAGGAAAGGCATAATCTCCAGATAAAAGTAATCCTTGACGCTAACCACGGTGAGTTTTATGCACACCCTTTGCATGTCCTTTTCCTCATTTGACTCCATGGCCACTGAAATGTCTCAGATCTGCATTTAGAACCACTGAGTCCAGGGAGCCTGCCTCAAACTCTCAGGCCCCAGCCACATTCTTCCCAGCATGGGTCTCTTTTGCATTGCACACACAGCCGCCACCATTGTTCCCCCTCAAGGGCCTGCCCAGTTAAGCACTGCCAGGTGCTTAACACGGATTATCCCATTTTATCCTCATAAGCCTGAAAGGTGAACGTTTTTGCAGATGGGAAACTCTTAAGTGGCTTCCCCAAATCCTGTGCCCTTTGCTGGAGACATGGACAGGGGAGTGGTGGAAGGCACTCAGAAACAAGTCTCACTGCTGATCTGGGTTCCCCTTTGGGCTATATGACCAGTTTGAGCCTTGGTTTCCTTATGCACACTTTAGAGTGCTGTCCTGGGGTGCGGTGAGTAAGTCCTCTGAGACAGTGCCTGGTGCAGAGAAGATACTGGATCTGTGAGCCAGCTTCTCTCCTACATGGCCCATCTCCTTTCCCCACCTCTGCATCCCTGTGGCTTTCCCTAGACCTCATCCTCCTGATTATCTCCTAGCCCATCCTTCCCAGGTCCTGTGCTAAACTCTGTTGCTTTCCTCCCTTCCCAAAGTGGGAGTGGCCCAGAGAACAATCTTTGGTCCTCTTCTTTCCAGTCTTATCCAGTCTTTCAATATCATCTGCACACTGACTCCAAATTCGAGTCTCCAGTCCCTTTCTTTCCCTACACTCCAGACCCATACAGTCACTTGCCTGTTGGACAGCTCCTCGTGTGGCCTCATGGGTCTCCTTTCTCACTCTATTTGGTTCTTCTTTCTCTCACCCTCATTTCCAACTGTCGGCAAATCTCTCTGCCTCTACTTCTAAAATATATATATATATAAAATCCTCCCTTTTCCCCACCTCCACTACTGTCCCTGGGTTCTGAGGTTCTCACCATCTCTTAACTGGTTCATGCTAATAGCATCTCAACTGGTCTCTACGCCTACTCACTCCTTTAAATTATGACAGGGCTAGGAATAAAACCTTATTTCACCTCTGTGGCTTCCCTAATTCAACTCCAGAAACGTGAGCTCTGTGTGCCTGTTGCAGGTCTGTCTTTTGGTTTTATTTATGATGTCACTGTCGTTGGTTCAGGGGGACCTAGAGGAAAAATAACTTCTAGAACAACTGATGTCCACATGAGTCTGGCACTCTGTGGCTTGCTATGAACTCACGCATTCATTTGCACACTCAGCTTTGCAGACCTTTGTGTTTGGGTTTTGTGGCGGCAACTCACTATGTCGCCCAGGTGGATCTCAAATTCACGGTCTCAAGTGATCCTCCTGCCTCAGCATCCTCCACCACAGGGTCCACAGGTGTGCATGTGCCTGGTTTTAGCTTTACAGATATTAAGAGTGAGACACAGTCCCTGATCTCTGTGGAGCACGTGGTGGTTTTCAGAACACATAATTAGTGAATGTTCGGCATGAGAAGATGGATGGTTGATAAGTGGGTTTTCATCACTGGTCTCAATAACATTTAAAAAGCCATCTTTGGGTCAGGTGACATGAGGCCCTCAGCTTTATCATTTCCAAAATTGCCTAATTCCTTTGAATGTTCACATAATTTTAGAGTGAGTTTGTCATTTTAACAACAAAAAAGGCCTGCTGGGGTATTGACTGCAGAGTCCACAGCTCATTATAGATGTGGTGGAATCTTAACCATAGTGTGTCACCCTGCTCACAATGGTAGTCTTTTGTGGGTTTGTTTAAGTCTTCTCTGGTTCAACAGTGTTTCTAATTTTCTGTACAGAGATCTTATGTGTTCTTGCTAAGTCTGTTTCAGAGTACTTAATGTTTTTATGTTAATTTAATAAGATTTGAAGTTTCACTTTTCCAATCACTTACTGGTAATATAGAAAATACCACTGATTTAAAAAATAAGATTTATTAATTGATTTATGTGTATGAGCGTGTGTCCATGTGTGTAGTCACACATGCATGCAGATACCTGGAAAGGCCAGAAGAGAGTGTCAGATCCCCTGGAGCTGGAGTTACTGGCAGCGGTGAGCTGTCATGTGGATGCTGGGAAAAGAACTCCAGTCCTCTGGAAGGTCAGCAAACACTCTTAACAGCTGAGCCATCCAACTCCCTATAGTTGATTTTTATGTTTCATGTGGATTTTATATCCTGCAACTATGTTAAATTCCTTCCTTAGTTCTGCTAAGTTTCTGAGGACTCTTCATGATTTTCTACATAAATAACTACAAGGGCTACAAATGAAGACAGTTTCACTTTGTCCTTGCCAGTATTTGCATCTTTGTTTCTTTTTCTTGCTTTATCACACTGTCAAGGACTTCTAGTGAAATGCTGAATAGAAAGAAGGAGAGCAAGCACCTTTGCCTTGGTCCTAAAGAAAAGAAAAGCATTCATTCTTCCACTAGATAATATGGAATGATGTATAAGCTTTTTATGGATGTCCTTCACCATGCTGAGGAAATTCCTTTCTATCCCTGGTTTGCTGAGAGCATTTTTGTTTTTTTCAGATCATGAGTGGGCACTGAATTTGTCAGTTCAATACTTTCTTGATGCTCTTTTTCTCCACCTATTGAGCTGATCTTAGGGTTTTACCCTTGATTCTGTCAATGTGGTAATTAAATTAGTTGGTTTTTTCAATGTTATGCTCTTCCTAGAATAAACCCACTGAGTATTCATTCTGATCTCCCTGGTACCTTGTTCCCTGTATTTACTGCACTGCCTCCTTCCTATCACATAGATCTCAGCTCGTAGATCTAGCCACCTCCTAGGGATGTCTTTTTGACCAACAAGTCAAAAACACTCTCTTGTCTATCACTCATCCATTTAAAATTTTATATCACTTATCACTCTCTGGAATTATCTTGCTCTTTGTCAACTGGTTTATCTCTAGATATTCTCCACAGCTTTCTAGAATTTCAGACCTGTGTAAGCAGGGGCCTCATCGGTCTTATTTATTGCTATCAGTCTGGAGCAGAGGACACATAGTCCTAGGGATGGTAAGTGCATATTTACTAAGTTACTGACTTGCTGTTCTGGACCCTCTCACCCACCTTGACCCGACTGTACTCACTCTTCTCTGATTGGTCCCCCAGAAGTGGGCAGCATCGGGTTAAAAAAAAAAAGAGCGGTTCCCAGGGGCCACACCAGCCCAGCCCATGGGGATTCTTCTGTCAGGATGGACCACTAGTCTGGCTCTCTAGCCCATCACCAGATGCAGCAGAGGCAACTCCAAGGCCTTTAGGAGGCAGAAGCAGGTGCATGCAGCAGCCACTGGGAGAGAAGCTATAGTTACTGGTTGTGGTTTAGAAACCCTCAACCCTTGTGTGTCTTTGAGTAAGTCACTCCCCAATCTGTCTCTTACATTGTATAGATCAGTTATGCTTTAATACAAATCAGTCTTGCCTTCTTCTTCTTCTCCTTCTCCTTCTCCTTCTCCTTCTCCTTCTCCTTCTCCTTCTCCTTCTCCTTCTCCTTCTCCTTCTTCTTCTTCTTCTTCTTCTTCTCTTCCTCCTCCTCCTTCTCCTGCCTCTTTCTTTTCCTCCTCCTCCTTTCTCTTTTCCTCCTTCTCTTCCTCTCCTCCTCCTTCATCCTACTCATCATCTCATCTTTTTTCAGGGCTGTAGCATGAATCTTAAAAGGTCTTATAAATAAAAAAACAAACTCAGAGCCAGGTATGGGGTGAACGCTGAAAGATCAGAGAGACAGAACCAGCCACAGCAACCTCACCTTGCCAGTTCCTCAGCTGATCCTGTTTCCTCAGACTGGAAGCCTCTGTGTCCTCATCCAAATGGGTCTCAGCTGAACTGCTGCTCAAAAGCCTAAAAGCTTAACCGCTCTAGTTCCTGGTCCTCATGCCTTAAATACCTTTCTGCGATCACTTCCTGGGATTAAAGGTGTGAGCCACCATGCCTGGCTGTTTCCAGTGTGGCTTTGAACTCACAAGAGATCTGAATGGAGCTCTGCCTCCCAAGTGATAGGATTAAAGGCATGTGTGTCACCATTTTCTGGCCTCTATGTCTATCTAGTGGCTGTTCTGTCCTCTGATCCCAGATAAGTTTATTAGGATGCACAATATATTGGGGGACACAATATATCACCACACAGGGCTGGGGATAAAACTCAGGACCTTGCTAACATTAGGCGAGCATTGTCAGTGAGATGCCTTCCCATTTCAGGCTAACATTAACCCCACGATCCTTCCACCCCCACCTCTCCAGTTCTGAGATTACAGCAGCACATCCAGCTTCACCCCCACATTTCTGTGGATACAACTTGCCCCAATACTGATAACCTTGCCATAGATGAAGAAACTGGGGCTCAGAGAGGCTCGGTAGCTTAGCCACCACTGCACAGGAAAGTATCTGGAAAAGCTGGAGCTCAGATTTTTTCCCCTCAATTTATGATCCACCAACAAGGGCATCAATTTCAGAGATTAACAGCTGCAGACGTCGTCATCAAACCGGCTGCCCCAGCAGCCCTCCAAAGTGCATCTCCAATTCAGGTTTATCTTCATTAAGCAAGTAATTCATTACGGGCGGTAAGCATTCACATCAGAGTGAGAATATTAAAAAAGTAATTATATTTTTCACAGTGCAGCTTTCTGGGTAAATTGTATGCAAATTGCTGTCTAAATCAGGCTGGCAGATCCCGAGCAAGTCTCTGTACTCTTTGGGGAGCTACTCTGGAGGCTGGCCTAGTCACCCTCAGTTCACCTCCGTGAGTGTCCAGCCCGCGCCTCTCATCCAGTCAGAGAAGGCTCTGAAGCGGTAGCTGTTATGTTATAATTCTAGAAAGCCACAATTTTCTCACCTTAAAGTGGGTTCCGACTTGGAATGGACAGTCCCTGGTATGGGACCTGGCTCACACACGGGTATGGTGGGCAGATCACTTTAGAAAACGGAAAGCATGCCCAAGAAGGACCACAAGTTGTAACAGTGAAGTGCTGGTACCTACGGCTGAATGAGGGTGGGTCAACTTCACCTCTTCTCCCCTCTGGGCTCTGCTTGATGCCCAGCAGCATTAAGTCCTGGGTATTGGTCACCTACCAGGCACACACAGCCTCATGGAGAAGAAAGAACCCAAGTGAGGATAGAAGCAACTCAGAGTCACTCACTGGGTAAGGAGCCAGAACACCAAACCTACACACTCTTGATACTCATTGTCAAATGGGCGGCCCTTTAAGGCCTGCAGGAGAAACTAAAAAAGCAGCTCAACTATCTGAAGCAGTTAGCTTTATCCTGGGCTGGGACATGATGCTGGGCTTGGATCTGGGCAGGTTACTTCCTGTTTGAACTCCACTTTCCCCAATTGTCAGAGGAGGCCCCTGTAACAGGAATCTTAAAAGTTCTTATTAGCCAGGCGGTGGTGGCGCACGCCTTTAATCCCAGCACTCGGGAGGCAGAGCCAGGCGGATCTCTGTGAGTTCGAGGCCAGCCTGGGCTACCACGTGAGTCCCAGGAAAGGCGCAAAGCTACACAGAGAAACCCTGTCTCGAAAAACCAAAAAAAAAAAAAAAAAAAAAAAAAAAAAAAAAAAAGTTCTTATTAATAAGATCAAACCTGAGGCCAGTTATTAGGGTGAACACTGGAAGATCAGAGAGACAGAACAAGCCACAGCTAACCTCACCTGGCCAACTTCTCAGCTGGTCTTGTTTCCTCAGCCTGGAAGCCTCTGTGTCCTCATATCTGAATGGCTCTCAGCTGAACTGCTGCTGGAAAGCCTGAAGCTTAACCAGGCCAAATGCTTCTAGTTTCTGGTCCTCACGCCTTATATATCTTTCTGCTTTCTGCCTCACTCCCTGGGATTAATGGCTCGCTTTCTGGGATTAAAGGCATGAGTCACCATGCTTGGCTGTATCCTTGAACACATGGATTTCTGCCTCTGGAATGTTAGGATTAAAGGCGTGTGCTACCACTGCCTATCCTCTATGTTTAATATTGTGGCTGTTCTGTCTCTGACCCCAGATAAGTTTAGTAGAGTGCACAATATTTTGGGGAACACAGTACCACCTCAGGCCCCTTGGCAGTTGAGTCTCGATGGACCCCTCCCTTGGGAGTTGCTGACTAGGTAGGATGTTTAACCTCATCCTTTCGGTTCCCCTTGGGGTAGGATCTGGAAAGAAACCTGGAACTTCTCAAGAACCTAGAGGCAGAAGCAGCTGGGTTTGGACTAGGGTGTCTTGGTGCCAGATCTCAGCATACCTGGCTCACCAGGGGACACCAGCTGAAGGCAATGTGATGCACAGTGCCCCTTGTGGTGGGGGATCCTGTCACAGAGTCCCAGGGCCAAACTTACCTAAAGATCGGTATAAATAGGACCACGCAAGTCTACACAAATTACCACACTGGAACAAGGAGTAATGTTGAGGTCCATGGCTATTCCTTCAGCTAAGGT
Organism: Peromyscus californicus insignis; assembly: GCF_007827085.1. Classification (NCBI taxonomy): domain Eukaryota; kingdom Metazoa; phylum Chordata; class Mammalia; order Rodentia; family Cricetidae; genus Peromyscus; species Peromyscus californicus. The sequence goes on along the minus strand of NW_026294573.1, from coordinate 33,184,080 downwards.
CACTAGCAACCCAACTATACCCTAAAGCACACGTCAGACCAGCATACACACGACAGGCAAGTTGGGCCAGCTATGTCCAGATATGACTACATTAGTTACAGCTGGCCACAATGGAGTCCTGGGTGGTGACTGCCCAGAGGAGTACTACACAGTCATACTTATCTTTGGTTGCACCTGGACGCTGACTCTGCTTGGGGAAGAGATGCTTCTCCCTGTCCCGGTTCTTGTTACACATCCTCAGCTATGCAGGCTCTGATGAGACTCCTGAAAACCTGACTACCACCCCAAGATAATGGATGTTCAGCCACGCACATGAGCAGCTGATTCTGTGTATGGCCAGGTGCTCATCACTGATGCACCTGTACCTCTGAAGTGCTTCCAACTCTTCGTTCTTACTCAGGTACCAGGTTAGAGAAGCCCAGACACAATGCCTACCTTCTTTTGCCCTGATACCACTGAAACACAGCCCAGGCCATGAGCTATGGCAGGCCTGGCCAGGCTGCCTTCTATATCCTTTGCTGAGGCTAGGGCTACACGGACTTAGGGCTAGGAATATACTGTGGTGCCTTCTCCAGGTTGTGAAAATCCCCCCAGGCTTTCAGAGCCTCTTCTGACTGGCTTTCCCTTAATTCACCTTTCAAGAGGAATCTCAAGGCTCCGGAAGCCTTTCATCACTGTATCTAGCAGTGCCTTGATCCAGGAGTTCAGTGCCTAGAGATGTAATCCTAGCACAGGCCCATCTACTCTCTACAGACTTTGGTTTCCCCTTCTATATACAGTGTGGTGAGAAGAATGGAATAAGAATCATTTTGGACAGAGCTTCAGAGACTCTCCAGCTCCGTATTTCTCTCTTTTTTTACATGTGTGTGTTTGTGTGCCTTCATGAGTTTATGTATGCACCATCTGTGTGCAGGTGCCCACAGAGACCAGAGAGCATTGGATCCCCTGGAACTGGAGTTATAGGCAGTTGTGAACCACCTGGTTTGGGTGCTAGGAACTAAACCCAGGTCCTGTAAAGAGTAGGAAGTGCTCTTAACACCCAAGCCATCTCTTCAGCCCCCAGCTACATGTTTCTTAGACCTAAACCTCATATTACTATCCTTACGGATGGAGGCAGCAGGCCAGATCCTATCTCTGGATATCTGTTCTGGTGCCCTTCCTCTACTGTGAGCTGCAGAACCAGCCCCACTGGCAAAATGAGAGTGGCACACTGGCCAGAGCAGTGACATGCAATCAGGGATGACTGTGGGTACACAGTGTGTCTGGAGTCCCTGTCTGGGTCTGCAGCTTCCCCCTGGCATCAGGAGTCACTCCGAAAACCTTTGCTAAGTCAAATCTAATTCTCTCCTTCCCAGACGTGTGGCCTTGGGCTTGGAGCTTTGTGTCACTGAGCCGCACTGTCTTCAGCTGCAAAGTGGAGATAACAGCCTGGTTACAGGTGGCCGTGGGGATCTCTAAGACGTGGTCTGAGAAGGGACTAGCCCCGCTCCTGGCCTGAGGATGTGTGTCAGGGGGTGCCAACAGGTACCTCTGCGTCTCCCCCATCGAGTCTGCACTGTTCCTTAGCTGGCCCAGGAGTCTAGCTCCCTGTAGCCTACAGGCCTGCAAGGGAGAGCTTAACCTGGAAGGAAGAGAACAGAACGGGGAGAGCAGACGGAGGAGGAGGGGCTGGGCGCGCCGGTATCCAGGCAAAGAGCTTGAGCTAATGGGAGCAGATGTCTTCTCTTTCTTGCCACATCCAGGGCACCCCAGGATTCTGAGCAGGCAGCAGGTTGTGGGAGAGAGAAAAGGGGAGAACACTCTCACCTGTTCACCACAGACACTTGGGGTCTCAGCTTCTGAGGTCACTGGTGTGAGTACCCACTGAGAGAAGAAAGTCCTCTGTAGCAATGGCGGCATCTTCTCTCGGGCACACTGCTCCCATTCTCCCAGAGTCCCCCATGCCATGGCAGGGCAGCCTTCATTCTGCTAAGTGAAGCCTGTCTCCTTAGACATTCCGTGTTGGTTTCAGCTTTGCCCTCTAGACTATGTGAATGCATCTGCTCAGACAGCCCCAGGACATGCTGACCAGCTAGATGGCCTGACCTGCCCTCACCTGCCTTCGCCATCCTCCTTGAAGGCAGACAGCAAGGCAGCTCTTGCTGTCATCTCTGGGTCTGAGCCTTCTCACCTCCTTGGACACACTCCTGTGTATCTAAGTTCTTGTACACATATGTGCACACATGCACAGTCATCCTGGAAGTGCATATTTACTCTCTCCAGCACAGTAGTGTGTGCCCCTCCTCTCCTGGATCCCTCCTCCATGCTGCATGAACTTCCCTGGAAGACAGAGAGCTGGGGAATAAGGAGGGGTCCCTGGGAGGACCCGTTTGCCTCCAAGAGCCCTTCTCCCTCCTCCTCCTCCCCTGCCTTCTGCCACTTTCCTATGTCAGGGCCATGCTGATGACACCAGAGAATCCATCAAATGCCACCCCCATGTCAGGTCATGTCACAACATAATTAAAGCATTAGATCTTCGTGATGAAGCCGTTGCCATCAATTCTGAGAGTGACTGATCCAATCTACAGAAAGAGGAAATTTCTCTCCTCCGCCCGCCACAACTGCCACAGCTGCCTTCCCCTCCCCAGGAAGGGAGATGGTACTGCTTGCTCTGTCTGGGGCTGCGGGTCTCAGCCTGGATACCAGGAGCTGAGCCATGTGGTAAAAGGATCAGCCCTGAAGGGGTCTGGGTCTACTAGGGGCCAATTGAGCCTGAAGGCCTGGGCGACCTTTGGGTTCAGTTACTGAGTCACTCTGTGTGGCCTTGAGGAAGACTCTTCTTACCTCTTTTCCATAAGTGGGTGAGTGAGAAGGAAGGCAATGATCACTAATATGGAAGATGCAGGAGTGTGGGGTCAGATGGGTCCATCCTGACCCTCTGTGCACAGCTGCCCTTCCTCTCTCCTCCAGGAAGGGGCAGCTAGTCAAGGCTCACAGGATTCCCGTGAAACTTAAAGCAGATAGGAATGTAAGGGCCTAACACAAAAGAAATGTCCCCAGCCCTTAGCATCCTGGCCTGTGGGCTTTACGCAGGCCCGTGGGTCCAGGGGTATCAGCTAAAGGCCTGGATTTAAACACGGGTTTCTTTGTCCATGACTTGCTAAGTATGGACACAAAAATGCTAGCTCTACAGTGACAGAGAGCAGGCAAAAGCCATGCAGCAAGCAGGGACCGAAGAGTTGCCTCTGTCCCTTCTCAGATGACATCGCCAGAAGGTGGGATAGAGTGGGAACAGGAGCCAGGCTGTGGGAACAAGGAATCAGGGATGACCCCGGATAGGTCAAGGTAATCAGTCTACGACTGGAGAGTCAGAAGACGGCGGGGAAGCACTGGGAAAGTGACCAGGGTCTTCACTCTTGGAAAGACTTCAGCCATCTACGTTTTGAGTATCTGGTTCCTGACCTCCCTTTATTTATTTATTTATTTATTTATTTATTTATTTATTTATTTATTTATTTATTTATGCCTGTGTATGTGTATGTATGTGTGTAGGCACATGTGTGGGTATATAACGTAGAGGCAAGAGGTTGACACTGGCTGTCTTCCTCGATGACTGTCCACCTTATATATTGTGACAGAGTCTCTCATCTGAACCCAGAGCTTGACCATTTGGCTAGTCTAGCTAATTTATCCCAGGGACCCCTGTCTCCACCTCCTGAGCACCAGCCAGCATTACAGGCAGCTACCAGTCTCACCCTGCATTTACGTAGGTGCCAGCGATGCCAACTCAGGTTCTCACATGTTTGAAGCAAGCACTTTCAGACTGAAACTTCTTCCCAGCCCTGACCTCATGCCTTGATTGTGTCTGGGGCCTGGTCCTTTGGATATGACCCTTGGGCTTTGCCCAAGCCTTGAGCCTTAAGGGCAGCCAAAGAAACCATCTGAAGGCCCCGACTTGTCTGAACCTGCTCCACCTCAGTCCCTCTTTCTCCTGCTTCTTTGGTCTTGGGATCCTGGCTCTCAGGACCAAGGACAAGTTCCCCAACCCAGCCATTGGTTACCACTCTACTTTCAGAACCAAGCCTTAGTCCCCAAATGTGCAGCACAATTGAATATGACCTCATTTCCCCACTACGCCCTTAGATCTACTCTCCCAGGACCTGGTTTTCCTTCCAGGCCACTTGGCCTAGGCCATTGACTCTCCCAGCCCCATTCCATGAACTGTTTACCCACTCTACCTGACCAGTGTCCCCCTCTGAAGACAGATGGCTCATGCTTTAGCAGGGGAAACTATCCTGCAAAGCACAGAAGAGAAAGGATTGATTCTAGCCTCGGGGGCCCTAAGGCTGTCTCCTCTATAGAGTTCCTTCAGATTAGGGGTGTTGGACAAACGGGGCTGATGAAGGCATCTTTGAGGAGGGATGTGATGTCAGCAATTTGTTTGGGGAAAGGAGTAGCGAGATGCTCCTCAAATGGAAATGGGGACCAAGAAGAGAAGGCTGAAGGGTGAGTAGGCAGCAGCCACAGGCTCCATCCTAGAGTCACCATCTTTTTCTGCTCCTACAGCCAGCTCCATGGCTGACCAGCTGGCTCCTAAGGCTATCTCCAGATGCTCAGTAAGGATGCAGCCCCTTCCATCGAGGAGATCTAAATTGGTCTCCAAAGGCTCTGCCAGGTCTCAAGGATTAAGACGACAGTTGAGTGATTTCTTAGTTTATTAAAGCCCGCACCTCCCCAAGTCCAGCATTCAGGAAAAGAGATCAGAATCGGCATCTTCAAAGCTGTCCTGGAAGTGATGCTAGAGGAGAGGAAAGAAGCAGATGGTCAGGACTCCTGGCTTCTTTTTGTAGAGCTAGATTGGAGGGAGGGAGTCACTGATGGGTCAAGGGCTGAGGGACAGACAGGTCACACAGGACCGGGACCAGGACCAGGACCAGGAGGGATCCTCAAGGCATCGCTGGAGTCCTTCACAGTCCTTACCTAATGGCTTTGTGGTCCCTCTGTGCACATCTTGGCTGTCCAGATGCTCACTACCTCCTGAAGGAGGCTGTTTTAATCCCAGTATAGCTCCAAGTTCTAAATCTACATCTGCAGGTCACTCAAGGTCAGAGCTCTTTGTACTTTTAGGTCCCACAGAAATCATTCTATCATTCTCCACACCACAGCCTTACAGAGATGGGAGAATTGTGACTGCAGTGTCCTGAGAAATATGAAACCACTGAACCAAGTGTAGTGTGGTCTTGAATCATCACCGTCACATCTGGAGCAATGCCTTTCCCCATGTGTGGGCCCAGGTGAGTCTGTGACTTGTGCCTTGAGCACAGCACACCTGTAGCTGAAGCTTGCAGGTGTGCAGACTGCCTCTGTGTCTCAGACACAGGAGAGCACCATGCCATACACGGCTGGGCTGTCTTGCATGAGCGCACGGCTGCATAGGAGTATTGATGATTGTCTGGGTATGGGCAGGGAAGCTTCTGTGAATGAGGGTCTGTGTGTCGATGACAAACAGTGATCGCGTGTATGAGTGTTCACGTGTGCTTCTGCATACAAAGGACTTCCCAGGGCTGCATGTGAATATGACCAGCCAGATATGTGTGAGTTTTTGACTCTTGTTCAATTGTCTCTGGGTGTCTGTTTGTGACTGTGAAAAGTGTGTGTGTGTGTGTGTGTGTGTGTGTGTGTGTGTGTGTGACAGAGAGAGAGACAGATGTGAGGCTGTGTTCGTGACAGATTGTAATTTAATGTGCGTGAGAGGGAGACTGGCTGAGGCCATGAGGGTGTGAGAGACTGGTTCCGTGTACGGCTATGTGCCCGTGCTTGCAGATGTAGTGTGTACACATGCTTGGATATGCTGATGTGACTCTGTGGCTGGGTGTTAATGGCTGTGCGTGCAATGGTGGCTCTGTGTGTGAAGACACAATGAATGTTTGTGCCTCCACTGTATGTGTGATACACACACACACACACACACACACACACACACACACACACACACACACACGAAGGGCTCTGGCTAAGCACAAATGCAGGTTTCCGTATGTGGAGGCAGAGGTGGGAAGGGCGAGGGCAGTGCAGGGGGAAAGGGGACTGTCTCAGAAAGGTCTCCCCAACCCCATTTTAATCAGAAGCGGAGCAGCTGTTAGTCTGAATAGACACCGCACAACGGCAGACGTCTTAATCTCTTCTGCATTGTGATTCACTCGGCGAAGCCCTATTACTCAGCTTTTGATAGGAGCTTACTTGTCTCAAGTGTTTTCATTATTGCCCTAATACTATCTATTAACATACTGGAGGGAGCTCGCTGCTGTCTGGATCTGGCATCACTGGGCTTTTAAAGATTATGGGCCTTGCAAATACATAACATTTTACTGCCTTGCAGACGTAATTCATTGTGTGTGGTGGGGGGAGCTCACGTAAATAGATAGGTAAATAGATAACAGAGTAGGAGACAGAGGGCGCTGGAGGGAGAGAGAATCTATGATCCAAAGGCACTCTCATCCCAGCTTAAATAATCGCTTCCAGGAGGAGGGGCCAGACAGAGGCCTGTCTCATTTAGAGACAACTCCTGTGTCAAATCCTTCATTCCTAGGTATTGTGCAGTAAAGGTATTGCCAGGGCCTATTCAGGACATTAGACCCTGGGCTTCACTAAGGTGACCAGAGGTGCAAATTGAGGCATGATATGGATGAGTGTGGGGTAGAGAGTTAGGAAGCAAAGGCCCCTGTTCCAAACCCAGTCCCACAGCTGGTTTACAGGGTGACTTTGCTCCCATCTCTGAACCTCATCTCTTAAGAACAAAGCAAGAGTGTTAAAAAGGGATAGAGCACCAGCTCCTTGGGTTCCCATTCTATCCCCAGAAAGATCAGACATTTTGCCTCCCAAAAATCAGTATCTAACTTACCAGCCCAGCCTCCAGAGCAAGAAGGGGCAGAAGTATCCACAGTATCTATCTAGCATGACTGGAAAGATTAAGAAAAAAAAAAAATGTCATCTGGTCCAGGTACGATAGTTCTTTAGTATCCCTGCTGTGTGAACGCAGGCCTGCATCACCAGAGATCTCACTGCTTTCTCCTCCTTTTACCAAGTAAAATTCATTGCACTAACAGACATCCCCTAAGAGAAACATCCTGGCCAGGCAGTGCTTGTGCACACCTTTAATCCCAGCACTCGGGAGGCAGAGGCAGGCGGATCTCTGTGAGTTCAAGGCCAGCCTGGGCTACAGAGCGAGATCCAGGACAGGCTCCAAAAGCAACACAGAGGAACTCTGTCTCAAAAAACAAACAAACAAACAAACAAAAAATACAACCTGACTAGTCTAAGGAAACGAGGAATTTTGACATCGGACAAATTTGAGGATTTTCTAGAAGATAAGGAGCAGACAGGATTAGATTTGTGGACAATGCCAGGGAGATGACATCAGCACAGAAGAAACTGGCTAAAGAAGTGTATGCTGTCCTTCCAACTGAACCTTGGAGACACTCCAAGTGCCAGGAGCAGAGGGCAGGCAGAGAACCGCCGAACAAGCATGGAGGCAGTCCAGCCCCTTCCTCTCCCAACAGACATAGAATGCCTGACTGTGGCTCTTGCCTTTAATGTTGAAACCCAGTGACTGAGGAAAGATCCCCTCAGCAGTGTGGTAAACTGAGGCAATGAACTATTTCTCTTGGTGTTCATATGCTCGTGGGTCCCCTGCACCTTGACTTGGTACTGTGTGGCTTGCCTTGCCCAATGGGCATTAGCAGGGGCAATACAAGAGAGACCAGATAAGCACTTACAATGGGACTTGTCCATCCTAGCCTCCCAGAGGAATCTCTAGAGAGTTAAACAAAACAACACGAAAACAAACAAACAACAAAACCATGTAGAGAAAGAGGCCACATGGTGGAAAAATGAGGTGTCTCTGCTGATGGTAAGCCACCAAGGCCCCAGAGTGGAGAGAAGCCATCTTGGGCCTCCCAACGCAGCCTGTCCACCTGCTGAACACAGCAATGTCAGCCAGCCTCACTCCGTGCTATGTGGAAAAGAGGAAGGCAGAAGTAGTAGAATCCCTAAGCCATTATGGGTCTGGTCTTATGGTCAGTGAAGACTAGAGGAGGAGGGTTGGCCACGCATGCTGTTAAGCTGGGGAAGGAGACCCTGGCTCCATTTCAGCAATGGCCATGGGCAGGGAAAGCGGGCTCTGAGACAATTCTGTTCCAGATTTCAGGCACAGTGTGATGTCTTCTTCTTCCTTTGGCAACCTTGAGGGTACCCACTTGCCCACACAGGGTCTTCTTGTGCATCCTAAAGGGACACCTCCTGTGGCAACCTCCTCTGGCTCTTACACAGAGCTGCACTCAGTTTTATTTCAAGGCAGTGGACCACTCTGGAAGCATGTCATCACGACTGTGGCACAAACATACCTGCTCTTCTAAAAGACTCATCCTGCTGCTGCACTTTATAAGCCTGAAATGACCATCCTTGGTCATCAGATACTTGAGACAAGCAAGAGTATGAGAGAGATGGCCAAATGGGCAAAGTGCTTGTCAGGCAAGTGTAAGGACCTGAGTTCAGATCTCTTGAACCCATGTAAAGCCGGAAGTGGTAGTACATAACTAATTCCAGCATTCCTTCAGTGAGATGGGGAGTGGAGACAGGTGAGTCCCTGGAAGCTCATGGTCCAGCTAGCTTTGTGTACACGGTGGAAAATAAGAAGAAATCTTGTTTCAAATGAGGTGGGAGGTGAAGGCCAGCACCTGAGGATGTCCTCTGACCCGCACACAAACACACTGGCAAGTATGCAACCGAATTCACACAGGGGAACACATACAGACACATGACACACAGAACCTACACACATGTACAAGATGTTTTCCTCAGTATGAGAAAGAATAAAATGAAAACCCAAAATGATTCATCCCAGAGTCAGTGCAGATAATGTAGGGAAGAGCGGGGAGCGATAAAGAACTCAAAGAGATCCAAAAGATATTTGCTTTTATAAACTAAGAGATTGCTATGGGAAAGGAACAAAGAGGAAATCATCCTTGAACATTAAAAGCAAGAAAATTAAGTCAAAGAAATCTAGAAGACACAATGACAACACAAAAAAATTCAAAATAAGAGAAAATATAAGACCCAATATTTACCTTAAAGGAGTTAGCAACAAAAATGACAAAGACTAGAGGTGATGAAATAATTTAAAATATGATTTTAAAGTATTTCCCCAAAACTAGAGAAAGATCTGAGTTCTCAAACTATAAAAAGACTTACCAAATGCTAAGCAGAAAGTACTAAAAAGACACGCATCCTGTGACATTTCTAAGTTACAAAATAAAAACAAAAATTTCAACGCTTCTGGATTTTTTTGAACGTGCAGTTCTACATCAGCCAAGCTATCAAGCATGAAAAACAAATCCGAGATATTTTCAGATAATAAAGGACAAAGAAAATTTACTACCCATTCACTCCTGCTGAAAAAATAATTATGTACTTCAGAAAAACAAAAAAGGAATTCAAGAAAGAGAATGTCACAGGAGCACAAAATTTTAAGAAGCCAATACATATCCAAGAGTCTAAATAATAAATAGAAATGCATCTATGAGAGTTCACATGGTTTTTAAGAAATGACTTCTTTTGAAAGTATAGAAATAAAGTAAAAGCACAATACTTGTATCTAAAGTTTTAACAGAGTGTGGGAGGTAGTAGGAGGTTTAAGACACTATTGGAAGGAAAAAGATGTTTAAATAAATTTATCTAAAATGTAAGGAACTAACAAATGGTACATAAAACTTGCCAATAAATACAAAAAATAAAATAAAATAAGGAAAAGCTGATCAGTCAAGTTAAAAGCAGAGGGAAATCCAAACATATCAGAAATAATAATAAATATGAATAGATTAGAACTTCCTACTAAACTACAGAGACTCCAACAACCCATGTATGTGCATGTACACATCCCCACACACAATGCTATTATTTCAGAGTCTCATTATGAGACTGACACTCTACTTACCATGCTAACGAGGCACCTCATAGAGTCCCATTTTTATTTAGAAAAGATAAAAAAAATAACAGAATGGAAAATCAGTATGTGCTAACAAAACAAAAACGAGACATACACACATTAGTATCAGATTAAATAGAATTGAAAATAAAAGCATTGCCTGGAACAAATAGGGCACTTTATAAAAGGTACAATCGGCCAAGAAGATATGAGAATAAAATGTGTTTTGTACTAAACAATGGAGTATTAGAATAGAGGAAGTAATAGCGTTAGAATTGCAAAGACAATGTGTCAAACTTGCAATATACTTAACTTTTACCTATGTACATTGTTGAGTGATGGGACTTTTAAGAAATGATAAGGTCAGCTGGAGAGATGACTCAGTGGTTAAGAGCACTTGTTACTCTTGCCTTAGACCTGAGTTCCATTCCCAGCCCCTACACAGTGGCTCACAACCATCTATAACTCCAGTTCCAGGGGATCCAATGCCCCCTTCTTACCTCTTCAGGTACAAGACATGCATGCGGTACACATACACACATGCAGGCAAAACATTCAGACACATAAAATAAAATTCAGAAATTAAAAAAGAAACAAACAACAAAAAAACCACCAGTGCTGAGAAGAGGAGGAAGTAGTGATGAGGTCAGGAGGGCGGGCTCTCTTGACTTGACCAATGCCATTATTGGTTGACTAGGTCAGTAGTCTTTTGGGTGGTTCCTGACAAGAGTGGGTTTGGCCCCTTCCCTCCACCATGCCACGCCCATGCAAGTTTCATTTTTATTATTCTTTTGTTTTGCTGTTATTGTTTGCTTGGTGTGTGTGTGTGTGTGTGTGTGTGTGTGTGTGTGTGTGTGTGTGTGTGTTGCTTTTTGTTGTTGTTATTTATTTGTTTGAGATGGGTGTCACTGTCTAGGCCAGACTGAGCATCAACTATGTCCTCCCTCCTAAATGCTGGGATTACAGGCTTGTGCCACCATATCTGGCCCTCTGCCACGTTTTTAATGTTTTTTTTTTTTTAAAGCATGTGTGCATGCCTGTTCACATTCGTGTGTGCATGTGAGGGCTAGAGGTTAATGTCAGATGTCCTCCCCAGCCACTCTCTAGCTTACATATCAAGGCAGGGTCCTCTACTTGAACCTGGAGCTTTCCAATGGACCAGTCTAGCTAGCTAGCTTGTTCCAGAGATTCTGAGTCCTCTTCCCCAACCCTGGGATTATAAGTGGCTGCCATGCTCACCTGGAATTTACATGGATGCTGGGGATCAGAACTCTGGTCCTTTAAGTAAATACTTTACCCATAGAGCCTCCTCCAGCCCTTGTCATGTTTTGAATGGCAAGGAGGCCCTCAGATTCAACCTCCCAACCTCCCACTTATCAGCCTCAAGAACCATAAGCCAAATGAATTTCTGTTTATTATAAATTAACCCCTCTGCTGTATTCTACTAAAACAACACAGAATGGGCAAGAACACATATTTATACATTTAAAATATTTATGGCTCACTTACAAAAATAGCCAATCCTTAAAGTTGATTACAAGTGAAAATCAAAACAAAACAAAAAACGAACAGTAGGAAGCATACAGACATTTTCTGACTACAATGTGAAAAGAAATAGTCTCAATGAGAGAAGAGAGACCAAAAACTCAGCTCTCAGAAACTTAAAACACTGTCTGTAGAACACTCAAGAGTGAAATGACAGATTATTTCAAAAATGAACGGCACTGAGGGCGCTGGGAGATGAAACTGATTGTCAAGGTCAGTGCGGTGCTTATAGAAAAATATATAGCCTTGAACACGTTTGTTAGAAGGGAAGAGAGAAAATTGAATCCAGGCAGCTGGGAAAGAGAAAACTGGAGGGAAAACATTCTAAAAAGAAGGGATTAATAGAGACAAAAGCAGAAATTAGTAAGATGAGAAGCAAATGCAGACGTAGAAAACGAAACCAAATGCTGGTCGTTTTGTTTACTCATTTACTTAAGGGCTCAAGGAGAGGTGAAAACGCAAATATCCACGGAAGAAATGGGTCATTCTGAGAGGCGTCAGGCCTAGCATGAGATGGAGGAGACGTTCAAGGAGCAAGTGATTTCTGTTCTGCATTGTTAGGGAGTTTTAAGGGTGGGAGCCTTCCCAACGTGTCCTGTTGGGCTGTCCTAGGCATCTGCTCTTTGGTTCCCATTCATCCCTCTGTGCCCGACTTTCCTTCTGCATCCCGCTCTGTGGCTACGTCCTTCCAGAGACATGCACACCATCCCTGGCTCCAGCACCAGACCAGGCTCCATCAGCCTTTGCTTCTCCCCACCCAGTGTGAACAACTCTGGAATGAGTGTGGGATTCTAGCGAGAGACATTTTTCAGGGACTTTGGGAAAGAAGTGACTGTTGACCTCGAGGCCACAGTCCTCTGGGCGGACACTTGCCTGCCGCATAGAGTCGGACAGGAAGGCTAACTCGGGGAAGCAGAAGCAAGTGATCCAGTTACAGAACCCCCACGCAGCCGTGACTAAGATGTGCCTCCTCTCAGCTTACTGAGCCAGTCTTTAAATCAACCGAGGTTGTCATTATCAGCTCAAGCCACTAACCCTGGAAGTGTCAAAGCTGAACAAAGACAACATACACAAGGGCATTCGGCCCAATCAGTTACTCAGCTAGATGGCCTATAAATAAAATAGCAGCCATCTTAACTACTCTACATTATAAAACTGATAAATCATGACCAAGCAGGTTTATCCCAACCAACTCCCCATTTTAACATCATGAGCAAAATGATGTTTTTTAGTTCACTAGTGACATATTAAAGCAAATGGAAGTATTACCTCTATATAAGACTAGAAATAAAATTGTAAGAAGCTTACTGAATGGTGGGAGGTGTGGCTCATCGGTAGAGCACATGAGGCCCTGGGTTCAACCCCAGCAATGTTTAGAAAAAAATAATAAAGAAAAGAAAGAAGCTACGTTGACCATACAAAGGACCCAGGCTGATTGGTTGTGTCTAGATGCTATACTATGTATGGTTCTAGTTACTCACCCATACACCGTGTGTGACTGTAGGTGTTACTGCAGGTTTTTAGGAGCTGTGATTAAAGTCCTTAAGTCCCTTTTTTTAAAAAAAATTCATTTATTTATTATGTATACAGCATATGTGACTGCAGGCTAGAAGAGGGCACCAGATCTCATTCAAGGTGGTTGTGAGCCACCATGTGGTTGCTGGGAATTGAACTCAGGACCTCTGGGAGAGCAGTCAGTGCTCTTAACCTCTGAGCCATCTCTCCAGCCCCTTAAGTCCCTTTAATTAAAGGAAATCATACTTGATAATCTGGGAAGACCTGGCTCAGTCAGTGGCTTTATGAGCAGAATGAAGGTTGCCCAGAAGTCTCTCCTCTAATGCCAGTTTCCAGCTCGGGTCTTTTCTGACAGCGTGCCCTATAAGTTTTGGACAGGCCTAACCAGCTCCACAGTCACATAAGCCAATTCCCTGCAGGAATCTCCTAGTATTCACAGAATCACTGACACAGGACTCCAGTGAAGGCTAACTCACATATATTTGAACTCCAGGAAACGTTCCTTCTCAGCAGGCTGAAGCATGAGGCCTGTTCCCTTCCCCTACTTTCTTTCTGAGGCACAATAAGAGCTTGCCATCTGGGCTAGCCTAGAACTCACTGTATAGATCAGGCCGACCTCAAATTTGAACTGATTTTCCTGCCTCAGCCCCCAAGTGTTGGTATTATAAGTATGAGCCACCATGCCCAGCCTTTCAGATGCCCATTCCCAAACAACCTTCTATCCTTCTAAAGGGGTGGTTAGGAAAGATTTTACTAGCAAGAGAGAGTAGATTTAATAATGCCCCTCCCCAAAGTATCCATGTTCTAGTCTCTAGAACCTGCACATCCTGTCATTACATGGAGAAGACAATACCCAAGCTGTGCATTCACATGGCACATGCTTAGTAAATTCGCAAAAGTAAGATATTTTAACCAGAACTAGTACCTGATGGTTTTCTTCTGTGGGTGTTTTCTTGGTGCTGGAGTGACCTGGGCATGTTGGGGAGGCATCCAGTGAGACCTGAGTGGAGGCACCTTTAGTTTGGGTTCTTTAGGGTGTATTAGTGTGGTCCACAGTTCCTTCCACGTTATTGGAAGTTATTACCAGCTTTCCTGGAGCAAGAATGGTTTCCAGAAACGTTCCTCCCACCCACTCTGCCGCCGTACCCTGGATCTTGACGTGAGAGATTTAATTGAGTGTTGTCATCTCGCAAAAGTTTTTAAAATTAGTCACTGCCTAAGAAAACTTGAAAAACTCAAGACATCTTACTGCTCCCATATAAAAGACATTTGATGGATCTTCAGCAAACGAGACAATCCCAAAGTTTACTCCCCTTTAGCAATAAAAACTGGTGAGGGTGGAGGAAAATTTTCTAAAGGGCCAGCAATATTAATGCATTTTACCTGACCATAGGAGAGGGATACTTCTATTTATTCTACTGAAAATTTCATTACAAATAAAATCATATAACTTGGTGGCCAAAAACATAAAGCTCCAAAAATCCCACACCCTCTCTGCTGAAGGCTCAGGAAGCACCAGGGAAGAGGAAGTGGAAAGAAAGAGCGTGAGAGCGTGAGGTGGGGGCCGACTGTGAGCAAACAGTGTCTTCTGGACACAGCGGGACAGCTGCACATTTGAGCTCACGGTGGCTGTGACGGCACATACGAAACCTGTGCAGTCTCAAGCAAACCAAGTCCAAGCATGGAGTGGGGCTTGGGCAGGAAACCCCACCTCCAGCCATGGAGGGATTGACAGCTGTCAGCTGATGGGGAGGCAGAATCAGTTTTCCCTAGAAGTATGGTCCCTGGTAAGTCAGCCACGCCCCGGTAGAAAGCCACACATCCAATAATATTTGGGCAGCACAAATTGATCTTCATGGCTTTAAAAAAGAAGAAGGAGGAGGAGGAAGAAGAGGAGGAGGAGGATGACAAGGAGGAGGAGGAGGAGGGACACAAAATTGAGCAGATAAAGGAAGTAGGGTGGGTAGAACTGGAAGGAGTAGGGGAGGGGACAGAAGGGGAATATGATCAAACTACAAAATTATCAAATAACTATTTTTTTTAAAAAATTAACTTTGACAAAGAATGGCAATCTGCAAAATAAATGACTACTTCATCAAAAACAAAGTGACGTGGCGGCCAATTAATAAGAAGCACGGCTGTTTTTTTCTGGGTGTTTTCAGGTGTGTGCATCCTCACCTGCTCTGTTTTGTTTTTGTTCTCCTTGTTGTCGTTGTTTTTATTTTGTTTTGAAACAGGCTGGTCTGGAACTTACTATGTAGCACAGGTTAGCCTTGAACTTTCAGCAGTCCTCCTGCCTCAGACTCCCAACTGCTGATCTCATAGGTGTAAGCCACCACATCTACTCCTTTATTTGCTTTAAAAATGGTATAGTTTCTCATCCTAAATGCTTGCTTTTGGACTTAATTTCCTGTTTTATTTATTTATTTATTTATTTTACTCTTTATGCTTTTCTTTGTTTTTGTTTTTTTTTTTTGTTTGTTTTTTGTTTTTTTTGTTTTTTTTGTTTTTTTTGTTTTTTCGAGACAGGGTTTCTCTGTGTAGCTTTGCGCCTTTCCTGGAACTCGCTTTGGAGACCAGGCTGGCCTCGAACTCACAGAGATCCGCCTGGCTCTGCCTCCCGAGTGCTGGGATTAAAGGCGTGCGCCACCACCGCCCGGCTTCTTTATGCTTTTCTTAATGAGGGACTTCGCAAATTCCTGTACTCTAGGTCTTGCAAGACCCGAATGAGTCCCAGGATGGAACAGAGTATGGACAGGAACAAGGGTCATGTGCCGTATTTAGCGTCTTTGTTGAGATCCCACTGCTCATCCTTATGCACCCCACCCCCAATGGCAGGGGAGTGAGCCTGTGGCCATTTTCCAGGGATGCTGTCAGCAGATCCCTGACATAAGTAAGGCACAGGCACTCTCTTTCCTCTCTGCTTGGTGCCCCCTGTATCCGCCAAAGGAGCCAGCCTGGGTCCTGAGTTCTTCCCAAGCAGCTGCGGCTCCCAGTGTGGGCAATGCCACCCGTCCCCTCTACAGCCCAGGGGGCTTGTAACTTGCTGCTGTTGATGGCTGCTGCACTGCCTCCCTGTTCCCTGACTGGCTCCTCAGTCTTCCTACAGTACTGCTTCCCTCATGGGATGATGCTGTTGCCCAGGGTAGGATCCCAACTGAAAGAAGGGGGTGAGGATGGACATAGGGACCTGTCGTGGAACTGGTGTGAAACCCAGGTGAAAAATAAAGGTGACATATTCCAAAGTAACGGCACTGGTGATGGCCAGCAGGGGTAGAAGGAGAGGATTCGCTATGGATTGCATGTGGGGAGGAAGAGGAAGACAGAAGTCAAAGACCGTCCTAAGGGACGTGGCCCAAGCACCCAAGAACACAGTGAAGAGGTACAGCTTTAAGGAAACAGAAGGGGACAGGGAGCTTGTTTGGGGACATGTTCAGTTTGAGGTGCTTATTAAACATTCAAACATAGCAAGTTGGCAGTTGGATATAGAGCCCCTGTCAGGAAAGAGCTTTGATATGCAAATATAAATTATCAATGCATGAATAGAAACTCTGTGAACACCGATGGGTACCAGTGGGGTAACTGCAGACGCAGAACAGATGTTTAGAGGCCGGGGGATGAGGGCTGGTGAGGGTGTCTGAGAAGAGGTGCCCCTGAAAGGCCCGTGTGTTGAGGGTTTGGTCACTAATGAACATGCTGTTGCAAGGCAGTAGAAGCTTCAGGAAGTCGGGCCCAACAGGAAGAAGTGAGGTCATTGGGTATGTGCCCTCAAAGGGGATACTGAAACAGACATTCTCTCTCATCGTTTCCTGGCTGGCACAAGGTCTTCGCCCTCTGCCACACACACTTGCCATGAGATGCTGTGCCATCACAGGCCCCCCAAACACGCAAGTGACCATGGATTTCTGATATCCTGAGCCCAAACAAACCTTTCCTCCCTCTAATCTAATTAGCTGGGGCATTTTGTCACCGCAGTGGAAAGCTGACCATCGGAACTGGAAGAGTGAAAGTCAAATGAAGAATTCTGCCTAAGAGAAGGGGCCTGCGGGTCAAATTCTCACAGATAAGGTCCAACACGCAGCTTTTCCTAGCTAGTTGGGCTTTGCAACATGGCTATTGGTGGCTCCGACAAGAACAATTTCAGGAGAATATAGAGGCCTAAAGTCTGAGACTAAGAACCTAAACAATGTCTGGTTGAAAAGTAAAGGAGATAAATAAACAAAACCATGTAATAGTTTGGGATAAAAGTAAAATCAAGAGAAAAACTATATACATATGTGTACATGTGTATACATATATAACTTTTTGTTAAAGTGTAACATACATTCAGAGGGGTGCACACATCGTAAGTACATGCTCACAGTTTTCAGAAGTGTGCCTGTCAGTGAGACCACTGCCTGGATGAGGAAAGAGAACATTGACAGCACTTAGAGCCCCCTCTTATCCCCTTCAGCTTCCGCTTTTTCTTCCCCAAAGGTAACCACTGTTCTGAGCAGTAAATGGCCTTTGTCTATTTCTGGAACTCAGGTAGTGGAGCCATTTGGTGTGACTTCTTTCACTCAACGGTGTGAGCCAACGGCAGCAACGGTCCTTTTCTTTCCATTGTCATCTAGAATGCTCTTATCTGGCTATTTCACCATTTGTGTGTCCATTCTATTCCTGATGGGTGGACAGTCGGAGGGTTTTGTATTGGTGCTGTTACATTTAATGTTGCTGTGAACACGCCCGAATGTGCCTTTCGAACACAAATGCGTGCATTTCCCTTTGGTGTAGAAAGGGCATTGGAATTGCTGGGTTTTAGGGTGAATGTTTCCTCAGGTTTAGCAGATATTGTCAAACAGTTTTCCAGAGTGCTGCATCAATCCACACTACCTCCAGCAGAGCAGCCCACTCGTTCCACACCGCTTGGCACTGTTACAGGCATTTTTAATTTTATCCACTCTGATGGGTGTGTCATGGTACCCCACTACGGTTCCCCTTTTTCCCTCCTGGTGCTTGGGAGTGAACCTACAACCTAATAATGCGTGCTAGGCAAGTGCTGTACCACTGAGCTGTATCCCAGCCACGGCTTTAATGTTCAGTCTTTTGATGATGAATAAAGCTGAGTACCTTTTTGTACATTTAAAGCCATTTGGATGCTTTCTTTACAAAGTGGCTCGAGTCTTTTGAGGAGTGATGAGAAGGTGTTGAATGGGAAAGCGGGATAGTGAGTGGTTGGGAATCTTTCTCTTTCCCTGTACCCACCACAGGACCACTTGAGCTGGAGGCCAGGAATTCAAGATGAGACCAGCCAGCTTGTTATGCTTTTTCCCCTCTCCAGATTCATTTAGCTGCACAGGAAAAAAAAAAAACCAGGGGGCTCTGGACCACTGGAATGAGCCAAGGTTGAGAGTTGATAAGTGAGGATGATGAAGTGTGTGAGAATTTTATGACAATGAACCACAGACTCTGAACTGGGCAGATAAGGACAGTGAGACTACATGGTCACCGGATGGTAGGTTCTGGTGGGTTGAAGGTGACTCTGAGCAGATGAACAAGAAGACTGAGCAGGGAAAGCGAAAGGTGACGGCCTAACAGTAAAGTGCTTGAATCAAGGTTCCAGAGAAGTCAGAGCTGTGGGTCCTGTCAAGTCAATAGCTTGATGAGTGGAGGAAGGGGCTGAAAGCACCAACTACAGTGGAGAGGAAATCCAGGGAGCGAAGGGCAGAGTGTCTGAGCCCACGGGGAGCACCTGCAGCTGAGTGACTTAAAACAGACAGGCATTTATTATTCTGTGTTCTGAAGGCTGGGAAGTCCCAGGCCAAGGTGCCAGCATTCAGGAAAGGCCTTGCTGTATCAAGGCAAAAGTTCAGCAGAGAGTCCCCCTTCTTCTACAAGTCCATGTTAACAACAGTGTCAGTTCATGTGATGACCTTGTAAAAATAATTACCTTAATTAGGTTTGCCTTTAAATTGCAGCTTCTTTAAAAATTTTTATGCTTATTTATTTTATTATTTCATGTGTATAAGTGTCTTTGCCTTAATATATGTGTGTGGACCATGTATATGCCTGGTGCTGAGGAGGTCAGAAGAAGACACTGGATCCCCTGAGACTGGAGTTATACAAAAGGCTGTGAGCCGCCATGTGAGTGCTGGGTATCGAACACAGGTCCTCTGTAAAAGAGACAAGTGCTCTTAACCACTGAGTCAACTCCCCAGCACCTTTAATTATCTCTTATTACCTCTTAAAGGCTCCATCTTCTAACACTTCACACTGGGGATTAGATTTCCACCAATAAATTTTGGAAGGCACATAAACCCTCAAACCACATAATCAAGGCATTGAACATGAAATCACCAAGAATTATGACCAGATTAGAGTTAATAGAATCATTTGTCAGTAGAATTTAGGAGGGAAAGAATAAATACAGCAAAGACTTAGTCAAAGTAGAGAAATACCCCTACATGGGAATTCACTATTTAGAAAAGATAACTCATGAAATTAGAACAGAGAAAAGGGACTATTCCATAAATAGCACTGGACAACTGTCTTTGCATTTGGAAAACAATAAAAATTGACCCCTGACTCACACTGCCTAGATTAACTTTCAAATGGACTGAAAGAGCTAAACATTAGCTACTCAAAGAAAATGAACAAAAATGTTCTATAATATTGGGAAGAAAATGTTTTCCTAAATTAGAAATGACATCATGAGCAATGGTTAATTTATTGTATGGGGTCACTTGTCAGTTATCAGTCTAAGAACTTTCGCCGGGTATGGATTTGGGCTGAACAGATGGCTCAGCAGTTAAGAGCACTTACTGCTCTTGCAAAGGACCTGGGTTCAGTTCCTAGTCCCCATCCACATAATGGGTATCTCCATCTGTAACTCCAGTTCCAGGGAACTCAATATTCTCTCTGGTCTCTGAGAGCTCCTAGCCACACATTGGGACACATAAATTCACGTAGGCACATTGCCCATACACAGAAATAAAACAAATAAATAAACTTTTAAATTAAAAATATTTCTTTTTATGCATGTATGTGTGTGTCCCTGGTTGCCTGTATGTGCACCACATGCGTGTGCCCCTCACAGATGGCATCTGCTCCCCTGGAACTGGAGTTACAGATGGTTGTGAGCCATCAGGTGGGTGGGTGCTGAGAACCGAACTCGGATCATTTGCAAGAGCAGTAAGCACCTCTTAACCACTGAGCCATCTCTCCAGTCCCCAATAAACAAATCTTTTAACTACCGCTGCAGTAGTTAACTCTTTCATTTTACACAAGGAAACTGAGCATAGATGATAATGTAACTTGCCTAAGTCACACAGCTAACTCCAGTACAGAAACTGATAATTGACATGTATGTGTCGAACTTTTACATGCCTTAAGTGGAGTTTAAGGAAGAACAATGTGAGAGGAAATAAATGAATTGTAAATTGTGTGACTTTCTTTTAAAAACAGCTTTATTGAGATGTGATTGACATACAATAAACTATACATATTTAAAGTACAAAATTTGATGAGTTTTGACATAAGTATACACCTGTGAAACCATCACCACAATCAAGAATGAACATCTCCATCACCCCTAAAAGTTATTTATAACCTCCCAGCCGATGATTTCCATGTCATACATACATAAGAAGTTCCTACACATCAATAAGGAAAGAACATTTAAAAAAAATGAGAGAATAGTGGCACACACCTTTAATGTCAGCATTCGGGAGGGAGGCAGAGGCAGGTGGATCTCTGAGTTCAGCGCCAGCCTGGTCTACATAGTGAGTTCCAGGACAGCCAGAGCTACACAGTGAGACCTTATCTCAAACAAACAAACAAAACAAAAACAAAAACCGAAAGAACATGAAATTGGGCAGAGGATAGCACTATGGAGTCCCAGCTCAAGATGTACAAAAAGCTATCAATCATACAACAATGTGTGCAACCACAGCAACAGTGTGAGGGAGGCACACCGAAAGGATGAGATGGTACGTGAGTGGTAAGACTTGGGGAGAGATGCTCTCCCATCTTGGTGAAAGTGTAGTAACATGTATTGACTTGCATTTTTGTTGTTGTTTTGAGACAGGGTCTCACTATGTAGCCCTGGATTACCTGGAACTCACTATATAGATCAAGCTGGCCTCCAACTCACAGAGATCCGCCTGCATCTGCCTCCCAAGTGCTGGGATTAAAGGTGTGTGCCACCATGCCTAGCTTGTGTATCTTTTTTGGAACATAGTAGATATACTCTACATCTAAAATACACATCCCTCTTTGTTAATAGCTCAGTTTTCTAGGCCTTTGTCTTTCAGCAATAGTGACACAATTGTGTCAATGTCTAGTGCCACATTTTAATTAAGACAACACTGAAACACTCTTTTGGGAGGCTCCCTAAGTTCCCACCGAGGACTGATGAACCATAACCTATTGCTCTAGCTTCATTTCTGTTGTTGTGATAAAATACCCTGATACAAAGCAGCTTAGAGGAGAGTGTCTGTTTAGCCCACAATTCAGGTTACAATCCATCATTGTAGGGAAGTCAAGGCAGGAGCTTGAGATAGCTGGCCACATCACATCCCCAGTGAAGAACAGAAAGAAATGGATGCATACATGCTCCCATGCTTGATTACTTGTGCTCATATACAATTCAGGACCCCTTGCCTAGGGAATGGTGCTGCCCATAGTGGGCTGAGTCTTCCCACAACAGTTAACTTAATTAAGATAATCCCCACAGTACACCCATAGGCCAACCCAATGTACACAATTCCTCACTGAAACTGTCTTCTCAGTGACTCTAGGCTGTGTCAAGTTGATGATTAAAGCTAACCATCACACCTGCCTATTAAAAATAATAAGGAAGATTTCCCTGTGCTAACAGGGAGAAGCAGCACCTTGTTTTTATTTTTTTAAACTCTGCATGTGAAAGTTTTTTTTTTTTATCTTTTACTCTTTGAACTTTTGAATTATTTCAATATTAACAAGGAATTTAAAAATACATGAAAATGAAAAGAGTATCACATGCTTATGGGTAAACAAATTCATGCAATTCAAGACCAAGGAAGACGTGCACATCCTTGCCTCGTTTACTAATTCATTAAATGAGCTAAGTGCTAATGCGGGCCAGATATGAGTAAAATACTGTCTCCATCCCCATAGAGCTTGCCCTCTGTTAAAGAAAGCAAAGCAGCCGGGCGGTGGTGGCGCACGCCTTTAATCCCAGC
Organism: Peromyscus californicus insignis; assembly: GCF_007827085.1. NCBI lineage: Eukaryota > Metazoa > Chordata > Mammalia > Rodentia > Cricetidae > Peromyscus > Peromyscus californicus. Next base: position 33,161,859 of record NW_026294573.1, on the reverse strand, counting down.
ACTCGGGAGGCAGAGCCAGGCGGATCTCTGTGAGTTCGAGGCCAGCCTGGTCTCCAAAGCGAGTTCCAGGAAAGGCGCAAAGCTACACAGAGAAACCCTGTCTCGAAAAACCCAAAAAAAAAAAAAAAAAAAAAAAAAAAAAAAAAAAAAAAAAAAGAAAGCAAAGCAAGCCAGGTATGGTGGTGGTACGTGCCTTTAATGTCAGCACTCGGGAGGCAAAGGCAGGTAGATCTCTGAGTTTGAGGCCTGCCTGGTCTACAGAGTGAGCTCCAGGACAGCCAGAACTATATATAGAGATCCTGTCTCAAAAAAAAAAAAAAAAGGAAAAAAACCAACAACAAGGCATACTTGATTTAGGCAGGGGTTGGAAAAGTCTCTGCTGGAAAGTGAAGGCTAAGTAAGAGTTAACCAGGTGGCAGGTAGGGTAGAGGTAGTGAGAGGGAACTGTGCTTCTGAAGGCTGCGTGTTGGTGGGTAGGACAGGTATGTGGTGTACAGGCTATCTAGAAAGAAGAACAGGAATGAAAAGGGGCTCAGAGATTGATTAGATTTAAGGAGACAAGTGGGGAAAGGAGGTGCCTGGATTTTCAAACTCAGCCTCAGAACTGTTTGAATTCTGGTCAGGAAAAGTTATCCTTGTTAAGTAAACAGTTTGATGAATTTTGACAAACGTGTAGTCATGAGACCATAACCACAGTCAAGTCATATGGCATTTCTATGGCCCTAGAATGTTTCCTTGTTCTAAAAATCTCCACCCACGCCAGCCATCACAGCCACTGGTTGATCAACTTGTTGTTATAATGTGTATTATCTATAGCCTTCAGAGATAGTTTCCTTACTCAATAAGAAGAAAGCTTTTGAGAGTAATATATGCAGATGTATCTGTTGGTATTGTAGTCAGTGTTCTATTACTGTAAAGAGACCCCATGATCAAGGTAACTCTTATAAAAGAAAACATTTAATTGGGGCTGACTTAGAGTTTCAGAGGTTAGTCCGTTATCATCATAGGGGGGAATGTGGCAATGTGCAGACAGACATGGCTCTGGGGAAGGAGCTGAGAGTTCTACATCTGGATTCACAGGCAATAGGAAGAGACAGAGCCTCTGGGCCTGACTTGGGCCCTTTAAACCCCAAAGCCCAACCCCCTAGTGACACACTTCCTCCAACAAGGCCATACATACCCCAACAAGGCCACACCTCTTAATCCTTTCAAATAGTGCCACTCCCTGATGCCCAAGCATTCAAATCTATGAGACTCTGGGGACCATTCTTATTCAAACTACCACAGTTGATATCTTTGATGATTAATATCAAGGGTAAGTTTGACTAGGTGCAGAATCCCCTTGGAAAGAATTCTGGATATGTTTATGAGGTTGTTCCCATAAAAACTGAACTGAAAGAGTGAAGATCCACCTTGAATGTGGGCATCATCATCTCATGGACTGAGGTCTTTGACAGAGTGAATGGCAAAAGCAAGCTGGGCACCACGACCCATCACTCTGCTCTTTCAGGTGCAATGTGATCTCACGCTCAGGCTGCAATGCCTTCCCCAACATGATGAACTCTATCTTTGCTTGAATTCTGAGCCAAGATTACCCATTACTCCATAAGTTGCTTCTTGTTGCGTATTCGGTCAGAGCTAGGAAAAAGTAACTAAGACAGTGTCCACTGGTTGAGATCTGTTCCACTGCAGGGATGCACCACAGGTTGTGAATTCAATGACAGTTGGATTTCTTTGTTGGTCTGTTTTCAGTTTGGGACTATGATGGAAGCTGCTGGGGACATTATGTCCATGTCCTCCTGTGGTTGCATCATTTCATTTCTCTTGAGTAAATACCCGAGAGTGGAATTATGGGATCAGATATAAAGTGTGTAAGATGCTGCCACGCTGACTTCCAAAGTGGCTGTTCAGTACTGCATCCTACAAGGCAGTATGTGCAAATTCCAACTATTCTTATCCTTACCAGTACTTGATGTCATCAATTTAAAAACTCAATCTTCATACAATTTTATTTTGCATTGATTGATTGATTTTATCTCTCTGTATATGCACATGCATGCACATGCCACTGGGTGTATATGGAAGTCAGAGGATAACCTGCTGTATTCAACGCTCTCCTTCCACCCTGCGGGATTCTGGAATGGAACTTGGGCCACCAGGCTTGTTGGCAAGTGCCTTTACCCACTGAGACAAATTGCCAGCCTTACAGCCCATTCTTATTTTAATCATGCTAGCAGGTGTGTAGTAATACCTCATTGAGATTGTGTTTGCTTTTCTCTAGTGATTAATGTTGAGCATGTTTCTATCTGTAACTCTTCTTTCCTTAGGGCTTTTATTTTATTTTACATGGAATTACTTGTAAAATTCCCAAATCTTAAGTTATAATCAAGGACTGTTTTTGAAAGTTGAGGACTAAGAGTTATAGCTGCTCAATACCCTTCACTGACACCTCCTTTGTGTCCCAAACTCTGACCTTTGAGAAATGGATTAGTCCATGTTTTGCTACTGTAACAAGATAGCTGAGGCAGGTTAATGTGTGTGTGTGTGTGTGTGTGTGTGAGAGAGAGAGAGAGAGAGACAGACAGACAGACAGACAGACAGACAGACTGAGAGACAGAGACAGAGAAAGACAGAGACAGAATAGGTGATAGACAGATGACAGATAGATGATAGAGACAGACAGACAGATAGATAGATAGATAGATAGATAGATAGATAGATAGAAGACTAGTTCCTAATTCTGCAAGTTCAAAGCCTCACTCCAGCATCAACATGGCTTCAGTGAGGCCCTTAGAACCTATGATGTCACAACAGCAGGAATGCTTGATAAGGAACCAGGAGTCCAGTGGGACCAGACATAAGATATATGCTACAGTATATTTTGATCATATCCACCCCTGCTTCTACTCCTAACTTCTCCCAGATCTGTTCCACCACTTCATGTCTTTTTCTTTTAAATAGCCCACTGAGTCCAGTTTGAGTTGCACATATGTACATGAATGTGAGGCCATCCATTGGAGCATGGTCAGCTAGTTAGATCCACATCCTTAAAGGAAACCAACTTTCCCTCCCCCAGTAGCCATCCGCTGTTGGTAGCTTCTCAGGGGTGGGGCTCGTGAGCCCCTCCCCACTCCATGCTAGATGTTGACTGTCCCAGTCTTATGCCAGTCTCATGCAGGCGACCACAGTTGCTGTTGAGTTCAAGAGTGCAATGGTCCTGTCACGTCCAGAAGACTCTGTTTTGCTTCCATCCTTCCTGATCTCTGGCTCATACAATCTTTCTGTCCCCTCTTCCATGATGTTCACCAGGCTCAGGCTTTGATAACCCTCTCCATAGAACAAACCATGATGCTGTGAGCAATATCTTAATCCCTTCTAAGGGAACACCCCTCACTTAATTTACACTAGACTCCACCCACTGAAGGTTCTACACCATCTCCCAATCCTAAAACCTTGGAGACCAAGCCCCAACATGTGAACCTTTGGATGGGTACACCCAAACGTTTCCAAACTCTAGCAAGAGTGTTCTATGGAGCTATGTTCCAATCATTGACTAGCACCTTGCCAGCTACTCTCCAGGGATGGCTCCCATATAGACTCTGGACTGACCCTGTGTAATCAATAAAATACTGCAGGACTGTGACTTGAAGTGAGTTAGGATACACAAGGTTCCCACTTTGGTCCTTTAGCAGGCTCTGAGACTGAGGTTCTCAACCTGTGGGTTACAACCCCTTGGGGGTCGCATACCAGATATCCTGCATATCAGATATTTATATTACAATTCATAACAGTAGCAAAATTACAGAAGTAGCAATGAAATAATTTTATAGTTGGGGGTCACCACAACACGAGGAACTGTATTAAAGGGTCACAGCATTAGTAAGGTTGAGAATCCCCGAGTCTAGAAGAAGCCAGCTTCCAGTTAAAAAGGTCAGCTGTGCTAGGACCATTCTGCAATGAGAAAGCCCAGGTAGTCCTGCAGAAAAGCTTTGTGGAGAGCCAGCCCATGCTAGTCCAGCTGTTGCAACCAGCCACCTGATATGTGAGAGAGGAAAGAAAGGGAAGCCATCTTGAATGTCCACTCCCATGCCACCTTTGGAGGCACTAGCTCCAGCCACCGGCGAACCAAAGTCCTAACAGGGCCCACAAAATCAGCCCCAGAGCCATAATAAATTGTTGTCCAAAGTGCCTACATTTTAGAGAGTTTTGTGATGTTATAGTAGTAACTGAGACTGAGATGTGGAATGGTATGGCTTGTGGCCTTCTGACTTGGGAAGATGGCAGGTCATCCTAGAGATTGAGAACAAGGCGGGGGGCTGCTGTCTGCTGTCACGTTCCTTCTACATTCAAACTCCCCATCCTTACACAATCCGTGCCAGAATCGTGGGTGGCTACAAGCAATTGGAGACTGGCAAGAAACAGGAACTGGGAAAGTCAAAGCAGATGCCAGGCCCAGGAATGAGCCCAACTCCAAGAAGATAATGAGAACCGTGATTCCTTGCGGCCCACGGCCCTTCACAGTTTCTAAAGCACCCTAAAAGGCACTCTCTTATTTGACCTGCCAGCCAGATGAGAGCCACATGATGCACCCATTTAACTAGAAAAAGAAAGCAGCTTAGCAAAGAACTTAGGATAATAGAGAGCCCAGCCCTGGCTCACAGAGCACTGAGAGGAGAGACTGGTTCAGACCTGGCTGGGGTCTGGGCTGAGGTTTTAAGTCACTTAGTGTAAGAGCTGGTGAAGGCAGGCTGGGGTGTGGCTGCTTTCCCACCATGCTTGCCCACCACACTACGTCCCTGTGTGTGACTCTCAGTACAGAGAGTTGGGGGTGGTAAAGAAAAAGCCCAGGCTGCTTGTTGTGCACGAGCTGTTAGACTGAGTTCTTCTCATGTCATGCATTTACTCTTCCTTAGACTGTGCATAGGTTTGGTCATCACTTTACATGAGATTTCCAATTCCAGCACTCACCACACACTGGTACCAATTCTCTGGGTGCTGCCTCTGTGGGTAGACCTAATGCCTAGAGATGAATGTAGAGTCTTAGTTGGCTACTCATTCCCCTGCACATGCTGATGTCTTTATTGTCCCGGAATCTACTGTGGCCACACTGTTTCTGTGTTCAAGAACCACCAGGGGCTTCTACCAGACCACATTCCTCATCATTTCGCCATCCATGATGTCTGCTCAAAGCTTAGAACCAGCAATGTCTCTAGCTGTAGGGATTTTCTCACACATACACCTTATAGACATTATCAGAAGCCTACTCTGCACTGGGTAGAGAGGCCAGCATAGGACACATATGAGAGATACTGTCCTGGATGAAAAGGAGCAGCAGTGTAGTCCAGTGTACAAATAATAATTGCAAGTCTGTAGTGAGCTGGAGGAAGACATGGCAGAATGAGATAAATGAAGCAGGGGGATAATGGGAAGAAATGGAGGAATAGCTGTAGACACAAAGCCTCTGAGGCAAGGAAGACAGGAGCTCCATGCATCAGAGGCTTAAAAGGCCTAGGGCACATCACATTGGGTTTTACAGGCCTCGTGAGGCATTTGGCTTTGAAGTAGCCATGGGAGAAGTTGGGACAAAGAAGGTGATGGATAGCTTGGCCATTCTGCTAATTCCATCAGGACACAGGCTCACCTCAAATGACTGAGTGCTCTTTGGTGTCCCATTGCGGGAGTTCCTGACAACTCCCCTGCAGCTGTCTTTGCCTCACTGCTCTCTGGCATTGGTTGAAGCCCAAGGAAACAGAGAATTTGCTACCTCCTGAGTAGTCACTCTCTTTTCCTAACTACAGTGTGTCTATTTGTAGGAATTCTTCCTGTATGAGGCCTGTGCTTGAGAGCAGTAGGCCTTGGACCCACTCACAAGTCTAGATCCCATGGCAGGCCATGACCAGCCTGTATTGGCAGCACCCCCCCCCCCCCCACACACACACACGCACACTTCCCTTGCCATTTATTAGTTTAGGTACAGGCATGTGGAGAGAAGACTGTTGGGCAAGGCTCTGAGGATGAGTTCTCATTCCTAAAAGAAACCTAAAAGGAGGGTCCTTCCTCTCTACTGGACTTGTACTGCTTAAATGAGATACCTCGATCTGAGTAGCTCTTTTGCGAGCATTGGGAGAACTAGTCTGACAACAAAGTCAACTGTCCCTAAAATTCCTTCCCAGGGAGAGACATAAGCAGTGTATACCTCTCCTCCTAAGACGCCAAAGATAAACCGAAGTGTAATTCCTAGAAAGTTCACTCTGGGAAGCAATGAGTTTATTGGGCTTCACTATAGAGCGCAGAGGAGGGGTGCAGGGGTTGCGGGTGCTCCTCCCACAAAAAGCTGCACCAGAAAGTCTTCACCCAGCAGGGCTGATGGCTTTCCCACAGCCACATAGATGGAGTCTACCTCTTCTAGTCTTCTGAAGCCAATATGCTCTATCCTGTCCCCACGCCATGCACAGCGAGGGTGGAATTGCACACACTTCCCCGGGGAGCTAGAGTGCTAAATAACCTTGAAATCTGCACAAGTCCTCAGGTGGCAGGAGGGGAGGGAGGGGCAGTTAGATGTTCAAATAGGACTCCTGGGTTCTTCAACCCGACAACCCTGCTCCCACACCTCACCTGCTTTTTATTGAAACAGCTTTCTCCCCAGTTGCGCCCTCCCTGGCCTACCTCCCAAGATCTGGGTCATAACCCTGCGGTGCTTTCCACTTCCTTCACGGCCTCTCCACTTTCCCTACCCTGCCATTGACTTTGTCTCCTGACTGCAGCAATTTTTTTTTAATTTGTTTTTCAAGACAAGGTTTCTCTGTGTAGCTTTGGAGCCTGTCCTGGATCTCGCTCTGTAGACCAGGCTGGCCTCGAACTCACAGAGATCCACCTGGCGCTGCCTCCCGAGTGCTGGGATTAAAGGTGTGTGCCACCACCGCCCGGCCTGACTACAGCTTTTCTAGGCTTGGCATACAGAACAGCTTCAATTTGGTTTTTGTCTGAATAGAACAGGGTCCACACAGAGCCCAACCTCAGGACACCTTGGCACACCCTGCTTGTTCTGGTTATGAGGACAGGAGTGCCATGCACATAGAAGAAAATATATTCGTGGGATCCGAGCCTGACAAATGGTAGACTTCTAGGGAATAAGGGCTCTAGATCCATAATTAGGTTCTAGCAGGTAGCAGGAATGCTCTAATGAGGGCTCTCCATCTGCCACCTGCACAGGTGTGTCAACAAGGGTCAGCCTCAGAAGCTCAAGGGGAGATGGGGGGTTTTTGAAACCATACGGGCAGTTACCTCTTTGGATGCTAGTTACAGAAGATCCCCAACTTGGAGACTGTGAGTTGAGCAAAAGAAAGCGCGTAAATGCATAATCTCACATGAGAACTCCTCATGTGATGTTATCAAGGACCCATGTTCCCGCTGTCATCTCTGAGCCCAATAACTACCATCCTGAGCATTGCGGCTGTACCAATTTGCAAAAGATCATCCCAGCTGGGTGTGTTGACTATTCACATCCCCTCATAGAGAGGCAGGGAGGGTCACAAGACCCTCACTTGAGTACCCAGCCATTCCATACTACCTCTTGCCACCAAAAGTCTTGTGTAGATTTCAAAGTTCTTTAGCAAACCACCCAGAGTCCCTCATGGTGGTTCTGGTCATGACTCCAATCCACTCAGTTCCTCCAAGTCAACTCAGTGCACAGAACCCTCTCCTGAACCCAACACTAGAAATGTCTCCTTGAGGCAATGGCCCTGCCTTCTGAGCAGCAAAATGCTTAGCTGTCTGGACCCCAAGTCTTCTGAGACACTGCCCCACCCCCATCCTGAAGTCCACCACATTGTCTCCGCCCCCTGCCTTTCCATTCCTTGTGCCTCTTGGGTATTCATCCTCACCAGGAAGTTCTCTCCACTCTCCCCATTGGGTGCCTTTGAGGCCACTCTAGCTCCCCTCGGGGAAATTTCCTACTGAATTCTAATCAGCCAGAGTTAGCATAGCCTCTGGCAACTTCTCTACTTTCAGAGGGGTGTGTGTGTGTGTGTGTGTGTGTGTGTGTGTGTGTGTGTGTGTGTGGTGCTAAATCCTATCTCCTCTGATGCATTATCCCTTGGACCTATGGAAGACAGCCTGCACCCAGCCTCCTGCCCTAGGCTTTGCCCTGAGTCCCCATCTCTCTTTTGGCTCGTCTCCCTCCCCTTGATGTTCTGCCCAGATCTTAGACTTATACCCCAAGCCCTTCCTTCCCAAACCTGCTCTTCTTCTCTTTCTCCTTGATGGGGGACATAACCAAATCCCCCAGACATGCAACTTAAGACTCTACAACGTTTCCCCAGCCAACACATGGAAACTGTGGCCCAGCCACACATAAATTTCACTGAGTCCACAACTCCCCACATCTTCATCCCATGGCACACACACTGGACACTTATGACCCGACACTCCCACTGCCACTCAGCCCTTCCCCAGTGCAGAGGACTGAGTCACACAGACGGCAGAGGCCGACAGAGAGGCATACAGAGCCCACTGCCCAAAGCATCCCACCGAGTCACATAGGATGATAAATGCATGTGCACACTCATGCACACACAGTCCTATGGCATGCTCTGAACAAGGGGCGTGTCCTGGGGAAATGAAACATCATAAAATCCAATCATCTCGAACCCAGACCTGAGAGCTGAGCCCATCAATCTTGCTGAGGAGGGAGGCCGGAGTTGCCGCTCCCTATTCCCGATGGCCCATGATTTGTGCCTGCTCTGTGGGCCCTGGTGCCGTAATTTATCCTTGGTGCCCAGAGGATGACTGCCCAGCCTGGCATTCTGCCTGACATAGACTCCAGGCCTGTCTACACCTGTCATCCTGGCTTGCTGTGGAGTTCAGCCATTCTACAAAGTCTGTGCACATACAAGCTTGTAGTGGATCTCAGAGATGCTCACATCACCTGACACCTCTTCCGGGATCCCCTGTGCTGAACACTCATCCAGGGACCTTCTAGACAACCTGCTTTGTAACTGCGTTAAGTTAGAACCCAAGCCCCCTTAAGCAACCTGACAGGAGATCCAGTGGCCACAGCCTGGACACCGATGGTAAGGACCTAGCCTCTTCCAGCACAGGTGACTCTACTGCGGACATAGCACAGCTTCCCTTCCCCCAAGCTCTAACAGACTTCATACACCCTGGCTGTGGTGGCTTGGGGGCATCTTTCTGAAGAGCATGGAAGGTCCCTAAACCATGCCTGAGGCCGGTGCTCACCCCAGGCAGTAGCAGTGTGAAAAAGCACAGCAGGGTGGCTTATTTATATGTTACTGCAGTAGTCTGGAGGTCTTGGGGGAGAGTAACAATGGTGGTGAGGTCTCAAGTCACTAGGCAGTTTGCTCTTGACACCAAAAACAAGCACAGTTTGATCCTGATTTCTAAGAGCTAGCTTCAAGGATCCCATCTTTCTGGAAGGGGCTTTAAAACTATTTATTTTTAAAATTCTGTTGAAATTATGTGTATGGATCTGTGTGAGTATGTGCACTCGAGTGCAGATGCTGACGGAAGCCCACGGTGTTGGATGCCCCTGGGGCTAGAGTTAGGAGTGGTTGTGAGCCCACTAATGTGGTGCTGGGACCTGAACTCCAGTCCTCTGGAAGAGCAGCATCTGCATTTAAGTACTGAGCCATGTCCCCAGTCCTTAGGAAAGGGACTTTGATTGACAGTACTGGTCTGGCTCAGTCCCCCTAACATCTCTGCACACTCGGGACAAGCAGGACCACCAGGAGGAGGGACCCCTGGGAACTCCTACTCAGAACTGTTCTCTGACCTACTGGCCCCCCTTTCTCCCATGGATCGGCGCTTGTGTACTTTTCTCCCCGCTCTAGTCTTCACTGGGGTTTGGATCGGATAAACAACTCCAGTTCAACTGACGTCATAGTCAGCTTCAGTTGTCAACTCCACACACCTGGGAATGGAGAAATCGCCTCCATCTGGTTGGCATGTGGGGCATTTTCACGATTGCTCATTGATGTAGGAGGACCCCGCCCATTGTGGGTGGTGCCGTCCCTAGGCAGGTGGGACGGCTGTACACAAAGGGTAGATGGTCTCTTAAGCCTGGAAGCAGTGGAATATAAGCAGTGTTCCTCCACTGGTTTCTGCTTCAAGCTCCAGCCGTGAGGCCTGTCTTGGCTTCCCGGGATGATGGACTGTAGCCCATAAGCCAATTTCCTTCCCAGTTTGCTTTTGGTAACAGTGTACTTCCCAGGAACAGAAAGCAAACTAGAACACTGACCAACCATTGGAAAAACAATAATGCTGGAATTGTGCCTTGCTCTTTACACCAAAATAAACTCAAAGGAGTGAAAACATGGAGTGTAAAAAAAGCAAAGAGTGACCACGGACAAGCAAAGTGTGCATCCACAGTTTAGCGGGGAAAAGGCCTCTCTAACACAACACGAAATATAAAAGTTACAAAGAGAAAAGCCTGGCAGACTTCACCACATAAAAAAAATCAAGTACTTATGAAGGACAAGAAATAAATAAGGTTGAAAGTCAGGATGAAGTAGAAAAAGATTAGAGATATGATCTCTAATATGCAAAACAGCTCTCAGGAATAAGAAAAAAGACAAACGCTCCAGTGGAGGAGGCCAAACGCATGACCAGATGCCTCAGGGATGAGATGGGAATGTCTGCTGAGACCTGAGTTCAAGTCCACATGCTGCTTGACAGCTGATCAAAGAACACAGCAGAAAAGGGAAGTCCACTGTCACCTCACAAACGCAGAAGCCTGTCTTTGTTTTCAGACGGGCAAGGGTATTTTTGATTGGCAACAGCATAAAGAAAGGCGCTGTCCCCCACACTGCTAGAAAAGACATGCAGGTTCAGTGTTTCTGAGGACCAGCTAGCCACTGTGTCCATGCGGGCAAACACATCCCACCCTTACTATGCCGTAGACAGCTTTCTAAGTGTTTCACATGTAACTGTCTACTTAATCCTAACATTGAACTCATGAATAAATCTTATTAATAACCCCATTACAATTTTTTATTACATTTATAAATTTACTGGGGGCGTGGGGTGGGTTGGTTGTACCGTGGTGTGTGTCAGAGGACAATTTAGAGGAGTCGATTCTCTCCTTCCATCAAGCGGGGTCCCAGGTATCAAACTCCGGTCATCGGGCTTGGTGGCAAGTTCCTTTATCTGCTAAGCCATCTAGCCAGCCCTCTATCATTCCCATTTTAGAGATAAGAAAACTGAAGCCCACAGACACAAGTTACTCGAGACCTTTGCTAAGCAGTGGTAACACTGGCTTTGAATCTCAGGCACCTGGCTCTATGAGGCTTTTCTATGGTAAAATGTAAACGATGCCAACCCTTTGTCTAGAACTTCCATTTCTGGGGATGAATCTTAAGGAGTTAACTAGGCAAATGCACGGAGATATAGATGTAAGAATGTTGCCCTCTGTGTCAAATATGTCCGTGAAAAGATGGGAACGTTTTCAAAGCTCATCAATAGGAGATCCATTGACTAAATTATGTTATTTCCATAAGACAGAATGCTACGCAACCATTAAAAAGCCTGATGTATATTTATATTCGCTGATATGGAAAGATTTCCACAACATATTGTTGAGTGGAAAAGCAGGTTGCAAAACAGCATGCCTAGTATGATCCCATTTAGGTAAAATTATATATATATCACTCAAGATCGGAGGCGATGCTCACCAAAACTCGAAAGGTTATTATCTTGACGGGGATTTCAGGGAATTTGTATTTTTTCCTTTTCTTCCTTTCTTGTGTTGTTTGGATTTTGTACAGCGAGCATATATTATCTTTGTAAACAGAAAAGGCAATTTTAAAAAATAAGCCTCTTGGGATTGGCGGCTCCTTCCCTGGTTCCCTCAGTGCTTTGTTCCTTCAGCCTGGGTGATGAACCTACTGTGTGTGGGGCCTGGAGTGGGAGGACAAAAGGAGAAGCAGGCACCTAGAAGGCAAGGGGCACAGACAAGACCGCACGCAGCAGGAAACCCAGGGAGAGAGACACACATGCACATTTGCAGATGTGGGTGGTGACAGGCGATGGGCCCAGGCAGGGAGGGAGGCAGGGAGGGTTGAACCAGCCAGGAGCAAAGACCAGAAGGTGCAGACACAGGTACTTGGTATGGGCGCCATGTCCTGGCTCCCAGGTTGGCTAATGCTGTCCTGTTAATGAAGTGAGTGATTAATAGCCAAGGGGATAGAGAGCTGGTGTATGAGATTAATCCCAGCTAATGAATCCATTGTTAACGGCATTAAATAGCAACAGGGGGGAGGGGAGGCGGCCTCCTTGCTCTTCTCAGCACTCCGGGCCTGGGTGTGTGCATGTGTGTGTGTGTGTGTGTGTGTGTGTGTGTGTGTGTGTGTGTGTGTGTGCATGTGTGTGTGTGTGTGTGTGTGTGTGTGTGTCTTGGCACAAGGAAGAGAAAGGAGCACACAGAGCATACCGACTGTGAGCCCCAAGCTTTCCCACACTCTCACCTGCACCACGCTGCTCAGCTCCTGTGGCTGCCCCTGTCCCCAAGGCTGTGCCCCATGTATGTGATGCCAGGACAGGTTCTTGCCATCAGGTCACATCCCTTCCAGGGCAGGCTGGGTGGTAATGTCTACGGGGAGCCAGAGTGTACAGAGACGCTGTCACTGGTCACTGAAGACGGGAAAGAGGAGACAAGATCCAGCAGGGGAGTGGACCTTGGTGGTGGCATGAGTTAGACGAAAGGTGGCCGGCCAAAGAGCTTAGGAGACATCAGGGTAGGGATGAGGTGACCCCGTGGTACCCTGCCTCTCCTGTGGGACCTGATATCAGGCATCCTGAAGCAAGCAAGGCTCCAGTGTAGAGGCCACTTCCTCTATCATCCTTCCAGCTGAGCACCTGGAGACCCATGAGCCAGAAGAGGCCTGGACCATCCCTGTCTGCCCAAGGATGCTGCAAGCATACGGCATCATTTTCTCACCCCACTTGTCTGGGCGCTTGTCAAGAATGACTGAAGATGTGACTTGCTTGTCTTCATAATAACCCCAGGGGCTCAGAAAGACTGTTCCCATTTCACAGATAAAGATATGGAGGCCTGAAGGCCATCATATCCGATCCAAGATCACACACCAAGTTAGTGTTAGTGCCTAGACCTGAAACCAGTTTAAGCTGACTCCAAAATCCAGGCTCTTGCTACAGGATCCTTTCCCTTCTCACACCTAAAGTGGGGCTGACAAAGTGGCCCTCTGTTCACAGTGGCGTCACCAGGCAACCTACTAGATAATGTAATTTTTGTCTTAGAAGGCACGGTGGTTAAAGCACTTGCCATGTAAACATGAAGAGCAGAACTCAGATCATCAGAATTCAGGTAAGTGTCAGTGGGCATGGTGGTCAGCCTATAATTCCAGCCTGGGAAGGCAGACACAGGCGACTGCCAGAGCAAGCTGACTAGGGAGACCACCTGTTTCAGCAGTCTCCGGGTCTGATAAAGAGATGCTGCCTCAAAAGAACAGGGTGGAAGCGATAGGAAGATCCCCAATAGTAACCTCTGGCCTCCATATGCATGCACACACATGTCCTTGCACATATATGTGGGCCCACACACATGTGAAGATGCATACATACACAAACACATGAGAAGAAGGGAAAAAAGAAACGCAATTCTTGTGCTAGGGATGTGGCTCGGTTCGTAGGAGTGCTTGCCTAGCACGCACGAAGCTCTGGGTTTGATCTCTAGCGCATTAAATGGGCATGGCGGTTCACACCGGTAATCTCGACCCTCGAGAGGTGGAGGCAAGAGGATCAGAGGTCCAAGATCATTCTTGGTTACTTAGCAAATTTGAGGCCAGCCTGGAGGAGGAGGAGGAGGAGGAGGAGGAGGAGGAGGAGGAGGAGGGGGAAGGGAAGGAGGAGGAGGAGGAGGAGGAGGAGGAAGGAAGGAAGGAAGGAAGGAAGGAAGGAAGGAAGGAAGAAAGGAAGGAAGGAAGGAAGGAAGGAAGGAAAGGAGGAGGAGGGATGAAATTCTGGGGTCTGCCCAGCCAACCTGTAAACTAAGCCTGAATGATTCTGAGGCCCCACGTCACAGCACTTGGCTGCCCTCCTGGGGTAGCAGAAGAGCTTCCAGGGAAGGCCCCACAAGTCTTCTGAGTCTGGCTTCTCTCACCCTCACGACCAAAGTGGAAGCAGCCTCTCTCCTGCCTGCGCCTTCCTCCAGTGATAACATCCCACCCCATGGCTTTCAACAATGCTTTTATGCTGACAGCTCCCCATTTTATCCCTTCAGTCCCGACATCTCCCCCGAACTCCCACCTCATACATCCCGCTGCCTAGCTGACATTCCCGCTTAGATGTCTAAAGCCATCTCAAACTTACAGTCAACCCTCATTGTCCCCAAACCTGTCCTTCCTCTATCAGCTCCATCTTAGCAAATGGCACCCACATTCACACAGTCACTCTGGCCTGAAGTCATGGGAGTCATTCTTGGCTTCTCTCTTGATCTCACAGGGAACACCGTTGTCTCTATTTTTGAAATACACTTCAGGGCTGACTTCTGTTTACAATCCGAGCCTGTCACTGTGCTCCACACTGTCATTCTCCTCTCACCTGGACTTGTGCAGTAACTTCCTGATTAACCCTTTGCCTCCCGTCTTGCCACCTACACTCTGTGGTCAAAGTGATCTTTCACAACCGTGAGACTGAGATGCTGTCCCAGTTAAACCAACACAATGTAGAATCACACCCACAGCCTTGGCTTTGACCTGGAAAGCCTCACAAAACCTGTGCTTCTAGGCCTGTCACTATAACTGTAATTAACGAGGCAATTCCACGTAATTTATCTGGTAATCGAGAGAGGTTTATTTCTGAGATAACTTGCAGCCAATAGGGGTTGGTTACAGGATCTGGGAGGGATGAGGTACCATCCAGTGGAGAACTCTGGCTTAGTCTCCCATCCACCTTCCAGGACTAAGGTGTGCTGAAGGGGCCGGCACGCATGCACCTCGAGTCTTAAGGGGCTCCCTCTCAGCTACACCCCAGGGGCAGGTCCTAGGCAGGTGTAGCAGTTACCTGCTATCACTCTAGAGGCAGTGTTTCAAGGTCAAAGCTGGAACAGCTACCCACTACATGTGTCACCCTTTTCCAATCTCATCCATTCCTCACCAACAACCACATCTGTCTTCTTGTCACTCCTTGACTATAGCAGACAGGCTCCCACCCCAGGGCCTTTGCTTGCCTCTGCTCAGAATGGCCCCATCATTACTTCACTGAGTTTTCTAACTAAAAATCAGAGCAACCTGTGCCATCAACCTGTGGTTCTCTAAGTTCCTTTGTTTGGTTTCTCTTCTGTGCAGCACTCATGATCACTCAACATCATTAGGCTTTGACTACCTCTCTTCTAGACTGTATACTCCACGAGGCCAGGATTCTTCAACCACTTGGCAACTAGAATGATGTCTACCATAGAATCTGCACAAAAAGTATTTGCTGAGGGGTGGATGGATGTATAGGTGGATGGATGGATGGATGGATGGATGGATGGATGGATGGATGGATGGATAGATGGATGGATGGATAGATGGATGGATGGGTGAATGATGAATGGAGGGTTGAATGAAGGATGGATAGATGGATGATTGAGTGATGGGTGGGTGTGTAGGTGGATGAGTGGGTGAATGGATATATGGATAATGGATGACTGAATGATTGATGGGTGGGCAGGTGGGTGTGTGAACGAGTTTTGCTGAACTTCTGTTTCCTCCCCATAAATATACATCTATCTCCTAAAATATCTGTGAAGACTGGATAAATACATTAAAATATCTAGTTCATGATTGGCATACTACGGATGGTAGATAAAGGTTTTTGCTTTGCTTTTTGAAGGAGGGTCTTCTGTAGTCCAACCAGGTCTAGAACTGACTACATAGCTAATTTGTCACTTGTCTTTATCTTAGTTTCCTTTACTTGTTTCCGAGTCTCTCCTATCTCGGTGTCCCCTGCCACCTTACATGTGAGGCTTGACCTGGCCTGGCTTATTAGGGCTTGCTAAGGGTTAACACATAACTTTACTGTTGACAAATCTGTCCTCCCTTGTCCCTGTATCAATATGCTATACCTTCCTCTACACTGGCATCAGTCTTCACACCCATCTAGTAAGCTATGCACCATCACATCTGCAGATAGGGTACCGATAGTGAATGATGTACCCAGGGTGTGCCCATGACAGGAATCAGTCACTTGTCCTCTGCTGTCTCTACTTGGCTCATCCTCCTCCTTCAGGACCCTGTCCTTGCAGCTCACCTCCTCACTACTGAGTACCCATTCCTGCCCAGGTACCCATCTCTTCAGTCTGATGTTTCTTTACTTAGCAATGCATCTTTGAGATTGCACGTGTGTACTCCTCTTTAAGATCTCTGAGACTGAGTGCATTCCTTCAATCACCTCCCTTGGTGGATATTGGGGTACTGTCCAGATTTTCTTTATCAGAGCAAACTTTGCAATCAATGCCCCTGTGTACATGTCTGTGAACACATGTGTCTCTACAGGAGAGGGAGCTTAAGTGCTGAGGTAGCTCAAGGCTACAGCACTTGCCTAGCATGGACAAAGCTGAGTTCTATCCTCAGTACCAAAAACATAAGTGGAGTCCAGGGAAGAAAATGCCCCTGTAAAAACTGCTGGGCTATTTTACACCAGCGAGTGGTGTGACACACTGAACCTGGTGACATCTGAACTTATTTTGCTCTTCATGAGAACCCAGAGAGGTAGTGACACAGGTAACTTTTTCAGGTGAAGTCTGGAATTCAACTCCATCTTGCCACTGTCTAAGGTTCACGCTCAGGTCTAGGCCTTCCTAAGAGGACAAGACAGGTCCCCAGACCCTAGAAGCAGCAGCAGGGGTGGATATGCATTAGGGAGGATTTGTGAGCACAAAAGGAGACTTGGGGGGTCTTCAGGGTGAAAGTGGGGGGTCTAGAGGTCAGGACACCTGGTGGGGGCTCAAAAGCCTGAGGAAAGGCTTTCTTCCCACTCTTTCCATGGCTCAGAGGAGCCTGGGCTCAGGCTGAGAAGCAGGGCTGCTATGTTGCCATGGAAACAGAGGGTTCCTCTCTCCCTCACAGCAGGAATCACGGTGATTGGGGGGTGGGGGGTGGAGGAGGACGTTTCCCTAGCAGCACCAAGGGTTGGGGATAGGAGGGGCCGGTCACTTCTCCCCCTCCCCGTCCCTCTCCTTCTTTTCCTTCCCCACTGTTGAGATCAGCAGGTTGTTGTGGTGGTGCTGGTGGTGCTGGAATGGACTGGGAAAGGGGGGAAGGCAAAATCGGAGGGGGTAGGGTGGGGAGTCCGGGGAGTCAGAAGCTGCGGCGGGTCCCTCCTCTTAGTCTATGCATGGGGGCATACTCTATGTACTCCACGTGCTACCCAGGCACTATTAGAAGACAATTCTCCTTTCTCTGTCACTCAGACAGTCACACAGTCAGCCTCACACCCAAGCCCACCCAAGATGCATGTGCTTATGAACTTCACACACACACACACACACACACACACACACACACACACACACTCACATGCAGAGTCATGCACTGGCATGCTCAAACACTGGCAGTTTTCACACTCATTCATACACTGACACACCCACACCCACACCCACACACACGCTGTATGCACCTGCTACCTGATGCTCACATGTGATTCCACAGTCACGCTCGCATGCAAACAGGCACAAGCATACTCCCTCTGCCTTTGTGAATGACTGTCAGTCTCTGAAAGCACTTTCTCCCTCCTCCCATCTCCTCCTCCTCCCTCACCCTCCTCTGTGTCTCTACCCTCAGTCCTCAGCCTGTCCTTGTCGGGAGTCCTGCCCTCTGGGCTCAGTCTCCTCTGGGAGACTGTCATTTCCAAGGGGGGCAGATTTTCAGGTATAGACAGCATTCGGCCCTGAGAAAGCAGGAAGGGCTAAAGTTGGAGATTTTCTATTTCTCCCTCCTCTTCCCAGATGTCTGATTCAACAGCAGCAAAACTTACCCCCCTCCCCAAACAAAAACCTCCCACATGCTTGCCACAGTACATAAGATTGTGACTATCCAGATAATGCTGCCTAATCATAACCAGCAGCGGAGGGGTTGTTTACTAAGGGCTGGAGCACTAGGTGCTGTGCTGAGTCCCTGGTCCTGCTTATTTCCTCTATCAATCTCCCAGCAGGAATATCATATCCATGTCACAGAGAAGGAGATTGGCATGTGTACAGCTCCTATGACCTCCAAGTGACAGAGCTGGGCCTCAAACTGGGGTCTGCCTGTTTGCACAGCCAAAGATGCATTCTCTGAGTTTGAGGGCTCGTGGACATCCCCAATATCAGCAGGTTCTGGAAGAAAAGACACCTCCCAGTCAAGCTGGATACTGGCCGTCTTTTCCCCTAATGTCCTTGGGTCATTCTCTGCCCTTCCACCTGGGGACCTTTGCAGGTGGTCTCTGGGTCTCTAACACTTCTGTTTCCAGATTACCTACCTGCTTGTCCTTCCAAGTCCCCAGGTGCAAATCAAGTCCATTAAAGGAATTATTCTGGGTTTATCTGTCTTCTGGCTCACTCCAACCAGTCCTAGGTATCAAGTGTTTGCTATGAACATAATGGCTCGTCAAGGTGTTATGTTGGCTTAGTTAATTCCTTAGAGGAATTCTTTTCTTAGCTGTGATTGGTTTTCTCTCTCTACTTTATGCTAAAATTATTATATCCTTCTAGGTTTAGGAAAATAAAATGTTCTCTTTTTTAAGACAGAATCTCATGTAGCCCAGGCTGGCTTCAAACTTGCTATGTAGCCAAAGATGACCTTGATCTTTCTAATCCTCCAACTCCCATCTCTAAAGTGCAGGGATTATAGACATGCATCACCATGCCTGTTTTGTGAAGTGCTGGGATTGAACCCAAGACTCAGTGTATGCTAGGCAAGCACTCCAATTGAACTACATACTCAGTCCACAAAATATTCTTTTTAGTAAACTTGAGGGAAAAGAAATTCTGGCTTGAGGGAAATAAAAAAAAAATCTCAAGTTCCCTGATCCTCTGGTATCTCCACATCCCATGTCCCACTTTTCAGAGAGTCTGGGAATGCACAGTTTCCTAGGCATCTAATCTAAGCCCTCAGTCCCACAAGATGAAGAAACGAATGCAAGAGAAACCCAGCTTGTCAAAGAACTAGCTTTCCTTATGAGCTGCACAGACATGCTCCAAAGCCAGCCCGGCTACTACTATGTGACCACAGCTAGGCAAGTCCCTGGGTTAGTGTGAGCCTCAGTTTCCCCATTTGACTCTAGACTGATCTGAGAATGAAATCGGACATTGATTTGGTGATCACTTGGAAACTGTAAAGCGCTAGTCACTACAGTCCTTTAGCTGTCATGCCCTATTATCTGTCCCTAGTTCTTGTGTTCCATGGGGACAAGTTCTCTTGCATTCATTTCTTCATCTTGTGGGATAAGGGCTTAGATTAGATGCCTAGGAAACTGTGCATTCCCAGACTCTCTGAAAAGTGGGACATGGGATGTGGAGATACCAGAGGATCAGGGAACTTGAGATTTTTTTTTTTTTATTTCCCTCAAGCCAGAATTTCTTTTCCCTCAAGTTTACTGAAAAGAATATTTTGTGGACTGAGTATGTAGCTCAATTGGAGTGCTTGCCTAGCATACACTGAGTCTTGGGTTCAATCCCAGCACCTCATAAAACAGGCATGGTGATGCATGTCTATAATCCCTGCACTTTAGAGATGGGAGTTGGAGGACCAGAAAGATCAGTGTGGTTGACAGCATGCCATGAGTTAATACAGAGAGGACCGTATAGTAGCTAGCACATGGCTGACCGATGAGAAGTGGCTCTTCTTTCCTTTCTTCTCACATCGTTTTCTCTAGCATTGTTCTCTGAATTTCTTCAGTGGCAACCCACTCCCTTCCTTTAAGGAATACTCGATTTTGGAAACAGCCCAAGGTCAGAGAGTCAGAGGATCAGTAATGGAGCCCCAAAAGGGCACGGGTGTGAGGGTGGACTTCTCTTCTGAGCTCGCCCATGCAAGTCTTGCATGGCTTCCTCTGGAGGCAGGGAGAGGCAGGTCTGCATTTCCCCAGACAGGGTGGTCATTGTGGAAACAGGAGGACTCTGACCTTGGTGGCTGCCTGTCATCTGTGCCAAGCCGGATGTCAGGATCAGAATGACACATCACCTATTCCACACCCCCCATTCTTCTTAAGTGAGTGAGGTGGAGCCCTGCTCGACTTCTCCGGTTTGCTGATGGACACTAGGGAGCTTCAAGGACAACTCAGAAGGCTCAAACTAGACAGTGACCTTCGCTATCTAGCCCAACTCCCTCTTCTTCATGCTGCCTTATCTATAAGGAGAAAGAAAGCCAGAGGGAGCAGGTGACACACAGTCTCCTGACCCTTACCTCATGTCCTGCAACTGCCCTGAGGCACAGCTTTGCATGTGGGGAGCCAACAACTCCTCTCCTAGGATTTCCTGAGAAAGCCATGGCTGTGGAGGAAAGAAGGGAAGCCCAAGAAGAAACACAAGGAGGAGGGAAGGTCACCAGCTAAGAGAAAGGGGCAAATCAAGGGATACACCGTGTGCTTTGAGCACAAGACCCTGTATGGAGCCCTTCACCAGCAGGGTCCAGTTAGACAGCCGCTGTGTTTTCTGGCTCCCCAGGTGATCAGCATCTTTATCTGTGAAAGAGAATGAGTACTGTATCATATCTATCCCAAGACATTTGCCCCTCACCTATAAGGGCTACAGACTCCAGGGTCCCACAGCAGGATCTGATAGCTAGAGTGGCAGGGGTACTCTGTGCCACCAACTTCTACAGGACCCAGAGAAGGAGCAACGAAGATCTCTGTCTTCCGGTTTTTGCCTCAATCTCCGTTTGATTCATTCTCTGGATCATTTTAGCCCCTCCATTTCCCCCAAATCGTCTATCCTCCTTTAGCTCACGGGGACTGAGCCTAGGAAACTGCGCCACCTAGGGGCCCTTGTCCCCCACTGCAGCATGATAGAGGAGAAAGGTGGCAAGCAGGATTGACTCCTGGTCTCCATCAGACTTCTGGGCAGTTAAGAGAATTCAAGACCCACAAGCAGAAGGTCGGACAGCAACAACACGACAGAGTCCAGACCAGGTCTCAGGGCTTCCAATCTAGCAAGATCTTCCTTTGCCTCCCTGTTCCAAGGACTTCTGGGTAGAGCGACATTCACCCACAAGAAGTTAAGACTTAACATCACTCCTTGGTGGCACAGAAGTAATTTCAAACCACTAGGAACTGCTGCTTCTTGTTTCCATGAAGATTTAGAGTGGGATGGAGTAAGCTGTGGGTGGGAATGGCCTGATGGAAACCGCAGGGCTTGGAGGGGACAAACCAGGGCCTGGCTTCACCAAGGACTTGGCTGTGTGAATCTAATCACTCGCTGGCCAGGAGAAAGTTCCAGCAAAGTAGCAAAGTGGAATCAACTTTCTTCTGTGTTCCCCTGAATACCATTTGAAAGCAAGCATGTGACCTGCTGGACTCAAGGTTCTGCCTATCAGGCAACCACTGGAGCTACCTGCCCCTCCCCCCACCTGTCTAGGACCAGAGCCAAAGTTCTTCCCTCCCCTTCCCGTCCTTTATCCTTCAGGTTCCACCTCCCTTCCCACCCACTGTCCCTCATCTTACCCCCGACTGCTACTGGCCACCTCACCACTCTTTAGGACCCTAGGGGGAGTTTTTGCTTTGCTCTCTGGCTGCAATACCTTCTGAATAACCTCCTCCAACTGCCTGCAGGGTTTTAATTAAATGTCACCTTCTGGAGAGGTCTTCCCTACCTGAAATTCTGTGCCTGCCCTGCTTTCTCAGCCTTAGCATTGTTCTGAGTGTACTTTTGTTTACTTTCTGCCTCCATTCAGTATGGCCCTGCTGAGTCCTTGGCATAGAGAAGGGACTTAGTAAACACTCATTAAGTGTGTGGCTGACTATTCAAGTAGGAATTCTAAATGGAGAGAAAGAACAGAACACTGACCCGCCCCACAGACTACCCTTGGAAACTCAGAAAAGAGTTAACATGTAAAGAATTCATTTGTAAAACTCTTGCTCTTGAGGATTCACGGGGGTGTGGGGGGGGGGGGCCAGGGCACTAGGAGACAAGGGAAGGCTTGGCAGTGCCCCTCACCCCCGTAGCTACCAAGTGGAGGCAGTGCGGCCTCAAGGGCTGGAGCGGCGCCCACAGCTGTTGAGGGTACTGCTGAGAGCCCGGTCTGTAGTCTTGCCCACTACAGAGTCATCTCCTTCCCACGCTGCAGCTTCTGCGGAGTGGGGGACCTGGAAGTACTTACGCTGGAGCACTCTGCTCAAGTATTGTTCTTCGCAGAAGCACCAGCACTTAAGTGGCCACCCAGTCGGCTTTCAGAGGGCCGTCTCAGGGGACAGACAGAGCCTCTCCTAACATGCGTGAAAGCTTATTAGGCACCAACCCTATGGCAGACTAAGAGCCCAGTCCGGGACAGAGAAGGCAGTCTGCTCTAAGCCACGGGGCTGACTTCTCAGAGCAGGATCTGCTCTATCGCCAGGGCTGAGGGCAGCGGTGGACTTGGAGAGAAGCAAGGAGATGTGGGCAGGGGGGCACTGGGACCAGGGGTAGAGATTCTAGGACTGCATCCCGATCTCTCTGACAAGTGGCCTGGCCTCCCTCACTGGCCAATTTTGAGGGATCTTGCCTCTTTCACCCACTCTTCCTCCTGAGCTCATCTCCAGCATAGCGTTCAGTAAACTGCATTAGCATGTGTGCCCCAGGGGAGTCTTACCTCCAGGTGACATTTGGCAATGTCTAGAGACATCTTTGGTTGCCACATTGGGGGAGACGCTGCAGCATCTCCTATATGTCACGGTGCCCCTCAAGGATTACCTAGCCTGAAGTGTCAACTGTGACAAGGTAGAAAAAACCTGCCAGACCCAAGTCCTGGAGGAGCAGGGCGTGTGTATGTGTGTGTGTGTGTGTGTGTGTGTGTGTGTGTGTGTGTGTGTGTGTGTGTGTGTGTGCTGGAATCTTCTTTGCACACACAGTGGCTGTTGCCTGAAATGCTATCTGTGAGTGCTTGCTGATGGATGCGGACCTGCCTGACTCTGGGCCTGGGATTTAAAACCCTCTGACTTTACCATCAGACCTCATACAACCTTATCATTGACAGGCTGACAGATCTGGGGTTGGAGGCCAGAAGTGTCCCCAGGAAAGGAGGACTCAAGTCCTTGTATGTGTCTCCATTTCTCCCGTTTCCAGTCTCTGCTCTGCCTTTATACACCGCTTCTCATCTGCCTTGAGACTGGCCCAACATAAATTCAAGCTGAGCTCTCCACACCCCCTTTTTGAATAGCCTTAGTGGGTCACTTTATTTTCCCTTCTCATCTATAAACCAAAGCCATGATCCCTGACCTGCCTCCAAAAGCCTGTGAGTCCACGTTAAGGGCTGAATTGGCACGGACAAGTCTCTATACTAAGCCCGACAAGTTGGGTGCTTCAGGTTAGAGACTTTTGATGGTAAGGGCCTGGCTAGGGAGCAGAGCTTACCAGGACTACTCTGCTTACCATGACCTGGTCAAGCCAGAACCAACAAAGGTGCCCCAGGAGCAGGGTCCAACCCAAGTCAGCAGCAGGTAGCCCTGATCTGAAACCCAGGGAGATGCCTGTGGTCACCACCCACTGGATCCCCTGAGCAGGGCAGCACTTGCCACGTTTGCTAGCTCGTCCCCCTGTTGTGAACACTGGTGGAACATGTCATATCCACTGCTGTCCCCAGGGGAGCCCTACCAGGTCTGCATCCTGTCCAGTGTCCCAAAGTCCCACTTAACACTTGTAATAGCCCTTCTTTGAGAAGACACACACTCCTAATGGAACTGAGAAGCACAAAGGTGAGGGAGGCGTGGTGTCTTGGGATTTGAGCCTTCTGCCTTAACCACTCCCCGCTCCTCCAAGAGGAGTTCAAGGCAAAGATCCCTCTACCCAAATGAACTCCTTGTCACCCTGTAGGAGGGAAGAAGGGAGCCAAGTAGACAGCTTTCTGACACTATAACAAAACACTTGAGATACTTAACTCATGAGAAGGTTGATTTCAGCTCACCATTTTTGGAATTTCTGATCCATGATCCATCTGCCCCATTGCTTTAGGTCTGGTCAGGTGGTACAGCATGGCAAGAGTGTGTGCCACAGCAAAATCACTCACCCCGTCACCCAGGCAGCCAGAGGAGAGGAGATAAAAGGGCCAGGACCCTACAATTCCCTTTGGAACCAACCTTTCCATGATCTAAGAAACACCCATTCGGTGCCTCCTCCTAAGGGATCCACAGCATCTGCTAATACCACCCTGTGACAGACAAAGACTCTGACACACGGGCCTTTGTGTCATTCAATGTGCAACACATATTCAATATGCAAGACAGCAAAATCTATAAACATAGTATTTAGTTGGTTTTGTTTTGAGACAGGGTATTATTATACATAGCCTAAGCTGGCCTTGAACTCCATGTAGCCAAGGCTGAACTTGAACTTGTGATTTTTCCTGCCACCCAAGACCCATGACTACAGTGGTGTATCACTATGCCCGGACATATATCTGTGTGGTTGTGTGGTGTGTGTGTGTGTGTGTGTGTGTGTGTGTGTGTGTGTGTGTGTGTATTGGTACATGCACTTAAGCTTTGACAGCCTCTCCATTCCTAGTAACCCCTTGCTCAAAGCAATGTTACAGAACTTCCCTTGGTCCCCAGTAGCCATCCATTTCTGTGCTTGGCACATGTCGCTAGAGTCATTCACAGTCTGGTTTTCTGTTAGATCGGGGAGCTTCACAGGGGAGGCCCTACCTCACACATCCTTGTGTGCCCTGCACCGGGTCAGAGAGGGCACCTGGCAGGCCCTCAGCAGATGCTACTGAATTCAGCTGATGCTTCTCAACACAAATGAGGAACAGAGCCCTCACGGCCGCCCCCACCCTGAGCTACACAGCAATGTAGAAGGCAGAGCTGCTTTTTTATATTGAGCTCATTACCCACTCAATATACCCTCCTGTGCCAGGCACTGTCCTAGACAGCAGGAATGTCAGCATTTAGAGAACACACATGGCCTCTGCCCCCACAGAGCTCATGTCTGATACCCAGCACAGCAGTCTGTGTCCCTCAGAACCCTATCATTCCCTTCTCTTGCCCCACTGATGTGCCCCCCAATACCCAGGACTAGAAAGGAAAGCCCACGACCCAGCCTCTTCCCACCTGCTCCAACCCCTTAGGCCCCACTATCTCTCCCAGGGGGACTTCCCAGCCCCCTCTTGCTACCCTCCTGGAAGGTGACTACTCCAGCTCCCATGTGCTCATTAATTTCATGCTCTGTCTCCTGCGTGACTGACCTACTTTCTGCTCTTTCCAATGTGCCGGCCCACAGCTCTGGGTTTCTCGAACACCTGGGACCAGGTCTCCCTCCACCTCTCCTTGTTCCCTGCAGCCATATGTCCCCGCTGAGGCCTCTGACCTTCCCAGACCCACCTCGCAGTGAAGAGGTCTATGGTCCTGGCAAAACAGGAGCTGAGGACTTGCAATTCACAGCCCTGGGTTCAAATATCAGATCCACCCACCCCTCCTGAGCAAGTCGTTGCCCAAGATGAACCTTCACTGTTCTGCCTGCATATAGGTTAACCCTGTAGGTAGTGGAGAAAGCAGCATCTGAGGAAGGGTGAGAATTGCAGGGATGAATTCAAAAGTACCTCGTGACCCAGCCTTATCTACGGACCACTCCCCAACCCCAGCTATGATTTCTCAATTACAGAGAAAGCTTGCTATAATACAGCTCCCTTGGTTCCCAGGGGTGCTCACTCTTCTTGCCAGGTCCCTTCACCAGCCTCCTGCCCTCCTTCAAGGCCAGGCACAGGCAGTAGGGGTGGGGATGGAGGACCCCTGAGCAGTGCCCCTGGCCACCTTCTTCTTTCCAGGCGTCCTTACAGAGCAGCATGCATTTCTTTATACCTTGTCTCACTAAGGAACAGACAACGCAGGGCTTTTAATTGGCGAACCTCATTTGGTATGCATCACATCTGGGCTATTCTGGGAGAGCCCCAATGTCAGATATCCTGCATTCTTATTCCCCTGAACACAGTTTGGAGTAGTCAGTGTGATGGCTAGTGTTCCCAGTGTGCTACGCCTAGACAGGCTCTCTTCTCCAGATCCTGTGAATGGACTTACGAAGACTCCCACAAGGACCTGACAGAGCAGGTCAAATCATTCATTACTCCTCCTTTTCACGTGAGAAACTGAGACACAAAGAGGAAGCAGAAAAATTGTTCAGGTTGTGTAGAGGTGGAATCCCAGCCAAGACAGACTGGCTCCCAGTCTAGCCCCAAACCACCAGGGGCACAGCCTGAATAACACCCAGAAGTGACTTTAAAATCCTTTTGTCAAAAGCGATTGTCCAGCGGTGTATGTAGCTGAATTGGAGAGCCTGTGGCCAGCATCATGCACTGGACTTGGGTTTGCTAGCTAGCACTAAAGAAACAAAGAAACAAAAAGTGTCCTCCCAGTAACTCCCCACAGGCAAATGGGACCACTGGTCTCTTCCCTCCAACAGGAGGGAACGGCAGAGTTGAGGCCTCTTGAACTCTCCAAAGGCTGGCAGCTGAGAGCTCTGGGTCCCAAGCAGATGTGGAAGGCCAGTCAGTGTTGGTGTTCACCCCAGGCAGGGCCAGTGTAAGACTACTGCGTATGGTGCCCTGGTGCCAGGACTACAAGGGGCATGGGAATCATCAGAGCATCTGTGAAGCTACTTGGGATATGGACAGAGCCTGGCTTCATGCAGAGAGGTAGGGGCATCAAGTAGGACCTGCCTACTCCACAAACGTCATTTGAAAACATGCTCAGAGGACAGATAAGTAGCCATTCCATTGCAAAGTAGAGCACGGTTCCATCAGTCAGTGTAGCCCCACAGCAGGGGCTGCCAAGGGAGTGTCTGGACACTCACTCTGCCTCCCAGGGAGTTCCTGGCCAAGGCGGGGGGGGGGGGGGGGGGGGGGGGAGTAGGGGGGATGGAATCTTTGTGACATCACTCAAGCAGAAAACTGTGGAGGTGACTTCTTATATCTTGCAGATCTCATTTGGTTTTAATGATGCATACTAGTTTCCAGTTATAAAGAAAAAAAAAAACGCTTATTCTAAACATTAAGAAAAATGTGTGTGCAAATGTGTCAGTGCTCTGCTCTGTAACTCTCTGCCCTGTGCATTTCAGACAGGGTCTCTCACTGAATCTAAGTGAGGGAGGTTAGTGACCAACAAGTCCTAGGGGTCCTTGTCTCTGCCTTCCCCCCAACTCAGCACTGGGATTACAAAACCACACCGGCTCTTTACATGGGTGCTGGAGATTCGAACTCAGGTCCTTGTGCTTGTGCACCGAATATTCTTACCCAATGAGCCATCATCCTAGCCTCAAAAAAGATTTTTTTTTAAAGTAAGTCATTTACAATCCCACCATTCAGAAATAAGAACTGTTAGCATTGTGGGGTTTTCTGAGTTGTTTTCCCACATTTACTTGCTTTTACATCATTAAGAACCTAATAGTATATGATAAATATTTTCCCATCCCCAAATCTCTCCAAACCATAATTTAACACCTGTGTGATATCTGAGTCTCTAAGACATCTCACAGAAATTTAGCCATTCTCTTCTTATTTAGATGCAACCAGGCATATCTAAGATGATGTGGCTATAGACTGGTTAATCTTTAGATTGTTCTGTCTGTTCTGTCCATTTCAAAACTTCAGTGACTGTTGGCACAAGAGGCAATGCCACCCAGTCTGTGTGAATGAAAGACCAGATAGATGAATGAATTGGGTTGAGGAGAGAGCCTGGATGCAGAGGGAGAAGGCCTGAGCTGGTCATCAGAAGGCTCTTGGATTATTTCAAGGCAGATGCTTTGGGAATGCAGGCAATGAGTCTCTCCCTCCCCAAGACTGGCCTCGAAGAATGAACTCAACAGGAACTCCAGGGAACTTGCCAATCATGCATCACTGGTGGGGCAGGACTGAAAGAGGCACTCACTCTCCTTCCCAAGCATTCAAAGGCAGAGCTGTCATATATTATGTGGGAGAAAGTCTTGGGGAGAAAATGAAGGAGGAGGGGAATTGTGCAATTGGAAACATGTTTGATCCAGAGACATAAGACTGTACTCAATAGAAATTGCATCTAGCCATGTTTCTGTGGTTTAAGAAAAAGTGAGACCTACTCACAAATACAGATAGAACACACAGGGCAAGAAAAAACAGGGAGGAGTGGACAGATGCTGAGAGAAGTGGTGGTAGCCAGAGGGAGTCTCAGTGAGGAGCATGTTGGGGAGCAGTGGGTGAGTAGCACAGCCTTGCACTTGGCCTGTGTCTGCTATCTGTCTGCAGAGGGTCAGCATAGCAATTCCAGGGCCAGTTCTGACCCAGCCTGGCCAAGAGGGGGCCCAAAAGACCTCCTCCTCCAATCTGAAGGCTTCGATTGTTTTCCTATACCGCTCTGTACTGTGTGTGTGTGTTTAAGTGCTTTCTGTAAAGTATTCTCATGGAATACTGCTTAACAACAGAAAGGAATATATTAAGACACGTGACAGTTTAGGTGGATTGCAGGGCATCATGCTGAGTAAATAAAGTCAGTCTGTAAAGGCTACATGTGGTATCGTCCAATTTCTATGGCATTCCAGAAATGACAAAATTGTGGAGTTGAGGAGCAGACTAGCAATTGCCAGGGCCAGGGATGGTGTGTGTGTGTGTGTGTGTGTGTGTGTGTGTGTGTGTGTGTGTGTGTGTGTCTGTGTGTGAGTGTGTGTGTGTGTGTGTGTGTGTGTGTGTGTGTGTGAGAGAGAGAGAGAGAGAGAGAGAGAGAGAGAGAGAGAGAGAGAGAGAGAGAGACTGTGTGCGTAGCACATGGAGACCTTTGCAGTACTTGAATGGCTCTGTATCCTGATGCAGTAGTGGTTGCACACGTTTGATCAAATGATGTAAGGCACACACATTGTGTAGATGCTGGGTTCCTGATTTTAATTTGGGCCTTTAGGGTAACTAGGCAAAGAGTCAAGGGACCTCTTTGTACACATTTGACAACTTCCTGTGAATGTCTAATTATTTTAAACTAAGAACTCACCAAAAATAGAACATGTCCTATTTTATAATTAGAAAAGTTATCCTAAGGTGCTGACCATCACATGGATGAAAGTTAAAATGTATCTTGTCATGACCTAAGGGTTGCAATCCACACAGAGATTCTCACATTAGCAGAAATTCCTCCAGGAAGAGATGTTGGAACAGAAACCAATTGGGGGCTTTGGAAAGAAAGTGGCCGAGAAGGAAGTGCATGCTGCCTCTTCGCTGTGTGACTTTGGGCAGGTCACTCTGCCTCTCTGCGCCCAGGTTCCTTATCTGTAAAATGGGTTGTTATGCAGATCAGAAGACACAGCACTCGTGAAGTGCATGATGCTCAATGGAAATGAGTCCCTGCGGAGCTCATGACAGCCACCAGCCATGACAGCTGCCCTGGCCTGAGCGCACCTTATTTTCACCTGCTGGGGCCAAGCAGGATAGTTGCATCTGAAGTACCCTTAGGGAATTCCCTAAACCCTGTCAAATGTTCCAGAAAGGTGTTTTGCTGTTATTGTTTGGGAGTACACTAATGGTGGCAGGAGAGTCACCTGCCAAGGGTGGCCACACAGGTGGGTGGACATGGTGGGCAGGCTGAGGACCCTGGGCAGCGGGGAAACCCTGCAGTGCCCAGCCTCCAAGTTCCACTAGGAAAGACTCTGCGAACCACCAAGTCAAGGGCAATTCTTTTATTCACAGATGAGACCCCCCAAACGGGAAGCCTGTGCCCCAAGTTCTCAGGCTTTGATTTTGGAAATTCATCACCATGGGGGGTGCGGCCCGCTCTGGGGAGTAGCACGGTCTCCAGGAACAGTGGTGGCATCCGTCGCGTCTCCCGGCACCAACTGCTTTCACAGAGCTGTTTCCTTCGCTTCTCACTCTTGCTTTCAGCCTCCCTCTACCCAGGCCCCCTGGCTCCGAGGAAGGTCAGCTGTCCACCGCTTGAGTTCCTCCAGTGACAGCAGCCCACCCCTGTTGGACAGCTCCTGTTGTCGGGAGGCTCTCCCGGCCAGCCAGGTGTGATGGCTCTGACCCAGCCAATCAACCCCACACACAGCCTGTCAGTCCGCCATTTGCATTCCATCCCTGCACATCTGAAAGACGAAAACATCCTCATGAGTCCCTTCTTGAAATGCAAATATGGCCATGGACACCTGAAACTCCAGTGGGAGGAGACCTTGAGGTGTAGTGCTGGAAAGAACCCCAAGCTAGGATCATTACGAAGAGTTGGGGTGCAATGAACAGCAAGCCTGGGAGTCTAGGGGTTCAGATGCACAACAGACCTGGCTTCTCAGGTAGGAGAACAGACATTTCTAGAACGAAGGACCCTTTGTTCCCTGAATCTGCATGCTGACTCCTGGGACAACCCTACTCTTAGCCAGAGGTGTCTTCCCTGTACAGATTAAGGGGTTCATAAACTTCTGGTCGAGATGGCACTGCAAAGTCATGTCTGCAGTCCTACACTCCCTACCCCCTGCACTAAACTTAGAGTGATGAGGTAAAGGACAGACAGAGCGGGAAGCGCCACGCTCAGATGTAGGTCAAACTCTTGTGTGAACCAGTAACACAGGGAGTGTACCTCAGCCAGGGTGTGACTCCAGCAGCAGGGGACTCTCCAGACGTCTGCTCCCTTAGGGCCACTGAGACCACGTGAGTAACATGTGAGGCTGTGCAAAGCTCACACCTGTTCAGGAACTGGTGTGTGAAATCCCCACTCTCACCCCAGGACAGGAGTATTGAGTCATCTGTTTAAAACCCAATTCTGGAGGAGACTGGAAGAGATCCAGGAGTGCAGAAAGGATCCGCAATCCACAGAACATTAACCCCACTTCAGAAAAACTGTAGAAGAAAATTCCAGAACAAAGGAGGAAAACAAAATCAATGGCTTGGGAATGACTCCATTACAGACAAAAGGCAAGTCATGGGATTATATGCAGACAACTTCAGAATTAATGCTCAAGCTCTTTAGATAAAGCACAGAATAGAGATGGTGAGATGGCTCGGCCAGGGGCCTGCCGCCAAGCCTGGTGACCTGAATTTGACACCCCCCAAGCCCACATGGTAGAAAAAGAGAAGCAATTCCTTCAAGTTGTCTTCTAACTTCCACAAGCATGATATGGCAAGCACACACACACACACACACACACACACACACACACACACACACACACACACACACAATTAAAAAAGTCAATTAACAACATCCATTCATAATAATAACAGTAGATTATAAATTAAAGATGGGTAAACAGTAAGCACAAACCATTTTGAAACACTGACAGTGAGAAATAGTACATGTATGTATACTATTGAAATAACTTCAAGAGACAGAATAAATCTGATTGGATGTGGTAAAAGGTAGAATTAAATACTTGGAGGCAAGAGTTGGAAATTTCACCTAGGATGCAGCAAGAGTCAAATTATAGGACACGTAGGAAATAAAGAATGTTCTAGGGAAGCTTGATTTGTAGATAGTGTCAGTCTTCAGCCCATATTCTCCTGAGTGACGTGAACAGTCATTTAGGACAGCATCTCTGACCACAAACCTCAGTTTATAAAGAGACAGAGTACGAAAGCAGGTACCAGAAAAGCTTCTGGGCCAGCAGAGGACATCAGCTCATGGCTAGCTGCTCTGGCTTCCTTTGAAGTGGTGGGATAAATAATGTAGCCCATTTGGCACTGGGCCCTTATGGTAGCTTGAATGAAAACGGCCCCCATAGGGAATGGCATTATTTGAAATGATTAGGATTTGTGGCCTTGTTGGAGTAGATGTGGCCTTGTTGGAGGAAGTGTGTCACTGGGGGTGGGCTTTCAGGTTTCAAATGTTCAAGCCAGGCCAGTGTCACTGTCTTCCTGCTTCGTGCTGATCTGGATCTAGAACTCTCAGCTACTTCTCTAACACCATGTCTGCCTACACACCACAATGTGTCCCACCATGAAGATAATGGACTACCCCTGAGCCTGTAAACCAGCCCCTTTTAAAAGTTTTCCTTTATAAGAGTTGCTGTGGTTATGGTGTCTCTTCACAGCAACAGAAACCCTAACTAAGACATTCCTTATCCTTGTCTTGGCAGAATACAGTCTCGGTTGTATCCATCAATAACTTGCTTGTGTCTTTTGTTAGTCCTTTCCCCCTGTCTTATGGGGCTTCTTAGCTGTGTTTCCTGAGTTCATCCCTCGAGTAAACCACTTACATGCAAATCCCTTTTCCAGGGTTTGTTTTTGGAAACTGAAAGGAAACAAATAGAAAAAGAACCACAGCTTAACCAAGATGCAACGTTCTCCTGGAGTGGTCTGTCCTTATACAGTTTAGGACTAAGACAGCTGCGTAAGGTCATCAAATGCTTCTATCTCATGGACCATAAACAATGACAGCCATCTCATGCATCTTTCAAACACATAGGAGAGGAACAGCCAAGGACTAGCATACTCCTTTACATTAAAGATGCTTCTACAAGGCTCCTGCTTGTATTCAGTCTAGAACTATTCCCTGCCTACATGTATTTCAGTGGAAGACTCCAAAGTGTGGTCTTTATTTTGAGAGACCATGTGTCTAATTAAAAGATAGAGATTTTACTTATTAAGGAAAGGGGATGCTAAGTACTGGGAGGCAAGTAGCATTGTACGGTCCTAGCAGCTCAGAGACACAGATTGACAGGTGCCGTGGAGGGGTTCCAGAACTGAGGGGTTGGCAGAGAAGCAAGATTAAAGCAGCAAAGACTAAGACTTTGCCAGGATTAAAGGAGGATTTGAAATGCGTATTCGAGGATGAACAAGAAAAAGAAAAGTAAATCCACACTTTGCCCGAAGCAGTCCAGGCCACATTTCTTCATTCTTCATGTTGACCCTCAGTACAGCCCTGTGCCAGAGCCCCTCAGAGTTTTGAGCACTGACTGCTCACCTCTCAGCTCTGAGCTCGGTGATGTCCCCTGGAAACTTGCAATCAGCCACCACACACAGAGTGTGTACATCATCCTTAAACACTACAAACCAGAGCGCCCACTTTCAAGAGCTACAAGCACTAGGCGGTGTTGCAAGAGTGAGTCACTGGCTGGAAGGCACTTACTCTCTGGGATGAGTGCAGGACTTGGAAGCAGTGGGCTTGGTTGGAGCCAACTCTCCTTTGGGAAATGATTTAACTTCTCCCACTCAGTGTGATAGAGCTAGACCTGAGAGGATGGCTGTGAATACTGTCTGCCAAATGTGTGCCTCCCTTCCCAGGAGCAGGATGACCTGACGACCCACAGTCTCCAGAGCCCTTCCTTTCTTAGAAGAAACAAGAATGAGACCTCTGGCCACAGAGTTCCCAGCTTCCTGGCCTCTCCCTTTCCTGGACGGTCTCTACCGCCACCTAGTGTCCACCATTTGTTTCTGCAGGTCAGTCTTTCCGGGGAGGATTGCTTGATTCTGAAACAGCCTTAAGATGAGCTCTTCTGCGAGATGGAGCCAAGGACACGTTAACTGTCTTAACACTCACTGTCTGGCCTGCCAACAACTGCTCTCTGCTGCCCTCCAGTCCCCGATATGTGCCAGCCTTGCTGTGCGTCCTGAGGACAGAGGGCAGATTGTAGGGACCTGTGTCTTCAGCATCTACTCTCCTTCTGTTGCCGCCATTCAAACTTAGTCCTTAGATCTGTGTGTCCTTATTCCGTATCTGGAAAAATGGAGGCTTAAACACAGAAAGTGGCATTCACTCAAGGTTTCTAAGGTTACTAGGTGAGCAATTGAGGTAAGATTTGGTTTCAGAGCCTCTTTCTGCAATTTCAAAGCTCTAAAAAGATTTGTTTGTTTGTGTCTGTGGTGTGTGTGTGTGTGTGTGTGTGTGTGTGTGCGCGCACATGCATGCACAAGTGCAGTACACACGTGGAGGCAAAAGGACAGCTTGCAGAAGTCAGTTCTCTCCTATCTTGAGGGCTCTGGGGCTCGGACTCGGGTTGTCAGGATCACTGGCAAGCGCCTTTACCCCTTCACTCTGTGAGTCATCTCTCTGGCCCAAGTCCAAGGTTTTTTGTTTTTGTTTTTGTTTGTTTCCCACAATTGCCTCTAGCACAAACTAGGCATTGAGATGCTCAGTGGGCCATCCTATGTATTAGGCTCTCTTAAAGTAATGAAGCAAAGAGGACATTGAGCAGGGTCTGGAGACCCACACCCAGGGTCAAGTTCTGTCATAAGAACTGGCTAAGTAATCTTGGTGACCCTCAGTAGACTTCAGCAGCACCAGAAGAAAAAAAAAGGATTGATCCAGGTGGCCTCAAAGGTACCCATAAACACTAATGTTGAACAGTTAAGGTTGTGGCCTCCAAAGCTATTGCCAGCATGAGCCTCAGATATAGCTGTGCCACTGTGGACAAGTTGTTCATCTTGGCCTACATTTTCCTCTCTTCAAAATAAGAATATAAAAGTACTCATTTACAAGAACCTCTGCAAACTGTTTGGCTTGTAATAGGTGGTAATTTGTGTTCACTTTAAAAAATATATTGATTCTGCGTGCCACCTAATTCTTTTTGTTAAGCCACTACATCTGATCATGTGAAAGCCTGGCACATCTCAGACAGGACTGTGTTAACTCCTGTGAGGTAAGTCTGCGGCACCATCACACACAGCTGCAGACAAAGCAGCTGTTAAAGTCATTTGTTTGACACACTCATTCCTCATAAGATCACCTAGATTTACAACGTCAATAAAATTTGACATTCCTAAGACAAAGTGAGCCCAAAGAGCATTGTTCTATCCTAAGTTCCATCCTTTAAGACACCTTGGCTATAATATGCAGATTCAAATCCTAAACCAGGCTACTGTGGGGTCCAGTTTGTGAGGCTGGAGACTAGACTTGCCATCACTTGCAAAGGCCCCTATTATGGGCCAGGTTCTAAGTAGGTTTTCACATAGCTAAGTCAAAATACAGTGTGTGTTGGCAAAGAGACAAGGTACTGGTCCTCTCCTAGGTCACAAATGACAGGTACCAGGCTAGGGAGATAATTTAGTCAGTAAAGCACCTGCCTTGAAATCACAAGGACCT
Source organism: Peromyscus californicus insignis (assembly GCF_007827085.1). Lineage (NCBI taxonomy): Eukaryota > Metazoa > Chordata > Mammalia > Rodentia > Cricetidae > Peromyscus > Peromyscus californicus. Next base: position 33,126,726 of record NW_026294573.1, on the reverse strand, counting down.
AAGTTCCATTTTCAGAATGCAGATAAGTATGAATCGGTGTGGTGGCATATGTAGGTAGTCCCAGATCTAGGGAGCTGGAGCCAGGTGGATGGAGCCTGCTGGCCAGCTAGTTAAGCCTACTTGGTAAGCTCCAATAATGATAATACAATATGAAAAATGAAAAAAGGCACATAGCACCTGAAGAGCAGTACCTCAGCTTGTCCCATGGCCTACACACACACACACACACACACACACACACACACACACGAGCCTACACACACATGATCAAATTCACACATAGGACAAAAACACATGATCAGTACCAACACCACAGAATGGTGATTTTTCTCTACCCTATTTATGGTGATATTTTATTTGTACTGAAATGTGATTTTAGCCTATAGACTGAAGATGATGCCCCAACACTGCGGAGAAACCTCAGGTGACTGTCCAGGCAGCTGGCTGTTTTTGTCAACTCACATTTTTTTTGGAAGCTGCTTGCATGCACTTCCTGTTTTTATTTTTTATTAGGTAATATTATTTCCTTCTTGGATCTCTGAGGGAGTTGAAGATTAGTTAGTTATAGTTGAAGATTAGTTAGGATAGAAAGTGAATTAGGCACATTTTGGACTTACCAAAATAGGATAGATAATGGAATTATTTTCTCTGATTTGTCAAATACAAATGGACTAGACATTGTTTAGGTATTTATTACTTGTATATATGGTATATAGTTATTGTACTTTTGTATATAGTTTTTCTTATGTCAGTTATAACCTTTTTCCTTTTTTCTTTTTATTAAAATAGAAAAGGGGAAATATGGTGATATTTTATTTGTACTGAAATGTGATTTTATTTGTATGTTAATAAATAAAGTTGCCCGGGGGTCAGAGCTATTAGAACCATAGCAAAAGCTGGGCGGTGGTGGTGCATGCCTTTAATCCCAGCACTTGGTAGACAGAGCTAAGTAGATCTCTGTGTGTTCAAGGATACAACCAGCATTGGAGACACATGCCTTTAATCTCAATACCAACCATAGAAGACCTGGAGGTCTGTATAGACAGGCAGTCATGTGGTTGGGTTTACAACCAATGAGAAGGCAGAACAGAAAGTCTATATAAAGACAAACACACAGGAAGTAGGTCTCTTGGCTGAAGAGGATAGCTGCAGGAGTGAAGGTTAAGGCTCTTAGTTCTGACCTCTTGGGCTTTCATCTTTGCATTGGCTCTGTGTTTCTTATTTAATAAGACGGTTACATCTACACCTATTCTTTGATGTTTTTCCATGAATTTCTAGGTGGGGGTGCTGGGAACCTTGCCTTGTATGGGGACACAGCCTCTTCCCTCAGAATTTCAGGCTTTAGAGCAGCCCAGGACAGTAGAACTTCTTTGGAAGATGTGAGATCTGGTGTCTGTGCTGCCCTATACAATGGTCAGGAAGCATCAGCACCCTGGAGCATTTCAAAAGTGATCAGTTTGGTTTTATTCGTTTTTAACTAATTTACATTTGAATTGTCCCTTATAGCTGATGGCCACAGAGCTGCATACAGCAGCTCTGGAGCCATAGGTGGATGGGCATCTTCTTGCAGAAACCAGAAGGTACCTGAGATGTGATGAATAAGACTTGGAGGTTTGTAGGCATTCTGTGAGTTCATATTCACAACATTGCCACTGCATGTTTGGAGATTTGGACTCTACTCTAGATTTTCCTTTGTTCAGTAGGTATCCCAACTATCGTGTTCTTTTGATCCACACCTACACAGTTATGACATCTGAGATGGCGTGGTGAACTCAGACTCTAGGGCCCAGTTTGTACATCATGATTTTACCCCCATCCTTAGCAGGTCCTTTCTCCCAGACCGTCTTCTGGCAGGATTTTGTCTACTTATCTATGTTTACTTAGAGAACTTATGATGTCATTTGTATCTATTTGTCTCCCTAACCTGACTAGTATCCTCTACACACACAGACAGGGCTTTATTCTTCCTGCCTCCAGAATCAGGCACAATGAATGTGTATAGAATCAGCCGATTAAATGTACCAGAAATCACGGGCTTTACACAAATCTAGCCTTGCCAGAAGAGGGGAGAAAGGGCAAGCTACCAGGATGCCTGGTTTCTGCTTGTGCCTCATGCCAACCTGCTGTGTGACTGTGGGGAAATTGTGTCCCCTCTCTGGGGACTGGATCATTTCTAAGTCAAACATCAAGCTCCTGTGGGGACATGGCCCTGAGAGACCCTTGCCTTAGAAACTTGGGCAGGCAGAGGTGGAGCCACTAGAGGAGGCTACTGCAAGCAGTGGCTGAAACTGGCCATCACCCAAGGGCAGAATGGCTAGAAAAAAAAGCTAAGATGATAGGACTCCGCTACTGGGAAATGCAGCGTATCACTGCTCTGCTGGGTGACCGGGCCAGGAGATCTCAAGGGACCCAGAGCCCTAGTCAGGGGGTGGGGAAGGCCAGAAATACCACAGAGGGAGGTAGACTCACAGAGATCTACCTGTCTTACCTGCCAAAGCCTCCAGAGAGCTGGGACTAAAGGTGTGCATCATCACACCTGGATAGACACTGCCTTTTGTTGAACTGGGTGAACTGGAAAAGTCATTCATCTTTAGCATCCTACTCTATAAAACAGAGACAAAGGTGCTGCTCAGTGTCGCCATGGGAGTGAGATGTAGTGAGGTGTGTCATTGTGCCTAAGATCTCAGCTGATGTGCACATGAGGAGGAAAAGGCAGCAAGTCAGCAGTTTGCTGGCCTAGCACTAAAAGCTAGGCTGTGGAATTCTGTGGAATATTCAGGAGTTCACAGAACACCAAGCCAGACAAGACTGCGGTCATTACAATACACGGGGACAAAAATACACCACCCTGTAATTGTGCCTGGGTCCTAACATAGACATGAACATTGGGCAAAGTCATTAAAAGGATCAAACACCCCTCTCCCCTAAACAACAGGAGTGTCCCCGGTACTCTACCAATTACAGCCTCAGTCCTGCTTCGTTCTTCCCTCTCTTGGATAAAAATTAAAAAGACCGATAACTGCAGAGTTACCTCTGCCCTCTGTCAGCATGTGCTCTCATGTCCTTGATATAGTGTAGGATCATCGAGCTTTGAGTACAGGATGTGTTTCTGGGGAACCTTGTTGTGGAATGTGCATGAAGATTTAAATGGCAGAAGTTCAACCGTACCATATAATAATGGAGTAATATATAGAAACACACATAGACACCTTTTTTTTTTTTGTCACAAGATCTTTTCTTTAAATTACACAGTGTGGGTGACTTACTAGCCTGGGAATGAGAGAAACTGAGCCCCTGCGCTAACCAATCTCTAGTAAAATTCGGGCAATAACTTTTTTTGTGGTGATATATTGTGTACCCTAATAAAATTTGCCTGAAGACCAGAGAACAGAACAAGCCACTAGATTAAACATAGAGGCCAGGCAGTGTAGGCACATACCTTCAATCCTAGCACTCGGGAGGCAGAGATCCATCTGAATCTCTGTGAGTTCAAAGCCACCCTGGACTACATGAGAGTGACTCAGTTTAGGAAAGAAACAGAGCCAGGCAGTGGTGGCACACACCTTTAATCCCAGGACTTGGGAAGTGCACACACCTTTAATGGCTGGGTGGAAAAAAAAGTATATAAGGTATGAGGAGAGAGGAACTAAAGCCTTTTTGGCTGAGGAACTCCTTTCGGCTAGAGGCCTTTCAGCTAGAAAGCCTTTTCAGGCTGAGGAGTTGGTGAGACCTTTAGAAATTTGAGCAACGTCTGGCATCCAACTTTTAGGGCATGAATTTACGAAAAAGTCACTTGCATATGGCTCAGGCCGGAGCTACATGCAACCAGAATCTCCACCCGACCTGGGCCGGACTCCCTAACCTGCTGGCTAAGTTTTTATTGCAGCCTCTCTGCAGCAAAGTCCATAGGATTTTGGGCACCCAAAACTGCAGGAGTTAGCCACTTTTTGCACATTTTCCCTGTGAGATGGCTGGATCTTTTGCTTCTTTCCTCTCTGGGTGGGTTTTGGCTTTCCCTGGGCCCTCTCCTTGGGCTGCTGCCACACCATCATCTGAATTGTCATTGTCAGCAGATTTGGTGAGTCAATTGGGATTTCTTAAAGGGAGGAATTAGTTAAAAAGTTTTTTCCCTGCTGTGGGATGGTCTGTATGTCAAATGTGTTGCTCTGATTGGTCAATAAATAAAACACTGGTTGGTCAGTAGCCAGGCAGGAAGTATAGGTGAATTGAGAGAATTGAGAGAACAGGAAGGCGGAGGGAGACACTGCCAGCTGCCGCCATGACAAGCAGCATGTGAAGATGCCGGTAAGCCATGAGCCACATGGCAAGGTATAGATTTATAGAAATGGATTAATTTAAGATGTAAGAATTGGAGAGATAGAAGCCTGAGCCATTAGGCCAAACAGTTTAAATAATATAAGCGTCTGTGTGTTTATTTTATAAGTGGGCTGTTGGACTGCCAGGGCTTGGCGGGACCCGGAGAGAAAACTCTCCAGCTACATTTCCCACATTAAAAAATGGGAAACATTTTTACAATGGAGGGTATTTGGTCTCTGTTTGATAATACATTAGACAGTCTAAAAATGGAACAATTAAATGAGAGGATAACTAATGTTGATGGGATAGTTGTAATGTCAATTATAAATATTATTTGTTTGATCATTTCTGTATTATAATTTAAAAAGTTGGTTAATGTGAGTGCCAAGACAAAAGTTTTAGAAAAACCTGTTAAAATAAATCATAGAGATAGCCAGACCCAGACAGAAGAATTTAAAGGAGAACCAATCTCAACATTGCAATATAAGGTTACAGAGAAACAGCCTAAGGCTTTCAAATAGCCAACCTTAACCTATCCAGTACCTTACAGGAACTGCCAAATGATAGATATCCTCAAGGCTGTACATGAGCTGATTGGACTCCTGTGCAAATGTTAGATTTGAAAAGATTCAAAGAAGCAATAGTCTCATATGGCATCCACTCATGTTTCGTGAAGCAGATGTTAAACTTGTGGTCAAATTATAATAGAATTATCCCTCAAGACTGGAGAGATTTGGTTACAGCCATCTTAGAGGCTGGTCCCCAGTTACAATGGAGGACCTGGTGGAAGGATGAGGCTAAGACCACTGAACAACAAAGTAGAGCTAGAGGTCTTGAAATATCCCAAGATCAACTTCTTAGAGAAGGCAATTATGCTGATATACAAAGGCAATCTTTATATGATGACCACACCCTAATTTTATGCTGCATGGCAGCCTTGAATGCTTGGGACAGAATTGAAGAAGTAGGAAAGAAAACTGAATCATTTACAAAAATTATACAGGGTCCAAAAGAAACCTTCACTGATTTCTTACAAAGACTGACTTCAGCAGTAAATAGAATAATACTAAATTCAGAAGCTAGACAGATAATAATCAAATCTTTGGCTTTTGAAAATGCTAATACACAATGCAAAAGGATAATTAGGCCATTAAAGGCAAGATCGGCACCCTTGGAGGAATGGATCTGAGATACAATTAATATTGAATTTCATGATCATGATGATGCTTGGATTGGAGAGGTGATTTCCAGAGGTTTGACGAGGTCACCTAAAAAGGGACTGTAAACAGGGCATTCCTAGAAACAATATTTTTGCTAGGAATAATCCCAATAGAATGCCCCTCCCTTCTGGATTATGCAGAAGGTGTGGCAAAGGCAGACATTTGGACTAATGAATGTAGATCAACAAGGGACAGTCAAGGTAATCTTTGCAATCAAGAAACTCCCTGAGGGGCCTCTGGCAGGCCCCCATGTCAAATTTGGTTCAGTCCTTTCCTGACAAATTCAGTTCAGTCCTTTCCTATCACCATGGAAGAAAGTCCTTCCCAGAGCAATTAAAAAAAAAAAAACCTAATGTCTATTGTAAAAAACCATACTGCTCTGAATGATAGAACAACTTCAGAAAATAAAACAAAAATTCAAGGAGAAACCATAAATCAAAACTGATAAAGATTAGAAAGGAACCTCCTCAAAGTTAGGATTGAGGAAGGGTTTTGTTTTTGTCTTTCAGGAGAATGAAGGCTAAGGAATCTGAAGAACACTGGACAAATGAGACATCTGAAGAAAAAGGAAAAATCATCCAGAAAACTTGCCCCAAGAAAAAGATTTTCTGCAGTGAATCATGACCACACCTAACAGCGACTTTGAAGTCTCCAAAAAGATGATGGGACCCCACAAGTATGATTCCATCAGGACAATGATAACACCATTAAGCTGACAAACACTACTGTAGGCTTTGACTACAAACTGTTCAGGACAATATCAAGATGGCTAGCTGAGATGATACAGCCTCACAGACTACTCCAATCAGGACTTGACCATAATCCTAAATTTTCTTTGTGTCCCTGTAAGACTACCAGCAGAAAGTAGCCTAGAAAACTACACCCACATTCCTAAAAAAATAGATTATGGATGTCTGTCTTTGTTTAAAGGTTGGTTAAAAATGTTATTGATCATAGTCAATCTCTTTCTAAAAGGAGAAAGGGGGATATGATATAGAAATGTATTATATAGAAATGATGGGATAAAAGGGTAGATTATTGAACCTACTCTGAAAAGAAAAAAAAAGAGGATATAGATAAGAGGTAGATTATTGTATCCACTCTGAAAAAAAAAGATATAGAAATGATAGGATAAAAGAATAGATTATTGAATCTATTCCAAAAAGAAAAAAGGGAGACTATGGATATGATAAGATAAAAAGGTAGATTATTGAATCTACTTTTAAAAAGCAACTAGTAGGTTTAAATATTTTATATTGGATTGGATTTTTGTATATTGTATACATATTTTGTATACTGATACAAATTTGAGATTTTTTTTGTCAGAACATACTGTACATACACTTCTAACCTTGTTCAAGGTATTGTACCTATACAGTTCATTAACAATGTAATGCAAATTGCTAGTCCTTGAAAGTTATTATTACCAACTAATAGGATACAAAGAAATGAAAGTTAGTAGTTAGTTATATTACAATTGAACTTGTAGTCATATTAAGTATGTTTTCAAGGTCAAACAGAAATATATTTTAAATATACAGGTCATCTTCAAACACTTCAGAGATCTACAGAATATGGCATTTAAGATGTTTTAATAACATAGCTTCTATTTTTTTTAATGACTATGAGCCATGTCTGCTCCTGGCAACAGCACCAATCTACTTCAGAGATGATGATGGGAATCAAAGAAACTCCACATAAAGTTTACTTTCTTTGGGGCAAAAGTTAGCCACTGGTCAAGAAAGTGCCCTTGCTTTAACTGCTGACAGTATGGTGTCCAAATGGACAAGCAGGACACAAAAGAGAGGACTGCCGAATCTTGCCAAGACAAGGTAGGAGGGCCCTTTAGAAAATCCTGCTTCACAGATGAATCTGTCAGATATGCTAGGCCTGTAGGCCAAAGATGGATGCCCTAATGTTGCAGAGGAACCTTGGGTGGCTGTCCAGGCAGCCAGCTGTTCCTGTAATTTCTCACATTTTTGGGGAAGTTGCTTGTTTGCACTTCCTGCTTACTTAGTAAATATTATTTCCTTCTCGGGTCTCTGAGGGAACTGAAGACTAGATAGTTATAGTTACAGTTTTTCTTGTTAACAAATTCAGAAAAGAAACTCACTAAAGAGGTGTAAAGTGTATAAGTTTGAAAGACATAGTTTTTGGTTGGTAATACAAGTTAGGATTAAAAGTAAATTAGGTACAACATTTTGAGATCACCAAAATAGGATAAATAATGGAGTATTTTCCTCTGAATTTGTCAAATGCTTATGGACTGGATATTGTTAATGTAATTCTTGACTGTATATATTATATACTTATTGTACTTATTGTTTTTCTTATATTAGTTATAACCTTTTATTATTTTAGACAAAAAAGGGGAAATCTGGTGATATATTGTGTACCCTAATAAAATCTGCCTGAAGACCAGAGAACAGAACAAGCCACTAGATTAAACATAGATGCCAAGCAGTGGTGGCACATACCTTTAATCCTAGCACTCGGGAGGCAGAGATCCATCTGGAACTCTGTGAGTTCAAAGCCACCCTGGACTACATGAGATTGACTCAGTTTAGGAGAGAAACAGAGCCAGGCAGTGGTGGCACACACCTTTATTCCAGTACTTGGGAAACACACAGACCTTTAATGGCTGGGCAGAGAAAGGTATATAAGGTATGAGGAGACAGGAACTAAAGCCTTTTCAGCTGAGGAACCTCTTTCAGCTAGAGGCCTTTCAGCTAGAAAGCCTTTTCAGGCTGAGGAGTTGGTGAGACCTTTAGAAATTCTAGCAACAATGGGCAGGTAAAGTAATGAGGTCAAGGAGAGAGAAATATTTATAGAAACCTGACTGTATGCCAGTCTTTCTCATTTATTCCCTGCAACAGTCCTGGAGGTATAGTACTGTATCTCGCAGTTGAAAGACAAGGAAACAAGCCCACAGAGGTAAGTGTGGTGGAGATGTGAAGTAGGACTGTCCCTTCATACCCTGGCTGGTCTACCAAGGCTGGGGGCACCCCACCTTCCTCAGACAAGAGGAATGAACAGAGCTAACCCACCCTATCCAGGCAGCTCTACTACCTTAATACAGCCTCCTCTAGCCCCGTACATAACCCACAGACTAAGCTGTAACATCCATTCTGAGGAAAGCATACTTGGCCTTCACGAATTCTCACTCTGTGAAGAAACTGGGGTCAGGGGAGGTAAATCCTTGCTTCTATCTGGACTTCCTCCAGTGAGTGGGAAGCCAGCTCCTTCTAATTTTCAAGGGGCAAGGATGAGCCTCTGGTGTTAAGGGACAGTCCAGTGGTAGCTATATCAACCTTGGTGTATGAACTTCTACTGTAGATGTCAGCAAATGCTACAGATAGGGACTTTTTTCTCTCTTTTCACTTTGGGTTGTTAAAAAGATTCAGTTTTCAAACATTTGCCAGCACACCATTGGCTTCTTCTCTCCATGAGGAGAAAGGACGATAAACATGAGTGGGGATGTTTAGGAACAACTCCTGTCAGAGAACAGACAAACTGTGATTTTTGCCATTAATATTCATGTGGTCTGTGACTACTTGTATCAGAGCAATCAGAGGATCTTGTTGAGAATGCTTCCTGGGCTGTACTGATTCAGAGGCTTGGGGAGGGAGACCCTGGAGCCTGCATTTTCCATCAGGTCTCTTGAGATGATGCTTTGGTTTCAGAGTGTGATTGTTACAACTTTTTTTTTTTTTATCTTCTCTGTCATATCAAGGGACTACTCAGCTACACACAGCGAAGGTTAGGCCCTCGAAGAAGATAAAATTCCACCCCTACTTCCTGAATGCCTGCCACAGTGCTAGCTGAGGGTGGGTGAAGCCAGGCCCCTCATCTTAGTTCTAGACAGACAGGCAGACAGACAGATAGACAGATAGAGATAGATAGATAGATAGATAGATAGATAGATAGATAGATAGATAGATGATAGATAGAGATAAGGTCTTGGAGGCTGAAGAGTTCCTCACTCTGCTATTTCATATCTAGAGACAGGAATGCTAGCTACTTGTGGATCTCAGAGTCTTGCAAACCTGAGAGCTGAGTTGATTTCAGTCCAGACCTGAAAGTCTGAGGAGCAGAAACACTGAAGGATGGAGATCATCAGTGTCCCAACGCAGACAGCAGAGAGGAGAGCAGAAGCAACCTTCCCCTGTCTTCTGGGTCTCTTGCGACCCTCAACAGCATGCATGCTGCCCAGGCCATACAGTAAATGCTTCAGTCAATCCCTCAGCCCAAATACTGGTCTCGTCAGGAAATACCCTCATAGATACACCAGGAATAATACTCAACCAGTTATGTGGGCATCCTGTGGGCCATCAAGTTAACACATACATTGACTGTCATAAGAAGGTATGAGCCACGTGGAGAAGAAAACAAAACAAAACAAACAATAAAATAAAAACCTAAAAGCGCCACACACAGATACGTATAGCTACTGGCTGGGGATTGCCACAGGGAGGCAGCATGGAGTTACAAACAAACAGGCAGCAGTCAGGAATCGAATGCACTTCTGCATGCAGCAAATTACCACAGGCTCAGAGGCTTAACCCGCACATCAGTGACCAGGGTTCTGTGGGTCAGGGAATCGATTGAGGCAATTTCCAGGGCTGGAGTCTCCTCTGTGTTTGGTTGGGGAGGGATCTGCTTCCCTGTACACCTGTGGTTTGGGTAGAATTCAGTTCCTCCAGCTACAGGATTGACAGCTCAGGTTTCTTGTTGGCTGTCAGGGAGGCTACCTTCAGCTCTGTTCCTTGCCTTGGAGGTCTCCCACCATAGGCAGCCCAGCACATGGCAGCTTGCTTCTTCAAAACCAATGAAGGAGTAACAGAGACTCTGCAAGACGGGTATCATGCTTTTCTGTGATATGACTTTGCTACCCCTCCATCCCACAGCCTGTGCTGATTCTACCAGTTAGAAGCAAGTCACAGGCCACAGCTACACTAACAAGGAAGGAACTACACAACCCACAATTGCAGAAGAAACAAGGGAGATGATCGGTGATTCGCTCACTGCAGGAGCTGAGGAGAACCTTCTAGGGGATTTTACTGACAAAACTACTAAGCATATTTGGGCACAGTAAGCCCTAAAAATATATATATTTCTGTACATATATATACATATATATATATGTATATATATATATACACACACATATATATATATATAAAAACTAGTTTACACCTTACTTAGAAGAAAGCCTAGGGAGAGCCAGCAGCCAGTGGGATTAAATAGCACTATCAGACTAGAATTCAGAATTTCAGTTTCCACCATATTCCCACTGCTGCTAACTCTGCTTCATGTCATGACTTTGGGGATAAAAGCTATAATAAACTTGGGTAACACTTAGAAGCTGTAGCTTGGGGGGGGGGCATGGAATGTCTTCGGGTAACATAATAAATCCTAATCCTTAGTGAGACATTCAAGGCTATTGGATTCTCTGGACTGACTGTCTTAGTTAGGATTTCTATTGCTGTGAAGAGACACCATGACCATGGCAACTCTTATAAAGGAAAACATTTAACTGGGGCTGGCTTACAGTTCAGATGTTCAGTCCATTATCATCATAGTTGGGAGCATGGCAGCATGCAGGTAGACATGGTGCTGGCTATATATTGATCAGAAGGCAACAGGAAGTGGACTGTGACACTGAGTGAAGCTTAAGCAAAAGAGACCTCAAAGCCCACCCCCACAGTGACACACTTCCTTCAACAAGGCCAAACCTACTTCAACAAGGCCACACCTCCCAATAGTGCCATTCCCCATGAGCTCATGGGGGCCACTACCACACCAACCAAGCATTTTTCTCTCTTCTCTCGCCATTACCCCCTCATCGTTGACGCTCTACCAAAGAGGACCACTGGTACTTCCAGGCAGCACTCATCTCCCTTTATATAGTCTCTACCAGGAACACCCTTTCTTTTCTGTCCTTGGAAAATAAACAAAACTGATTGCCCTTTGAGTCTCAGCTCAAATGTCACATTTCCCCAGAATCTTCCCTTAATGCTCTTAAAAACAACAACAGAACCTTTAGTTCTTGTAGGTAGAATGAACCACTCCCTCCTCTCTGCTCTTAGAGCCTTAAACAGTCTCTAGCATAGTTCTTTTCACATGTGTGACACTTGTTTCTGAGTCCTGCTTTTTCTATGACTCGAGGACCTTAAAGCGGGAATGTTAGAAAGATGTGAAATTAATTTGGCTTAAACAAATCTATCGTGCCAGCTGGCCCTGTCAAAAGACTACCACACCCTCCCGCTGAGCCGAGACACCAACAAGGCTAATGAGAGTATTTATTTCAAAGCAGATGTCTCTGGAAGCTCATTGCAAGTCAAGGAAAGGCTAGCTCGATCCCCACCCAATTACATTCTCCTTTGTAGCTCCCCCAGAGCTTTGCTCCATTCAGGAAATCTTTACCAACTGATTGAGCAGAATTGGGCTGTCATTCAACAATGGTAATTAATGCCTACCAAAGGCTGGCCCCATACTAAGAGTTCAGGTTACAGAGACGGCAAGAAAACAAGAAGAGGGTGTGAATAATCATAAGCCCATTTTGTACCCAAAACAGCTTGATCCAAAGCCAGAATCAGTTACTTACTGGCCATTTGATCTTGACCAAGTAAGTCATTTAACTTCCAGGACATCACTTTTCTTAGTTAAACAGGAAATACAACAGTTGCTTCACGTGGATGATGTAAGATGCATATGCCTGGCATACTATAGGAGGTCATCAAACTTTAGTGGCCTGGCCCTTTGCTTTTCTAAGAGAATTGGTATTACAGGCACTAATCATTACACACTGATGCTATAATCAATGCTATAAGATTAAAAAGTGCAAGGGGAGCATTGGGAATAGAGACATTTGTTCTACCAGAGACAGGCAAGAGACAGCTTCCATCAGAAGAGGAGCAGGAGCTGGCAGAGATACTCCCAAGCAGGAAGGGGAGTAGAGCACAAAAGCAGCATTGTCCTACACCTCGTCTGGATCTTTGTCTGCTTCCAAATGAGGCAGCTTCTGTGCCCTGAAGTTAGCTCAGGGATAAAACAATCTCTTCCCTCTGTGACAGATGACTGACATTTTTATTTTCATGCCAAACTGGAGAAAGTGCCTTCTCTCTCAACCAGAAATATGAAATAATTCAATTTCAGCTAAGTTAACACTGAGAATTGAAATGCACTGAATCCCCCAAATCTTGATTCTAAGAAGAACGTCAAGCGAGTCTTGCCCTAGTGCATGTGACACATCTTGGAAGGTGTGTTAGATGGAATTTGATGCTGTGAGATTGAGACACACGTATAACTGGGAGTAATATAGGTGCTGTACGAATACTCAGGATCACCTGATGTTTATATAGCCACAGTGTCATGATCTTAATAACTTCCATTCCCAGAGTCCCAGTACTAGAAGATCTCTCAAGGATGGATCCCTGATGGAGACATTAAGGCCAAGACGAAGCAATGACCTCTTCAAACCCACAGAGCAAAATCCTTAACTTTCAACTCTGGGTGTAGACCTCTAAGCTTCCAACCCAATTTCTTGCTTCTGTACTATAGTTACTCCCAAGAGACTGCTAAGTTTACAAAGGATCTTTCCAGATTTTATACTGTAATCATGAATGCTCATTCAAATAAGACACGTTTCTTTTGGGCCCAAGAGGCTGCTCCAGACAGGATCAACACTAAAATCTCCCAGGCCCTTGGCAATCTCCCCAGTACTAGGACCCTGAAGGTAGCAGAAATGGACTCTAAGAGTAAGAGGTGAATTTCAGACATTTATCTGGCCCAACTCCCTTTCTATAAAATAAATACCCTTCTTGAACATATTCATTAGTGTATCCAGCCCCTCCCAGGGAATGTGTGCCATTGCTTGGCCACAGCTCTATGCTTTGGTGAGCAGAACTGTTTGTCTGATCTGTCTGTTGGGAGGAAGGGAAAGGGGGAAATGGTGCTCTCTCACTGAGCACACACCACGCACCTTGGACAAACCATTTCTTGTGTGGTGGCTAGTTTGTCAACTTAACACAACTCAAATCCCCTAAGAGGAGAGCTTCAGCAAGGAACTGCCTGGAGAAGGTTGGCCTGTAAGCATGTCTAGCAGGGATTACCTTGATTGCCTTAATTAATGTGGGAAGACCTATCCCCTGGTTCTGAGCCTTGAACCACATAAGATCAGAGAAAGTTGGCTGAGAACTGTACGTACACACATTCACTTCTCTCTGCCCTTTGCTGTGGTTATGCTATGACTAGCTGCTTTAAGTTCCTGCCTTGACTGCCCCCCCCCCCCCCATAATGGAGTGTGGCCTGGAACTGCAAGCTGAAACAAGCCCGTTATTCACTAATGTGCTTTTTGTCAGGGTCTTTTATCACAGTAACAAAACAAAACTGGGACAGCTCACTTCACATCTTAGAGTAGGCTTTAGTCAGTAGGTGTCTTACAGGCTGAATACCTCTTACCTAAAACACTTGGGAACAGAAGACTCAGACTTCAGAGTTTCTTGCATTTTGGAATATTTGCATGAACTTTTCTGGTTGGGTATCCTTAATCCAAAACTGTTGTGGAATAGAATATTTGTTTAACTATTTGTAAAGATGTGTTGCATTTGTTTGTGTTGCAGAATAATTGTTTAACTATGTAAAGATGTGTTGCATTTCTTTATGCTGAATTTGTTTAACTATGTAAAGATGGGTTGCTGTTTCACCTTGCCTGCCTAATTGTTCTAATAAAAAGCTGAACAGTCAATAGCTAGGCAGAGGAGGAATAGGTGGGGCTGGTGGGCAGAGAGAAAAGGGGAGCCAGCCAGTCTGCCAGTCAGCCAGCCAGGGACCCACCAGCCAGCTAGCTATGGAGGAAGCAGGAGAGTAGGACATACAAAATGAAAGAAAGGTAAAAAGCCCCGAAGCAAAACATAGATTAAGAGAATAAGGTTAAATTAAGTTATAAGGGCTAGTGGGACAAGACTAAGATAAAACCGAGCATTCATAATTAATAATAAATCTCTGTGTCATGATTTGGGGGCTGGCTGGCCAAGAAAGCCTGCTACAAAAACTCCAAAATGTGAAACTTCTTGAATATCATGTTGGTGTTCAGAAGGCTTGAGATTTCAGATTTTCAGTTCAGGGGTGTTCTACCCATGTCCCAGTTCAAAAGCCGAAAAAACCCAAAAAGTTCTGAGAGTTTAAAGAACACGCCCAAGTTCCACTATGATAAGCACAAGATTCAGTGGCTGCGTTCTCTGTCTTTCCTGCCTCTGCTATGTATCTCTTTTGTACAGCCGTGACAGCAGTCCGTGCTAAAGCTTCCCTTTTAAAATCAAACACCCTGCTGAACACCTCTGATGGCTCTTCAATGCCCACTTGAGGTAAACAGTGCAAACTGTTTAGCTGAACAACCAAGGCCCTTGACACTCTGGCTCTAAGAAGACTTCACATGCCCACTTTGTGCCACTCTCCCAGTGCTCCGAGGTCTCCCAAGAGGATGCTTTTGTGTCTTTGTATGCACTGTGCTCACTGTTATCCATCCCTGGCCCTCCTTTTCTGCCTAAAGAAATCGTGATTGTCCTTTAAGGCTCCTTCAAATGCCACTTTCCTGGTGAAGCTTGCTTATTCTCTTCTAGCAAAATATCCCTTTCTCTACTTTCTCTAGTATGTTCCATGGGTTTCTGCAAGAGCTTCTTTGGCCTTGTCTCTTGGTCTCTGAGGTCTACAAGCCTCAAGGACGGGTGTTATCTTTTACTTTGCATCCTCAGTTCCTAGCACCCAATAGCATCAACAGTTTAGAACTGAACAGGCTTAATTCTTTTTCACATTTGTTTTCAGTTTTTTGAAGACCTAAGTCCTTGCTGTACCATACTCTCCTCTTAGTTATGCAGATAAATAGTCTCAACTATTTCATCTATTTCTTAGATAGTCTCACGTCCAGATTCCCCAGCTGACTATTTGCCTTCAGGTATCAACTGGTCACTATTCCTCTTTCTATATATGACACCTAGGGCAACACTCAATGGCCCAGACATTGTACAGCCAAGCAGAGCAAAGTGTGAGGGAGGATTCCTGGAAGGAGTGCTCCCTATACCACTGCCCTGTGTGGGAGCCTGCTCCTGTTTTATTTCCCCCCTACTTCCACCCCCAATAATCTGGTAAGGTATGTGTTCTTCCTCCTGCTTTAAAACTTAGGATCCTAGCCATCTGGTTAGCATCATAAGCCCAGAGCACAATGAGCCTGGGGTCAGCTGATACCTGTAAATCATTTCAACATCAACTGCTGTCAAATTATCATTTTGTCCAGTTACCAGCTAGTGGCAGACTTCAGGGCAACCAAGGACAAAAAGGATCAGTGTCTTTAGAAGGCTATGAAACCAAAGCACAGAGAAAAGGCATGTTGGATTAATGACCAGCTGCCCAACAATAACAGCCTTGATCTAAGAGCTTAGGCAGAGCCTGGAGTTTCTCAACCACATAGCTTCCTGGAACTATTTTTATTTGGTATTTTACATGAGGGGAGGGAGAGAAGAAGTGTTTCAGATAAACAGTGAGGCCCAGGGCTCAGTTTGTCTCTGCAAAGCACTCAAGTAATCAGAGTCTGCATATCAAATGGGTCCCTGTGTTACAGGGAGACAACTGCTTCTCTGGCCTGTGGCTTGGGAGGGAGAAGGTCCTGCTGCGTACCTCCATTCTATAAACATCTACTGAGCAGCAGTTCTAGTCCAGGTGTGAGGTGCTGGGGACATGGTGAGCACGAAGCTTCCACCCTCTGTAGCATAGCAGAAGACAGAAATAACAACAGACACACATTTTAATTAAGCAATGGAAGTGTATGTCCAGGCTACCAGGACAGCAAGAGGAGAGCATTGCCCTACCCCCAGGTGAGGATGCGAGAGACATTCCACATTCCCAGGGAAGGCACTCCTCGTTCATGAGTAGGCGTTAACCGGGTGAAGATAGCTGAAAGAAGAAAACTTCCAGGTATGGCAAAAACAAGAACAGAATGAAGTTTGCTTAAGCGTGGGAGGAATTACAAGCAGCTCAAGTTTGAAAGTTCAAGAGTCTGGGGAGGTAGACAGGCTTAAGTGCCTGGTGAGTGTTAGACCTTGTGGCAAACTCTTCACACGCTTTATTCCTGAACATTACCTTACCATATGACCTTACTGCACCTCTCTGGGCCTCATGGGTAAAATGAGGACTAGTGAATTTTAACGTATGACATTCCTGAGTAAAGGCATTCAAACCTCTGATCTATCTACTATGTTTACGGGTTAACTTAAGTGATATTTGGGCATCATGATGGTCTTGTACCCAGAAGTTACAGGCAGATTACTTGAGGACTCTGTTAAAGCTTAACACCATTTACCAAGCATATAACACGTGTAGGACTTGGAAGAAGGTAGATTACAATCTCTGCCTGGCAGGGGTGCTGTGATTAATGCCATTGGAAAGTCAGATGGTTAGCTGTAGTCACTGAGAGCTAGAGAAGAGCCTAGCTGGTTTGGAGGACAGGGCAAGGCTTCTTGAAAGAGACTGCATTGTAGTAGGTCATAGGATTTGGAGTATTGCATGAGAAACTGATGAGGGCATTCCAGACAAAGGCACCAGCAAGAGCCTGGCAAAGTCAACCAAACACCATACATCTGTTCCCTGCACCTAGCCTACCCCTCTGCTCACTTGCTCTACCTTTGGAATCCTCAGCTGACATTTGAGGTTCTCCATAACTAGCTCATGGTTCTAGGTCTCCTCTACATGGACCCTCTGTTTTCGCCACACAAAACCACTCGTCATCTTCTAATTGATTCCCTTATTTACACTATCTGTGTTATATATATGTATATATATACATACATACTACTTCTATATGTATATTTGCATTATCTCCTATCATCTATATGTATATATCCCTATTATACCTCTCCATACAAGGCACCACTTCCTTAACTCTACCCCAAGCCTCTAATCGCCTTTTCTTTCCCATTGTTGAAGGCCCATTTAAAATCTCACCTTGCCTTTTAACCCTTCTTGGGTCTCTTCCACACACAACAGCATTTTTACTATATACCCTTTGTGGTATTTACATTTTCCTGTCTTATTTCATAGTCTGTCTGTTAATATTCTGACCCACCCCTTAGAAACCAATGTTAATATTCTGACCTGCCCCTTGGAAGCCAATGTTAGTACTCTGTCCTGCCCTTTGGCATCGCCCTGTGTCCTGACATAAAAGCCTCAATCTAAGGAAAAACTCCTCCCCTTCCTCTCTCGCTCCTTCTGCTTTTCTTCCCACAAGGTGTGCACCCTTCTCTCTTTCTCTCTTCTTTCCTATCTTCTTTTCATCTCTCTATTATAAAAAACCATTTCGGTGCAGATGTAGTGTCTGGGTTGTGAATGTGTCCACCTGCTGCCCCTGCCGCCATGCCTGCATGGAGTGGGTCACCTGCCAGCCCACCCCTGTATCTGCCCAGCATCCCTGCACATGCAGGATACCCTCGGGGGTCTCCCCATGTAATAAATCTAACACTGTCCCAACTGGACTCTAAATGCCTTGAGAAGTACATGCTATGCTGACATTTCTCCCAGTGGTCTTAAACATGGGGCCACTCAGTAGTTCCTCAGTAATCATGTGGGCTCTGCACATACAGAGTGGCTAAGTGAACTTGCTGAATCTTACCACCTAAGGGCAACCTGAATCCCTCCTTTATCTTTCTTTGGTTAGTCCTGCAATTGCTTCCTAAACTCAAGCATGTGTATTGGCAGGCCAAGTCACCTCCAGTTCTAGCATCAGAATCTGGTGAACCTTTGACACCCTCCTACATGTTTCTGATGGGTGCCTAAGGATGAAGATAGCTGAGATGTACAGATAGAGTGCAAGAAGCACGGAAGAGTCTAATGAGTTGATAAGAAATAAAATCGGGGTTTGGTTAACCCAAGCTTATAATCTCAATTCTAGGAAAGCAGAGGCAGGAGGATCATTAGTTCAAAGCAATCTAGGCTACACAGAGTTCAAGGCCAGCCTAGGCTATATAGTGAGACTATTTCCAAATAAAACAATCTAACATAATGGCCCTGCAAAGAATACTCGAGAGCCACTGTTTGGTCAACATTTACCAAGTTGTGATGTAGGTGCACTGTTCATTCTTTATAGATGAACAGACTTAGAGAGGCTTGGGGCTTGGAGAGGTCGTAATAAGCTGCCACTTCTTGTCATGTGGTGTATCACAGAGTCAGGGCTAATGCATTCTCCACTGTGTTGTACCTGCCAGTTCACATCACAGTTTTTGTGAGGGGACAATAGGTTCAGAGTTCCTAGTAAACCAGATTTTAAAAGCTTCCAACCCTTCTTCAGGTCCTGATTTGGAAGACAGATGATAGGTTTAAACTGCCCACTTAATGACCTCAGACAGCCCTGAAGCAGAAAAGCAGTCACAAAAGACAAGCAGGAAGATGTGAGTGGGGCATTATCAGAATCCAGAAGGAGGCTACCAAGCCCGTGTCCATGCGTCTCCTTATCCCACTCCCTCTCTTTAAGGACCAGAAGCCATGCTTTTTCACTGCCTTCACGAGCTCTGCCCCTTGATGAAGAACACAATTAAAGTAAAATACTGTTCTTTCAATTGGCAGTGACACCACAATCACTCCTGTTTGCTAGTCCTTCTGGAAGGCTCTGCCAGGTTTAATTTCTTAATGTAATATACATAACATCAGACCTGGACTTTCTGGCATCCTTTCAAAAAAAAAAAAAAAAAGCTTGTATCTTAATTAATTTGCCTGTTTTTACCCTTTTCCATTGCCTCTGTTCTTCTTACTTATGACCCCAAGGGTCACAGCATCTGTCCAATTTCACTCTCCAGCTGCTTCCCGAGCTTTAAAGCCCATTGATTTCCTCTTTAAAAAACCCAAACATTAAACAATTAATGACATCTATGATGGCTGTATCCTGGGATGCTAAGTGTGGAATATAAATGAAACTTGTGTGTCCAAGGAAACCAGCCTCACTTAAAAATACTACAATGCATTACATTTCATATGCTGGTGTTTACTAAGTGACTACCCAGAGGAGGGAGCAGTGAGCCTTCTGTGAGAAAAGCAGGGAGTGAAAGGACAGTATGTAGTTTGATTTACTTTTTAGCAAAGTAGTACGGTGTCTTCCTTGCCAAGCCTGGTCTGAGCATCAGGGTTGAATGATGTTCCTGGCTCTCAAGAACCTTTCAGTCTAGAAAGAGCATTTACAAACAGCCAGTTATAGGTCATTTGAAAGGTTAGAGTGCTCTCAGCCTGGAGATCAGAGTGATTCAAAGGATGACAGGAAGTTAATGTGTGAGAGGTTCTCTGTTGATGAGCTAAGAGGCCTCGTGGCAAAGACCCTAAAGCAGTTCTGTGCACAGTGAGCAACACTAAGGAGCTCAGTGCTGCAACCACACAGAAAGTAATTCTGCCAACAACCCAAAGGGGCTCACAGCAGACCTTGCCCTCACAGGGGCTCCAGATGCCTTGATTTCAGCCTTGGCCACACTGAGCAGAGAAGCCAGTCACACTGGCTAGAGTTCTGACCTCCAGAGCCAAGAGTTAATGGGTAAGTATTGTCTGAAGCTGCCAAGTTTGTGTTAACTGCTCATGCAGCAATAGTCCTGCTATCATAGCTATGAAAACATTTGCTTCCCTGATAAGGAGCATCTCAGATTCAGACTGTAACTATCCCTTGCAACCTAGGTGCTAGGTAACTAAAATTCCACTGAACAAAAGAGTGTGTAAGACTCAGGGATGCACACATCATGTCCACTCTGCTTTCCTAAGGATGAGAGTAACTGACATTACATAGAAGGATCCCTGGACAGAGACCAGCACCCATAATCCCTTCAGTAGTATATTCTAGGCTCTGGCCTTGGAAGTAGAGCAAGTAATCAAGCATGAGTCAGAAGGACTTCCTTCCAAGGCTCTCTGTTCTCAAGGCACCACCCATCAGGACACCTCTTATGACATTAAACTTTTTCTACTTGCAACCTATTCTTGCCTGAAAAATCCTTATGTGACCTTGGATAGCTAGGTCTAAAAAAATGGGCATACAAATGCAACATTTCCATAATAAAGAAATGTATTTTATAACAATTCTTTGTAAACATA
Organism: Peromyscus californicus insignis; assembly: GCF_007827085.1. Lineage (NCBI taxonomy): Eukaryota > Metazoa > Chordata > Mammalia > Rodentia > Cricetidae > Peromyscus > Peromyscus californicus. Next base: position 33,106,078 of record NW_026294573.1, on the reverse strand, counting down.
ATGTTACCATTTATCAAAGACAAAAGCAAATCATTTTTATATAAATAGCTAAATCTTGGCAGAGTATTTGATACTGCAGGATCTCTGGAAGCTACATAAAGGTGGAAAGAGAGAAACAACTCCATGAAGTTGTCTCTAACGTCCACATGTACACACTGTTGGATGTGTGCCCCACTCCTATCCCCCCCCACAGCACACACACCCATGTCTCCCACCCCACACACAAGAAGTTAGTTCCGAATGATACTTACATCCATGACAACCCCAGCAGAGCTGGAGACTCAGGATTTTTATTTCCCCATAACACACTACCTATACATGAAATCTTTTGTGGCTAAAGTAGAATCTTTTATTTAAAAGGTCTTTGAACTCTTTTATTAATTTCCTAATGTTCTCTGCTGTTTTTAACACGAACTGAATAACCCAGTAACTAGAAAAGGTTAAAACAGTTACAGTCCCATTGGAGTCCTCCCCATTGGAGTCCTCCCCGGTGGAGTCCTCCCCGGTGGAGTCCTCCCCATTGGAGTCCTCCCCGGTGGAGTCCTCCCCATTGGAGTCCTCCCCGGTGACATATGCCCATTCCTAAACCCCAACAACCCAAATTCGATGGGATGTTTTTGTCTTCATGCATGCATGTCTTTGTATTTTTACTTGGGGTGTGTCCCTCAGCAAAGCTGGCATTTACTTTAATGTGCTATAAGTAGCATCATACTGCTTATTCTTTCTGAGACGTCTTCATGTTAGGATATATTATAGTTCAAGATCAGGCCTCTCTTTAGGCTATGGGTCATAAAAGCCCATGGCAGCACAAAGGCTTTCACAGGAGGCCTAGTTGAACTACGACAAAATCTAGTCACATGAGTTTCCTATGCTGTGAGATTCTACTCTTCTCTTGATTCCTTCTGTCTGTTCAGTTGGTTTTTTGAGACAGGTTGGCCTAGACCTCATTATGTAGCCAAGGACACCCTTGAACTTCTGATCTTCCTGCCTCCACCTCCTAAGTGCTGGGCAAACAGGTAGGTATGTGCTATCATATCCAGCGTTATTTTTTTTCTTTCAACAATTCAAAATGTACAAACAAAGCTGGGGACACGGATCAACAGGTAAAAGTCTTTGCTGTGCAAGCCTGACAGCCTGAGTTCAAGCCCCCAAACCCAGGAAGAATGTTGGACGTGGTGGTGACCTCAGTAATCCCAGCACCCCACTAAAAGATGGGAGGCAGAGATAGGGCAGTGAGCTGGGAATGCTCAAGCCAGCTAGCTGGGAGTACGCAGCAGCTGCAGCAACAGAAACAGTACCAGAGACCCCCACCTCAAAAAAGATGGAAGTAGAGGACCAGCTCCCTAAAATTGACCTCTGACCTCCACATGTGCACTATGGCAATATGTGCCCGCTCTCTCCTCCTCTCACTCCATCTCTTCCTCTTCCTCCCCCGTACACAATAAATAAATAATAAAATTTCAAATGTCAAGCCATTTTTAGTTTCTGTCCAAACACAAATAGGAGGGGTCAGATGTAGCCCAAGGATAACTGCTTGGTGATTGTGCTCCAGATCACTCATTTTTCCCTTTACTACTCTTCTACTGTATATCCATTCATTTAGGAATATTTACAAATTGTCTACAATGCCTAATGCAGATTAGGCATTGATTATGCTTTTAAGAAACATACTGTGTATATAGGCAAAATAAATCATGTTACCCAGTAATGAGCAAAAAGTGCTGAATTGCCCTTAGAGAAGATTGTATGGCAGGCTGTGAGCACTAACGGGAGTTAGGAAAGATAATCTCGAATTGTAACAGTGGTTGAGAAAGAGAGCTCTAAACAAGACTGCTCAGGTTCCTTTGTGTGTCCACCACTTACTGGCCAGACCTGGGACAATTCACTTATTTTTGTGCTTCAGTTTTCTTATCTCTAAAATATGAATCACAACACCGCTTACTGTACAGGTTTATTGTGAAAAGTCAGTATCCCATGAATGAGTGGAGACAGAACCTGTGAAGCACCTAATGAGTGCCTGGCTCATAGTAAACACTGGAAAATGCTTTGATATTCAAGATCATGGAAGACTGCATGAAGGCAGTACTAAGTCAGAGGTTTAAGAGATAGGGAAGAATCAGACACACAGAGATGGAGAGAAAAGCATTCTAAGATAGAGAAGCCTAGATGTATGTACATATATTCTATGTGGAGAAGCCTAGACTACACAAAAGACAAATTAGAAAACAAGTCAATTAAAGATGAGGAAAGAAGGTTAGTGGGTAATAAATTTAGAAGCGAAGCCTGCGGTTATACCATGGAGAGCCTTGAATGCCAGGCTGAGAAGTTTGGATTATGTCCCATTGCTAATGAGGTCTTATTAAGTTTTATGAACTAGAAGTCATGCTGCCAGGATCTGGCAGCGGTGGGAGGCAAGTTGGAGAGAACATGATCTGGAGTTAGCTTACAACCCCTATAGTTACTGTATTGGATCTGGATAAGGACAGGAAGTCATTTCAAAACCACCATTATGGTTTGGATCTTAAATGCCTCCTAAACGTTAACGTGTGGAAGGCTTAGTCCTCAGTGTAGCAATGTTCAGAGGTGGGATTTGGGAGGTGACTGGATCATGAAGGATCTAACCTCATGAATGGATAAATAAATCAACGGACAGATTCCAAACTTAATGGGCCTGGGGAGGAGGGTTTCGCTATAAAAGTGAGCTCTCTTCTTGCCTCCTTACCACACACACTAAAGCAAATGGGTAGGGGCTAGGGAGGTGGCTCAGTGGGTAAAGCGCTTGCTGTGAAAGCATGAAGCACCCACGTAAAAGCTTGGCACTGTGGCACACATCCCTAACCCCAGCACCTTGGGGGTGAAGGCAAGCAGACCTCTGGGTTTCACAGGCTAGCCAGCCCAGGTAATCAGTGAGCTCTAAGTTCAATAAATAAGATGGAAAGCAACAGAAAGAGACACTGGATCTCAACCTCTAGCCTCTATAGGTGCATGCACAGACAAGGGGACATACATAGAAACTCACGCATGCATATAACACACAGCAACCAGGTGAAGCAACAGTGCATGGCAACCTCTGAAATCGTAAGTCGTTCCTCTGAGGTCTCTCAGGCAGACGATCACAACGACCATCGTTTGACAAACCCTGGACGACTGGCAGCATGGTGGTGCCATTACTCGGAGTGGTGAAGGAGTCGCTGCTTTACTTCTCAACCTGTGAAGTTGAAGGGCTCCATAAGGAGCCGTGTGCTGCAAGTGGAGCCTAACACAAGCAAGTCTGAGCAGAGGACTGACGATAAAAGCCAAATGCCTTGAGTTAATCCTTTCGACAACACGAGACCGGCATCTGATAAGCCCCCATTCCAAAGAGCCCTCTGTTCTTTGTTTTATTGTTTTTACTTTTGACTATGTAGCCCAGGCTGGATTTGAGCTGGAGATTTTCTGCCTCAAGCTCTCAAGTGTTGGGAGTGCCTGATCTCAAGACCACACATTACCATGGACTTAAAAAAAAAACAATTTGAAGCTCTAATCTAGATGTGCGAGGAACTCCTATGTTTTGGCTTCCCTTCCCTGTCTGACTTTATCAGCATCACCACCATATTCCTGGCGCCTCTCATACTCCTGCGAGCCATCCCTGCCACATCTGGAGACCTTTACCCTCAGCCTTCCCTTCCCCTGAGCTGCATTCCCTTGAAGCTTCTTTAGGAGACAGCTTGAATGAGCTTGGACCCAAGGGCTGCTGTCTTGGAACTCTTCGGTTCTGGTTTTGGTTCCATCGCTGTGACCAGGACCGAGAAAGCAACTCATAGAGGAAAGGGTTTATTTGGCTTACACTTCCACAGCCCTGTCCATCATCAAGGGAAGTCAGGGCAGCAACCTGGACACAGGAACTGAAGCAGGAGCCATGGAGGAACGCTACTTTACCGGCTTGCTCTCCACGGCGCCGCTCTTAGCCTGCTTTTCTTATACCACCTAGGACCCAGGGGTGGCACCTCCCACATCAATCACTAATCACGAAAATGCCCACCCAGACTGCCTACAGGCCAATCTGATGGCGATAATTCCTCAACTGGAATTCTCTCTTCCGAGATATGCCTAGATTTGTTTCAAGCTGACAAAAAGCCAACCTGAACACCTGATCCTCAGCCCTTGAAGCCGCGTGACCTTGGATGAGTAACTTCGCCTCCTTGGGCTACAGTTTCCACGCAGCTAAAACATCACGTCCACGAAACCCAATGTTGTGTGGGTATCACTGGAAGACCGACCCCCAGGGTCCCTATGCCTGGCACACCAGGGTTCAAAGCCCATTCCGGGGCAAAAAGAGCATTAGCGCTGTTGCACCTTCTCGGGGGCACACTCCTTTTCTCCTCACACCAACCTTTTTCCCCCCGCCAGCGCCTTGGGAGAAGGTGCGAAGGGACTCTCTTGTAAGGTCCCTCCACAGTCGCCCACCGGCCGGGTGGGGTTGGGTGGGTGGGGGGCTTGAGGGCCGACGGGATTCGAACCCGGGCCTTCCGAGGACGTGTCCCTCGTCTGGGAGAGACGGGAGCCGTACAGCGAGCGGGTCCCGGCGCCCAGGGGCCGGCGGCGGGCGCGAGGTGGGAGGCGCGAGCGGGGTCGCTCCTTCCCGCCGCCCCGCGCGCGCGAGCCCAACGGCCACGGCGCGCGCCACCTCGCGGCAGGAGCCTCTGGCGGGCGGGGCCGGGCAGCCCTCGCCCCCGCCCCTCGGCCGCCGCCGCCGCCGCCTCGGTGGAGCCCCCCGCCGCCCGCCGCTCGCCGCCCGCCGCCTTCTCCTCCGCGCCGCTCTCCTGAGCCGCCGCCCGCCCCTGCCGGCGTCCTCGCTCGCTCCCCGCGCAGCGGAAACATGGCGGCTGGAAGGGAGTGAGCCGCCCGCGCCCCGCGCCCCGCGCCTCGGTCGCCCCCAGGTAAGCGCCTCGCAGCCAGCGGCCGCCGGCCGAGCCCGTGCCCGGAGGAGCCGCCCACGGCGACTGGGCAGAGTGAGCCCCCGCCCCGTGACCCCGCGGCCCGCGGGCGGCTGTGTCCACCCAACCCGAGCCCCGGCGGCCTGCGCGACATCCGCTCGCTCGGGCCCAGTGTCCGCCGGCGGCGGCGGCGGCGGCGGCGGCCGCCGGCCGCGCCGGGGTCGGCTGGGGGCGCGGCGCGCGAGTGCTGGCACTGGGCCCCTTCCGAGGGGACAGCGGGGCTGGGGCGGAACCGGGGAGCCTGGCGCGGGCCCGGTGCGGAGGCTGCGGAGGGCTGAGGGGGGGGGGGGACGACGCGTCGCGGGCGAGCATCGCCCGGGTCCCGGCAGCGGCGGGGCGGGGGGGGGGGGGGGGGGGGGGGGACCGAGGGTCGAGGGCGCAGAGGGCTTGGTGCTGTCTGCCAGCGTCCCGGGGCTGGGAGAACTCCATGTGTGCCACCTGCCTGTGCCGGGAGCCTGGCCCGCACCCGCGGCTACAGCAGGTTTCCAACCTCAGACCGGGGACAAGCGGGGAGCACAGCGGGAAGGGGTTCCCGAACAGATGGGTGAACCCCTTATCATCCCAGACGCGAAGAGAACTGAGGGTCATCCAGGCTCTTCCACTCTGAGCCTGTTCGGAACGGAAGTATCTTTAAAAATCCCAAATAATACCTCACTCATTTGGCAAACCTATGAGGACGGCTCTCGATGCTAATACCGTTCCAAGGTAACTTAGCCTGGTTCTGGATGGATTTAGTGGAAAGCAACGGCTGCCTCCCGTCTTTCGGCTTCTTTTCCCCTGTGGGCAGCTGTTCAGAGTGACAATAGTAATCGTGTCCCGTGAGTCTTGTTTTGGCTAACTCCCAGTTCTTTTAGTCGTTTCTCTTACTGTGGTCTTTGATCCGCTCCTTTGATGAGCTCTAGTTTGCCCATATCGCCCTCATAGAAGAGCTTATTGTGAGCAGAGAGAACGAACTCGATCATTTCTGAAGGAAGCTCTTTGCCCCTCAAGGACTGACCTTCTTAAATAGAACGTACTCTCCCTTCCTCATTTCTCTGCTGTGTCGAACTTTAGGGGGTTGGGGGGGGGGGGGGGGGCGGGGGACGGTGAGGGAAAGCTGTCTAGTAGCATGTGTTCACCCAAGCTAAAAGAGATTCTCATCCTGTTTTGTGGTTTCTCTTCCTTTAAAAAAAAAAGTCTGTGAACACTTCATCAAGTGAGCTAATGTATATCAAATGATTTTACAATGTAATATATCACGCAAATAAGAGAGCTTATTATTTTTGCTCTAAAAAGGGCTGAGACCTAGTCTGGTGCCAAACTGCAATTTAATATTTGCTTGGAGAGAGCACTGCCTTATTACAATGAACTGTGTGCTTTTTTTCTGCCAACAGAAGGCCTCAACTTGCTGTGAAAAACAACACTTTTTGTTGCTCGTTTTAAAGCCTTCCTTTTTTTAAAAAAAAGTTTTTTTTTTTTAAGTCATTTAGCCTTGGTGGTACATAGGGTTAAAGTGCTTAAAAAGAATCTTTTATCAATTTCTTAAACCCTTGTCTAAGCAGCCCGGGCGGTGGTGGCAAATGAGTGATTTCTTAAGCCCATTAGAGAAGTGATGGCCTTGTAGATAAAATACTCAGCTCTTGTGTCTGGGACCTTATTCAAGTTCTAAGTGAAGTTTCACTGTTTTTATAACTAAGGCAAGTAGTACCAGCAGTCAGAACTGTCTTTATCTTTGTTCTTACGTCTTGAATTGGTTAGTGGTTTTAAAATTTGTAGCACAGATGTCAAAAGTTTTAAAAAAGATTTATTTTTTAATTGTGTGTGTGTGTGTGTGTGTGTGTGTGCGCGCGCGCGCGCGCGCACTTGAGTGCAGTTGCCCATGGAGGCCAGAGGAATCAGAGCACTCTACAGCTGGAGTTGTGGGCGGTTGTAAGCTGACTGACGGGTGGGTGCTAAGAGCTGAGCTTGGGTCCTCTGGAAGAGAGGTACGTGATCTTAACCACTGAGCCATTTCTCCAGCCCCGTGCATATATCAGATGTTAATTTCTGGCATGTTTGTACAAATGCTGTTTCACTTTTGTGTAAATTGGTGAAAATTGTGTAGCACCATTCTGTAGAGAACTGCATAGATACAGAAGCCTCTGAATCCTCCAGTGTAAGGATTCAAAACTCAGAAAACACTGGTGTGACCATTACAATAAAATTTAAACTTGTCTATAAAACTTTTCTATGTATAGACTACCATGTATCAGGCATTGTGTTATGTATGTATGGTGCTAAGCTGGCTACACAGAGATAAGAGACATTTCTAATCATTGTGGAGCTGGGTCAGTGCGGTGCTTACATAGGTTATCTCAATAAAAGTTAAGAACTATGCATAGAATCCTGGTTGCCTGAAAGTGAGGGCTCTTGGACTAGCCAGGAAAGAGGAAAGAAAGGCTTTGGGGAGGGATGAGCCCAGGCTCGGTGATAAGGGGCCAAGAAGAATAGAATATGCAGAAGTAAATGAAAAGTGTGAGAAGAGGAGTGACCCACGCAAAAACCACAGCATTTTGAGACTGCCAGTTTAGTGGGTGGTATTTTTTAATCACTGAAAGGATTACAGGAAAAAAAACTAGACATAGTTGAAGAAACATTAAAAATAGTCAGAGATGAAAAGAAATTTGAGAAAACCTGTGAGATCTATGTTCTATGAGGGAATGATTAGTGGAATCATTAACTGAAACAGGAAACATTTGAAGATGAGGATTTTAAAATTTAATTTTATTTATTTAGATTTAGCAATTTCTTGAATTAGAGCAGGGGGGCAATATAATGTAGAAGAAAAGAGATTGTGGTCAGAAAATGAAATATTGATTTACTATTATTAATAATAGTTGTCTGATATGGAGTATGGAGCTGTTCTAGGTGACAGCTAGGGGTGTGTGTGTGTGTGTGTACTAAAATACAACAGAAGTGAAGGTCAGTGAAGTGGAGTGTGACAGGGAGCTGTGAGCCTAGTATATATTGCCTGCATCATGTGTGGCTAGCAGAGTGATTTAGGAGGATGGGATGAGGAAAAGGGGAAAGTGTGACCCAGGTGCAGTGAAGATAAAGGACTCATTGAGGTGTAGATGACCCACAAAGCAGTGATGCAGACAGCGCTGTGGCCAGATGGCACAAACCTCAAAGGAGGAGTCTCCGCCAGGAGTGGATAAGTAATGGTTCTGTACCTTTTCCTTCTTACAGGCGGGTTCTGATCTCTTCATTTTTATTCAGGACTCACATCAATTATTGTTTGCACCAAAGAGTCTTTTCTGAGTCCTGAAAGTAAGGGCAGATCCCCTGTATTGAATCCTTTCTGCCCATATATAGTGACAAAGGGTTTTTCTCTGATGGTTGGTAGGTGAGTGGGAAACAGTTAGATAAAGCAGTGAGATTAATCCATGGTTTGGGGGCAGTTTAGGAGGGGAAAAAAGCCTAGGCTTTGGATTTAGAAAGACCAGGTTTCAAATCTAGGCTCTGTTTCTAGTCTTATGATTGTAAATGCCCTAAGCTAGAAAATAAATAAATAAAAAATTCTTATTTCATAGAGTTTCACAATGTTTACATGAAAAACAGTCACTAGAAAAGCAATTGAGTCTTCATAGATATGAAGTAAATATTAATTTTCTTATTCCCACTTTTAATGGGCTTATGCTCTGCTTGCAGAAATAAAGCTTTTTTCCTCTACACGTCAAAATTATTAGACAGAGTACAATAAATACTCTTTTACCTTAGGGAGGTAAAAGTAGAGTAGTGTAGTGGTTCAGAGGAGAGAGCAATAATTTTTCAACATCTGGAAACAAGTTTAGTCTTCACATTCAAAATAAATTTTCTTTGGACCCTGGAGATCAAATTTTAGTAGATTAAATAATAATTATGTCTAGCTACCAAGTATTTCAAGTATAGAGTACTTTTTAAGATTATTAGCTTTGACACAAATTTGAATATGGTATCTAAGTCAATAATGAGATATGTGACTAGCGCGATGGACTGGACTGTTCTGTGAAAGCCTTGACATTATTGAGTTTGGAATTGCTTCTAGATCTATTAGTGAGCAATGGGTTGTACATTCTCTCTACCTCCTCAGTTTACTATGTGTTCATTTATAGACATTAATTCAGAAGTTCAGATTTTTGTCTGAAGTAAATAAATTCCACATTTGAAAATAAGTTCCCATGTAGGTCAATTTCAGGTTAATGAAGAAACTATTGTGGTTTGTTTTGAAGCTGTAGTTTAATCCTTGCAATGATCTTGTTTGGTAGATAGGCTCAGTCAAACTCTGGATTTTATTGGTGAAAGATTCTCTTTCCCACTGTACTGATTTAGAGTTAAAAGGAAGCTCAGATCTCTCAGTGTTGCTAAATATTAACTGCATAGAGGCAGGTTGCTTTGATTCTCAGATGCTTCTTTCTAAAATGGGGGAAGGTCTAACTATAAGGTTGAACTGAAGGAGTTTGTCATTGGTCACATAAGGTGCTGAAAGGGTCCCTCATCTATCAAGGACTTTCTAGAGTTAATTGTTCTGATAACTTCATGGTTGGATAAATCCAGCAACTCTAGGTCTCCCAGCCTCTTCAATCATTTGTCATCTTTGGTATTCTTAGTCTCGTCTGGCCTGACTTCCTCTTCCTCTTTCTCCTAAACCATATTCTCTTCTTCTCCTCAAACATTTTTACATCTTCTCCTGTGTTGTTGACCATTTCGGGGCTGGTGGTGTGTTTGTCCCCCAGAGTCCTGGCAGGGGTTTAGAAATTGTTCTGTAACCTTTTAAATACAGCTCTTTCTCCTATAACCATCTCAATGGGAGAGTTGAGAATACCTAATTTTTCTGTCACCACTATTTCCAGACCATGTGTTTTCTTTCTTGTTAAAATGCCCATGACTTTCTGGAATAGATGATATATTGCCCTTGTTAGATCTTCTTTATCATTTAGGACCTGGCACACACTATCATCTGTTACTCTTTTCATTCTGAGTGACTTCTGTGTATGATCATATGGATGATTTTTTCTCTAAAACATTGGCTTTTTCTGCTCAAGAGATCATCTCTATATCCATTCCATTGCCCTGTGTCACCTTTTATCACCTAGAGCTGGCCCACCTCTGAAATGATAAATGAAGGTATGCAGCTTTCTGCAGAATTTCTCCTTTACCTGCAGGGCCTTTGGTTATCCTCACTGGATCCATTCCTTGATCTTCCCACTCCCTTCCCTTTCCAGTTTTCTTTCATATACTTTTTTATTCACTCTCTCGCCATTACCCTCTAGTACCATGCTCCATTTTTTTGTCCCTGTCTGGCTGACTCAAACTAACCTCTCTATTGTCTATATGAGTTTAACTGAATCTGAGACAAGCCACACTGTTACACTGATTGCTGTCATTGGGCCTTTGCTACATACTTATCTATTTGCCCTATGTTCTCTGATGTCATGTGTAAAAAATACCCTCTTTTCAGGCTTCCGACCTCCTTAATTCCTCCTCTCTAAATCTCAACCTATGGCCAGTTGCTTAAAAGGGGTTTAACAAAGTTGCTTTAAACTACATATCTGTGTTTTCCTGCATCTTCTGTTTGCCTAAGCTAAATCTCCGAGCCCTGTCTTTTCATAGTCTTTAACCTCTTTCTTCTGACGTCACACACACACACACACACACACACACACACACACACACACACACACACACATCTTATCAATGAAATAAATCTTGTAAATTGCTTACCCTTTATAAACATAAGTTCTATACACTGGGTATATAAACTTTCTCACCTTTATTCTTTATTACATTTTATTTTAGGTGTGTGTGTGTGTGTGTGTGTGTGTGTGTGTGTGTGTGTGTGTGTGTGTTAGTACACATGTGAAGGTCAGAGGTCCTGGGATTTGAACTCATGTCATCAGGCTTGGCAGCAAGCATCTTTACATGCTGAGCCATCTTTCAGGCCCTCCACCTTTATGTTTTCACTGTACCTTAACTTAATAAGGTTCAGTTTCCTTATCTGAAAATGAGGATAATAGGTACCTATTAGGTGTTATAGCATCTCAAGATTTCTGTTTTATTTTTTTTCATAGTCTGTATGAAGGAGCTCTGTACAATGTCTGGCACATTGTAGGACTGTTATATGTTACATTCATGCATATGTTAATTATTACTGCTTACATCAATTTCTCAAGTATTAGTGAGATAATAGTCTTCTTACTTCAAAAATAAAAGAAACAAATTTAAAGGTTTAGGAATTTGTCCCGGTTACCACAGTAAAGTGGCAGAGACTCTGGGACTTCTCTAGTCAAGGTTACAATTTCCTCCTTGGTGCTAAAGTGGGCAAAGGTATTAAAAGCAGCAGGTTTCAGCCTTAGCAAGATTTTACTTTTGTGATATCCCCTCTTTGCTAAAACATTTTCTTTTCCGCCTGGGTTTCAGTGCCCTTCAGTGTTTGGGTACCTTGCTGGCTCCATCACTGCATGCAGTGTTTAGGTGAGAACTTCTCTCCCCTTACCTGCCCTCCACCACACTCCTAACAAGCAACTGCTCACTTGGTTTCCAAATGCACCTGCATGCTCAGGACTCAGACCCTTTTGCAGTGCTGATATTTCTTCTGAGTGTTAGCCTGTGTTTAACTACTCACATGTGCTTCACAAACAGCTGTCAGTCAGTAAGCCAACTTGTTTTCGGCATTTGTTACAATAGCCCTAGCAAATTAATACCTACCTCAGAGTAGTTAGTGTCCAGTTCTGCCTAGGAGTCACAGAAGGAAGGAAGAAGGTAGGGAAGGACAGATGATTATAACTGCAGAATATTGGTGAATGTTGTTGTATACATCTTTTTAAATTTGAAGTGTATACTAATCTTGTCAATGGGATGCCAGACGTTGTCAACAACATTTTCTGATAAAGAACTGAGTGCAGATGGAGGAAATGGTGTGCCCAGTTTCGAGCAGCTAGGAAGTGTCAGAATGACTCCTCGAAACCAGAGTGCTTTATCCAGAGTGACTCGCTGCCTCTTTTGACCTCTTTCTGAAAACTTGGTGCATACTATTGAACCTCATGGTGGTTCTCCTGAAAGTCATTGTGAATTAATTTTCTTAATTTTTGATGCTATAAAGGCTGCTGTCTTAGTTTTACCCTCTGTGTTTGTTATAAGTATTATTCACTCTTTTAAATGAAAGCATATACACGTATTTTCATTTTATCCACAATGGTTTTTACTGCTTAGCTTATTATAGCCACACTCCCAAGTGCTTTCTTAGAATCTTTTATTAAAGTTGCTTTGCACCATGCTTACTGTGCTAGCTAATTTTATGTTACTTGACAGAATCTAGAGAGAATCATTTGGGAAGAGGGAACCTCAGTTGAGAAAATGCTCCCACCAGATTAACCTGTGAGTAAGCCTGTGGTGCATTTTCTCAATTGATGATTGATGTGGGAGGGCCCAACTGACTATGAGCAGTGCCATCCCTGAGCAGGTGGCCCTGGATGGTATAAGAGAGCAGGCTAAGCAAGCCATAGTGAGCAAGCCAACAAGCAGCATCCTACCATGGCCTCTCTATCAGTTCCTGCCTCCAGGTCCTGCCTTGACTTCCTCTGATAATGGCCTGTGATAAGGAAGTGTAGGATGAAATAAACCCTGACCTCCCCAGTTGCTTTTGGTCAGTGTTTTATCACAGCAGTAGAAAACCTAACTAAAACACTTACATAAACATTTCCTCTGCAGCATTCTAACATGGTGGAAATGAGACTATTTTAACCATTGTGTCCTGTTAAGTATGATAGAAAGCAGAAGAGCCAATATATTCATTCTTGAACAGATAATTTAGAAGTTTAGACTTCCAATTCTTAGTGAAATTCTGTCCTAAAAAAAAAAAAGAATTTAGGAGTATAAAAACTTATATGAAGGATTAAAGGATCATAATCCCCAAGTTAGAGAATATTTGAGTTTATACAGAATATTTTATTTTTCCAGGCTTCATTTGTTCATTAATCCAGCAAATATTTATTTTTGTCTAATAAATATTTGTTTGTGTCCAGACACTGCTATGACCCATGCTATGTGTCTTAGTTAGGGTTACTATTGCTGTGATGAAACAGTGAGGGCAGGAACTCACACAGGGCGGGAACCTGGAAGCAGGAGCTGATGCAGAGGCCATCGAGGAATGCTGCTTACTGGCTTGCTCCTCATGGCTTGTTCAGCCTGCTTTCTTATAGAACCCAGGACCACTAGCCCAGGGTGGCAGCACCCACAAAATGGGCTGGGCCCTCTCCCATTGATCACTAATTAAGAAAATGCCTTATAACAGGATCTCATGGAGGCATTTTCACAGTTGAGGCTCCCTCCTCTCTGACGACTCTAGCTTGTGTCAAATTGACATAAAACTAGCCAGGACACTATGATAAAGATGGATGCCATAATTTTAAAAATTAAAAGATAAGTCATAGAGTTGAAAAATATATTTATGGTACACTTAATAGCCAATATTAGTAATAAAAAATCCCTCAGTGTATTAAAACAAGACAAATCCATAGACATATATAGATGTTTCTTAGCCATCTGGACAAATTAAATTCTTATAAAATGCCATTTTACACCCTTCAAATTGGCAAAAATGAAGCCTTGCAATATCAAAAATTAGTGGAGATGGAGAACTAAAAGAACTCTTGAATAGTGTTGGTGAGACTAGTAATTATACAACCACACAGAAAACAAGTTTGCCAACACCTGTTAAAAGTAAAATGCTTCACCCATAAAGCCTCAACAGCATGGCTGCCTAAACATGAGTCAAACAAGGACAGCAATAGACATGCTAACATGGCCAGAGGGGTGGGATGGCAGGTGAAGGAGTAGGGAAGTCCAGAAGACCTCCACACTATTCAAAGAACTACAGACAACTAAGTAATGCTGAAAGTGGGAGAAATAGTCTTTCCTAGGCAAGAGGACACCAATTGATTATCTAATACCAAATGATCAGCTCTGAAAACATACGTAGGAATAACATTATACAGACTAAGCAGGTTGTATTTATGTATTTAGGAATATACATGTACATATATGTATGTAACAACAATTAATGAAGAAAGGCCATGAGTTTGAAATGGAATAGGAGGGGTATATGAGAGGAAGGAAAGGGAAAGGAGAAATAATGTAATTATATTTTTTATATTCTCTCATATATTACATCCCGACTGCAGTTTCCCCTTCTTCCTCTCCTCTAGTTCCTCCTCCAACTTCCCCTCTTCCCCAGATCTACTCCTCTGTTTCCCTTCAGAAAAGGACAGACCTCCCAGGGATATCAACCAAACACCGCATCTCAGATTGCAATAAGCCTAGGCACTTCCCCTCATATTATGGCTGGGTGAGGCAACCTAGTAGGAGGAAGAGGGTCCTAAAAGCCGGCAAAAGAGTCAGAGGGCCCCTGCTCCCACTATTAGGAGTCACCACAAGAAGGCCAATCTACACAAACATAATATATACTCAGAAGGCCTAGGTCAGACCCATGCAGGCCCCCTGATTGTTGGTTCAGTCTCTGGGAGCCCCTGGGAGCCCTGGTTAGTTGATTCTGTTGGTTTCCTTGTAGTGTCCTTGACCCCTCTGGTTCCTCCAATCCTTTCTTCCCCCCTTTCACAGGATTCCCCAAGCTCCCCCTAGTGTTTGGCTGTGGGTCTCTGCATCTGCTCCTATCATTTGAAGGATGAAGCCTCTGTAATGACGATTATGCTAGGTTCCTGTCTACAGGTATAACAAAGTATCATTAGGAATCATTTTGTTGACTTTTCCCCCCCTTCCAGTTGTTTTTGGTTCTGTCCTAGGTCTCTGGGCTATCTAGCTTCATTGGTTGGCCATTCCCGCAATTTCTGCCCCACCTTTACCCCACCACATCTTGCAGGCAGAACAAATTATAGGTTGAAGGTTTTGTGGCTGGGAATGTAACTATATTATTTTATATATTATATATATTATATTATAAACTCAAAAAAATAAATGAAATGATTAAAAAAACAGAAAAAAGAAATACAAAAATATTCACATATGATTATAGCAAAAATAAAACTAAGGTCAGGCATGGTGGCACATGCCTTTAATCTTAGCACTTGGAAGGCAGAGGCAGGTGGATCCCTGTGAATTCAAGACCAGCCTGGTCTACATAGCAAGTTCCAGGACAGCCAGGGCTACATAGAAAGATCTTGTCTCAAAAACAAACAAAAACCTAGTTCAAATATCTTTCAATAAAAAATGAAAATACTGACACTTTACCTAATATAATCACATATGATAATTAAAATTAATGAATTTGAGTAAATCTCATAAAAGTTTGAGTATATAGTAAGTTTCATAAAATAAGTATATAAAGCTTAAGTTGTATTTCAAATGTGTAGTGAATTATACTTTAAAAATCTGATCTTTACCAAGTGAGTTCCAGGAAAGGCGCAAAGCTACACAGAGAAACCCTGTCTCGAAAAAACCAAAAAAAAAAAAAAAAAATCTGATCTTACCATTTGTGTTTTAAATAACAATATACATCCCTTTTTATGAGTGTAGCACAGGAGGAAGATAGCAGAAGTATAAAAAGATATAATGAAATTGAATCATATAAAATTTCTGGTTTTGTAAGTCTGAAATAGCCTAATGCAGGCTGTTTTAAATTACCCAAACTCTATGAATCAAACATAACAAGTGCTGTGGTCGAAACACATTCAAATCACTATGAGAACACAAAGGTGAGGACAGCAGTCTGCCAGGGCAGACAAGGCAGAGGACCCTTGGGACCTCTAGTGAGAACAGCATAGGAACTCCGAGAAAGAGATTATGAAAAGACAACTTTTCAGATAGGAAGAGCTAAAGACCCTTTGGAATGGAATAGTGGAGCCAAAGAAATGCCTTGGAGGAAGGGATTAAGAGGAAGAACAGGTAGAGCATTACCAATCTGTTTAGCACTAAACAGCTGCCTAGAACTTAAAACAGTCTGCCCAAGGTGACAAAGTTGGCTAATGGTAAAACTGAGATTTGAACTTTGACAACCTGGGACCAGAGTCTAGGCATATGGTCAATAAGCTTATAAGCAAAATTAGTAGGAAATGGTGTTTTGGTGTCAAGGGAACAACAGTAAGTTTAAAGAGAATAGTCAAAGGTGTGAAAAACCCAAGGTGGTCAAAACAGAAATATTAAAAAGACAGCATTGACTTTAAAAAAGTCATATGATTTAAGGACACACAAGATAATAGCTCTCTCAGAATACTAATTATTCAACCTACCAGTTCTCTGGATTGGTGAATATGATTATAATTCAATTTAATTGAGGCCGGGCGGTGGTGGCGCACGCCTTTAATCCCAGCACTCAGGAGGCAGAGCCAGGCAGATCTCTGTGAGTTCGAGGCCAGCCTGGGCTACCAAGTGAGTTCCAGGAGAGGCGCAAAGCTACACAGAGAAACCCTGTCTCGAAAAACCAAAAAAAAAAAAAAAAAATCAATTTAATTGAGAAGATGATGGAGTTATATATTTTTCAAAAGAGATCTCTATATTTAAGTGCCAGTGTGTCAACATGAAGAAAGGAATTTTTATCCTTTGCAATCTGTCATCATAGTTTCTCTTAGATAACCAAAATTGATTAGCTAAACAAAATTGACAATTTGTTTACTCTGTACTTGTAGCTGGAAGTTTTCCTGTGTCCTGCCTGGTCTAGCAGCCGCTCAGACCCACATAAACACACAGAGGCTTATATCAATTACGAATTGCATTGCCGTGGCCTATGGCTCATTTTTCTTGCTAGATAGCTCTTATAACTAAACTCAGCCCATTTCTATTAATCTATATGTTGTCATGTATTCTGTGGCTTTACCTGTGTGCCATTACATGCTGCTCTCTGGATGGTGGGATGGTGTCTCCCCTGTCTCTCCTTTCTCTTCCTCCTCTCTCTCTTGGATTTTCCCACCTGGCTCCATCCTGCCCTGCCATAGGCCAATGCAGCTTTAATTATCAACCAATCAGAGCAACACATTCACAGCATACAGAAAGACACCCCACAGCATGTACCTTCTGATTTTTAGCAAAAATGGAACTTACCCTGTTGTTTTTAGTGGATTTCAAGACAAAGTAAAGGGTTTCCAGATACTCTCAAGAGCATTTCAGCCTTAAATACTTTACAGATGAGAGGATGAAAGAGAACTTAAAAGCAGAGTTTAACAATCTGGAAATGAGGGTCTGGGTTGATGATTCAGTGACTAAGAATGTGTATTGCTCTTACAGAAGACCTGAATTCAGTGCCCAGAACCTAGACTGGATAGATTACTGCTTCCTATAACTCCAGTTCCAGAAGGATCCAATGCCTCTGGTTTCTGAGGACACCTGCACTGGTGTGCACCCGCCCCCCAATACACCTAATTAGAAAAACAAAACCTCAATGATCTGAAAATTGTTGTATGACTTGATAGTTAGAAAGTCCCTCTTCAATCCTAGTCTTCCATTTGCTGGATCTGTGATTTAGGCAAGGACATTATAATAGTGATATCTAAGATCTCTTCTAACTCAAGTTCTGGGACTGTTAAATCAGTTGTTCAATGGTAAAACTATTCCCAAAGAAAGGAATAGCTTGACAAGAGCATGAAAGCTAGAATCTGGTTCTATTGACTCTTGGCCCAAAATCTGATAAATGAATCATCAGGTATTTGATTGGCAGCTGTATTATCAGGCACAAATTAGTTATATGAGAAAAAAAAAGTCTTGGGAAATTTTTTCAGAGTTTATCCAATGTATTTAAGTGGCAACCAGATCTTTTCCACATAAGGTACTATACTAAGAAGGAGAATGACTTTTCTTGAGTATCTTCCAAATACATAAAAACATTTTCACTAACTGCATATAAGTATTATTAGTTCTATTTATATGTAAAAACAACAACAACAACAACAAAAAGACCCAGAGACTCAGATATTTGGCCACAATTAAGAAATGTATGAGTAGGACATAGTTTCCAACACAGGCCAGCCTGACTTTACCCCATTGCCTTTTCCATTTACCATGTACACTACCTCCAGCAGTGTTCTATAATTTTAGGACTTTATCAGTCCATTTATGAGAGTTAGCACATATATGTTTATTGAGTATATATTATTTCATCGATCAGTATAGGCAAACTACAATCCTGATGCTATAGTTTGGGTCTTAAATATCCTCCCCAAAGGCCCATTTGTTAAAGACTTAGTCCCCAAATTGATGCTTTTGGAAGCTACTGGAACCTTTAAAATATAGGCTGACTGGGAGGTCCCTGGGCTATTGGGGGCATGCCCTCAAAAGCAATAATGGGATCTCAGTATCTCCTCTCATGTTTTTCTTGCTTCCTGCCATGAAGTGGACAGCTTTGCACTGTGACCATGCTGATTTTCTTTGCCACAGGCCCAGAATGACAGGGCCAATTGAATATGGGTTGAATTCTCTAAATAATTCTCCAAAATAAATATTTTCTCATTAGTAGATTGTCTCAGGTATTTGTTAGAATGACAGAAAATTGATTAACATCTAAAGAGAAGAATGAAATGATTCAGTGAGTCAATCAAGATTATTTGTGTTTGTGTGGTGGTGCCCATGCAAGACGGTATGCATGCATGTGGAGGCCAGAGGCAAACCTCAGCAATACTGTCTATCTTATTTCTGAGACAGGGTCTTTCAGTGGTCTCGGACTCACCTGTTAGGCTAGGCTGCGTGGCCTGCTGGCTGGCAAACCTGTGGATTCTCCTGTTTTTGCTTTCCAGTGCTGTTCTAAGTTCACATCACCATGTCTAGCTTTTTTTATTTTTTAAATGTGGGTTCTAGGGATTAGAACTTGCTTCATGGAAAGCAGTATACCAATTGAGTCATTTCCTCAGCTTGAGGTTGATTTTGAATTTGAGAAAATGTATGATTTGTTCCTTTTTAAAAGAGTCAGTGCTCATGTTTTAGTAAGTTCCAAAATTTCTGTACCCTTTCAGCCTTCAGTCTGCACCCACTTCCCCATCTCAACCAGTCCTTTACACACTGTTTCCTCATGACACAAAGGAGGATTAGATGGTTTCTTCCCTTGGGTGACTTTGTTACCAGTTAACTGTCTGGGGTCCTTTTGCTGTACTAGGATAAAAATCGTGGTTAGGCAAAGCAAAGCTCAAGTGCTAGTTTTTGGCGGCTTTGGAATCTTTTGACATTTGGCAGCAGAGGGCATGGCAGTAGACAGGTAGAGAAGAAGCAGCAGACAGTACCTTCTAGTGTTACCGCTTTCCTGCAGCCTTCAGGAAACCAGCCCCTTAGCTCTACAATGTTCCAGCTCCCTTGTAGGCCTAGGAAGTTGAGATCCTTGTCCTTAGCAGTCATCAGTGTTAGAGATCCTGGCCTGGGATGTCTGAGACCACTGGCTTCCTAAGGGCTTGTTAGCTCAAGAACTCCTTATGACCTGTTCTTTGTCAGCCTCAAGTCTGTCCTCTTTCTACTTCCACCATTCTCCTTGTTCCTGCCCTGGATGGCCTCTTGTCACTGTGGCCCCTTTCCCAGTTGCTGCTGTTGAGGAGGTGGCTGCCACTGCGTTTCTGCTGCTTTTGTTGTCATTGCTGCTTCTGCTGCACTTGACCACCCGTCTTGTGGCCCTGTCTCTATACAGACAGCTGATCTGCTTTTGCCTTCAGAGTCCTGGCTGTGCTCTGCCACTACCTTTCTGCTGCCTTGCTGTTACTGCATCTGCATTTTGCTACTTCTTTCTTTCTGTTACTAGCTCACCCCCACCACTAAAAGTAGACAAGAAAAGGCCACCCAAGAAGTTTTAATTGCACCTAATTTTTGCAGTGGCAGATGAATTGTCTCCCAGCCAACTTACCAAGTAACCAAACTCCTTGCTCATAAACCAGAGAATAGGTGTTTGCACCAACCCTAGCAAATCTGGCATTCAGATGAAGGTTTTTTTACACCAATTGCAGCACTGTCTTTTCATCACCTGTCACAGTAGTCCCACCAAGAAAAGTGCTCCCTCTTCTGCCTTTGTTGGAAATGGTTATAGGGTCATCTGGAGTTCACTGAGGCTTGTAATAGCAAAAGGACAGATACAAACTGAAATAGTCCTGGCTAAGGCTGCATCTTCAGGAGCCAGAGCAATCAGCTACAGTCTTTGTGCAGTTTTTTTTTTCCCCAAAGTGTCCATGGAGTGTTGGAAACAGCTAGTGTTCCTTTAAGAGTGGTCTGGCTGTTTGAGCCCCTTTTCAGCAGCCAGGGAAGCAAGGCAAGTTCAATTATAGGGTCACATTGCCACATCCCTTAATAACTTTGTTCATTTACAGCAAAGTGAGCATCAGAGATGCTTACAATAAGATCTTTTTTAAAACATATTTTATGTGTATAGGAGCTTTGCTTGCATGTCTATGTGATTCATGTGTGTTTGGTGCCTGCAGATGCCAGAAGGCTTTGGATCACCTGGAACTAGAGTTGCAGACCATTTTAAGCTGCTATATGGATGCTGGGAATTAAACTCTGGTCCTCTGGAAAAGCAATCAGTATTCTTTTTTTTTTTTTTTTTTTTTTTTTTTGGTTTTTCGAGACAGGGTTTCTCTGTGTAGCTTTGCGCCTTTCCTGGATCTCGCTCTGTAGACCAGGCTGGCCTCGAACTCACAGAGATCCACCTGGCTCTGCCTCCCGAGTGCTGGGATTAAAGGCGTGCGCCACCACCGCCCGGCTGCAATCAGTATTCTTAACCACTGAACCATTTCTCTAGCCCCTGCAATAAAATCTTAAAGAACTTACTTAACACTAATGATGACTTTAGCAGATATTTTTATGTGTGTACCTGTTCATGTGTATGTATTGGAAGGTGTGTGCATATGTATAGGCCAGAGATTAGTTTGTGTGTGTGTTCTTCAATTGGCCTTCCGCCTTATTTTTTGAGACAGTCTCTCACTGAACCTGAAACTCACAGATTTGACTAGACTGGCTAGGTAGCAAGCTATAAGGAGTCTCCCCTCTCTGCCTTCCCAGCACTAGGAGTACAGGTACATAGCACCACACTTGGCTTTTTATGTGAATGTTAGGGATCAAACTCAGGAACTCCTGCTTGTACAGTAATCACTTTATAGACTAAGCCATCTCTTTAGTTCCCAGCTTTAACCAGTTTCAACAGTATTTTAACAGTGCTTAATAACTTGCCTGGTGCTCCAGAGAGAGATATATTTCCCTTATCTGTCTCAAGTTTTTTATTCAACGGAGAGGAACTTCACTTCAGTGTTCTTCCTTACCAAGCCTATAACCCTAGTCTCCTCATGACAAGGGCATCAAACAAATCCTAGCTGAAGTCCAGTCTGAAAAGTAGCTGTTCAGCACTCCTAAAAAATGTGTACATGATCAAACAAGGGAAGTCTGAGACACTATTGAGCCAAGACAAGCTTAAGAAGATGTAGCAACTAAATGTATTGTAATCACCTGGATGTCATCTTGGAACAAAAAGAGTGTGTTAGGTAAAAACTAAGGAAGTGTGTGACTCAAGTATTAGCTTTATAATTAATAGAGTATTGGCATTAGTTTATTAATTGTAACAGATATGCAGACAAGATATTAAAAACTAGGAAACTGGGCTGGAGAGATGGCTCAGCGGTTAAGAGCGGTTAAGAGCACTGCTCTGCCAGAGGTCCTGAGTTCAATTCCCAGCAACCACATGAGATCTGGTGCCTTCATCTGGCCTGCAGGGACCCATGCAGACAGGAAATTGTATATGTAAGAAATAAATAAATAAATCTTTAAAAAAAAAACAACTAGGAAACTGAGTGCAAAGTACATGTTGAACTACCTGTACAGTTTCCCATAAATCTAAAACTGTTCAAATAAAGGATTAGATGCTATTTATTTGAGACTTAATTAAAACATATTTCTTCATAAATGATATGCCAAGTGGTTGACTCATTTTATGGGTCTGCCAAACTTCAATCTATAGATAGATTTATGTGCCAGAGTTTATGTTAACTGGATATCATATAAATTTTCTCACATTCATGTCATACATGTAGCTGTCAAATATATGCCAAGTGCAGGTCAACAGAAAGCATTCAGACAAATATAAAAAATTCTTACCATATATTATTGCTTCTTAAATGAAAACACAGTGCCATTTTTGGCAGGATTGTGAATATGTCCCCAAATCCTCCAACTCTGAATTCAGATTTCCATCGCACCTGCAGCTGACTTAAAGCAGCTTTAATTAATGACCAAGCAAGTATGTGTTGAGCATGGGCAAATCCTGTTGAGCCAGTGGGTAGGGTTTGTTTTTTTTTTATGTTGACCTTGATACTTAAGTTGTTACACTGACTTCTTGAGAACTGTTAGTTTGAATTTTTGAAATGTTTTATCTTTATTTTTCCTACTGTTATTTTATTTCACTTGTTTAACTTAAAAACAAGATAGGGACTGTATAGCCTAATGGTAGAACACTTGCTTAGTATATGTGAGGCCCTGAGTTTGATTTCTAGAATGAATGAGTGAATGAATGATTGAAATGAAAGATGAGGTAAAAATTAAATCAGCACAATTTCTTTTAAATTCAGTGAAAGTTTTGAATATATTTGTTTTGAAATGTAAATGTAAAATAATTGGCTTTATTTTATTTATTAGCATGCATGGATTTTACACATTGATGTGTTCAGTGTGATATTTCCAGCCCAGCCCTCTTTTTGTCTAGCTGATCCCCTTCCTCACCCTCTAGAAATCACTCTTTCTTCTGTAGTCAAGACTACCATCTTTCCCTTTTCTTTTACTTTTTTAACCTCCCACAGCTGAAAGAGAACATGTGGTACTTGTCTTTCCGTCCGGCCTTATTTCACTCAGTGTCTTCCCGTTTCGTCTATTTTGTTGCAGATTTCATTCTTTTTCTTTGCTTGAAAGTATCTATATTTGCACGCACGCACACACGCACGCACGCACGGGTGGATAAATAAGACACTTTTTTTGATTCTCTGTTGCTGTGATAAAACACCAATCAAAAGCAACTTAGGGAGGAAAGGGTTTATTTATCTCAGCTTATAGGTTACAGCCCCATCTTTGAGGAAGCAAGGGCAGGAGCTCAAGAGCAGAACCTGAAGGTAAGAACAGAAACCATGGAGGAATGCTGCTCACTGGCTAGCTTGCCTTCTTACACAACTCAAGACCACTTGCTCAAGGGTAGCATCATCCATAGTGAACTGGGCCCTCCACATTAACCATTAATTAAGAAAATGAACCCCAGACTTGCCTGCAGACCAAATCTAATAGAGCCAATTTCTCAGTTGAGGTTCCCTCTTCCCAGGTGACTCTAGCTTGTGTAAAACTTGACAAAAACTAGCCAGCACAGATACCATATTTTCCTTACCCATTCATCTGATGGGCACCTAGGTTGATTCTCTGTGTTTGCTATTGTGAATATAGACATGGAAGTATCTCTGTGCTTACTAATCACATTTCTTTCCAGTGTATATCCAGAATTGGGACAGCTGACTTGTATGCTAGATCTACTTTTTTAAAAGTATACATTCATTGTAGGAAATAATACATTGGTTATGACATTTTCATATGTGTATCACGTGCTTTGATCATTTCCATCCCCATTATACCCTCCCCCTTCGTGCTGGTCTCCTCCCTCTGCCCAGACAGTTCCCCTACTTTCATGTCTTCTTAAAACTCTAGATTCTGTATATGAGAGAGAACATATGATATGTGTCTTTCTATATCTATCTTATTTCACTTAGCATGATGAGAATTTCAGGTCAACCAGGGTGACATAGTGAGACTCTGCCTCAAAAAACAAACAAACAAAAAACAAAAAAACTAACCACACATGGATGAAACTAGATCCCTGTTTCTCAACTTCAAATTAGTTAAAAGACCTTAATGTAAGCCTTAAAACTTTGAAACTGGTAGAGGAAAAAGTACAGGAAACATTTCAAGATACTGGCAATGGTGTCTGTCAAGAGAGGAATGAATAAAGAAAATGTGGCATTTATACATAATGGAATTTTTCCTTGTGAAGAATAAGGAAGTTATGTCAGTTGACTTTACTTATCTATAGCCCATAATAGTTATACTTATTTATGTTCCCTCAACCTTGTGTAGAGTTTCTTTTCTCCACATTGTATGTGTGCACACACATGCATATACATGCTATGTGTCTGTGTGTAGATCAGAATGTATCCTCAGGTGTTGTTTCTCAGGAACTGTCCATCCTCCATCTTTTTTGTTTTTCTTCTAATTATCTGAATCTCTTCTAATTATCTGAATTGGGCATGAGTAAGCCCCTAGATATGGCCCATCCCGAGACAGAATTGACTCTGTGTGTGAAGACTAGAAGGAAAGTTATCTGCTTCCAAGATAAAATGATAGGGCAGTCACAGGAGAAAGAGTTCCATAAAAAGGGGAGACATTTCTGTAAGAATAAAAGAGCCACTGGTTTAGGGGCTGGAGTATATTGCTCAGTGATAGAGCACCTGCATAGCATATACTCAAGGCACTGGGATAAATCCCCAGGACCTGGGGATAAAGATATCACTGGTCTAGAGTAAGTTCACAATTCTTCAGGAGACATTTTATTCGATTCCAAGATGTGAGAATAGTCCTTTATGGTTAAATTGTGTCTTCTGAGCTGCTAAGATAGCCCTATTCTTTCATCCCAAGAAGATGTCATTACCCTATACCTCTGCATCTGTGACTGCCTTCAGAATGTATATACCTTTATAGTGTTCTATTTTGTCCCTTTGGTCTGGTCTGGAGGCATTTCTGCTGGTGTGAAATTCTCAGATCTTTGTCAGCCTTCCCATGCCGTGTACTAAGTACCCAAGCCATCTGACAAGAGATTTTTCCATGTATTTTTCCTGTGTAATGTATTCCTTCCTGTACCTGGATTTTGCTGAGATGCTTGAATCACACACAAATGATTGTCCAGCCTCATTTTTTGCCCTTTTCCCCCCAGAATACACTGTCTGGGTGAACACAGAACTTTTCAAGTTTCCTTTTGCTTACTATTTTCTCAGTTTTTTTTTAGATTTATTTATTCTTTGTATCTTTTACATCATGCCTCCTGATCCCACCCATCTCCTGCCCCACTCCAAACTAAATCAAAATAAAATTTAAGAGAAAAGGGGGGAAAAAGAAAGAATGAAAAAGGAAAAAAGGGAAAATTTTGTCATGGAAGCTACAGTGTGACACAGTGAGTCATGCAGTAAACCCCTTCATCCATGTATTTTTACATGCAGGCGTCTATCGGAAAGAATCATTGGTCTGGTTCAAGGCCCCTGGTCTCTGCTGCACTATCGATACTGGGCCCTCACTGGGACTCCTCTTGGACATCCTGTTGCTGCCCTGTGTTGTGAAGATCCTGCAGCCCTGGGTCCACAGGACTGACCATCCCCCAACCCCATGTTCCAGCAGGTCACAGATGGGGTGGGTGTTGGGTTGGGCCAACACATAGCCCTGGTTCTGGGACTGGGTAGTTGCAGGGTTGGTCAGCCCACTAGCTCTCCCCTGTCCTCACCACCAGGGTGGGCTCTCCAGCATTGCCCTGGCTAGTTCACCCCTTGCAGCTATGAGCAAGGGGCAGGCCCAGTTCTCCTGCTTGGACCTCAGGGTCCATTCTCCTATACCTACATCCTCAGGGCCAGCTCTACTGTGTTGCCCAGTGTAGGGATCACTTTACCGAGTGCTGTAGCTGATGAAGGGCAAAGACAGCTCTCCTGTTCTTATGACCTCAGGGCCAGCTCTCCCACCTGCCTCAGGCGTGGATGGGTGGTGGTGGGGATAGAGCTGTCCATGCCACAGACAGATGAGTAGTAGGGACAGGGTCTCCCATGTTCACAACTCCGGGGCTGGTTCACCCACACCTCTGCCAACAGGATTGGCTCTGTTGTGCTGCCCAGGTGAGGTACAGGGCCTGCTCTCCTGAGTGCTGCAGCTGATGAGGGGTTGGGTCAGGTCTCCCACCTGCTGCAAGTGGCAAGGGACAAGGGGAGGATGGACTCTCTTTCCCTCACCCATGCCACCACATGGCATATGAGAGGGGTGTGACTTGCTCTCCCTTTCTCATCCCCTTAGGGCCATTTGCCTATGCCCCTGTGAACAGGGTCAGCTCTATTGTACAGCCCAGAAGAGGTGTAGGATCCTCTCAACTGAGTGCTTCAGCCAGTGAGGAGCGGGACCAGTTCTTCCTAATGTTACAGTCAGTGAGGAGTGGGGCCAACTTTGTACAGTCCTATTGAGGAACCACTGATACCAACAGAGACCGCGACTGTAGTGGGTAGCCATTCCAGCTTTGATCTGGAAGTTCCAACCCCCAGTGAGGCTTCGGTAACTGTCACGCCTGCAAGGCGGGGCCAAGAGAGGACCCTGAAGACCCGAGATCAGGATGCGCTGGCTCTCTTGGTTCCTGGACCCTGGACACTGGAGGTAGACCGAGCAGGGTTCTCCAGAGAACACCGCCGGACTGTGCTACACCTTTCCCAGACCCTGTTACCTATCCTTTCACTTGTAAGTTACCCCACAAAATAAACCTCCCTTTGAACTACATGGAGTGGCCTTAATAATTTCACCAATACGCGACTGCATCAGAGCCTATAGTCAGACATGGACCCTAGCAGAAGCCCAAGCTAGCAATGAAGCCACCCACCTCAGCCCACTCCTCATCTCTTTCCCCTCTTCAGATATGCCTCTGCCCACAGAACATGAACCATTTTGTCTCTCTCCTCCCATACCCATACTACTCCATACATTTATTCACCATAGTAATGCCCATCTGCCTGGAGCCGCAAAGTGCCAGGTGGGCCAGTGTTTTCTTCTTGGAGCCTGGGGTTGATGCCCTAGGCCCACATGTGGGTCTCCTTGTCCCGCTTAGAGTGTCATGGCCTTGGGCAAGACCATGCTTCCTCATCACAAAGAGATCATAATAGTGCCCAACTGCCTGGGCCACAGTCCATTGAGTTCTGCCGGCCCCAGCCCTCTCAATTTGTCTTCTACGTTTCAAGCACCAAGAAGACTGAAGGCCCTTTCACATTTTAATTAGTAATATAAATAAGCATCCCAGTTAATCACTTTTACTTTCTAGAAAAACACAGCTGCTAAACACAATTCAAAGTTTCCTGCCACTTTATTATAACAGATTTCTCAAAGATGTCCAATGAACTTGTACTTTATTTCCTTCCAAGGTCCCACCAGAAATACCTTTAGTGCTCACATTTTTTAACCACCTGTCCCATCAAGTCAAGGTGTTTTCTATTGAGTACCTTAAACTTCTTCTAACTCCTTCTCATAACTTAATCCCAGGATCAAGTCCTCATTTTTAACTGTTTGTTAGAGCAGCCTTCCATTTTAGAAACAAAGACCATTTTAGTTTCCTAGGACTGCCAGAGCTGAAAGGCAAGGAAGGTTCTTCACCTGCAGGCTTTAGAGAGTACACAGGCCTGTCAACAGCTTGACCTTAGACATCAGCCTCGGTAGCTCGATATACTCTATAGTTGCTGTAGAGTATAGCAGCTCTAGGAAAAACAAATAGGATTGTTACCTAGGGTACTGTGTTCATCAGTGCAAGGCAGTGGGTACCAAGTAGCTGTCTGTTTAGAGGGCTTTGAGCCTCCTGAGTCCTAGGATGACAGGCATGTGCTTCTGTGCCTGCCTGGTTCCTTTGTCTATTTTCATGAGGACTTATAATTGGGGTGTGTGTGTGTGTGTGTGTGTGTGTGTGTGTTTTATTCTTTTTAGTACTAACAGTGTTTTAGTACTAACATATATAAAGATTGTTTTGCATTAAGAAGATTTATCCATGGTACTACTAGTGAGAGAAAGCTCTAGTGATAAGAAACATTGGTTTCCAGGACTGTCATTTCAATTTATTTTATTTGCATTGAGCACATTAATAAATTGCCACAGTGGTAATATGAAAGTAATGAACCTTCTAGATGCCAGCTGGGGTACAGAGTGGCTAACAGGGACCTTCAGGGCAACTGCCATTGTTGTGCACAACTTAGTTAAAAGGTTTGAGGTTTCTGTTTTATTCCCTTTGAAACACATACTTCACAAAATCCAAATACTGTTTTAGTACTGTGTGCTTTCTAGTTTAGTAGGAGTGTATTTTAAATTTTATTTTAAAAATTTAATGTGTGTGTGTGTGACAGAGAGACAGAGAAAGAGAGAGAATTATAATATGATTTAAATGTTCTAAGTTTGAACCCGATATGAATGTAATATAGAAGAGGAATTGTTTACCAAGGGGGAAAAGTCAGGAAGGCCGAAAGAGAGAGGTTTCACTGATTTTTCAGTTAAATTGTCAAGGATGAGTTGTAAGTTAGCAAGTTGAGTTCAGTCTTTAGCAGATGAGTCAAAGTGTTGTAAATCTTTTAGAACAACTTGGAGGAAGAAAGAAAAGAGATGAGCTGGGGAAGTATCCTGAAGCAAAACTTTAAGTTTGATGTGTACAAATATACAAATAACTAATACAAATGTGAGTCAGATGACTGAAAATTATAAAAGATTTTAAAACTGACTGATATATTTATAAAGTTGGGTTTTGTAATGTATTTATTATTCTCATTATTCAAAGTGCCTCTCCAAGAATAGCTGAGATGGTAACTTTGTTGGACACCTTTTAAAAAGAACGACAAAAGGGCTGGAGAAATGGCTCAGCCGTTAAAGTTGGGCTCACAACCAAAGCATCAAAGTAAACGATGATGGTGACTTAAGAGTTCATGGTTTTACATCTGAGTTTGAATTTCGATCTCCAGCTTGGTCAGGCTGAATATTGATATTAAAATAATTTGGTTAAGTTATCTGAGCCTCCACATAATGAAAGACATAGTAACAAGAGAAAAGCATTTATTTAACTTCTATAAGTTTTATTATTATTATTATTATTATTATTATTATTATTATTATTTGTTTTTTTGAGACAGGTTTCTCTATGTAGCTTTGTGCCTTTCCTGGAACTCGCTTTGTAGACCAGGCTGGCCTTGAACTCACAGAGATCTGCCTGGCTCTGCCTCCCAAGTGCTGGGATTAAAGGCATGCACCACCACTGCCCGGCCTAACTTCTACAAGTTTTATGATGACATCTGAGCCTTTGTAAGGAAATGATACATAACAGTTTGTGTATTTTTATGCCAGGTTTAGTCAAGTAGTCAGAAATAAAATTGAACAAAAGGGGTGTGGTATAATGGTCATAACCTAGAGGCTTCAGTAACTAGGCCCAGACAGTCTGTTCAGATTTGCCCTGGCATCTCTCTCTACCTTTGGTCACTTAACCTCTGGTATAGGAGGAACCTTTTACTTACTGTGAGAGTGTTAAGACTTGGGTTGAGGGAAAGTGGGAAAACCTTTCTCAGGTTATGAGCAGCTCGGAGAAGGAGAAGGGGAAAGATGAGAGTGGCTTCTGCTGCGTTCTCTCATTCTTTCAGCTTAAAGTATTTTTGGAGCTGGGTGGTGGTGGTGCTCACCTTTAATCCCAGGACTTGGGAGGCAGAGGCAGGCAGATCTCTGAGTTCAAGGCCTGTCTGGGCTACAGAGCGAGTTCTAGGATGACCATTGGTACACACAGAAACCCTGTTTTTGTCGTTGATGTTTTGTTTTGTTTTGTTGGGGAGGGGAGTCCTGTGTACTGAAATGATTGCACTTTCTGTAGAATACTTTTAACTAGTCTTTTTAGGATGTCGCATTTAGAAGAGGCGTTTTAAATTCTAGTCTTTGTCTTCTCCCCCTTTAAAGAACTTTAAAGATTAATAAAATCAGTACTGCACAATTTGGACCTCATAGCCTCATGACCAACTCTGCAGCTAGAACTTCTGTGCCGAGTAAGGTGCTAGCATGGAGTTTGGAATCTTAGTTCTTCGCATCCTCTCTCCTCAGGAAAATTAGACCTTTTATTGTATCCAAGTAATAAACAGATTTGGTTTGGTTTTTCTGTGTTTGTTTAGAGACACTCGGCTCTGAATGGTTTTCTCCAAAAATCTGTTTGTGGTTTTTTTTTGTTGTTGTTGTTGTCTTTGTTTTTTTTGGTTTTTGGTTTTTCGAGACAAGGTTTCTCTGTGTAGCTTTGGAGCCTGTCCTGGACTAGCTCTGTAGACCAGGCTGGCCTCGAACTCACAGAGATCCACCTGCCTCTGCCTCCCGAGTGCTGGGATTACAGGCATGCGCCACCACCACCCGGCCCTGTTTGTGTTTATATTACAAAAATTCTTCAAAGTTTCTGGTTCTTTGGTGACACTTCCCTATTTCCGGTGCTAAGCAGCTGTGTAATATATTTTTACAATAATTTCATCATTTCAATGCATGGCTTTTAAATGACTTTTAATCAGTTAGAAATTGCCTTGTGTTGTGTAGATTTCCTTAATATGTTTTGAAAACTATTCAGAAGTTCTTATAAAGGTGAATTATAATCATGATGATTGTATTACTCAATTCCTTCCATCATGAGGGTACCTTTAAATAACGATCCTATCAAGTTTCAGTGACTTGCAGGTAGATATTATTCAGCTTATTTTTATTTAATTTTAGGAGTTTTCATTACCTTTTTTTCTCTTAGAAATCTACTCATGGGTTCTAATTACAATCTTTCCAAGTAAAATATTTTAAGAATTCAAGTGTGATTACTGTGTTCTTTCTTATTCTATTTTTTAAAAAATTGCGCTATTTTTCTCAGTTATTGGCATAATTTCATTTAATTCATAAATACTGTCTCCTCTGTGCTAAGCATATTCCAGGTGTTGAGAGCTAGGGCTGAATACATAATAAAGACAAGGCCATGTTAGGTGAGACAAATAAATAGATGTAGAAAATATTTAATGGTGCTAATTACTATGCAGATGACTAAAGAATAACATAGTGGAGGTTTGAGTGACAACTTCTGAGTGAGAGATGAGAGGTTTCTGAGGGCTTACATTTAGACAGACCTAGGAAAGATGTAGCTTGAGTTTTCCTGCCTGGCCCACAGTCAAGACAAATCTCTCTCACCTGCCAATCCCACAGCCGCTCAGACCGGACCAAGTAAACACAGAGACTTATATTGGTTACAAACTGTATGGCTGTGGCAGGCTTCTTGCTAACTGTTCTTACAACTTAAATTAATCCATTTCCATTAATCTATACATTGCCACATGGCTCATGGCTTACCGGCATCTTCACATGCTGTTTGTCATCATGGCGGCTGGCAGTGTCTCTCTGACTCAGCCTTCCACTTCCCAGCTTTATTCTCCTCCTTGTCCCGCCTACACTTCCTGCCTAGCCAATGGCCAATCAGTGTTTTATTTATTGACTAATTAGCAACACATTTGCCATACAGAACATCCCACAGCAGAAAGATTTAGAAAGAAAAAGATAGCCAAGTTAGTGAACAGACGATGAAATAGTCGGGGAATGCAGGGAAGACGCTCATGGCTGGAGCTTAGGGTGAATATGAGAGCTAGGGGATGGGTATAAGAGAGGTAGCTCAGGGCCAGATCACGTGGTACTTTGTAGACCGTGGGAAGGTACTTGCAGCCTTTGAAAGATTTTAAATGAGAATTGCTGTGGGATGTCTTATATGCTGTAAGCCCAACATTCTCTCGGGATCAAATTGGTGCTGCCAGGAGCAATTGTGTCTCACGTCAAGAGAATTCTATTTAAATGCCATATTCTCTAGGTCCATGAAATGTTTGAAGATTACCTGTCCATCCAACCAATGTATCTGTAAATCTGGATAACCTAACTAACATAATTATAGAGATGACAAGCATAGGTGACTATATATCTGTAAGTCTTATCTACCTAAATAACCTAAGGACTAAGACTTCACATAAACAAGGTAAACAGTGTGTAAGCAAATGTACGGTAAAAGGACAATGACTTCAAAATTGTGACAGTACACAAAATATCTTTAACAGAGGTAGGAATGTATAGTGCAATATGCAATATGACAATAATCCTAAATATATATCAATATACAAAATATCCTAAACAGAGGTAGAACATAATACAGTATGACAGATATAAATTTACATTTGTATCAATATACAAAATATTTCAAATAAGAGTAGAAATATATGTATATTACAACAGAGAATGATATGGTCAAATTTACTTTAATATATAGTCAAGCCAAGATTATAAAATGGTCAATACTGAGAACCTCTAACTAAAGCATATACAAAAGATTGCATTCTCTGCTAAGTAAAATGAAGTATTCTAGTTTTCTTAAAAAACAAAAACAAAACAAAAAATAACAGCAACAAAAACCCCAAACATTAGAGGTAAGAAATTTGGCCAGATTCTATTGCTTGTGAGTAAATGTATCATTAACTAAATGTGTTAACTTGAATGAATTTTCAGACCTCTCTTTGCAATGGCCTCCTCATTACTCCAGTGAAAATAATAGCATTTGTCTTATAGAATAGGGAGAATTGAACATTTTCATACATGTGAAATGTTTAGAGAAAGTTTGGCACATGATATGCATTTAATAGACGACTGTTATTAATATTTATCCTTTCAAGCTTTTGTCCCATAAGCTGTGCAGTTGGATGTGACTTGAACTACTATTTTTTAAAACGTAATATAACTTTAAATCAGAAGGTAGTCTTCATTTAAGTTTTTGGAAAAATTTAAGTATGTTTTGAACAACTTGAGTATGTGAGATGCTTCTTCAACCATAAACTTAAAAACCTGAAACACAGATCACGATTTTCTGATGAAAACTTATCATTTAAATGGATATGAATTACACTTATAACCACATGCTAGGTTTTGAAGACTTAATATGAAAAAGTACATTTTTATTAATTTTATGTTTGCTTAAAATATTTACTTATTTTTATGTGTACGTGTGTGTGCCTATATGAGTTTGTATGTGCATCATGTGTGTGGAGGTGCCCATAGAAGTCAGAAGAGGGCATCAGGTTCTCTGGAACTGGAATTACAGGTGGTTGTGGGCTACCATATGGGTTCTGGGAGCCAAATTCAGGTCCTCTGCAAGAGTAGTAAGTGCTCTGAACCACTGAGCCATCTTTCCAGCCCCATTTTGGTCCCTGTAGTGTCATATTTAAAAAACGCTGACAAGTTAAATGTAATAAGGACTTTTCCCTTATATTTTCTCCTAACAGTTTTATAGTTTTAATGCTTAATGATTTGAGTGGTGTGCATGTGTGTGTACGTGTGTGTGTGTGTGTGTGTGTGTGCGTGTGTGCGTGTGTGTGTGTGTGTGTGTGTGTGTGTGTGTGTGTGTGTGTGTGTGTGTGTGATAATTTCAGTTTCACTATATGGCATGTAGATATCTAGTTTCCCCACTGTTGTTTTTAAAAGAGTGCCCTTTTGCCATTAAATGGTTTTGACAGTTTTCTCAAAAATCTATTGGTCATGTCAGGGTTTATCTCTGAGATTTTCTTCTTCCATGTATCGGTGTGTTTGACTTTATGCTAATACTACACTGGTTTTGATGCTTATAGCTTTCCTGATGACTGCTTTTTGGAATCAGGAAGTTTAAACTTCTAACCTTGTTCTTCTCTTTTTAATTTCTTTGAACTGCTTGGGATTCTTTAAGATTTCATGTGCATTAAAAATAAATATATTTATTCTTTGAGAATTTCATATGTGCATATACATCATTCACTCCTTTCCTCCACTATATACATTTTGGAGACGGGTATCTGTGTTCATTTATATCTGTGCCAGTGTGTGTGAAGGCCAGAAGTGGACAATGAGTGTCTTCCTCAGTTGCTCTCCATCTTGTTTTTTGAGACAGGTTCTCTCACTGATCCTGGAGCTCAACAACTAAGGTAGACTGTCTGGCTAGCAAGCCTCAGAAATCCTCTAGTCTCTGCCTTCTCAGCATTGGGATTACAGACACATGCCATTACAGTACCTGACTTTTTATGTGGGTTCTAGGGTTTGAACTCAGATTTTCATATGTGTATGACAAGCACTTTACTGAACTATCTCTCTAGCACTTCCATGTGAATTTTAAAACCATTTTCCCTATCTTTATAAAAGGAAAAAAATGTTTTGATGGGAATTGCATTTTACTTTATTTATGCCTTTGGGTAGTATCATAATCCTAACAATACTAGTCTTAGAATTTATGAACATGGGTTACCTTTTTATTGATTGATTGATTTTATTTCTTGCCTTGGGAGTGTGATAATTTTTAGTATATACGTCTTTCTTTGATTAAAAAATTCCTATGTAGCCGGGTGGTGGTGGCGCACGCCTTTAATCCCAGCACTCGGGAGGCAGAGGCAGGCGGATCTCTGTGAGTTCGAGGCCAGCCTGGACTACCAAGTGAGTTCCAGGAAAGGCGCAAAGCTACACAGCGAAACCCTGCCTCGAAAAAACCAAAAAAAAAAAAAAAGAAAAAAAAATTCCTATGTATTTTTTCATATTATTTTAATCTCCTTTTCAGATAGTCCATCATTTATATCCTACAACTATGCTTAGTTTATTAGCTTTAGCAATGTGTGTGTGTGTGTGTGTGTGTGTGTGTGTGTGTGTGTGTGTGTGTGTGTACACTTATTAAGGTTTTCTGTATAAGAGACTCTGTTAGCTGCAGAGATTATTTTGCTGCTTTCTTTCAAATCTGGATGCCTTTAATTACTTTTTCATACCTAATTGATCTGGATAGCACTTCAGCACAGTCAGCCACTTATTGTGGGCTCCACATATGAGGACTATATATCTGTTGCAGCCAGCCAGCCATAGATTACAATTTTTCTTAAACCACACCTGTACTGATGTGATATATAAACTTTTCTCTTACTATTCCCTAAGTAGTATAAAGTAACAACTATTTGCATCACATTCACATGCAATTTAATATTATATAGGGGTTTTAAGTAATCTAGAAATGGTTTATGGGAGATGTCTTGTTCCTTATTTTAAGGAAAAAGTTTTCAGCCCTATTGTTTATACTATTAACTGTGAGTTTTTCATGTAAAATGTTTATTGTGTTAAGTACATTCATAGTTTGTTGAGTGTTTTATTATAAAAGTATTGATTTTTGTCAAATGCATTTTAACATCAATTGAGATTTCCAAGTTGTTGCCTTTTAAAAACATTTTTCTGCTGGGCGGTGGTGGCGTACTCCTTTAATCCCAGCACTCGGGAGGCAGAGCCAGGCAGATCTTTGTGAGTTCGAGGCCAGCCTGGTCTACAGAGCGAGATCCAGGACAGGCACCAAAACTACATGGAAAAACCGTCTCGGGAAAAAAAATGTCTATTTATGACATGCATTGCATTGATGTGTTTTCATATGGTGAACCATCTTTGCATTCTGGAAATAATTTTTTCCTGATACTTGTATGTAATAGTCCTCAGACCCTGTTGCTGAATTTTGTTTACTAGTGTTTTGTTGATGAATTTTGCATTCATAGTTATATGGGCTGTTGCCTGTTTTTTTGTTTTTGTTAAAATATCAGAACACAACCATGCCCATTAATTTCTGTGCATCCTGTGGCTTCTTTCTTACTACAACAAAAAGAGCTGAACTGTTTCATCAAACTGAAAATATTACTAACATTTAAAAATATTTGTAAAAATTTATTTTATGCATATGCATATAGATCCTACTATGTAACATTTTACAGGACAGCTTTGTCACTGTCTCAACTCATTCTACTCTACCCAAGAATGCTTCTGCTTCTCATATATCTCATATATTTTGGCATATATGCATTGTTAAATTGAACAGTCCTGGTCATATGCCATTGAAAATTTTAGGATTGGCATTTTGTAACCATAAATAAAGTAGCATCCTAGTTTTCTTGTCATTGCTGTGGACAAACCTATAGCTTTACTCACAGAGTCTGTTTTGTTTTTAACAGAATTGGTATTTAGAGTCCATAAAACTAAGGGAAGAATCCTAGAAACTGGAATCCTAACCAAATTGTTGTTCTTGGGAAAGTCTGTCTGGATACCCAGTCTAATGACTTCCTGTGATTAGAAACCTGATTTCACCACAAGTCTCTTTTGATCTACATTAGTTCACTTTTCTACTTGTCTCTCTCTCTATGTTTTTGCTTTCAGATTCCTCACAACTTTCTAAGGAAGAATGATTTCCTATTTGGTATAGCTGATGGTGCTATGCAATACCAGATCCTTGAAAAGGTCAGCGTCTATAGACATAGTATGAATATAGACTTATCCTCTGTTTAGCTATGTATGAATGTTTTGTGTTATAAAAACAGACTAAATTAAAAAATTCCCTTCTTGCCAGCTCATTCTGTAGCTTTAACAAATCCTATGAACCAACTACATAGTTATTTATAGTTTATAAAGTACTTCCCACATAACTATCTCCTGTAGTCCTCACAATAATTTCATAAAGTGAATAATATTTGTTAACCTTGTGTTATGACAATGATAGATTAAGAGACTTTCTCAGAATCTTACAACTCTTAGTTGTAGGGCTTAGTCTCAGATACTTTTGCCTCTAAATCTTACCATTCCCAATACATTGCAAATAATAGTAAACATGATTAAGTGAATATTTTTCCAGCTTTATGGACATTGGGAAAAGCACATGTAAAGTTTATAAAAAGTGTTAGAACTCCTTTGTAGTTGTAAAATATCATCAACAAATCAGATATGGGCATAAAATGCCTATCAGATAAAAAAAATAACACAGTCTATGGGATGATGTTGAAATCCTCCATAAATAGCATACCACCATTTTAGTATCTTTTGCAAATTAATTTGTTGGTGTCCCCAGGATACACTTCATTTCTTAATGAAAATTATATTTACACTTACTTCTTCAGTACTGAGCACACTATGTAGAGCAAAGTAGGCTGCATTTCCCACTATTTCTTTTTTTTTAAACTACTTACCAAGTTATATAGTGTTAGATAAAGGGTAAATAATTGAGCTGGGTCCTGACGCTGTTATTCCTGAGACTCGGTGTGATAAACCTTAATGGACCTATGACAACGTGTATAAAGTGCCAGTAAATGAGAGATGAATAAGCAGGAAGCAAAGATGCTGCTGCCTCTGCAACTCCTTCCATAGCCTCTGTGTCTGCAGCTCCACTGGTGCTGTTGTTTCTGCTGCTGCCGGGTTTTCTGCCTCTGTGTCACACTTCAGTAAGCTATTTGAGGGAGTTGATATTGTGTGTGTGCATATTTAATATGTATAAGTAAATGTAAACATATGTTCTCAACATCCCCCAAAACCTGATTTCAAGTTGAAAATCTTTAGTCAAAAATGCATTTAAGTACACCTAGCCTACCAAACATATACCTTAACCTAGCCTACTTTAGATATGCATAGAACACTTTACCTTTAACCAACAGTTGGACAAAGTCATCTAACATAAAACCTAAATTGCAATAAAGTTGAATATCTCATGTTATTTGTTGAATACTATACTGCAAGTAAAAAACAGAATGATTGCATTAGGTACTGTGGTGGTTTGAATGAGAATGGCCCCCATAGGATCATATGTTTGATACTTGTTCTCAGTTGGTGGAACTGTTTGGAAAGGATTCAGAGGTGTGGCCTTGTTGGAGGAGTTGTGTCACTGGGAGATGGCTTTGAAGGTCTCTCTGCCTCCTGGTTGTATCTTAAGATAGTAGCTTTCAGCTACTGCTCCAGTGCCATGCTTGCATGCCTGCTGCTACATTCCTCACCATGATGGTTATGGACTCTAACTCTCTGAAACTGTAAGCCCCAAATATTCTTTCTTGTATAACTTTGGTCATGATGTTTAATCATGATAACAGAAAAGTAACCCAGACAGGTACTGTACCCTTTCCACCATTGTAAAATTGAAAAATCTTAAGTCAAACCACAATAAATCACAGATCATCTGTACACATATATGTACAAAACTTCAAGTTGTAAACTATTGCATAAGTTAAAACCAGGACTTAGATCTGGAATACCAAATTTGGAAAGGACTTTAAAGGCTACAAGTTCAGTGAACTGCCGTGGCACACACCTTTAATCCCAGCACTTGGAAGGCAGAGGCAGGTGGATCTCTGTGAGTTCGAGGCCAGCCTGGTCTACAGAGCGAGATCCAGGACAGGCACCAAAACTACACAGAGAAACCCTGTCTTGGAAAAACAAACAAAACAAAACAAAAAGGTTACAAGTTCAATCCCCCTCTTCTTTCTAATGATTTAAAATTTTCAGCAAGAGATTATCTTGCTTCTGCTTTTGAACCCTCTGTAATGGCAAATTCATCCTTTTCTTTATAGTGAGCTTATCTTTTTTTAGATGCATTTGACTGCCAAAATTTCTAAGTAATGTGCTCACACCTTCCTACCTGTTACTTTCACTCTGTAGTTGGCAGTTTTCTTCCTGGAGTGATATTGAACAAGAAGAGCAAACCTCACTACTCCTCTACATAAGAGGCCTCCAGATATTTACAAATGGGTCATCTCTTTCTCCCAACTCTTTTCCTCCTAACTTTCCATAGTTTCACACCCTGAGCTGGAGAGATGGCTGAGTGCTTAAGAACACAGGCTGCTTTTCAAGGGGACCCAGATTCTATTCCCAGCACCCACATGGTGGCTCACAGCCATCTGTAACTCCAGTTTCAGAAGATCCAGTGCCGTCTTCTGGCCTCTACAGGTACCATGCACACATGTAGTACACAGACACATTATAGGCAAAGCATTCATACATATGTAATTTTTTTTTAAAAAAAAAGCTTTCTCTCCTTGTTGTTTTGAAATGAGACTATATACCTGTAGCACATTCAGAGTTACAGATCTAATTTGAGCATAAGGACCTATCTCTGTTGTATTCTGACCGACACAAAGTAGAGCATACAGGACTGTCTTCTTTATTCTAAGTACTAATGAGACTGAACATGATGATACTCTAAATCTGAGATACTTCAGAAGATTGCACATTTGAAGCTAGTGTAAACTACATATTGAGACCTCATCTCAACAAACAGAAAGCCAAGTACTAACCAGGTTGGTGATGGTAATTGTGGAACATTATTTATTTCATGACATTAGGTCTACATTTGTCTTCCTAGAAGTATGACATGGTAATAAGGGAACCACTAAACTGTTCAAGAAGCATTAGCCAGAATTCTAAGGAGTATCAGCTTCTTCTTTGTTATGGCTCACTTTTGGAAGCTGTTAGAAAAAGTAAGCTTTGGCCGGGCGGTGGTGGTGCACGCCTTTAATCCCAGCACTCGGGAGGCAAAGCCAGGCTGATCTCTGTGAGTTTGAGGCCAGCCTGCGCTACCAAGTGAGTTCCAGGAAAAGGTGCAAAACTACACAGAGAAATGCTGTCTCGAAAAACCAAAAAAAGAAAAAAAAAAGAAAGAAAGAAAAGAAAAAGTAAGCTTTGTATATGTTGAAGTTTATTAGGCCCATTGATAGGGCAAAGGGGTTTGTGTCCTCTCGGCATTTCCATGATCTAGCTGGCTTTGCTTGTTGAAGAAAATGTTGATGTTCTCAGGGAGTCTTCTCTTAGTATGCACACACAGAGATGCATGGTTTGTTATAAAGCAAGTGGGGGAGATATGCTTCCTCTTGTTTGCTCACATCTGCTATGTAGAGGAAACAGGATTGGCTGGTTTGCTGTCCTTCCTTCTGGAGCATCATCCCAGAGGAATATTAATCTCATTCTTGTCTCCAAATGAAGTATATAAATTAAGAGGCTCTGGAGACAGAGAATCAACTGAGAGGCACTAAGAATACCAGCTAATGGAAGTAGCTCATCAGTTGTGCATCCTGCACCAGTTCCTTGACTATTTTGAACAGGTGTTTTATTTCCAACTTTTACATCTTGAGCTCTGTATATACTTGCATGGAATTATGTTTTATCCAAAACCAAGGGGATTGTCCTTTCTTAGTGGGTTTTCAGAAGTATGCTTGATGCATCTTTGTTTTCCAGGTTCATTTTCTAAGAGAATATCCCTTCTTTCCTAGTCCTTTGGACCGCTTCCTTCCTCACCTCTTTACATTTGTATATACATTCAAACCTGTTGTTTCTTATATATTTTCCAAGCTTTATGAATGTTTGAAACATGGTGCCTATGAGCATTCTACATTTAATCTAGCCGATCTTATTCAATATCCAGATTGAGTTACCTCACCATGTGTAAGCATGTTAGAAGCATTTCAGGGTTTCCTTCCTTCATTTTTATTGGGGTAGGACAGCACAGAGATGGAAAGTACTATAGTTAAACATAGTTGGAGGGATGCTGGAGATATGGCTCAGTGATCAAGAGCGCTTGCTATTTTTGCAGAGGAACTGCTTTCGATCCCCAGTACCTATATCAGGTAGTTCAGAACTACCTGTAACTCTAGTTCCAGAGGATCCAACACCTTCTTCTGACCTCCACAGGTACCCATGCACATGTTGATAAACTATACACACACACATGCACACACACACACACACACACACACACACACACACACACACACACACACACAAAATCAATAAAAGTAAGATGATTCTGTGGTTAAGAACACATACTATTTATTTTTGGAGAGGGCCCAAGTTTGCTTCCCAGCATTCATATTGGGTGGCTCAGACCTGCCTGTGACTCCAGCTCCAGAGAATCTGATGCTTCTGGACTCTGCAGGAATCTACACATAACCCACACACATACACATAATTGAAAATAAATCTTTAATAAATAAACAAATGGCCTAAATATCACTTCTTACACTAAGGAGATTTTTTAAAAATAAAAATAAATAAAACAAAAATAAGGTTTTGTTTTTTTTTAAAAAAAGAATATTTTTTGGGTTCAAATTCTGATCTTTCTAATGAAAAGAAGTTAATTGACCTTTCTTGGTATTACTTCCTTAGTAGTAAAAAGAGATAATAATATTATTAATATGATAAATATTCAGCAAGATAGTATCAGTAAAATACTTAGTATATTAACTGGCATATGGTGAACACTTTAATGAAAGCTATACAACGTTAAGAATTAATAGTAATATATGTTACAGTTTACAGCTGATTTTTATAATATCATATGCCCAATATCATTTGCTCAAGCTTTCCTGCCTTCAGAAGTGGTCAAGGTGATGTTTTATAACATTTAGAAAAATGCTTCCAAAGCCCTGTTGATATTTCACATATCTTTCTCTTAAAATTTTCCAGAAATACATGCAAGTATAGTGGAACATGCATATAATCCTAGCACTTGGGAGCCTGAGAAAGTGGATTGTGAGTTCAAGGCAAGCCTGAGCTACATTTCAAGTTTGAGGCTATATAGTGAAATCTTGTCTCAGAAAAAAAAAACTTTTCAAAAAATATCAAAGGCTTTTTATCCTATATGTCTGCAATGTCCAATACAATGTACACTAATCCCAATCAGTGTGATTTCATTTTAAAGTAATTTCCCCCTTACAAAATCTGTATCTAAATATATTCAAATTATGGGGATAAGGTTTTAAAATATGTATGGTAGAGTTTATTTCATAATCCTTATTAATAGGTTTTTGTGACTTTTGGCTTTTCTGGCTTTATTTGGTTAGTTGGAAACTGTTTATATTCAATATCTGCATAGGAACAAATATAGAAAATATTTGTATTTATTTCTATGAGTATAAGACTTCAGTTGTACTTGCGGTACTTGTTGTAAGGTACCTTCCAACTCTGAGATACTCTAATAGCAAAAACATGTATTGAAATGCATTGTTTTTCCTAATAGTGTAGCCCAGTATTAGTACTTAAAGATCTCACCATAGGATTTTAATTGTCTTCTCTCCACACCTTTTCTTTACAGATGGAGAAATTAATATACAGAGAAGCTGACTTGTCAGAGGTCAGAGCAAGGTTTAGGTGGATCCAGGAATAAGTCCCAAGCCTCTTCTCTCCTTGCTTAGTGTTTAGTCCATTGACTATGCAGCCTAGTGGTAAGTATTCATTTATGCATCCTAGCAGGAGGTAGAATTAAGGAGACCTAACAAAGAGTGAATTTAAGAAATTCCTTGTTACTAACTAAATTTATTATCCTTTTCCATTTAGTTTATTTTTTAAATTTGGCGTATGTAGGCGGAAGTTTCTCTCCCACCTGCCTATTCCCAAATGCCCAGCAGCCGCTTCCCAAATAATTGACTCAGAGGCTTAATATTACTTATAAATTTAATATTTAATTTAAAATTTATAATAATATTTAATATTACTTATAAATGTTTGACCAATAGTTCTGGCCCATTACTTATACTTATACTTAAATTAACCCTTAATTCTTATCTATGTTTAGCCATGTGTCTGGGTACCTTTTCTCAGTTCAGCATTCTCGTCTTGCTTTCTCTGTTTGGTTTGGCTTTTTGAGATAGGGTTTTTCTGTGTTGGCTCAGCTGGTGACTCCTTGACTCTGTCCTCCTTCTTCCCAGCATTCTCAGTTTGGATTTCCTGCCTAGCTTCCTGCTCAGCTACCGGCCAATCAGTGTTTTATTAAACCAATTTGAGTGACAAATCTTTACAGTGTACAAGGGGATTATTTCACCCCAGGGGTATGCATCTGCCTGTGGGTTTGTGAGTGCAGGCGCCTATGGAAGTCAGGGCATTGGATGCCCTGAAGCTGGAGTTACAGAAGGTATAGCCACCTGACATGGGTGTTAGGAACCAAAGTCTTGTCTTCTACAAGAGCAGTATGTGCTTTTTATGGCTAAGCCACCTCTCTAGTCTCCCTTTCCTTTTTCTTTATACCCATAATGTCATTTTTTGTTATTAACATGAATTTTCCAAGTTTTGCTTCTTAAATAGCTAAAACTATTTCTCTGTTTGGCCAGACTAAAGATTATTAAGAATGAAAAGAAAAACCTAAACTGTAATTAATTAATTGTCTGTGTGAGCACATTGCTAAGTTTTTTCTTTTGTTTTTATTGTTGTTGTTGTGGTTTTTGGTTTTTGTTTGTTTGTTTTGTTTTGTTTCGTTTTTTGTTTTTTGAGACAAGGTTTCACTTTGTAGCCCAGGCTGGCCTGGTGATCTCTCCCTTTTCTAGACCAAAAAGTGGATACCATGTTAATTTTTGAGTCCTCATTACCTAGCATAAGACTGGGACTTATGTAGTCAGTGAATTTTTAATTTAAGCATTAATGAGTAGAATTTCAATAAGGAAATAGCAGACACTTTCGAGAGTTATTTTGAAAATAGTAAGTTGGAAATTGAATTTAAATATCAAATTGAATGACAGAATATTAAGGATTCACTGCTCTTCTATCCATTTATTCATTTCATTGACTCAGATGTATGAGATATTATAGAGGATATGGCATAATCTGTGCTGATTAGTAGTTCATAATCAAGATAGAAACATGTTCTTAGACACAAATTTGTACAAAGAAAATGTATCCATCACTACTTTGTCAATGCCCAAAATGTTCTTTGGGTTTTTTGTTTGTTGGTTGGTTTGGTTTAATTTGGCTTTTTGAGATAGGATTTTTCTGTGTAGTCTCAGCTGTCCTGGAACTTGCTCTGTAGATCAGGCTGGCCTCAAACTCACAAAGATTTTCCTGCCTCTGCCTCCCAAGTGTTCTTTAGTTCTTAATTAAAGAAAATCCCAAGGTTTTAGTAGGATCTTAGTAGTTTACCTAGTTCCTCCCTTGTCCAACCCATAGATTCCTTTTCAGCTTTGAAATATTTCCCTCTGTTGGGTAATAAGTGCTCACCCAGTCTTTCTACTTGCTGATTTTAAGGTATGAATAACCACAGGGCAAGTCTCATAACCTAAAAGTTTCTGACATTTACCTTCTTGCAGTGAATATTCTTTAAGATGCCTCAAATCATTTGAGCTGGCTTTTGGGAAGCTATTCCCCATACTGGGTTGCCTTGTACAGCATTAATACAAAGGGAGAAGCTAAGTCCTACCTCAACTTGATATGCCATGGTTTGTTGACACCCATGGTAGGCCTGCCTCTTTCTGAACAGAAACAGGGGAGGAGTGGATGGGAGTGGTGAAGGGAGGTGGGAGGGAGGGAGAAAGGAGAGAAGGGAGGGGAATCTGGTTGGGATATAAAATAAATTTTAAAAAATTAATTTTAAAAAGATGCCTCAAATAAGAGCCTAGGGAGATGGCTCAGCAGTTAAGAGCACTTGTTGCTCTTCCAAAGGACTGCAGTTTGAATCCCAAACCCATGTCATGTGTCTCACAGCCACCTGTAACTCCAGATCCAGGGGATCTGATGCTCTCTTTTGACCTCCATAGGAACCCACATACACATGTGTACAGATCACACACACACACACACTCATGCACTACTGTATGCACATGCAT
This sequence comes from Peromyscus californicus insignis, assembly GCF_007827085.1. Taxonomy (NCBI): domain Eukaryota; kingdom Metazoa; phylum Chordata; class Mammalia; order Rodentia; family Cricetidae; genus Peromyscus; species Peromyscus californicus. The sequence continues at coordinate 33,061,947 of NW_026294573.1, read as the reverse complement.
ACACACATACATATAAATAAATAGTAAAATCTTAAAGAAAATGCCAAGAGCCATGATATAAGAACAGTAGATGGCAATTAATATTCAAAGTATAGCCCACCAGGAAGAAAACTCTTTGATGGGAAACCTCGTTTAGGCAAGGCCACAAGGCTACAAACTCTGGAATATCAATTGTTTCTGTCTGTAATTATACATGTGCTATCGCAATTTTTCCCTATCGGCTATGGGGAAACCCCCACTGCCTGTATTGTAGTGTGATTTTCTCATGTATACATCCTGATCTATTGGGAATCTTTACCTGTAGATTGTCTAGAAGATGACTCCTCCTTAAGCTGTATTGTCCACTTGATATCAATAATGTTAGTTTATACAGAGTTTTGATGGATAAAAATAAATACAAAGAAATGCTACACAAGTCAGGGATTGCTAAGTCTCTGAGAGTTGTTTTATATCATAGCTCAGGTTGACATAGGAAAATAGTTGATTTTCCCCAGCTGCCAAGATAGCTGTATACTATTAGCTAATACAAAGCTTCAAAGTAGCTTTAGATTAGACCAGATGTCTTGCTAATGGTTTTTAAGATAAATTATTCCCAGGAAAAGCAGTCCAGTTCACAAAGACATGATGGCTAGCTGTCTGATTTGTTGAACCAAGGTTAAAGGTGCAAAGCAACCTAATTGCTGCACCAGTTTCTCTTGCTAGGTCTGGCTTATAACCTAGGACAGTGATTAACTCTCTGCACAATTCCTAACTTCAGTTTTATGATACTGGTATGTAACCTAAAGACTCAAAGTTCAGCCAACTAACTGTTTTTTATGTTGGGAACTGAAATTGCATGGGTGACATGGAGCAATTAACCAAGGTCTAGAAACAAAAATGACTTTCACTCAGTTACACCACAAGGGAAGATTTTCCAACTGACCAGGGCTACAGAGAACAACCTGACTTCATAGCCTGAAAAGGAGTTGCAAGTTTCTCTCTTTATGGTCTAAAGTTAGACACAGGATAGAAAATTATATTTTAAGATTTAAAATGCTTTCAGTGTCACTGTGCCTTGGAGAGTGCCTAGTGAGCTCATATTAAGAGATTTAAGGTAATCCTGAGTCCCAACCAAAGCATTTTAGACACATCTCTCTATATAAACAATCCTAGTCTGAGATAGACCAGCATTCTATGACTGTTAATCACAAAATGTTAGTTTAAAATGTTTATTTCACTCAGAAGTATAGGATATAGTATACAATTTCCTTATTTTTCTTAGACTCCTTAATAGTTTAGTTTTGTAACTTCTTTAAAATCCTTTATAAGACTATCTCTCTGGATAGGTAACAAAATGACTGGTTCTTTCTTTGCAGCTCCAAGTTACAGACCACCAATTAGAGAGTTGAGATTTATTGCATTGAGTTGAGATGACTCTGTTTTTTATCATTTACTTAAGAAATGGAAAGTGACCTTCAAATGTAACTCCTATTGCCTGAAAGAGTCTGTTGAGTATATATAGCTAGGAAGAACAAAGAGATTCAGATTCACCATGAGAGAATAAAGAGAGAAACCATCAAAATAGGTGTGTGTGTGTGTGTGTGTGTGTGTGTGTGTGTGTGTGTGTGTGTGTGTTTCCTAAATCCCTCAGATAGAAAAGTCTAGTTTACACCAACATTGTGGTTTTCTTTCAAACCCTGTGCTGCCTCTAATTAAAAAAAAAAAAAGATTTTTTTTAAATCCCTGGTGAGCACACCATAGAATATAAACTGGAGTAAGGGTCTTTATCTGCTTTATTCAGTGATAAATATCAATGTTTAGAGTAGTGACTGATAAATAGTAGATAATAAATATTCATTGGATGAATAAACCTACATAAACAGAGTTATGTTGTTGGTTGTTTTGCTCTTTTTGGAAAGCCCACCACCCACCTCCCAAATAAATCTTTCATGGAGGCTTATTCTTAATTACAAATGCCCAGCCTTAGCTTGGCTTGTTGTTTGCTAGCTTTCCTTAACTTTAAATTATCCCATCTACCTTTTGCCTCTGGGCTTTTCCCATTCTCTTCTGTAAATCTTACTCTTACTCTGTGGCTTGCTGTGTAGCTGGGTAGCTGGTCCCTGGACTCCTCCTCCTTCTCTGGCTCTTCTTCTTCTCCAGATTTCTCCTTCTGTTTAGCCTTTCTGCCTTCCAGCCCCACCTGTTTCTCTCTACTGACTTGCTATTGGCCATTAAGCTCTTTATTAGACCATCGGATGTTACTTAGACAGGCAAAGTTAAGCAAATGCAACATAAACAAAAGTAGCACACCTTAAGGTTATAGGTATTATTTCTATTTTTCTTATTCTTTGACAGTTTCATGTATGTATATAATTAATTTTAGTTATTTTCACCCCTTTTACCCTTGCTGTTCTGCTGAATTCTTTCTTTTTCTCAAGAAGTCCCCCTCCTACTTCCATGTCTTTTGTGCTTGTATGATCATAAGCAAGGGGTTATTTACTGTAGTATGAGCAACTTTCCACTGAAGAAAATGACACTTCCCTCACCAGCAGCCATTAACTGCCAGTAGTCCCTTAGGTAAAGAGTGGGGCCTTAGGAACCCTTCCTCCATCCATGATGCAATGTTGACTGGCCCAATATTGGCTGATGTTGTACAGGTCACCACAGCTGCTGTGGGCTCATCAGTGCATTGGCTCTTAAGACTTTTTTCACAGCACACTTTCTCATCATCTGGCTCTTATATTCTTTCTGCCAACTCTTCAGAAATGTTCCCTGAGTCTTGGAAGGGATGATGTAGATGTCCAGTTTAGGGTAGAGCACGGTCACTTTTTCTTGGCATGTTGACCAATTTTCAGTCTCTTCATTAACTGTTTCCAGCACCAGTAAATCTGACAAAATTTGAGAACAGCACCAATCTGTGGGTATAAGCACTTCTAACTAGAAGGCAATTTGATAACTTGTCCATTTAGCAAAACAATAGTAGCAAGTTCCCCTTTAGGGCCTATGAACCTCCCTAGTCATGGGTTCTTTAGTAGGTTTACAGTACCAGGCATGGGTTCCCTTCTGTGGATTGAGCCTCAAATCTGAAAGCCACTGCATCACTCTCTTGGCAGGTCACTACTTTAGCTTGCAGGGTTCACAGCTGGGTAAAACTTGTTGAATGCTTTTTTCCCCAGCAGCCTGCATGGCACCTTCTGACACCATAAGAGCTAGCCAGCAAAAAGGAAGCTTCTAGCTCGGTTCCAGCTTGATTTCTCTGTGTTCTGTAAGTGTGTGGTTACATCGACACAGTTTTCCCATCAAGTTCTGATGGGCATCCAAGAACAGTGGCAAAAATCTGTATTGTTCTAGGGGTTTTAGGGGTCTCCTGACCAATAACTAGTAGGGAGGTATCCCTCTAGGTATTATTTCAATTTATCTGTGGATTAACTTTTTTTTTGTAGAATGTTATTGTATATTTATCTTTCCTTGCTCTTGCCCAACCAATCCTCCTCCTCTCCGCACTGTTAATCTTACTGCATCCTAATTTTTCACCTTTAAAAAGATACTGATAATACCTGATATGATATATATGAGACAATTATACTGGCCTAGTATATGTGTATAGTAGATGTTAGTTGAATCTGAAATGAAATTAATATAAAAATCTCTAAGCCTTCCTTCATCTCAAGCAAGTTAATGGTCTTGTAACTAATGAATTGAGGATTGAATTTACTATAGGTAGGGCTTTCTGTGAGTCAGGCTCTGAAAGGATGTGGACAACTAGCCCACCTGAGTATTTTCATATACTGACTACTGTGTTAGGTTCCACAGCATACGTCCTAAGATCCTGTGTAGCTTGTTTTATGAAAAGGGTATTGGAGAAAGGTTGTTACCTCTGGCCAGCTGTCTCAGGTTCTGGTTCAGTCTGGATATTCTCTCTGGAACTCCTATGCTGCTCCTGTTAACAGTTCCCTGGCAGACAGTTAATGTTAATCAGCTGGTGACTTTGGCAGCCTGCTTACTGCAGGAACAGTTACGGTTCACACACCTCTGGATCCATTAGTAGACATTTGCTGGTGTGTACAGAAAACACTGGTCAGTGAGTAAGGGAGTTGGCAGAAACATCTTAGAGCAATACCACAGCAACCCTAGTTGTTCTTCTGTCTACTATATTCTCTTCATCCACTCATGTAGATGCAGCTTCTAATCTGCCATCTTACCTGGTTGTTGTTAATTTGAACCTTTAAATCATTATAGGAAGCTCAGCTTGCTTTCTCCCTTTTTAAAAATGTAATCTTCTCTTATATATTACATCCCGACTCTCCTCTCCAGTCCCTCCTCTGTGTTCCTTCAGAAAGGGGCAAGCCTCCCAGGAATATCAACCAAACATGGCATATCAGGTTGCATAAGACCAGGCACTTCCCATCACATTAAGGCTGGATGGATGAGGCAACCCAGTAGGAGAAGGGTTCAAAAGCAGGCAAAAGAGTCAGAGACAGCCCCCATTAGGAGTAACCACAAGAAGACCAAGCTACACAACCATAACATATTCAGAGGATATGTTAGATCACTTCAGATTGTCTCACCTAGGTCAGACCCGTGCAGGCTCCTTGTTGGTTCAGTTTCTGGGAGCCCCGGGGAGCCCTGATTAGTTGATTCTGTGGGTTTCCTTGTAGTGTCCTTGACCCCTCTGGTTCTTATAATCCTTCCTCCCCCTCTTCCACAGGATTCCCCAAGCTCCCCCTCGTGTTTGGCTGTGGGTCTCTGCATCTGCTCCTATCAGTTGCAGGATGAAGCCTCTGTAATGACGATTATGCTAGGTTCCTGTCTACAAGTATAACAAAGTATCATTAGGAATCATTTTGTTGACTATTTTCCCCCCTGCCAGTTGTGTTTGGTTCTATCCTAGGTCTCTGGGTTGTCTAGCCTATGGTTACTGGCCCTTCAGCAGTATCAGGGATAGGCTCCCTCTCATGACATGGGTCTCAAGCTGGACCAGTGATTGGTTGGCCACTCCCACAATTTCTGCTCCACCTTCACCACAGCACATATTATATGCAGGACAAATTTTAGGTCAAAGGATTTTGTGCCTGGCTTAGTGTCCCAGTCCCTCCACTGAAAGTCTTGCCTGTTTACAGGAGATGGCTGGTTTAGGCTCCGTATCCTCCCCTACCCCCCTTACGAGGAATCTTAGCTAGGGTCACCCTTGTAGATTCCTAGGAGTTTGCATTGCACTAGGTTTTTACCTTGCTCTCAAAATGCCCCCCCCCCACATTCCAGTTGTCTCTTCCTGTACTCTCTCCGTCTTTCTGCCACCTGATCTGTTCCCATCCCCACTCACCCTCAGTCCACCTGAGATAGCAATTCTGTTTTCCCTTCCCAGAGGGATCCATGCCTCCCAATTGAGCCCTCCTTGTTACTTAGCCTCTCTGGGTCTGTGCATGATTATCCTTTACTTTCCAGCTAATATCCACTTATAAGTGAATACATACCATGTTTGTTTTTCTGGGTCTGGATTACCTCACTCAGGATGATTTTTTTCTAGTTCCATCCATTTGCCTGAAAATTTCATGATGTTATTTTTTTAACAGCTAAGTAATATTCCATTGTGTAAATGTACCACATTTTCTTTATCCATTCTTTGGTTGAGGGGCATCTAGGTTGTTTCCAGTTTCTGGCTATTACACATAAAGCTGCTGTGAACATAGTTGAGCAATTGGTAGGATGAAGCATCCTATGGGTATATGCCCAGGAGTGGTATAGCTGGCTCTTGAGATAGATTGATTTCCAATTTTCTGAGAAACTGCCATATTGATTTCCAAAGTGACTGTACAAGTTTGCACTCCACCAGCAATGGAGGAGTGTTTCCCTTGTTCTACCTCTTCGCCAGCAAGAGCTGTCACTTCTGTTTTTAATCTTAGCCATTCTGACAAGTTTAAGATGGAATCTCAGTCATTTTGATTTGCATTTCTCTGATGGCTAAAGATGTTGAGTATTTAAGTGTTTCTCAGCCATTTGAGATTCCTCTGTTGAGAATTCTCTATTTAGATCTGTTCCCCATTTTGTAATTGGATTATTTGGTTTGTTGATATCTAGTTTCTTGAGTTCTTTATATATTTTAGAAATTAACCCTCAGTCAGATGTGGAGTTGGTAAAAATCGTTTTCCATTCTGTAGGCTGCCGTTTTGTCCTATTGATGGTTTCCTTTGCCTTACAGAAGCTTTTCAGTTTCAGGAGGTCCTGTTTATTAATTGTCAGTCTTAATGCCTGAGGCGTTATTGATGTTCTGTTCAGGAAGAGGAAGTTTTCTCCTGTGCCAGTGTGTTCAAGGATGTTCCCCACTTTCTCTTCTATCACATTCAGTGTGTCTGCTTTTATGTTGAGGTCTTTGATCCACCTGGACTTGAGTTTTGTGCGGGGTGATAGAGATGAGTCTACATGCAGACATCCAGTTAGACCAGCACCATTTGTTGAAGATGCTTTCTTTTTTCCATTGTTTATTTCTTGCTTTTTTATTTAAAAAAACAAAACAAAACAAACAGTTGTCCATAGGTGTGTGGATTTACATCTGGGTCTTCAGTTTGATTCCATTGATCAACTTATCTGTTTTTATACCATTACCATGTGATTTTTATTATTATAGTTCTGTAGTACAGCTTGAAATCAAGGATAGTGATACCTCCAGAAGGTCTTTTATTGTACAGGATTGTTTTAGCTCTCCTGGGTTTTTTGGTTTGTTTTTCTATATGAAGTTGAGTATTGTTCTTCCAAGGTCTGTAAAGAATTATGTTGGAATCTTGATGGGGATTGTGTTGAATCTGTAGATTGCTTTTGGTAAGATGGCCATTTTTACTCTATTAATCCTAGTGATCCATGAGCTTGGAAAATCTGTTACCTTCTTCAATTTCTTTTTTCAAACACTTGAAGTTCTTGTCATACAGGTCTTTGATTTGCTTGGTTAGAGTTATGCCAAGATGTTTTCTATTGACTATTGTGAAGGATGTTGTATTCCTAGTTTCTTTCTCGGCCAGTTTGTCATTTGTATATAGGAGGGTTATTGATTTTTATTTTTTAGTTAATCTTGTATCCAGACAATTCACTGAAACTGTTTATCCGCTGTAGGAGTTCCCTGGCAGAATTTTTTGGGCCACTTATGTATACTATAATATCATCTGCAAATAATGATACTTTGACTTCTTCCTTTCCAATTTGTATCCCCTTGATCTCCTTTAGTTGACTAATTGCTCTAGCTAGAACTTCAAGTACTATATTGAATAAAATATAAAATAAAAAAAGTAGTGGAGAGAGTGGACAGCCTTGTCTTGTTCCAGATTTTAGTGGAATTGCTGCTGGGAGCCAGCTCTAGCAGTGGCCAGGTCCCAGAAAGGAGATAAAAAGTTGGCAAGGGAGGACTGAGTCAGGCCATTGGTTGGTCTGGGAGAACCTTATAGCCTGACTGACTAGCAGTCAAAATGTTTGTTTATACAGAATTCAGTAAGAAGGGATAGATTCATGTTGTTCCAAAACGTAGATCTTATCATTTCTGTTCTTGGACACGTGTTAAACTTCCTCTTGCATATCTTTTAGTTGTTGATAAACCATAACAGAACAGACTTTTCTTTTACAGTCATTTTTACTCATCAACCACATAACCCAACTTTTAGGCAGCTCTTGTGGTTTTAAGGACACTAGACAGAAAAATCTCGGGCAGATTGCTGTGTCCCAAGCAGTGTATTATTAACTCTTAATGGTCAGAGTTCCAAGAAAAATCTTCAGGCCAAAGCTGCTGCATTTATTATTCAATTTCTGGCACAATATAGTGTTTATACTTCATCTCTTTATAGAATTTATTTATATGTCTAATCCTGACGTTCTTTTGTTCCTTGGTCATGTGACACCACAGTGAATCTACATGAGCTAACTTTTCTATGAAAGGGAGGTCCTGACACCTCATTCTTTTATCATCTTTCCACACCGTTCTTTGTCCATCATTATAAATCCCTGTGTAGGGCAGAGTTAACTTCAGCTAATCTAATTTTGTTGTTGTATATGCCGCATAATCAGAGTGTATAGTGGGAAGAGGCTTGTAATCTGATCTGTGGCCAACTCTGCTAGCCTATCAAATCTTGTTGACCTTTTAAAGTTTACTTTGTTTTGATTCTCTTGTTCCTGAGTAAGTGCAGGGGCAGATGTTTTAAAAATATCTCAGAGCCTCATAAAGTGACCTCTGGCTTCTTTATGTGTATCACAGCCTCCAAGGTGTAAGGAAGACCTTCATCTAGATAAGGATATCTCCCTGAAAGTGGGTAGGATAGTGTGCTCAGGACTTTCCTGCGGAAGCTTACAGGCAATACTCCTGGAAGAAGGCATAAATGATTGATAAGAAATTTCCCATCAATCCATCAATCCAATATCCCCTAGTTGTACAAATATTAAAAGCGCCTCCCCCGCAAGCATGCAACATGCAGAGATCAAAACCAAAAGTGGCATGGTGGCCATCATGAGGCTCAGCTTTGCTGGATCTTTGTCAAGCAGCTGAGCTGGCTTTATGACTTTTGCCATTCCCATCAGATATGGCTGTGCCAAATTGCTTTGGAGTTTCTCTCCATTTAATTTGATGTTGGCAATCAGCTTCCTGTAAATTGCCTTTATTATGTTTAGTTATGTCCCTTGTATTCCTGATCTCTCCAAGACTTTTTTTTTGGTTTTTTTTTTTTTTTTTTTTTTTTTTTGTTTTGTTTTGTTTTTTTTTTTTTTTTTGTTTTTCCGAGACAGGGTTTCTCTGTGTAGCTTTGCACCTTTCCTGGAACTCACTTGGTAGCCCAGGCTGGCCTCGAACTCACAGAGATCCGCCTGGCTCTGCCTCCCGAGTGCTGGGATTAAAGGCGTGCGCCACCACCGCCCGGCTAAGACTTTTATCATGAAGAAGTGTTGGATTTTGTCAAGGGCTTTTTCAGTATCTAATGAGATGATCATGTGGTTTATTTTCTTACACTTTGTTTATATGGCAGGTTACTTTGACAGATTTTCATATATTGAACCATCCTGCATTTCTGGGATGAAACCTATTTGATCATAGTGGATAATCTTTTTGATGTGTTCTTGGATTTGGTTTGTGAGTATTTTTGCATCAATGTTCATGTGCAATATTAGTGTGTAATTCTCTTTTTTTTTTTGTTGAGTCTTTGTGAGGTTTGGTTATCAGGGTGACTGGCCTCATAAAATGAATTTGGCAATGCTCCTTCTGTTTCTATTTTATAGAATAATTTGAGGAGTATTGGTATTAGCTCTTCTTTGAAAGTCTGGTAGAATTCTGTGCTAAAAACATCTGTCCCTGGGCATTTTTTGATTGGGAGACTTTTAATGACTGCTTCTGTTTCCTTAGGAGTTATAGGTCTGTTTAAATTGTTTATCAGATTTTTTATTTAACTTTGGTAAATGTTATCTATCAAGAAAATTGTCCATTTCTTTTAGGTTTTCCAATTTTGTGGAATACAGATTTTTGAAGTATGACCTAATCATTCCTTGAATTTCCTCAGTGTCTGTTGTTATATCCCCCCCTTTTTTTCTGATTTTGGTAATTTGGATATTTTCTCTGCCTTTTAGTTAGTTTGGATAAAGGTTTGTCTATCTTGTTGATATTCTCAAAGAACCAACTCTTTGTTTCATTGATTCTTTGTATTGTTCTTTTTGTGCCTATTTTATTAATTTCAGCCCTCGGTATGATTCTTTCCTGCTGTCTATTGTTGTTGGATGTGTTTGCTTCTTTTTGTTCTAGAGCTTTCAGGTTTGCTGTTAAGTTGCTAGTGATAGCTCTCTAATTTCTTTATGAATGCACTTAGTGTTATGAACTTTACTGTTAACACCGATTTCAGTGTGTCCCATAAGCTTGGGTAGGTTGTGCACTCATTTTCATTGAATTCTAGGAAATTTTTCATTTCTTATTTCTGCCTTGACTCAGTAGTCATTCAGTAGAGAGTTGCTCAGTTTCCGTAAATTTGTAGGCTTTCTGTTATTTCTCTTGTTGAAATCCAGTTTTAATCCTTGGTGGTCTGATAGAATACAAGGGGTTATTTCAGTTTTCTTGTATCTCTTGAGGCTTGTTTGTGACTGAGTATGTGGTCAGTTTTGGAGAATGTTCCATGAGGTACTGAGAAGGTATATTCTTTTTTGTTTGGGTGAAATGTTCTATAGATATCTGTTAGGTCCATTGAGTCATAATGTCTGTTAGCTCCATTATTTCTGTTTAGTTTTTGTCGGGATGACCTGTCTACTGGTGAGAGTGGGGTATTGAAGACTCCCGCTATTAACGTATGGGGTTCGATGTGTGATTTAAACTTCAGTATTGTTTCTTTTACAGATGTGGATGCCCTTGCTTTGGGGACATAGATATTTCAGAATTGAGACATCATCTTGGTGGATTTTTCCTTTGATGAATATGAAGTATCCTTCCCCGTCTCTTTTGATTAATTGTGGTTGGAAGTTTATTTTGTTAGATACTAGAATGGCTATACCAGCTTGCTTCTTGGGTCCATTTGCTTGGAAAATCTTTTTCCTCCCTTTACTCTGAGGTAATGTCTGTCTTTGAAGTTGAGGTGTTTCTTGTATTCAGCAGAAGGATGGATCCTGTTTTTGCATCCATTCTGTTAGCCTGTGTCTTTTTATTGGGAAATTTAGTCCATTGATATTGAGATTAATGACCAATGATTGTTAATTCCTGTTAATTTGTTGTTGATGATGGTGTGTGAGTGAGTGTGTGTAGTTTTGCTGGTGTGAGATTATTTTGTGTGTTTTCATGGGTGTAGTTAACCTCCTTGGGTTGGAGTTTTCTTTCTGTAGGGCTGGATTTGTGGATAGATATTGTTTAAATTTGACTTTGTCGTAGAATATCTTGTTTTCTCAGTCTGTGGTGATTGAAAGTTTGCTGGGTATACTAGTCTAGATTGGTAGCTGTGGTCTCTTAGAGTCTGCAAGACATCTGTCCAGGCCCTTCTGGCTTTTAGAGTCTCCATTGAGAAGTCAGGTGTAATTCTAATAGGTCGGCCATAATATGTTACTGGACCTTTTCCCTTTGCATCTTTTAATATTCTTTCTTTGTTTTGTATATTTACTGTCTTATTATGTGACAGGGGGACTTTCTTTTTCTGCTCCAATCTATTTGGTGTTCTATAAGCTTCTTTTACTTTGGTAGGCATCTCCTTCTTTAGGTTAGGACATTTTTCTTCTATGATTTTGTTGAAGATATTTTCTGGACCTTTGAGCAGGGTATCTTCTCCTTTTATTCCTATTATTCTCAGGTTTGGTCTTTCTATAGTGTCTCAGATTTCCTGGATGTTTTGTGTCAAGAACTTTTTAGATTCAATATTTTCTTTGACCAGTGTATCAGGTTCTTCTATTGTATCATCTACGACTGAGCTTCTCTCTTCGCTCTCTTGTATTCTGTTGGTGATGCTTGCATCTATAGTTCCTTTTCACTTACCTAGGTTTTCCCTCTCTAGGATTCCCTCAATTTGTTGCTTTATTTCTTTATTGCTTTTATTGCTTTATTGCTTCTATTTCCATTTTCAGGTCTTGAACAGTTTTATTCATTTCCTTTAACTATTTGTTTTTCATTAGCTTTCTTTAAGAGATTTGTTCATTTCCTTCCATTGTTTGTGTTTTCCTGGTTTTCTTTAAGGGATTTAAAATCCATTACTTCCAATTGTTTGTTTGTGTTTTCTAGAGTTTAAGGTATTTATTCATTTTTCTCTTAAAGGAACTCTGTCATCTTCATAAAGTTGGTTTTAAGGTCGTTTTCTTGTGCTTCGGCTGTGTTGGGATAGTCAGGTGTTTCTGTAGCAGGATGACTGGGCTTTGGTGGCACCACATTGCCGTGACTGTTGTTATGTTCTTACACTGGTGTCTAAGCATCTGGGTTTGAGATGAATATAGGTCTAGGAGCCAGTTTCTGAGTTTGTTTTTGTTGGGTGGGTGTTTTGTTCCTTGGTTTCTGTTTCCTCTTTGGTCTTCTGGTCTTTGTGATCTGTATTTCTGGTGGCCAACATGACCTGTGGTCTAGCAGGAAGTCTCTGTAGAGTTGGCAGCTAGACTTCTGGTAGTTAGCCTGGCATGCATGGCCTTTGGTCCAGGGATCTCTGTTCTTCTGACTGATGTGGCCTGCACTTAAGCATTGGGTATTCACCCTTGTAGGGGCTGCAGGTGTGTTTGTGCACGTTTGGGCTCAGAACTCAGACAGCAGGTGGGGCTCTCACCTGTTCTGGCTGGTGTGGCCTGTACCTGAGCAGTGGATATCTGCCAGAGGTGGGGTAGGGTCGGGGCAGTAGCAGCAGTGGGCGGTAGGGTGGGAAGGGGTGTTTGCCAGGTGACTCTTTGGGATCTGAACCAAGGGCATGGGAGGGTTCCAAGTGCAGGTGAGGCTCTTACCTGTTCTGGCCTGAACCATGAGCATTGGATGTCTGCCAGTGTTTGTTTTTTCCTTTTTATTCAGTCTAGGAAACCAGTCCATGGAATGGTGCCACCCACATTTGTTGCTGGTGATGGAGAGTCTTCTCACCTTAACCCAATCTAGAAACTAGAAAGACATTCCTAATATTTTAAGTGATCTTAGATCTAATTAAGTTGACAATAACAACCATTGACAGTCTATCCCTTACCAACTTGACATCCAACCAAATATATTACTTTAAGCCTGTTCCATAGGCTCATGGCAATCTGATAAGGCAGAATGCATTCTGTCCAACTTCAAAAAAATCCCCAAGTCTTTAACAGATCTGAAGCTGTTCAAAGAGGTAAATGTAGTCTTTTCTGAGATTTATACAATCTCTTAACTGTGAATGCCTATAAACAGCTTATATACTTCCAATATGCAGTGGCACAGAGTAAACACTCCCATTCCAAAAGGAGAGAATGGGAGCATACCAAAGAAAGAGCCAACTAAAGCAAGCCTGAACCAAGGGACGATACCAAATCCTGAAATTCTTGTCTTCTTCTGTTATTAGAAACAATGCTGAACCTTTTCAAAGAAAACCTTTTTTTCTATATTTGTATTATTTCCTTAGAATGAAAACTCCCAGGTCCATTTCTTTATTAATGCATGCTGCCTCAAGTATTGAATCTTGTATTTTCTTTTTTCATGACTTATCCTTATCTCTTTCTATAACAGTAGACTGGAATGGTGTGAGAAAACATAAATATGGTCACCTGTCAGAGTCTGCATTTCAGTATCAAGGTAAGAATAAACTACTTAGCATGAAAAATTACATTCAATATCTTGCCATAAAACAGTTATTCTTAGACATCTGCATTTACAATTAATTCATTGGTTAAATCAAAAGCGTGTATTACCATTTATAGAGGTATTTGTCAAAAGCAATATATTTTCTTCTGATATAGAAACCTAGATTCTAAGTATAAATAATCCCAAATTAGTGTTACTGCTCTGGAGCAGTTGCTCAGCCTCTGCACTCCCATTTTCGTTTGTCTAGGCACAGAAGGAAGACAAAATTGAATGTTGTCTTAGGACTTACTATTGCTGTGAGGAGACACCATAACCATGGCAACTCTTATAAAGAAAACATTTAATTGCTTACAGTTCAGAGGTTCAGTCCATCATGGCAGGGAAAATGGCGGCATGCAGGCAGGCATGGTGCTGGAGAAATAGCCAAGTGTCTTACATCATTCAGGAAACAGGAGTTGACTGTCACACTGAGAGAGCTTGAGAAAAAGAGACCTCAAAGCCTACCCCCACAGTGACACAGTTCCTCACACAAGGCCACACCTCCTAATAGTGCCTCTCCCTTTGGGGGCCATTTTCTTTCAAACCACCACAAATGCTATATATACTTGTACAGTTATTAAGAAAAAACTCTTTTAAAATGAGATAATTGTACTATATAAACTTTCAAACCCCTATTTTGTGCCTGAACTTTACCTTTCCATCATTCTGTTACAATCACCATGATGACCTATGGTTTAACATTTGTTTTCTTTATTAGAACCTGCTGACATCCTGGAGCTAGGTAAGATATTTTTCTTTTTCTGTTAAATAAGGGGACTTACTAGACCAGGGATTTGATTGTAAGCAGTTTTAATCCACTAGGAAAAGAACTCCATATGTCTTTGTTTCATAATCCAGGGAATCACTGTTTGCCTAATTAGCATGTAATTAACTTAGATGTCATATCAAGCTCTTCTTACCGGGAGGACGAAGACCAAGATAACAAAAAAGGAAGTGGTATAGTTAATTACATAGAGTAGGTTAAACAGAAAACTAACTAAACTGGAAGTAACTTCTTGATCTACTAAGTCCAAGCTGAAACAAACTTCCATTGTTCATAATATATTTGGTGACATTTTTCTAAAAGAAATTAATTATAAGATAAGTTGAACCAAAATAAATGTAAAGATATCTTTCATTTATAAACTACAGAAAAACACAAACATACCTGTAACAAGTAAAATTGATACTACATCTGGTTTTCATTCTGCATAGTATATTTCAGGACTAAGATTTGAGCAATAAAACTAATACTTAACAGTTCTCAGCCAGCTTTCAAGGTTTCTGCATAAACACCAGTCAGTTTCTTAGAGTCCTGTGACGTCTTGTGTATCACCTAAGTCTTCACATCCTCATACCTTTACCAAATTTTGCTCAAGTATTTTGATATATTTTGTTACCATAATTCCATGTGTTAGCAGTATTATAGTCATTATCTACTTCCTTCCTTTTACCTTTTCTTCCTATAAGATATTTTCTGTCCATCCTGACACAAAATAACCAAGTAGAAAACTAGAGGAGTCCAACAGAATTCCTGGGTGGTTGAGAACTGGCTCTGCCATTTAGTCACCATGTGATTCTGACCCTTAACTTTATCGTGAGTTAAATGGGAAGAATAATCTCATCCTGTCTGCTTCACAGGGTTGGGAAGCTCACATAAGCTAATGAATGTGAAAACACCATAAAGCTTGCATTTGCCCTTAACTGGAGAATTGTAATGCTTTTCATTCTTCTCAGCAGCTGAGCTCACACTTTAAGTCCAATCTGACCTTCTTTGAAGTGAAGCATTATGAATGTGAGCTGAACAAATGAATGAAGTGAAATGATGAAGGGCAAAGTACCTGAGACTTGGTAAACACATGATAGATATTACTTTATTCTTTAAATTTTTCCTCAAGCTTTTATGGTACTCGTGTGTAAGTGGGAAAACCATGGGCAGGGATTCAGATCAATTCCTATTCCCCACTCATCAGTTTTATAACTTTAAGCAAATTAATCTTTCTGGCATAATTCCTCTTATTTAAAATGAACATGAGCCGGGCGGTGGTGGCGCACGCCTTTAATCCCAGCACTCGGGAGGCAGAGCCAGGCGGATCTCTGTGAGTTCGAGGCCAGCCTGGTCTCCAAAGCGAGTTCCAGGAAAGGCGCAAAGCTACACAGAGAAACCCTGTCTCGAAAAACCAAAAAAAAAAAAAAAAAAAAAAATTAAAAAAAAAAATAAAATAAAATGAACATGAAACTGAGATGCTAAGATAATCTGACATGAACAGGCAAAGGGAAGACAGTCATAGCTGCTGCTGATTTTGTTCTTGTTGCTAATGTGAATAATGTTAACAATTGTAGCTCACTTGACAGCCTTGGGCATGTTGTAAACTGTGTTTGTTGACAGGGAGTTTAGCTACTCATTTAACATGAAACGTATCAGTTAGCAAGGGGGTTTATAATTTGAAAGAACAGTTTTCCTCTTGAGAATAATTGGTGGCACAGGTATATTCTCTGATATACATTAAGGCTGCAGGCTCTGTTTTTCCCAATGAGAATAGAGAGTAGACTTCTAGGGCCTTCATTCTGAATAAGACCCTAAAATAATATGCTTTGGAGGGCTGGGGCTATAAGTCAGCGATGGAGTGTTTGCTTAGTATGCTCAAGGCCCTGGAATGATAGTAATTATTATTTGCTTTGGTATAGCATTTCAAAGTTTGATACTTCAAATTGCTTATTAAATTCTTGAGTACCTCAAATTGTTAGGAATTTACTAACCTTTTCAGGCAAATTGCATCATGTTAGTCAGGTATATATTGAGCCAAATATGTTTCTTTGTATTGTTAGCCACATCCTAACTTTTAGGACCATACAGAAGAGGGTTAGCTCTCTGGCTAATTAGATGGCAGTTGTAGGGCCCACCTTCTCTCTGGTACTCTGCCACTTTAAAAGTGCAACCCCTGTCATCTCACACCTAGGTTTCAGATATATATAGCTTCCTAACTAGTCTTCCAGCCTCCAGCCTTAATCCTCTCCAGTCCATTTTTAACACTGCAGTCAGAATGTCTGCACCCTAAATTTATCAGCATTCTATTTCTCATGAACATGGTGAGTTAGTTCCTTGTCTTGATGCTGTCGCAGAATGCTTGACAGAAGCAGCTTAAGGAAGAAAGAAAGGTTTATTCAGTCTGAGTTGATACTCATGAACAGGGCATGTAGAGAGTGGAGCAGTAGTGGTATCAGGAGCCTGAGACAGCTAGCTATAGCCATAGCCAGGAAGCAGAGGGAGATGAGTGCCTGTACTTGGCTAACTTTCTCCATCGTTTGTAGTCTGGAACCTGTTGAATGGTGCCAGTCACATTTAGCGAGAGTTTTTCCACCTCAGTTAACCTAATCCAGATAAACCTTTGCAGACATGCCCAGAGATTTGTTTCTGTGGTGCTTCTAGGTCCTATTGGGTTGACTATACTACCATGTGGTGTAAAGGGTGCTTTGATACCGAAACACTTTTTCTGTCTACAACCTCTTTTTAAACTTTTCTCTGAAACAGTTTGCTTTTGCTTTGACTCCTGCTTATCTTATCCTTTTATACTTAGGAACCCGAATGTTCTTGCCTCTGGGAAGCCTTCCACAAACCTTCTGCGTGCTCCTACAGCACCCTCTACCTCTCCAAGCAGCCCTCACCACACCATTCTGCCATGGATCATTTAGTTTCTGTCCCTCCCTAGACTGAAGCTCACAAGAACAAGGGCAATATTTTGATCATGGTTGTATCTCCGTACCCAGCACAATACTGTAAATAATTCTTGGAAGAATGGGTGAGGAAATGGCTCTGAGACTGCTTTCTTACTCATGATTAATGCTAATGTTCCTTCAGTTGGTTCACAGGTGACATGCTTTTGGATCTCTTTACCACAAAGTCACCATTTTTGTTCTTGTGTGCTGTATCTCTCTCAGAGTCAAGCCAAACTTAATGCCCGCATGTGATGTTAATAATCCAGATTGAAGTAGGACTTGTGTGCTGCTTCTTGCTTTCATTCACCCAAAACTTTAATTGAGCCTGTGCTAAGCTGCAAGGCACCATGTTAAATAGCGAAGGTTGAAAAGGAATAAACAGTCCCTCTCCGTAAAGAGTTGAAATGCCTCATCACGGTGATGGGATGGGATGAGTATGAATGGATTTTAAAGGGGAGAGGAAAAAACCAGAAAGCTTTGCAGAGAAAATAGTCGATGTATATGGGTGGTTTGGGCAAAGGTACAAGGCCAAAGTATCTAAAAGTTTGTTTGAGGAAACTCCCATCTAGCATGAAAGTCATGATTTTGGGCCTGTGAAGCCTCCCCAGCCCAGACCTTTTTCACTCCAGGTTGCCTGCCTGAACTCTCCAGAAAGCCTGTCAAAACCTCTTTTCCTCATTGCCTGAAAAGAACAGTAATGTTGCTCTACATGCTTTATTTCTAATAAGTAACAATACCTCAAGAGACTTTTCTTTTTCATTTTTTTTCCTCGGTGAAGGAACTACGTGAAAATATTAGTGTCATTGCTGAAACTGGTTTTGTTTTGTTTTTGTGTTTCTTTGGGTTGGATTTGTTTTGTTTGAGGTTTTTGTTGTTGTTTTGGGGTTTGGTTTGGATGTTTGGTTTTTGTTTTGCCCAACCTTCTGCTCTAGTCTTCAGGCATTTGATGAAAGACTATACATACTAAATCACTCATAGTTCTCTGTGCATGAAATTTTTAAAACCTCAAACCAGATGGTTGGAATGTATATTAATGAATTTTTATTGCATTGATTCTGGGAGCTGAGCTTCCACTTGAAACTTCCCTTTTTAGCCAAGCTATTTGATGAGCTCTTTGCTTTTAGCTAAGAGGTTTCTTTGTGATATAGAAAGGACACTAATAATATAATTCAGTTCCTGTTATTTGTTTTCAGGAATTATTTTTTGGTTTGATGTTTTATTTTTAGGTGATCTATTAAAACATCAAGCTAATAATTTTAAAGGGTTATGAATGATGTTTAGAGAGTACTATTTAACATTAGACATTTTAGAATAACTGGATTTTTTTAGAAGCTGTATATGCTACCATTTACTTGTCATCTGAAAAATGCCAAGAACACATAGTGTGGAAGATAGGAGTTAAGAAATAACTCACTCAAGCAAATTTAAATTAGTTATGAAATTACATGAAACAGTGTTCCTGATGCTGGGGTAGATGGACTAATGAGAAGAACAGAATAGAGTCCAGAAATAGATCTAAGAATGTATAAA
Source organism: Peromyscus californicus insignis (assembly GCF_007827085.1). Taxonomy (NCBI): domain Eukaryota; kingdom Metazoa; phylum Chordata; class Mammalia; order Rodentia; family Cricetidae; genus Peromyscus; species Peromyscus californicus. The sequence continues at coordinate 33,043,463 of NW_026294573.1, read as the reverse complement.
AAATTAATACAAGATCAAGGTGATTTCAAGTCCATGGAGAGAAGATGGTTTATTTAATAGATGATGTTGGAGCACTTTTATTGAAAAAAAATGAAAAGAGAAAGCTAAATGTTTGCTTCATTCATTTCATAAACTAAATTACAAATAGATCATATATGATATATATACATGTAAAGAAACCAGAGACATTCTTGAGGAAAACATGGGTTAATATTTTTATAATATTTAAGTGAGGAAAGTATAGTATGAATAGTGAGAAGCTATAAAAGGGATGACAGAGAAACATGAGGGTAAGGTTAGCCTCTTAATCATATACATGAAGGACTTATATTCATTTGCAAAGACCTTAGAATCTGTAAGAAATGGACGTTTATGTTAGCAGAAAAATGGCAAAAATAAAAACTAGTTAATAAGCCTCCAAAAGTTTTCAACCTTATTAGTAATCAAAAAACTGTCCAAAATGTATATTAGCGGGTTTTTGTTTGTTCTTTTGTTTGTTCCTATTTTTTACTGTTAGATTTATCAAATTTCCCAGAACTTGGGAATCTAAGGCAGCAGAATTGCTAGTTTGAGGTCAGCCAAGTTCCAGGCCAAACTGGGCTATATAAATGAGACTCTGCCTCAAAAAAAAAAATATCAAAATCTAGGAACTGTCAAAATATAACTTTAGCAAAGGCATGAAATACATACTTACATACTTTACTTTTCATTTTATGTATCTATTCTTTGAAAATTTCATAGATGTGTACAATGTTTTTTAGTCATATTTACCCCCTCTTCATTCATGTACCTTTGATAGTAATAAAAATTGGCATACTCTTTCTAGAGGATATTTCAGCAATATAGATTGTATCAAAACCTAAAATATCCAGTTTGTCTGTTAATCCTACTCTTTAGTATTTGCTCCAGGGAGACTGTGTTAGTCAGATTTTTATCACTAACTAAACTCTGAGAGAGTAGGAGGAGGCATGGTGTGAATATGACCAAAATGCTTTATATGCATATATATGTGTATTATAATGAAATACACTTATGTATAATTAATATATGTTAATAAAAGCATAAAAAGTTAAATAAATAATAGACAAATACCTGAAAGAAACATTAAGGAAGGAAAGGTTTCCTTTGGGTTGTTTCGGAGGTTTTGGTCCATGGTCAGCTGGTTCCGTTGCTTTTAGGTCTATGGGAAAGCAGAAGTATCGGGAAGGAAGGAAGGAAGGAAGGAAGGAAGGAAGGAAGGAAGGAAGGAAGGAAGGAAGGAAGGAAGGAAGGAAGGAAGGAAGGAAGAAAGAAAACTGATTATCTCATTGTAAACAATGCAAAGAGAAGGAACAGAGAGAGGCCAAAGACAAAATAAACCCTTCAAAGCCAAGGAACCAGCTTCTTTCAACTGATTCTACCTTCCACAGTTTGACCACCTCACAGGAATCTGTTGACAGTCTGAATCTATCAATGGATTAAACCATTGATTAGATCAGAGCCCTCATGATGTATTTATCTTTGGGAACATCCCCACAGACACCCAGGAAGATGCTTTAATAACCTCAATTTCTCAGTCCTACCAAGTTAACAATTAAGATTAACCATCGCAGAGATCATTTTAAAAGTACTCAAAGATGTGTACACAAAGATATGCATTTAAAAATTAGGCAATATTTAAATGACTATCACAAGTTGTTATGATCTATTAAGTTACAGTATATATGCATGATGAAACCATGTTTAGACAGTAATCTTGAAGTAGAATTTCTAATCTGAAGACATTATTATTATTACTGCTCTTAAGGATTTTTCTTTCCACAACTAAGTAGAACAAAGTAGAGTTCTGAAAGAGGACCACAACCAGAATAGTAGCCAGCTAGAGTAGCTGATAAGTAAATAAATAAGCTTGCTTCTTTCTTTATTTTATCTTCTTTCACACCACTTTATTCCTTTCAAATGCTTACCACCTTTCTTATTTCTATGCTAATTGTGTCTTATCATGTACCAGAATGCAATGTAAATCCCATAAGGTAGAGATCCCTGTTAAACTGCTTCCACTGAGGAAGATGCTTGGTTAATGTGTTGAATAAATAATTGAAAACTCAAATTATATTTTAATGTTTAATTCGTATGTGAATAATTTAAAACATTTGTTTTATATGTGCTTAAATTATAAAACGTTCTATGTCTGTTAGTAAGGTCCCAAGTATAAACTAACTTTCCCTGTACTGGTCAAGCGATGGCTAACAATTAAGAGCACTTGCTGCTCTTGCAGAGGACCTCAGTCTGGTTCCCAGCACCCAGGTCAGCTGGCTCACCTGTAACTCTAATTCTAAGGGGATCTGAGGCCCTCTTTTGGACTCTGTGGACACCCACACAATATATGTGCACACTCAAACACTGACATACATACATACACATAATTAAAATAAAAATAAAATATTTAAATTTAAATTAAACTTATTTTAACTGCAATATTATTTGTGCAAGTAAGTTAAATATTTCTGCTCATCTAGTGACTAAAAGTGTTATGATGCAGGAACTCTGTCTGTCTTGCTCCACCAACATTTAACACAGTTCTTTACACTTGGAAGGATATTACATATTTATCAAATGAAGAATTCATATACAATTGTGTGCATTATAAATACAATTATCTCCATCTTTCAGATGAGCAAATTGAGGCTTGGAAGGTTAAATTTGCCCAAGATATTTGCTATAAAAATAGACTTAAGGGCCGGGCGGTGGTGGCACATGCCTTTAATCCCAGCACTCGGGAGGCAGAGCCAGGCGGATCTCTGTGAGTTCGAGGTCAGCCTGGGCTACCAAGTGAGTTCCAGGAAAGGCGCAAAGCTACACAGAGAAACCCTGTCTCGAAAAACCAAAAAAAAAAAAAAAAAGACTTAAGCAGCATCTTTTGACTTCTAGTATATTTTTTAAAAATACCGGTGGTCCATAGACACAGATTTAACTTGAAACTACTGAGTGAAAACTTTTAAAGATGGTTCCATAAACTTTGAAGAAATGAGAACACTTAGGAATATGGTTTTGGAATCAACACTTTAGACCTTGTGTTGTGAAACTACTGTCCGAGGGCCACACTGAGCCTGCTGCCTGCTTTGTCAAGGCTTCATAGAATACAAGCTTTCTCTTCTCTTTTCAATTTTCATTGTCTGTACCTTCTAGCCCACTACCAGAATGGCTGAGTTTAACAGCTGTGATTGTCAAAGCGCTCACCTTATATTTAAGGCAACTTTTATAGCGCGGTTCACCCATCGGTTTGCGTCGAGAGCTGTGATAGGGACTGTGTGGTTTACAAAACATAGTAGTTTTATTATCTCCTTTTAAAAATTAACTGTTGATCCATACCTTGCTTGCTGCCATTTCTTTTGTGATTATTTTAATGCTTGCAGATTCAGAAGTCATATGAGATCTGACTTTATGATAAACATGAAAGAATGTGTTTAAGTACTCTGATTGGTTTAATAAAAAGTATCTTAATTTTAAATTTACCTGATGATAACCCAGCAGTCAAATAGAAGAAAAAAGGTATGGTTCAAATCAGTCATCATGGTGTTTGGACTGCTTTTAATATATTCTTCTTTACTTAATAATAGGAGGTTTCCTACATTGTATATGCCTGAGGTTTCTAGCCTTTTTACCTTATAGCACAGGAGTTGATTAGCATGGTTAATATGTGTAATAGGCAACTGTAATTAATGCTGCCATAATTCTTTTTTTTTTTTTTTTTTTTTTTTTGGTTTTTCGAGACAGGGTTTCTCTGTGTAGTTTTGGGCCTTTCCTGGAACTCGCTTTGGAGACGAGGCTGGCCTCGAACTCACAGAGATCCGCCTGCCTCTGCCTCCCAAGTGCTGGGATTAAAGGCGTGAGCCACCACCGCCGGGTGCTGCCATAATTCTTAAAATCAAAGTCTCTTGGATACTTTTGGTCAGAACTCAAGCTAATAAAAGTAGTTACCCAGAATTGACCAAGCTTTTAGACTTTGTTTCCTAACATATTAACTATGAGCCATATGTACATTTTAAAATTATTTGAAGTTAAATAAAATTTAAAATGTAGATCCTTACACTAGTCACATTTAAAATATTCAAAAATTACATGCTAGTGCTATCTTATTGGATAGCCATAGATACACAGTTCATTTCTGTCAGCACAGGAAAGTTGAATTGGACTTGCTGCGCTAGATGGTAGAGAGCTTAAGGGTCTCAGACCAGTAAAATCCAAGACTTAAAATTTGATTTACTCTTTCATTTGTAAAGATGTAATAATTGCAATGTTTTCTTTTTCTAATAGCAAGTAATGATAACATTTATTCAGTCCTTGATTTAAGACCTTCTCAACTAATAGCAAGCAAATTCATTAATTAAATTTTGATAACCTCTTTAAATCTTCACTCCAGGAAATAACTCTCTCATTTACTGTATGGACTGTCTGGTTGTATTATTTAATCATCAACTGGCTTTGAAATATTTCAGAACTGATTGGGATTTCTGGCCAAACCTGTTTGCTTAGTTAAGGATGGTGGGAAAGGAACCAACCTTAAAACAGAAGCTATAAAGTCAGCAGAATGTAAACTCTTGGCATCATCTTTGTAGTGATTTAGATATCATTATTTAGTGATTCATTTTTATTCCCAGCAGCTAGTGCTTTTTGCATGGTCCAAAGGGGCCCTGTGCTGCTCCACTACAGAGGAAACTTCAAGAAATGCTGGTTTGCTACAGTGTTTTAGCTTGTGAGAGTCTCTGGGACCTTCCCTGCTCCATCATGGGGTCACCTCTAGGTGGGTATTAGGTGGAAACTGTAAATTGCTTTAACTTTGAAATAAAGAACTTGGTAATCTTTTGTGGTCCAGTGATATTCGTATATAACAGGCTATGCCTTTCCATGTTGTCCTAGCCCTGGAATAGTGTCACCTTAAAGATTGCTCTTCCAGTTCATTGTTCTTTACGCTTTGAGATACTTGAGGCAACATCAAGAGAGTAAATGATTCTGTAGACAACCCAGTTTGTTCTTCATTGTCATCAGAATTGCTTCTGAAGCCCTACTGGGCTAGATTATCGAATACCCATTATTCTGTACTTCAGTACAGCATTTTGTACCTGGAGTGACGATTTAAAAGGTGAGAACTCGAGTATATTTATCTCATTCATGTTGCTTTCCCTCCCCTGAAATCTTGCCCATGTCTCTAGATAGTCTTTGCTTTATACTTTCTAAGCTGAGGTGTGGGATGCTAAATAATGCTACCTGACCTCAATGCAGGGCCTTTCCAGGAGTCAGATTGTTCAAGAAGAACAATTCCTCCACTACCTTCTGTCTTCTGCTTGCTGAGGGCTTCTTGGTACTTCTTCGAGATGCTAGTATATCCTACTCTATGATTTTTAGTTGGTTCAGGGACTAACATGCAAAACAGCATAGATCATCTTAAGACTATGATTTTAAAACATTAATTTAAAAAGATTCATCCAGGGCACTTGGATTCTTCCCTCTAAGATTACCTTTGATTAAGATCAAATGGAAAACAAAAGTTTAAACCAGCCCACTAATGGCTTGCTTGATGTTTAGTGTAGAGTACATCCTAAAGGCATTTGTTTAGGAAGTTGACTGTGATAGAGATTTCTATTTCCTTTACAGGTCATTTTACCTGGGACAAATACCTAAAAGAAACATGTTCAGTCCCAGCGCCTGTCCATTGCTTCAAGCAGGTAATTGATTTTCAACATGGTTAGTAGGTGGGAGACAGTGTTTTCTGGTGCTTGAGTAATCAGAGCATGAGGTAGGAGCCCTTTGACTTCTCACCTAAGGACCCCAAAATAAACTTTTATGAAAGGAGCTCAAGTAAAAGTTGGTTACTGAGTTTCAGCACCAGGCATCTCCCCAACTTCATTCCAAGGAACACCTCCTTTCCTCCAAGATTATTCTGTTACTGAAAAAAAAATGACTATTTTTTCCTGGAGCTTTAATTCAGAGAAATAGGAAAGAGAATTGTGGGTTTTAGAATGTGGAGCAGTATTCTTTTCCTGTGTTCAAAACCTCTGCCACAATCTTACTTTTCTTTAAGAACACTGAACCCAGTCTTACTGGGGGACGTTTTTTGAGTCATTCAGAGCTTCTCATGTAGAATTAAGTGTTCCAGACAATATGTGGTAAGGTTGGTAAGCTAAGCAGTGCACTGTTGCTAAACAGAGCAAGATGCCACAGTTCTTTATACCACTCTTGCTTTAGTCCTCAATTATTTCTTTATCAATAGTTCACTTTAAGTTTTATCTAATTTCTAAGTAAAAGTACATATTTCTGTTTATTTGAAATAATATAGTCTAATTCAAATGTTTACCTAAACCATTCTTAATTCAAATATACTAAGAAATAGCTCTCAAGTCACCAAAAATCAGAGAAGTAAAGAGTGGTCTGAGAAATGGGAAACAAATGAGTTAAGCCTGTGTGATTTGCCACCTTACTGCCTAGATCCAGATCATATTCCAAGGAAGGTGAACCTTAGGTTGAGCCATCAGACTCCCTAATTCAAGGATATGGAACTGATAGTCCAGATGCATTAAAGTAACTAGAATTTACAAGTCACTATGTCAGAGCAAAACCCAAAAGGGCTATAGAAGATCATCTTTAATTATTCAGGAAAGTACTGCTGTTGAGTGATGAGGAAACTATTTATGGCCAATGGAAAATCCATCTGAAAATATTAGAAGAAAGCCTGATACATGAGACTGAGCATAGTTCCTGGAAAGTCTCTTCTTTATTTGATCATTGGAAGAATATTCAGGAAGGCCTTTTAGATAATAGGAAATAGTCATACTCCGAGCATTGCTCCAGACTTGTATAAAAACTCATAAAAGTCATACTTGAAGGAATCAAACTGTCCTCAGGAAACTTCATCTATAAACAAATCACAAGAAAATCTATAGAAATGCAAAAAATATCCAGTACCCAGCAATAAAATCCATAGTACCTAATGTCTAGTCAAAGGTTAGTGGGCATGCAAAGAGGCAGAAGAGTGCAGTCAGTAGGAAAGAGAATAATCATTTGGTTCAAACTGACTCAGGACCTATACAGGGCACACAACAAAAGATAAACACCTGAAAGTATTGTTTTAATTATTTGATATGTTCCAAGTGTAAGCAGAGAAATGAAAGATGTCAAGATTCTCAACTAACTGCATGCAAAATTTAAAATGCACTGGTTAATATTAATGTTACAAGAAAATATTACTGAGCTCTGAGACACAGGAATAGAAACTACCCAAAATGAATCACAAAGACAAAGCAGTTCAGACTCAAGTGAAAAGAGAGTAGCAAACCAGAGCTTCTACTTGCCAGATAGATGTGTGATCAGTGTTCCCGAAGAGAAGAAAGGAGTATGTGAGTAATGATGGCTAAGATATCACCAGACAGTTTTTAATTGCTATGATTTAAAAGAAGACACATTTAGTGGTGAAAAGATATGGAGCAAAAGGGTCTCTCATAAGCTGTTAGCAAAAATATACAGTATCTTACCCTTGGCAGAAAACATCATAATACTGAAGGAAAAAGAGCCATTAGAATTGAGTAATATTAAGTTAGCATTCTAGTCAATTATTTAAAATAATCCAACAGAATATATAACAGAAGAGAAACTCTGACTTAAAATAGCAGCCAGAGGGGTGAGGTGAACTTACAAAATCCAAAACTTACTTATAGAAAATATCTGACCAAAAAATGCTCCATAAGAATTAAAAATTATGAAAGGAGAGGCTGAGGAGATGGCTTAGTCAATAAAATGCTTGTTTCTCAAGCATGAGGCTCTGACTTCAGATCCCTAGCACCCAGATAAAAACCAAGTAGGACAGCCCATGCCTGTAGCCCAGGCTCCAGATTCTTTGAAAGGCCCTGTCTCCAAAATTCAGGTGGAGAATGTCAGAGGAGGACACCCTGATATCAATCTCTGACTTCGACATGCATGCATATGGGCAAGCGCACACATTCACTACTAAAGAGCAGTTAAAGACAGCTCACACTGACCTCTGGCCTACACATACATACTTATACATGTACACATACATGCACAAACATGAACGTGTACACATGCATATAACACACACACACACACACACACACACACACACACACACACACACACACACACACAAAGGAAATTTCAGAGTTACAAACTCCTTTTCCTCAAAAGATACTTGTGAGGGCTGAAAAGATGGCTCAGCAGTTAAGAGCACTAGCTGTTCTTCCAGATGACCTCAGTTAGGTTCCTAGCTCTCAAGTCAGGTGACTCACAACCATCTGTAACTTCAGCTCCAGGGGATCTAACACCTCTGGACCTACAGGCACCTGCACTCATGCACACATACCTACATGCATAAATACACAAACACATAAATAAAAATAACCTTTAAAGATACCTGTAAGAGAGTAAGATACAAGCCACATTAAGAGAAAATATTTGTAAATCACAACAGTATAACAGTACTCCCCAAAATGATGTATAAATTGGCCACAGTCCCTATCAAAATACCAGACTTTTGGGCAGAAATTGGCAGAATTGATCCTCCAATTTATATAGAACCATAAGAAACTCAGAACAGTCAAAGCAGCCTTTAAAAGAAAGAACAAAGCAGGAAGGCAAAATATGTGAATAGAAACATCCGTCAGGAAAGAGCTTCTCCATAGTGAAAAAAGGAAGGGACAAGTGTAGAGTTATGTGTTCAGCAGGAAACAAATTGCAAAATCAGAGGCCTGGGACAGCGGCAGAGCAAAAGAAACAAAATGCCTCACCTTAGCACAATATCCTGGAAAGAAGTTTCTCTACACAGGGGTAAAGGTGAAAGAGTCCCACCAATCTGCCAGCTCAGATAGGTGTTCTACTGGCTTAAGAAAGCTTCACAGTTCTTCCAGGCCTAAAACCTGCACAGTAGCCGGGCGGTGTTGGCGCATGCCTTTAATCCCAGCACTCGGGAGGCAGAGCCAGGCGGATCTCTGTGAGTTCGAGGCCAGCCTGGGCTACTAAGTGAGTTCCAGGAAAGGCGCAAAGCTACACAGAGAAACCCTGTCTCAAAAAACCAAAAAAAAAAAAAAAAAAAAAAAAAAAAAAAAAAAAAACTGCACAGTAGCCTAGCTTTAGACTTTCAAGTCCCAGCAAACTACCAGGGTGGTATTGCCAGTCATCTTGAGAGGAAACCTATTGTCTGAATTAGGACTGCTTTAGGATTTAGAAACCCTATATATCCAAATTATGGGACTGGTAGACATTCTACTATACTGGCTCAGTGTATGGTTTGCCTCATCAGACTCAACATAGCTAGACAGAATGATTCTGAGACAAATCCCTTACATAGCTGGGCATCAGATGTTATAACAGGGAGGATATGGAGGCTGCCACTTGCAAAAAAAACCCATGAGATTGAGACTACCTTCTGATACTGGAAATGTGGCCTATTCCATGTTTCTCATGGGTACCAGGACTGAAATAGTTGTCCAGGTAGTTCTTGACCCAGCTCTCCCACCACTACACACAGTGTTGCTATAATGCAGAGAAATAATTCTGAGTTTCTACTCCTACCCTACCAGAGACATGCTGGGAACATTTGAACACCATCCCTATGGCCCCAGCTGTACTCTTGCTTCAGGTACACAGCCTAACAAGTTTCAGGGGAACCATGGCCAATACAAGCCACATTCTGCTCTCCCTCCCTTCTGTTAGCACCTCTCTGAGAGGAATTTGCCAAATTTCAGTCATCCTTTCACTGTATCCTTTCCTAGGCACTGTATCTGAAAAACTGGGAAGTCTCCATACATCTTCAGAGGTGCACAGTTATGAGGAGTCTGAGGTCACACTCCAGAGCAGGCATTCTCACAGTAGGGGAACAACACAACTTTACAACTCCTCATTGCATTGATCACTCATAAGTCAGGACATGAGTGCCACAGACAGATTCCTGTACCACCCTCTCTGTTTAGTACCTGAACCCATGCCGTGTCAGGTCAGAGGACAAGTGCCTAAGGCTCCTCATTACTAGACAGCAAATGCAGAGGGTTCGAGTAATACAATGAATATCGTCAGTGCCTAAGGAAACAACTCACCTTGTACAGGTCACAAGTTTCACTATAGGAGTAAGCACAGAGTATACCCACACATACTGCTTTCTGTATCACACTTGCTCGAACTACTTGAGTATCTCCAGTCTTGCTTGTATTGCCTAGAGAGACAGTAGGTCTCTCTCTGATTCTGATATAATACAGATAAGTAGAATGAATGCACTGTACTCAAACTCACCATAGACAAACGCATCATAGACAGACATGCTTCAGGCAGATTACACTATTGTGTTCAAACTGGAAGTAACATTGGCATTGAATATCAATAAATCAATGATCAAGATACATCTTCTGGAAAAAGTTAAGCCCGTTCCATAAAAGTGATAAGGCTCTCCATTGTGCCAGATATACAAGCTTTAACATAGGAATACAAGAACTATGAAGAACAAGGTAATACAACATCTCCTAAAGTCCATTCATAACACTCTAGTAAGAGACTCCACAGGTACCAAAGTGAATGAAGTACCTGATAAAGAATTCAAAAGAATTATTTCTTGAAATCTCAAGAAAACCAGACAAGCAGTTAAATGAAATTAGTAAGACGATGCTGAGCATGAGTGAGAAATTCAGCAGAGAGATGGGGATTTCAAAAAAGAACCAGTCAGAAATCTATAAATCAGTTTAAAACCAGTTCTATAAATCAGTTTAAAAATTGAGTTGGGAGCCTCACCTGCAGTCTACAGGTGAAGAAAGAATATTAGAACTTGAAGACAGGTATTTATTGAAATGATTGAGGCAGAAATTTAAAAAAAAGGATGAAGAAGGCATACAGGATCTTTAGGGTACCATGAAAAGATCAAATGTCCTGATCATTAACATACCTAAATGGGGAGAAATGAAGTTGAGGGCATAGTAACCTCTTCATTGGAGTAACAGCCGAAAACTTCGCAGTCTTGGGAAAGACATGGGCATCCGTGTCTGGATTCCCAAACAGACCCTGCCAAAGAAGATTCTCACTACAGCATACAGGAAAACTGTCTGCAGTACAGAAAAAGCACCAAACAATATTTAAGAGCAGCCCCATTAGACTAGTAGCAGATTTCTCAGTAGAAACTCTTTAAGCCAGGAAGGGATCTATTATTATTACAACCCGTATTACTATAACCCAACAAGGCTGTACTTCAGAATTTAATGAGAAATAAAGACCTTCCAAAACAAACAAAGAGTTAAGGGAATTCCTAACCAGACCAGCTTTATAAAAGATGCTTTAAGGGGGTGCTACACCTGTCACTGGAGTGAAGATAACTACCATCATAACTTCCTAAATATAAATCATAGGATATAAATTCTACTGGAAGAGTAGACACACAAAGAGCAGACTAAAAACAAAAATAAGCCATACCTCAAATTTGTAGAAGAATCAGAAGAGAAACAAATGAAATAGAGACTAAAAGAAGAGCACATAGAATGAATAAAATAGTTCTTTGAAAAGATAAACAAAATGAACAATCCTTAACTAAAGGGAAAGTGAGAGCCCAGATAAAATTCCAGATGAAACTGGAAACATCCCAACTGAGACTACAAAAGTTCAAAGGATCTAGAAATTATTTTTGAAAAACTATATACTAAAAAATTGGAAAATCTAGTAAAATGGAAAAAATTTTAAGACCTGTATAACCTACCAAAGTTGAACCAAGAAGATATAAAAAACAGAATGGAGGGCTCAGTGGATAAGAGCACTTGTATGAGGATCAAAAGCCGGGTGTGGCCATAGACATATAACACCTGCATTGTCAATCTCTGTGGCTTGCTGGCTGCCAACCTAGCCTTAGGTTCAGTGAGAGACTCTGTTTCAAGAAAATAAGGTGGAGAATGACACAGCAGGATACCCACTGGCCTCTTCTGGCCTCTGCATGGATGTGTGCTTACAAATGTCACCTATACTACAGGCATACCTGTACACACCCAAAAAATGTAGATCTGTAAGAAATAATAATATTGAAAGATTGAATCAGTAATAAAAAGTCTCACCAAATAAAAGCCTAGGACCAGATTATTGTGTTGCTGAATTTGATGCAACTTTTTTCATTTTCTTTTTTTTAATCTCTTCCATCCTTCCTTCCTTCCTTCCTTCCTTCCTTCCTTCCTTCCTTCCTTCCTTCCTTCCTCCCTCCCTTGCACCCCTCCTTCCCTTTCTTCCTTCCTTCCTTTTTTGGGGGAGGTGGGGATGGTTTTATATATTTCAAGCTGACTTCAAACTCCCTATATAGCTGATGATGACCTTGAACTTCTGATCCTCTTGTATCCACATCCCAGTTTATGCATTATTGGGGGTTGAACCCCAGGACTTTGTACACAGTAGGCAAACACTCCACCAACTGAACCTCATCCCAAGCTCCTGAATTTATCCAAACTTTTAAAGAACTAGTACTAATGCTTCTCAAACCATAAAAGAAGACAAGAATCATTGTATGTGGGTGTGTGTAGGTGTGTGTGGCTATGGCTACAACAGAGGAACAAGGATGAGATGGAAAGAAGAGCAAAATCATACTTTGTTTAAAAATGTTATAATGTTATCTGGCACCTGTGTGCTGATTTTTAAAAATTAGAAAACAACTGAAATGGAGGGGACCCTTCCCAACTTAATTCTGTTTATCCTGAAATACCTGTTACCAAAGCCTAACAGCATAACAGCAAGAAAACCATAGAGCAATGACCCTGATGGGCAAAATGGCAAATATCCTCAAGAAAATGCTTGCAAATTAAAACCAAGAGCTTGTCAGAAAGGTCATACATCATGTTCAAGTTGGTTTTATTCCAGGATGCAAGAATGGTTCAGAATATTCAAATTCGATACATATTACATAACATATACATAATACCTTGCATAAGTTGAATGAATTATAAAAATTATGATCATCCCAATAGATGCAGAAACATCTATTATTCATGTTATTCATGATAAGAAGTCATGAACATATTAGATATAGAAGGATTGTGCCTTAACATAATAAAGCCTGTATATGACAGACATTTAGGCAGCATTCTACTGAATGAGGAAAGCTGAACATTTTCTCCCAGGTAAGAATCAGAAAATGTCCTGCTGTTGTGGTTAGTATGGCTTTCAGTATATCTTGAAATTTTGTATTGTCGCAATTCTTATTTAGTATAATATTAGAAATTTTAACTACAGTAGTTAGGTAAGAGAAAGGAAAGTCAAATGATCACTCTTTACAAATGATACAATTCTGCCAGTGGTTAGGAGACAGAGGCATAGCTCTACACTGTTACTCTCAGCAGCCTAAGGAGCTCTCCTAATCCTTTAAGGACCTTGACTCAAGATAAGCTGTGATTCCTGGCTTTAATGCAGAAAAGAATTTTAGAATTAAGCATTATGAAACAGTTGTGTATTTTTATTACTAAATATAGTTTAATCAAGTCTTTATATATGAGACAGACAAACTGAAGTGTGGGTATGGACTTCCCAAGGGAAAGTTGTAATTAATTTTCTTAATATTAGTCATATGTAATATCTAAAGAAGAAAAATGCAAATATCCATCAATGAGAGGAAAATGGAAAATAACACCTAACAATGGATGGGGTTTCTTTTAGGATGATGATGATTATGAAATGGATAGGTATGGTGTTTGCTCAACTATGAATATGCGGAAAAGTACTGAGTTACATACTGTAAAGGAGTTTACTTTTGGTGTATGAGTTACACACAAACCTCAAATAAGCCAGCAGTTCTACTATTAGAAGTTTATATAAGAAAAAAGAAAGTGGCCCTCCATCTGTGGCTTCTGTAGCTGTAGATTTTGTCAACAGCAGACCAGAAATATTTGGGAAAAGCCAGGTGTAGTGGTGCACATCTATAATCCCAGCACTTGAGAGGCTGAGGCAGCAGGACCATAGTATTAGAGGCCTGTCTGAACAACATGGTGAGATCCAGGTACAGCTGGACTATGGTTGAGACACTTGACTCAAAAAAAAAAAAAAAAAAAAAGGAGTGGGTAGGTAAAAGGGTTTCTATACTAACGTATACAGAGGGTATTTTCCAATGGATTATTGTATGTTTCATACAAAGATTTGTTTATGCATGTACATAGGCTCATGTTTATAAGAGCCGAAAGCTAGAGCTAAACCAAATGGCCTACTACTTGGCAACAAAAAGAAATGCATATCAGATCCAGGGACTTTAAACTTTTGAAATCAGAAGTGTTTTAGATTTAGAATATTTTCCTATGAAATAAAATATCTTATGGATATGACCAATCTAAGCATGCAATTTATTATTGTTTCTTACATGCCGTATGCCCATGGTCTGAAGGTAATTATGCAATATTTTAATGGTATTTTTTACTTCAACACATCATATAATGCCAAATACAGAGTTTTCTTGTACCAGCATGTCAGTGACAAAGCTGCTCATTTTGAATTTCATAGTTTCAGATTAGATATACTCCACTTGTATTGATAAGGTCAACAATATTGAGAATATCATAATACTTACACTGACTGAAAAATATAGTCAATAAAAAACAATACTCCTCCATGATTCCTCTAAGATAAGAAGGAGAGGGGCCGGAGAAGAAAATTAAAGAAGAATATGAGAACTTCAGGGTGATGGCATGTTCACTATTTTGATCATAATGGTGCTTTCAGAGGTAGAAAAGAGTGCCTGTGATGTCATATGTCAAGACTTGCCAAAATGTACAGTTTACTGTATGTCAATTATGTTAGTTGATTTATGAGTTAACATTAAAATAAGAAAAAAGTCAACTCCTACTAGTCTTTATGGTAGATGTAGGAAAAGCAAATGAGCAGCAGACATCATCAGACACTCCTACCCTTTCTTGTACTGGTATAAGTCAATATGTGATACTTCAGAGGAAAGGACCTTTTTCTTTCATCTTACTTTCTAATGCTTCATTTGTAGAAAACCTTTCCTAAATGTTAGGGAATAAGCCAGACTTGTCCTTAGCCAACTTTAACCAAGTTGAATCCAATGCATACATTTTCGAGTTCCATCTCTTTAACATTCCTATTGAAATGCATTTTATACTTAGTCTACCTAATTCCCTTGGCTTGTTCTCCTCAGTCCTACACACCTCCAAGCAATGAGTTCAAGATCAGCATGAAATTGGAAGCACAGGACCCCAGGAACACCACATCCACCTGTATTGCCACAGTAGTTGGACTGACAGGTGCCCGACTCCGCCTGCGCCTTGATGGCAGTGACAACAAGAATGACTTCTGGAGACTGGTTGACTCCTCTGAAATCCAACCAATTGGAAACTGTGAGAAGAATGGTGGTATGCTGCAGCCCCCTCTAGGTGAGTAACTAGACCCTTGTTCTCCCTGGCCAGTCAGTTAGATTCCAAAAGTTATACATCCTGTTATGGAAAAGCTCTTGAACATATGACTACCCTTTGTTTTTCAGAGTAGTTTCCCTAATAGGCCTAGATAATATAAAGTGGGTTATCTTTACGTTAGTATAGGGTGTCTAGTCCTCACATACTCTTTTAACTTAACAGGAAACCATACTCTTTCCCAATCGATTCGCCTGGAAGAAAGGATACCTGTTATGTTAAGTCTTTTATGTCCTCTCCCCCAGTTCTTACTTGGTCCTTGGAATTCTCTTATTGAGAATCCATTATTAGAAATCTATTCTTTTAGTTAAACTAATAATCACACTTCTCTTTTGATCATAGTCATCCTTTTTTTCTGCCTCAGTACCTGAGGAAATGAGGCATCTCATCAGTTACTGACAGTTACTACTGATTGCAGTGAGTCTTCATGAGAAAGAGTGATAAGTTAGGGGTTTGGGCCATGTTCTCTTCAGGATATTGAGCTATTTTAATTGGACTTAGGGGATATGTATCATTTGAAAGAGTTTAACATTTTCTTCCATATAAAAATTATGTGGGAAAATTTCAAATATGTACAAAAGTAAAGAAAACAACACAGTTATGTCAGTCTGTCCTCTATTGTTATAATTGTCAGCATGTATTCAATGTTATTTTATATATACTTGATTGTGTCTGCCTTAAAGTACAAATATAGTACCGCTTTATCATGAAATAGAATGTCTCTCTCATAGGTCAGGATGTTTTAAAAGCATAGCCATACCACATTATCACACCAGTAAATATTTGTGTTTAAATGATCCCACCGTCATAGCACCCTTCCTCCTTCCTTTCCTCCCTGTCTTTCTCCTTTCCTTTTCCTTTCCTGCTTGTCTTTTTCCCTCTCCTGTTACGTCCTCTCTTCTTCCCTCCTTCTCATCTTTCTCTTTCTCTCTCTTATCTCCTTCCCTATCTTCCCCCTTCTACATTTATCCCTCTTCATCTTTCCTTCTCCTCTGTCGTCTCTCATCTTGAATTTCTTTAAATAAAGTTGGTTGGTATGTATGCTAAGCCTCTTAGTGTATGGGATTTCCTTCCCTCCTTTTTTTCCCTTGAAACTTACTTGTTGCAAACCCCACGTCTTTAAATTTTCTCATAATTATATTTTGCTGATTATATCTGTTAGTGTCATTTAATGTTTTTCTCCATTCCTGTTTCCTAGATATCAGTAGCTAGACCTAGAGGTTTGATCAGACTCAGATTCGAGTTTGGGGGCGGGGGTTGTTGTTGTTTTTCACACACATATCTCACAGATGACAGGCTCTTGGTTGTTCCTTGTTTTATAACCTAGTAGAGTCTCTCAAGCTTTGCAGCTCCAAAACCTTCCTCATCTTGGCTGGAGATACATACTATCTGACACATTAGGAAAACCTGCTCAGCCCTGGTCTTGGGCCATGACCAACAATGTGTACTGGGTGTGAAAGACCAGAATGTCAATAGGAATGCAGACAGTAAAAGCTATGCTCACAAGGTTTCAGAAGGGAACAGGTACTCTGTTGGGAATGGACTAGAAGCCACTTATAACATTCTTTTTAAAGTTTTATGTGTGTGGATGTTTTTCCCGTGTGTGTGTGTGTGTGTGTGTGTGTGTGTGTGTGTGTGTGTGTGTGTGTGTGTGTGGTGCCTGCAGACGCCAAAAAGGGGTACTGTATTCCCAGGAACTGGGGTTACAGATGGTTGCGAGCCTCCATGTGGGTGCTGAAAGTGGAACCCAGGTCTTCTACGAGAGCAGCAAATGCTCTTAGCCACTGAGCCATCTCTAGCAGCTCCCAGGGCTACTTTCTCACAAAGAATCTTGTAGCTTATATTTGGCATGTCAGCTTGTTCTGTTTTAGGAGTTTCTGGAACCTTTAGGAGATGGGCCTAGTTGTAAGAAGTTGATCACTGGGGTAGGAGAGGCAAGCCTTGGGTGTTAGCCCAGTCCCAAGTCCTGCCCGAGCTCTCTGCTCCCCGACCACCAGTGGATGTACCATCTGCCTCGTTCTTCCACTGCTTTAGCTGTGAGCCGCCAAAGCTTCTTCACAGCGACAGGCTGTACTCTCTTAAATCATGACTCCCCATCTCCCCTTAAGTTGTATTTTTCAGCCATTTTTATCAAAATGGTGATGAAAAGTAACTGATAGCAGTCCTTTTAGTGAGAAATGATATTTAGAAACCATAATCTGAGCACTAGAAAGCCAAATTTTTGGGTAGGTAGGTAATTGTTTTAGGACTTGGTAGTATAGAGAGGCAGAACCTGCCTTTTTTCTGTTTTAGATAACATTAAATTCATTTTGCTATATCCTGCTTAAATTCAGGATAGTGGCCTGTTCGTCTACTTTGTCATCTTACATCTGTATCTTTCTACCTTAATATAAGTGAAGTAATTTTATATGCTTTATTCCACAGTACACATGCAACAGGCTCAGACTCTTAGCCAACTGTCACCATTGTGATGATGGATACTGTTTTAGTTCTTTGCATTTTTTCTTAACTCTTAAGACAAATAGACACAGTAAGTTTATTTGGATTAATTTCTTTCTGCATGGCTCTGTCACTGATTTAGGAATTAAGGTGGAATTGCTTTTTAATTAATTTGATTTACAAATATGTAAATATATGCATTTTAAAGTAAAGTTTATGCAACAAAATATATTCATAAAAATTCTTTTTAGTGTAGTTTTTCCTTTTTGAATAGGTAACCACTTTCCTTAAATTTATTGCTTATTTTTCATTCAAAAAATTATAGCCACAGACTTGGGGTGTACTTCAGAGACAGATCACTTGCCTAGCATTCACAAGATCCTGGATTTAGTACCTAACATTGAAAAAGTAATATAAAAGCAAACAAAATATTTAGGTAAATATATGTGTATGCACATATATGTATATATAATTGTTACATATTAATATGCATGTATTTGTGCCAGAAGCTTAATTATTAATAACTATATCAGAGAATTAAGAGTAGTGAGAGTATAAATATATTTTACATATGTGTCTATACATGTGTGCCTATGAAAGTAGCATACGTTGCATACTTGTCTTCACTTGGTCTTTTTCGTTTATTGGTATGTCCTAAAGATGACTTCATAGTGAAATACAATTATTCCTATTGCTTCTTCCAGTTGCACAGTGCTATATTATTGTGCTACTTTTGAATAGCAGTTTAGAAGCATCTTGCTGAAGATATAGCTCAGCTGGTAGAATGCTTGCCTTGCATGCATGAGTCTATGGGTTCAATCATCAGTACTTAAAAAAAACAGCAATAACAAAAGGAAATTATTGTATGGACTGGGAATATAACTCAGTGGTAGGTAACATCACACTTGCCTACCATATGTGAAGCCCTAGGTTCAATTCCCAGCACAACAAAAAAGAAGAAGAAAACATTTAGTACCAAGAATGTAACTCTGTTGGTAGAGAGGTTACCTAGTATGTGTGAGACTGAAAATCTTGTGTTCAACCCCAAGCACTCAATTAACTAGCTGTGGTAGTTCATGTTTATAATCCCAGCACTCAGGAGATGGAGGGAAGAGGGCCAGAAGTTCAAGACCAGCCTGGGACACATGAAGTCATATCTCAAAACAAAAGAATAGAGGCATCTTTAGCGATTATTAAAACTATAAACTCTTGGTGATAATAATCACTACCTAAATAAAAATCATTTAAAAAAATTCTCTATAAACATAAAGATCAAAAAAGAAGACAAATTGAATCATTGGTAACTCATACTTAAATATAACAGTTAAGCATGCCACAAATTTCAACTAGATGTTATTGAGAATATGAAGCTCTGATGCCAGCAGATGCATACCAGAACAAAGAGTTTATGGATGCAGACATGGTATAAAAAGGAGGAGCGTACTGGAGATCTAACACAGCCTAGAAAGAAATAGACCCATATAGAGGACATATTCAAGACAAAGTTGAGGCCTAGTGGATTCAGGTATATGGTACTAACTCATAAAGCAGGAAAGTCTGAAATGAAGGACTAGAAAAAGTATAGGAATCTTGGAGAGAAAATTCACTGTTGGGGAGAGAAGACAGTGTTGAAAGAGGAGACAGGGAAGCAAAGAGCAGAATTTAAGTCTATGTAGAACCAAAGAGAATAAAAATCAAAAGACATTCCAGTTTCCTCATCCCATTCCAAAGAAGTCTGTCTTCAAAAGAAACTATATTCCATTATGGCAACTCGGAAACTAAGTTCCCTACCGAAGTAGAACCTCTGGACTTTGCTGGTCTAGGAAAAATAGACACTTTAAAATGATCAGTCAACACCCATAAAAAGAAAAAAAAGATGAAGATAAAACTGCTTAAATTACTGAAAACCTCGTTGCCAAAACCAATGACTAATCAGAAAGAAACTTGCACAACAACCCAACTTGAATGAAACAAGTAATGACAGACAGATGGAGAAAAATACCTTGACTCGTATGTAGTGAAAATCACACTAGAAATATACCATAGTCAAGAAGATGTGGAATGGAATTGTCCAAACTCAAGAAACATTGAAGAATCTAAAAATCCAGTTCAGATGGCTAATGAGATAACAGAGCCAAATGAAAATACTATGAAGGGTGTTGAGGAGAGAAGTAAAAACATCCAAGAGAATAAAATGTACTAGAAAGGATAAAAATCTATCAGAAAGGAATTACTGAAACATAGAACATGATCCACAAAGATCCAATTTGTGCATGTGTGTTTGTTTGTCAAACAAAACAACAGAATAAACAAACTTATTTTAAAGTAAAGAAGAAAGAAATAAGTCTATAAGGGGCCCACTTTTCACTTCCCAGAAATGGGAAGTGGAATTCAGATTGGTCAACTCTGAAACATTATTCTAGTAAAGCTGTTAAATTCTTGTAAAAAAGAAGAAAAGAAAAAGCCAAGTCTTTTACAAAGCCACTAAATTCAAGGTTCCATCAGATTTCACAACACAGTACAAGGGGAGATACGATACAGTGGACAGCATTTTCAAGAAACTCAAGAAGATGGGAGTAAGGATGTCTGTCTAGTCAAACTTACCTCAGATACTGAGATTATAATGAAACCATTTTCAGAATGCAGGAATTCAGGAAATGCTGTGATACCAAGCCCTGTCTGAGTGATGAAAGAGTTTTGTGCAGCCAAGAAACAGTCTAAGATGCATAGGATAAAAGAAGGGTGGAATTACATAGCCATTCACCATCTCACTCCGAGTCCAGTGATGAGAGAAACATCATATTAATTTGAGCACAGAAAATTTAATATAATTGCTAACTGTATCAGAGAATTAGAGTAATGAGGCATTTTCTTTTCTTTTTTTTTTTAATAGCTGTGTTTTAGTTTAATGAAGCTTCCAGACACATGAGTTCCAAGTACATAAAACATCTGTGATATACATCTTTGTACCCTTGTGATATATATATATATATATATATATAAATGGTTATGAAATATCAAGTTACTTCAATTAATGTCATTCATGCCTACTGCAAGCACATATGAGTATCCCTCATTACTTTTTTTTATTATTAAGAAATTTTCTATTCATTTTACATACCAACCACAGATCCCCTTCTCCCTCCTCCCGCCCCCCAGGCTTCCCCCCAACCCACCTCCCATTCCCACCTCCTCCAAGGCAAGGTCTCCCATGGGGAGTCAGCAGAGCCTGGTACATTCAGTTGAGGCAGGTCCAAGACCCTCCTCCCTGCACCAAGGCTGCGCAAGGTATCCCACCATAGGCACTGGGCTCCAAAAAACTGACTCATGCAGCCAGGATGGATCCCGATCCCACTGCCTGGGAGGCCCCTAAACAGTTCAAACTAAACAACTGTCAATGAGGCATTTTCTTAAGATAAAAAAAATAACCGTAAAGGGAAGCCACCCTCTTAGGGTAGTGCAGTACTCCAGAAAGAGTCCCTTTGTATTCTCAAGGCTGAAGTTTAGACCATACTGGAAAGAGTACAGCTGTGGCTTTCTAGGTAATAGAAGTCACATGCTTCTCACTGGAAGAACTTGCTAGGAAATTGCCTTTTACAGTTCTGAGAAGGATGTTCAAGAAGAGTCTCTGAAGGACTGCTGCTGTGAAACTGCTTAGGTGATGATGGTTACTGAAGTGCTCTGATGCTGCTGTATGCCACCCACCGCAGGAATCCAGCATTAGGAAGATAAAGGTGCTGTAGGTGCAAGCACTAGGACTAGGAAACAAATCCTTTCCTCCTGTATTGTGAGGAATTGCCGGTAGGAAGAAACTGAGGGTTATTGTTTAATAGGTTTCAATTTAGGAAGTTGAAAAAGTTCCAGAGATACATGGTGATGATGACTGTGCAACAGTGGGAATCTATGGTTTAAAATAACTACCATGGTAGTCTTTATGTTGTGTGTATTTTTTCACAATAAAAATTACCATGCATGTAGCTACCAGGGAACAGGTTAAGGATTTAGCTCAGTGGTAGGGCACTTGACCAGCAATCACATGGCCCTGGGTTCAGTCTCCAGCAATTGTGACAGCATTCACAAGACCTGTGCAAGCTCAAGCCAGACAAAAATCTCAGCATGGAGAGGAAAGTGCATATGCAATCCCAAACCCTAGCTAAGGAACTGTTGGGAACTGATAGCTGCTGGAATAGGGAAAGTCGGGGCTCTTTAAAGAAATAGTAGACCACACTTCAATAGAAGGCTACACATCCAGGAATATATGGGCAGCACACAGACAGAAAGGGGATACAAAGTTGGGTGGGTAGAGAAGTGGGCAAGGAGTTGGAGAGGTATTGTGCACCCCAATAAAACGTATCTGGGGATCAGAGGATAGAGCCACCCACTAGATTAGACATTGAGGTCAGGCAATGATGGTACACACCCTTAATCCTTTATCACTCGGGAGACAGAGATCCCTCTAGATCTCTGTGAGTTCAGGGCCACACTGGGAACAGAGCCAGGCATGGTGGCACATGCTTTTAATCCCAACATTTGAGATCTTATGCCTTTGCTTGGGAAGTACACACGCCTTTAATCCCAGGAAGTAACATGGCAGGGCAGAAACAGGTATATAAGGCATGAGGAAACAGAAACTCTCTTGAGGCTGAGGATTTCGTAGAGGTAAGAATGTGCCTGATTTGTTCTGTTTATCTGATCTTTCAGCTTTCACCCCAATATCTGGCTCCTTTTTTTATTATTAATAAGACTTTTTAAGATTTGTGTTACAGAGAGAGGATGGATATGTTTAAAATATGTTGTATAGACTACTCAAAGAGTTAATACGAATTAGAAAAAGTTGAACTCCCACAAAATAAAAAGTCAGTTATAATTAAGAATCCTCAGATTACGCAGTTGGGACCTGCAAGATGACTTAGCAGGTGAACACATTTGCTGCAAAGTCTTGAGGCTGATCTCTAGGACCTCTGCAAAGGAAAGAATGTTTGTAAGTAAAGTTAAAACATACTATAAAGCCTCTGGTTAAACCCATATGCAACTGCTGCTTGGATAGGCTGAACTATAAAAGAATAGAAAGTCTAGTAGTAGTCTGCTTATAACTTGATACAAGATAAAGTGTCTTAGTCTGCTCAGGCTACCAAATGAAAACATCATAGACCACATGGCTCAAGATAGAAAGGTAGGGCAAGCCTCTTCAATTAAGTTGTCTCAGATGGCAACCTTTTCCTCAGAACTCCTGTTGTTATTGACCCCTTCTCCTACTAAATACTGTGTTTAATTCTAAAGAGGGCTTCTGGAACAGTAGTTCTAAAACTTGGATATCTGGTAAAATCACTAGGGAGCTTTAAATAAGTTCTCTCTCTAGGTCTTAAATGGCTTAAGTCAGAATTTGGGGACAGTAGAAAACTGATATACCCTGTAAATCACCCCTGAAGAGTCCAGTGTTCAACACTGTGAGTCACTGGTTTAGAGCAGGCTAGCCCCTGGGGAGGCACCTAGTCAGGAGTGTGAACAGCTCAGCATAAACAGCTTGCTCGGCAACAATGGTTACCGTCTGATAAATGTGTGCTTTGCTGATTTGAAAGGAACCCTTTGTGTGTTCTGTATCACTGTTCAATCTTTTCATTTGCTAGGTAGCTTTCAGGGTCAGTGGAGAGATTTTTTTCTTTTAAGATACACTTATTGTCTTTTGAACTTTATAGAAATTTGTAAAATTTTGTAGGAGAAATACAATCAAAATTTTAGAAGAGGCTTTTACCATGGTACCTTAAATGCTTATTTTATAAAGGTAATTTTAAAAAGTTTTCACTGACCTCTGCAGCAAGACTCTTGGCACTGATAATGCAAGAAAAGTTTGTACAGCCACATCTGTACCTTTGCCTGCATCAAGACCAGTCACAGCTCCTACCGCCAGTGAAATCTGAGTTGCAGGTACAACAGGGAAATGGTGGTAGTAGACTTGCTAGAACCAAGAGGAAACCTGGAAGTCCTTCTCAAATAAAAGCAGACGTATATTCTACTCCTCAGCACCTCTCTTCTAGTTCTATTTCTCCTTTCTTCCACTCTCAGTGTAAAAATTTGATAACCCCAAAGCAGACTTGGAAGTAGTGCTTTAGGTCACTGTCCTAGGTGATAAATACAGAAACAGGGAAAGGAAAGGAAAGTCCATAGGATTCGTGAGTTAATGGCACACCTCTGTGTGCACATTCACATGCCAGGCTCTTCTGTACACCTCTGTGTGCACA
This sequence comes from Peromyscus californicus insignis, assembly GCF_007827085.1. Classification (NCBI taxonomy): domain Eukaryota; kingdom Metazoa; phylum Chordata; class Mammalia; order Rodentia; family Cricetidae; genus Peromyscus; species Peromyscus californicus. The sequence continues at coordinate 33,019,375 of NW_026294573.1, read as the reverse complement.
TTCACATGCCAGGCTCTTCTGTACACCTCTGTGTGCACATTCATATGCCAGGCTCTTCTGGGAGGAGAGCCTAGGCTAGGAGCCATGGAGTCATACTGATAGTCTTGGCTTCTAGTAACTCCCCAAAGCTTATCACAAAAGACAGTGGTAAATGGCAGAGTTGGGTGCATTCACCTGCAGTGAACGATGTTCTGTTTCGTGCCACTAGAGGGGGCAAATTATGATTGGCGTAGAGCTCTGTTGATCCACATGTAGATCCAACACTTGGTAATTTACTGGACAGCTTATCCAGTGATTGCCAGGAACACCTGGAAACTCTTTAGAGCAGCTTCTTCTTGAAAATTTTAAAACAATCCTAGCCAAGTGAGCACAGAGCACTTGCAGGCTGTGCCAGGACTGATTCAAGATTGTGTGGCCAATAGTAATTTGCTGTACCTTGACTTTAACCTCAAGTTTCAGTTGCTTCACCTGAAACATCATTAATAAGCTCTTGTGGGAATGTATGACTTTTGTGACAATTAAATGGAATAACATGGTGAACCATCCATTAATTTCTGACACTCACTTAACAAATGGAGGTTTTTTTCCTTTCAGTAAAATGCCCATCAATCTTATTCTAATTGAAAAAAAAAATATACATTAAGATTTATTGTCACTTGTTCTATTAGAATGTATTAGTTATACATAATACCGGATTTCATTCTGACACATACATGCATATAATGTATTTTGATTATATTCACCTCTTATTATCCTCTCTTGTGCTCTTTCCATTCCTACCAATCCTCTTTCTCTTCTCAGCTAGTCCTCCTTCTATTTTAATGTCTTTAATTAGTTAATTTATTTATAGGTGACACAAATAGTCTCACTGGGTTGTGTAGAAGCATGTGTGTGGGATTATTTATAGGGGAATAAGTACCTTACCAGTGGCTACACCACTAAAGGAAAATGTTTTTCCTTCACCACAGCAACCATTAACTGCTTATACCTCTTCAAAGAGGGGTAAAGCTTCATGAACCTCTTCCCATTCTGTGGCAGAATAATAACAGGCTCAATCTTGTGCCTGTATTGTGTAAATAGTCACAGCTGAGATCCTGAATATACTGTTGATGCTGTGCCCAGAGGACAGTGTTCCACAACACTCTACCCCTTCCTCTGGCTCATTTTTCTCCTTCTCCTCCCCCTCCCCCTCCTTCTCCTCCTCCTCCATCTTTTGAGACCAGGTTTCTCTGTGTAGCCCTGGCTGTCCTGGACCTTACTTTGTAGACCAGGCTGGTCTCAAACTCAGAGATCTGCCTGCCTCTGTCTCCTGTGTGCTGGGATTAAAGGTGTTCAGCACCACCACCACCAGGCTCTTTCTTTTTTTCTATTCCCTCTTCCACAATGTTCCCTGGCTTCCAATGGAGTAGTATAGAGGGATAGAAACATTAAGAGTGCTATATTAGACTTACTCTTTGTGAGCTCTTTATACATCCAGCAGTTACTGAAGAAGGTGGTTGGATGTGGGAATATGAAACTCAGGGCAGAGGTCTGGACTAAAGATAGATTGGCAGTCAGCACTTGACAGGAAAAGAATGGGGCCAAGAAGATGGAAACCGATGACTGGGGTACTTCCACAGTTAGAGGCTAAAGGTCCTTTTCCTTGAAGCATCCCAGGCCATTGTTTAACTTGAGAATCTCAGATTGCTTTTTATCTCACTTCTCTTCCCTCTTTCACTACTTCGTAAGCCCAGTTCTTCTTACCAAGTTACATATGTGTACTGGCTAGTTTTTATGTCAGCTTGACACAAGCTAGAGTCATTTGGAAAGAGAGAACATCAATTGAGACAATGCTCCCACCAGACTGGCCTGTGGGCAAGCCTGTGGTGCATTTTGTTAATTGATGTTTGAATTGGGAGGGTCCATCTCACCATGGATGGTGCCACCTCTGGGCAGGTGGTCCTGGATGCCCAGGCAAGCAAGCTGAATAAGCCACAGGGTGCAGGTCAGTAAACAGCACTCCTCCTTGGCCTCTGCTTCAGTTCCTGCCTCTAGGTTTCTGCCTTGAGTTCCTGCCTAACTTCCTTTGATGATGGACTGTGACCTGAGAGTTGTAAGCTAGAATAAATCTTTTCTTCCCCAAGCTGTTTTTGGTCATGGTGTTTTATCACAGTAATAGTAACCCTAACTAAGACAATGTTGTAGGACTGTGATGAAATCATTGACGATATTAATGTGATGGCTGGTAATGGAGCCTCTGGAACAGAAGGGGGCGGGGTTGGTATCCTGGCTTTACTGTTTACTACTTAACTAACCTTGGGTATTTTACCCAGTTTCTCTAAGCCTTAGTCTTCATCATTAGTAATTAAAAATAATAGTAATAATTTATTTGCTACTATATGCCAGGCACTGTTTTATGTCCTTTTCATATATTAACTTAATCCATAAAACAACCCATTGAGATGATTCCTATCTGTATCCCACTTTGTTAAGGAAACTGAAGCTTAAAGAGGTTTTTTACTTTGGGAAACATTATACACCTGGAAAACAGCAGCTGGCCCTTAACTAGGCCATCTGGCTCCGGAAGCAGTGCCCGTTTTCTAGTATCTGATTCAGACCTCTGTCTGGAATTAAAGAGTGAGTAACTCACGTAAAGTGCTTAGTAGTTCAGTGGAGCCTACACATGCATATGTAATAAATACTAACTTTTGGAGATAGCCTAGTAGGTTAAGGAGAGAGATGAGACAGGGAGATCCATGGAGCTTCCTGAACAAACAATACATCCAATTAGTGAGCTCCAGGTTCAAAAGTTCCTGAGTCAAAAATAAGGTGGAGAAGTGATTCCAGCCTCCAAATGCACATGAAGCTTCCATGTTTACATGCACCTACACACACACACACACACACACACACACACACACACACACACACACACACACACACACACACACATAAACACACATTAAAATAAGTCCCAGGATGCCAGCGTGACTACAAGAGTAGCTTGAGTGGCCATGAAGAGTTTCTTGCCTTCTCTTTACGTTAGCTTTGTCTTTTGCAATGTGAAATCTTTGAGTAGTTCACCTCCAAGCTCCTTTTCAGTATAAAACTCAGATCTATGCCTTCCAAGAATATTAAAATAAATTACCTATTCTCTTAAATTTGGATGGAGAAAGAGACCCACATCACCTTGGAAGACATGGACTAAGACTCTTTAGTATTGCCTTGCTAACCTGTGTATCTTGCCCTTCTGCTCCTCAAGATGCTTGTTATGAGGTAATAAACAAAGAACTGTAAGATTTAGAGCTAAACCATCACATATTGAAATCTGTCCTCACCACACTAATGTGACATTGGACAACCTACCACTGTATCTCCATTTCATCTTCTTTAAACCAGGTAATTGTGTCTTCTTCATTGTATCATTTCAAATGTTAAGTAAGAAATGGCACGTAAAGTGGATAATACATTCAGTACACATTGGCTGTTGTGCTGATGCCCTTATATGGTATATGGCTGAAAGGATTTTTTAGCTCCTCGAGTTCCAAATAAAATGGAAAACTCTCAGTGACCCTTTCTTTAAAAGTGAAGTTGAATTACCTGACTGGACCCTTTAGTCATTAGAAACTGAGGGCATGAAAACTGAATTTATTAATTGTTCAGGCATCTAATTGGGTATGCCTTCATGCTCTCTGTCTTTTACACACACACACACACACACACACACACACACACACACACACACACACACACCAGTCTCTTGAATTTCTTGAGGACTTTGATTTAAAAAACAAAACAAACAACAAATTATGATCAAAAGCCTAGCTCAAGCCAGATTAGAGAAGGGAAAAAAGGAAGGAGGCAAGAATTATTTAGTCCTACAACCAAGAAGGTCAAGAAATGATCTGGTATTGTGTCCTTTGTTTTGTTTTGTTTTGTTTGTTTGTTTGTTTGTTTGTTTGTTTGTTTGGGGTATTTTTGGTTTTTCGAGACAGGGTTTCTCTGTGTAGCTTTGCGCCTGTCCTGGATCTCACTCTGTAGCCCAGATGGGCCTCGAACCCACAGAGATCCGCCTGGCTCTGCCTCCCAAGTGCTGGGATTGAAGGCATTGTGCCACCACCGCCCTCCTCTGGTATTGTGTCTTAAGAGGCCTACTTTGTTCTTATTTGGGTATGTTTCCATGCAGCAATGCTGAGTTTATACATATTCTTACAGCGATGACCCTTTTTAGTATACTTGTAATGCTACAAGATAATTGGCCCACAATTACACATACAATTTTTATCCAAAGGAGTCTGATGCTCAAACATGACATTATTTTCCACCCTGTGGCCAGGTAGGTAGGGCAACCTGATTGAGATCCCCACCAAATCATGGGGACTTAAGAGTATTGTTCTTGTTTTTCAAAAGAGAAAAGAGGCTAAGCAAGCAAAAAAGTTAAGCGATGACAGTCTTAGATTAAGTAATAAAATGCTCACCTTGTTATTGCTATTTTTGATAGGGATGAGCTCTCCCAAGAACCTACTTCATCTTAGGAAGGTTGACTTAGCAGAGTCAGATTGGGACAGAAAATGTAAATCATATTCTTAACTTTCATTTTCTTTTCTTCTTCTCCTGAATTTAACTGTAGTTTTTAGTGCCAATTCCAAAAGGTGATTTTTCATTTTTACTTGCATATTAATTTCAATGTAGTGGGTAAAGGTGAAGGCTAAGATCTCAGGCTGCTTACTTGGATTGTGTCATTTGCACATTTGGAAACCTTCAGTAATTTACTATTGCCTCCTTCCTTGTCTATAAAATGAAGATAATATCTAAGCTGTCCTAGAGATTCAGAAGTCAGTGGGAAGTCATTGGCACAGAGCTTCACACTCAGCTGCACTTTCTGTTGTTAGTTGTAGCTGGAAAGTTTCTCTCCAGGTCTGCCAAGCCCCTGCAGTTCTGTAGCCCACTTATAAAATAATCACTCAGAAGCTCATATTAATTAAAATTGCTCAGCCATTAGCTCAGGCTAACTATTGACTAGCTCTTACATCTTAAATTAACCCATTTTTATAAGTCTATACCTTACCACGTGGCTCATGGATTACCAGTATCTTTACATCTTGATTCTCCTGGTGGTGGCTGGCAGTATCTCCTCATTTAGCCTTCCTGTTCCCAGAATTGTCTTCTCTGCTTGTCCCGCCTATACATTATAAGGTAGTTCTCTGTTAATAATATAAGTTAGGACAAAAAGGGAATCAGGTACATTACTTACCAAAATAGGATAGATAATGGAATATTTTCCCTGAGTTTGTCAAATGCAAATGGGCTAGACATTGTTGATGTATTTATTGCTTGTATATATTGTATATAGTTATTGTACTTATTGTATATAGTTTTTCTTGTATTAGTTATAACTTTTTTCTTTTTTCTTTTTATTAGAATAAAAGGGGGAAATGTGGTGATATTTTATTTGTGCTGAAATGTGATTTTATTTATATGTTAATAAAGTTTGCCTGGAGATCAGAGGTCACATAGCGAGCCATAAACAGAAGTCAGGCGGTGGTAGCACATGCCCTTAATCCAATCACATGGCAGGCAGAGTCTCTGTGTGGTCAAGGACACAGCCAAGCGTGGTGACACGCACCCTTAATCCCAGTACCAACCATAGAGACCTGGAGGTCTGTATAGACAGGCAGTGACAAGGAAGTGATGTGGCTGGGCTTAGAGGCAATGAGAAGGCAGAACAGGAAGGCAATAAAGGCAGGTTAGACAGGAAGAAGCTCTCTGGGGAAGGACATCGAGGTGGTAGGCTAAGGCTAGCCATGGCTATTCGCTATTTTTCTGATCTCTTAGGCTATTACCCTTGTATTTGGCTCTGTGTTTCTTATTTAATAAGACTGTGTAGAAATTCACCTACAGTTAGTTCCATATGGTCAGCATTGGCATAGACTGTCCTCTGACTATGATGAGAAGGCCAAGGTCGGGAGACAGTTTCAAAACCATTTCAGGATAGGGAGTTGAAGTCAAATTGAAAGGAGGCCTTGGAGATCAAATCACAAGACCAAGTTTAATAATGATCTTAATTTTTACAACACACTAATTAAATGGCACATTCTCATTGACTTTGTGAATTTCAATGGACAATTACATTTTTAGGCTTCTTACTTTTTGGGAAAATGAATAATTTGGGATAGAATGATCTTCAGTCTCATTATTCATTTTTCTTAGTTATTTAAGAAGACAAGGAAGTAAAAAGGTATGTGTGCATGGTGTGACTGTCTTCAGAGAACCATGGGAAAATAGTGTGTTAATTTACAGTGATTGACTTACTTGTGTTAGACTTACAAACTGACTTAATCAACTTTTTTTTAAGAGACTGTTAAATCCAATTTTATAGTCTACTGTTTAGATCATTTCCAAGTATCTGTTCATCCTATCTTATATCTGTCTTGGATTTATTTAGGAAAGTGTTTGAGGAATTGTGCTAATATTTGTCTTAGAGTCAAAACATTGGTTTGGAGAACCTGCTGCACCACCTATTTGCTGAATTACTAGGATCAATTTACATTCCCTCCAATGGGCCTCCTTTCGTTCATCTGTCTAATGAGCATTTCTCTTGTCCAGTTTTTAAGCCCTTTTCTAGGGTCTAGGATCCTGTGACTGTCATAGCATAGATATGGCAGGAGTAGCTGGATTCCAGAGGGAGAACTTGCTCTCACCTTGCCCTTTGGGAACATTTTTTTTAACCTGTTCTCCATTATATTTACTGCAGGATTTCGGCTGAATGCCTCTTCTTGGCCCATGTTCCTTTTGAAGACACTAAATGGAGCAGAGATGGCTCCCATCAAGATTTTCCATAAGGTATACTGTCCCTCAGCTATCATGATCTGCAAGCTTCTTAAAATCAATTAGCCAGGCAGTGCAGCATTCAGGAAGCAGAGGCAGATATATCTCTGAGTTGGAGGTCAGCCTGGTCTATAGATGAAGTTCCAGGATAGCCAGGGCTACACGGAGAACCCCTGTCTTGAAAAACAAAAACCAAAAAAGAAAGGAAAAAAATAATCAAATACTTGCCTTCTATCAATTACTGAGCCTCTGCCGCCTCCTTTATTTCTGTGGCCTGAAGCTGCTTCTCAGAAACTAGTTCAGTAGAAGATTTAAGTCTATGAAGCAGATGTTATCTTCAGAGAATTGTATTAGACTATAAGAATGAGACACGCCGGGCGGTGGTGGCAAATACCTTTAATCCCAGCACTCAGGAAGCAGAGGAAGGTGGATCTCTGTGAGTTCGAGGCCAGCCTGGGCTACAGAGTGAGTTCCAGGATAGGCTCCAAAGCTACACAGGGAAACCCTGACTCAAAAAACCAAGGGGGAAAAAAAAGAATGAGATAGGATTTCTGGTTTGGGGATCCTAGCTGCCAATAACAAGCTAATCTCATAAGATCTTTTCTGACTTTATCTGCAGAGTGAACTCTGTCTGCCTAACAGGGTTGTTAAGAAATTAAAATGTGTTTATTAGAACCTCGAAATATAGTACAAACCTAAAGGAGTAATTCTTACAGAGTTCTGTAGTCTGTGTTCTAAAATAGGTAAAAATGTTATTTAATTATCTATAATATGTTTGTAGCCTTATATATATTATCACATTTAATACCCACATCTGGCTTATATCTACTAGGAATTATTCAACTCACTTAATCATTAAGGAAGCATACTTTTAAAGTTTTTAGTTGCATTTATTTATTTATTTATTTATTTATTTATTTATTTATTTATTTATTTATGTGTATGGGTGTTTTGCCTGTATTAATATATTTGTGCCACATGCATGCCTAGTGCCTGTGAAGGCCAGAAGAGGATGTCAGATTCCCTGGAATAGGAGTTAAGGATGGTTGTGAACCACCATATGGGTGTGGGAGCCAAACTTGGGTCCTCTGCAAGAGTAGCCTGTGAGTGCTCTTACCTGCTGAGCCAGCTCTCCAGCCCCAAGAAAGCATGCTTCTGAGTAAGGAATTTGCTAACAGTCCCATAGCCAGTAAGGGACAGAACAGGGATGGGGAACCTGTGTTTATTTTTTCTGTGCCTCAAGAGGGGAGAATGTCAGCCTGCTGGTAGTTAACTTCTCCAGTGGGGTGAGAGCTACTGTAGAAATGACTGAGTTAGGTTTGCCTGTGCTGCTAGTCAAATATAAATCATGAGAACATTCTGGTTTCCAAATATAATATATTGGGCTACTTGAAATCTCTTTCAATGAGAAATATCTCGAACTGTGAGGTGGGTATGTGGGGGAAGGGTCATTATACTCTCTTCCATGCTTTGTGGAGCTTACTAGAAAGTAAGAAAAACAACAATGTTAAACATATGTGCTAAGTGCATAGCTGTCTTGGGGGGCTCTGCCAATCTTTATAGAATCTTGATAAAACACAAGATGAGGTTTGGGCCCATCAAGGAAGAAAGTACATCTTAGAGCCTGGCTGCATCCTAAAATCATCCCTTAAATTTTTAGCCCTTAGTGAAAAAGGTGACATTTCTAAGGAAGAGACTCTGGGAAGGAGTGGGGTGCAGCCATCTCTGATTAAATTGTCTTCTCCCTTGTGGTTGAAGTCTAGGGACTTCACATGATAGAGACATAGCAAATATCACACACCCCAAGTACTTTTAGACAATACAAATATCAGTTACAGACTAGAACCTAAGTATTTGAAAATGCCTGAAGAACTATAAGAAATACAAAACAACATTTGTTTTTTAATTTATATTTGCATACTTATATTGTGAGGAGGGGTACATGCCATAGAATACATATATGGAGGTCAAAGGACAGCTTATAGGAGTGGATTCTCTCCTCCACTCTTGGGTCCTGGGGTTGAAACTCGGGTTGCAGATAGGACTTGAGTTATCAGGCTTGTCAGCAAGTGTCTTTAACCACTGAGCCATCTCACTGGCTCAGAACACCATTTTAAATGCCACATTTTCAAAAGGACCAAATTGAATATCTGAAAATAAAACTGATGAATTTTAAACCTTTAATACTAAAGATTAATAGCACATATGTACTGTAAAAAAATCCATCAAAATATATAATATATAAGGAGTTTACCCCTCAACTATAAAATGAGAAATAGAGAAATGGAAATACATACTAAGGAGAAAAAACAAGGAAAAAATAAGGAGACTTCATACATGGAGATCATGAAACTCAGGAAGACTAATTAAAAAGAGTAAAAAGGGAGAGTATTTGAAAAGATCCTAAGTTTTCCAGCATGTATAATCAAAGCAAATATACATTATAAGAATAAAGCAATATAACTGTAGGAAACTAAGGTCAAAACAGAAGATCTGAGCAAGTAATCAGCAGGATGCCTTTCTAAGGGTTATGTTAGCTGCAGCACATTTCTCCACAGCAACAGTTCAAGCAAAAGGCATTAGACTGTGTTTCAAAGTACTAAGTCATCTACCATGGAGTTGACATCCAACTACACTGCCATTTCAGAATGGAGGTGAAAATCAGACTATCAAACAAACCAGTGCAGGTAGAGCCTAGCATAGCCATTGAGTATGTTTCAGAAAGAAAGCAATTGAACCAAAAAGTAAGAATGAGATGAAGGAAGAATTGGTGAGGAAATGGATTTGTTAAAATATAGATAACTAGGCCGGGCGGTGGTGGCGCATGCCTTTAATCCCAGCACTCGGGAGGCAGAGCCAGGCGGATCTCTGTGAGTTCGAGGCCAGCCTGGGCTACCAAGTGAGTTCCAGGAAAGGCGCAAAGCTACACAGAGAAACCCTGTCTCGAAAAACAAAAAAAAAAAAAATATATAGATAACTATATATTCTATAATAACAAAGTTGTTAATCAGGAGTAAAAGCAATGTAGGAATTAATTACTTATATCAGTATAACCCAGGAGTAGTTTAAAGTTCTTCCATTATCTAGGACTATAAATAAAGATGGTTTACATTTTGTTATCTATACAGTTAAATTCTTAACAGAATCCACAAAATAACTTCTGAGTCAGTAAAGGAGAAAAGAGGGAGAAATTTTAATAAAGATGTTTAAGGTACTAAGTTATAATCTTAAGAGATTCACCAAACAGTTATAAATAGAATGTTTAACTTCTCAGTAAGTGCAGGGAAAATAAGGGAAATTTAGTTAATTTTAAAACACAAAAGAACCTTAAAATAAATAGAAACATAGACAGTAAGGTATCTGTAATAAATATAGCCAGGTGGTGGTGGTGGTACACGCCTTTAATCCCAGCACTCGGGAGGCAGAGGCAGGCGGATCTCTGTGAGTTCGAGGCCAGCCTGGTCTACAGAGCTAGTTCTAGGACAGCCAGGGCTACACAGAGAAACCCTGTCTCAAAAAACAAAAAAGAATAAATAGACAGACAGACAAACAGGCAAACAAACGGACTTAGTGGCACCTACTTGTATGCAGTTCAAGTTTTCAGGAGGCTGAAATGGGAAAATCACTTAAACCCAGGCATTTGGGTCAAATTTGGGAAACATATGAAGACCTCCTCTCAAAAAATAAATAAGTAGCAGGGCGGTTGGTGGCGCACGCCTTTAATCCCAGCACTCGGGAGGCAGAGGCAGGGGCAGGCGGATCTCTGTGAGTTCGAGGCCAACCTGGTTTCCAAAGCGAGTTCCAGGAAAGGCTCCAAAGCTACACAGAGAAACCCTGTCTCGAAAAACAAAAATAAATAAATAAATAAATAAATAAATAAATAAATAAATAAATAAATATTCTGATACCCTGGTTATCATGAGAATTTTTTTAATTGCAACATACCATTTGTAACAGACACTACTTAAATGTAATAACATAAAAATATTGATAGTAGCTACCAGACAGGTGGCACATGCCTTTAATTCTAGCCTTTAATTCTAGGAGGCAGAGGCAGAGGCAGGTGGATCTCTATGCATTCAAAGACAGCCTAATCTATATAGCAAGCTCCAGGCAAGCCATGGATACATAGTAAAATCCTATATTAAGTACACACACACCCAGAGAGAGAGAGAGAGAGAGAGAGAGAGAGAGAGAGAGAGAGAGAACATAAAAGATAGTACCAGACAAACTTTATCAAGATAAAACTGATATAAAGTATACTTAATTCAGACAGAGATGTTAATACTAAAAAGCATTAAAAGAAGTCACTAGGTGATGATTAAAAAGTACAGTTCACCAAGAAAACAAAACAGTCATAGTACACGTGCTTCATAAAAATAGCCTCAGAGTACATGAAGAAGAGAGTGATAATCAGTGGAGATGTGGGAATTCTTGCCCTAGGAAGATGTAAGTACTGTCTAGCATCTCCTTATAAGGCCCAATGACAAAGCAAAGTTCATCCTAGGAATTCAGTGGGTTAATTGGGCATACTTCCAGAGCACAGTGAAAGGTTACTTACAGGAATGGAAGTGACCTCACGGCAGCTGCACTGGAAAGTCTTCTTCATCCAGCATGGATGATGGCTTTCCCATAGCTACGTAAGTAGGTAGAGTGTCTCTCTCCACATAACCTTCTCCAACCTATACTCTAGTACCTCACTGACCCTAAGACTGTGTGCAGTTATGGCAGAATTGCATGCAAATGACTGGGGACTACAGGAGAGAGCAGCCAGATCTCTGGACTTGACCCTTCCTCTGTCCTCCTTCTCTGAGGGAACATCACCAGGCTGCTAGTGCTGGTCTGTTGTAAGCAGACGCAGCTGCTCTGAAGATGGCAGCTGTTTTGCTCAGAGGGCCTCATTCTACAACACACAACAAAACTGGAAAACCTGCAATCAGTAGGAAATATTTCCATGTGTATCTCTCAGTTATTGATAAATAAGGCAGACAAATTAATATATCAGTATCATTGATCAACTTTTAAAGCATCATTTATTCCTACTTTATAGAAATTAATAGTTTGATAATAATTTTTAAAATACCATTCATGGATAAAATGGAATATTAATATGCCAAGAAAAATGTTTAGTAAAAAAGCATGAGGAACTGGCAAGGTTGCTCAGTGGGTAAAGGTGCTCACTGACAAGCCTCACAACCCTAGTCTTATGCCTGGGACCCACATAGTAGAAAAAGACGACTCCCATAAGTTGTATTTTAACTACATATGTGCCATAGCACATTACACCCCACATATATCCACATACAAAATAAATAAATGTAACAAAAGATTTAAAGCATGATATATTTATAAAGTAGATTCAAATTTTTTATACAGGAATAATCTATATTGAAGTTTTAAATGGAAAAGGCTATCATGTTCATAGGTAAGATTTAATGTTATCAGTAATGAAAGTTATTTCTTCCCAAATCAATCTATAAATGTATTGCAGTTGAAATCCAAATAAGGTTTTTCTTTTTTTTTTTTTTTTTTTTTTTGGTTTTTCGAGACAGGGTTTCTCTGTGTAGCTTTGCGCCTCTCCTGGAACTCACTTGGTAGTCCAGGCTGGCCTCGAACTCACAGAGATCCGCCTGGCTCTGCCTTCCGAGTGCTGGGATTAAAGGCGTGCGCCACCACCGCCCGGCCAAATAAGGTTTTTCTATCTAACTTGAAAAGCTGATTAATTCATTTAAAAGATGGAGAAAAAAGCAACTCAAAATAATGCTGAAGAATGACAAAGTAGAGGGACACTTCCAACCAGGTATCCATTTACTAGGAGAAAAGAGTAGAGTGACAGTTCATTTATTTGAAGTTTGATCTGTGTAGCTACCTCACAAATTAAAGGTAGGTCTGAATATTTCTGTTTGTCATCTAGGAGCCGCCATCACCCTCCCACAACTTCTTCAGAATGGGAATGAAGTTAGAAGCTGTAGACAGGAAGAACCCTCATTTCATTTGTCCAGCCACTATTGGAGAAGTTCGAGGCTCAGAGGTCCTTGTCACTTTTGATGGGTGGCGAGGGGCATTTGACTACTGGTGCCGCTTTGACTCCCGGGACATCTTTCCTGTGGGCTGGTGTTCTTTGACTGGAGATAATCTGCAGCCACCTGGCACCAAAGGTAAAGAACCCTGCAGTCCCCTGAAACCAGAGCTCAGACAATGAGAGAAACCTCTCAGGTCTGTTGTGGTCAATGTGTCTTTACTAGCATACTTCACTATAGGCAGGGGAAGAATGAGGGCTGGCTCCTTAGGTACAAACCAAGGACTGCCAGAGAATAACCAGTAACAGTTCAGAAGTGAGATCAAATGAAGCCAGACATGAAATTCGGGATAAAGTAAAACATTCTCTCTTCTAAATATCCCAACGTATTCTCAGGCAACTCCTACTTTTGCCCCAACCCATTTCAAAGTTTGGAAGTGTCATTCTCAGGACAAATGTCTCCCCCAAGCCTTGAGAGTTGTGTAATGAGCTGGGTAACACTGTTGATGAACATTTCAGAAACACAACAACAGGGTGGACAAAGTAGAACCTTTGAAATAAGGAAATTGAGAATAGGCTCTAGCTCTGCCCTTCAATAACAGTTAATTCACCTCTGTAAACCTCAATTCCCATTTATAAAAGAATACCTACTTCAAAAAGTTCTTGAGAGGAATAAATGAAATCACATGGACAAAATGCACATGTCTTGAAAATAGCAAGCTCTAAGACAATTTCTGTTGTATTTCTGTAGCTATTCTATAATGCAGCTATATGCTGTATTATCATTACTATATTATATATGTTATACTAGACAATTATTGTACTACATCACCATTATTATAGTACTATTACTATAAAATTAACCACTACAAATGGGGGAGTATATATAGCATACTACAGTAGTGCCACAGACTAAATGAAACATAAATAATACTTCTAATGATGATAGTGGAGATCATCTACTAATCCCATAGGTGTGAGGAGAAAGACCGCATGGCCAAATTAATTAAAGCAAGCTTTTTTTTTTTTTTTTTTTAATTCCTGCACATGGGCTGTTTCTCCCTAAGACAGAGTTCAAGAGATCAGCATTGGACCTTGGAAAGATAAGGATTTTCATAGTTCAGGAGTAAGAGATTTGTCAGGCAAATAGGCAGGGTTACAGAAGCAGAACATGAACATACCAAGTTGGTCATAACAACCTCCTGAAATAAAGAGATGGTTGCAAGGTGGTCATAACAACTTTTGGAAAAAAAAAAAAAAAAGGTAGGGTTGCAAGTGGTTATAAACAACTTTCTGAATCAAAGGCATGGTTGCCATTTCCCTGGAACAGACAATACAGACCATTTTTAGTTAAGATTACAGGTGGGGCATAGCCCAATCCTTAAGAAACAGAGATTTAGTCATAAACAGTAATGAGTTTAGTTTGTCTTTACTATAAGATGACTTTCAAGCCCAAGATGGAAGTAGGCTATTTTATCATATCCAAGAGAGATTTTGAGATAGATAATCTTAGCAGCAAAAATAATAACTCCATTCTCTTAAGTCTGAAGCTTACCAATGAATCTAAAAGAATGGAAAATTACCCTATTGTCTCAGAATTTCTTTTCTAAACATCTATAGAATGCATTCATTAATCAACTAAATATTTATTGAACGCCTAGCTATAAGCCAAGCTGAGGATTCAGCAGTGACACAAATGGACAGACTTCCCACTTTCATGGCACTTCTATCCTAGTGATGTGAGGCAGACATAAATATTTATAATAAATCGAGTAGTAAGGTCATTTCAGTGGTTACAGATATCACTAGTTCAGTGGTAGAATATGTGCCATAGCATAAGTGAGGTCCTGGCTTCAATCTTCAACACATACAAAGAAGGTCATATTTTGGGTGGTGGTGGCGCAAGCCTTTAATCCCAGCACTCGGGAGGCAGAGGCAGGTGGATCTCTGTGAGTTCAAGGCCAGCCTGGACTACAGAGTGAGTTCTAGGAAAGGTGCAAAACTACACAGGGAAACCCTGTCTCGGAAAAAAAAAAAAAAAAAAAAAGAAGGTCATATTTTAAATGTATAGTTTGAAAAAGTTTTAACATAAATATATATCCATGGTACCATTACCATAATAAAAATAGTGACTATGTCTATCATCTCCCAAAGTTTCTTTGTGGATCCCTCTCCACTTCTTTACTCAAAAAAATTTTCAGAAAAGTTTGTCTGTAAAGTTGTTATTTAAATTGAGACCTGAGGGATAAAAGGGAGCCGTCTGGAGAAAGAGAGTACAGGCGTGCAGGCAGAACCACTGACACTGTGCTGCTAACATGCATGAGCAAAATGAAAATGTAAGAAGCATGTAGGCTTAGGGGAAGGTGGTATCACTAGGTGCTGTAGAGCAGGCAACAGCCTAATCATGTGGGGCTGCTTTATAAGCCAGAGTGGCAGTTTGGGACTTTGTTCTAAATTAATTGGAGAACAACATAGGGATGTCAATGTTTTCAAATTGTTGTTTAAAAATATGCTAGGTTGTATTCATAGCTACCTTGGGATACAAGTACCCTGGTCACCAGTCAGACATGCCTACAGGGAGTGAAGACATTTGATTTATTGTTTGAAATCACTTTCTAGAATGTAAAAGAACACTTTTAGCTCAGCTATAGAAAAGATAAATAACCCAATTTTAAAATAGGCAAGATGTCCATTAACAAATGGATAAAAATACACACACACACACACACACACACACACACACACACACACACTATGGAATTTTATTTCTCCATAATAAAAAATGAAATCGTATTTGTAAAAAAATGGATACAACTGGGACTTACCATGTTAAGCAAAATAAACCAGACTCAGAAAGACAAATACACATATTTTATATGTGGACTCTGTGTGTGTGTGTGTGTGTGTGTGTGTGTGTGTGTGTGTGTGTGTGTGTGTAGGTCAGAGGTTGCGGGGAAGGAATAAAGAGAAAGTGGCAATAATGTAATACATGCAACATGAAAACAGAAGGTGTAACTATCTGCAAGGGATAAGGAAACCAGCAAGAGGGGATGTGGGAGTGCTCTAGGGGAGGGGGGTAAATAAAAACAAAGTATAATTATACACAGGTGTGGAAATGCCATACTGAATGAAACCCATTACTGTGTATGCTAACTTATAAACAGGCAAATTATTTAGGTAGTTTTTTCTCCAGAGAATATATGCAAATGGTCAATAAGGCCTTGGAACATGCTCAGCATCATTGTCATTAGGGAAATGCTAATTAAATCACAGTGCAATGCCACTTCACACCCACTCATACAGCTGCAATCAAAACATGGATAGTGCTGAGTATTATAGAAGGTGTAGAACAGTTGGACTCCCCATACATTGTTGGTAAGGTGGTAAATGCTGCAAACACATTAGAAAACAGTTTGGAAGTTAAGATAGCTGGATTTAGTTGCTATATGGCCCAGAATTTCCACTCATAGGTATATATAACCCCCCCCCCCCAAACAGAAAACACATCCCTATAAAACAGGAGTGTTTTGGCTGCACTGTCTTTTTATTTCCCCCGGAGCTGAGGACTGAACCCAGGGTCTTGTGCTTGCTAGGCAAGCGTTCTACCACTGAGCTAAATCCCCAACCCCAAGCTGCACTGTTTATTACAGCTCAAAAGTTGAAACAACCTTAATACTCACCAGGAACAGATAAATAAAATTCAGTATATCCACTTAGTAAGATATTATTTGGCAACAAAAAAAGGAATGAATTGCTGATCGCGCTCTAGCACAGCTGTACTGTACAGTCGTGTTAAGTGAGATGAGGGTAGATTGGTTCCAGTTAGTGAGGCTGAGGCAGAGGGATCTTGGAGCAAGGTGAGAGGAAACAGGCTTCTTATGTCTTCTATATGCTGCAAGAAACATATGTCCCGGATCAGGGTAAGAAATTTATTGCCATCCCCCTACTTGCCTGCAAGGCTCTGGGAAGCAGCAAGTGCCTTGGAACTGATAGTGGAATCGTTTTAGTTTACTTAAAGCTAAAACCAGACAAGCTCTTTTCTCCAGGTTTTGTTCATGAGTAGATTGATTTCATATGTTCTTGCTTTGAAAGTTCTGTTCTGTTACTGGAAAATCTAGACCAGCCAGGCAGGCCACAGAGCCAAAATAGCTGGGAGGCTGTATCCAGCCACTACTAGCCACACATCCCCTTCTGACTGCATCCATGCTGATAAGAAGTATGACTCATTGTGTGGTTTATGCTTCCAGGGGAATAGGCTATCTGCTGTCTACTCTTACGTGTCTTTCAGAAAGCCATAGACTTTCAATGACAAATGGACAGAAAGACCAGACTAAGAGGGCAGAGACCTTCCGCAGCATTTCCAGCATATACCCTTTCTCTTTCCCTCCAATAATGCTTCTGGCTCCTCCCTCCTGCCTCAGTAGGTCCCAAAGTGAGAGGTTTAGTGAGCTCCTGCCCTGACTAGGAAGCAAGTGACACAATGTGGAAGGAATGTGATTATGCAATCCTTTTCAGAAAACAAGATGTTTCCTGTATATAAGCCTGTTTGTTCCCTTTCTGATAATAATGTCTCCTCCATTTTTCCTACCTTCTGGTCACTAGTATGCAAATGTTTAAAAATTCGAAGTAAAATAGGAATGTTTCTTGTTGTGGTAAGAAAAAGTAATGCTTACTTAATGTTTTTTCAAACATATTGTTTGATTTATTTTCCCTGTAATTTTAAATTAGGCATAATTATTTTCAGATACATTTTACTTAGGAGAAAACTGAAGCTTAAAGTGACTTGGTACATGCTATGTGAGGAGAGACAACTGTCAGGCCAGTACACTGAGCTACACTGCCCTTACACATCAGCCCCACACATCATCTCAGTTCTCCTCCACAGGCCTGTATATTTTTTAAAATTATTAACTAATTAATTATTTTCCCAGCCCAATCACAGTTTCCTCTCTCTCCCTCTTTTCTTCACAGTCTGTCCCCACAAACTCCCCCTCCCCCTCCCCCATCCACTCCTCTTTCAGAAAAGTCTAGGACTTCCTTGTATATCAGCCAGCTGTGGCATATCAAGTTGCAGTAAGACTAGGCAGACTAGGCACCTCCTTTCCTACTGAGGCTGGATGAGGCAACTCAGTAGGAGGAAAGGGTCCCAAAAGTAGATAACAGAGTCAGAGGCAGCCCTTGTACCTGTTAGGAGTCTCACAAGACCAAGTAGAGAGCCTAGGTTAGTCCCATGCAGGGGCTCTCTGGTTGGGGTTCAGTCTCTGTGAGCCCCTATGAGCCCAAGTTAGTTGATTCTCTGGGTTTTCTTATGGTGTCTTTGACCCCTCTGGCTCCCATGTCCTTCCTCCTCCTGTTCCACAGGATTCCCAGAGGTCTGCCTACGGTTTGGTGTGGGTCTCTGCATCTGTTTCTGTCAGTTGCTGGGTGAAGCCTCTCTGATGACAATTGAGGCCTGTACTTTTCAAAGTTTCATTTGAGATCCTAGATTTGGCCTTCCAGGTCCTGACAGGAAATAGCAAAGAGACTGTTTATATTAACAGAGCTCTGAGTAGGTTCTAGGCTCAGTATCTTTGAACAAATCATTCTGAATGAGGGAGGCTTAAGTAGGGCTTTGAAGAGCCTTGGTCTTTAAAAGTCCCTTAATAATCTTGGGCACAGGTAGCTAGTGACTCATGACTTTGTCCCCTACTTGATTCCAGAGAGTCAGTTCACCTACTGCTCAACTCTGCTGTTCACAACCTCTTCTTCTCTCCTTTACTAAGCCAGGCATATGCCTGTTAGCTCCTAAACTCATGGCTGCAGCTACTAAGTAGCCAACTAACTCAGGGTTCTTGGTTATAAAAAGTAATAGGTTTTCTCCCCCTCCTCCTATAGTAAGTTTCTCTGCTGACACAGTAAGCCAGATCAAGTCGGACTGAAAAAGTATAACAGGTTTATTTGAGCAAAGCAACTCTGGAGAAAGTTCTCCAGTCCCAGAGATGGAGGCTGGAGAAGCCGCACCCACAAACGAAAGCAGGGAGACTTTATAGGTTGTAGGTAAGGGGTGATGACATGTCTGCCATAAGCTGGGTTTGTGCCCAAGTATGGTCAAAAGCTGAGCACTTTAGGCAGGGACTTGGGTGGCTGGCAACTTCAGGGTAGGAAGCTGCAGTAGCCATCAAGAATGCAGAACTGGGTTTTTGGGCACCTTTCCTTTGCTCAGAGACTCTGGTTTGGAGAGGGGCAGGGGAGGGAGGGAGGGAGGGAGGGAGGAAGGAAGGAAGGAAGGAAGGAAGGAAGAAAGGAAGGAAGGGAGGAAGGGAGGAAGGGAGGAAGGGAGGGAGGGAGGGAGCTTTCCGGGTCATTCAGAGACAAGCCAGAGGTTCCAACCAAACAAAAAGCAAAGGCTTTTATTTGATTTTTTAGCTTATCATTTTTAAGCAACTCAAAACTAAAACAGTGCATGCTTTATTTTTAAATGCAAAAAGTAAAAGAAAGAATTCATTGCACTTAGCATACTAATCAGGCCTCAGTCATCATAAGTCATTTAACTTCTCCTTGCTTTGATTTGATGCTAGTTTCAACATAGCTTAGTTCTTAAGTACTTTTATAAGATGAAGAAAACAGATATATTCTATATCATACTCATTTTTTATTAAAAAAAAATCAATATATTGCTATTCTGGATTATACCACACATTATTCTGTTAATTGGGACCGTCTGCTCAAGTCCAGTGTCCTGTGGAGGTACCACCTTTGAGCACACCTGCTGATGTACATGGTTAGCCAGACTTCTTCCATCTTTAATTCACCTATTCTACCTGTGACAGGTTTCACTGTGCAAAGAGAAAACTTAAAAATATGACTCAATGCTTTGGTTAGGTGCATTATTGCCCTCCTCTGGATGATAAGCAGTTAATTGTTTACAGACCAGTCTATCAGAATGTATCTTAATTTTTTTTCTTCTGTAAAGTCTTTTCTTTTTGTTGTTCTTGTAAAACTAAATAGCGAGCAATGTGTCTTAGTTACCGTTTTATTGCTGTGAAGAGACACAATGACCAAGGCAACTCTTGTAAAGGGAAGAATTTAATTGGGGACTTGCTTAGTCCATTATCATCATGGCAGGGAGCATGGCAGCAGGGAAACAGCAGCAGGCAGATATGGTGCTGGAGAAGTAGCTAAGAGCTAACTACATCCTGATCCCTGATCCGTAGCCTCAGAGAGACAGAGAGACTGAGACAGACTGGACCTAGTATGGGTTTTTGAAACCTCAAAGCCCATGCCCAGGGACACACTTGCTCTAACAAGGCCACACCTACTCCACAAAGGCCATACCTCCTAATCCTTCTTACTCCCTGATGAGTAAGCATTCAAATATATGAGCTTATTTGTATTCAAACCACCACACAATGCTACAGTCACTTTCAGATTCTGAGACACAAAGGGAGTTGCTTACAGTATAATCCCAGACTATAGATGGGAAGGATAGAGACAAGAACAGCACAGCTAAGGCCCACTTCAGATCATATCTGAGATGTTATTAGCTGGGTTAAGGGGACCTTGCTTTTAGAGGTCACAGTTTTGTGAGTAGGTAGACCTCTTGTAACATGAGAGGACCAATGCAGCAAAGGATCTTTAACCTAGGTTGGAAGACTGGAGGTTGAAGATCAGGAAAGTTCCAGATTAAGGAACAACTAAGCTAAAGCCTGAGGAATGGAAAAATAGAGACAGAGTTCTAGCTAGCAGTGGAAACAGATGAGTATAGGCCCAAAATTTTGTTCTTGGTGGTGGTTTATTTTATTTTATTTTATTTTTTTATGTGTATGAGCCTTTTGCCTTCATATATGTCTGTGCATGCCTAGTGCCAGTAAGGGCCAGAAGACAGCATCAGATATGAGTAACTAGTGTTACAGGTAGTTATGAGCCTCTGTGTAGATGCTGAGAAGTGAACCTGGGTCCTGTAGAAGAAGAGCCAGTGCTCTTAACTGTTGAGCCATCTCTCCAGCTCCTGTGGTGGTTTTTAAGACAAGGTCTTGGGGCTGGAGAGATGGCTCAGAGGTTAAGAGCAGCGGCTGCTCTTCCAGAAGTCCTGAGTTCAATTCCCAGCAACTACATGGTGGCTCACAACCATCTGTAATGAGATCTGGCACCTTTCTCTGTATACATAATAAATAAATAAATCTTAAAAAAAAAAGAAAAAGACAAGGTCTTGCTCTTTAGCCCCAGTTGGCCTGGAACCCACTATGTAGACCCAGGGTGGCCCAGAACTTGCAACCATTTTCTTGCTTCCTGGGGGCTAGGATTACAGATATACACCACTCTACCTGGCTCCCAGGGTTTAAAACAATAAAATAAAGAAGTAAAGTTGAAGACAGAAAAGTAAAACTGAGTTTCTAGATCATAAGAAGAGGAGCAGAGACGAGACTAAAAAGGAGAGCACATGAAATGCAAAGCTTCCCACAGTGGCCACTTGACAGACCTGGGTCTTTACCTTATAAGCCATGAAGACTGTTGAATTGTTGAAAGTGGCAAAGTTACAGGTCAGGTTCATGTTCAGGAGAGCAATCTTGGCAGCACAGGATGGATGGTGTTCAGAACTGACAACAAGAGGAGTCAACCAACTCGCAAGCCCTAAAGTCTAGTCCTCCAGGTGACAGAGGAGAAGCAGTGCAGGGAGAGAGATGACTGAAAGAGAAAGGCTGGAGCCGTGCCTCTCTCTGTTAAGGATGCTGAGATGGAAGGTCTTGACGTTTATTTAAGAAACTATCCAGCCGGCGGTGGTGGCGCACGCCTTTAATCCCAGCACTCGGGAGGCAGAGCCAGGCGGATCTCTGTGAGTTCGAGGCCAGCCTGGACTACCAAGTGAGTCCCAGGAAAGGCGCAAAGCTACACAGAGAAACCCTGTCTCAAAAAACAAAAAAACAAAACAAAAAAAAGAATGGCACATACCACCTCCACGTTTATAAATACTTGTGCATCTCTATACATGGACTACCCCCTGACTCTACTCCATTTCTAATAATCTATAAGACATGGTCTCTGCAGGAAACTTCTGATAGCTAGGATGCTCCTCTGAGTCTCTTAAGGAAGTATTCAGTAGCCATGCCAAAAAGAAAAAAAGGGAAAAGGTGTGTAAATCTTGGTTAATGAGTAAAGTAAATTCTTTTATACACTGGATGAGAACAGCTGCTTTTCTCTTTTTCTCTTTTTACCCCTTACATTTTATAGTTCTGGTACATGGCACATCATTACTAATAAATTGTCCCCACTGTTTCCCTGAACTAATATACTATTTCCTCCTTCAGTTCACACAAAATACGCAATGTATTGGCCTTGTGATCTCATCAAACTCAGTGATGCACTTTATCATTACTTTGACCTTGACCTTTATTTACAAATCTCCCCAACATGTATAGAGCATCTCCTATTAGCAGTGAGAGGCTCAGTGGAAGTTGTGGAAAATGTCTACCCTAAAGGTAGATTGAAATTTGAAATGAAAAGGTGGGTTTGTAGATGCAAAGCCCCATAATAAATGGCCTACTCTGTCATAGTTATAGCTAAATTAAAATGCCCAGGCATCCCAATTAAAAGGAAGTTATACATTCAGGCATGGAAGTATTCAATTTTGATCAGGAAAAAAATAATCTTTTTTGATGTGAGATTTGTGCAATGAGCCACTGTTCCATAAGTAATCCTCTCTTGATTGCATGTTTATGGACATAAATCGAAATAGAAACATGGGAAAATGAGACGTAGTACTCACTATTTTATGAAGCAGACAATGTGGGTTCTCCCACTCGTTCTAGTTATATTTGCTCAGATTGCCAACATCTTTCGATATATAGAAAAAACAGAAGAGAGGCATGCCTCTCTTCTAAATACCTTAAGCTGCACCTCAGTGTTGGCAGTCACCTCTTCTGCCCTTGCTGATGCCCAGACGCTTGAGAATGGTAGCAGGTTTGGGTATATATAGTAGTATCTTTCAAATTCCTGAAAACAGAGAGGTGTGACTTAAGCCATTCACAGAGTTGATCAAAACTGCCATTTTCTTGGAAATATATAGAACTCATGAAGGTTTGATTGACAGGCTTTTATTGTATCATGGACCAGGATCAGTGCATACTGACTTTAAGACCCCTCTGCTTTTTAAATTTTTATTTCATTAAATATTTTATAAAAAATATATAGTGTATCTTGATCCTATCCATGCCTCGCTTCCCCACTCTAACTCTTCCAAGGAACCCCAATCATATCTCCCTCGCAACTTCATGTACTTTTATATTTGTTTTTTTATTTACTTATTTAACCCACTGAGCCCAATAGTACTGCCTGTATATGCAAGAACCACTTTGGCACAGGAAATCTAGGAGTCAACATACTCGTGGGGGAAACAAAAGACTCTTCCCTCCCTAGTAACCATCAGCTGCTAAGCTTCTCAGCTAGGGGTGGGGCCTTTAGGATACCCTCTCTGCTCCGTGCTGGAATTTTTAAGTGGGTTAATTTTGTGCAGGGCTTGTGTAGGTAACCACAGCAGCTATGAATTCCTGCGCACAGCAGCCATGTCATGTCCAAAGGTCAGCATTTCACATCACTCCTCCCCACCCTCTGGCTTTCTCTTTCTTTCCATTCCATCTTTGGAGATGTTTCCTAAGTTCTGGGAGAGAGGTGGTACAGCTGTCCATCTAGGCTGAGAACTCACAGTTGCTTGGTCTCAGCACTTAGATGTGCCCCCTTAAATAAATTAGTCTTAGGAAATCAATTTTTGTGTTAGTAAAATCCCCCTAGATGATTTGGGAGGAAATATTACAGTTATAAATGAGCATTTCTGGGTCTTAATAATAACTGACCAGAGGAAAAATGTAATCATATGTTTATATCAAGAACACAAGAATTCAGCAAGCTCTTAAAGCAATGACAAGAGGTTATGAGGAAAATATGATGAGACGGTAAGAGTTTGATTGTGAGGATTAAAATTCATTGTCTTGAGGTTGGAGATACAGCTCCATAGAAGAGCACTTGCTTAGCATGTAAAAAGCCCTGGGATTCCTTAGCTCCACATTTTAAAAACAGTTATTCTTAGGCTAAGGAAAGCTGGACTGTGTTTATATGACCATGATTATTGATCAATGGATGCTTCATCAGTGTTCTGTCATGGTACCTCTCGGAGTAGCCTGAATGGACTTGGCCAAACAGGTTAGCAGCCCATCTGACAAGATATAATATAGCCCTCTGCTTTCTGGATCGCTCTCTTTTACTTTCAACTTTGGTCAGCTAAGTCTGTCATACCTTTGAGTTTTGGTTACTTGAGGCTTTTAAAGTTGACTTGTGACCTCATCATGTATGATTTTAGTTATCTTTCTACTTCCCCGCTTGGAAGTCTGGGGAAATGTGTCTTTATAGTTGCAGAGGTCCTCTCCCCAGGCCACAGGGATGAGAGTCAGCAGTATAAAAAGGAGTAGGACATGGAGTGCTGAAGAATTGGCTAGCTGGAAGCAGGGGCAGCCAGGCTTATCAAGAAAACTAAATCAGAGTAATAAGAGTTTCCGCCTTGGCATAAGCCCAGCTAGAAACACAGAACAGAGCCCAGCCAAGCTGAGTAAAGCTAAGAGAGAACATAACTTCTAAACCACATTGCTTAAAGTAAGGAGAGGCAGTTCTAGGCCAGACAGCTTCTCCCTCCTTCAGTTGTGGTTCCCGTTTCACACACACACACACACACACACACACACACACACACACACACACACCACACACCCCACACGAACACGCATGCACGCACACACACTAGATTGTTTTACATTTTATTAATCTTTCTAATTCCATATGCTTTGTTGTTGCTGTAGAGAAAATAAAACTAAATGATAACTTCTTTGGGACAGATATGACTACTAACTAAGGATTATTTAGAATAACATAGACAGTAGTAGAATCCTAAAGTCCTTTATTATTATATATAGACATGTTTAATTCCTTATCTTCCTTCAGTTTTATCTTCCTTCAGTTTTATGTTCCATTTTTTTTTAAGTAATGATATGTTAAACATATTTAGGTATCTTTTTCTATGTCAAATATTAGAGTCTTAAGTTAGGGTCACAAAAATACAAGACTGTCAAAGAAGTAGACTCTTTTTAAGAACCTTGGCTGCATGCAGACCAAATATTCTTATTTTTAAAATGTATCTTTCATGTTTAACTAAGAATCTTTCTATTGAAAGCAACCAGAAAACAGTATCTAAGTGGCATTTTGTGTGCTTCCATCATGTTTTTTATATGGAAAACACAGACCCAAGGATCTAAGAGGTCAGCATTATAAAGCATACAGATACAATGTTCCTAACTACAGTTACTGTAAACCAGAAGAAAGTAGGTTGTTTGTTTGTTTTTTAGCAATTTTCTACTGTTCTTATATGTATGCTATTATTCAGAAACAGGCTTTATCTGGAGTTGTGACTTGAAGCTCAAAAGTATTCCCTAAGGAAAAGAATGCATGTAATCTATTCAAAGCCTTTGCCTAATGCTTTAGCAACTACATTCAATGTAGATTAACCTCTAAGGACATTAAAAGCAAAACACTAGCCAGGTCGTGGTTTCGCACACCTTTAATCCCAGCCCTCCAAGGCAGAGGCAGGCAGATCTCTGAGTCTGAGGCCAGCCTGGTCTACAAAATGGGCTCCAAGACAGCCAGAGTACACAGAGAAATCCTGTCTAAAAAAAAAAAAAAAAAAAACAGCACTGAAAAAACAGTCAGTGACATATACAGCAAAATCCTGAAAATCAAATACTAGAGTATAAATTATAGCTATGGATAAGGTACAATTTTAGAAAGTTTAGGTAACAGTATTGTCCTTAGTAAATTATGTTCCTCAGAATATAAATAAATAAGCAAGAGGCTAAAGATACAGTTCAGTTGTATAGTGTTTGCCAGTAAGTGTGAAGCCTTGGGTTAAATCCCCAACACCACAAAAGAAGAAAGAAGAGAGAAGAAATAAAGAGAAACTAATAGTTTTTCTGAAAAACAAAAAAGGATAAAGAAGAATGGGAAATAACTATTTCCAGGGGTTTGGGAAATGAGAACATGGAGGTTTGTTTTATATAAGATGGTCATGGAAAGTTTCACTAAAAGATATCATTTGAGCAGATTTATTGATAACTTGTATAGTAAGACTGTTCCTGGGGAGATGCAACATATGGGTCTACTCACTCCAGGTAGGGAGCCCACAACAGTCTGAAGTACAGATACCACTAAAGTCCAGATTGGTGAACCAGTGAGTTTTATTGGGGTTATTTACAGGAATGTGGGTGAGGGGTTACAGGAGCAGAAATGACTCAAAGATGGCTGCATCACCAAAGCTTACCCCAGAATGGGTGACAGCCCAAACCTAAGGCACAGTTCACAGGCTACAGACAGCTCAATAGATTGGGGCAGCTGGTCTGGTCTCAAGAGTCTTCTTTGGCTTGTCTGAGCATCTTCTTTATGGCTTGGCTCTTCTGAGAGTGACTCTCAGCAGTCTCTTGTTTATTCTGGGAGGAAGAAGCCTAGTGAATTTGGTTAGTTTCAGAGACTTCCTGAAACTTTTGAGTTGTTTAGCTCCCTGCTTAAAAAACTTTTCTGTAGGGGGAGTATTTTGATCAATGAGGAAACTGTTACACAACAACGCTTAGGAAAAATAAATTCAGCAACTTTTATGAAACATGTTAGCATTTTTTGTTAATTTCAAACTGATTTACTTGGTATATTATTTCATTTTCAATCTGTGCATGTCTTTTCCAGTAAGGTATGTTTCATGCAGACAACAAAGAGTTTGGACCTTGATTTTACTTCAGCCAGCTGGCCTGAATCTTTTAATTGAAAAATTAAAACATTTAAGATTATTGTTGAGAGGTATTCCCAGATTCCTGTAATTTTGTTGATTCTAATAATGTTTGTCCTTTCCTTCCCTTTTCATCTTAGAAGTTTTCTGGTTAACTAAGTAGGCCAAGTTCTGTTTTCTTTTTCTACTTCTCGTATGTTCATCTATTCCTATGATAGTCTCAATACTACTAGCTTTTAAAAATAAAAATCTTTTAACATAATGCTACCTTAACAGAAAATTTGCAGCAGAAATACAAAGAATTTCCCTACATCTTTAACCAAGATTCCCCCCAAATTAGTGTTGTATCAGCCTCTCAATATATAATGCATATTTTTTCTTGATATCTCCATTTCATTACTATATATAGTAACTTCAGTTGTGTGATTCAAGCTGTATTTACCAGGTTTCTTTACCACAGAGTTGTTTTTTCCCTTGTAATTATCTATGAGAAAATGCTAAGAGATTATAAATGTCCTGCTCTTCTTTTTCATTACTTTTTCTTAATTTTTCAGTTAGCATACAGAATATTAGATTCAATTATAACATTTTTGATAGAATTCCTGGCCACTCCCCCAGCTACATGTCCAAGGCCTTAGGTCCTATGTAATCCGTGCACTGCATGGTCACATAATTGTGCACAGTGTGATCATGCAATCTATGTGCATTCATGGCATAGCTACATAAGCCCATATGCACGTGTGCAGGGAAATTCATAAAAAGTGGGTCACAGACCCCCTCCCTTCTCTCTCCCTGTACAATCTTCAATAGGCCTAAGCACATCAGCACCACTTAATGAATAGTACAGCACTGCATAATAACTAACAGTTTTCATGTGTATATATTATTGTATTTTAAACCTAGATTTAAATCTGAATGCCACATTTGACAGAGAACATGCAATATTTGTCTTTCTACAAATACCTCATTTTTCATCAAATTTTCACCCTATAGTTTGAGCATGTATTGGTAAATCTTGCTTGAATCAATTATTTCTTAATTATTTCCCAATTTTTAATTTTCTCATTTTATTCATATTCATTAACTGAGATGATCCCAAGAAAGTTATTGACAACCATGCTAATTAAGTCAGTTAAAATTTTTATTTCTTTTATTAATGGCCATACTAAAAGTGGACTCATACCTCTGAAAAGTCTCTTGGTACTCAGGCTCAGAGGTACGGCATTTTTAAAGAAAAATCTCCAATTCCATTAGTGTTTAAAGTGGGGACTAAAGACATCTTTTTTTGTAAAGCTCAGTGGTATTTTCCAGATAATACATAAAGCATTTGGGCCATGGTCAAGGTCATAGACAGTCCCAGAAGGCTTACCGAGGGGAATGTGGCTGTTAGGGGTAGAAGACTGAGAAGTGAACATGCAGGCACGAAATAAAGTTAGGATAGGATAGCATTGCCATAGGCAGTTCATTAACCTGAATTATGCAATAAGAGCTTTCCCTTTTCCCTATTTAGTTATTTGGTTACATCAGTGTGAACTCATGGATTCTTACTTAACTAGTTATAATCTGTTACTGTCATCTGTTTAGATGTTCAGACTGTCTTCCATTTAGTGAGTGAAGGCCTCTTGCAATGTAATCACGTGTTCTTGGAGCATGGCTCCATCCTTTTTCCAGTAATCCTATTACTTTCTGATCTAGATGTCCAGGCCACCTTGTGTCTTCCACACCCGCCAAATTGTTATGCAAAATTCTACCGGTCTTCTTGAGACTGTGCTCCTTTAGAGTCACACTGGTTTTTGTTTTGTTTTCCAGTGTAGATCCTGGACAGCTTTTACCACATTCTCAAAAGTTAATATGGTCAAATTAATTAGCACATGAATTGCTACTCTCAGGGCTTCCTTATGAGGAAGGTGTGATGGTGAGAGCAGTTCCAGCTATTGGTTGGAGTGTGAGGTACATTGCCTCAGCAGTCAGGAGCAGAGAGATGAGTGCTGGTGCTCACCGGTTCACTCCCTTTCATTCAGAGAGCCATTTCTTTCTTCTAGGCTACATGACAGTACTAAAGACTAGAACCATACCCACTTCTACCACTTAACTTTGATGATGCTTGCTTTCCTCATTTGTTAGAGGAAGTACTGTCAGTCTTACAAGATTGTCAGGAAGGCCAAGTGGAACCCCAGGTGTATATGAACTTAAGTATTGTTGATTAGGGGGTTAATTCTTTCCACCTCTGTAGCACCGGAATGTGTCAGATTATATTCGTGTCCTTCATCTTTCTCTGAAATAAGATAGTCATTAAATTGGTAAATCACTTACATCTAGAAAAGTGAGAAAATATTGTGCTTAAATGACAAATTCAAGGTCACATCATAAGGGCTAGAACTAGAATTAGATCCCTGGTCCCTTGATGCCATCTTTTTTTCTTTCTTTTTTTCAACCAGGATAATTTAGTTAGAATGTGGCAAGGCAAGTCAAGGCTTTCTAATAGGAAGAACTTCCAGATCTTCCCTCAGGGATAGCTTCTTCAAATCTAGTTATTAAGATGCTGTTAAGTTCTCCTGAAGCCTCAGCTCGGTGTTTAAGAACTGTCCAATAGAATTGTTTGTTTTCTTCTGCCTAGATATTTCAGTCCGGTGAAGGCAACTTTCTCCCCAGTTTCATATTGTATACTACGCTATGCCTAGCCTTCACAAGAAAAGAGAAGCAAACTATTAGAATTGCTGAAAAGAGCTGGGACAGAGCACTGTTCTTCTCTTGTTATCTGGCTTCATTTCTATTCTATAGCCATGTACTAGATACCAACTGAGAACCTTGTTTGTCAGATGATGGCAGAAATTCCAAAGTGATACATTACTTCCCTATCCCACTTAAGTTCATGGCTATCACTGTCTTGGGACTCATAATAATCTATTTAAAGTGAGGCCATTTGGCTTATTTAGTTACTCAGGTTAAGGTATACAGTAAGTAAAATGCTATTTTAATGGGAGTTAAGTTCTTTCTATGTACATGTGTTGGAAGAACTTTCTCACAGTATTGCTGTTGATTGGTGCTGGGACGGTTTGTGGACACTTACGTTGTTGTGTTATTTCTCCTTTTGTTAGGACCAAATACCTGACAGCAGCAGCTCAAGGAAGGGAGGTTTTCTTGCCTCACAGTCTGAAGGCACAGTAGTCCATCAGGGCAAGGAAAGTGTGGCCACAGAGTGACTCTAGCTTTGGGCAAGATGTGAGGCTCATTGCGTCAGCAGTCAGAAAGAAGTCAGAGGGAAGGAATGCTGGCACTCCACTGGTTCTCTACTGTGTACTTTTTATTTGGTCTAAGACCCCAGCCCAAGAAATGGTACCATCTACATTTGAGATAGATCTTCCCATCTCCTTAAAACTCTCTGGAAATACCTCACAGACACACGTAGATATTTGTCTTCTACAGAAATCTGAATCTCATCAAGTAGACATGATCAACTATCAAGTATATTCTTAAAGACTTCAAAGCAATTTTATGTGAGTTATATCTTCATGTCACTATAGTAGAAATTAGAACATTGAACTTTTTAAATATATTTTTCCAATTTATTTGTTTTATTTAGTGTGCATGAATGTTTTGCCTGCATTTATGTCTGTGTACCATGTGTGCCTGATGCCCAAGGAGACCAGGCTAGGGATTAGATTTATGACAGTTGTGAATCGCTTTGTCGGTGCTGGAACAATTTCCAGCAGGTCTTCTGGAAGAGTGTTTTTTAGCTGCTAAGCCATCTCTCCAGCCCCAAATAAAACTTTTTTAAAACAGGAATATACAAGAACATATTCTTTGGAAACAAACCAGGTGTCTGTGAACACATAAACAGATTGAGAAATTGTGGTGTATGCAGACAGTGAAACTCAGTCTTAAAGAAAAGACTGGGCTGAGTGAGGGAGAAAAAGAATGGATAAGAATATGAATATGAATGCCATTTATAACAGTATGGACAGACCCAGAGGGCTTTTCGCTAAGTAAAATAAGCCAGACATAAAAGGATAATACTACATGATTCTACTCATATGAAGTATCTAAAGTAGTCAGATGTGTAGAAGCAGACTAGAATGGCGGTTGCCAAAGGGTAGATGAGAGGGAAATGCTGAGTTGTTACTCAGCGGGGATAAAGTTTCAGTAATGCATTCTAAGTTCCAGAGACCTACTGTACAACATAATGCCTATATATGCTCTATGCTTAAGATTTTGTTAGAAATGTAATTCTCATGTGTTTTCTTGTTGTGAAGAGATACCATGACCACAGCAACTCTTTTTTTGGGGGGTGGGGGTTGGGTTTTTGGATTTTTGAGACAGGGTTTCTCTGTGTAGCTTTACACCTTTCCTAGAACTCACTCTGTAGCCCAAGCTGGCCTTGAACTCACAGAGATCCACCTGCCTCTGCCTCCAAGTGCTGGGATTAAAGGCATGTGCCACAACTGCCCGGCTCACAGCAAGGTGGTGGCTTAAAGTTTCAGAGGTTCAGTCCATTATCATCATGATGGGGAGCATGGCGGTGTGCAGGTAGATGTGGTGCTGCAGCTGAGAGTGCTACATCTTGCAGTCACACTGAGGAAAGCTTGAGCAAAAGAGACCTCAAAGCTGCCCCCACAGTGACATACTTCTCCAACAAGGCCACACCTCTTAATAGTGCCACTGTCTTTGGGGTCTGTTTTCTTTTAAACCACCACATGGTGTTAAATGTTCTTATCAAACACACAAAAGAAACTCATGAGACAGAAGAAAACTTTTGGAGGTGATGACTATGTTTTTCACTTTGATTATAGTACCATAAGTATGTCCTTGTATCTAAACTCATCAAGCAATG
Source organism: Peromyscus californicus insignis (assembly GCF_007827085.1). Taxonomy (NCBI): domain Eukaryota; kingdom Metazoa; phylum Chordata; class Mammalia; order Rodentia; family Cricetidae; genus Peromyscus; species Peromyscus californicus. Next base: position 32,987,929 of record NW_026294573.1, on the reverse strand, counting down.
TACATTAAACATGTGTGTATTTATATATAAAAGAAAGATGTTTTATTTTGTTTTTATGTTTGTGCATGTTTTGCATGCATGTATGGCTATGCATTACATATATGTCTCATGTCCAGAGGCCAGAAGAGGGCATTGGACCCCCTGGAACTGGAGTAACCTATGGTTGTGAGCTGCCGCATAGATTCTGGGAATTAAACTTGAGTCCTCTGTAAGAGCAGCCAGTACTCTTAACCACTAAGCAATCTTTCTAGCCCCCAGAAAGCTGGGTTGTTTTCTTTCTTTTTTTTTAAGTATTTACTAATGAGTAAACAGTTCAAGAAAAAATGTACACATTTTGTTACCTGTGAGAATAATGATGCCCACAAAGTAGCCTTTGGGAAAGTCCATCATGAAAGAATGAATGTAAAAAGGGAAAGTAATACTAATCACCATTAGAAACAATTTCAACTTTATAGACTCTCAAAAAGGATTTTTAAATTTTTTTCTTTTTGTATCTTTCTGTGTGTGTGCATGTTCATGTGTACAGGTAAACATATACAAGTGTGCACATGAGTTTGGAGAGCAGAGGACAAACTTGGGTACCATTCCTGTTCAGGCACTGTCTTGGTTTTTAGAGATGAGGTCTCTCACTGGCTTAGGGTTATCTGATTAACTTAGGCTGGCTTATCAGCCCCAGGGAGTCATCTGTTTCCATCTCCTCAGCAGTATATTAACAAGCATATCATATACCACCATGCCTGGCTTTTTATGTACATTCTGGAAGTCAAACTCAGATCCTCATGCTTGGGCAGCAAGCACTTTACTAATTAAGCAGTTTCTCTAAAAATCTCCAGACCACACTCTGAGAACTGCTACCTTCATTATTTTTTTTTTTTTTTTTGAGACAGAGGAGTCTCATTCTTTAGCTCAGGCTGACCTTGAACTCACCACAATCTACCTGCCTTGGCTTCCCAAGTGCTTGTGTTATAGATCTGAGCCACCATTCTTAGCTTACACAGCATATAAATACCCTCTGCCTTCTCTTTTTAAAATGTGTGTGTGCTGTAGATTAAACCCATTTTACTAATAGTGCACGTTTAGATCATTTCAACTTGTCAGTTATTAAAAATAATATGAGCATTTTTTACATATGCTGATATACAGGTGCACGCTCCCTGGAGTTTATACCTATGGTTGGAATTGCTAAATCATAGGGGAACTATATCCTCTGATTGATTCAGCAGTGCATATGATGCCCTACCCTAGTGACTCAGCACCACGCTTGACATCAGATGTTACCAGAATCAGTATGTAAATCTTATCAGTTGACCTAATATCCCTTTTCAAAATGTGTTTTCCTTCAGACTAAATCAAACCATATATTGCATTAACTGTATGTCGTGTTCACCTTCAGAGTCTAGAACAGTCTTGTATTTTTCTCTCTGTAACATTGACAAAGCTAATTGTGTTTTAATAACTGAACCTCCGTTTTGGTGTGCCTGACCTCAAGATAATTTATTTGAAGCTGAGATGATAAATATGTGGTATTCTCAGTCCATCACATTAGAAAATAAACTGGGTGTGTTCTGGGTGGGGTGATAGTAGCTTTGATCAGTAGGTTGAGGTGCTGCCTTTTCCCCTTTCCTAGAACTGTCCTTTCACTTGGCTTCTTGGAGTTCACACTCATTTTCTTTGGGATTCACTTTTGGACCATTTTTTAATTTCTTTACTAGCTCTTCTTCTCTCTAACTGATGCACATTAAGTATCTTAGAAACTCTCTTTTTCCCTCTTTTCTTGATTATGTATTCATACTCAACAAAATCTCATTTAGTCAAATGATTTTACATACCAGTAAACACACTGATAATTCTCAAATTTTTTCTTCAGTTCTAGCATCTCCTTTGGATTCCAGACTCAGATATATAATTCCCTAATTAACATTTCCATATTTTAATATCTAATAGGCAGCTCACAAGAAACAAGTTTAGAAACTCAATTCCAGATCTTTCTCCAGTGTTTTCCATCTCAATAAAAGGTATCATTATTCTCAACTGTTTCAGCTAGTAACATTGTTCCATGTATAATTTCCCTTTTTCATTAGGTATGATTTTAATTAGATTGATTTTAATTGAACTTTCAATATGCTTTTGTGGTTTGCTTGCTAATTTTTGACTCTAACATCCAGTCAAATCAACTCTTCCTTCAAATGTACTCTGAATCCAGTTGCTTCTTCTCTAATAATATCAAGATTTCAGTGCACCATTATACTTTTCTGTGTGTTGGGGGGGTGGGGGAGGAGTGTTCATGCATGTGTGTGTGTGTGCATGTATTCACGTGTGTATAAGGGTACACTCACCCATGTGTGCACATGTGGAGGCCAGAGGTCAACTTGAGGTGTCTTCCTCTGTTGCTTTCTACCTGCCCCCTTTTGAGACAGTTCTCTCACTAACCTGGAGCTTGCCTTTTAGGCTGGACTGGGTGGTTAATGAGCCTCTGGAATCCACTGTTTCAGGTGCACGCCACCAGGGTCCACTTTTATCACTTTCATGTGAGTGTTAGGCGTCTTAACTCTGGTCCTCATTCTTAAGCAGCAAGCACTGAGCCGTCTCCTCAGCCCTATTCTTTTTCTTTTATTTTGATATAGTTCATTTTAAGCGTCTAGAGGCTCCCTCATAATATCCAACTCACTCAAAGGTACCTACCATCTTATCAATCTAGATTGCTTTTTTTCTATTTTCGAACTTCATAAATTGTATATTCTGGCTTTTTGTCAGTTAATTTTTATTTGACTTCTTTCATGTAGCATATTTCTGTGAAATTCAGCTTTGTTGTTGCATATAAAAATGGTTAGCAATAGTTGTTTTGTGCTTCCTGTGGTGTTTCTCTGTATGAATATACTACATTCTGTTCTTCTGTTTGTCATTTGGGTTGTTTCCAGCATTTACCTCATGAAAAATGCTGTGGTAAATATCTTAGCACATGTCTGTTGGTGACCATATTGTTTATTTATTTCATTGGGTAATAAGGTATACAACTAAGCATTTTTCCAGAATAGTTTATATTCAGACCAGCAGTGTTGTATTCTAATTCCTTCACATCCTTCACCATTGTTAGGGATGGATTTCAGTCCTTTTAACTTTGGGAATTTTGATGGGATACAGTAGTTTCAAGTACTTGTATGTCTTTGTATACTATATTTATATTATGTATGTAAGTGCTGGAGGTCTGAATTCAGATGTTCTCGCTTATACAGCAACTACTTTACTGACTGTACCATCCCCCAGCACTCCACATACACACCTTGTTTTTTGAGTTGAGGTCTCTCATTGGCCCACTTCACTAGATAGCTTAGGCTGGCTGGCCAGAACCCCAGTTGTCTTCCTATCTCTGTCTCTCCCGAGCTGGGATTACAAGCACACACCACAACACCCAGCTTTTGTTTGTTTGTTTCTTCATTTGTTTTGTTTTGTTTTGTTTTCGAGACAGGGTTTCTTTGTGTAGTTTTGTTGCCTGTCCTGGATCTCACTCTGTAGACCAGGCTGGCCTCAAACTCACAGAGATCCACTTGGCTCTGCCTCCTGGGTGCTGGGATTAAAGGCGTGCGCCACCACTGCCCGGCCCCCGCCTGTATTTTTTAGATGGATTCTGGGTTCAGATTTAAGTCTTTGTGCTTGCATAGCAAGCAGTTTAGTGGCGATCCACCCAGCTGGATCTACTCAGTCTTGTGCTATTCTTCTCTAAGCTATTCTCCACATTACTAACTTATATCCAGCCATGCTAACGTCAAACACCAATATCTTCCCACTTCAGAGTGTGTTTGCTATGCATTAGACTTACAAAATAGACTTTGAAAACTCCTCCATGGGGTCTTCATAGGCTTGTTCCTTGGAACAGTGTGTAAATACTTTCTCTTAAAATAAGCCTTCCCAAACAATGTAGTATCTTTATCCTACATGAATCTTAGCATTTGTCACTCCCTGATATTATGTTCTATATTTGTTCCCCTTCCATTTCTCCCACTAAGAGATAAACTGTATGAGTGGAAACTATGTCTGCTTAGTTCACTTTTCTATGCCCAGGACTCAAAACAGTATATAACCTATAGCAAGTGCTCAATAACTATTTTTGTAATGAATTAGATATTCTTTATCTCTAAATATTCTCCATTTGAGGAGAAGATGAATAAATGGCATAGAATTAAGTAGTCCTATAATACAGATGTCCACAAAATACTTTAGAAGTGCTGACTTTGTGGTGGCCTGGTCAGAGAAGACTTCAGTGAGAATGTGTGGTGGTATTGTGTTCCCCAAAATATTGTTCACCTAAATAAACTTATCTGGGGTCAGAGAACAGAACAGCTACTAGATATAGAGGCCAGAAAGTGGCAGCACACGCCTTTAACCCTATCACTTGGGAGGCAGAGATCCATCCAGATCTCTGTGAGTTTAAAGCCACACTGGAAACAGCCAGGCTTGGTTACTCATGCCTTTAATCCCAGGAAGTGATGGCAGAAAGCAGAAAGGTATGTAAGGCGTGAGGACCAGGAACTAGGCTGGCTAAGATTTTAGGCTTTTGAGCAGCACAGTTCAGCTGAGAGGCATCCAGTTTGAGGAAATAGGATCAGCTGAGAAGTTGGCTATGTGAGGTTGGCTGTGGCTTGTTCTGTCTCTCTTATCTTTCAGCATTCACCCCTATACCTGGCTCCAGGTTTGTTTTTATTAATAAGACCTTCTAACAATTTGTGCTACAAGAATGTGCTCCTATTTTAAGCTTTGAAAACTAAGTATTGATACATGTCCAACCAAGAATAATAAAGAGCTCAATATATAGGGCAACTAGGATATAAAGGTAGGTGACGCAGTATGACATCAGGCAGAACTAGAGTGCAAGGCAGAGGCAAAAGCCCAAACTTCTTGGGAATCACAATAAAGACTTCAGATTTTTACCTTAAAGTTAATAAAGAGCAAACACTTGAAGTTGAGGAGAACGATTTCCATTTTCATGTCACTCCCCTCACTGCACTGATCATGCTAAAGCCTCAGCCATGTTGACGACGTAACCTTGGCTGTTGGGGCTCAGTTTGAAAACAGAAGTTCTTGCCTCCCTGAGTAGCCTGGGAGAGGCACCACCTCTTCTTCTATTAGATCTTTAGTCTCATCAGAAGAAGGCTTTAGACTCCTGAGATCTGTCCCAGTTTTGAGCCTCTGGTTCTAGCCACAGGCTTCACCTTGAACTTGGGTCATAATGCTTCTCTAAGATACTTAGGGAAATTTTAAATATTTTCCTGCATCTACTAGTAATAATTAAAAACTTTCAATTGTAGCCAAAATAAATTCAATTTATTTTGTAATTTTCTAAGCATCTAGGTCAGATGCCAAGGAACTAGGTTCCTAAACAAACTTCTTGGACAGAAATGCAAGTTATTTTTCCTTCTGTCTGGGATGGTATGCCAGCTGCTCTTATGTCAGCTTGACACAAGCTGTTGTCATCTGAAAGGAGGGAACTTCGATTGAGTAAATGCCTCCATAAGACCCAGCTGTAAGGCATTTTCTTAATTAGTGATTTATGGGGGAGAACCTAGCCCATTGTCAGTGGGGCCATCCCTGGGTTGTAGTCCTGGGTTCATTAAGAAAGCAGGCTGAGCAAGCCACTGGGAACAAGCCAGTAAGCAGCACCCCTCTATGACCTCTGCAGGGGCCTCCAGGTTCCTGCCCTGTTTGAGTTCCTGTCCTGACTTCCTTCAATGATGGACTACAATGTGGAAGTGTAAGCCCAGTAAACCCTTTCCTCCCCAACTTGCTTTTTGGCCATGTGTTTTATTGCAGCAATAGAAACCCTGACTAAGACAGATGGGAATACAGGAGGAGGGATAATAGAATGAATCTTTTTCTTACAGTTGTGATTCCAAAGAATCCTTCCCCTGCATCTGATGTGAACACTGAGAAGCCCAGCATCCTCAGCACCAAAACTGTCTTGGAGCATCAGCCAGGGCAGAGGGGGCGCAAACCAGGAAAGAAGCGGGGCCGAACACCCAAGATCCTTATTCCCCATCCCACTTCTACCCCATCCAAGTCAGCTGAACCGTTGAAATTCCCAAAGAAGAGGGGTCCCAAGCCTGGCAGTAAGGTAGGTAAAAATGTGGACTTCCCAGAAAGAGGTACCGGACAGCAATTCATCCACACATTTCATCTCGAAAAGGAGCACATCTAGCCATCTTGTCCACCTAGTTGGTGGTTTTTAAGAGAAATCTAGATTGTCATCCCTGTTCAGCACTTATCTGGAGTTTGCTAATGTTAGAGATAGAATAATAGGGATAGGAAACCAATTTTAGTTTTTGAGAGAGTCTATCCAATGTCTTCCATAGGTAAAATATTCTGCCTCTCATTAACCTTCACAAAATAGATGCCCAACATGTAAACAGAGAGTATATTAATTCTGTAAATGTAATTCTGTAATTTTCTTTTGCTGTTGCTACCTTTCTTTTAAAAACTTAATTTAATTATTTAATGTCAGACTATATTAGATGCTATTGCATCCATATCATGATCATCACAAAACTCTGGGAGGTACTATGAGTGTTACTTTATTATGGAGTAAATTAAAACTTAGACCTGTGAAATGATTTCCTGAGGCCATATAGCAAGTGATGACAAAGACTACATTGATGGGTTCCTAGATCTAGTTCCAAGGTTGCTACTACACACACATCTTCTCTACCTAAAGGTCGTATACTTTCCTCTAGTGTGGGAAAAGATCAAGTCAAGCTTCAATGAGCATGGTTACTGAAAGTACAACCTCTTAAGTCATTCAGCGTTTTCATTGATAGCTTCCCTAGCAAAAGCACTGGTATAAAAAAGCTCCTCTAGGGCCCTTGTTAACATCTCACCTCCACTCACGTCCTAGTGATCAAGGATTTCTCAGAGCCTCCCTCCTGGATTTGATTATTTGAATCACCCTGTGGAAATGATGTCCTGTTCTCCCTGGACCTCCACTGCAGTCTCATATTTTCCCCAGAGTTGGTCATTAGGTTGATTTGTTGTGCTTGTTAGTAGCTCTAGCTAACATTAGTCCTTATAGAATATAAGCTCCTCAAGGTCAAGCACCTAATCTTTCTCTTCTCTTTTCCTCCTGCAGTGCCTTGTATCTCAGTCTTGGGAGATGTTCTGTATATGCAAGATGGATGGGTGGGTGGGAAGATGGATGGGTGGGTGAGTGGATGGGTAGGTGAGTGGATGGGTGGGTGAGTGGATGGGTGGGTGAGTGGATGGGTGAATGGATGATTTTAGTCCCGATGTTACCACTCTTATTTTCCCTTTTTTATTGGATTTGAATTCTCAGTGTCACTGCTTAATCTTTCTGTATAACATTCAGTGCTATTTCTGATCCGTTGCCCCTAATACCTAACCCTGATCCTGACTCTTATCTACTACACTGTTACTACTACTACTTTATTACACCATTACTTTATTCACTCTTCTCTTTCTCATGTTGTAGAGGAGAGGCTGAATGAATGGCACCCTAAGGATGCCAAGGCCAGAGAGCCATGGTTTTGATTATGTGGGCATGTCTTGAGGGTAGTCAAAAGAGGGAATGTGTGTATCTGAGAAACTCCAAAAACCAAAACTGAGAGCTAGTAAATGGAAATTCAAGCAGGTCTTTGTTTCAGTACAAAAGGAGCTATCTTAAATAGTAGTAAGCTCCTGTGGTTGCAAGTGTTTTCTCAGGGCCTGGGTGGCTCTGCCAGGAGTCTATTTCAGAAGGCAGAAATATTGAAGATAATTATTTTTTTTTCAGAAAATGATTTCATTGTAATTTATCTGTTACCTGTCACTAAATCCTTTTGAGTTTGTTTTAGCATACATTTTGGTAGTTAACAAAGTACAAGCCATTTAAATATATTTATTCTAGAATTTCTCTTCAAAATAAAACAGAGTAGTAGGAAGAAAAGACATTGAAATCATAGAATCAGAATGCTAAATATTAAAATTATTATAATCTTCAGTCTTTTTTAATCATAATTATTATTGATTCTTTAGGAATTTTACATTGTGCACCCCAACCCCACTTATTTTCTCGTCCCTATGTATTTTCCCTTCACCCTTGTAATGTCCCCCAAAGGGAAACCTTAAAAAGAAATAATAAAAATAAAGAAATATAAGAGAAAAAATTAAAAAAAGAAATATAATAAGAATATTAATTTAAAAAAAAAAAAACAAAGGGCCAAAACAAAAACCAGAAAACTGACTCAAGGAAGCAGCAGATATCTGAGAAGAGTGTCAGCAAGGGTCCAGTATTGATAGTGTACCAGAAGCTAGAGGCCTTGAACCAGACCAACACATTAAACAATGAACATTTGCAAGGAAAGCTGTTTAGACAGAAGGATATACTGCATGATACACAGCAGCTCCCATTGCCACTAAGAGAATGGAGAGGCAGGAAAGATGGAGGGAGCAAAGTGGTTTTCTTTGTATGTTTGTTTGTTTCTGTTTTTGTTTTCTTGTTTTTGAAGATGATTATATTAAAGGACCTTTAATATCCTTTGAACACTAAGACCTTGGATATTATGATTGCTGTGCTCTGCACCCTTCAGGAAGTTGAAAACATAGTAGCCAATGTCCTCTTTCCATCCTCTTGAAAGTAAACGTTCTCATGGTACCCTGTGTTTTGTGTCGTAGTGTCTGACCCTAATTCCCCCCTTTTATTCTTTTGCATAATTCTATAGATTTCTTCCATGTGATGACACTGCTTCTTTTTGAAACAAAAAGAAAGTCTTAGAAACCAGACACATTTAGACTTTGGTCTGTAGTCGGAAGGTTTTCTCAGGTCCCGTCTGGCCTCACATTCCTCTGGTCCCGCCAGGCCCCCGCGATCCCTCAGCCACTTATAAAATAATCATTCAGAGGCTTAATATTATTTACAAACTGTATGGCCTATGGCAGGCCTCTAGCTAGCTCTTTCATCTTAAATTAACCCATTTCTATTAATCTATGTTTTACCACATGACATTACCGGTCTGCTGCCATCTTCCTTCTCCTTCGGTGGCCTCTGGCATCTCTCCAGACTCAGCCTTTCTCTTTCCTGTCTCTCTTCTTGGATTTCCCACCTGCCTCTAAGCTGCCTTGCCATAAACCAAAGCAGCTTATTTATTAACCAGTGGGAACAACATATTCACAGCGTACAGAAAGACATCCCACAGCATTGGTCTCATCCCCATTTATGGTCACCTATGTGACTTTGGAACAGTTTCTTTCCATGGGGTGCTGAGCCCCCTTCTCCCCTGTTAAATGGAGCTAAGTTAATGCATGAATCTGTGTAAAACATGTAATTACACCCATCTAAAATGCTAATGATACCTTCCATCTTTCTGCTCTCTTCTACAATATTTGGGTATTCAACTCACCAGGCTTCTCTCTGAGGGATCCTTGAAATAATAGCACCAACTCATTTATTTCCCTTCTATCATGACTTACTACTTACATGGAATTCTACTCTCAGAAGTATCTGATAATGTAAGCATATGTCCATTTCTAATGAGGGTTTTGCATGATGGCTTCTTCATGTGAAGCCATTTGATGTATGGCTGCTACTGTCACCAGATCTCTCTAGAGTATGTGTCCCTAGAAGGAAGACAGGTTTGTACAACAGTGTACCTTACACAAGCACTTTGTGAAAGAGGATTTTTGGATCTTGGTAGTGGTTTCCTTGTATACCAGAAGGCTTTTAGAAACGTTTCTAGAAACATCCTAAGTTCCAGCAAAAAATAATAACAATAATAGGTTTCTCTCAGATCTTCTTAATTACCCCCATTATTGGTAATCTGTATTGTATGCTTCATGATAAACATTTATTAATACTTATATGTCAAGGGCCATGTGAGGAATGATACTCAGACCTTCACAGGGCTCTAAGTTAATAGGAGCATCACAGTGCAAGCAGGTAATAATAATACATGGACAATACAAAGTATGGAGTTAGGAGGAAAAGTAAGAGAGCTTCCTAGATGGACATAAATTTATACTGTAAACAAGAGAAAACATTTCCCATTGAAGAGAATCTTAAAATTGTAAAGATGTGAGCCAGATAAAATTGCAGGGTTTTAGAGAAGTCGTGTAATCAGGAACTGTTAGATTATTAAGGGAAGGAGTAGCAGGTAATAAGCTGAAGAAAGGAGGCAGAAAAAAGCAGCTGGTAGAGTCAAAAGGTTCATTTCCATTTAAAGAAAGAAACAAAGTAGTAACATTCAGCCCTAGCATGTTTTCTGCTTTTATCTGCCCAATTTACAAAGGATTTGGAGTTCTTATGATACTGAATCTAGCATAAAAGTACATTAAGCTCTTTCTCTGTAGAAGACCAAAATCATGTACATACATTCAGAAAAATGTTTACTAAGTACTTTGAATATGTACAACTTTGGAGCCAGTTACTGAGTACAAAATAAAATGTGGTTCCATTCATAAATATGTTCATTTCATGGGTGTACTGAGTGCTAGGAATAAAGGAACGAAAAATGACGTTACCTTTCATGGGTAGCAAACTTTTCCCCATCCATTTTAACAGAGGAAACCTCGGACTTTGCTGAGCCCACCACCCACCTCACCAACAACCAGCACCCCTGAACCGGATACCAGCACTGTTCCCCAAGATGCTGCCACCATCCCCAGTTCAGCCATGCAGGCCCCCACAGGTAAGAGCAGAGGATGGAACTAGCTGCAGTTTGACCCTGAGGCATAGTGTCTACATTTCCTCTTGTCTTCTACCAATAAATAACTCTGTCCATGTGTAAACCTAGGTAGGACCTAAGTTTAAAAAAAATTCTCAGGGGCTGGAGGGATGGCTCAGCGGTTAAGAGAGCATTAGCCATTCTTCCAGAGGTCCTGAGTTCAATTCTCAGCACCCACATGGTGGCTCACATCCATCTGTAATGAGATCTGGCATACATGCAGACAGAACACTGTATACATAATAAATAAATAAATCTTAAAAAAATTCTCTATGGCATTTGAAATAGTCTCAGAGAAACTTTCATTTTGTCAGAGCAATAAAACACACACAACACACACACACACACACACAACTGGGGTAATTGTTCTGTGAACTCAAACCTGGGAAACTGGGGCTGGTTTCAAGGAACAGGGAAACACTCAGAGCTTGCTGGCCCAGTTTAAAGTAATGCTCATCTTGGGTCATTCCCTTCTTAATGATCCCTTCTACCTTTCAGAAGCCTTATAGCTATATTCCATGAGGCTACCACCATTTCAGTTTGGATGAAAAGCTTCTGAATTTTAAAAAGCAATCTTAATGAAGGCAAACCTTGATGGTGAAAATGAATTTTACTTTGGAGACCAGACAACGGATGATTGGTTCAAAGTAAAATTTGGTAGCTGATGAGAATGGCTAATCAGCCGTGTGTGTGTGTGTGTGTGTGTGTGTGTGTGTGTGTGTGTGTGTGTGTGTGTGTGTGTGTTATAGGCTGGTACACACAAAAGTCCTATCTGTCCCCATTTTATAAACTATGTATAATGTTAACTGTAAAATACCTATCCCTTTAAAGCATATACTTACCTTCCCGGTGGGGTGATCTTAAAGTACTCATTTGTATGTATGCATTGAGATATTTATGTGAAAACTTACTCTATAGTTACCCTATCTTCCTCAGGGATGTCTAAGAAATGAGAATGACCTCCTTGCTGTTAAATGGGTTAAGTCTGTCTCTGCACAGACTCTAAAATGTTAGAGCAGAAGGGCTACTCAGCCATGGTTTCCTCTCCAAATAACTTCAAAATGCAGGGCCTTCCTGTATCATGTACAAGGTCTGTCTAGACATTTTGTTATTGTTTGACTTTTGGTTAGGGAAGGGTTGACATGTGAATATTCAGTTGTTCAACACAATTTGTTGAGGAGACTGCCTTTACTCCTTTGTCAAAAACAAGGTGACTCCTCCTGTGAGTTTATTTCTGGGCTCTATATCTGTTCTGTTTGTCTATTTACTTACCAATATTAAAGTGCCATGGCTTCAGGGCTATGTACTAAGTTTTGAGGTCTTGAAGTTTCAGGTCCCCAACTTTTTTCTTCACCTTTAATACTATATTGGTTAGTCTGGGTCTTTTACCTCTCTGTGCAAAACTCAGGTTCCTTTTGTAGCTATCCAGAAAATAATTTTCTGGGACTTTTTTTTTTTAAGTGTACGTGTATGTACTTAAGTGTGTATGTATACATGTGTGCTGATGCATATGGAGGCCAGAAGAGGGCGTCAGATACTTGGAACTGGAGTTACAGGCAGTTGTAAGCAATCCAGTGTGGGTGCCAAGAACCAAACCCCTGGTCTTCTGCAAGAGAACCACCGAGCCATCTCTCCAGCCCTACTTTCTGGGGTTATGACTGGGATTATGTAGAATCTCAAGATCAATTTGAGAAAGATTAATTTCTTAACAGTGAGTTATATTATGCTCTCCACTAATTTGGTACTTTGATTTCGTTTTTTTTTTCTTCAGAATAACAATATTACTAATAAAGTCTCATATCTTATTATGTTAATGCCTAAATATTACTCCTTTGGAACTATTGTAAATGATAATGTATTTTCATTAAAACATTGTTAGTATAGAGCAAAATGACTTTTAAATATTAACCTTATATTCTGCAGCCTTTTACAATTACTTTTTAGTTCCAGGTTGTTTTTGGGTTTTTTTGCTTGTTTTTTTTTTTCTTTTTATTTTTTCTTATTTCTATGTAGAAAATCATTTGTAGTCCAGGGAAGGTTTTTTATTGCTAATGTGTATACTTTTCTTTTCACATCATAATGCATCACCTAGAACTTCCATTGTGATGTTGAAGAGGAGGGATGAGAGGAGATATTCCGACTTTGTTCCTCATCTTAATGGCAGTCCTCTTAGTTTCTCACTGTTTCATATATCAACTGTAGGAGTTTGTGTTTTATAAGTATTTAACAAGTTAAAGAAATTGCCTATTGTTTGTTTTCTGAAGAGATTTTATTACAAATGAGTATTGTGTTTCTGAATATATTGATGTATTTTTTATTTAGCCTGTAAATATGATTAAGAGGTTTTTTAATTTTTTGAAGGATAAGGCCTTGCTCTAAGTCACCTAGGCTGGCCTGCAGCTCACCATGTATCCTACACTGGCCTCAAACTCACAATCCTCTTGCCTCAGTCTCCTGAATGCTGGCATTATAGATGTGAGCCACCATACCAAGCTTACATTTATCAGGAGTTTTTTGCATGTTGGATAAGTCTTCCAACTTGGGACAAATTCTGTTTTTCATGTCATACAATTCTTTCATACAATATTGGGTAAGATTTCTCTAATGTTTGTTGAAGATTTTGACATCAATGTTCATGAGAGATGTTGGTCTACAATTTTCTTTTAATTGTTATTTCTTTGGTTTGGGTATTAAAATAATGCTGACCTCATAGAATGAGTTTGATAAATATTCCTTCTGTTTTTGTCTTCTAAAAGAGATTTATAGAGTTAGGTGGTAGTGGCACATACCTTTAATCCCAGCACTTGGGAGGCAGAGGAAGGCCAATCTCTGTGAGTTTGAGGCCAACCTGGTCTACAGAGTTGAGTTTCAGGACAGCCAGGGCTACACAGAGAAACCCTGTCTCAAAAGAGAGAGAGAGAGAGAGAGAGAGAGAGAGAGAGAGAGAGAGAGAGAGAGAGAGAACAAATTGTATAAATAATTAGTAAGCTTCCCGAATACAAAGTACCAGGCCCAGATAGTGTTACTGGTAAGTTCTACCAAACATTTAAGAGACAAACTATATCAATTCTATAAATCTCTCTCTCTCTCTCTCTCTCTCTCTCTCTCTCTCATTTTTGAGACAGAGTTTTTCTGTGTAGCCCTGGCCCTGGAACTCACTCTGTAGACCAGACTGGCCTCAAACTCAGAGCTCTACCTGCCTCTGCCTCTCAAGTGCTGGGATTAAAGGTGTGTGTCACCACCACCCAACTTTATTTTCATATTTTGTTAAGAGAAAATGTCTCTTTGTTTTGCCCAGACTGTCCCTGAACTCTTGAGCTCAAGCAATCCTACTGTAGCTTCCTGAGAAACTAAAATTACAATCATGTATCATTATACTCAGCCCTGTATTTTTCTTCTTGACTAGGTCTCAGGAGATTGTCTTTCAACAAACTGTTCCATTCATCTAGATTAATTAATTTATGGGTAAAAAATTTTATTCATAATATACTCTTAACTTTTTATTTCAATGTTTTATACAATATATTTTGATCATATTCTTTCCTCTCCCCAACTGCTCCCAGATCCTCCCCTCCTTCTTACCCACCCAACTTCATGTTTTCTCTCTCTCTCTCTCTCTCTCTCTCTCTCTCTCTCTCTCTCGCTCTCTCTCTTGCTCTCTCTCTCTCGCTCTCTCTCGCTCTCGCTCTCGCTCTCTCAAAAAAAACAAAGCAAAATGAAAATTAAAACAAAAAATAAGACCAAATATATGATAAAACATACCAAAGCAAAACAAAAGCACACAAAAATATGGAGACCTTTTTATGTTGGCCTTGACATGGGGTCTGCCTTAGAGTGTGGTTGATATATCCAGTGTCACTCCATTGGGGAAAACTGAGTTTCCCTTTCCCAGCAGGGAACAATTATAAATAGCTTCTTTTTGTCCCCTTTGCATTGGTGGGATTTTTGTCTGATATGAATTTGTGTAGTTTTGTGCATGCTGTCCCAGTCTCTGGAGTTCAGGTATGTATCAGCTCTGTTGTGTCTGGAAGACAGTTTCCTTGAAGTCATCTTTCTACTACCTCTGGCTCTTACAGCCTTTCTCCTTTCCACTTAGATCCTTGAGCCATTAAGAAATGAGTGCTCAAAAGTTTCTCACTTTGTACATTGTCTAATTGTGGATGTCTGTGTTAATTCCCATCTACTGCAAGAAGAGCTTCTCTGATGAGGGCTGGACTATGCACTGATCTATAGGCATAGCTGTATGTCATTAGAAATCGCTTTATTGCTGTGTTCCTTTAGCAGAATAATAGTAGTAGCTTTTACACTAAGGCCCATGACTTATCTAGTCCCAGGTTCTTGGCCACTTCATCAATGCCAGGTATGGGTTCCATCTCATAGAGTGGGCCTTCAATTCAATTAAAAATGTCTGATTACTCTCGTAATGTCTGTGCTACTATTGCACCAGTATATCTTGCAGGCAGGTTGCTGTTGTAGAGCACAGGTTTGTAGTTAGATGATAATTGATGATTACTTTTCTCCTCTGGTAGCATGCAAAATATCTTCCAGCAACATGAATGTTAGTCGGTAATGGTAAAGCTTCTAGTTGGCCATCAGCTTGATTTCTCCAAGTTCAATGACATAAATAAATGATGTCTTCAACAATATAGTCTTACCACCAGGTTGTGGAGGGTAACCAATAGTCTGTAATGTTTGGGGTAGGGCCTCTGGGACCCGTTTAGTCAACAACTCAACAATATGTAACCCGTCCTGGCACTGGAGATTTTAACTTGATGGCTTAAGATGTCTAGTTGGGGCATTATCTCCCCCTTAGTGGCTCCATTTAAATTCCTTTCATATATGTGTATATTTTAGGATGTTTCTAGAGTTGTAGGTTTCCATATGGCTTTTCAAAAGGGAAACTCGTTATTAGTTGACTCTCCCCATAGTCACTCCTTCACCCTGCCCTCTCATCCCTCCCCATTTTATCCTCCTATTCTAGTTTCCCTTCATCTCTTTATAACACTATATTCTATTTCTCTCTCCTTAGAAGATCATCTTCTCCCTCTGTTCCCTTACTATCTGCCTAACCTCTCTGGTTATTCTAATTGAAACACACATTTCTAAAGTTAAAAGTTAACATCCACATATAAGAGAAAACATGCAACATTTGTCTTTTGGGGTCTGGGATATCTCAAGATGATTGTTTCTGGCTCAATCTATTTACCTGTTTTATAATTTCACTTTTTAACAGCTAAATAATATTCCATTGTGTAAATGTACATTTTTATTATCCATCCATCAGGTGATGGACATCTAGCCTCTTTCCAATTCCTGGATATTATGAATAGAGCAGCAATGAACATGGATGAGCAAGTGTGTAGAGTCCTTAGGGCAAATATGTGACTTTAGCTGTCACAGTGCTTCTTTATGACAGTGAGTGCTGTGATAGTGTGAATAGGTATGACCCCCATAGACTCACATGTTTGAATACTTGACCTATATTGAGTGGTACTATTAATAGGTGTGGCCTTTTGGGAAGAAATGTGTCACTGTGGAGGTAGGTCTTGAGGTCTCATATGTGCTCAAGCCACACCCAGTGTGACAGTCTCTTCCTGTTGCCTGCAGATCAAGATATATAACTCTCAGCTCCTTCTCCAGCACCATGTCTGCCTGCATGCTACCTGCCAGGATGATAATGAACTAATAAACCTCTGAAACTTTAAGCCAGCCCCAATTAAATGTTTTCCTTTATAAGAGTTGCCATGGGTGGGATGGAAAGATGTCTCAGAGGTTAAGAGCACTGGCTGCTCTTCCAGAGGTCCTGAGTTCAATTCCCAGCAACCACATGGTGACTCACAACCATCTGTAATGACATCTGGTGCCCTCTTCTGGCCTGCAGGGATACATGCAGGCAGAATACTGTATATATGATAAATAAATAAATCTTTAAAAAAAAAAAGAGTTGCCATGGTCATGGTGTCTCTTCACAGCAATAGAAACCCTAAGACAAGTGCCCTTGTGTTTGATGCATAAATGTTTAGAATTATAATATCCTCTTTGTGTGGTTTTTGCCTTTAATGAATATGTAGTGTCTTTCCCTATCTCTCCTAATTAGTTTTGGTTTTAAAGTCTATTTGGTCAGATTATAGTCTGCTTGTTTATTGATTCCATTTGCTTGGAATATTGTTTCCCATCCCTTTGCCCTAAAATGCTATATGTCCTTGATAGTGAGGTGTGTTTTTTGGATACAGTGGAAAGATGGATCCTGTTTTCTAATCCAGTCTTTTTATTGAGAAAATGAGACTATTGATATTGGGAGATACTACTTATTGATCAGTGTTTATTAATTCCTATTATTTTGTTCTCATGGTATGTTTTTATTGTCTTTTTTGATTGACTATTCTGGGATTATTTAATCCTCATGTCCTTGTTGGTATAGTTAACTTTCCCTTCAGACTGAAGTTTTCCTTCTAGTGCCTTCTGTAGAGCTGGATTGGTAGACAGAAATTGTTTAAATTTGTTTTTAGCCAGAAATATTTTTCTTTCTCCATCTATTATGATTGGTAGTGTATAATGGTCTGGGTTAGCATCTGTAGCTCTCAGTTTGTAGAAAATACCTCCAGGCCCCTCTGCCTTTCCTAATCTCCATTGAAGATTCAGGTGTTATTCTAATGGGCCTGCCTTTGTATGTGCCTTGGTCTTCTTCCCTTGCAGCTTTCAATATCCTTTCTTTGTCCTGTGCATTCAGTATTTTGATTATCATGTGTCATGGGGATTTTCTTTTCTGGTCCTATCTGTTTGGTGTTCTGTATGCCTCCTGTGTACCTTGATAAACATCTATTGCTTTGGGTTGGGGAATTTGTCTTCTATGATTTTGTTAAAAATACTTTCTGTGCCTTTGACCTAGTTTCTTCTCCTTCCTCTATATTATTCATAGATTTGGTCTTTTCATAGTGTCCCAGATTTCCTGGATGTTTTGTACCTGGATTTTTCTATATTTAACATTTTCTTTGGCCAAACTATCCATTTCTTCTACTTTGTCTTCAAGACATGAAATTCTCTCTTCCATGTCTTTTGATCTGTTGGTGAGGCTTAACTTCCTGAGTTTTTCACTATTAATTTTATTTCAATTTGATCTTTTGTTGTTGTTGTTGTTTTTTGGTTTTTCTAGACAGGGTTTCTCTGTGTAGCTTTGCGCTTTTCCTGGAACTCACTTGATAGCCCAGGCTGGCCTTGAACTTACAGAGATCCTCCTGCCTCTGCCTCCTGAGTGCTGGGATTAAAGGCATGTGCCACCACCGCCAGGCTTCAATTTGACTTTTATTTAGCAATTCTATTTCTTTGCTAAATTCTACTTTCATGTCTTAAGTTGTTTTCATTATTTCAGTCAACTATTTCTGTTTTCATTAAGGCATTTATTTATGTCCACGTTAAGGTCCTCAGAGCCTACTACAGTAGGGCTAATGGCTTCTGCTGGAGGAATAGTGTCTTGGTTGTTCATGTGTGTGTTTTCACTGGGATCTAGGCATCTAGCACTATGATGCTCCAGATGTTTCTGGGTATAAATATCTAGTCTCACCTTTGATGGCTGAGTGTTGTCTTAGGGTTTCTATTGCTGTAAAGAGACACAGCAATTCTTATAAGAAAAACATTTAACTGGGAGCTCACGGTTTCAGAGGTCAGTCCATTATCATCATGGTGGGACATGGCTGCATGCAGGCAGACATGGTGCTGGTGAGGTAACTCAGAGTTTTACATCTTGCAGACAACAGGAAGCAGACTGAACATTGGTTGTGGCTTGAGTATATATGAGACCTCAAAGCCCACCCCCACAGTGACACTCCTCTTCCAACAAGGCCACACCTCCTGATAGTGCCGCTTCCTTTGGGGGCCATTTCCTTTCAAACCGCCACAGGTGTGTTTTGTTCTTTCATTGCTATTTCCCCATTCTGGGCTCTGGCCAAGTGTGGCAGCTGTGAAGTCCCTGGTAAAGAAGAGTTGTGGATCTCCTCTAATCTTTATTCTCTTCTGCTTAGTCTGAGCTTAATTTTCTCTTTTTTGAGTTTCTTTGGGTGTAAACTTGTATTATTGACTTTAGATTTTATGGGGTTCAGAAGTCTAGGTTGTTGGGGGCTTCTCTCACAATAATTTAGATATTTCATTATATTTTCTCTATGTTTGCATGATTTCTGAGATATTATCCTATAAGTAAGATGGTTTTTCCACCTGACTTCTTTTAATATTTATTGTTTTGGTTTTATTGATGGGGGGTTTTTTGTTTGTTTTTATTTTGATTTTTTTTTTCCAGAGCTGAGGACCGAACTCGGGGCCTTGTGCTTGCTAGGCAAGCACTCTACCACTGAGCTAAATCCCCAACCCCATGGTATTTTGTTTTGTTTTGAGACAATCTTTCATTATTGTCCAAGTTGGGCTTCAACTCTTTATGTCTAGAGAGTCGACTGATTCTTTGATCATCCTAACTTAGAGTTTTCTATTGCTGTGATAAAATGGCATGACCAAGCCCAGTAGTAATGGTGGACACCTTTAATCCCAGCACTCGGGAAGCAGAGGCAAGCAGATCTCTGAGTTTGAGGCCAGCCTGGTCTACAAAGTGTGTTCCAGGACAGCCAGGGATATACATAGAAATCCTGTCTCAAAAATAACAATAAAAAAAAAAGCATGATCAAAAGAAACTTGGTAGAGCAGGGCGGTGGTGGCATACACCTTTAATCCCAGTACTGGGGAGGCAGAGGCAGGCAGATCTCTGTGAGTTCGAGGCCAGCCTGGTCTACAGAGCAAGTTCCAGGACAGTCTCCAAAGCTACACGGAGAAACCCTGTCTAGAAAAAAAAAAACAAAAAAACAAAAAGAAAGAAAGAAAGAAACTTGGTAAGGAAAGGGTTTATTTGGTTTACACTTTCACATCACTGTCCACCCTCCAAGGAATTCAGGGCAGCAACTTGGAGGCAAGGAAGGACTGAAGCAGAAGCCATATAGGAATGATGCATAGTAGCTTGCTCCTCATGGCTTACTCAGCCTACTTTCTTATACCATCCAGGACCACCTGCCCAGGGTTAGCACTACCCACAGTGGGCTGGGCCCTACCACATCAATCGCCAATCAAGAAAATGCTCTACAGACTTGCCCGTAGGCCGATCGTATGGACCCATTTTCTCAATTGAGATGCCTTTTCCCAGACAACTCAATAGACTATGGTCAGAAAGACACTAATGCCCAAGCCCCAAAGTTAGCATCATTTCAACCATATTCTATTGATCAGTTAGTCACAGAACCTAAATTCAAGAATAAGGAATCCCTAATCAGACCTCACCTGTCAGTGGAGGTGGGTTAAAGAATCATGAGCTATATTTTAAAACTACTTCAGACAACCCTCTAAATATAAATTATTTACACTTTTCCTACTTGAGAGTTAATTGTTCCCTCACAGGACTCTTCATCAAAAGTCTCATCTCCTTACAACATGAGGCAACAGGTCCAGCATCTATCTCATCCTCTGAATGAGGTGCAGGTGCACGAGTCCTCTTATATGACATTTCTTAGCCACAGGACTTGGATGTTGTTCCTCTCCATCAGAAGACCCATGAACTAAAGAGTCACATAGCAAACATGTGGCTGTGGGCCAGGGTTAGGATGACTTTATAGTGTGAAGCAGTCACTAATTGCAGACATTCTGGAATTCATATGAGCACGTGAGCCAATTCCTTAGTTAGGTCCAGTGCTGCTTCCTAGACATTTTGTAGTTCTATTTTTCCTTTGCCGTGAGACACCTACCTAGTCTTCTCTTTTCTCCTTGCCTAAGAAAGGTTGGGAATACAAAGAGATTAAGAAGTGAAGGCGAGATGTGTGTGTGTGTGTGTGTGTATGTATATGTATATATGTGTGTATGTATATATTATGTATATGTCTGTTTTGCCTGCAAGTATGTATCTGTGTTTTACATGCGTATATGGTACCTATAGAGGCCAGAAGAGTGTGTCAGGTCCTCTGGAACTGTTAGACAGTTAGACACCTAGTCTTATTGCAACTTGATGTGCCATGTTTGGTTGATATTCCTGGGAGGCCTGTCCTTTTCTGAAGGGAAACAGTGGAGGAGTAAATCTGGGGCAGAGGGGAGGTAGGGCTGGGAGGAGAGGAGGAAGGGGAAACTGTGGTTGGAATGTAATATATGAGAGTAGAAAAAAAAAAAAGACATGGGGGGCAGAGGAACAGATGTTTTCCATTTTGTACTGTCTCTGAATCTTCTAAGTTCATGTCGGCAATCATTCTAACAAAATGACTATCTTTTTTTTTTTTTTACCTTTTTTTTTAAGATTTATTTATTTATTATGTACACAGAAGAGGGTGCCAGATCTCATTACAGATGGTTGTGAGCCACCATGTGGGTGCTGGGAATTGAACTCAGGACCTTTGGAAGAGCAATCGGTGCTCTTAACCTCTGAGCCATCTCTCCAGCCCCCAAAATGACTATCTTAACAGTTTGAGGGGTTTCTCTGAGTAGCATCAGGGTTTGCTTCCTCTGCAGCTACAGCTAAAAGCGCCCTGGAGATTCTTAATAAAGAAAAAGAGGTCATGAATTTGAGAGGGAAGGGAAGGAGGGGAACATGGGAGAGATTTGTGGAAGGGGGGGTTAATATTTTTAAAGAGGAAAAAAATTAATCTTGTTGTATAAAGAAAAAAAGTCTGCAAGGGTTTCCCTTAGCAAATTCCTATGGAAATCTTAGGTCTGAAAGAAATTCATAAAGCATATTCTTAAACATTCTTCTGATTCTTTTTTAGTTTTTTGAGAAGACAGGGTTTCACTATATAGCCCTGGCTGGCCTGGTACTCACGACATAGACCAGACTGGCCCCAGACTCAGAGATCCACCTGCCTCTGTTATGAATACTAGGATTTAAGATATGTGCTACCAACCCCCACCTTCTTTTTTAGTTCTCAATAAAGGATTTTATCTCTCATCTTAATGTTTTATCATAAGCAGCAAGAAGGCAGATAGCACTTCGATGGCTTTAAAAATCTTAGCTATTTCATTGAGCTCATCAAGTACACTTCCTGTTTTATGCTATTATGGGCAACAATCCTATCAAACTTCCAGTCCCTTCCTAGCACATGTGCCCCATCCTTCATCTTCAGTTATATTGTCTTCACTTTCCTAAACTCTTGGCGGAGAGCCTTCCATTAAAACTCTTAAAGGGGCTGGGAATGTAGCTCAGTGGTAGAGCACTTGCTGGATGAGGCTCTGGATTTGATCCCCAGCACTAAAGAAAAAAATAATCACTACCCCAGGACTTGAGTCCCAACTGGGACTTTGTTTGTGCTGCTTTCTGCATCCCGCCCCCTCCGTTCCAAAGTCAATGTCATGTGTTTGGCATTTGTTACTGAAGCGTCTTCTATCAGAATCTATTCTGATAAGCCTTTGTTATATGACAAACAACTACAAAACTTGATCATTTGAAACACTGAGGGCAGACTGTGAAGACAGCTCATGTATTGCATACAGTGCCAGATGGGGAGTGGAACTGACTAGGTTTGGGGATCCACTTTCCCACATGACTGGCATATTGGTTCTGCCTGTTTCTCCACATGAACCTCTCCACAAGATGATTTGTTTTCTTACACATAATAAATAGTTGCGATCCAAGAGTAAATACACCAAGAAACAAGAAGTAGAAGCTGCTGCTTTCTTAATCCTAGGCCCAGAAACTGGCACAGTGTCATGCCTACTGCTGTCTGTTGGTCAAGTGTGACAGAAAACAATGATAGGCATGTTGAAGACTCTCAGAGCCATGTTCTAAAACTGGCAGGCTTCTAAAGGTTGCAGGTTGCCCTTTGGTGTTTCACCATATGACTCATGTAAAATTCATTTTAAAAATCACCATTAGAAGCATCATATAAGACTTACATCCATGAGATGTACAAATCTTAGTTGCAAATATATTGTACACTCATATACAATTTGCTGAATTTTATTTATTTTTTGCATTTTTTGAGACAGGGTTTCTTTGTGTAGCCTTGGCTGTCGTGGAACTCACTATGTAGACCAG
Organism: Peromyscus californicus insignis; assembly: GCF_007827085.1. Taxonomy (NCBI): domain Eukaryota; kingdom Metazoa; phylum Chordata; class Mammalia; order Rodentia; family Cricetidae; genus Peromyscus; species Peromyscus californicus. The sequence goes on along the minus strand of NW_026294573.1, from coordinate 32,965,186 downwards.
GCTGGCCTCGAATTCAGATCTACCTGCCTCTGCCTCCCAAGTGCTGGGATTAAAAGCATGTGCCACCACCACCCAGCCAATTTGCTGAATCTTAATGAATGTCAGCACCTGTGTAACTACTACATCCCCTGTGATCAAAACACAGGACACTTTTGTCATCCAGAAGTTCCATTAGGCTCCTTGCCATCAGTCTCTGTCTCAACTGTGATTGAAATCTTTTTATCATGAGTTAGATTTTGTAGATCTTGAATTTAATATAATTTAACCTTGCTGTCTGTATGTACTCTTGTATCTGGTTTCTTTCACTCAAAAAAAAATTTTTTTTGAAAGACACTATAGGTCAAGGTTTTCTTTCTGCCAAGTGGTATTCCATTAAATGAACATACCCTAGTTTGTGTGGTCATTCTCCTGCTGATGGACACTTGCGCTAATTTCAGTTTGAGATTATTGTAAATAAACTGCTATGAACATTTGTATTAAGTGTCTTGTCTCTGAGTTCCTCCATTTTTAGCGATTTCAGTACTAGGGCAACACGCCAAACATGAAAATCCTCCCTTTTTTTTTCTTTTTCTTTCATTTAGGTGGGGGGCATTGTTTTGTTTTGAGACAGGGTTCCTCTTGTATATCCATGACTGTCCTGGAACTCACTCTGTAGACCAGGCTGGCCTCAAACCCACAGAGATCCACCTACCGCTGCCTCCCTGAGTGCTGGGATTAAAGGCATGTGCCACCACTGCCTTTAATTTTTTTTTCATGTATATTTGTGTAGTATGTGTGTTTATGTGTGTGTGTGTGCACGTATAGAGGCCAATAGTCTTGGATCTCTTTCTACCTTGTTCACTGAGGCAGGGTCTCTCAGTTGAACTCAGAGCTCACCAACATGAGATAGTCAATGTAACTAACTAGCTCCAACAGTCTCCTGTCTCTGCTCTGCCTTGTAAGCGTTTGGAATATAGGTGGTCCACCATGCTTACCTAGTGTTTACATGGGTTCTTGTGGGCCTAATGCCAGTCCTCAAGCTTGTACAGCAAGCACTGGATCCACTGACCATCTCCATAGTCCCTGCTCCCTGTTCTTAAGAGACCTAAACTGATCTTCCTTTTCCTACATTGACCCTTATAGGCACCTTTATTCTGCCAATTAGGTGTCTGCAAGTCAGTCTCCTTCCTGCTTCAGGACACAGAGCTTCTTGGGGTCTGCTATGTCCGTGGCTACTTCTCCAGTCTGCTGTCTGGTTCCCACAATGCTATTGGCTGTTTCTTCACTTGTCATCTGACTCACCTTAGAGAGATCTAGGAAAGAACAGAGTTTACATTTTCTTTTCAGGGCCCAGAAAACAACACAAGTTCTGTGCCTTGATTTCCGTTCTGGGTTTTTCTCCTAATAGGCTGTGTCCCCAGAGACCTTGGGCTGGTGGCAACTAGGCATGGGATTTTCCAAGCCTCCCTCTATCACCCACTGTGTTTTGTGGTGTAGTTGTGGGGACTGCAGTGGAACCAGGTCCGGAGTTCAGCAGATGGAAGAGAACTGCACTCTGACTTCTCCCTGCCGGGCACACCGTAAGGTTCTTGGCTTCTTTGTTTCCTATAGTTTGTATCTACTTGAACAAGAGCGGCAGCACGGGCCCCCACTTGGATAAGAAGAAGATCCAACGACTTCCTGACCATTTCGGGCCAGCCCGTGCCTCTGTGGTGTTGCAGCAGGCTGTCCAGGCTTGCATTGACTGTGCTTATCACCAGAAAACTGTCTTCAGCTTCCTCAAACAGGGCCATGGCGGTGAGGTCATCTCAGGTAAACACTTTCAAGCTGGTTTGACTTCCTAGCCAGAGGGGCAGGCCTTCATTCTAATGAGACATCCTAATTCCAAGTTCATAGTTACCAATTCTGGAGAATGCAAAAGTATCCCATTCCTCAAGAGTTCTCACTTCCAGCTCCAGGCTCTTCTGAACCATGTGCCATATATGGTATGTGCCATACATCTCTGCCAAGAATAGCCAAACAAACTGCCTAACACAGCCTTTGAACAGTCCTCTCCTGTCCCCACAGAATATATGAGTGTGTGGCTTAAAACCATTCCAGAGGAAGGATGCATAGGGGCTATGTTGTTGCCACAAGAGAATTTCCCAAAATGGCTTCAGGGAACTTCTGACCTCCTCCTAGTCCTCTGCCTCCTTAGCTTCTGGGTTTCTAGGACCCATACAAGGGAGCTGAGCCCAGGACAGAAGACAATGAGCGTTTAACGGTGTGGTACTTTTTGCTGTAACTGAAAATACTTTCCTGCTGCGCCTTGTTTCTGTTTCACTTTTCTTAAGTCCAAAATCTTATTTTTGCCCACCAAGCCTACAGAGGCTTGTCCTGCAGCCTTCCAGTCTTTACAGCCTTCTCCCTTTCCTCCTTAGCAAGCTGTCGTGACTAGCTTCAGGAAACCAGCTGACAGGGAACACAAGTAGCCAAACAATTCTTTTAGCAAATACCTGTTGACCTTTTACTCTGGGTCGGAGGTTTCTGCCATACAGTGTCCAGGAAAAGGGAAAACAGAAGATGTCCGGCTCAGGTCTGCACTGGTGGAAAGGAAAATCTCAAGAGTCTGTGGAGGCAAACAGAAGCAGTAGGGAGCCCGGTCTAGGCAGTAACTGGCTGTGTGGAGAATGGGAACTGCTGATACAGTAAGTCAGTCCTTCTGAGGCCAGACCACTCTCTAGCCTCTCCCTTGCAGCAGTCTGCAGGGTCTGAGCCTTCCTTAGTGTCTGGAGTTGCCCTTGCCTCTACCTGCCTAGAGTTCTTCCTCTTCAAAACTTTTCTAAGAGTGATTTATCTCCCCAGATCTCCATTTTCTCACTTCCCTCAAAGACAATTACATGAGCCTTTTTGCTTTTTAAAAATTATGCCAACATTTTGATAGAACTAGATAGGACATAAAATAAAAACAAACATGAGACATTTCCAAATGTTGCCCAAAATCTAGTATCCTTGTATGGGTTGGAAATTGCTAACCTAAGTCCTTGCTACCAACGGCAGTATTCCCTTCTATACAGCTTACCTGTTCTTGGGCAGTTTACTTGTGAAAACAGCACCCTAGGTGAACACATTTCCTGAAGGAAGCCCAGCCAGGTGATGAAGCTGATAGCATTATGTTCATAGTTGTTTCACAGGTTGAGTGAAATCATTCCAGAGCCCTGAGGGTACAACAGACTTGGTCTGGCCACTCCCATGGTTGCACACCCTTGGGAGGTAGAAGCAAAAATCAAAGCCCTTGAGCAAGGGAGGGCAGCAGGAAGAAGACAGACAGACAAGCAGCCCGGGCACTGCCTCTGTGTAACTAGCCAGTCCCAAGACAAGCAGTGAGCTGGGCTTCTCTGGCCAGCTCCACACCGCACTGCACAACTGACTTGTTTCCTTTACCTAATTCCACAGCCGTGTTTGACCGGGAACAACACACCCTCAACCTCCCAGCAGTCAACAGCATCACCTATGTCCTCCGGTTCCTGGAGAAGCTCTGCCACAACCTTCGCAGTGACAATCTGTTTGGCAACCAGCCCTTTACACAGACTCACTTACCACTCACTGCCACGGAGTACAGCCACAGCCACGACAGGTACCTACCAGGTAGGAGCTGGGATGGGGCCTGGGCTGCAAGGGAACTGGGCAGCCAGTAGCATCTGCAAGGGGCCAGGGGCAGCCCTCATGCGGGCTTGCAAGCCTAGCACCCACTGTCCAGAGTTCTGGTTTTCTGCTCTTTACCCTTCCACATCCGGGTCATATCTAGGGCTTTGGTCTTTTGTCATCTTGACTCTTCAGGATTTTGTTGTCACTCTAGAATTTCTCATTCCTCTGGACCCCTGACTCTAGAAGTTGCCCTATGATTTCTCCACATATGTAGTGTGGAGCCCATGAAGTCCCAGCACATCTCCCAGGGTGAATCTGGCACCAAAGGCCTCAAAGAACTCTCCTTTGCCAGCACCAAGGTTTACTCTTAGGCTCGAGGTTGAGAAAGTTGCTCCATCTTGATTGGCTATCCGTTCTTTTCTTTGGCACATGGCCCTAACTCTTCTAGCATTGCCAGTCTAACAAGTCAGTGCAAGTTCCTGCTGTTTCCAACTAGGCTGGAAAATAACTTTTTTAGTTAACATACCAGACCCACAATGAGAAAGCGGATGCCACGTGGCTGGGTCGGTGACTAAGCACTTCCAAGAGAGTTTGAAGAGTGAGTGGAGCTCGGCATCTCTGCTCTGGAGGACAGGACGCAGAATCCAGGGAGGCAGGAAAGCTTGGTCCCAAACAGAGAGGTAGGTTGCTGTTAAAAGGGAGGAGTTGCTCTTTAAGAGAGACCTGGAGATGGTGTCCTGAGCAGAGAGGAGGTACCGACTGTTCTGTTTGCTGGGGGTGCAGGAGTCTGAAAGGTGCTCTGGGACCTTCTACATGAGTCTCATTCCCACACTGCCTTCCTTGTTGTCTTTTCATCAAACTCTTAATGGAATGACTCTGACTGAAGTATCACTTCTGGAGAATGTGCTCAGGGAAGTGAGGACACACCCAGTCTCCTCTTCTGACCCCTCTATACCTCTGCAACCAAGTGAGAATTGCTGATGTGATTGGGCTGAAAAGATACCTAAATTCCTCATATGCCAGCAAGAAACCAGACATCTGGTCTCTAAGCTGCACCATGCTCCTCAGCTGGGTCTCTTCCTCAGAGGGAACTTCTTAAACCACCTGCTCTAGACTGTTTTGTTCAACATCAGAACCTGTAAGAAGAGCCCTGAGTTATAATGTTGTACTGGATAGGATGAAGTCGGTACAAAGACAGTTCAATACTCTCAGTCATTGTCCTTCAGGAGCCCTGGGCTCTGTTTCCCTAATGAGAGGCCTAACTGGAAGTCCTAAAGAGAAGGTGTATGACAAGGAGTTTCATGTCAGTAGGGCAGCTGCTCAAAGAAACAGAAAGAAACTCAGAATCTTAAGTAGAGTGCTGCCCTTCAGGAACTAGGAAAGTACATTGGCAGCACATTCAGAGGCTGCTGGGGACATGCCCGTGATGGGCTTCCAGGCATGAAAGTGTTTGGAGATTGGCACATGGCGCAGCCTTTCCTGGGACTTGTGTTCTGGTTTGTATCTCTCTAACTCAGTGCCACATGAAAGAAGCAAACTCTGTCCAGCCTCTTCTTTCCTGCCTCACCAGCTAAAAGAAAAGACAAAGAACAGGGGTGTCATTTTCAGCTGTCAGCTGTGTCCTTTCTCTACCCCATTTCCAGACAGACCACACCACCTCTGATCCTCCTCTGCTCACCCAGCTCAGTTTCTCATGGAAGTTTTCAGCGTACTGTCTGCTTCATCCTGGCTTCCGTTTGCTTCTCAGAAGCCGTGTTTTAACTGTGCCCAGACAAGCCAGGGCCTTGTCTGGACTTCTGACTCCTCTCTGCTCTGTAGCTTGTCTTCCCTACCTGCCTGCTGCCTACTGACCCTTTGCTCTGCCTCTGACACCTCATCAGCACCTGTATTGTTCTGATTACTTACCTACTCTCTGCAGAAAACTCCATGAGTATCACAGCTTTCTTTTGCTTTTTCTTTGAACCTGTTTTTTGCCATTCCTGCCCATCTGCATAGTCACACACTGCTACTGATGTGGCATCCATGAGTCCCATCTGTGTTGACTGGTTGCTTACTGGAGCCCTTTCCCCACTTCCTGCCTTACCACCACACTTCCCTCTCGATGATCTTTGCCCAGCTGACCGTGTACTTCCAGTGTAACAGATAGGCATCAAGAGTCCACATCCCTTAAAGCTTCTTTACCTAAATTGAGACTATTGCTTTTTTCACTGCTTTATTTTGGAAACTTTCAAACCTATAGAAAAATTGCAAAAACGACAACAACAAAAGTAAAATGAGTCCTTCACCAAGAGTTACTTTTAGCTTTATGCAACATTTGCTCCGCTCTCTGTTTGCAGACATATTTGTATCTATATATTTAATATGTATGCATAGCTTTTATTTATTTAGTCCACAACAGCTAATTTTTTTTTTTAAAGATCACAAAACATAGACACATACCTGTAATCCCAGCCCTCAGGAATTTGAGGCAAGAGGTTCACAAGTTAAAGGGTAGCCTGGGCTACACAGTGAAACTCTGTCAGAAAGAGAAAGAAGAGGGGAAAGGAAGGAGAGTGGGCGAGAAGAAGGGTGGAAGGGCAGCAGGAAGGACAATATTTTTATGTTCAATAAATTTAATGTAAATAAAATAATTCTGGGCTACTATACCACCAGACCAGAATTTCCCAAGTTGTCTCAATATCATCCTTTATAGCTGTTTTTTTGAGTTTTTTTCTCTAATTTAAGATCAAATAAAAGATCATTTGATACATTTCATTGTCCTGACTCTTAAGCTTTCTTTATCTAGAGCTATCCTCTACCCTTTCTGTCTTCTCTGACTGCATGGCACAAGGAGCCAATCCAGGCATTTTGGCTTTAGGTCATCAAATTTAGGTCATTAAATTCTCACTGTTTGCCAGAATCTATACTGGATTTTGGGAGACAGAGCCAAGGCAGAGTGAAGCCCTACACTCTGAAAGCTCAGAGGGAAGAGGCATGTGGTTAAGAGCATGGAGCAGAGATGCTCCAGCCCAGCCACTTGTGATAAGCAAAGAATAAAGTGAAAGAAAGTGGATGAGAGGATTCCTGGACCAGGCAGCCTAAGAGCAGAGCCCCTTCTACAGGACAGCATGTGCTCTGAGTCAAGTACCAGGCTCATGGAAGCTACAGAATGGAGCTCCTGTGGTCTCCCTAAAAAATTGGTAATATGAGGCAGGAAATGTTTTCAGCTACTTGCTGTGGATATTTACATTAGCTGTAATTGAAATCTGCCTAGCATTAACTCCTAGATGTGCCGTTTTGAGTTTCCTGGCTATCACCTGCTCTTGTTCCAGGACTCATGCCATTGTTCCAGGACTCAAACTTGAGTTCTGTCTCTAGCATGATCATTCATCCATCTCCACTGCCCTTTGTCCTGGGCGTCAGCTTGCTCATCTGTTAAGATAGAGATGGAAAGTCTCTAACCATATGGGGTGAATGTAAATTAACTTCTCTGTTGTGATGCTGGAGAAGGCGATTGTGCCATTGTGCTGCTGCTCTGTGAATGTCAGGGGCAGAGGTGAGGCCCTTGTCCTGGGCTCACACCCTCAATAAGATGCGGCTCCTCTGTGGCTCTTATTGCAAAGCTGCCCTACAAGCATTCCTAGGGGAGGGTAGCAAGCGAGGGAGTGAGGAAACGGGATAGGGTGGGGAAGGAGTCTGGAGAAAAGCCACAGGTAACAAATACCCCAGGGCAGTCTGGGAAGACAGGAAGGACTCAGAGTTGTTCTTTTGGAGTGCACAGAGTAGAACATAGGAAGAATTTGTAAAAAGACAGATTCTAGCTTTAAAAGGAGGGCATTTTATCCATCAGACCTCTCAATAAAATGGTTGCCAAAAATCCCCTAAGAGAACAACCTTTCATTAGGGTCTTTATCAAGCAGAGGTCAGATAACCACTAAGCATAGAGAATATTATGCTTTCAAGGTTCCAAGCTTAGAGCCACGCTTTCCTTGCAGGGGGAACTAAGAAAACATGGAGCTAGAGCTGTAAGTGTTCTCACTCCAGCACAGAACATAGACACAAGTGTAGGCCTTGTACATGCTGATGGCATATCATTTTCGGGATTATATCCCATATCCTCTGCTGCTCTTTCTTCTAGAAGAGCTATCAAATTTCATGTAGCACTTAGGCTGCTGACAATGCAAATGGTACAAGAGATTGTCTCAGTCCTCATGAGACTTCTAGTCTTTAAATTTTTTAATTTATCCTTAAATTTTTACATATAATATATTTTTATCATATTCTTTCCCAACTTCTTCCAGATCCTCCCCACATCCCTACCCCCCCCAACTTCATACACCCATTCTCTCAAATAAATAAATAAATAAACAAACAAACAAATAAAGACAGGAAAAAAAACTAGTAAGACAAAAAGCACACACAAATGGGAGTCCGGGTCCACTTTGTGGTTTTGCGTTAGCCAACTACTCCTGGGCACGGGGCAGTGACACTCCATTGGAGAAAACTGATTTTTCCCTTTCCCAGAAAATATCAGTTGCAAATAGCTTCTTGTTTAGGGGTGAAACTCCCACTTCTCTGTGCTGGGATTTGAGACATCTGAGCTTAATGGGAAGGACAACAAAATACAGGTAGATTAAAAAGTAATAAAAGTTGTAAATATTACAAACAAAAGGAACAGTATTAACATAGCCTCTCAGAAGATTGTTCCTAGCAATTTGATGTTTAAGCTGGTTTGCAGAACAGTGTGCTTCAGTTAACACATCAGCCACCCAAAACTCTGATGGTCCTATGAGAAAATCTATGTGAGACTTTACAGTTGTTATTTCTGTGAGCTACAGGATTTTGAAAATGGAATCACTTTGTCACAAACAGAAGACTAGATGGCAGCTAGAAGGAAAGACATAAAAAAAACTTCATTATTATTAGCAAACATTATTTTTGCACAAAAGTAAGATTGTATGACTTACCAATGTTCAGAGTTTAAAGCAAGAGATCTTTTCACTGACGCTGGAATGAGACCCAGAGCTTCCCTATAAAGGACCCTGGGGCTCTATGGAGCAGTTGGAAAGGGTTGGAGTCTTGTCCAGGCCTTGCCCTACCAAAGGCAGCCAGGACCCCATTTAACAGCCTTACAAGCACTAGTGCCTCAGAGTGCAGCCATGATGCCTCATTTTCCTAGTATACCTCCTTAGTACAAGATCTAATGGCCATACCTAGTTGCAGACATCACCAGTCCAGGCTTTCAGATCCCTCAACTCAGAATCTAGGCCTAAGTGGCATCCTTAGTAGTGTGGAAAGGAAGAGACTCACTGGTCTGTAGCACTCTGGAGGTCCCCAGCACTGTTCCTACACTGCTGTTGGCATTTTCCTGACATTCATTAGCTCCTAGAAGCAGGCAGCATGCTCCTCAGCCGTGGCACATGGCTGGAAACATGAGCTGACTCTGCTGTACGACAGAGAGCTCAAGGTTGCTGCTGTAACTCTGAATGAAAACAAAACAACAGTTCCTCAGATTCATCTTCTCATTTGGTATTCTCCCTGTCTTTACACAAGGGAGCAGGTCCTCTGAGAAGGCAGACTTCTTGCCTTGTAAAAGGAAGGAGCCAGATGTAGAACCAGGTCTCCTAGTTTGGGGGTTGACTTTCTGCTCATGACATGCTTGCCACTATCATACCATCTCCCCTGGAAAGCAGGAATTGGAAACCTCAACTGCAGAAGGAATGTGGATATGTGATTTAGGAATCTCTGAACCCTCAAAGACTTCTCTTTTCAAAGAACTTCTAGGAAAATGCTTCCACAACTAACCTCCTGGAGAAGATGAATAGTTACCTAAAGAGAGATGTGACTTTGGGTCCATGCTTGCTAAACTAATTTAAGTAACAGAAATAGTCCTAAAATCCTAAGACATCTTACCACTGAGGGTCTCTTTTAGCCAGATAATGAATTTATATTTAATCATATAATTTCAAAGATAAACACTAAGGATAAGATCTTCTGATACTGAAGTCCCTTACACATGTATAGTCAATGCTGTGGCCAAGGCTAAGGAACTGATTTGGTTAAGGCAGAACCATCTATCTTGGTTAGGGTTTCTATTGCTGTGACAAAACACCATGACCAAAAAGCAAGTTGGGGAGGAAAGGGTTATTCGGCTTACACTTCCACATTGTAGTCCATCACTGGAGGAAGCCTGGACAGGAACTCAGACAGGGCAGGATCACAGAGGCAGGAACTGATGCAGAGGCCATGGAAAGGGGCTGCATACTGGCTTGTTCCACATGGCTTGCTCAGCCTGCTTTCTTATAGAACCCAGGACCACCAGACCAGGGATGGCCCCACCCACATTGGGCTGGACCCTCCCCCATTGATCAAATACCCAATACCAAAGCACACACAGTCCTGGTACTATCTATTCTACTCTCTACTTTTAGCCCCATCCTTTCTCCCTGGAAAGCTCTTCCTCTTCCCCAGCCAAGACATGGCCATTCTTCTCGTCTCATCTAGACAAGGTGTCACTCCCCAAGAAAGAGGGCATAGCTGGGATTAGGTGTCCCTTCCTGCAGTTTCATACTATCAAGAAAATGCCTTACAGCTGGATTTTATGAAGTCATTTTCTCAACTGAAGTTCTCTCCTTTCCAATTACTCTAGCTTGTGTCAAGTTGACAGAGACTAGCCAGCATGCCATCCTAAGACGGTCTCAACTTTAGGTTCCATGATGTGGTGATGTAGTAGAACCATGGTGTGGGTTCTACTACCTGATATTGGCCATAGAGGTGTAGAACTGGCATCAGATTCCCTTCCCAAAGGCTTTCAGATGTTCACAAATGAAGGCCTTTGGAAGGCTTTCCTGTAGTATGGATGAACTTTTTTTTTTTTTTTTTTTTTTTTGGTTTTTCAAGACAGGGTTTCTCTGTGTAGTTTTGGTACCTGTCCTGGATCTCTCTCTCTGTAGACCAGGCTGGCCTCAAACTCACAGAAATCTACCTGGTTGTGCCTGAGTGCTGGGATTAAAGGCATGCGCCACCAACACCCAGCGGATGAACTTCTAGGTTTCCCACAGTGTAGTGAGAAGCACTCTGCTGAGTGACAGAGTCAAGTTCTAACCTTGATCCTGGTCCCTGTGCCTGAGCTCCCCCAGCTTCCTTGGAATGCTTCTGTAGAACAAGGTCAATACAGATGACTGAGGCACTGAAGGAGTAGGCTCTCTGCAGACAGGCCTTTAACCAGGTGTCATGGAGTAGTTCTGAGATGTCCTGCTGATAGATCAGTATCTGCTTCTAAAGAATCCTCATGTGAGGCCTGGGGAGACAGCTCAGTAATTTAGAGCACTTGCTCTGAAATTGTGAGGATTTGAGTTTGAATCTTTGGTACTCACATAAAAGCTGAGCATGGCTGTATGTGCCTATTGCTCCAACATTGTGAGGGCAAGTATGGGCAGATCTTGGGATCTCACTAGCCATTCATACTAGCCAAAACAGTGACTTTTGGATTCAGTGACAGACCCTGTCTCAGGGAATTAGTAGGAACTGAGAGAGGAAGACACCTAGTATCTATCCTCTGCCCTCCGCATGTGTGTGCATAGGCACATACAGAACGCTCCTCTGAGCATGTGCATCCCTTCCCACTGCCCCGACCCTCTTTCTAGCATCTTATGACTGATGAATTGTCTTCCACCTAAAGTAGCTCTAGTTTTTTTTTTAAGTTGTCCTTATACGGAAAAGCCTACTACTATCCCAGGCCAAGAGGAACAGTCTAGAGAAACCAGAGTCTAGAGAGGAATCCAAGTCTTGAGCCAGGAGCCATGACTGATACACAGACATCCTGAATCCCTGCAGGGCTTTATGTCTTGCTGCCTCTTGTCCCACTCAGGCAGGTACCTGGAGCCAGCAGCACTCTACCAGTCCTTCCTTTAATCCTGGTTTTATTATTTTCCAGGTGAAACTTCTGTCCTGGGGAATAGCCTGGCCCGGTCCTTGGAGACACACTCAGACCTGATGGACTCTGCCTTGAAGCCTGCCGACCTTGTCAGCCCCTCCCCAAACCTTCGAACTCCTGGCTGTCGGCCCTTGCTTCCCTCCTGTGGCCTCCCATTGAGCCCTGCCTCCTCAGCCATGCTCAGGCTCTGCTCCAGGGGTAAGCTGATCAGGGTTCTGTGGCCCTCAATACTCCTTACCCTCCTCCTTCCCTTGTCCCCGTTGCATGGTGTTGGGACTGGTGCTGTGCTCAGTGTTGTGCCTTGCCCAACCATCTGGCATGTAGTTGGTGTTCTGGGCTTGGTTTGAAACAGCAAACAAACAAACAAAAAACATAAATTGGGAGCCAAAGACCTAGAACTAAAAGGGACAGGCAAGGATTTGTTCTTCCAGCCTTTAGCCATTTATTTGAATACCATTTTGTATTTTGTATGAGGCGAATATAAATTACCTTTTAAAAATGTCGTATACAGAAGACAAACTTTTTAAAGATACTTATAAAACAATAAAGATACACAATTGATAGTATAAAATTGCAGGAAGGGACACCTAATTATAACATGAATTTCTAAATGGTCTTATAACAAAAAAATAAAATAAAAACAGTGCTAGATATTAGGGTAAATGCTAAAAGAGCAGAGAGACAAAGGAACAAGCCACTGCCACCTCTCACCTCCCAATTCCTGGAATCCTCTATTTGAATGTCTCTGAGTTCTCAGCCCTTTGAAAGGGGTCATCTCAGCCATAAGGGCTTCCTGAGTCAAAAAGCCTCTAGTTCCTGTCTCCTCACGCCTTATAAACCTCTCTCTGCCCAGCCATCACTTCATGGGATTAAAAGTGTGTGTGCTTCCCAAGCAAAGGCATGAGATCTCAAGTGCTGGGATTAAAGACATGTGATTCCCAAATACTGGGATTAAAGGTGCGTGCCACCACTGCCTGGCTGTTTCTCTCCTAGACTGAGTCAGTCTCATATAGTCTAGGGTGGCTTTGAACTCACAGAGATCCAAATGGCTCTCTGCCTCCTGAGTGCTAGGATTAAATATGTGTACCACCACCACCTGGTCTCTATGTTTAATCTAGTGGCTTGTTCTGTCCTCTGATCTTCAAACAAATTTTATTAGGGTACACAGTATATCACCACACCTAATTCCACCTATCCCTTGTTCAAGGTCCTCTTCCTTGGAGAGCGACACCTTGTCTAGATGAGATGAGATGAATGACCATGTCTTGGGTGGGGAAGAGGAATAGCTTTCCAGGAAGAAGGGATGGGGCTAAAGGTAGAGCGTAAGATGGATAGTACCAGGACTGTGTGTACTTTGGTATTCCTGAAACATAATGTCATGTTGTGGCTTCTCAGAGAAAGCCTAGAAAGATCAGGGCTTATATTATTGAACATTTCTAAACTAAGGAGTTTGGAGTTGATCATTCTGGCAGAGTTAAGCCACAAGTGGCATCCAATCAGAAGCAAGGCACAAACAGAACTCTGAGTACCATTGAGTGCTGGATTGAAAGACCAGTTAGGAGGTTTGTGGGGCGTTTACCCAACCACCCCCACAGTTCCCCAGAGTTTTCTTGAGTGCGAGCAGCAGGAAATATTAGATAGAAGGATTTATTGCGGAGAATATCGCGGAGATAAACAGATAGAAAATAAAGGATAGCCCCGAGAGGGCCTGGAACCTATTCCAACGGGCCCCGACTGTCTCTGCTCCAGGGTTTTTATAGAGACGCCAAGGGGTGGAGCAAAAGACCTCCTCCCCCAGCACAGCCAAGTGCAGACCATCCCAGACACCTGCACTCAGGCCCGTGGTCCTAATCATCCTCTATGCGGACATGCTGGGTAAAGCCACGAGGAACCCGAGAACAGGCTCCCACAGGTCCCCCTTTCTTAATATATAAAAAAATATTAATGGCTTACAGCAATCTCCATAGCTGTTACACCTCCCAATATGGGAGTAGAGGATGATAAAGATGGCATTTCTCTTTTGAATTAGGTCCAAGGTGACTACAGCAGTCTTAGCTGCCTCAAGCCCTTTCTAAGCCAAAAAACTCTTAAGGCGACTACAAACTTAAAGAATCCCTTAGCTTCATCATTACCATTAACAAGTTAACATAAATATTGCTATACATAGCCACAATTCTCTCAATATTACAACTTAAAGCAAACTCTTAACAGAACCATTTGAATTAGCATACATGGTGCTATATATAGTTAACAATTTTCTCCGTCTTACAACTTTAATTCAATCATTTGAATTTTCTTGCTAACAGAACACAGGAAAAACTTCGATGTATTCCCATCAAACTTAAATATTTCCTTAACTCCACAAAACCAGGGTGCATTAATATCAATAGGGTAAACATAATTTCTGAAAACATAATTCAACCTCATAACTCCTCCTTTTCTTTATAATTTTTTAAACAAAATCTCAAACATAGTTAGAAGACCCAAACTTTTCCATTTAAACAGTTCCATCTGTAACACAAAACCAGTTCTGTACGTTAATTCCATTTTTACATAAACAGTTCCAATTTTAATCCAATTCCAGAAAATAGTTCCCAGGTCATTACTATAAGTAAACTCAAAATTGTCCCATTGCAATGAAATCTCTATTGTTCATTTCATTTCTTAAGTCCCAACATTCAAATGATAAATTTTGGTACTAGCCTTCCAAATATGAAGAAATCCATAACCAAAATCTTTCTGTAGTTTTATCTCATTTTAAGTTCAAAAAGTTCAAAAAAGTAAATTCTGGTACCAGGCTTTCCCTTCCAAATATGAAGAGACATTTTACAACCAAAACTTTTTGCAGATAACAATTTTTGTTCAAACAAGCGTCTCTGAACTTATTCTTAAGCCAGAGACCTTTTTAGGTACAGTAGTATTCTAAACCGCACCGTTTTTGATATTAGCTCAGGTTTTTCTGTGTTGCGTTGATTTTCCACAGATTTCAGCTGTGGATGCCTTCTTGCGCTGGTTCTGGCGTCTGCCATTCTTAGCTTCTTAGCAGTTTCTGGAACTTTTGAAAAGATTCAGACTGCCTGCTTTGCAGTCTACTGTGACACTACCTTCTGTGTCTCAGGTTCTTTCAACCATATACATTAAGAATAGACTCACTTATCATTTACCCTTTACAAACTCACATAACATTTTTTGCCTTGCAAAGCATTTAGACTCACATTCAACATTTACATTTTACAAACTCATAACATTGACATCTACTTATTTATACTCCTTAAGGAAACTATAGAACTACTTTAGCAAATATATTTCTTATTACTTCTTATATACTTATCTTATTTCTTATTTAAACTTACATTTACAACTAGCGTCTTACAAGCTTATTACTACATGTCTTAAGACTACTTAGATATTTCTTGCAAACTTATATTCTTAAAGGAACTCTATAGATCAATTTTACAAACTTATATAGGGCTACCATTAGCATATATTTAACTTAGCAAATACCTAAAGATTTCTTAACACAGATCTAACGAGAATTTTTATAAACTCACATATCTTATTTTCATCTTTTTCCATTTCTTACTCTTAATTATTATCACTATCTCTATTAGAAAGATTCTCTTAACTAGACAGGAAGTATGTACATCATTTCTAAAGTTTAGAATTTATAGTCAGCTTTGCTATAAAGCACTGGGATTTAGTGAGTGTTGTTATAGAATTGTGATAGTTGTTGCTAGGGGACTGTAACATCTTCGGGACGAAGCCACACTCCAAAGTTGCCAGTTCTCTCAGCCGTTCCGGACCGGCAGAGATGCACTGTCAGCGGCAGACGGTTTTTAACTAGAGGCTGTTCCTTCACCCAAATTCATAATAGCTCCCTTAAGTACTTCAATTCAGACAAACGTTTCTATTACAGCAATACTTTTGGTTTGCTCTACCGAAAAACTTCACTTCATGCTGAGGGTGAAATTACCGTATTTAGCTGCTGTAAAACTCTTCGCCAAATACTGCACAGCTATTAGGTGATATAAAGTATTTTTCTAAAGGAGCTAGTAAAGCCACAAGTGGCAAAACTCCGAACTCTGTTTCCTCACTGTTTGCATTAACCAGTGACAAAACCTCAGAAACACTGATCAAGCCACTTTCCTTCTGGTTTCTTTATAGAAACGTCATTGGAGCTGACCTTTCTTAGTTCCACGCTCCTTACCAGAAGCTCCGGTAAACACCGAGCTTCATTCTCCTCTTGTGAAAGAGCACAAACACATCCTCAATTCCATATTAACACAGGATCGGGACCCTTCCATAATCCCAAGCAGGGATCTTTCCATTTCTCATTACCCTCAGCTAAAGGACCAGGAAGATTGGAGTGAGCTCTAATATGGCCCACAAAGCATGGCAGCTTTCTTTTGTGGAATAGCATCTTGAATTTATTGAAACATTTTGACTTGGTTGTTGTTAGTTCCAATATTTTCACCAAAACTGTTACTATTCAAAGGAGTCAAGAACATAGATGTTCTTTCATGAAACATATCCTTCATTAGCTTACTCTGAGAAAAAGCATTTTCAGGATTTAGCATTTTCATTTTATTAGCTTTAACTCCTGATGTTATTATTAGCAGCTGTAATATTTAGCATTGATTTCTTATAAGGAACTTTCAGGTGAAGCAACTTTTGTAAGACAGCTAGATTTTCTGAAGTTTGTTTCCCATCTATAAAGCAGTCATTTCTTTTTGAATGCCTGTTTCTTATCTCCTTATTAGATTTACAAAGGAGTCACTCATTGCAGGCTGTTCATTCAAGGCAAAGAACTTCTTAAATTTCAACATGTTTCTTTATATCTAAGACAACGTTCAGTGTATAAACTGCTTTCCCTTGTTTTAAGGATTTTAAAGTGGCTTGTTTGCTCTTAAGTTAGCTTTTTGTCTTCCAACTACCATAAAAATTTTGCACAGCTATTCGGGTAAATAAGGCATTTTACCAATGGAGCCCCAAACCGTGAAGCACCTAGTTCCATATCCTTTCAATTTTTCCAATGGAACTGACACTTAAACTCTTAGATGATTTTCCTCCTTATTCTTTTAATGGCTGTATTTTAAGTTTACCATGAACGTATTTTCGAGCTGACAAGTGTTTCAGGGCAGTGTCGCCATATTTAGCGGAAAAACTACCTTTCCCAGAATGCATTTCCCTTATATCAGTCCATAATATTATCAGTCCCTTAAATCAGTCCTTTATATCATTTCCCCTCAGTCATTTCCCCATAGTTCTTTTCGGGTCTGAGAGTCAACTGGTTTTTACCAGACTTGCTTACAAATTTTTGCCCGGGAGGTTTGAACAAAGTTTTTTGCTTTTGCAACGAGAGATTTGGACAAGCATTTTACATTTTCAATTATGGGACATTGGGAGATTCCTATTCTCTCCTCAACTGGCTTTAACAGGTGTCTCTCCTTCATTTGACACTGGCCCCCAAATCAGAACCGCACCTGCCTCATTAGCGCGCACTGAGGCTGGCATTTCTGATAGCAACTTTCCTTGGGGCTTGTGCTTGTCTTAGCCAGTCAGTGAAAAACATTCACAACAGCTTTTCCATAGCTCCTTCAGAGATTTTCTCCCACTGATCTGTCTCATTTTGCTTGTTCCTTCTTTCCCCAGATGCAGAGCTTCAGGTATCTGTCTGCGGCTCTGTTCCTCTGCTAGCTGCCTTTGGAAGTAGGGGCTTTTTTCTTCCCCCGAATCTGCCTCAAATTCTAGCAGCTTTTCACAGGTCATGTATTTTCTGGGGAGGAATATGTCCCTTCTGTTTCTTCGGAGTCTTTTTCCCAGACAGTTCCCAGTGTGGTCTCAGTTTATCCCCTCTACCCCAGAAACAGTTTCCGACACTACAGTGGCGGCTTTCCCTGCTCCTGAAGGTAGGGGCTTTTTGTCCGTTTCTGTTTTTGGGGTCTGTGTGGTTTGCATACAGACTGAAAATCTAACAAGGGAGGTTTTTTGCCATTTCTAAACTCCCATTAGGACAGGTGTTTTGCCTCATCAGGCCTTCACCTGGCCCAGTCCCCCAGTGGGTTGCATTTGCTTGTCTGGGTGCTCAAGGACAGAGCTTATGCCAGAGGCAATCACCCCTTAGGGCTACACTCCCCCTCATCTCACGGAGTCAGTTGAAACAAAGCTTTTCTCAAAGAGGTGCTTTCTCTGACAGAAAAGCAAGCTTTACTCCTGGATAGTTCTGTTCTGCCCTGGCTGGGCTCTTTCCCCAGACAGCGTTCTGACTTAGCAGCACAACTGCTTCAGACACAGTTCAGCTTTACTGTTTTCCCAGAAAGGTCCTTACTCTGATAGGAAAGCTTTTTCTCAGATTTCTTTTTGCAGCTGTGGACCTATCAACTTGTAGGAAAGCAGGCAACTGTGCTGTTCCCATTGGCTTTAGCTCTGGTCGTTCATTAGCAGTTTTCCCCTGGGTCCTGCACCTTCCTGCCTCAGCTCTGTGCTCCAGGAAGTTTGCAACTGCAAGAACCCTAGTATCCCCGAAATGCACCCCAACTCAGAGACGCTGGCCAGTCGCCTCTGGGTTTTTGGTCAGAAGCGAGGATACAATGCTTCAGGGGATCTTTGCATTAGGACGATTAGGAGCACCTTTTCTTTCTGAAATGCTCACTCAAACAAAACCCTTGATGCCTCAGCTCGGCTATAACTGAAAAGCTTGGCATTTTTGCTTTTCCCAGTAAAGTTTCCTGCCCTTTTGGGCTCTCTGTAGCTCTTTACCCACACTCTCCCAAGCGTTTCCCTCAGGGTACTCTGACCCACTGTCTTTTACCAGCTTGAAGAGACAGAGCTTAGAAGAGAGGTTTTTAGGAACTTGTCCCTGCCTCCTGCATTGCAGGGAGGATTTTTAAAGCTTGAAAGAGAACTTAGGTTTTGCAGTCTTAAGAGGTTTGTTGTTTTCCCTTAGAGCTAATCACAGGTGGTCCCCATACTAATATCTTCAGGTGATTCTAATTTTTGTCCTTCTGAGAAAGTTAAAGGCTTTAGTTTTTAAGTTTAAGAGAGCTTTTAGTTTAAGATTAAGGCTTTTTGGAGAGATTTTCCCCCAAATTTTCCAAGAAAAGCTTTTAGTTTAAGAGAAAGATTTTTTTCCCCCAAGAGAAAGACCAACTTTTCCCAAAACTCCCCAACTTTAAACTTTGGCTTTTTACACCCCCATTTTTGCCTCAGGGAGAAATCACTTTCTCCTGCCGCTTGGACTTAGCATTTCAGCTGTCCCCAGGTCAAAAGCTTCCATAGGAAACTTTTTCTTCCCCATAAGCTCAAAGAGCTTTTTTACTACCCAAAAAGCCCAAAGAAAGATTTTTTTCCCAGTTTGCATTTATAGCCCCCAAAGTTAGAAAATTGAAGAGTTTTTCTGTCTAGCTGCCTTACTTTTTTCCTACACAATCTTACACTTCTAAGTTTTTCCTACACTATTTTACTACCCTGTGTTTTATACTTATTTTTCACAGATAGAAACTGAGAAAGGGATAGAAGATAGAAAATTTTTTTTTTTTTTTTTTTTTGGTTTTTCGAGACAGGGTTTCTCTGTGTAGCTTTGCGCCTTTCCTGGGACTCACTTGGTAGCCCAGGCTGGCCTCGAACTCACAGAGATCCGCCTGGCTCTGCCTCCCGAGTGCTGGGATTAAAGGCGTGCGCCACCACCGCCCGGCAGAAGATAGAAAATTTTGACAGAAGAGAATTTCGCTGCAGCATCGGACATCCTTCCAGTCCACTTTCCTTTTCTCTCGAGGATAAAACCCCTGCCTCTCAATAATATATATATAAAAAATATATATTTTCCATAACACCAGCATGCCTTATCCACTGGCAGGGCTGACTCAGCACTTTCGCCAAAAACTCTGTAATAAAACTATTATTTCCCTTTATCTTTAGTCCCTATTACTTTGTCTTTAGTCCCTGTTCATTTGTCTTTAGTCCCCTTTTTTTTGTCCCCCTTTTTTTTTCTTTAGTCCCTTTTTTTTCTTTTTTCTTTAGTCCCTGTTCATGGCGCCATTCTGTGGGGCGTTTACCCAACCACCCCCACAGTTCCCCAGAGTTTTCTTGAGTGTGAGCAGCAGGAAATATTAGATAGAAGGATTTATTGCGGAGAATATCGCGAAGATAAACAGATAGAAAATAAAGGATAGCCTCGAGAGGGCCTGGAACCTATTCCAACGGGCCCTGACTGTCTCTGCTCCAGGGTTTTTATAGAGACGCCAAGGGGTGGAGCAAAAGACCTCCTCCCCCAGCACAGCCAAGTGCAGACCATCTCAGACACCTGCACTTAGGCCCGTAGTCTGATCATCCTCTATGCGGACATGCTGGGTAAAGCCACGAGGAACCCGAGAACAGGCTCCCACAGAGGTTAAAAGAATGAGCCAGACCAGCAGTGAGAAAGGCCTGAAAATTAGAGCAATGTAGATGTGAAATGACTCACTAGGTAAATTTAGAAAGATTTGAAGATTGCAAGGAAGGAGGAAGTGGAGACTGTCTCCCAGGTGTGCCATTCATTAAGAAAGATCTAGAAATGGAGGAGAGGGGGTGCCATGAGTCATCTTAGAGATACACAAGAGACAGCAGTTATTGCAAGTCAGATTCATGGGAAAAGTACAGAGCTGAAGTATAGTATTTAGTAGTCATCAGTATATTGAAACTTTAAAGTGATTGAGTTCCCAGAAATAAAGGTAGGATGAAAAGAACAGCTTTCCAAAGATGGATTCCTGGTAGGCCAAGTTCGAAAGATGGAAGCAGGAACAGGTGTTTACACAGGAGCAAATGCCTTCAGTGTGAGGAGGAAGGGAAGTTGATCGGATGCTGGCTGGACAATCCAAGAGTATTCAAGTAGCACCAGGACCAAGGTATACCTGCAGGATTCAATAATTGGTAGGTAGAATCTGGTGATCTTATCAAGAGACCTGGGGAAAGCAGATTGCCATGAGTTGAGGAAATATCAAGGGAGAATTTGCTCAGGAATCCATCTTTGGAAAGCTGCTTTTTTCATCCTGCAGACTAGACCAGTCACATGAAGATGAGAGACAGTGGATCAAGGAAGAATGTTTACAGGAAACCTCGGGGCCAGCTCTGGATGGAGACTAGTTGGCAAGAGCTCTGGTTTTCTTTTGTTCCTCAAAGTCTCCTGTATGAGGTGAGACAGTTGGGGCATCAAGGCTTTCTGGTGAGCTAGTAAGACAAGAGCCAGGAGAGAGCACAGCACCGGACAGTAGGATTTCGTGTAAAGAACTCCGTAGAGCTGGAGGAAGAGCAGTGAGGATCATCGACTGCTAAGCATTCCAACATACTAGCTCTGGGGAGAAGTCTCAAGAGAGCTGGAGAGACGAGCAGTTGGTGCCAGAGAAGAGCGTGCTTACAGTTCTGAGGCAGTTGGTTTCAAATGCTGATCAGCACAGACAGTGGCCTTAGCAGTGGTGTCTGGAAGAGAGGAGAGCTGGGAGTCCCCGGCACTGTGATGGGTGAATGGACAGCAGCAGGAACTGGGGTGGAGCCAAAAGTCTTCAATTTAATAAGGGATTTATTGACAAATGATAGTGGGCAGAGAGAGCAGGTGGTTGGGTATAGCTTTAGCCTCCGAAACATGAGTTTCCTAGAAGGATGGTCTAGAAACGCCAACCGGAAGCCAGGAGGAGACTATCCTCAAACTCTAGCTTGGCCTTCCCCAGCCCAGGGTATGTGAAGTGTAGAAAATACAAAGATTCCAATAACAAGAAGTGAAAGATGACTGTGAGGAGAGCTTCCATAAAGACTGAGACAGAGAAAGAAGGCTGTGTTCTACCCCAGCCCTGGAAAGAGGCTAAATTCAGTAGGAAGCTGTCCAGTGGAAGTGGAGCTGAGATGTGGCTCCCTCGATTTCCTCGCCTTGAGAATTGAGTGAGTTGTCTCACTCAGGTCTCCCATATGCAAAGTCTTCCTCACAAAGGATAGAGATGCTCATCTCAACCTGGTCTTTCCACAGGAGTGCTGAAGGGGACAAAGGAAAGAAGAGACATGGAGTCGTTTTGGAAACCAAGTCACTCCCCAGGTATGTGGGGAGTTACTGTGATTCCCATCTCGGCCAAGGCATGGTCTGGTTCTGGTAAGGATGCATTGGCATGGGCTGCCTCTCCTACTGGCTCTGTGGTCTCAGCTCTCCTCTTTAAACACATCGTGAGTCTCGGGGCCAGGTCACACACAAAATTCTTTTGTTCAGGAAGAACCTCTAAGGCTAGAGGATTTGATCTGAGGAGCTTTAGATTGCTTGTTCAAAAGATTAACAATGTGAGTCTATGCCCTTTTTATGTCTTACACTTTTTTCCTGAGGTGTCCTAGCTCTGCCACCAGGTAGTCCTGTGACAGGGTGTGTTCAGGTGCCGAAGATACAGACATGTGCAAATCGAGGCCCTGCCTTCAACAGACATCCAGACATTGTCTGGTGAGGGAAACAGAGAAATACACAAGTGATGGTGTGATCATTAAGTCACTTCAGAAACACACTCAGGCATCACTGTGGCAGACCAGTTACTCTGTCATGTGTCAGGAACAGAGCAAGGAACATGGTACTACTTACATTCTACATAGGGGAGCAGCTAATGCACTGACGAGTGCGCCCAAGTATTATAATGGTGTGGTATGTGCCCAGGGTAAACTGACCGAGAGTAACAAGATCAGAGAAGGCTGATCATTGAGAAAGATGCAGATGTGAGGAGTCAGATTAGAAAAGGACATTCCAGACAAGTCAGAAAGCAAGAGCTTGGCTTGTTCCAGAGTAGGGAAGTGCGGGCAGGAGAGCAGTGTGGTGTGGTGTGGTGTGAGGCTGTGCAGGGTGACAGACCCTCCCCACTCCACTCCGTCAGCACTGCAGGAATTCATATTCCACTTCTGGACAGTGGAGGCCATGGCAGTGAGTCCGAAGCACCTGACAGGGTTCTATTACTGCTTTGCAAAGGTTCTTCAGCTACTTTATAGAGCACAGATCACTGGGGTCCTGGGATGGAGCAACCAACTGTCTACAGAACAGGTTGTAACCAATACAAGAAATGATGTGAGAGGCCGTTTACTTCAGCATTGAAACAGAAGGGATCTGGTCCTTGGAGTCAAGACCTCCTTGCCTAAGCTGGAGTTTGCCTGAAGAAATGGAGATATTGAAGGAAGAGAAGGGAAGGCAGGCCGAGGGAATACATGTGCAAGGCATCCACAATGGTGGATGACCAAAATAATTAGATCCCAAATCACACAGGGAAAGTAAAAGAGCTGTGTGTTTCAACCACGATTGAGATAAAAAGCTGTAAACAGGGCCCTAAATTAATACTGAGATTCCTGACAGCCAAGGCAAAAGCAGTTTTTGCCCTAGTACATGAGACCATAGGGAGGCCACTTATTCTCCAAGCCTTAGGAGAGGACCCAGAGTATGCTTTATCAGTTTTATCTCTAATCCCCAAAGAATTGGCTCTAGTTTCACTCAAATACCATTATTTATGTGGGTCCCCAAAGCAAAAGTGGATACCCACTCCTTCCTGCCTCAGCACCAAACCCAGGTAGCCTCCTTACATTGGTGATACCTGCCTCAGGTTCAATGTGATTCACTGACCCCATGTAAAATTCTCTTATGGAAAGTCTTCATTCCCTGGGAACCTCCAGTCATCTCCTACACTTGAATATTGCTGTGAGGGTCACCTCTGAGGCCGTGGAGTGTGCCAGGAGGCTAGTGAGAATGGACCAGTGTCATTTCATACATTATGGTAGGTGCCCTTCTGTCCTTCAGGGTCAGATCGGTATCTGGAGAGCCGAGATGCCCCTCGCCTGAGTGGCCGGGACCCTTCTTCATGGACAGTGGAGGATGTGATGCAGTTTGTCCGGGAAGCAGATCCTCAGCTCGGACCCCATGCTGACCTCTTCCGAAAACATGTAGGTACTTCTGCCTGACCTCCTGTGTGTATGGCAACCTCTCGATCTTAGAGGGTGTGGCTGTCTGTTCGATGTCCATCGAAACAACATAAATGATGCCGTCTCAAGAAGACCTCACTGGGTACTATGTTTACCTCACTCTCTTAGCATAGGCTCTCATTGAGCCAGATTCCCCCTGGGTTTGTGGTTTGGGGCTCAGTTCTAGGTTACAGGGATCTATATATCTCTTTTCCCAAGGATGCTTTACCCTATCTGCTTTGGTGGGAGATTCAAGGCTTTCAGCCCAAGTTCAAGAATCCTTTGCAAGTAGCCCTGCCTCCCTCTTACTAGTCCCCCTCCTCGGCTGACCTGTCCGTGAGCTCCATGTTCCCTTCACAAGACCATTTGGTTTCATGGCTAGGCACTGCTCTGGCCCTCCTGCTCTGATCGCACCCCAGCTTTGGGGCTCAAACCCTTTTCCTACCTGTGCTGCTTGGTGCCATCCTTCCATGGTTACAAAGTCTGCCCCTCTCACTGACCACAGAAATCTTTCAGGTAGGTGGGTTTGCAAGGGCTCCAGAGCAGGCCGAAAGGTCACCACTGCCCCAAGAGGCCTATTGTGGGCTCAGAGCACAGTCCATCTTGAGGGTAGGTGTCCATACAGCCTGCACAGGTGCACTCACTGCAAGGCTTCGCAGAGGCTTGGGACAGGAAAGCGGCATAGAAGAGCAAGGTGGGAGGGGCATGTCCCATAGTGCCTGCCTGGAGAGAAGTGCTCAGAGTGCCAGGGAGAAGAGCTTCCAGATCCCAGCAGCCTGACTGACTGCACTGTGTGCCTCGCACTGCTCTGGGTAGTCTTTGATTGGCACCTGAGGCAGTCAGGCCAACCAGGCATCTGATGGTGGCTCCTCCCCATCCCCAGGAGATCGATGGCAAGGCCCTGCTCCTGCTGCGCAGTGACATGATGATGAAGTATATGGGCCTGAAGCTGGGGCCCGCCCTCAAGCTCTCCTTTCACATTGACCGGCTGAAGCAGGGAAAATTCTGAACAGGAGGCATTCTTCTTTCCGGAAGCCACCAGCCACCTCCCAGGCACCTCCATAGGGCTCTGGGTGACCTCAGGACTCCAGGAGGCTGGAGGACCACCACTGCTGCCCCTCCTGCCATCTGTGTCCTTCCGTGAAGGACCAAGGAGGGAAGAATGTGGGCCCAGGGCTGGTGCTGCTCTTCCCCTTAGCCTGCTGGGGCTCCCAGGCCCTTCTATTTATTTCTCAAGGCTAGCCAAGCCTCTCACCAGAAGTTTAGACTGAGCACCTTGCAAAGAGATGGAGGAAGAGGCCAACTCCAGGGCCTTGAAAGGCCCTGGCACCCAGGCCCCTAACCACCTCCTGGGCTTGGTATAGTGCCCATAGCCCCCAGCTCATGCCTTGTCACCAGATCCCCAAACTCAACTTGTGGTGCAGACCTTTTTTACAAAGATCCTTTCTTGTTGCTAATTTATTGCTTCTGGCACTTGGACTTAATGCTTTTCTTGCACCAGACATTTTTGGGAAGAAGGAGACCACCCTCTGTGGTCCAGAGAGGGCCTCTCCAGAGAAGTGTGGCCCTGTTTCAGAGGATGCTGCCCTAGGGCTCTTTCTCTCTGGGATGGACAGAGGAATATAGCTCACTGGACATGGAAAGGTTAGGGTCCCTCCCTCTTCCCACACCAGGCCCTTTGTAGCCCCATTCTCTATCTCTGATGGAGTTTTCCCCCCACCCCTGCCCCATCACAGCTCCCTGCCCTGGTCAGAATTGCTGCAAAAGATGGGGCCTAATGCCTTTAGGCCACGGGGGCCCCCATGGTGGGAGGGAGGACCTCCAGGCTGGGGGGTTTGCCCTCTGCTAGCTCCTGTGCTTCCTCCTCAGCAAGTCAGCAACACTGCTGCCCCCACTGCCATCTGAACTGTTTTATGTCCGTTTGTTTCTAAATAAAACCAATACAAAGGCTCCTCGGGTCTTTTTAACCAGTTGACATCCAAATTACTCAGCAAGAAGGTTGTTCCTTCACTTCGTCTTGGTTTTCCCACATGTAAAACAAGGAGCCTTAGCCAGATTATCCCTATCTTCTAGTCCCAGTCCAAAAGACTCGGCCGTTGTCCGAGTGCCCACAGCACCCACACCTTGCAGGCCCCAGCCTCTGCCCAGGTTGCTTCCCTTTGTCCGTTAGATGTTAGTTGTCAGCACTGTAGCTCCATCGAGCCAGAAGCATCTCAAGGGCTGGCAACTCCCAGAAGCCTCCTTGTGAGGCAAGAAGAGGCAGTACAGGCCTGCATGGTACTCACTGCACTGACCAAGGCCTGGCACCCAAGCCCAGGGCCACATAGCCTGTTGGCTTACAGTGGGAACTGGTTTACAGAAGGCGGAAAAGGCTGTCTGGAGCCACAGTGTAGGACAGGACAAGCTGAGACAACAGCCAGGGAGCACACTGAGCTTCAATGTTGCTGGTGACTGACTTAGAGCTATGGGACATCTGGGCCAGGCGTGGCTGCGGGGGTGAGCCATTTAGCACCTGCCCGGTCTTTGCAGAGCCTCGTTCAGCCACCCTGTGCGGCTGGCCTCTTCCCCGTCTGTACAACATTGTCTTATGTCCTCAAGTTCCCTGCCCAAGCTTCCGCCTCCAATCCTACATGCAACAAAAGTTCAGGCATGCCTTCAAAATGGCTGCCCACAGGAAGGCAAACAGCTGCTTCATTGAAGGTCTCCGCCTTGTTCCCAGTAATCAGGGCTACTAGGAGTGGGGAAATGTGTAGTGAAATTTACCTGGGAGCCTACAAGATGACTCAGTTGGTAAAGGTGTTCCTGTGCAAGCCTGGAGACCTGTGTTTGGTCCCCAAAACTCACAGGAAGGAGAAAACCAGCTCCAGAGTTGTCCTCTGACCTCCACATGTGTGCCAGGATACATGTGCTCTCTCCTCCCACATCACACATATAGTAATAAATCAGTTTTTTAATACTAATAAAAGGTACTTGGGGCTGGAGAGATGGCTCTAACAGTTAAGAGCACTGGCTGCTCTTCCAGAGGATCCAGGTTCAATTCCCAGCACCCATATAGGAACTCACAACTGTCTGTAACTCCAGTTCCATGGGATCTGACATTTTCATACAGACATAAACGCAAGCCAAACACCAATGCACATAAAATAAAAATAATTTTGCCAGGTAGTGATGGCGCATGCCACTTGGGAGGCAGAAGCAGGAGGATCTCTTAAGTTTGAGGCCAGCCTGGTCTATAGAGCAAGTTCCAGGACAGCCAGGGCTATACTGAGAAACCCTGTCTTGAAAAACAACAACAAAAGAATATCTTTACCTTATCTAAGCTAAGCCCTGCCCCCAAGGAACTGGCCTCAGTGGTAGAGGTTCCATGTTACCCAAGCCTACCTGATTTTCAGGCCTGTCTGTGTTTGGTACAGAAAAGGGTCTTGTATCAAGGGAACCCTGGACTCCATCCTGTACATTTTGGTTCATCCTGGGAGCAGGTAGGTCCTGTCAGCGCTCAGTGGAGCTTGGGGTTGGGGACCAAGGAGGTGGAGACTTTAGACATCAAAGCCAAAACATTGGCAACTAGTGGCTTGTGTGAGTGCTGGGGTCTGGAGAGGTGATGTAGAGGGAAGAAGCGGCTTTGGGCCCTCAATTCTAGAAGCTGCTCCAAGGGTCACCATGGCCAAGCTGTGGCAGCTGAGCAGCTGTGTCTGCTTACACTGTCTAGCCAAGACTATGGTTGTTGAGGACCATCCTTGCTTGACATCCCCCAACCCTGCTTGCTACCTGTGGCTGAACTAACCAGAAGGCATTGTTGGCCTTCATGAGATCACAGAGGCCAGTGAGCAGGCCCCACCCACTTCTAGACCTAGACCCTGGTCTCTGCCTCCATGCCAAGTCCTAAGTCTCCTGGGCCAGGGAGCTGTGGGAGCTCAGGGCTAGCACCTCCCATGGCCCCGCAGGAGCCAGCAGGACATGAAGATCATAGGCCTCCTCTTTCCTCCTCTTCCTGCTTGCCCTGAATGCCCCCACTGCAGCTGGGGTGGTTCTCAGACTCTGACCACCTCAAGAATCCAATCTGGAAAGATGCGGGCTGGTGGTACCTGCCACCCAAGTTGGAGGCTGGGGGTGTGGGGGTGAGTAGAGGGTCTGTGGCACAGCTTGTAAATGAGCTCCCAAGCCTAGGGTGACATGCAAGCTCAGTTCTAGTTCCTGTGGCACCTCAAGTTGGGTTGTTGGTTTTTTTTTTGGGGGGGGGGGAATGGGTTTCAAGACAGGATCTCTCTGTGTAGTCTGGCAGCCCTGGAACTTGCTTTGTAGACCAGGCTGGCCTCGAACTCACAGAGATCCGCCTGCCTTTGCCTCCCAAGCTGGGATTAAATGTGTGTGCTATCACCGCCTGGCTTCAAGTTTTATGTATATATGCAAAGGCCTTTTGTATGGGGAGGGACTGTGGCCGTTGTCAGTGTGTCAAAACCCCAAGAACCTGCCAACCCAATCCTAAATAGTTCCAATGACCCATACTAGCCTCTTGGCAGATTTTAGAATCAAGTAGTAGAGACAGTTTTGGGGCCACTGACCAGCCCTGAGAGTTTAGAACTATGGCCTCTTCTCTGAGGCCCACTATAACCATCTTTAGGGCTTGGAGACTTTAAGAACCTTCTAGATGTGAAGAAACCCAGCAACAGCTAGGAGGTCCTGGACGTAGACTGAGGAATCAAGATAGAGAAGGTACCTGCGGGTATGGAGGACTCAAAGATCCCTCCTAACCCTTCAGGCAAATCCCTTATCTACCCACAAGCCCAGAGGCAGGACTCGGGCCCATCTGGTTCTTTCCTAGGCACCAAGGGGGGTCACTGGCCCTCTGCCCTCCTTTCTTTCTGACCCTGCCTAGCCTCTGCCAGTCCAGAAGCTTCCAGAAGCCTCAGTACCTGTGAGTCCATTGGGAAGCCCTGGCCAGTCTGAAAGCCAGGCCCAGGAAGAGCATTCAGCAGTGAGGACTACCAAAATCCCTCCTCAGGAAGACGGCCATCACCCTCAGGAGGAGGTCAGCACAGACACAGATGTGGGAGCCCCCTGTGGAGTCGCAGGGCCAGCAGCTCCTGCCAGAGCTGCCTCTAAAAGAGTCCTCGCCCAAGGACTCTGGCCTCAAGGCAGTTCCCAGCACACGTACTCTTTATGTGGGCCACCTGAATCCCCAGTTCTCTGTGCCCGTGCTTGCCTGCCTGCTACGAGACACCCTAGAGCGGCTGGAGCTGCCAGTGTCCCGTGAGAACATTGAGGTAGTGAGGCGGCCACGAAACACTTACGCACGGGTACAGGTGGCTGCCCCCAAGGCTGCCCTGGCCTCCCTCCCCTGGCGCCTGCAGATGGCCTTGGAGGAGCAGCTAATCCTCAAAGAGCTCACAGCCCGCGGCAAGGAGCTGGTGCTGGGTGAGGGACTGGAGTCCCTAAACCGCAGAGAGGTAAGTGAGCTGAGTTGGGAACAGCAGGAGGAACCGCACACCCTGGGGATGTGACTCAAATGACTGCCCCTCTTCTCAGAGGGAGACTAATTTTTGCATTCCAGTCAGGTTTGGGAGGTCCGGGACATACCAAGTCCTGGGTTTCTCCTTGGCCCACCTCACTGTTCCCTTGACAAACACCAGTACCTACATTGTACCAGAAGCAAGGCTGAGGCAGGCAACCTATGCCCTGTCCTGGTCAAACCCTCCAGGAGCAGAACCAACTCTGCCAGTCCCAAAGTTGGGGTGGCTGTGGGAGAACAGGCAAGCCCTCACTACCCACTGGGGACAAATTTACAGGGGACCGGAAATCCAGGCTTGGGACTTAGGGAGCGCAGAAGGCACTCCAAGATGTTCAGGTAGTGAGGTAGGACAGGCTGTTTGGTATCTCCGGAGCTGAGGCTGGAGGCCACAGGGGCAGCTGAGGAAGAAGCTGGGCTGGAGGGTAGGTCCAGATCACTACAGCTGTGATGATCTACAGCAAAGCAGGGTCCGGGCCAGTTTTGTTGGGGTGAAAACTTACACTACCAATGTCCTTGGTCTTCTGTCCAGAGGGCAGACCCATGGGGCCTGACCTGTGGATCTACAGCTCTGATACTTGATGCATGTGCGCCTGCTTTTGTGTGTCTATTAGTTTCAGTTCTGTTAGTTTCTGAGTTCATCTTCTTTGGGGAGCTGCTGGGCTGCTAGGTCCTGTCCATCTCCACACACCAGCCCAGCTGAGTGTCCAGCCCTGTAGAAGTGAAGGCTGCTGGGAATTGGGAGTGGCCACTGGGTTGGCATTTAGAGCTACTGAGAGGATGGGAAGAGGAAGCTGATGGGATGTCAACACGCTAAGGAAGTTACCATGCAGAAACAAAATGCCCAAAACACTAGAGACAAAGCAGGAGCCACAGAGGGACTCAAGAAGGGCAGAAGAAAGCTAAGATTCAAGGGACTTTTCATTGGCCAGGAAGTAGCTGGCAGTTATACCAGGGACAACAAAGAGCAGGGTCCCTCAGTTTAGGGACCTGCAGCTCGGCCCAGAGAACTGCAGGATACAAAGATGCCTCCTGGGAACATCTGGGCCTGGGACCTCTTACACACCCCAAGTCGGGAAAGACTGGCCCACAGGTATACTGGCTCCCAGCTCCAAAGGGGCGATCTCTACCCACCCAAGCATCCTACAACAGGTGCCAAGGAAGAGCCCAACTCAAGAGCTGGCTTGGGCCCTTGAGCCAGCACTGGCTTTTGCACACGTGCAGAATTGTGCCCTCACTCTGGGAGACCACCACTGGCAGCAGTGTGGTGGGGGTCTGGCTGGCAGTCTCTTAGGTTAGGACCTCTGCCTTCTGCCTTTGCCTATATACCCACTCTTGACCCCCCACCCCAGCAGGAGGACAGCGGCTCAAGCCCCAGCCCCAGCCCTGGACCCAGTCCAGGCTTCAGGCGCCCACAGCTGTGCCAACTGCCAGACCCTTCCCCTAACTGGTGCTGGGCTGGGCGACGGCAGATCCCTCAGAACCGACCCAGTGGTGTGCGCTCTGACAGTGCCATTGTGGACCAGGAGATCTTGGGCCAGGAGCAGCTATTCCAGGGTGCCTTCCTTGGCAGCGAGACACGGAATGTGGAGTTTAAGCGAGGCAGCGGTGAGTACCTGAGCCTGGCTTTCAAGCACCACGTACGGCGCTACGTGTGTGCCTTTCTCAACAGTGAGGGTGGCAGCCTGCTGGTAGGTGTGGAGGACAGTGGCCTGGTACAGGGCATCCACTGCAGCCACCGTGATGAGGACCGTACACGCCAGCTGGTAGACTCCATCCTGCAGGGCTTCAAACCCCAGGTCTTCCCTGACGCCTACTCTCTCACCTTCATCCCCGTCATAAGCACTTGCACGGCCAACACGCCTCTCAAGGTGAGCTCCCGGTATATGTCGTCACTCAGGACAGTGGGACTTTGCTGACATTGCTGAGCAGCACAGGGGTGGGTAGCACAAGCAGGAGCCCACCACGCTGCTTCTGGGAGCTAAAGTGTGGGGCTACTCAATGGAACTGGGGCTGCCACCATCAAGTGCGGCACCTCTGAGCTGCTGTTGCCCCTGCTAAGGTACTCCGTCTGACCGTGCACACCCCCAAGGCCCAGGGTGAGCCACAGCTGTATGAGACAGACCAGGGGGAGGTATTTCTACGGCGTGATGGAAGCATCCAGGGCCCACTGTCTGTTGGCGCCATCCAGGACTGGTGCAGGCAGGTGAGGCAGCTCCCGCCAAGGTGGGCTAAGGCCAAGCTGACTCAGACCCCTACAGCCATGTACCCACAAGCACTGGGCACGCCTGGGGAAGGGAGGGCTTGGATGAAAGGAACTCTGCCTCCTCCCAAATTCCCAGCAGTCATTTTAAAACCTGTGTCCCATTCCACAGCACACAGCCCCACCCACCCTGCCTCGGCATCAGTCATTATGTTGTTGAAGGGCCAGGGGATCAGGGAGACTGGACTACTGAGGTGCTAAGGAAACTACAAGTGCTGTGCACTGTACCGGGGTAGAGCCTGGTGAGGGGCAGGGGAGGGCTGCACTGAGTCCCAAGATGAAGTCTTTCTATGAGGGAACCACCCGATGGTAGAAAAGCAGAGGACAAGGAAGGGAGCGGACACTGGAGTCGTGGTCAGGTG
Organism: Peromyscus californicus insignis; assembly: GCF_007827085.1. NCBI lineage: Eukaryota > Metazoa > Chordata > Mammalia > Rodentia > Cricetidae > Peromyscus > Peromyscus californicus. Next base: position 32,933,594 of record NW_026294573.1, on the reverse strand, counting down.
GTGATCAATGGCCTGTGCCAGCCCTTGGGAGGCTGCAGAGGGGGCTCCATCCCAGTGGGCGGTATACGGGCAACTTCAAGACCCTTGGTCAGAGGCGGCAGCATAGCCAGGACCCCAGGCTATGGCCCACCCCAGGAAGGAGGAAGGCACCCCTGGGACAATGGCAGCCTGATTATCTACTGCCACACTGTCCTCAGAAGTGGACAACGGAGCTGGGCAAGCTGGAGGAGAAGGTGAAGACCCTGACGATGGAAAAGGAGCAGCTGAGGCAGCAGCTGAGGCAGCGCCGGTCCCTGTCCTGCAGCTGCTGTGTCCTGTGAGGATGAGGAAGATGTAGGCTAAGGCCTGGAATAAAACACACATGAGCTGCCTTCCCTCTCCCTCAGCGCTGCACATGCAGGAGCCATGTGGCTTCACCTCAGAGCAGGCTGACAGTCAGCTCCTGGCACACCCCCAAGCAACCCTGCTTTCAGAAAACTTGGCTAGTCACTCCAGAACTCAGCTAAGAGACTGTAACTCTAATCCCAACTAAATGCACCTTTTGCCTAAGCCAATTCTAGTGGGCTGGGAATATCAACTTGGAAAGGCCGTTTGCAGCTAGCAAGACCTATGTGGTAACTAGTTACAGGGCTTGGGCCACCCTGCAGCTCTCCCCCTAACTTGTCATTGTGCCTTATACACTGCATGCACAGCAATGCTTAGTTACTTCTACATTGGTCAGCCAGCCAGAGGCGGCTACGTCACAAGTCTCATGCCCACAAAGATACCACCGCACTGCAGCCACTCAGCACCCACTGCGGCTCTGCCCTAAGACTCAGCACTTGGGGCAACAGTGCCTACCTCTGCCTCAGCCCTGTCACCTGCGAGATGGTGACAGTGGGCAAGGGGCATTTGGTCACACTCATGTAGTATCTGGTATCTGCTGGCCATGGCAGACCAGCCATTCACAGGAGTCTAGCCAGTTATTGCCTCTCCACTAACTGGCACTAAGGCTAGAGCTGGATCCTGCCCCACCTGCCCTGTCCACACCCATTTCACCACAAGAACCTGCTAGCTGCTCCTGCTGCCCCTTACAGCAGCCATGCATGCTACAGCAACCATCCCACTCCACATCTACACTGGGTGCTCCCCTGCCTAGAACCCTCTTCTCTCCGAGCTGCAGGACTTAGCTCCCCCTCCAGGCTTGCCTGGGACTTGTGGCACCCCTCCTTCAACATTCCCCACTCCTGCCACTGCCGAGGTGCTGGGAACTCTGACAGGAGCAACTGTCCAGTACAGCTTCCTTTGTTCCCTCTCCATGGCCATGTCATAGTTTCTCCACCAGTGCACATGCTGCAGGTCCGGGATATGGTACTTCCCCAATGAGACAATCAAGGATACTCTTCAATTTGGGCTCTAGGCTAGCAGATAACCATGGTGTACTGACAGATAGCCCTTGTCCCCTAGGTCTGCACACTAAGCACACAGAAGAAGCCTGCCAGGTTCCCTCCTGCTAAGAAGCCTCTGAGCACTGGTCGTCATTGGATGCAGTGGGCTCCCTTCCAGCACCATCCATGGCAAACTCTGGGCTATGTGGGGATTCCTTTTGCTGACAGGTCATACAGGTAGCTGGCATGTGGCAGCTGGTGAATAATGAGGCCATCTTCATCAGGAAAGAAACACTAGGGATGGCTCTTCCAAACCACCCCATACCCAGCCAGGCCTCACTGTTGTGGCAGCAGCTTGGGGAATAATGAGACCACTGGGTGGGAAGGGAGGTTAGAAGTAGAATCAGCCACAGCCAGACAGGATCTATACAGAAGTGACCATGTGAGCTCACTGAGAAATGAGGGAAAGACAGGAATCTGAGGTGGGAGCTGGGCTAACTGGTGGGACACATATTCCTCCCCAAGGCTCCATGTCTCAACTTGTAGCAAGTGAAGGATGTTACCACCTATACACTGCCAGGCCTGCAGCCTGAGTGAATGCTAATGTCACCATCACCCCACAACTGACTTTGGAAAGTTCCCTGTCCCTGTGACCTTGAACTTCTGAGCCTCAATTCTAGAAGTCAAGAATGAGTGCAGAGTGGGAGAGAAAGCAGACCAGCTGGTTAAGACAGCCCATGGTCAGCTGTCTGGCGCCATGTGTGAAGTGCCCTGTCTGCAGGGGGCAAAGGACCCTGTCCAGGCATCCCATGGTTGTTCTTTTCCCCTGCCAAGTAGCACACAGCGTAATTGGCTTTCATGGCAAACTGAAGTCTTGCTGAGAAATCCTGGTTGCTACTAAGGCTTGCATCTCAATGTGATATAAAGCATCAGACTGTGTCCATCACCCCAACCAGTGACAGAATGAGAAAGCACACCAATGGTTCTGCATTATTTATTAAGTTAGGAGTATATACTGAGCCAGCCACCATAGTGTGGGCACATGGTCATGCCCATTGCTATGTCACATTAAGAAAATATCTTTTCGAGTTGCATTTCACCTGCATTAACACTATTTTGGAAGGAAAAAATACCCTCAAATCAATGCTGCATACACGAGAGGGCGTCAGAATTAGTTTCCAAGATTCCTTTTTTCTTGACCCCTTGATGCAAGGAGTGTTCTCAGCCCCAAGAATAGGAAGTGCAGCCAGAGCCCCAGGGTTTCTATGTGACACTTCATAGACAGAGCTTGTCTGATGTACCGAAGAACCAAACATCCCTCCGGATGGCCAGGGCCAACCACAGCTGGAACCAAGTCCCCAGAACTCGGCAGCACTGAGATTCCAGCAGCATCCACAGTAGCAGCCCAGCACTGGGAATGCTGGCAGCCCAGGGAAGTAACAGCACTTGAATGACAGTGACTCAAGTGGTCGGAAAAACAAGGTGGTTGATGGCCTTCCACCAGCCGCCGGCCACCATCAGGTCCCATCCAGAGTCCTACTCCCCGTGTCAGAAACACAAACTGTAAAGGAATTATCGCAGGATCCAATATAAATGATGGGACATGCAAGTGACAAAGTTTTCCAAAAACCTTTCCCCCATAATAAAATAATCTTAATAAAAACATAATTTAAAGGAAGTGTCAAAAGCAGAGTGTAAAATCATAGTTGTAAACTATCGGGTCAAAGGCTTTCTTGAAGAATCATCCTGTTTCAAAAAAAAAAAAGAGGCTAAAATTACAAGATATTTATTAGAGAAGCGTCAAAACGAGGTCAGCTGCCAGCCACCACAGGAAGTGAGGCCTGTTCCTGGGAAGGACGGCAGAAGCCTACATTTGCAATCCAGACCCACACACCATCCAGGCCTTGCAGCTCCTGTGCCGTGCTCAGCCAGATGTAAGCACTCTGTCCACAGCAGCAGCCTACTCCATGACTAACAGATGCCTGCGTGCAGGGAGGATGGGTGTGTGCACCTGTGCACGTGCTGCTGTGTGGAGGACATGGGCTGACAGGCATCCTCCTGCCACTCTCCAGCTCACCGACACAGCCAGGCTGGCTGGCCAGTGAGCAGCTAGGAACAGTCTGTGTTGCTGTGGGATGGTCTATGTCAAGTGTGTTGCCGATTGGTCAATAAATAAATCACTGATTGGCCAGTGGCCAGGCAGGAAGTATAGGCGGGACAAGGAGGAGAATAAAGCTGGGAAGTGGAAGGCTGAGTCAGAGAGACACTGCCAGCCGCTGCCAGGACAAGCAGCATGTGAAGATGCCAGTAAGCCATGAGCCACGTGGCAAGGTATAGATTTATAGAAATGGATTAATTGAAGCTGTAAGAAAAGTTGCAAGAAGCCTGCCATGGCCATACAGTTTGTAACCAATATAAGTCTCTGTGTTTACTTGGTTGGGTCTGAGCGGCTGTGGGACTGGCAGGTGAGAGAGATTTGCCCTGACTGTGGGCCAGGCAGGAAAACTCTAGCTACACTGTGTTCCCACTTTTTCTTTTTTTACTAAACCTTAAAAACGTCACTTACCAACACCATATCAGTCCTGACTTATTGATGGGAACTTCAGTTCAGTAATTTCAGAGTCAGGGGAGCTGCTCCCGCTTCTGTCACTGTAAGTGTCCCTGTGGAATTCACAAGGTTTACTCATCTCCCAGCAAGTACTCACTTCACGTCCCCTTCTTTGTAACCCCTGTACACAGCAGTGTGTGTCCCTACATGGCAACTATCTCTAAACATGTGAGGCATGGAGGGATTTCCTTCCTCTAGTTCCAAGAGATACACCCCCCACCCCTGAATACTTCAGTATTGATATACTAACCACCTACTGAGAGGAACCGATTTCAGATAAAAGAAGTCATCAGGCATAAGCCCACCTGGTGGTGACCCATTTGCCATGGATGGGATCTGCTCAGCAACATTACCAGAATCCAGAATCTATAGAGATGAGGCCTAGCCAGTAAGACAAGGAAGCCTAACAAAACCCCAGGGAAAGGATGGGAGTGTGTGGTCACCCACACGAGGACCAGGCCCTGCCATCGGGCTTTTTCTTAGGACTGTGTAGAGCCTCACTGTGATTAGTATCCCTACCTGGGTGAGAGGCGGCAACCTTTCTGCAGGTAGTGTGGGAGCCTCCCAACAGAGGCCAGGAGGAGGCCAAAGTAGGGTGGGGAAGGCTTGATAGGCCTGGACAGGAACTCAGGGTGATACTGCACCCCAACAAAGAATGGGTGATCTGCAATACAAATTCAGAAGGAACAATTAGTATTCTGTGCATCCAAAGATGAGACAAACCCTAAGAGTGTTCGAAAGTAACTCTATCACTTAATTGTAGATAAAAGGTACTCCAAGCAGGAGTGAGCTAACACTTTTCTCAACACTGTGTAGAGGCTCCTGCTCTCAGGTCCCATCTGAGTATCTTGTGACTTGCACAGGTTTTACCCCACAGTTCACATGAAAGCTGAAAGGGATTTAGCACCAAGTCCAGCTCTTCATGCTGGGGGAGGAACTGAGCCCAGGGCTCTATGGCTGCTGTGGAAGCTAAACCTAGGGATGTCAGAAGCTCCTCCCCAGACACTGCTGCCTCCTCGTCCCAGGTCAGGAACAAGGGCTCTTTTTTTCCTGAGACAAGGTCTGGTTCTAGCCCTGGCCAGCCTGGAACTCACTATCCTCCTCCTTCAGCTCTCCAAGTGGTGGACACACCTGGGTAACACGTTTTTCTATTTTCCCACACACCAAGGCATTATCACTACCCAAACAGTTACCTTCCAACTCCACAATCTCCATCCTCTCGCCTTCAACATCTTGGCCAACAAACTTCAAGCCTTGCTCTTCCAAGCACTTTTTCAAGACTGGATTCACCTGGTGGGGCAGGAAAACTCATTGTGCTGGCCTCTCCATTCCCTCCTTTGCAGAGTATCAGAAGGAGCAGGCTCACATCCTCACCTCAAATCGGTGGCGGTGCCTCTCTTCCAAGTAGTCTGTGTCTCCATAGAGTTTCCCTGCAGAAAACCAGGCAATTTGTGTGATTTCTGCCTCCACAATCAAATCTATGCAAACTGCTAACTTCCCAATTCACTCTTTATCTTTAACCACACTACCAAAATTCTGCTAGCCACGCTCACCTGTTCTTGATATAATTCGGACAAATTATTCCTGGGGCTCTCTCTCTGCCCAAACCAAATACAATTAACAGGAACAAACTTTCACGACCTCTTTTGAACACACCACTGCTAAATGCCAAAGCACTGTGCTGCTGGGAACCACCATAGGGACAGGATAGGCCCTCCTAGAAAGCCAGCTCCCTGAGAACAGTGTCTGGAAGGGAAGGAACTGAAAAGCTAGTGGGTACCTGGTGCCTGTGGATAAACAGGCACAGTGTGTGCAAATGGGATGCTTACTGACTCACTCCTCACTGCCTCCTGAGACCCCCACGCCCACAGAACAGCACAGCTCGAAGAACTTGAAAACGGCACAAGTGATTCTCAAACGAGTCTGCCACTGGAACCCCCAAGACATAGGGTACCTCTACCAATGGTTAAAGCAATGTTTCCACTGGGCAAGGCAATGTCTAATAGAGTAATTTTCTTAGATATTTTCCTCCTCCAAATCCCCTAAGCTTTTAACCATGATCATTATCTGTTAGAATAAAATGTATTTAGATTAAACTAAGTAAAAATGTGATTTTTTTTCCTTTAACCACCAAATTCCAGTTTTATTTACCAGTATAAGAAAGTAATCACAGATTGCAATGGATTTAATCTAATGGCCTGCCTTGTTGAGGTGCCCATATCCAAGGGCCCAGGAGCATTATCGGAGACTGTCTAACTAACACAGTACATCCTAAACAAGCATGAGGAGGAGGAAGAAAGAATTGCAAAACCTGGAACAAAGCCAAGAAAAGGTTGGCCTGGCTCTTTGGAGCTAGCTACAGCACCACCTAACCCATGTTAGACCAGGACAAAAGCCAGACTCATGTAAAACAACTTACTCATGACTGAGTTCTTGGTCTGGAACAGGGTTCTCCTCTTGCCCAGCCTCATGGTTCCACCCATCTGCCCGGGGTTATGTTCTGGCATGTCTATGACCTAGAGACGTTCAGAAAACAAATCTGACTGCCACACTCGGCTGCTGTTAAGTCAGACCTCCTCCCCAAGTAGAGCACTCCTGGGTAGGAGGAGTTCAGTGCTTCACCCTGCCTCATGATGCTGTCCCCTGCCCTAGCACCTGGGATGCCAAAGGCCCTGTGCTGTGGCACAGCAATATGGACACAAGACTAACCAGTCAGACACAGCTGTCTTCTGGGCCTGAGAAAAGGGTACAAGACCAACAGTCACTAACAAGTCTATGTACAGGTAGACTGTGGCACCCCAGAGGGGCATGCCTGAGTACCTTATAAACCCCTTCAGGCTTCTCTATGCTCCATTCCCTCATCCCATTGTTCTTACATTAACAAAACTTCAACTTCAACAAATAAGCAGATGCTATGTCACTGAGATCAAAAACTTGTCTACCTTGTCACCATGTTCTCAGTGACAAAACAGTCCCTCACATACAGCCAATGCTCAGCATTTGCTGAATACTGAAAAAGAAAATGCTTAAGTATGCCTGCCACTCATGGGCTAGGGATTCAAAGACAAAGACTGCCCCTCTCCAGTGAGCCTTAGTAGCATCACAGGTTGACTAGGCCACATGCCCCTAGGCAACTGACAACAGCAGGATTGTAGCCTGAAAAAGCTTCACTTGCCACTAAAGAAATCACCACCCCTGAGCTTGTCAACCCTGAGCCTATCTACCTTCGAGGACTGGCACTGGAGAGAACATGAACTGTTATACACTCAGAGAACATGCAGCAAGCCTCCATCCACACACACTTCCCACCAGGAACTGAGGGGATGGGAGAGCTATCTCTTGCTAGCAGGGATCACACCTATTACAGATTTTCTGTGGTAACCTGGAAAGACTGGTGAGGAATTATGTGAAAACTTAAAAAGTCCTTGTCATGAGGTCTGAGGGGTCTTTGGGACACTGTGGCCTCACTGCCTGTCTGCAATCCATTTCACAGATGTCCTTCCACCCCTTCTAAGCCCTGAGAGGTTCAAATGCTTGACTCACCACAGGATGACTAGTCTTAGGATCAAATTCTGTAGAATTGGCATCTGAAAAGTTAAAATAATTGAGATATGAAAATAGCTATAAACAAACCAGTTACTAGTTTCATGCTAAGCATCAAATCATGATCTCTCAGTTTAAAGTCAATGATTACAGGCTGCGGAGATGGCCAAGTAAGTAGTTAAGAGCACTCTTCACTGTTCTTCCAGACGACCTAGGTTTGGTTTCTAGTACCCACACAGCAATTGACAAACCATCCATTACTCTAGTTCCAGGGGATCTAGTGCCTTCTAGCCTCCATGGGCAAGCAAAGTGTACTTACACAAATGCAGGCAAAATACTCATATGCACAAAGTTTAAAAAAAGATTAGGAAACTATGGAACACCAATAGCCAGGTGTGGTGGTACATGTCTTTAATCCCAGCACTCAGGAGGCAAAAGTAAGTGGATCTCTCTCTTCTGAGTTAAAGTCCTGGTCTACAGAGTTCCAGGTCAACAAGAGCTACACAGTGAGACTGTCTCCAAACAAAACAAAACAAAGAAGAAGAAGAAAAGAGAAAACTAATAATTTTAATTAAAATATAATCACACTGTTTTTCCCCTTCAGGGGACAGTGTTTATTTATTTATTTATTTATTTATTTGTTTGTTTGTTTGTTTGTTTGCTTGTTTATTTATTTATTTATTTGGTTTTGGCTGGGGGACAGCATTTTTAAAACAAGATTTAACACACGTTAATTTGCCCTATCAAATCTTTAACTTTCTGGGAAGTCACTGCAAAGTATATCAAAACCATCTTAGATTGTTTCTGATAACAGTGTTTACATTAATTCATTTTGTTATAGATTCTCTAAGATGAACAAGAACTGCTCCCTCTGTCTTTCGTCCATCCTCAGCATCTAAAAAGTTGTCATCCTCAGCCAAGTTAGGAATTAGCTGGTTTGTTATTTTTCTTTGCAATGCTAGGACTGAATCCAAAGCCCTGCACAGGTCCAGCCCTTATTCATTTTTAGTTTGAGACAGGCCATCGTGGAACTCACTCTCTATGCAGGCTTCTATCTGTGATCCTCCTGTCTCAGTCTCTGAAATAGCTGGGAAGTTAACTGATTTCAACATAAACAACCTTTCTATACTTTATGAAATATATTATCTAACCATAGGCAAAGCCACTAGAAAAAAGGCAAAGGATCAAGTCCCCAGCACTGTGTGCTGGTTCTTTGTGTGTGAATGTAGGTACTGTTTGCTCCCTGGGCCCAAACCAGGCTAAGCATACCATCAGGCCACATGCCCAGTTAGGAACCCCGGGGGCGACAGGAGCTTGAGCTTGAGCTGTGAAGGCATCCAGGAGTCCTAGAAGCCAGCTCTGAGTGATGGGCAGACAGTCCTTGTAAAGACTCAGACAGCAGAAATAAAGGACAAGCCGTTTATCCAACTGAGCCATTGTCCCCAGGGTTGTGAAGTGAAACCCAGCTTTGGCCACGGGCCAGCTGCCCAGATTCTCTTACACTACATAAGCCAGACAGCTTTTTCATACCTACATACTGCTTCATTTGTAGCAATCTCAAAAGGAAGCCCGAGCTGTGAGAAGCCAGTGACCTTCCAATGGGTCTCCCATGGTCAACCAGTTAGAGGTAGATCTCACACTATCTGAACACTTTCTATATGCCAGAACTGCTAGGGGACTATTTATTTATGGCATTTCACCTACTTTTATTTATTGTTATTTTTCTGAAACCTGGTTTCTCTGTGTAAGCTCTGGCTGTCCTGAAACTCATGCTATAGACCAGGCTGCCCTTGAACTCACAAGGATCCACCTACCTAGATCCTGAGCGCTGGAATTAAAGGCATGTGCCACCACCACCACCACCACCACCACCTGGCTTCACCTAATTTTTTCAACTGTGTGAAGTAGGAAGCACTCTGATGCCTATTTTACAAGCAACAGAAGCCAGAAAGACTTAGGTTGCCTAAAACCACCTATATTTATGATAAAGCCAGAACTTGAGCCCAAGTCTGTAACTGTACAATCCTTCTCTAAGTCAGCGGCTTCTTACTGGGCACCATCTGGGTGGTGGTCACAGTGTTCAAGTGAGACTCTTGAGACAAAAAGGCAGGGCAATGGCTAAAGACCTGATTGCTCAGTGCTCCCTCGTGCACCACTGTGAACAGGGTGCCTACTTCCCTGAACACTAAGAAGTGCTGCAGAAGCAGGCATCATGCCCACAGCTCTCACCACCAACACACCACGGCTGTCAGGCCCTCCAGGATCAGTTGCTGAACATACACTTACCTTGCCATCCCAGCACATTCCTTGAAAATTCTACCACTGCTAGTTGCATTCCTAAGCACACACCTTCCAAGAGAAGGAAAAACAACGTCACTCTCCACTGAGAGGGCAACTCCTACATTTCCCCAGTCTGTCAGTGTCTTTGTGTCTTGAGTGGAAATCACAAGCTTCACATCATGTCAGAAACACCCAAAAGCTTTACCTGTACTGAATTAAAACCAGGACATGTGTACACATGAAGATTCAGGGTTCTGCAAAGCTACTCAGGTAAAGAAATAAAACTCCACTTGGCACCCTAAAATCCAAGCTTCTAATCCTTTCTTATAAGGTCTCAATTATAGGTTGATCAAGTTGAAAACTGCCTAAATCTGCAACAACAGGAAACATCCAAAAATCACTTGGCCCACTTATTGGCTGCTCTGCCAAGTGAGGAGGACACAAAGCCCAGCCGTACATACACTGCAAACAGCATTTCTTACCCCACAGTCCACTTTCTCCATGCAGATCATAAACTTTCCATATTACAGATCTGAGGGCCAGCGAGGTGTCTAGGTAGGTAAAGGTGCTTTGCCACCAAGCCTGATTACCTACGTTCAGTTCCTGAGACAAAAATGGTGAAAGGAGAGAACATGCCCGAGCAAGTTGTCCTCTGACCTCCACACGTGTGCATGGCATGTGGCTACACACATATGCACAATTAAAGTAACTGAATTTCCCCTGGAAAATTCCTCTGCTCTCTAGAAAAAGTTGTGTACATGCCTTGCTTCACTAGCAACTTTCCTCACTCTTCTCTTCAAAGCGAAGAGGGCACAGCAGAGCTCCTTACCCAAAAAAGGCTTCTTCTGTTTCCGAGCCCAGGCAATTGCTTGAATTTTTCCTTCTGTTCCCCGAACACCAAATCCTCCTGGAACCAGCACTCCACTGCAGAGAGAAGACCACAAAACAACTTCCCTTTTCCACTAATCCAGCCCTCATCATACCAAGAAGCCATTGCCAAAACCTTGAGCCGTGAACTCACTTCCCATATATCTAAGCCCCCAGGGTCTGAGACTAGAACTAGATGACTGTGAGTGCATTTGCTGTGCTCGTAAACAGGACGAACTTAGTGCAAACAGAAACATGGGCTCCATCACATGAACAGATAACGGTCTATCATGATGTTGCTGCTACCGCCCTTGCCCCTCGTTCATCATTCCTATTTCTTTGTTGACATAGGCCTTTCAGTATAGCCCAGGCTGGCTTCAAACTCACAATCCTCCTGCCTCAGCCTCCTAAGTACCAGACTATGGGTGTATTTAAGGTGCAGTCAGTTCACATTTCCTCCAGATTCCAATGTTCCTCTCCGTGAGCCTCTCCATGAGGGGCCTCTCCTTCTCAGCAGTGTGCCACACTGACCAAGCAAATCAGCAGCAGTTCAGAGCCTCGTAACACTGACTACTCTAGTGTAGTCAAACTTCCTTCTAGTTTTTACTATTTTAAGAAAAACCTAACTGGGCATGGTAGCACACACCTTTAATCTCAACACTTAGAAGGCAGAGGTAGGCAGATCTCTGAGTTCAAGGCCAGACTAGAGTTCTAGGGCAGCCAGGGCTAAGCAGAGAAACCTTGTCTTAAAAAAACAAAAAGAAAAGAGGACCTGGGGATATGGTTTAGTGGTAGAGCGCACATGGCCCAGCATTCGATCCTCAACATCTAAAAATAGTAATAGTAGCAGTAATAGCAGCAGCTATCAAGAACAATTTATGAGACTCAACCGATGGCTACTCATTAAATGATCTGGATGAAAACAATCTTTAAGCCTCGTGACAAGGTGTGCACAGCAAGAATCAGTAAAATGAGACTGTTTCTTCAGATCCAACAATAATGCTGCACTTTTTCTTACAAATTATTCCATTTACTAGGTAGTCAAATCATTCAAAGACATTTTCACAGGCAAATGACCTCCCTCAGCACAGGTCTGTACTGACTGGCATAAGCACCATGGCAGAGAAGGCTACTTACTGAGCACTGCAGAGCTTCTGCCATGCCTCATGGTAACGCACAGGCTCCTCCTGCAGGGTGCTGGGCTCCAGATCTGTGGAATCGATGTACTGGGGCACCAGGCAGGGAGAGAAATAGAAGCTTATTAATCCAACTATACTCAAATAACATTATCAATGTTCCATTTCTCTTAATTTCAGTTTTAAAGTGAACATAATTCAATAATTTCTCATTTAATAATTTAATAAAATTAAATATTTTAATTAAGGGTCCCCTTTAAAATTATTTAACCTTCAAGTCCAATTCTACCAACTCCACAGAGTATTTAGATCTTCTTGCTAACAGTAAGCATGCTGTTCCATCTGGATGAGCACGACACAAGGAAAAGCAACTGCTGAACTTTGCCAAGATAGGGTGGGACAGTCTTTCAAACTTTCCTGCTTCTGAAAATGGTCTGTCAGATATTCTAGGCCTGTTGCCAAAAGTGGTGCCCCAATGTTGCAGAGAAACACGGGGTAACTGTCCAGGCAGCCAACTGTTTCTATCATACCTTGCATGTTTCAGAAGTTGCTTGTTTGCACTTCCTGTTTACTCAGGTAATATTATTTTCCTTCTCAGGTCTTTGATGGGGTTGAAGACTAGATAGTTACAGTTACAATCCTCTCATATTTTAACTAAGAGCATTTCAGGTACAAGATTTAGATTCTTCAGGATAGGACAGCTTTTGGAGTAATCTCTGTAACTTGCCGATCACCTTTTGCCTGGACACTTAGTATATGTTTCTTGTTTGATATTGTTCTAGTTGGTTATAGTTCCATCCTTGTTTATGTTACTACCTTTTCTTTCTTCTAGACCATACTGATGATTGTTCTTATTGTGTATAACTTTGTATTAGGTTTAGAACCTTCTCATTTAGAAAAAAGGAGGAAATGCTGTAAGAATTCCCTCCCCCAATGACCTTGGGGTATCTGGTCTGATAGAGGCATAGTTTTTCTGGGTACATGACTGCTTAAAACTGAAGAGGGGGCTCGCTCGCTCTCCCTCCCTCTCTCCCCACTTCTCCCCTCTCTCCCCACCTCCTCTCTCTTTCCTTCTCTCCCTCCCATCCCTCCCCTCTCTGGTCAGAGACCAGACAGCTGGTTCCATTTATACATCCCCAGGCAGAACAGAGGACTACAACAACTTTGTGCTATATCTGTGAGTGTATTTCTCCCCATTTTATATCTTAAATCCATTGATACCCTTTAACAGACTCTTGTGGACTCGACTAACATAAGCCACTGGAGGAGACTCTATTCTCTGTTCAAATGACACTTTCCACAGAGGTTTTTGGTTTATTTGGCCAGCTGGTTTTTCCATTTTTTCCCCCACCTGAATCAAAGTATGACTTATAAACAGTAAGATATAAACACTTTAGGAATATTTGTCCAATGCACCCTCAACTGGCTAGTTTTATGTCAACTTTACACAAGCTATAGCGTCATAACAGAGGAAGGAGTCTCAGTTGAGAAAATGCCTCCTGAATGTCAGGCTGCAGGTGAGCCTGTGGGGCATTTTCTTGATTGGTGATTGATAGGGAGGACCCAGCCCATTGTAGGTGGTGCCCTCCCTGGGCTGGTAATCCTAGGTTCTAGTGGCGCACGCCTTTAATCCCAGCACTTGGGAGGCAGAGCCAGGCAGATCTCTGTGAGTTCGAGGCCAGCCTGGACTACCAAGTGAGTTCCAGGAAAGGCGCAAAGCTACACAGAGAGACCCTGTCTCGAGGAAAAAAAAAAAAAAAAAAGCAGGATGAGCAAGCCATGAGGAGCAAGCCAGTAAGTAGCACTCCTCCATGGCCTCTTCATCAGCTCCTGTCTCCAGGGTCCTCCCTTGATTGAATTCTTTTGATGATGAACTGTGATGTGGCAGCATAACCCGAATAAACCCTTTCCTCCCCAAGTTGCTTTGGTCATGTTGTTTCATCACAGCAATAGTAACCCTGACTAAGACATACCCCATAAGACAGATGCAACCTGTGAAGACAGAAGGTACCCCATGAAGATATCATCCAAAGACAGTGCCATTGTCTCTAAACACCCTGTTCACCCTGGGAACAGCTGTTCCCTGCTTCTCAATTCCAGACAATCACAGGGCTGTTTCTGCCACCACAGATTGGCCTTGCCTTTCTACAACTCCATGTCCCTTCTAGAACTCTGTGTCCATGGAGCTACACACCTGTAGTCTTGAACCTGGCTTCTTTTGCTCAGACTCTCTGACATCCACCCATGCAGCACAATATGGATGTTTGTTCCTTTGTATTGCTGAATCAATTTCCACTACATGAATATATCAGTCTACTCATTGACCTGCTAGAGATATTTGTGTTGTTTCTAGACTTGAGCTGGCAATAAAATCTTGTGTGTGTGTGTGTGTGTGTGTGTGTGTGTGTTAGTTTTTTTGTTTTGTTTTTTAAAGAAGGGTCTCAAACAGCTCAAGCTAGCCTCCACCTATCTTATGTAGCTGAGAATGACCCTGAACTTCTGATTCCCCTGTCTCTACTTCCCAAGTGCTGAGATTACAGGCATGCAGCACTATGCCAAGTTTTACGTGGTGCTGGGAACCGAACACAGGGGTTTATTGAATGCTAGGTAAGCAAGCACTCTACCAACTGAGCTATCTCCTCAACCCAAAGCACTTCCACTTCTCTTGAGTAAATACTGGGCTGTTAAAGTATAAGGCCATACTATTCCACTTTTACATGAAACTGTCGGGCTGCTTTCCAAAGCACTACACTTTTAACACATCTTCCAGGCAGCAAAGCACAAGGACCCCTGTCCTCTCAGCCACCCTTATGGGTATGTGCTGCCAGCCCACTGGGATTCATTTGCAATTATTTCTGTGAAAACCAAGTGCTAAGAATCTCTCCACAAGCATCTTATTTTACAGTTTCTTTCCTTGCCTCTCCCCCTTCCTTTTTGAGACAGGTCTCATATATTCTAGGCTGGATTCAAATCCAAATCAAAGTATAACTTATAAACAATAAGATATGAGCATTTTAGCAGTGTTAGATTCTAATACAATGTAGCTGAAAATGACCGTGAAGTTCTGATCTTACCTTGATCCACCCCAATTTTGCTTGACCTACAAACTGCTCAGATTATACCGGGTTTATTTCTTGTAGAATCCTCTCTTCAAGTCTTTTAGATATTTTTAAAATAAAGTTCTTTTTGCTACTGTTCCTAATCTCCCCTGTCTAATATCTTGCAGTTACTTCCCCAAACCTCTGTATTGACTCAGTTCATGTCCTCACTACTATCTACAGACCCTCTCTAGTTCACACTGAATTCAACTGTTCTATATCCCCAGGCCTTTGGACATCCTTCCTTCCCTCTGCTTTCCCAACCCCTTTCAACCTCCACAGGGCCTTCCTCTCTCATATATCTACCAAGGCAAGTGATCCTCTTTCCTAGGTGTTCTATGTCTGAGAGTCTCAGCATTCCTAAAAAGCTGGAGTATTTAATTCTTGATTCTTCTCTCAACCTCCACCATTGAACACATGGTGGCTACAAGATAATCTCAAATAGATAAAATAAATCAATGATGAAAAGAACTAGCAAAAAACAAAACAACAACAACAAAAAAAACCCAAATACTATATACAAGATAGTAAAATGGGGTCTTCCATTTCTTAACACAAACACCAGGTCACTCTGTGGGAACCTATCTGCAGGTACACAGTAACTCAATCATCACAGCGAACTGTGAAGAAGGAGGCAAACCACAACACTAACCATGGGCACAGCTACATGGGCCCCTGGGCACCAACCTCCCACTCACCTCTCCTCCATCTTCTGAAAAGCTCCAGCCAATGCAATAGGAACAAGACCTCTAAATGGACCAGTTGACTTCCAAAGGAAGTGACTACATCCAGCAGTTACTATATAGCAGATCCATCTCAGCAGTTCCCAGTAAACAATTTAGTTCTTAACCAAGGAGGAAGGGCTATCCCAACCCCTTTTAAAGGAAACCTAGGCAGGAGAGGTTAATATATCTAAGATCACAGAGCACTTGGGCAACAGAGCCAGCACCCCAGGCTCTGGAGTCTGTGCCCTTAACCATGACACTTGATGGGAACATGTACTGACATTGCACCAGAGCAGCTCAGGGGTCTTAGGCAGCACCAGCTGGGCACTATGCCTATCTCCATCAAGGCCTGCCATTCCACAGGGACTGACACTCAGATCCATGCACTAAGGCCCTTTCATTATTTCTGGAAAATACTCTGGTGTCTCCTTGGAGCCAGGAACCAACATGAATCTTTCTTACCCCTAAAAATGAATGCAGAGGTCCAAAAACCATAAAGGTAGGCATGGGATATCTACAAGATCACAAGACTTGAGTCTTCAAGATGATTCGTGGATAAAGGTATTTGTTGTCAAGCCTGACAATCTAGTTTAATCCCTAGAACCCACATTGTGGAAGAAAAAAAACTGACTTCTATAAATTGTCTTCTGACCTCTACATGTGCCATAGCACACACACAAGCACCCACATATACCTACACCCAATAAATTTTTTTTTAAATATATAAAACACACACACAAGCTATTTCCATTTACTCCTTGGTTGTACCTACACCACCCTTCCTTACCTTGATCTCCAACTTGTGGTTAATAGCCAATGCAGAATGCTCTAGAGCTTTAATGACAGAGGCATACGAGTCTGAGAATTTGGTGTATTTGCCCACAAGAGCGATAGAGCAGGTCTCCAGCAAGCGATCATATCTAGCAAATAAGGGTCAAGACAGTTACTTGCAACGTCCATACCATCACGAGACTGAAATTACTTCTGCAGAAGGAGGAAACATGCCTGGCAAGACGATACAGAGTATCACCTCAGTACTGTGAACAGAGCAAAAGGACCCTCAGATCAAAAGGGAAGGATTGGAAAGAGCAGGATTGGAGTTAATAAGATGGCTCAATGGGGAAAAGCACTTGCCACACAAGCCCGATCATCTGAATCCATACCCAGAACCCACAATGGAAAGAAAAAACAGACGCCTACAAGTTGTCCTCTGACCACATGTACACAGTGGCATGCACACACTCAAGCACACAAACATAACAAAATGTCATTAAAAAAAAAATTCAAAGGGCAAAAAAAACCTAAACAATCATAAGAGTTAATGTGATAAGTCAAATAAATAATGGTACAGTCACAAAGGAAATATCTGTCCATACTCATAAAAAATTTCCACTTTAAAGCATAAAAACTGTGGTGGTTCAAAAGAAAATGGCCACCACAGGCTCATAGGGAGTGGCACTATTAGGAGATATGGCCTTGTTGGAGTAGGGATGGCACTGTTAGAGGAAGTGTGTCCTTGGGGGCGGGCTTTGAGGTTTCAGATGCTCAAGCTAGGCCCAGTGTCTCAGTCTCTTCCTGCTGCCTTCGGATCCGGATGTAGAACTCTCCAGCACCCATGTCTGCTTGTGTGCTGCCATGCTTCCCACCATGATGACAATAAACTAAACCTCTGAACTGTAAGGCAGCCCCAATGAAATGTTTTCCTTTATAAGAGTTGTTATAGTCACGGTATCTCTTCACAGCAATAGAAACCCTAACTAAGACAGTAACAGACTAACAATGTTTCATGTTTTATGAAAAAAGACCATTAAAAACTACAGGCTACTTTTATAGCTACATGCAAATGGACACAAAAGATATTCACATAAATGGCCAAAAACCAAAAAATAAACTGTCCAAGTGAAAGCAGTTATCACAGAGAACAGAATGAGCACTCCACTCTCTCTCTGTGTGCTTACATTGTCATCACAGTGATTTTCCAACTACAATTGGACTCACCCTGCTCTAGGTCTTGAGTTAATATCTAAGTAATGAGACAACCTCAGAGCTTCAGGACAAGGTGGCAGCAGTCCACCCCGGCTCAGCCCATTCTAGCTGAGTGAATGGCATGTTCCCAAACACAGCTTAGATAGCAGTGATATGACTCAGGAGTGCTGCAGTCAAGGCCAGCATTCCCGTAGGCTCTGGGAATATGTGTACCCCTCTGCCACTAGGCTGCTGTTGGTGATGTTGAACTGAAGAGAGATAGTACAGCACAATGTTGTAATCTGAACTCACTGCCTGGAGTCCTGTGAACAGGCCCAGCCTGGCCAGGTCCTCCTCCTCTGTGTTGTAACCACATGCTGGTTATAAAATCCTTTGTTAGCCTTCTGAACATCTCTTCCTATGAGCACCTTTTCTACCAGGAGTGCTAACACATTAGTACAGC
The DNA here is from genome assembly GCF_007827085.1 of Peromyscus californicus insignis. Lineage (NCBI taxonomy): Eukaryota > Metazoa > Chordata > Mammalia > Rodentia > Cricetidae > Peromyscus > Peromyscus californicus. The sequence goes on along the minus strand of NW_026294573.1, from coordinate 32,915,542 downwards.
ATGGTGGAGCCCCTACAAAAGACTAAGGCATGCATTCTGAACCACTTAATGACAAACCTGTCTGCCATCTCTTTCCATTTCATCAGCATTTTTCGTGACTGTCTCTCAATAGGAAGGTCAAGTCTCCGAAGAAAATAGTCTACAACCCCTTGCTCTTCTAACAACAAGGGCACCCGATAGATGGATGAAACATCATGAACACAGATCACCTGTTTAAAGGGAAAAAAAAAAGGGAGATTTAATAAAAACAAATAACTAACTAGGGTTACATCTACAAGATTTCAAGGGGAGGAAACTTTAATTGGGAACAGAAAAAAGGTGATTTTCTAGAAAAAGATAAACTCCCAAGAATAGAAAATAAGTGGGTAGACTATTATGAACATGAATACAAAAATCCTTTAAAAAGAGCCAGATGTGGTGGTACATAGCTGTAATTCCTGCACTCAAAAGGCTAAGGCAGGAGAAGCATAAATTGGAAGCCAGCTTAGGTTATCTCAAAATAACAAAAATATGCCCACAGAGGACGTTCCTGAATCGACATATAATAGCTTAAATCAGTGGTTCTCAAACTTAGCTGTACAGGAGAATCTCTAAAGGAGTTTGTAAGAATTTCTAAGTCTATGCTGCACCCACGACCACTCAGGTCCAAGTCTCTGGAGGTGGGAGGCTCCCAGCTTATCCCAGTGTGCAGCCAAATTTGAAATCCACTGCACTGGGCCATTTTAAAGTGGAACTTGGCTTCTCTCCCATAAGGATCTAGATTTTAAAATCAAATACAAGACATTAAAGTAGAAGGGGATTTACACAGTAGGAAAAAGGTAGAAGACCAGCAAGAAGTGGGAAACAAGCAAAGTTATAAAAAAAAAAAAGGGGGGGGGGAGGTATCGATGGTGGCGCACAGCTTTGATCCCAGCACTTGGGAGGCAGAGGCAGGCAGATCTCTGTGAGTTCGAGGTCAGTCTGGTCTACATAGAGTTCTAGGACAGGCACTGAAACTACATAGAGAAACCCTGTCACAAAAAACAAAACCAAACAAAACAAAGAGGAGAAAAAAAAGATCTCTGTGGATACAGGTGATAAAAATTCAGAACCTGCTCATAATAAAAATGAGATAAATTAAGAGTATTAGGGAAATTCTGAAAATATAAAATACCTACAGTCTAACACTTAAAACTCCTGCTTACTGTTAAAAGTTTAGGGAACTAAAAGAACAAGGGAAGATGGCCCCTGTCACAATTCAGAGATCCTGGAGATGTCACCCACTACAGTCCAACAAGAAACGCAATGTGATTTGAAAAACTAAAAGCAACTAGGACTACATGCATGCATCACAACTGCCTGTGTGTGCCCATCAAAAAACAAGACTTACAGAAAACCACATCTAACATTATTTTAGTAGGATGCCAGACTACAGATCAAAAGAAATCAGGGTGCCCCACATGTGGGCCACTTCTAATCAAGAATACAATTTTTTAAAATATAGTAACAAAGCCGGGCGGTGGTGGCGCACGCCTTTAATCCCAGCACTCGGGAGGCAGAGGCAGGCGGATCTTTGTGAGTTCGAGGCCAGCCTGGGCTACCAAGTGAGTTCCAGGAAAGGCGCAAAGCTACACAGAGAAACCCTGTCTCGAAAAACCAAAAAAAAAAAAATAATAATAAAATATAGTAACAAAAATTATGAAGTCATACATAAATTTTATGAAGCAAATCTTACATATAATATAAAAAATTTTTATCACAAGATAGCCCTTTCAACAAACAGGGCTGGATACGGGGATATCCATACACAAAAAGATAGCCTGTCACTCCTTACCTGCCACTGTACACAAGCACTGACTCAAGACAGGTCTGGTATGATCAATAACTTTAAAGAAAATTGAGGAAAATCTTCATGACCATGATTAAGCAGAGTTTTTAAATAGCCAGAAAGCAGCACAACCCACAAAAGAAAACACTGAACATTTCAAAGTGTCTATGCTCCACTAAGAGCATAAAAAGCAAGCGAGAGGCTGAAAAAACATTGCTTATCACACACCTGACAGAAGACTACAGTCGGACTAACTTCTTACAATCCAATGTTTAAAACAGGCAGAAGACCTGAAATTCAAATCTGTAATAAATGTGGAATACTCCTCAGTGAGTAACAGTAAAAGGTTTTCACAGCTTTTGTTTTTTTGAAACATGTAGCCCTGGCTGTCCTGGAATTCACTCTGTAGACCAGGCTGGCCTCAAACTCAGGAGATCCACCTGTCTCAGTCTCCCAAATACTGGGATTAAAGGAGTGCACTGTCACGCCCAGAGAATAATTCTTATGAAAATCAATTCTGCTAAAGAAAAGGAATCTCCTCCCTCTTCACTTGTGAAGACAGAAATACCTGAAATACACAATACGGGCAGTGGTGGTACACGCCTTTAATCCCAGCACTCAGGAGGCAGAGCCAGCCGGCTCTCTGTGAGTTCAAGGCCAGCCCGGGCCAGATGAGTTCCAGGAAAGGCTCCAAAGCTACACAGAGAAACCCTGTCTCAAAAAACTAAAATAATAATACACAATAAAGGGCCACTGTAAAAAAAATGACAATCATTCTGTGTTCCATGGATTGAGTGTGAAGCAAGGGCTAAGAAGGAGCCCCTGGCTTAGGAGTCAGACAAGGAACCTGACTCTAGCCCCAGATGCCTTTACCCCAAGGCCTGAGTCCTCAAGAAGTCCTCTGTAAAAGTCAAGGAAATGTCCTCTGGCCCCATGCATGCGTATGGCAGGCCAATGATCTGAACAGCACCTATCAAATTCTCCTCCAAGTCTCATTAAGTAGACTGCTCTCATTTTAAGGTCCCTGTTTTGCTGTCCCCAATCAGATTAGCTGGACTCTTCTGCTTAGTCTCCTGACCCTCAGTCATGGAGCAGTAAAACAAACTCTAAACACTCTCATCTGGAAACTCCTTGCCTGTACCTTTCTTCTGATCTCCTTCAGCCAATTCTGAGTGTTATGGTTCCCACAGGGTTTGAAGCCCCTCAAGCGACCAATGTGGCTGGAGCATTGGGCCCAAGCTGGCATAACTGAAGGTGCTGTGGAACTTTAAGACCAGGTCTAGAAGTCCTTGAGTCACCGGGAATCCTCCCTTGGAAGAAATTAAGACACACTTCCTATAACACTTGAGTTCCCGCAAGAAACCTGGTCTCTGCAGCCTGGCTGAAAAGTTAATCTTTCCAACCCCTGCACTCTACCAGTTGCCACCATGGAACCTTCCCAGAGTCTGTACTACACTGTTTAGACTCAGTCTCCAAACTATAAGCCCTCTTCTTTATTAAATTAGTTGCCTCAGGTATTCTGCTATAAGAATGAAAAGCTGAGACTAAATAGACCACTTGGCTGTTAAGAACACTGGCTATTTTTCCAGAGAATCTAGGTTCAAGTCCCAACAAGATACCTCACAACCATCTGCAACTCCAGTTCCAGATCCAATGCCCACTTCTGGCCTCTACAAGTACCAAGCATGCATACAATACACACACATACATGCAAACAAAACACTCATATGCATAAAATATATTTTAAAAAAGAAATCCCAACACACTGACCAATGCCATGAGCTCTATTTATACCCACTAGAGTTTCCATAAATAAGCACCATACTTATTATCACAGGATCTATTAACACAGTAACAGACTAAAATGGATGTGGGAGCCACAACATCCTAGACACCAGACACCAGAAACATAAAATGGATGCATGTGTACATATACATCAAGGGGCACATGACAGACTCACCACTAGCATATCTGAGACACAGAAGCAACCCAGAGAGGAAAGTGATTACCCCAAGGGTTAAGGAGGGTGTAATAAAAGCTTTTCATAAGTCCTTAGGCAAACACAGGAGACAGTCTAGCTTGGGACCCACACTTGGTCTGGGTTATGTACACCGCCCCCAACCTTTTAACAATGTATTTGGCAACCTTGTTCCTTCACTTGCACACATTATGCATACACTCATCTTCAATGTACCCAGTACCATCAGATTTCCTCAACCCCCAACCTGCACCAGGTTACATGCACTACCATCTCTGAGCAATACTGTAAACTTCCCTGCCAGTGAAGCTATAACAATCAAATTTAGACAGTTTGTATTCAAGAAAACTCCTAACATATCTGGGTATGAAAAATAGAAGGGATGATCTGGCCTGAACTGGTTTGTAGTGTACATGCTTAAGTAAGTGAAACTGTATCCTCCAGCATCTTTTTGGGAGAATATCCTATTTACCATCTTATGTGTCATATGATTAAATCAGATGCACTGTGGGAAGAGACAGGCACACTAGGTAAAAGTATATGATTTAATCTATTAATCCAAACTATACCTTTTCGTATCTAACTCCTCATCTTAAGCTCCATAAAAAGAAGCTCTGAGCAATAACTGGGTCCTTGAGTACTACTCTTGCTCATGTGACACGTGGTCAATCTTCAACCACTTAGCTCTAAAGTTAGCTTGTTTCTTTTGCAATCTATGTGAGCCCTTATTTTCAATTCTTTGGCTAAGAGGACAAAACCCTGAAAACACCTGGCCCAGACCCTGACCACTGACTGATGACCCTGTCCTAGCTAGACCCTTAGTAATAAAATGAACAAGAAATGCTGGACCAACAGAAACAGGAGACTCTGGTTCCTGCACATGAATTACCAAGCACGAAAGCAAAGCAACAGCTAGGCTAGGCCACAAACCTGTAGTAATCCTAGCACCTGAGAGACTTAAGGCTAGACAGACATAAGGTCAAGGCCAGAATGAACCACAAAGGAAGACTTCATCTCAAGAGACTGAGGGCCAGGGATGCTGAATGTTAAGCGTACTTGACTATTATGCACAAGGTCCTGGATACCAGGAAATAATGTGGGACCTTAGGGAAACAGAAAGATGTTCACCCCAAACAGGGAATAAAGAACAAGGAAACAGGGCCACACAGTAGTGGTGTATACCTTTAATCCCAGCACTCGGGAGGCAGAGGCAGAAACAGGCAGTTCTGTGTGAGTTCAAGGGCAGCCTGATCTACAGAGTAAGTTCCAGGACAGCCAGGGCTACAGAGAAATCAACAACAACAAACACACACACACACACACACACACACACACACACACACACACACACACACACACCACACACACACACACACACACACACACACACACACACACACACACACACACAAAAACCACCACAACCCCAAGGAATGGGAGAAGACAGAAAAGTTGAAAAGTTGTGTTAAGATCTAGGGGACAGTCTTCTGTCACCAAGTGTGACACAACAACAAGTCTCGAGAAGTGGATCAGTCAAGGCAATTACAAGTAAAAAGTCATTTCCAGGGTGAAATGTACTTACTTGCTCAGGTTCCACATGGCAGAACATTGATATTTTCTCTTTCACGGATGTGTCAAGAGGGTTTGAGCACCTGCACACCACCTAGCAATTAAGAAAACAAGGGACTTGGAGCAGAAGGATCAAAGTAGGGCTTTCCACAACTGGAATTAAAATAGAGAAAATGCTCTGAGATGGATGAAAATGTCAGTTCTAAGCAACAGTGCACATGATCCACGAACACAACACTTATCTTTTCAAAACCCAAACTCCTACATCCCAAGCAGAGCAGGAGACAGCCCAGGGGAAACAGTGAACTATAGGAGCTAACTGACTTTCCTCCTCCTTAATGCTCTTGGGAGGAATAAAGGACTGTGAGAAGCAAGACACAGGAGGCACAAGGCTTCCTTCACACATGCCTGCAACAAAACCACAAACTCCAGTCCCACTCAAAGCACTGTTTTCTCCACCATCAAACACCTGCTGACAAACGTCCATCCTCCCACAGAAGTCAGATTTTAATTAGATGTGGGCAATGATACCACCAAAACCAGGCACTAAGGGAAACCTTACCAAGTCTGGAGAAAGCCCAAGTCCTCTAAGCTCCCGAACACTGTTCTGGGTGGGTTTTGTCTTCTGTTCCCCTGTTGAACTTGGCTGTTTTACAAAAGAAAAAAAAGTGGTTCATTTCTCTGACAGTTTCCAAGCACTGACTTTTCTCTCAACTTCTGAATAGAGAATTTGATTGTACAATTAAGCTTTGGTTTCTTATTGAAGTTACACATGAAGTCAAATGGTTCTATGTATTACACAACTTGTCTTCTGACTCTCCAAACCCTACAAATAATGAGTTTTTTTATAACTATATTGGGGCAGAACTGAACCAGGGCTTTGCCCACACTAAGGACAAGGGTTGCCATTGAGCTCTGCCCCCAGTCCATGTCAATTCCCAAGTCTACTGCCCTGCTTTATTGCTACCTCTCAGCACTTGTCTAAGGCATGTTCTGTTGAGCTCTCCCTCCCGCCCCATGATGCTGTCCTTTTCAGCTGTGTACACTTTTGAGTACTTAAAAGTATTCAGGGTAAGTCATACTTTTGTCTATAGTAAAATATCTTTATTCTCTTCCCACACTTAAGACAGATCTGCGAGGTTTAGTTTTCAGTTGGAAAGAAACTTCCCTTAGAACTGGGGGTTGTGACCCTTTTCACAGGGTCACCTAAGACCATCAGAAAAATAGGTATTTCTATTACAATTCGTAACAGTAGTAAAATTAGTTATGAAGTAGCAGCACAAATAATGTTATATTTGGGGTCACCACAACATAAGGAACTGTATTAAAGGGCTGCAGCATTAGGCACGTTGAGAATCACTGCCTCAAGAATGTTTAATGCAATGGTTTCACTTTCTTCTAGTTCTGAGTTTGGCCATACTGACTTGCTTTTTTTCTTTAGAGCCTTTGAGGCCTTCTGCTCCATTATCCTATACTCTCATAGCTATGAACCTTAGTGCTGGCCATTTTACACTCAATGTAGTTAGCACTCAATGGGCTCTTCCAATCTAGAAACTGTGTCTTGAAGATTCCTCATTCAGATCAGGTCAGAAAACTCTGTAAGGAGCCAAATAATAACTATTTTAGGGTTCAGCCTTGCATCATGGCTCATGCTTATTACCTGAACACTTAGGAGGCTGAGACAAGAAGACTGTTAAAAGTTCAAGGCCTGCAGCCTAGACTACACCGTGAGTCCAGGCCACTCCGAGCTACATTATGACACATTTTATCTATCTCAAAGCCCATTATTATTATTACTGTTATTATTTTGAGCTTTGTGGACGATATGGCTTGTCATATATACTCAACTTTGTTGTTTCAGTATAAAAGCAGCCACAGATGACACATCAAGCAAAGAATGTAAATTTATTTCAATAAAACAAGTCTGTTTTTAAAAAATAGCCCCAATCAGGGGACTAGAGAAATGGCTCAGAGGTTAAGAGCATTAACTGTTCTTCCAGAGGTCCTTGAATTCAATTCCCAGCAACTACATGGTGGCTCACAACCATCTATAATGAGATCCAGTATCCTCTTCTGGAGTGCAGGCATACATGGAGACAGATCACTATATACATAATAAATAAATAAACCTTGGGGGGGGGGGGTTGATCAATAGCCCTTGGCCCCCAAGCACAACCTGACAACCTGTGGTTCAGACATTTCCCTGTTCTAATTTTCAGGATATCCTGCTATATACAACATATGTGGACCGACCCTCTAACTTTCTTAACTCTTCTCTCCATTTTCTACCTCTGTCCTACTTTTTGAGTATTTCTTCAGCTTCCCTCCTTCTTACTTTCATCTCTGTTTTATCAATCCTTAACTTCAATTCTTGCCTATCTCACGTTCCTATCTTATGGCATCCAGTTCCTGCTGAGCACACATAGTTACTGGCTACTGACGCCTATCTAAAAGCAAACTAGAAGTTCCCTATGAGGGACAGGCTGGTGAGTGGGGAGTCTTAGGGGCAGTGTCTTCTCCTAGGTTAGTCACACATAACAGAAGTCTCAGACTTCCCATGTGGAGGGGCCCAGCCTGGCTCTGAAGACTCTGAGAACCAACAGGTAGAAGACAGCAAGCGTCTCGGCAACACAGCATGTTTATGGTTCAGCATCACTGCCCTCAACTGTCCACAGTGTCTGCTTGTCAAGAAACCCTCCCCAGGGCTATCTTATAGCAAGAAAGAGACGCAGATGCCTAACTGGGCACATAAGCAAACAGGTGTGGACAGCCTTTGCATTGAGGTCTATCCTCATCCTACTCCCAGAAGAGCCTGATAATGCCCACCATGAGCCTCTGGAGGGTCCACAGGGCAAATAGGATGGCTTCTCAGCTCCCCCTGCTGCAGGTACATACCCAAGGCTGCTCGGTCAGTTTTTATGTGTCAGTGTGCTTTGTGAATTCCTTGTTTTTATTACTGCCAACTCATCTCCATGCTATCTTTTTTGAATTTCTGTCTTAAAAAATTATTTCACTCTGATTTTGACAGCAAAGACAAGCATACATGTTCAATCTGTCACCTGTATTACAACTTTCCTGATTCATTTTTTCAAACCTTTTCCATTTAATCTTTCAAACCATGGACTGGCAAGAAGGCTCAGTAGGTATGGGCATATATATTCTCCACCCCCCTACACATACCAAATAAATAAACATAAAGCATGTGATTGTAATAAATGCACAGTTCTTTTATTTATTTCTTGTACCTCCACTGTTGAAAGCTTAGAGCCAAACTGTATGCCTTACCTGAGGAACCAGACTGACATGGATATTACAAAAGTTCTCCCTCTTGACCTTGAACTGGAACTGGCGGAAGGCCTCAATGAAGGGCATGCTTTCAATGTCTCCCACTGTGCCACCAAGCTGAAAGGACACACCATCTCAGAGGTTAACGCTGATCTCTACTGTTCAGTGCCCAGATTTCAGTGTAACTGCAAACTCCTAACCCTGCAGAATGTCAGTCTTCAGAAACTGCTTTGTGCTGAAAGTTGATACTCCTCATTTCCCCAAGAATATTGCAGATATTGCCACAGCAGTTTAAGAAAAAGGTTGGGTTTGAAAGGTACCAGGAACCGGGTAGTGGTGGTACACATCTTTAATCCCAGCACTTGGGAGGCAGAGGCAGGCCAATCTGTGAGTTCGAGGCCAGCATGATCTACAGAGGGAGTTCCAGGACAGCCAGGGCTACATCAAAACAAAAAGAAAAAAGAAAAAGAAAGAGAGATGGGGGAGGAGGAAGGAAGGAAGGAAGGAAGGAGGAAAGGAAGGAAGGAAAACCAGGAACTAGACTGTAATTGGGACTTCTGAGCTGGGATGAACAGACAGTAGAATAAAACAAAGCAAAAGAAGTTAGCAGGGTTAACTCTGCCAGAGGCAAGCAAAGGGCTGCTGACATCAAGAAAGGGACAAAAATGTGTCCAGCCACTCTGAGACGGCGTTAGGTGGTCCAGCACAACACTGAAAGGGAGCATTATTAGGGAAAATGTTGCTTCCCCTGTGTACCACCTATCTGCTGCTGCACACTGCATGGACAGAAATGGAAGGTTGGGTTTTCACTGGGCATGGTCCTATTGATGACTAAGGAGAGGAATGACTGAACTAGTTCACACAGGCAAGAATCATACAAACCTCAATAACACACACTTGAGGTTCCAAGCCATCTTCATCTACAGGTATTAACGCCTGTCTCATCACCCACTCCTGGATTGCATCTGTGATGTGAGGGACAACTAAGAAAAAGAAAGAAACCTGTAACTTACACTTGCCTATCAATCAGCATTTATGAAGACAAATACATTTACTGTTGAAACACACTGATACACTTTTTTGCCTAGATAAATAAGCAATGGGGTATACTTTTTGCCTAAACAAGCAATAAGATCATAAAAATATTTTTGAAGTGCCTTTAATGATTCAATAAATCTTTGGGCTCACACTTCCCCAGGCCTCCTTTCCAGACTTCTGGGCTGTTGCTGGAAGCCATGTGAAAAGAACGAAGCCAAGAGTGGTTCCCTAAGCACCTCAGAACACCTGCCCTGTGCAGTCTACTCTTCCAGCCACACACGAAGACAAGACCCTGTCTGTGACCACCCCACTGCTCTCAGCAAAGGCTGCAGTGAGTGGGTACATCACACTTTTCCAGGAGCAAACAGACTACCAGACCCTGTGCCATTCGTTTCCATGTAGACGAATTTCTAAATGGTCTTATTAAATAAAAGACACAGAGCCAAATATAGGGGTGAAAGCCTTAGATCAGGGAACTAGGGAAAGCCACCAGCCAACTTTACCTCACCAACTCTGCAGCTTCCAAATGCACGTTACTTCCTGTCTACCCACACCTTTATTACCTTGCTGCTCTGCCCTCTCATTGGCTATCTCAGCCCAGCTACCTTACTTCTTCCTACACAGCTCTGTCATTTTCTGTCTGTCTGTCTGTCTGTCTGTACAGACCTCCAGGTCTCTATGGTTGGTACTGGGATTAAAGGTGTGTGTCACCACGTTTGGCTCTGTTCCCTAGTGTGGCCTTGAACACACAGAGATCCTGCCTGCTAAGGGATTAAAGGCATGTGTTGCCTGACTTCTCTGTTTACTTCAAAATGGCTGGCCTTTTCCCCTTGATCCCCAGGCAAGCTTTATTTATTAACATAAAAATAAAATATCACATTTCCAGTTTGCCAAAGTGTAGAAAAGCCACTGCAAGAGACCTAACAACACAGCAGAGTGCCAAATCTCAGTTCACCACTCACTAGCTGTGGCTCACTGAGTCAATTATTCCTTTATTTTTAAGCTTGGTATCTCCATCTATCAAGTAGATGATTGATACCTCTACTTGTGAGGATGTCTTATAAGATAGAGGAGGATCCAGGACTCAGTAATAACCAGCTACTGTGGGACACTTTTTACAATCACAGTTGTTGGACTCAAGAATGCAATTCCCTAAAGTATAAAGGTGACTTGAATGATCTGGGGTTAAGCAGCAGTCCTCTTGCATAGATATTCATTATCTATATCACACAGAGCAGCTAAGTGATCTACAAACACTAATCAGAATTCACTACTCCACATTTAAACTCTTTAGCATTCAGTGAAAGCCTCACACAAGATCCACTAGGTGACCACTCTGTTGCCCCAGACTATAATATCTCAACCACAGCAGCTTCCCCTCTAGTCCTTGCCTACAGATCCCTGTAGTCTGGGGCCTGTATACCTGTAGTGGTATTTGCTCCACCCATGACATTGAGCTGTATGGTAAAATGAGGCTGTGCTTCTTCCTGCATAACCTCTTAAAAGGAAAGGGAGAGGGGTCACGTGGGTCTTCTTTTTTTTAATCCTGGTGTGATCAGACACCAGACGGCCTGGGAACTGAACCCAGGTCCTCTGGAACATCAGTCAGTGCTCTTAACCACTGAGCCACCTCTCTCCTCTTAGCAACCACCACTACACGTACCTGTGCCCCTCCTTCACTCTCCTTGACTGGCTCTAAGCTCAAGTTCTCTCCAGGAGTCCTAGGCACCTTCCAGAGTAGCGTTCCCACTTATGCTTTCCAGCCTTGCTCTTTATTTCTGTCACACTCTTATCAGACATCTCACTTAATTTGTTTTCTGTCTGTCCCACAACCAACTAACACGAGGACTTCAATGATCTCTTTATCACATATGCTGAGCACCAGTTAAGGGTCTGACCACAGTGAGTGGACATTTCATGATGACAAGCAAAAGAACAAGTACACCAGAACAACAAACTGCACAACCAAAAAAACTTAATTCACAACAGACCCTCTCTATGTGTCAGGAAGGTGGAGCAGCACCATACTGATGTAGCCTTTTAACTCTTAACAGCTCAAGAAGCAGAAGCCTTTACCACCTATTTTACAGAAAAGGAAATCACATCTCAAAAGAGTATAGAATTTTCCTTCCTGTGTTTGTAGGGCTAGTAAGCAACAGAGCTCAGCCCCAAATTATGAAATGATTAGACCAGAATCTGGCCAGGGCAGCCCCAGGCCAGAGCCAGGCTGAACCTTAGTTAACTCTCAGTGCAGCAAAGGCAAATCAAATGCAAATCTGCTCTTATAACTCAGAGAAAGGCAAAGGTCCAAACTAGCATACTGTCATCCCACTAGACCAATGGTGTCCCAATGCCACCTCTTCAACACAGGGAACACTTTGCCCAACAGCCAACAGATGTCTTGTTGGTGAGCTGGTAAAGCTCAAGAGGGCCCAGGAGCCCACTTCTCAGACTCCCACCAGCCTACATGACACAGATGAAAAGCCTGAAAAGCCAACATATGCAGTGGAAGTGCATTCCTCCTCACTTCAACAGCCCCAGGCATAATGCCCCAGTGAAGCTTCCTTCACTGCTCAGCATGTAAGAGCAACAGCTCTCTGGACTCCAACCACATCGCCTTGCTGACTGACAACACCTATGTCATCACTAGAGCAACAGCAGCCTTCTCAAGTGATTTTTTTGAGTGAACAACCATACAATTCTGAATTTTCAACTGAAAGGGTATTTTGGTAATAACACTTTAACAAAAAACTGAAATCACATAAAAACAATTTTTTTATACTCAAAAGAAATTAAACTGGCTAATAGTTTCTGTCTTAAAGGTAAATCCAATCTTACCCTGGACAGTTTTCCCCAAGTAATCTCCTTTGCGCTCCTTGTTAATGACATGTTGGTATATCTTCCCTGTGGTCAGATTATTGTCCTTGGTGAGGCGGATATCAAGGAACCGCTCATAATTTCCCAAATCAAGATCAACTTCTCCACCATCATCCAGCACAAAGACTTCTCCTTCAGTGAAGAATGAACATGTTCAAGGAAATGAAAAACACATTTGCCATGGTGCAATTTCAATCTTGAAATATAAACATTCAGATGGAACAAAGTCTGTATAACCTGATTACAAAGCAAGGACATCATTTCTAGAAAATGAAACGCCACAAAAACAACTGCCAATTATTCTCCAAAAGAGTGCTTCATGCTTCTAGCCTGAACTCACTCTTTATTGGGAACAGTTAAACAGCATGGAATGGAGGGAAAGCCCAGCCATAAAGGTGTGGGTCAAGGGACTTTACAGTAATACAGTATCTTGAACAAAAGACCTACCCAAGCAAAAAATGTTCAAGAACAACAGAAGCAGGACGATTTGAAACTCCTGTAACATATACAAGAAAGGCTGTATTGATTTTAAAAGCCAGCTTCTGAGCTACACTTTAGTTCTAAGCAGTTATTCAGCAGCCCAAGTTGCCTCATTCCTTTCACATTTATTCTTTGCAACTTCATGGTGGAAATGCTGCCTAGAATGATTTATTCCCACCATCAAAACAGGGAACAAACTCAAAAACATGAACAGTCTCATCTCACCCTTCAGAGAGAGAACCCATCCTCTGCTCAACTTTCTATTGAAATGCCTCCAAAGGTGCGTGTGCAGTGCTAGCATGCACAGAGCCCTGGGTTCAATCCCCTAGAACTGAGAGAACAACAAAAATCCCCCTAATATATGGATCTTCTGATGCTACTTTTTACTAATGGCAGTATATATCCTTACAGATTTTTATTTCAACACTAGAAAGCGAATGTATAGAATTTTAAACTTGAAGGCACAGGGTCTTACTGAGTTCCGCTGTTTGACAGGGTCTTGCTACATAATCTTAGCTAGCCTTCAACAAGTAGCCCAGGTTGGCCTTGAGCTCACTATGTAGTTAGTCCATGCTGGCCTCAAACTTGCAATCCTCCTGTCTCAGCCTCCTTAAATGCTAGATTACCACTACAGGCCTATGCCACCAGACTCAGCTTTAAGGTATGTTTTAACTTTGCTTCTCCAATTTTAAACAGAGTATTGGCTATGCCACTCATTCATCACACTATAAAAATGAATTCATTAACAAAGAAGCAGAACATTATCTTCCACTCTTATTCACAGTTCCAACTTTCACTCACTTCAAAAGATTCTCATTATAAATATTATACAAACTCCAGTAGCAAACAGAATCCCAAGCTTACCCACCCTTTAAGTCTAGAACCTGCCTGTTGCTAGGTCCCTATAAAACAGCCCTCTCTGTTTGAAGGACACTTGTTATGATAGGGCCAAAAGCCACTCCCTTACAGCTTCTACTTACTCTTGCAATTTCTACTGAAACAGCATATTTCGTCTTCTCAAATATATTCCATTTTTCAAATGAAATGAAAAATTTTCATTCAGCTGCCACCACTCCCACCTGGCCCCATTTCACATCTATTATAGAAACTCTTTGATTCTAAACAATGAGTTATCTATTAAGATAGCTGCTTCTTTTTAATCTGAGGGGCGGAAAGCATCATTCTGTTACACTAAGGATCATTCCAGAAGGCAGGAAATGGAAGTTATTCAAGATGTACACCTAATCCCCAAGAGCTAGCATATTTTTCCACAGACACAGTTACTACTTAGAAAAGGGAAAAATACAGTTTGCTTACCATGTTCATAAGGAGAGAATGTTCCTGCATCAATGTTAATGTAGGGGTCAATTTTAATTGATGTTACATGTAAGCCACATGACTTGAGTATTGTGCCCACACTACTGGCAATGACTCCTTTTCCAATTCCTGATATAACACCACCAGTAACTAGAATGTACTTCATTTTTCTTTTTAACCTAGAAGGGAAATTTACATATAAATACACACATTTATTTGTTTGTTTGTTTATTTTTAGTTTTTCGAGACAGGGTTTCTCTGTGTAGCTTTGGTGCCTGTCCTGGATCTCGCTCTGTAGACCAGGTTGGCCTCGAACTCAGAGATCCACCTGGCTCTGTCTCCCGAGGGCTAGGATTAAAGGCATGCACCACCACCGCCCGGCTACACTACACATATTTATATGCATACATCTTAAAGATAAAGTTTCATAGCCAGTTAGTTAACCAGTATCACTACCAGACACTGAGATACCATGCAAAGTGTCTCAATATGGGGGGAAAAACACCATCTTGAAAGAGCATTCCAATTCTCCTTGAAAGAAAGAATGCTTTTGGCTAAACTATAGTGTATCACACACAGAGAACAAAGCTCCTCTAAGTTTTAGAAGACTGACCAACAGAAAAGAACTGTTAAGCATTTAAAAGAAGTCATACAAAACCTCCAGTTCCTTCAATTACATGTAGTTCTCATCTGTATTTCAATAAATTGCTCCTCGGCAGCAGTCTCTCCCAGGTATGCCTTAAAGAGATGATACAGGCTGAAGGAAATGGAACTTGTGAAATAACCCAGTCTGAAGCACACACTGAACAGAGGAGTCCAACAGAGATCACATTAAACCCAGAGATTAAAAAGGTAGTGGCAGGTGGTAAAACTTGAGACAAGTAAGGTGAATTCAAGGACGGCAGTCAACAGGCAAAGAGACAGTGACATATCAAAAGATTAGCCTGGCGGTGGTGGCGCACGCCTTTAATCCCAGCACTGGGAGGCAGAGGCAGGCGGATCTCTGTGAGTTCAAGGCCAGCCTGGGCTACAAAATGAGTTCCAGGAAAGGCGCAAAGCTACACAAGAGAAACCCTGTCTCAAAAAAAAAAAAAAAAAAAATTATCACCAGTCCCCAGGTTGGGAGACCACAGCAAACCCAAATGTAACCAAGAAGAGAAAATGCAGTCACCAAATGGCAGGAAATGCTTACTTCAGCACGAAGACACTTTCCTCCTCTAGAAACCCTCTGTGTGAAGCCAAATTAAAACAAAAATAAGCTAAGGGATAAGAAAAGGGAAGTTCTACTGGAAGAATTTCCTAGCCCCACTCCTCCTAGGAACAGGAATAAACACTTGGCAAGAAAATCATAATGCTTGAAATACCTTTCCCCTCAAACAGTAAGGAATGCTAGCCTGCTTTTCCTATCCTCTGCTGCAATGTTTCAAAAGTGTGTTTCTGCAAAATGCAATCTGGTTTTCCAGAAAGGGTTTGACTGGGTGTGGTGCCTGTAAAGAAAAGGGCACCTGGGAAGAGAAGGAGGGCTGCCCCAAGTTTGAAGACACTCTGATCCACATACATAGGGAGACCCTATCTCAAAAGGGGAAGAAGACCTTATGGGCAGAAAAATCAAAAGTAATGCTGACTAATCTTTAACCCATAACCTTCAAGAGTGTTCAGTGCATTAATGCAGATTGTGAATCCCAAAAGGGTATTAAATATATAGTTGCCTCAAACTAAGTGCTTATTGTTTGGGAGACATACTCTGTCACCTCTTAATTGAATGGTTCCTTATTAGCCCATGTATACCAGACTTGGCTATATTTTAGATATGTCCTAACCTGGCGCACCTTACTAAGCATAGAGACTAGACACACTGAGCAAATTTCTGATGTTCCTATAGATTCCTCAGCCACTCTGAATGAGTTCAGACAGGTTACTACTGCAAGAATCGCCCCAGCTTTACTCAAGGAGGGTGGACCTCTCTCTCTCTAGAGAAGATCCTGGCAGTATCCCACAGTGACTTGCAAAAAATATTCCAACAACTACAAAGATCCAGTTGGAGAGGACCCATTCCCTAACATTTACAGACTACCTACCATGGGAGAGCTACTCATGCTGGGGGAACCACAAAAATAAGTCGGATTAGGGTCCATACTTCAAACTGCTAGCAGTCTAGTTAAGACATTCAAAAAATAAGTTAACAGGGTTTGATGAAAGGAAACAGAGAGAACACACCAAGGCTCTAAAAGGGAAATAAGAAAGCCCATCTTCCAGTGCCAAGACCAAGGGCCCTTCAGAGGACAGGGAGGGATGACCTGGAGTCAGGGAGGATCCAGTAGCTCTTGTTTTGAAGACCTGCCTTGCAATGGGCCTTAAAGACTGGCTGAACCAAGCTAAGGAACCGCAAATCGTGAACAAGCAGGTGAGCGCAGAGGATGCACCAAGTAAAGTGGATGGGGGCAAGGGATGGGTCGGGCAAAAGGCCAACTCATGGGCAAAGTTGAATGTTCACGCTAAACTTTTTCCTGGAGATGAAAAGACACAAAAGGTTTTCAAGTACAGGAGCAACATAGAGCAAGATACACCAAAGAAATTCAAAGATGAAAAACTTGAAAGTTTTTTTTTTTTTTAATTGAAGTTGTGAAACTAAGCTCAGAATCCAACGCCGACGTGTCGAGCTCTCAATCTAGCCCGAGGCGCCTGATGCCTGGGTTCGCACCACCGTAAAAAGTGGGACGCGAACCACCGCGGCCCCGGTGTCACCGGGCTGCCGAGGATTCAAAATCGTGAGTGTGGACGTAAGTGAGCCACGCTGACGGAGCGAACTGCAGAAGGCCAGCATCTTCGCCCCGGACTGCAAAGATCGACAGCGGCTGGGCGGTCTGAGCCGTGAGGCCCAGCGAGCCTACAAGCCCCTTCCTCCCGCGGGGTAGGGCCGGAAGGCTTCACCAGGCCGCCAGCCCGGCCCCAGCACAGGCGGAGGCTCAGGGAGGCCCCTCCGCGGCGGCCTTCGGCCTTCGGCGCTCTCCACCACACCACACCCGGCTGCCCGGGCCTCCCGGGTCGGCCCCTCTCCTCAGCCGGGCCACGCGGCCCGCGCG
This sequence comes from Peromyscus californicus insignis, assembly GCF_007827085.1. Taxonomy (NCBI): domain Eukaryota; kingdom Metazoa; phylum Chordata; class Mammalia; order Rodentia; family Cricetidae; genus Peromyscus; species Peromyscus californicus. The sequence continues at coordinate 32,898,107 of NW_026294573.1, read as the reverse complement.
CGGGAGCCGGCACCTCGCGTTCCGGGACTGCCCGCCCCACTCCCGTTAGAGATGCAGCCCATTGGGCAGGCCGCCGGGACGCCTCTCCCCTGATTGGTGAGGAGAGGCGTTGATCACCCCGGCGGCGTGGCCGTCCGCGCCGGGGGTTCTGTCGGCGCCACGGGCTCCTGCACCGGGAGCCGTACCTCCGGGATCCCTGAAGTCAGCCTACCTGAGGCCGGCCTCGGACTCTCGCGCCAGCCACAACTACGCCGACGCGCGCGCGGTGCGGCTCGGGCAGCCAGTGCTCGGCCGGGCCCGCATGCGCCAGCCGTCTTTCGGAGAGGCGGGCTCGAGGCGGTGCGCACGCAGAGGGCGGGGCGGGGCGGGGCGGGGCGGGCCCGGGGTGGGGTGGGGCCAGGGCGCGCATGCGCGGGGCGCTCCCCGCGCCACCCCACCCCCGTGGCGTGTTGTGTGGTCGCTGCGGGTGGGCCTCGGGGACGGTGGGTTCTAGTGGCCTCCTCGCCCGAGGTGTGGAGGCTGCAGTGTGACCCACTTCTAACCCGAACACGGAGGGCCTTCGCCTCGTCCCACAGTAGCCGGTGGACGCTCTCGCCGTCCGCCTTCCCCCCGGGCTGCGGGCCAGGCCGTGTCGTGGTCTCGCCCCGCGCGGCCTGCTCCCGGTGACGCTTCATCTCCCCGCTCAAGCCGGGCCGCTGGCCTTCTGCCTTTCCTCACAACGTGGCCTGACGGTGGCTGCTTTAGAAGAACAGTCGGCGAGACTAGTGCCATCGCCGATGTTCCCTGAGCGCACACCCGGTGGGGGGTCCTCCCCTAGACCCCGAGGAACCCCATACCGGGACTAAGGAGGGAGGGAGGCAATTGGCCTGCTCCTGGCAATTGGGATTTTTTTTTTTTTTTTTTTTTTTTTTTTTACAAATGCCTCCTCCTGAAATGCCTGGGACTAGGGGAGTTAGTGTCCCACGGGTGTGAACACGTGTATGGTATTGGGGCAGAAAGGGGGCTGAAGCAGAGACGGGTGTTTACCAGCAAGGACAGAGAAGGGAAGTAGGAATAGAAAACGAAGCAGGAAAAAAAAAAAAAAAAAAAAAGCCTGTGTGCAGACTCCAGGCGAGGTCAGAAGAGACTAGAGTGGACAGAGCAGGCTGGAAGGGTTGGAAGGGCACCCCCATACAGAAAGGTTTCATTCCCCCGAGGATGGTGGAAAGCCGTAGAAACTTCGAAGGCAGTGCTTCTCAGCCTTCCTAGTGCTGCGACCCTTTAATACCTCATGTGACCTAAAACCATACAATCATTTTCATTGCTGCTTCGTAACTGCAAGTTCTCTACCGTTATGATCCATAATGTAGATACCTGTTTTCTGATGGATGGTCTTGGGCGAGACCTGTGAAAGGGTCGTTCCACCCTCAAGGGGTCGCAACCCAGAGGTTGAGAACTGCTGTTCTAAGGTGAGGGTTTTGTCTTTAGAAAAGTGTACAAATCCTGTGAGTTTTTAATACCCTCCACCACAAACACTACACAAGGATTTCCATGGGAAGTCAACCTTATACCCCGAATTTACCACTTTTTTTCTATCTTCACTGAAAGAGTTAAAGAAAAGGTATGCCTGCCATGACCACACTGTATTACAGGAAAATGATTCAAACAGATGGAATTCCAAGAAACCAGTTAGACCTCCATAGGGACTGCTCCCCGGAGACTTCTGGATTCTTCCAAATCCAAACCAACGGTGTGCACTGAGCCTGCCAGCATACCCAAACTGCTCAGCACCAAGAAGCCGCTAGAAGAGGTGCAAAAGTGAACCCTTCACCCTACCATTCTCCTGGGGGACCCCCTTCACTTCTCTCCAGTCGCATTCCCATAGTCTCTCTCAGCTGATGGTCTGGCTTCCCATTTCACCAAGAAGATGGAAACCACCAGGAGAACTTCTATCAATCTGCTTTCCTGTGTGTAGGCAAGCATTGTCTTTCCTCCTGAGGTCAGGTGACTGCACTGGAGAGGTCAGCCTCTCACCACTGCTTCAGGTGCCATATGAGCCTGTCAGCTCACCAGTGTCTGGGATGTCTCCCTCCTACATTACCAGTTTTCTCTTTCCACTGCAAAAATGTTAGAATTTCTCCCATGTTAACCCAGAGCCCCAGTTTTGGGGTCTACATCCATCTCTGGTTCACCCCCATTTTCTGTGAAAAAAAAATGTTGGCACTGTCTACCTCTGACTTTTCCCCCCTCTCCTTGTACGAGTTCAAATCAGCCATTATTCATGCTCTGAACTGAACTCTCGACATTTTTTGGTTGTGAGCCATAGCCTTTGAGGCCTGACCCCTCTCCAGCTCAGTTCATGTTCTGTAATTCCAACAAAAAATGTTTTGTCAAAAATCAAGTTCATGTTCCCAAACCTTGTCTCTGTACCTCGATTCTAATCTCATATCTGTTCTCAGGCCCCAAAGGAAGAAAATATGTATATAGCTTGGATGCACATTTGTGGATGTACACATACATAGACTGCTGGTTTCCCTAACCTTAGACTACCATGTGCAGCCATGGTGTGTACCAAAACCCAGCCCCCTAAACTAACATCATCTGCAGCATCATATGTCCCAGCTGCTCATTCCCTCCCTAAAATGTTCTTCCCTTGGCTTCTAGGAAACTGCATTCAAAAATTTTTTTTCTAATTTTATAGGCCTCTCCTTCTGGATCTCCCTAGATTCTCTTCTTGAATACTAGTCTGCTGCAGGGCTCATTCAAAAAGTCTCCATCTAAAATCATCTTCTAAATAATCATCTTCAAAATGACAGCTATGGGGTTTCTATTCCCAGCCTGGACTTGTTCTGAATGTCGTGAGTAATCCGCCTCCTGGTGCAGTCCTGAGTCAGCTAGGCACATTGCCCTCCGACGACGACGATGCCTGGATCTTTCATGGTTGACAGTTCCTCAGGAAATGAGGTCAAGGCAGACTTTCTATAGAGGGCGGGTACTTGATGTGACACAAACAACTGAGCTCTGACTACATAGCACAGGAACAGATAGTACATAATTGTAGTCAGATTATTCTTTGGGCCATCAGCTCACAAAAAAAATGACACAGAGACTTATTAATTATGAAAGCTTGACCTTAGCTTAGCCTAGTTCTTATAACTTAAATTAACCCCTGTTTTTTAATCATGTTCTTTTATGTGGCTCTGTTACCTTTACCCTGTACTCCCATCCTGCTTCCTCTCTGGCTGGCTGGCAACTCTGCCTTTCTTCTTCCTAGATCTCTCTGTCCACAAGTCCCTGCTATACCTCCTGCCTAGCTATTGGCCATTTAGCTTTTTATTAAGCCAATCACAGTGACACATCTTCACACAGTGTAAAGGAATATTCCACAACACATAATGAAGTAAGTGTGGTTTGTTCCAAGAAAACTGTGTTTCAATAAAACTTTCTTTATAGAAGTACAGAATTGGTATGAAGGCCAAAGCTTGCCGGTCCCTAAATTAAACATACATATCCTAGCTTCTTCCCTGCCCTGTGGTGTTCCCTTCACTCCTTCTTGGGCTTTAGCCTAGGGCAGGAAACATTTTCCACACACAACCCCTTTTCACCCAAGAAGTAACCCTGGGTGTATGGGTATATAAACTAGACATTTAATTAATGATAATCATAAAGAAATTTAAGATAATTATATATATATCACATATTAAATATATATTTAAAACATGAAAGCAATTTGCATACTACTGAAATGGATGGCTTACTTTTACATAAAGATTAAATCACTAGAAAGATGGTTATTGAGGCAAAGTGCTTCCTGCACAAGCATGGGGACCAACCTGAGTTGAAATCCCCAGCACCCATGGACAAAGCAGTACAAACACCCGTGACCCCAGCACCAGGAGGCAGAGACAAGTAGATCTCAAGGGCTCATTGGCCAGGCCAGCAAGTCTAGCCAAAAAGGCAAGCTCCAGGTTCAGTGAGAGACCCTGTCTCAAAAACTAAGCAGGAGAAACATTTGAGGAAGATGTTCTAGCATCAGACTTTGGCATCTTAGCCTCCTCATGTACACACACACACACACACACACACACACACACACACACACACACACACCCATACACAAAATCTTGGTTGAATACTTGGTACTGCAGGACATAGGGTATCTTCAGGGTTTTCCAGAGTTGATGGATTTTATTTTATAATCATCAGTAATGAGAAGACTAAATAAATGTATAATGCAAAATGTCAGAACTATGTTTAGAGCCACTTCAGAAACTGCTGGAAATCTGTCCTAATCTTTACCAAGCCAAAATTTATTTAATGATTCTTAAAAAATAAAAATCAAATCAGCAGCCCAAACACATTTTTTATGAATTTTATGTATAAGTGCTCTATATGTATACCTGCAGACCAGAAGAGGGCATCAGATCCTATTATAGATGGTTGTGAGCCACCATATGGTTGCTGGGAGTTGAACTCAGGACCTCTGGAAGAACAGCCAGTGCTCTTAACCACTGAGCCATCTCTCCAGCCCCCAAACAGCAATTTCTTAAACATTCTTTTCCATTTTTTTTTTTTTAATACAAGGACAACCTTGAATTCTGATTCTTCTACTTCCTCTTCCCAAATTCAAGGATTACAGACATGGACCACCACGCTTGTTTTGCCCGGAATTGTGAACTGAACCCAGGGCTTCCTCCATAGCAGAACTGCACTCTGCCGACTCAGATGCCTCCCATTTTAACACAATACAATCCAAATACATACAAATTTGATGCTAAGGAATGATGGCAGAAAAATATGGAGGCTTTGTGTTCTGTTGTTAAACTACTGGGCTTCTATAAGAGCAGAAGACTCAGTATGTCTTATGCAGTTTATAGCACGCAACAGATTTCAATCTGAACTGAGGTGTTTCAGGCAACAGTCACTGGCTTTGCATGTACAGTGCAAACTGAGTACACGTTGTGTGCCTAGAACCAAGGCTGTGGTAAAATCACATGATATAACACAGGCGAGCACTGCCAAAAGCTGTCTTTGGTTCATCACACATTTGATTTTGAATTCATTTCAGTGGTTGTGCATTCAGAAACTTTTCACACAGAACTCACACTCAGTTACACAACTCCACCTAAGGTTTCCAGTCGTGGTTTAAAGGCGCTGAGCCCTCCGGCACTCCTCAGTCATCCTCTGACACAAGCGCTCCACCTCAGGCTGTGTTCCCAGGGGACTTGATTAAGACGGCACCCCTCCCACGCATCCTCGGCTCACTGGATGCTGCCTGGGGTGTTTGTCACAGTGTGCTGGCATCGCTTATTTACTTGTCTGTCTCCTCTACCCCAGATTGGAATCTCTCTGAGGTTACTTAACCTTTCTTTGCCTCCATTTCTTTATCAGGTCCAATCTTGTTTACCTTTTAATAAACAGGATCTAACATCTTTCTCACTAGTACCCTCTAATGAAAACACCACCATTATCGCTATCTTATAGATGATGAAGACCAGAATGGAGTGAATGCAAATGAAAACACCCCCATTCTCACCAGCTTATAGATGAGTGGTTCTCCACCTGTGGGTCGGAATCCCTTTGGGGTGAGCAATCCACAGGGGTCATCTAAAACCATTGGGAAACACAGTTGTAATTACATTACAACTCATACCTAGCAAAATTACACTTACGATGTGGCAATGAAAATAATTCTATTGCTGGGGGTCACTACAGGAGGAACTGTATCAGGAAGGCTGAGAACCACTGTTGGAGATGAAACCAAACTGCAGGGAATGCGAATGGCCTCCCAAGGCAAGTGTGTCCTTCCCTTTGGCTCATCCTGTGCTGTCCCCCAACTCTGCCCAGCATGGAACCTTCCCTTGACTTTCATGTCACCATGTTGTCAGTCTGTCTAGCAATCTCATAGATTACCTCGGTGAGAGACAGAGCAAGAGAGAGACAACTATTATCAAATATGTTGTCAGTTTTCATAGATTGAGAATAGCCTAAAAATATGCTTTTTAAAAAGCATGTACACGACACAAAGTTCAGAAGACCAAAAGGAAAGCATGCATGCAAAGGCCACACCTGTGCCCCAGTTCCCAGTTTCTGCTCAGAGACAACCACTATTCCCAGTTTCTTGTCTATCCATTAAAGAATACCCTGTGAAGTCGTATATAGTCTTTCTTGTTGTCTGCGTGTTGACATATGGCTGCCAAATTAGGTCTCCTCACCTGAGTTCACTTTTTCACTTATGTTATTTAATGAATTCACGATTTATAATCTCTTTGATCACAAAGAATTTAAAGTGCTCTTTCTCTCTCTCTCTCTCTCTCTCTCTCTCTCTCTCTCTCTCTCTCTCTCTCTCGTGTGTGTGTAAAATATGAGAGAAAAATTAAGCAGAAAAGTCCTACGATGCTGAAAGTAAAGTGCGACATCATCAAGGATCAAACCAGAGAATTCAAGGAGGTTTTCCAGCTTCGGGACCGAGAAGACAGTAACAAGTGTGGAGACTTGATGAGGGCTCTGGGCCCGAACTGCGCCAATGCCAAGGTGCTCAAGGTCCTAATGAGCCCAAAGAGCAATGGGATAAATAAGAAGATTCTAGACTTTGAGCACCTACTGCCCATGCTGTGGACTGTAGCAAAGAATAGGGGCTAGGAACCTATGAGGGTTATGTTGTAGGCCTTCAGGTATTTGACAAGAAAGGAAATGGTACTGTCGTGGGCTGTGAAGTCTGTCATGTCCTTGTGTCCTTCTTCATACTTTGTGATGAAGAGTAAATGGAGATGTTGGTGTCAAGAGTATGAGAACCACAGTGTGTGCATCCACCGTGACAAGCTTATCTGGATGGTGGTGGATGGATGATGATGTTGCCAGTATCCCCAGCGCCCATGCCTTGCCTACTAGGAGATAACTCTGGCCCCAGAAACTTCCCAGGCTCCCTTGTCACAACACCTTTCCCATCTGATCTCCTGGATAGTAGTTATCATCAGCATTCACCAATAAGTCCCCCCACAAAAGGGGGTAAGAACTTACTTCTGAGATATATGTCCATATACACTGGCCTTGAAATCATAGAGATACGTCTGCCTCTGCCTTCCAAAGAACTTTACTTTTCAACGACACCCCCTTGCCTTCAAGATAATATTTTAAAAAGCACACTCGAGGACTAGGGGGACAGCTCAATTGGTGGAAATGCTTGCCTTGCAAACATGAGGCACCAAGTTCGATCCCCAGAACCCATGTAAAAATACCCAGTGTGGTGGTGACGAGTGTATGCAAGCCCAACACTGCAGAGACAGAGACAAGAATACCGCCCGCCCGCTGCTGGGAGGACCAGCTTCCAGCAGCCCAGCACTCAATGGGGATCCACGGAGTTGGCAAACTAAGACTTTTTTATCTGAGGGAGTAAGGGAAGAGACATGCCCACTCTTGATGATGTCCTTCTGACTTTTTTTTATTCTTCTGTCTACTTTATTTTTTGCTCTACATCTTTCCTAGTGTATTCCTTCTCTCGTTCTTGATGGTTAACTTCTAACTCACTTTATTTTTTCCCTTACAGCTTATATACCCCAGTAGAATCTTTCAAGCAATATAACATTCTATTTTTCAAGTGAATGATTACAATGAATACAAGTGAAAGTCAGCATGTTTTCCATATCCCTTACATGATTGAACATTTTACATATTACAGGTGAAAAACAAATTGTCCCAAGAACCCACATACATCATGTCCAAGCAACTTGTTATAGATTAACAGAGTGTAAGCAAGCAAGATGTTTTTCTCAGCCAGTTCTTTTACTGGCAGGGTGCATATTGCAGTTACAAAGAAAAGATCAATCATTTTATTATTTATCTCAAAAGGTAATCTTAAAAGAAATCTTAGAAGAATCACAAATCTTTTAGACATGAAAAACCATCAGTCAGCTCTACTTTAAACCTTTAGGGTGCATACCCACTTATCAACAGTTTTTTATATCAGGAAGCTGAGGGCAGAAATGGGCACAAGGAATTAATCATCATCCCATCCTAGCAAGAAAGGCCTGTCAGCCAATAATAATTGGGCTGCTTTGTTCTGGTTTCCTGACCTTAACGAGTCCCTCACTAGCTCTGTGCCTTTCTAAAACTTCAGATGGTTTCCTTGGGTTTTTCACCTCAAAGCTATTATCAAAACATCTTAACTTAACCTGAAGTCATTTCAAAGCTTTGTTTCAGCTGTGATGTACTCTGAAACCTGTGAACACATCTCCCAACATTAGGATTAAAGGAATTTAAGCTAGCTGGGCTACTGGGACTCAATTGTTTTTCTTAATCATTAACCTAAGCCACAGTCTATGTGGCTCCTCAATAGAAACTCATGTGTTCTAGATGTGTGACCCTTCCTTGTTTTATTTTTTATCCTATGCAGTCTCTGTTTTATCAGAGGCAAGGGCAACATTTTATCCTACCTTTACCTATATTAATTTTTTCACTAAACTAACCTCTATCACAATTCCTTACTATATTTATTAAAAACCTTCAATCATCAAAATCCTATTTAAACTGACACTATTATTGTATAAAATCATGTCTTCGGTTAAACAGTATGGATTGGAAGGAAGTCATCTTCATAATAATCCACAGGTAAAAATACCCAGTAGAATGGGATATTTCCAAGAGATGATCATACTGCATTAAGGGCAGTGGGGTTCTCCCCGTGCCCATTCACACCATGCCAGATACCAGGGGGAAATGGCAGCAGAAAACACACAGAGACACAGCAGTATCGAGAAACATTCTGGGGCTGAGGCTCTCAGGGCCCTGCCTATCTGAGATTCACCCATCAGGGTTTTGTTTCCTGGTGGGCCGATCCCCTGAAGTCAATTGCCATCTGCTGCTCTTCTGACATGACCACCAGCTCAAGACCAGCTCATGACCTGAGCTCACTGGCTAGCCCAGTCTAATTGATGAGCTCTAGGCCAATGAGAGACTGAGCTTCAAAGGAGGTGGACAGTGTTTCTGAGGAAGACACCTGCCTGTAGCGACCTTTGCATGTGCATATGAATGCACAAACATGCAAACACACCCACATATACACACATGGCTTTAAAAAATTTTTAAATTGCCATGAGTACATCGTATGTGTGAATTCCCTTGGCTGTGCTGAGATGGAGGCTGAGAAGGAATAACAGAGCCCCAGGCCCAGTCCTGAAAACTGCATCAAGGAGCTTCTTCCAGGTGAATGCCAGTGGTGCTTATCAGCGATGTTTGCGCTGCCTGAACATCCTGAGCACAGCATTTGGTCATCATCCTTTAATAATCCACTTCTTCAGCCACATCTCCTGCTTGTTTATTTGGCTCTGTGAGGTCAAGGACCTGTTTATTTCTTTTGTTTGCTCAGCGTCTCTTTGGTCTCAGCACACAGTAGGCTTTTAGTAAATAGTAATTTCACAGTTGAGGGAGTCCAGAAATGAAATTGGATCAGAGACTTTTCAGGGGTGAGTTACAAGCTTAACTCCTTAACTTTTCAACTTTTTGAGGTTTCTAGAAGCCAAGGTGAAGAGAAGCAGTGTGAATGTCATTCAATAACATTCAATAACTGCTCAGGAGAAACATCCCATCTTCAATCCCTCATTGGCCCCTGGGCTCCTTTTCTCTCATCCTTGTCCCTCCTATTTTTTCTAGTAACAGTTATCAAAACTGTAATACTTGATGAAATAATTGGTAAGTTGTGTCTTCACTACTGCATTTGTAAGTCTATCCACAGCACCTCATAGTGTCTGTATACAACAGGTGCTCAGTAAACAGTTATTGAATAAATAGAAGACCATTATTTCTGCCACTGACCTCAGGAATTAATGTCCCCTCTAGTCTTCATGGAGAGGACACACAGGAAGGGGTCGCTGACCAGTTCCTCATAATGACTTAGAATAAAAACTGATGGCAGTGCCACCAAGTGAAGGTCTGACAGAACAGCTTCACAGGAAGTAAAGGTGGCACACACACACTGGCTTGCTGGGGACAGGCATAAAGCATCCACTGCTGTTTCTCTCTGAAGCGTCTTCCTAGATTCTGGATCAATGAGGGGCAATGGATCCAGTGTTAACTCTGAGAGATACATGGGAGGAAGCTGCTCTGTATTCAAGTTAAACGCAGAAGGCCTAGAACCAGCAGTTAGTCAGGTGGGTGAACTTTACATCCACCTCAAGTTAATTGATGCCCTTTGCCGAGAGCACTATGAGATGTGAGAATAATCTGGCAAAGATATCTGTCCTGTGTGGGGCCTATAATAATGTACATCATCAGAATCTGTGACCATACAGTATAATCATGTGCTCATAATTCAACATACTTAAGGGGAAATGTAGTAAAAGAGAAAGAGGCCACTTTATAAAAGCATGTTCTTGGGACTGGGAGATATGACTCTTCGACACAGCTCTTACTTAGCATGCATGAAGCCATGGTTTCAATCCCTAACATAAAACTGGGTGTGGTGGCACACACCTGTAATCCCAATACTCAGAAGGTAGAGGCAGAAGGATTGGAAGTGTGATATCATCCTTGGATACGTAGGAAGTTCACAGCCTAGGCTGCATTAGACCCTCACTTAGAAAAAAAAAAATCTCAATAATGGATTCTTAGTTGGCTAATATTCCCTAGGTACTGCTATTACATCCTAGGTGTGGGAAGACATTTCTAATTTCTTGGAATCATTATTTTTAGTGGAAGTATCACTACCTACTGATAAGATGTCATGAAAAGAAATGGGGAAATATAAACATGAGTATTTTTGCATCGTATGTTCTGATGGGATAAAAAAAATATGAGAAAGACAATCATCCCTGCCTGTGACAACCCACAAGCCTAGGCTACTTAGTTATTCTTTGTCTGTGAGTCCATCCTCTCTCCTCTCACCCTGACAGCAGGCATTGGAGGCAGTAGGTAGTCCTGCTCTGACCTGCAGGACCTCTCCATCCTTCCATCCCAGCCTGTAAAACATGAACGATTAGAAATGGATTTCTGCTTTCTAGACAGAGGGACAGAAATGCTTTCTTTGGCTCCATAGCTGCAGGGGTGGGTGGGTGGGTAAAGCTACAACTTTTATAAGTCCCCCAGAACCTCCCCAAGTATGCAGTCTACATAAAACTGTATTCCTTAGACAACAGACCCCAGCCTAACGGTGGCCCCCAACCAAATGGTACCCCCTTCCAATACGACAGCTCTGGAATCAGCATTCTTTTTGTTTTGGGTTTTTTGTTTGTTTGTTTGTTTTAATTTTTTAGATGTATTTATTTAATTGTATGTGTTTGAGTGTTTTGCCTGCATGTATGTATGTGCACCACGTGTGTCCTTGGTGCCCACAGAGATCAGAAAGAAATGTTGGATTCCCTGGAAGGTTGTAAGCCACCATGTGGGTTCTGGGAACTGAACCTGGGTCCTCTTCGAGAGTAAGGAGTGCTCTTAACTGCTGAGCCATCTCTCCAACCCCTTGGATTGTTTGGTTTTTTTTTTTTTTTTTTTTTTTTTTTTTTTTTTTTTTGTGGTTTTTCGAGACAGGGTTTCTCTGTGTAGCTTTGCGCTTTTCCTGGATCTCGCTCTGTAGACCAGGCTGGCCTTGAACTCACAAAGATCCTCCTGCCTCTGCCTCCCGAGTGCTGGGATTAAAGGCGTGCGCCACCACCGCCCGGCCGGATTGTTTGTTTTTAAGTTAGGGTCCTTGTAGCGCAGGCTTGCCTCTAACTTCCTATGTAGCCAAGGATGACCATGAACTCCTGATCCTCCTGCCTCCATCTCCCAAGTGCTGAGATTACAAGAGTGTGGTGGGGATCAAACCTCAGGACTTCCTGCATGCGAGGCAAGTTCTCTACCAACCTAGCTACCTTTCAACCTTAGAAACAGCATTCTGTCCACCTTTCCCAGTGCATATCAGCCTCTCAATTATGAACTAAATTAAAGTTCTGAATTACCTCGTGACTGTAAACTTCTTTGTGGTCTGGCTTTTATCCACCTATCTGACCAAGACAAACAAGCATTCTTGAAAGCAAACCAATTATTGTATTCCAGTTGCTGGGAAAACGCCACAAAACCATCTTTACATCTGCTCAGGTCAATAATTTGAGGGTCTTGAGCACTGCCAGGCAATGTTTCCCAAGGGTGGTTTGTGGTCTGGGGATTGTCACAGGTCAGTATGTCGATGTGCTCTGGGTACCCAGCCTGCTCCCAGCTGCCACAGCATCGAGTGACCTAACCTAATGACGCAAAGTGGAGAGACAATCAAGAGATTTTGCATCCACCAAGCACTCACTGGAGCTATTATATGTGTATAAAACTCCATAGTTGTAATTTCAAACTCTGGGCCAGGCTCCAGACATCTGTACCCAAGATCTGTCTAAGAGATGTATTCTGTCTCCATGAGCAACAGCTCACACTCCTGTCATTAGCGCAATGAAAGGCGTGTTTGAAACCTGCTGGAAAAACAGAGCGTTCAACAGACCTCACGTTTCCATAATAAGCACTTGAATTCCTATTGTATGTGAGAGTTTTCAAATGATTCAACCTTTTCAAATAGCTGCATTCAACACATATTTAACTGATCTGAGCTCAAAGGGACATAGAAAAACTCCCATCTGTTGGTGAGTTTGAATTCCTTTGAAGACTAAAGAGAATCTGGAGAAGAAAGTTTAGAGCTGGGAGTTTTTTATTTAGTGTTATGAAGTTTCATATATTGTATTTGGAGGGCTGGTGAGATGGCCCAGCAGGTAAAGGACATGTTTACCATGGCATGAGTGAGTCCACACACATGACCAATGTTTAAATAAATAAATATTACAAGACTAAACTTTATTATATGTTTAAAGTATTCTGGGTTTAAAGTATTTGTTTTGAAATCTTTAAAAAGATGTAAAGACTATAAACACACAACTTGATAAATTCTCTATGTCCCTTCTATGTAACTAGAGCACCAGACCACAATAAAAACACTAACAGAAGCCAAGAAGCTGCCTCTGTCCCCTCTAGCATGGCCACAACCTTGACCTCTAAGGCCATAAGTTTGGCTGCTCAGTGCTCTGCTCTGTGTGTGTGTGTGTGTGTGTGTGTGTGTGTGTGTGTGTGTGTGTGGTGTGTGTGTGGGGAGGTTCACTCATCAGGTCTCATTTTAAAGCAGAACTTAGGAATAATGTTATTAAAGCTCCAAAAATCATTTTTAATAATTTGTTTGTATTTTATGTTCATTGGTGTTTGCCTGCAAATATGTCTGTGTGAGGGTGTCAAAAGCCTTGGAACTGGAGTTAAGACAGGTGGGAGCTGCCATGTGGGTGCTGGGAATTGAATCCTGGTCCTCTGGAAGAGCAGACAGGGCTCTCAACCTCTGAGCCATCTCTCCAGCCCCTGAAAATTGTCTTCTAAGCCTGGTGATATGCATGTTTTATCGGGGGGCTCCTGTAAGTTGTACCTGTGCGCTCAGTCTTGGCTTCCATGCTCTTGCTCTTTCCCTCTTCCACTTACTAGTTAGTTAGTTAGTTAGTTAGTTAGTTAGTTAGTTAGTTAGTTATTTTTTGTGTTTTTCAGGCTGGTCTCCAACTTGCTATGTAACCAAGAATGACCCTGAGGTCCCGATCCTCCTGCCTCGGCCTCCCAAGTACTGAGATTACAAGAATGCACCACCAGGCCCAGCTTTCTCTTCCTTTTTCGGTAAACAAACCATCTTCTTTCGAAGGTCACTATGCAAACAATTCAAAGGAGTCAGCAGAATGGGTGTCTATTTGTTTACTCATTGAGCAAGCATTTATTGGTGTCTTCCATGTGCCAGGCTCAGCCTGTGTCACCAAGGTTACAAAGACAGTTTGGGATCCAGAAGTCAGGGCACTGGTGGGGAAGTGGCGAGATGCCTTGGAATCCACAGGAATGCACCTCACTACCCACAGGGCCCAAATCCTTCCCAGAGTAGAGTCTCTAATGATGGGCAGAGGTCATCCTAGTGACCAGTGCAGTGGGGAATGAGGGTGTGATGGAGGGAGGTGGGCTGTGTGCCCGGGCACAGAGGCAGGAGGCCAAGGACATGTAGGGAACAGAACACTTGTTCCACATGAAGGAGGACAGTGCGGAGACCATTGAGTTAAGATGGTGGACTGGCCGGGCGGTGGTGGCGCACGCCTTTAATCCCAGCACTCGGGAGGCAGAGCCAGGCGGATCTCTGTGAGTTCGAGGCCAGCCTGGTCTCCAAAGCGAGTTCCAGGAACGGCGCAAAGCTACACAGAGAAACCCTGTCTCGAAAAACCAAAAAAAAAAAAAAAAAAAAAAAAAAAAAAGATGGTGGACTGAACAAATGGGGTTTTCTCCACATCGAAACCCCATTATCGTTATAGTGAAATTCACAGACAGGGAGAACAAAGGACCCCGTAAGACCGAATTTCAAGAAACAAGAAATCAGATGGAAAACTGAGTAGATTTGTCTTAAAAACAAACAAACAACGCCAAGGGACCAGTGAGGGAAATGAGATCCACTTGATCTACATGGATGGGTTTAGGGTGACGTAGGAATTAGGCCCCACACAATGACTCAGGAGCTGGGGAAGTGAAGAGGGAGCTGGTTACAGTCCTCCTGAGGCCCTGTAACAGGAAACATCTGGAGCTGGTGGGGAGCCCTGAGCAGCTGAGCACAGCCAGCCTCAGCAAAGGGTACCAGTGTATGGCTGCAACCTGTGTGAGGGTGGGCTTGGTTGGGACCTCTGTGGCCTGCAGAGCCAGAGTGTGGAAGCGGAGCTCCTCGTGTGGCAGACCTCATGCGGCAGAAGAAAGAAAAGCTGGAGCCACCAGGCACCTCTCCTGGGTCCTGTTGCTGTATCTCCCCTTCAGAGGACAACAGCAACTCACTCACATCTGCCTCTCTTCCAGCCAGACATACCAGACCTGGACTGCTGGGGCTCGGACAAGAGGTCAGAGAGAAAGGAATTCTAGTCTGCCTAAGCTACTGCAAGTTGGGGTTGGTTTCTTCCTGCATACCCTACAAAACACCCCTGCCAGGGCTGGACACATGGCTGGAAGCATAAAGGCCTTGCAAGCTTGGCAAACTGAGTTCAATCCCCAGAACCCGTGTAAAGGTGAAGGAGAGACTCAATGCCACCAAATTGTCTACTGACCTCCACATACCTGCTGTAGCCTGTGCACCTTGGCAACCCCCCAACACACACACACACACACACACACAGAGAGAGAGAGAGAGAGAGAGAGAGAGAGAGAGAGAGAGAGAGAGAGAGAGAGTTCAGCTTCAGGGGAGACTGGGAAATACAGTTCCTGGCTGGACAGTCAGGCCCAGGTAAACTCTATTTCTACAGACTGCAGAAGTTCACAGCAGCCTTGCTGCCCTTTCAGGCCTGGAAGCAAGTACTCCTCACTAAGTTCCCTTCCATCCCGCTTCCTTCCACACCTCAGGCTCTTGTGGGAACTGCCCAGAGGTTTTTCACTAATGATGTGAAAAGATAACATTAGCAGGTGTGGCAGATGCTCTGAGTTCCCTGTCCAGGTCCTTAGCCCTCCAGGACTCTCTCCAAATCAGGATTGGAACCACCCATCCTGTTGTTGTTGTTGTTGTTTGTTCTGTGTGTGTGTGTGTGTGTGTGTCTGTATGTGTCTCTGTGTGTGTGTCTGTGTCTCTGTGTGTGTCTGTATGTGTCTCTGTGTGTGTGTCTATATGTGTCTCTGTGTGTGTGTCTATATGTGTCTGTGTGTGTCTGTGTCTGTGTCTGTGTGTATGTGTCTGGGTGTCTGTCTCTGTGTGTCTGTGTGTGTGTCTGTGTCTGTATGTGTCTGTGTGTATGTGTCTGGGTGTCTGGGTGTGTGTGTTTGTGTCTGTGTGTGTGTCTGTGTCTCTGTGTGCTCTGTGTGTGTCTATATGTGTCTGTGTGTGTCTGTGTCTGTGTGTATGTGTCTGGGTGTCTCTCTGTGTGTCTGTGTGTGTGTCTGTGTCTGTATGTGTCTGTGTGTATGTGTCTGGGTGTCTGGGTGTGTGTGTTTGTGTCTGTGTGTGTGTCTGTGTCTCTGTGTGCTCTGTGTGTGTCTGTATGTGTCTGTGTGTATCTCTGTGTGTGTCTATGTGTGTCTGTGTGTATGTGTGTGTGTCTGTCTGTCTGTGTGTCTGTGTGTTGGTTACTGGAGGCTGCTGTGCCCAAGAGGCCCCTGGACCAGAGCCTGGCACCCGTTCAGTCCCGTCCCTCTCCACTACACTAGTGCTGCTGCCCTCGTGCAGACACTGCTGGACAAGGAGGGAAAGCCGAGTTCCCTTCGGCTCGCTATTCGCCCCAGTTCCTCATTTGGTTCTCACAGAAGCCTTTTAGGCTGTTGGCTCTCTTCTCGTTTCACAGATGTGGAAACTGGGTCTTAGAAAGGGTAGGCACCTTGCCAGATCCCCAGCTTTGCTCAACAGGGATGGGGGTCCAATACTTGCTTGTTTGGCTCTGGGGGTGCCGCTCTCCTAGGAAGCAGAGAGTACTGGGCGGCTAAGGAAGTAGCTAACAATGCATGCTGGCTGCAATAAGGAAAACCACACAGAAGACATCCCCTGCCTCCCTGCTGGCGGGAATCATGAACACTGTCCTAAGCGGTCCCTCCATCATCCTGGGATGACTCATGTATGGTTGTCAACAGAGGGGAAACTACAATTCTGTGTTTTAAGCCATCGTTACTTCGAATCTTTTTACAGCAGGACAAGTATTTCAACTGGGTACTTCCCAGTGTTTCTCACATCATGGGTGGGATGCACGGAATATGGAAGCATTTTATGACACATTAGAGAAACCCTAGTTTTCAAAGTCTGTAAAGGACTCTCCTATTCACATTTTCTTTGTAGTACACATTAAAAAGAAACAAAACACAAAGCAGCATTTCAAAAGTCAGTAAATACTTAATTAGGATAAAATGTCCAAGTAATAGCTTTTCAGAGTTTTTATGAGGAATCAGCTTTCTTCCCCAAATATGTTTTCTTTATTAGATTTTATGCTTGAGATGGCTCCCAAATCCTTGGGTATGTTTTTGTAATTATCCTTTCTTCGGGTTCCTGGTCACCGGGAGCCCTGACAAGAAACTGCGCACGTGGAGCCTGCAAATGGCAGCAACATTCATCATGTCCCACCATCGTCGGGAATGGCTTTCTTGTTCTTAACAGAATTAGGGTCCTTAGCAGCGCCCTTGCCCGGTGCAATTGTTCTCTGAGGCTCTGCCTCGTTCTTCATGGACAACATGCGATGCTCTATTGCTTGAAATAATCCAAAAGGCATCAGAATACAACGGCACTTTGGCTCATTGTCTTCAAGTCATGCTGAAATTTCCTTCACACCCAGACACAGCTCTCTGTAGTTAAGGCACTTTTCCTGTTGGTTTCAGATCATTCCAGCTGACTTATAGATAAACATTTGTAATTTCGTCCTTATAAAAGCATCTTTTTCATTGAATCTGTAACTGTTGCTAACACACATTAACATTGTGGGGTGGTTCCCAGGCTATCTCTGGACCCAGTGGTTGGCTGAATGGCCCAGAGTTCAGAACAGTTGTGATACCTATGGTTACAGTTACAGAAAATGGATACAGATTCAAGTCAGAAAAGGAGAAACGCCTGAAGAAGTCCGGGGAAACCAGACTCACGTTCGCATTGTCCTCCAATGGATTCCCCCAACAGGGACATGAAAACGTGGACAAATTGTTGCAAACCGGAGGAGCCCCTAACCTCAGTGTCAGGGTGTTTAAACAAGGGTTGTTACATCGGAACTCAGGACCTACACGGGTCACTCAGTCCCCACCTCAGCACCACCCTCAGAGGTCAGTGACACCTTCTGCTTTCCAATGCCTCAGGCACAAGAAAGATCTTCCACCCTCAGAAGAGCCCACAGGTGCTGGGGTGGTGTTCCAGAAACCGGTCAAGGGCTAGTCCACCTGGCAGAGGCAAAGACCCATGGCCCCCGAGTTCACCTTAACTAAGTACGTCTGCTCATACAGTTCTTAAAATTTTTGATTGGGGATTCAAAACTGTCCTAAGTCGGATGTTGAGGCTTCAAAGAACTGTGAAGTGGAGTGATGCCTAGTTTTTAACTTTTATCTCATTTTTTAAAGCTAACAAATACGTGACAAAACTGTTCTTTGGATAGTCAACCCGTTTCGGGATGAAACAGTGGAGGATGTCCCTGTTCTGACTCTTCACTCCGCTGGTGACAGGCAGGGCGGTGAGGCTCCGGCTTCGTTTAGTCTTGAGTCTTTGTAACTTTGCAGTATTTCAGCGAAGTATTACAACGTATTCAAAAGGCAGACAGGCATATTATTACAGACTACTATAACACAACAAAAGAGATATCTGCAATTAATTAAAGTCTATGGCATTTCTTAAATAACAACAACAACAAAAAATAATCTGAAAGATTAAATCCAGTATTGGCAATATCTCTGAGAGCTGAGCTTTTTGATGCTGTCATTATTTTCTAGCCCTGGCTGTCCTGGAACTTTCTGTGTGAATTACCACGTCTGGCTTGAAATGCCTATATTTTACATTAACTTACAAACTGTTGCAGGAGATCGGATGATCAGCTGACAACCTGGACTGTCCTCTGTGTGACAAAAGTGTAACATTGCGACATGATCATGATGAAGGCTTCCCAGCAGCAGGTTTTGAGTAAAACCAAGATGCTGAAATAATTATAACCGGACTCAGGAAGTTTCTAGAGCTATCCCATAGTACTTAAATATATTCTCAGCTGTGGTAAATCTCCAGTAGTTGACAACCCAGTGTGCCTTTGGCTCATTCATGGCCCACTCAGTGGAAAGCTGTGTCCTAATTAATGGAAACAGGGATTCCAGAACAAAGCATGATCTGTGGTCAAATAACTGAAGACTTGGTGCTAAGTTAAACTGCAGGTTCAATTCTGCAGAAACGTCCGCAGACGTTAAGAGGCCACTGCCTGTTAATACTTTTTTCTTTTTAACCGCCACATAACAATGGGCAGAGCCCAGAAACACACAGTTTACATAAACAGATATCCAACAAGCATTCAGATATTCAAGGCGTCAGGAATAGAGATGAACACATGTAACCCTGGCACTCTGGAGGCTGAAGCAGGAGAGTCATGGGTTTGCTGAAGCCAGCCTGGACCGCATACCGAGTTCAAATTTAGCAAGATGCTATTTTTAGTTTGTTTGTTTGTGTATTTGTTTGTTTTGGAACAAGGTCTCACTGTGTAGCCCTGACTGTCCTAGAACTCACTTTGTAGACCAGTCTGGCCTTGAGCTCATAGAGGACTCGCCTGCCTCTGACTCTCAAGGGCCGGGGGGTAAGGGCATATACCACCACACCCGGCACCACAAAAATGCTATCTTGAATTAATGAGTGAATAAAACTCAGTGGGAAGCTGGAGATGTAGTTCAGTTGGTAGAGTGAATGCCCAACATGCACCCCAAACCCAAAGCTCTGGATTTAAGCCCTGGCAAAATAAATAAATAAATAAACAAACTGGGTGTAGTAATGCATACTTCCCAGTACTGGAAAGATAGAGACAGGAAGAACAGAAGTTCAAGGTTATCCTTGGCACTACATAATGAGTGTGAGGCCAGTCTGATCTACGTAAAACCCTATCACAATTAAAAAAAAAAAACTCAGCCGGGCAGTGGTGGTGCATGTCTTTAATCTCAGCACGTGGGAGGCAGAGGTAGGTGGATCTCTGTGAATTCAAGGCCATCCTGGTCTACAGAGAGAGTTCCAGGATAGGCTCCAAAAGCTACACAGAGGCCGGGCGGTGGTGGTGCATGCCTTTAATCCCAGCACTCAGGAGGCAGAGCCAGGTGGATCTCTGTGAGTTCGAGGCCAGCCTGGGCTACCAAGCGAGTCCCAGGAAAGGCGCAAAGCTACACAGAGAAACCCTGTCTCGAAAAACGAAAAAAAAAAAAAAAAAAAAAAAGCCACACAGAAAAACCCTGTCTCAACACCCCCACCCCCCAATACTCCATGGCATTCATAACTAAATGATTGCACAAAAGCAAGATAGACCTTGTCACACAGACAATTGGCAAATTGGGGAAACTTGGGGAAGATTTATAACATCCAGTGGCTCAAATATGAGCAGGTCCTCATTTCAGGTAGGAAGCTTGTGGACAGACAGACAGACGTTTTGGCGGGAGTATGCCCCAAAGCCAATAACTTCATCAAATAGGAATTTATTATTTTCCCACAAAAGAAGTCTGAAGCTAGGCATCCCAGACTGGTACTCCGGCCCCTTCCATCTCTCTGCTTTGCCAGGCCTAGCACAAAGCTCCTATTTTCACATTTACTTTCCCGTGGCCTCCTGGGCACGAGATGGCTGCATTACCTCCAGCCCCAGGTTCATATTCCAGCTAAGAAAAGAATGGCGGCAGCGGCGAGGAGGAAGAGGCCAGAGTGACACTGTCTCAGGAGCCTCCAGCAGATATTCCCTGACAGCCTGCAGCTCAGCCGGGTGCCTCTTAGAGAAAAGTCAGACCTTGGCCCCCAAGCAGCCTCTGAGACCTCTGACTTCCCCTCCTGCGGTGAGTCTGCCTTTGATCCTTCCTCACCTCATTGACTAGAGCAGATACATTAACCAGGAGCCTCTCCTCCTCTTTCCCTCCTTCCGTGTGTGTCCCAGCTTCCTGGGCCTGTTATGCCCATGCCCAGTGCCCACCGTTCTTGTTAGCTGCAGCCCTGGAGCCCACTCTGTCCACACACACTGCCAAGAGGCTGGGATGGCCCCACACCAGGGGCAGATGGAGAGGAATTAGCGAGTCTCCTAACCCTGCCTAGGGGTGGGACAAACCCTTCCTGGAACTCAAATTCCCAGGCTGTCCTGGGGGTCAGCCTGAGACACACCCTCAGCAGGATTGTGTCTTCAGTCACACTACAGTTTGCTTGCCTGCCCCAAAGCCCTGGCTACTGTCCCTAAAGGAGCACTCACTTTAGATTCCTCACAAAGAATCCTCACTTCCGCACTGGCCTCTCCATTTCCTGGTCCACTGGCCTTCCTGCTGCTGTCCCTTGGGTAGGTGAAGCTTGCAGGATCTCTGCAACGGCTTTCCCAGACGACATGTGTGTCCAATCTTTGCTCAAGTCTTTACTCAAATAGCACTTCCCTGGTGAGGATTCCCTTAACAACACTGCCTGGGATAGACTTTTCCACTGGTCTCTGTTCCTTGGAGTCTCTGTTAGGCCCCAGCAGGTGACAGTGCTTTTCTGCTTTGGAAGAGGACCAAGACAGAGAGCACAAGAGGTTTGGGTTTGTGTTTTGCAGAGGATAAATAGCCTTTTTAGATTCTGTAAGCCACATATACAGAGAGACACCCAAGCTGATTCAGGACCTCCAAAAATCTCACTGCCTCAGGGAGTACTCAGACTCTTCGACTGGGTACTTTTTGTGCCCCTGAGGTGGCAAACAGGAGTGTCCCCAGCCAGGACAGAGCTAGAGTGACATTGACAGATGCCCTTTTGTCTGAGGCAATGGAAAGCCACAGGTAGGGCTTACCCCGAGGGAGTGTGGCCAGGGCTGGGTAATGACGTAGGTGAGATCAAGAGGGGGAAACCAGCCAGGTGGTGGTGGCACATGCCTTTAATCCCACACTCTCAAGGCAGAGGCAGGTGGATCTCTATGAGTTCGAGGCCAGCCTGTTCTACTGAGTACGTTCAAGGACAGCTAAGACTATACAGAGAAACCTTGTATCGAAAAACTCAAAGAAAAAAATTGGGGGCGCGGGGAGGACCAGAGGCTGGGAGGTAACTAGGGGCTCCTTTACCAACCCTCACTCACCCGCCTTATTAGTACCAAGTGCTGAGCTGAGCTCTCGACACCAGAGGGCGCTATAGCCTAGGACACGGCACCTCCCTGGCACTCTCAGACCCCTGTTTCCAGTCTGGTCACAACTACCAGACACCTTTAGGGCTTGTTTATTACACCTCCCAGGGACCCTGGACAAACCCGGCAGCTTCCTGGGCTCTCTCAGCTCTAAAAGAAAGCCAAGAGTCCTGTTGGGGACTCTTTGTGGGCCAAGAGAGAGAAAGGTGATCCAACCGGAACTCAGCACACGGCCCTTGGGCAATCTTTGTACAGATTCGCATCGGCTCAGCTGAGTTTCCTTTTCCATGTAATAACCGTTGAGACAGGGAGATCTTGGGGCTAGGCGGGTGGGTGCGGTGGGAAACAGGAAACTGATGCCCGGGTGTAAGCTGGTGGTTTTCAAAGTGTCTTTCTGGAGCCAGAAGCATCAGTGAGCACGTGAGAAATATAGACCTAGTGTCGGAGGCTCAGTGTGATACCCATGCGTGCAGCAGCAATCATGAGTCACAGATTCCGAAAAATCACAGCACCATGTAGCGAGTGCTGCCACAGGGTCCTGCAAGGCCCATGGAGCCGAACAAGGGCCAGGGAAAGCTCCCTGTGCCTGGGAGCCAACAGAAAGGCAAGAAGAGATGGGTCTTCCAAGCATAGAAGACATTGTTCCAAGATGGAGAGAGATTAGATCCTGACAAACACCAGCTCCATGGGGCCTAACAGGAGGCTTAGCTTTCCTCCTGCCAGCGCTGGACTCTTCTCCAGGCAGCTCTGGCTTCAAAAGCTGTCTTCCAAACAAGCTCTCCATAGTTAATAATTCATTCATTTCCACCACTTATTAATCAATACCTATGGAGCTCCAATCAGAGTTTTTTATTAGCACGGGATGTCCAGACTTCCTATTCTGAATTAATAATGATAGTAACTGCCAGCTGCTTCGGCCTGCCAGGCTCACCGCCAAGCACTCCGTGTGGACAAGCTGTTCCAGTGACCACCATACACGGGGTGCACTTATGGCCCTCATTTTACCAAAGAAGAAACCTTTACCAAAAGAGGCTAAGTTCATTTGCCAAAAGCACATCTCTAGATGTTGTCTAGCCCAAGCCAGCCCTTCCTGCCAGCAAACGTGAGCCACATGCTTCCCTGTGTCCCGGGAGCGATAGAATCCTGGCCCCAAAGAAGGACACCCAACTATCATCCCCCGTACAAATGCTTGGTTCATTCCATGCGTGTAGAAATACTGAAATAGCTCCAGGGACACATTTCTATCTTGGGAGTTCCCTAGGGTTCTGGGATTCCAGGTCAGAACTGCTGAACTGGTGCAATCTTCTCTCTGCGCATACACACACACACACACACACACACACCCCTACTGTACACACAGGAGTGTGGAAATCTGAAGAAGGGCAGCATAGTAGAAACAGCCCTCCAAAAACCTCCTTCAAGGCATCCTGACTCCAGGGTCCTGGGGCCATCATCCCTGTCCCCTCCCTTCCCCTCTCCCTCTTCTGCCTTCTTGCTTCTTTCTTTCTCGGTATTCAGAGCTCCTGCTCTGTGCCAGACCCGTGGTGCTGAGGACAGAAGAGCATGTGAGTTCTTCACCCTGGGCTTTCTGTCTCTTGTTCTCTCCACCACGAAGGGAATTCCCGCAGGTGTCAGCAGCAACGCTAACCAGGATGGACTATGGGCACATGGGTCCCCCGCGCCCATCTCCCCTTCGCACTCCCCTTCTTCCTTTAGTCCTCTCCTAAGATGGGAAGACTCTGGCCCAGTCAGCCCCTCTCTTCATCAAAGAAGCCATCTGGTAAGGGGGCTGGAGGGGTGGCTTAGGAGTGGAGAAGAGCGCTGACTGGGGTTCAAGTCCCAGCACCCACATGGCAGCTCACAGCTGTCTGTGACTCCAGTCTTAGTGGATGCAGTGCCCTCTTCTGGCCTTTGCAGGCACCAGGCACACATGACAGACATACAAACAAAACACCCATACATAGGCCGGGTGGGTGGTGGTGACGCACACCTTTAATCCCAGCACTGGAGAGGCAGGAGCAGGCAGATCTCTGAGTTCAAGGCCAGTCTGGTCCAAAGAGCAAGTTCCAGGACAGCCAGGACTACACAGAGAAATCTTGTCTCAATAAATAGATAAGTGCCCACAAATCGCACATATATAATTAATTAATTAAAAAAGAAAGAGACCATCTGGTAAGCTGACGTGCTGAATCTGCCCTTTCTCCTGCCCTTCTTTCACTAATTATTGTTAGCCAGCTCTCTGTCTTCCTTACATCAGTTTTATAGCCAGCTTTCTCAATCAACCTGGTGGGCGAGCTCACTTAGCCTGTATTTGTGTTCATAAACTAGTTTTACAAGAGTTCATCAGTATGTGTGTGTGTGTGTGTGTGTGTGTGTGTGTGTGTGTGTATGTGTGTGTGTGTGTGTGTGTGCTTTGCTTGAGACAGGATCTTACTCTATAGCACAGGTTAGTCTGGAACTTAGCGTGTAGTCTAGACTGGCCTTGAACTCACGGCAGACCTCCTGTCACAGCCTTCCCAAGTACTGGGATTACAAGTGTAGACCATGCCTGGTGTGGTGGCACGGGCTTTTGATCCTAGGAGGCAGAGGCAGGTGCATCTCTGGGAATTCAGACCTCTGAAAAGACCCTGTCTCAGAAAACAAAACAAAAAACACAACAACAATAACAATAACACAATGGATAGGACTCGAGGAACAACACTGAGCTTGTTCTCTGGCCTCCACGCACGTGCACCTGCACACACGAGAACATGCACACACAAAAATCACCCTGACGATGGCTTCGAGAGTACATAAGCCAACTGGGAAAATCCAAGTGATAGAGAAATAGTGTGAATCTCAGTCAAATCATTATTAATATTTTGGTGTATAAGTTTCCAGATATATATATATATATATATATATATATATATATATATAGCATATAACCAAATGGATACATATACGTGTTTATGAATAAGCATATGAAGAATAAAGAGATAATTGTCAAGATGCAAGTTTAAATATGATGAAATTCTAAAATATAAACTGTGCTTCAAGTTATAATGTGCTATATTCATTATCACGTGCACATATTGCATGTTGCTCAGCTTGCTTTCTTTTCAATTTAGGATGCTGACTCATGGCATGTGAGGACAGACAGATAGATGTCTGTTGTTCTTTCTGACATCCTGTGACATGGACACACTGGAACATGAACGGACCATCCTGCTGGGACTCCCATGAACCTTGGGTCTTTCATCATTACCAACAACGCTGCAGAGAATTCATCTATGTTTATCTTTGCTCACATTTGCTAGGGTTTCTATAAAATAAATTCCTAGGGGTGGCACTGATTTGATCAAAGGGACTGTAAGCATTAAGTTTTAATGGGTGTTTACAATTCTGTCCCCCCAAATAATCTACCACTTTATGCCCATGCCAGCAGTACAAAGACATCTGTGGACACTCTTCCATATGCTTGGTATCTTTTATTTTTTGCATATTTGATATTTGAAAAATATTTGCTGGGACTGGATGTACACATTTGCAATCCTGGCTACTCTAAGTAGCTAGCCTGAGCAACTTAGTGAGACCCTCTCTCAAAATAAAAAGTAAAAAGAGAGGGGCTGCAGAGATGCTTCAGTGGATAAGAGTGTGTATTATTCTTGCAGAGGACTTGGGTTCAGTTCCCAGCACCTATATCAGGAGGCTCAAAACTACCTATAACTCCAGCTCCAGGGCATCTGACACTCACTTCTGGTCTCTGCAGGCACCAGAACACATGTAGTGTACATAACTTCATGCACACACATAAATAAAAATAATTTGTTTTGAGATAAGGGTCTCACTGTACAGCCCTGGCTGTCCTGGAACTCACTAGATCTTCAAACTCACAGAGATCCACCTGCCTCTGCTTCCTGAGAGCTGGAATTAAAGGTGTGTGCCACCACACCTAAATTAATTTTTTAAAAGTAAAAAGTTGGTTGAGGATATAGTTTGATGGTAGAGTGCTTGCTTAAAAAGCTAGAGTCCCTAGGTTCTATCCCCAGTGCTGAAGAAAGGAAGGAAGAGAAGGAACGTGAGGAGGAGGAGGAGGAGGAGGAAGAGGAGGAAAGAAAGCAGGGGAGGAGGAAGGAAGGAAGGAGGGAGGGAAAAAAGGAAGGAAGGAAGGAAGGAAGGAAGGAAGGAAGGAAGGAAGGAAGGAAATATGGCATTACATTTGAACTTGTTTTCATATAGTTACTGCCATCTGGGTAAAATGTATTTTTACCTTCTGAAAAATGTATTTTCCCATATGCATTAGTTGCTTTTTTTTCCTTGTTGTGACATAAATAAATAAATAAACAAACAGTCAAAAGTAACTCCAGGGAAGGTTTATTTTGCCTCACAGTGTGAGGGAATTCAGTCTATCAAGGCAAGAACCGCATGGCCGTGAGAACAGGAGATGGCTGCTCACTTGCCTGCAGTTGGGAAGAGGAGAGAGATGAATGCTGGCCGTCAGCTCCCTTCCACTGGTTTTCCCTTTCTATTGTCTTTTCCAAACCTTTCTCACTGTAAGGCCAGTGGATTGTCTGAGGAGCTGCACAGCCTTCCTCTGGCTTTGTACCTTTGTATTTCATCCTGTGTATGTCTGTGTGTGCACCCATGTGTGTGAGAGCACATGAATGCTTTTGTGTGCAGGCATGTGAGCCTGTGTGTGTTGTATGCAGAGGCCAGAGGCCGCCCTTGAGTCCTTGATCTATTACTCACTGCTTCATTCCTTGGGGTCTCTCTATGAACCTGGAGCTAGACTGATGGCCTGCAAGGTCCAGCAATCCTCCTACCTGTGCCCCACCCCCACCCCACCAGTGCTGGGGTTCAGGAGCACACAGCCACGCTATGCTTTGATTTTTCCCACGTGAATGCTGGGATTCTAACTCAGGACCTCGTACTTGCTCAGCGATTGCTCTCACTGGCTGTACCATCTCTCTAGCTCCCTGTTAATGCTTTAGGATGAGGTTAGACTGCCTCCTCAAGGTGAACTGAATCTCTCTGTCCATGTTCATTCATTCATTCAGTAGCTGAGAACCTGCCCTGACTCGGGGCCACGTGGGATCAGAAGACAGGAACAGCACAGCCATTGTCTTGCTTCACCTGCTGATTTTAGAAATTAACTCTGAAGGCTGCTGTGAGTTCCATGAATCCAAAGTTTCAGGAACAAATCCCCATCACTCCCAGGGGCTCTCCTAGAATCCATGCTCAGACCCAGTAGCTGTTGGATTTCCTTGAGCTATGGGTTGGCTAAGGCCAGGGGTAACAGAGCCAAAAGAAGATGAATTTTAAATAAACCTGACTTCATCCCCAACAGTGTTGGAGAGACCCTTGCCTGACTTATCCTGTTCCCATCAGATTAGAGAAATTCAGAGCAGAAAGAACTTTAGGAAACAGAAAAACATCTAGAAATTCTCTGAATGCCAGCAGCAAAGAGCAGCCAAGTGTGTGACCTTGAGTATGTGGCCTAAGTTCTCTGGGTTCCATTCCGAGAGCGCAGATTCAACAGATGAGTGGCACCAGGAGCATCTCTCTTGAAGACCCTTTTACTTAAACCTCAAACATTGTGTCATTCCTCCTGGTTTATACACAAGAGCCAAGATACCAAGAGGAAACTGTGGTGCCCAAAGCCACTCATTTAGAAGGGGCAGGGCTGGCATGAAGTCAGGTTCCCCAATCCCTCACCCTTCCCACTTCCCTACAGGTGTTTGTGTGTGAGCCACAGCCCTGCTGTGACTTAGGGCACCTTGCTGCATTCTGGGAGCCTTTGAGCCACTATGAAGGCACACTGAGGTATCATGATACCTGCAGTAGTGACACACAGATCAGCCTCTGAGAAGGAATAGAGACCAGAATCAGATCCACACATGTAGGTGCTGCTTCACGGGGAAGGTGGTTATAATGTAGCAGAGGAAGATGTGAACTACTATAAAATGTATTTCCCAACATATTCAAAAATCCGCTCTAGATGACAGCGGACTTAACTTCCCCAATCCTCCTGCCTCCAACTCCCAAGTGCTGGGATTGTATGATGCCACACCCGGCAGCAAAGACTTACATTAAGAAAAAGCTTTGAAAACCATAGCAGAATACAGAAAAGGGCCTTTAGGTGTGGAGATATAGAAAGATTTCTTGAACAAAGCCTAAAAGTCATTTACTATCAAACACAAGATTGATAAACTGGATTGAATCGAAGTTAGGCATTTATATTTGGGTCCGGGGTGAAGAGATTGCTGTGTATAATGTACATCATATTGGGAAACTGTTCTGTGCTGTTTAAGCTTGTCAAAAGTGGATTCTGGGAAGAAAGAGGCCCTCCCTTGTCTCTCCTGAAACTTCCTGTCTAGGGACAGGCTGGCCCCCTAACTGTGACACAGGGAAAGGAAGATGACAGACAGATAAGGATATTAAAAGCAGTGTGTCTTTGAGAACAGCTAGAAGGAAAACCATTCCCAATCAAGGTCGCCATCATTGTTTATCCCATACTATAACAATGCAGGCAGTGGGAACTGGAAACCAGAAGCTCGTCTGTGGAGAGGACAAAGAGGACCCTCTGGTTCAGACTCTCTCAGTCAAGAACTTCAGCCAACAGTCCCAGTTTCTCCAAGTCATTTCTGCTGGATGACTGTAAGCCCTCAATCTGATGTTCCTTTTGTTTGTGTTTTCAACTGGGCTACCCCAGAATATCTGCTGGATGTTTTGCTATTCATCTGCCATTTCTCTCTGTCTGAGACTGGCTATTCATTTTTTGACTTTTGCTTAATGTACTTAATAAACTCACCAGTTCAAACAGAAAGCTCTGGACTATACAGAACGCTGCACAATCATGAGATCTGAATTCAAATCCCCAGTACCCACATTAAAAAAAAAAAAAAAGCCAAGCATGGCCATACCCATGTTGTAACCCCAGTGCAGTGAGAAGCAGAGACAGGAGGATTGCTGGGGCTTGCTGGCCACCACCTAACTCCAAGTTCAGTAAGAGACCCTGTCTCAAGGGAATAAGACTGATAGAAGGACACTGGCATCCTTTTCAGACTTTCTCTTTCAGGCACTTATCAGTACACATAAAAGTGTGTAAACTACACCCCCACCTACCCTCACCTCCCACACCCGTACCCATCCACCCCTCATCCCCGCCCATCCACCCCCTACCCATCCCCTCACCTCCACCATCCACTGTCCACCTCCATCCCCCCACAAGAATTTGTGTTAAACTAAAGACCCCTCAAGGAAAGTGAAGTGGTAAGTTAAGAAGAGGAGAGAATGTGAACAACAGGAGAGACAAGGTCTATGGAGAACTTGTCAAGAATAACTCAGCAGGAAACAGCACCTATGCTAGGTGAGTGAGTGAGTGTGTGTGTGTGTGTGTGTGTGTGTGTGTGTGTGTGTGTGTGTGTGATCCCAGTGCTCCAGGAGTGTTGCTGCCTAGGGATCTTGAGTCAGATTTATTTTCTCTGAAGACTAAAGAATTAAGTCATAAGGCTAGAGAGATGGCTCAGTCATTAACAACACTTGCTGCTCTTACAGCTGACCTGGGTTCGGTTCCCAGCACCCACATGGTGACTCAAATCATCTGTAACTCCAGTTCTAGGGAATCTGATGTCCTCTATGGCCTCTGCAGGATCAGGCACATACATGGTGCACAGATATACAACCTGAACCTGAACAAGAACAAGACATTTCTATTTGGTGCTTAAAGCCATTAAAATAGTGAGGTTGTTTGTCCTGATACAAAAGAATGAAAAGTATCTTTAACAGGAGCTTGATGAATAGGCTGTGGTGTGCCCATGTGTAGCACAGTAGACAGCAGTCAGATGTACCAACTGTAGAGACATGCCTCAGATAGGGTTTTGTCAACACACACACACACACACACACACACACTAAGACAAGCAAACAAATAAAAGACATGAAAATAGGAGGGACTTGTTAGTAAAACAAGTTGTTGAGTGAGAGGGGCTGAGAAAGATAATGGGGGTGAAAATTACCAAAATACATTATTTGTCAAAGAATTAAAAGGACAGGAATTTATCTAGCCAATTTAATAGTGATTAAGAAAGCGGGTCCCGGGGCTGGAGAGATGGCTCAATGGTTAAGAGCACTGGCTGCTCTTCCAGAGGACCTGGGTTCAATTCCCAGCACCCACATGGCAGCTCACAACTGTCTGTAAGATCAGATCTCCAGGATCTGACACCTTCACACCAATGCATATAAAATAAAGTTAAAATAAATTAAAAAAAAAGAAAGCGGGTCCCAAAAGATTATATGCAACAGGTTCTAGGGCCTTTTGTGAAGCTCAAAATTACTAACTTTGGGTTTTTGTTGTTGTTGTTTTCCCGAGACAGGGTTTCTCTGTGTAGCTTTGGAGCCTTTCCTGGAATTCACTCTAGCCCAGGCTGGCCTCAAACTCACAGGGATCTGCCTGCCTCTTCAAAATTATTAACTTTGGACATACCCTTCTAAGGAATACATGTGGCTTAATAAACTACAATGTAAAGAGGAAGATAGGAGTGATGACCATGAGATCCAGAGCAATGGGCCCTCCTGTGAAGGGTTGGAAGGGCTGTTGCACCCACAGGGCACAGGAGGCATCATGCCAGGGCCCGTCATACTTTCAAGGGCCCATAAAGATATTTTAATTTATTTAAAATAAGAAGGAAAGAATAAAGTTTTAGATGAAAGGAAATATTTTAACCTATAAATCTTTTTAATCTATAAATATATTTTAAATACTACTGATTAAGTGCTCTGATATAAATCTATGTACACACATGCAAAAATCTGTGTATGTGAACGTGTACACACATTGGCAGAAAAGGCCTACAGAGGGGAAAGTGTCTGGTATTCAGGAAATCAAAATAGAGGGCTGAAGAGATGGTTCAGTTGTTAAAGAGCTCTGGCTGCTCTTCCAGAGGACAACTGTTCAATTCCCAGCACCCACACGGTGGAACATAACTGTCTGTAATGCCAGTTCCGGGGGATCCAGTGCCCTCTTCTGGCCTCCACTGGCACTGCACGCACATGGTGCACAAATATATTTGCAGGCAAACACTCATACAAATAAAAAAATAAAGATGCTTGCCCAGGGCAGCCTGACCCAGGCAGCAAGGAGAAAATGCACGTCCCCCTTGCGCCGATCAGGCACTATTATGGTGAGCAAATGTATGGTATGGTACTGGAGAGAGAGATAGAAAGAGAATGGCTCACGTCCTGTGAAGAGAGGCAGGTCTGAAGAGGTGAAGGCAGTGACAGGCAAGCCGAGGTGGGTGGATCACTTGCCACCTGGGCCATGGTGATGCTTGGGCCTGGGCTGCTGCCAAAGTCCATGTCTGGGTCTGTGGCCCTGCAGCAGCTATGGTCTGTGTTGATGTCCATGGCTCCTGCTACCACCAGCAGAGAGGATAGGGCTGTACAGAATTGGTCCTGCCTGTCTGCTGTGGGATGGTCTGTATGTCAAATGTGTTGCTGATTGGTCAATAAATAAATCACTGATTGGTCAGTGGCCAGGCAGAAAGTATAGGTGGGACTAACAGAGAGGAGAATTGAGAGAACAGAAAGCTGGGTGAGAGAGACACTGCCAGCCGCCACGATGACAAGCCGCATGTGAAGATGCCGGTAAGCCACGAGCCATGTGGCAAGGTATAGATTAATGGAAATGGATTAATTTAAGCTGTAAGAACAGTTAGCAAGAACCCTGCCACGGCCATACAGTTTGTAACCAATATAAGTCTCTGTTTATTTGGTTGGGTCTGAATGGCTGTGGGACTGGCGGGTGAGAGAGATTTGTCCTGACTGTGGGCCAGGCAGGACAACTCTAGCTACACCTGTCACTGGCTGCAGCTCTAGAGGCAACTGGCCCTGTCCCTCACTAGCTGCAGCACTCAGGAGAGTGGCCCCTGCACCTGGCCTGGGCAACACAGTAGAGCTGGCCCTGGTGATGAAGGCGTAGGTGAGTCAGCCCTGAGGGCGTGAAAGCAGGAGAACTGGCCTGCCCCTTGCTCTTTGTTGTATAGGGTGAATTAGCTGGGGCAGTGCTGGAGAGCTCACCCTGGTGGTGAGGATGGGCGAGTGCTGTGGAAAGATTTGTCACTCAAATAGGCTTAATAAAAAGCTGATTGGCCAGTAGCCAGGCAGGAAGTATAGGCAGGGCAACCAAAGTAAGGATGCTGTGATGAAGAAGGGCAGAGTCAGGAGAGTCGTGAGAAGATGCAGAAAAGCAAGATGAGCATGTCATATTGAGAAAGGGCAACAATCCACATGGCAAAGCATAGATAAGAAATATGGGTTAATTTAAATGTAAGACTTAGCTAGTAACAAGCCTGAGCTATTGACCGAGCATTTATAATTAATATAAGCCTCTGTGTTTGTTATTTGGGACCTGGCTAGTGGGAAAGAAATGTCTAACAACAGGGGAGAGCTGGCAGACTGACCAACTCCTGCAACCATCGAGTCCCAGAACCAGGGCTATGATTTGGCCTACCCCAACATCCTCCCATTCAATAATCTGCTGGAGCACATGAAGGTGCTGGTCCTGCCAATCCAAAGCTGCAGGATCTCCAAGACACAAGACAACAACAGAATATTCAAGAGGAGTCCCAGTGAGGGCCCAGTATTGATAGTGTAGCAGAAACCAGAGGCCCTGAACCAGACCAATAACTCTTTGCAATGAACACTTGCGAGTAAAGATATATGGACAAAAGGGTTTACTGTGTCACACTACAGTTTCCATGAAGAGGTTTTTATTTATATTTATTTTTATTTTCTTTTCTCTTAAATTTTATTTTATGGGGGCAGTGTTGTAAGGGCAGAGGGCAGTTATGAAGGGACAGGGAGATGAATGGGATTGAGATGCATGGAGTGAAAGCCACAAAGAATAAATAAAAAGTTAAAAAAAAAATGAAATAAAAATGTGGTATTGGGGATGGAGAGCAGGGCACAGGACACAGGAACTTGTGGTCATTACTTGCATGGTATGGTTACAGCCAAGGTTCTGACTTTGGTTTTAGGTGGTATATTATTATAAATAACCACAAGTGTAAATTACATGAACCAATACAGAGAATGTGCCATAAAACATACTGTGATGATATAATTGTGTGTGCCACTAGTTGGCTCCTTTGACCACGCACCTTTAAATCAGATTTTGTATCTTAAATGGTTGCATTAAACTCTTCATCAAATTTACTTTAAAAAGTAACTTATCCTACAAATGACTGTCACCATATTTTGGCAACCAATTAAGCAATTAAGACAATTGAAGTTTTTCTCAAAGACTCCAAGAGCACTTCCTTGTCTGCCTTAAATTGCTTGAAAAGATATAAGAGAATGTTAACTTCAATAGAATTTTGTTTATTAAGTATTTCAAAATACTAATAAATAAAGCATGTATTTGAGAAAAGTCCATTGTTAGAGAAGTCAGCCTTCAGCTACCTCGGGTATCATCCATTAAAAGAATAGAGCTGCCAGGCAGAGACCCAA
Organism: Peromyscus californicus insignis; assembly: GCF_007827085.1. NCBI lineage: Eukaryota > Metazoa > Chordata > Mammalia > Rodentia > Cricetidae > Peromyscus > Peromyscus californicus. Next base: position 32,864,841 of record NW_026294573.1, on the reverse strand, counting down.
GTTGTGTGGGAAGCTGAGGTTTATATAATTTGAATGATCCAGGGGTGCTTTGAGAAAAGATCGCAGAGTGTGAGTAGTGGTCTGTGCCTATAATTCCAGGGCCCAGGAGACTAAGGCAGGAGTGAGTTAAAGGTCAGCCTTGGCTACACAGCAAGACTTTGTTTCAAACACACACACACACACACACACACACACACACACACACACACACACACACAAAGATGAAAGGAAGGAAGAAAGGGGGAGAGAGAGAGGGAGGAGGGAGAGGGATGGAATTTTATGGTTCTGGAGAAAAATTGTATCTTACTTACGGCACAGCTAATTCAGAATATTTTTTTCTGGGTAATTTTTGGGAAGGTTCTTCTAGATTCACAACATGCTATTGGTCATGTTGTGTCAAGGAAAGAAAAGGGGGAGGGGGAGGAAGAGGGGAGGAGGAAAGGAGAGAGGGAGAGAAGGGGGCTTCAAAATAGAAGGATATCTTCCTCCTCCCTCCTCCTCCCTTCTCCCTCCTCCTCCCTACTCCTTCCTCCTCCCCACTCCCTCCTCCTCTCCCTTCTTTTCCTCCCTCCTCCTCCTTCCTCTTCCTCCTTCCTTCTCCCTCCTCCTCCTTCCTCCTCCCTACTCCCTCCTCCTCTCCCTTCTCTTCCTGCTTCCTCCTCTTCCCTCTTCCTTCCTTCTCCTCCCTCCTCTTCTCCCTCCCCTCCTCCTCCAAGGTCTTCACTCCCTCCACCCTGAAGTTCTGGCCGCTCAAGAGTCAAGAGTTCAGCTCCACCTTCTTGACACCAGGCTTGGTCATTGACTTACTCTGGGTAATGGAATTGGGCCGAAGTGATAGTTTGCATCTAATCTTATCTCGTACCTACTGAGCACACTGGTCCCTGCAGGTCACCAAATAACACTTGGAGAAGAGCCATTCAGTGGCTGGTCCAGATAACCTACCCCAGCTACTGTAGCCTACAGGGGTGGTCTGCAGACCTTTGCAGACACTTGACTGTGGTTAGGGGTTAGGAGCCTCTGCACCCTGGGACAGTGCCTTACAGAGTGGAGTTGCAGAATGTGCTGGATCGGCAGATCTATGCAAATACTTAATTGGGGTTAGGGGTTAGGAGCAGTATTGTGTAACAGTTGACAAATGCAGGGGTAAATGTGAAGAGCTATTGGCAGTGAGGGATAAATCACAATGAGATAAACCACAGTTTTTAACAGTTGACCAATAGCTTGACAATCAGTGACAGACTTTAGAAAATGCTGTTATGTTCTTATTAAGTGCCTGTCGGATCTGCCGCTGTGATTTCTTACATTTTGTCTCCGTTGTTATTGATTGCCTTTTCATCTATGGCAATGTTGTAATTTTTTATTTCTGAAGACAGAAGAGATGGCTCTGTCTTCTCTACAGAACAGCTTATTTAATTTTTTTTTTTTTTTGTAATTCCCAGAAGTTTCTTCTAGCTTCACAGCATACTCTAGTCATGTTGTAAAAATGATTAGGATTGTTGTGGGGGGGTACACTCCTTTAATCCCAGAATTTGGGAGGCAGAGGCAGGTGGATCTCTATAAGTTTGAAGCCAGCCTGGTTTACAGAGGGAGTCCAGGACAGCCAAGGCTACACAGAGGAACCTTGTCTCAAAAACACGAAAACAAATAAACAAACAAAACCTCTTAGGATTGCTGTTGATCTTGGGAAAGCCTCTAAGTTTCTTTCAGGACATCTCCAGTGTCCTTGCACAATGACTAAGCCTGAATCCTCTTTTAATTGAACTCATTACCCAGCTTGTCATTAGCCCCCTTCTGAAGTGGTGTATCATAAGTTCTTTGCTCTCTTAGTCAGTTCCGTAGTTTGTGCTAACTAGTAAAATATTTACATTTTGTTTTACCAGTGTCAATCTGCTCCTCTCACCAAGGTTCCCAGAGTCTCCTCACACATGCTTTCCTTTCTTCCTTTTTTCCTCTCTTCCTCTCTTTCTCTCTCTCTCTCTTTCTTTCTCTCTCTCTCTCTCTCTCTCTCTGCATGGAGATATTTTCAATGCCATTTTCTTTTCTTTATTTTCACTTGATTCCTAATGGTTTCATTGTTCATCTTTATGGTTTTTATTTCATATTCTATTGGCTTGAATATTTTATGTCACGTATTTAGCATGTAAACACAAAGATAGGAAGGGGGAGCCAGTGAGGTGGCTCAGCGGATAAAAGCCATTGCTACTCAAGCCTGATGGTCTGAGTTTGATCCCCAGAACTCAGAGTACAAGGAGAGAACAGGCTCCCAAAAGTTGGTCTCTGACCACCACACAGGTGCTGTGGCAGACACACACACACACACACACACACACACACACACACACACACACACACACTGAAATAAAACATTCCCAAACCAGAAGTCTGTAAACCGGGCATGGTGACACACTTTTGTAATCCCAACATTTGGGAAATGGAGGCAAGGAGATCAGGAGTGCCAAGTCATCTTCGGTTACAAAGCACGTTCGAGGCTATACCTGTCTCTCAAAAAGGAAAAAAAGAAAGAAAGAAAGAAAGAAAGAAAGAAAGAAAGAAAGAAAGAAAGAAAGAAAGAAAGAAAGAAAGAAAGAAAGAAAGAAAGAAAGAAAGAAAGAAAGAAAAGAAACAAATAAGCACTCCCAAATAATGAGATTTATTAACCGTTTTATTGAAAACCAAGTTTCCTTTGAGCTGGGAGATGGCTCAGTTGGTAAAGACTTTGCTGCACGAACGTGAAGACCCCGCTTCAGTCCCCAGCAGCCATGCAAGAAGCCAGGTGTGGGAGCACACACTTGCAACCCAGCACTGCAGAGGCAGAGCCAAGAGGATCCGTGGGGCTCTCTGGACAGCCTAGTCTAATTCATGAGTTCCACGTCAGTGAGAAATCCTATCTCAAAATCAAGATGGAGAGCTGGGGGGGCAGGCCTGGCTCAGCGGGTAATATGCTTGCCTCGCAGACATGGGGACCTGGATTCAGATCCCGGAAGCCATGCAAAGTCAGGAATGGTAGCACACATGTAATCCAGTGCTCCTGGGGTAAGAAGGGAAGCAGGGCCAGGAGAATCCCCAGAAACTCACTGACCAGCTAATATCAGCAAATAAGAAATCATTTCCAGCAAGCTGGAAGGCTAGGGCCTGAGGTTGTCCTCTATAATTTATTCATTATAGCAAGCCTGTACTGGTACACATGTACGCACACACACTATCCCTCAAATGTAATTTTTTTAAACCAAAGTAGATAACACCTGAGAAATGATGCTTGAGGTTGACTTCTAACTTACATGAGTACCATGCTACCTCATGAGTATGCATGCATAGATACACACATACCATGCCACCTCATGAGTATGTGTGCATAGATACACACATACCATGCTACCTCATGAGTATGCATGCATAGATACACACATACTATGCTACCTCATGAGTATGCATGCATAGATACACACATACCATGCTACCTCATGAGTATGCAAGCATAGACACACACACATCTACACACGAGTCAAATGTCACTCCTTCAGAGGACCACTCCAAGCAGAGTCTCCTTATCACTGCCCAATCTAGACTCTTTCATCATTTCCTAAATTAATCTCTTGTCATATTATATGCTGACACATTTGCTGTCTGTGTTTTCCAGAGGAAGACAAAGGACTTGGATTCAGATCATTGTTATGCCCCAAAAGACAGTGACCAGGAAATATTTGTTTTTGCATAGATAGATGCATCTCTTGAGACATCACAGTGTCTGGCCTGGGACTTGTTTCACCACCTGCCAGGACTCATGAAAGGCAGTGTAGGAATCCACTGTGGCCTCTATCTCCTTTGTACTAAAACTGGTCTCCACTTGAATCTCTTCTTCATAAAAAAAGGGCTAACCCATCCCCCACCCCAGCCCTTTTTGATGTAACTCAGGTGATGTCTCCCCCCCCACACACAACCCCAAGTCTCCATTCAACCTATAATTACCTCGCCTACTTTGACATCCTTAATATAGTATGATCTGACTCTGTGTGTTATTTTTACTTCCCTTAAGTGATTAACCCCATCTGCAACCTCAGGCCCAGCATGTCCCAGATGGAAGACAACACCCACTGTGGAGCAGTTGCTTCTCACCAGACATCCTAGGTGGCTCTGACTGTGGTGTGTGTGCGGGATGCACCCCAATCACTGCTCCTTTCTCATTCCTGCACACCCCAGTAGTCACTTCCTCCTGTCATTTCTTTGACTTCCTAGTCACTTCTTCCCCAAGTCCTCACCATGCCCCTCCGCATCTGCCTTCGTGCAGACTCAGCTCCTGTCCTGCTCTCTCTCCCCACCTCTCTGCATTCTCCTCATGGAGCCCAGTGTCTCTGCTCATGCTGTGCCTATTGCAGGGAATGTCTTCGAAGCCCCCTCGACCAGGCCACAGTCGCTCATTCCCATCTTGACCTAATCACCGTATCCTCTGAGAGGACAAGCCTGGCTCATCTGCTTTATGCTCCCATGTATAACGCACTGAGACAAGGTCTCCTAATATAGCCCAGGCTAGCCTTGAGCTCCTAGTCTCCCTGCCTTGACTTCTGGAGGGCTCAGACAGCCTGGTGTCACCACAACCCTGGCTTTTCCCCTTTGACACTTGTTGGAAACGTAGTGAACTAATTACTTCTGCACTTGCAAAGCTATCTACCACAACCGTAACATCTCACTCACCGATAGCCCTTGCTATGGGCTAGGCGCTGTTCCTCAGGGGACTCCTGTAAGACATACTCCACCTTCCACTGCTGTACAGACAAGGAGACAGGGCAAGCGTCCTGCCAAGGGACAGCTCTTCAGTGAGGAGTCCTCCCTTCTGGTCCTTGCTTTTCCTCACCACCCTTACTGTTTTCCATCTCGCTCTCGGCCTCCTGTTACGCCCCTATCTCTCAGCACTGGACCAGGGGCTCAGGGTAGGCTGGACTCGTGAATCTGCCTCCTTGCATTTTGTACTCAGTGCCTTCTAAGAACCTGATGCTGTGGAGTGGGAAAACACTTGGGTCCTGCCCTCCACTACCAAGGTTTCTCTCAAAAGTCATGAGGGAAAAGGATTCTTTTTCCACCCAAGGGTGCAGAAAAGGTTCTTAGGGAAAGTGCTCTTTGATGTAGTCCAGGAACAGAAGGATCTGAAGTGGGTGAGAAGAGGGTTCAGGGGAGGCAGGGTGTTCATGGTGATGGGACTGACTGGGGATGTGAGTGAGTACCACTGAGGAAGCCTGGGATTCTGCACTCTGAGACTTGTATAGTGAGGAAGCCCAGGCTGGAGAAAGGGACAGGTGGAGCAGGGCAAGGAATAGCGAAGGCAAGAGCAGGGCTGCAGGGTGAGTGCCGGAATCAGGCTCCATGGTCAAAACCATTTGGGAAATTCTGGCTTGAAAAGGCTAACCATGCTGGGAATGGTGGCACCTGCCTTTAATCCCAGCATTCAGGAGGCAGAGGCAGGTGAAACTCCGAGTTTGAGGCCAGCTTGGTTGACAGAGCTAGTTCCAGGATAGCCAGTGCTATACAGAGAAACTCTATGTGGAAAAAACAAGAAAGAAAAAGAAAAGGCCAATAGGACTACTTTCCTAAACACTTGGAGTGGTAAAGTGCCTTGGGTCCTATGGGATTTATGAGCCACATTTCTGACACAGCTTATTAATATGACATCACATTTGTCATAAAGGAAAAAGCAGGTGGGCCAAATGGCTTGGAGCAGGGGAGGGAAGTCTCAGTGGCTGTGGATTGCCAGAGCTCTCCTGGAGAGCAGTGGAAAGCTGAAAGGTCCCTGTGGTGGTTTGAAAGAAAATGGCCCCCAAAGGGAATGGCACTATTAGGTGATGTGACCTTGTTGGAGAAGGTGTGGTTTTGTTGGAGGAAATATGTCACTGTAGAGATGAGCTTTAGGTCTCATACATGCTCAAGCCACTTCTAGTGTCTCAGACCACTTCCTGTTGCCTGCAAGATGTAGGAATCTCAGCTACTTTTCCAGCACCATGTCTTGCCCGCACACCACCATGTCCCACCATGATGCTAGTGGACTGAACCTCTGAACTGTAAGCCACCCCAATTAAATGTTTCCTTTTAAAGAGTTGCCGTGGTCATGGTGTCCCTTCACAGCAGTAGAAACCCTCACTAAGACATTCCCTAAGCAAAATAGTAACAGAGCTGAGCCTGCAGGGCTGCCTGCCATGTGAGCACAGGCTGGACCCAGGGAAATAAGGAGGAAGGGTGATGTTTCTGGACAGCTTTCAGGCTCTGGCCCAGCTAGACCTGTGCACACACATGTGCACTTCAGGGCTCTGATGGCCAATCTCAGCGGCCACCTCTTCTGAATCTGGAATCAACTAAAAAGCAAGCCAGAAGACACGCCTTGGTCGTTTTTTCTTGATCAGATTATTTGAAGCAGGAAGAACCACACTGAAGGTAGGTGGGACTGTTTGGTGGCAGCCTAGATAAAAAGTGCCCGGGAAAAAACTTTTGCTTTTTGCCTGCTTGGTTTCACTCTTGCTTGTAAGTCCAGCTATCCTGCTGCTGCAGCATCTTTTCACTGATGTTAGAAGCAGCTTCTTTGGGATTCCAACATAGACTGACGAGCAGCAGCCTCCTGGAGAAGACCAGGCCTCCAGCACCAGATTGGGACTACCAAGACACCCAGTTTTGTAAATGAAGCAACTGCTAGTTAGCCTTTCCAGTGTGAGACCGATCCCTGAGGTTTGCTGGCTGGCCAGCCTAGCATGCCCAGCAAGCTCCAGGACAGTGAGAGACCCTGTTTAAAAAATAAGTAAATGAATAAATAAATAGTGGGGGGAATGAGACACCAAAGGTCAACCCCTGGCCTCCATGCTGACTCACACGTACATGCACACACTTGAACACACACAGTGTCTATTTAAGTAACTCGGAATTGTCAGGCATTGTTCTAGGAGCTGGAGCTGGCCACAAGCAGTGGAAATGGTAGTGAAGACCCCGTTTCCATAACAACATCACAGCTCTAGGTGCTCTACAAGCAAGAAAAGTAGCAGCAGTGACTCGTGCACAGAGTTCAAACAGGATTGTATGCCGAGGAGTGGCTCGGGGTGGAGGGGCAGCTCAATGGTCAGGGGCCTCTCAGCCAGCTACTGAAGGAAGTGTCCTGGGAGAAGCATCAGTTGTACAAAGGCCTGGAGATGAGAGCCAAGTGGGAACAGAAGGAATCCCGTGTGAAGACGGCAGGCAGAGGCCACATCACAGAGACTTCCTGAGCCGTGGGTGCGATGGGGAGCAGGGAGGGTTTCCAGAGAAATGATGTGATCTGACATGTATTAGATTCCATTTCCAGGGCAGTTTTATATTTGTGGAAAAATGTAATGTGAAGTACAGAGTTCCGCTCACACCTAATCACCCACTCTCACACACACTTACATTTGTTCACCATCTATCTATCTATCCAGCTATCTATCCAGCCACCCACCCATCTGTCCATCCATCCATCCATCCATCCATCCATTCATCTATCATCTATCTACCTATCTATACATCTGTCTCTCACTATCTCTATCTCTTACACACACACACACAATTTCAATACCTTGCACTGATGTGACACATCACTCCCAACGTGATCTACTACACCATTACTGACTGAAGTCCACGGTTTGCATCGTGGTCTGCTCTTTGTGCTGTACATGGATTCTAACGCTGTAGGACATGGGTTCCCCAGCCACAGTGTGAGACAAGAAGTTTCACTGTCCTACAAACTTCCCACGCTCTCTCTATCACTTCTTCTTCAGCTCCCGGCAACTGCTGGCCCTTTAGCTGGCTCCATCATTTTTTGCTTTGTCCAGAACAACCAATAGTTGGAATCACAGAGGCATGCACTGTGGTGGTTTGAGTGGAAGACATCCTACACAGCGTCAGGCATTTGAACACTTGGTCTGTGGTTGGTGGCGCTACTTGAGGAGGTTTAGGAGGCATAACCTTGCTGGAGGAAGCACATCACTGTTTAGATGAGTTTAGAGCCATGCCTCACTTCCGGTTTGCTCTCTCTCTCTGCTTCATATCTGAAGTGAAAGATGTGACCTGTCAGCTTCCTCCTCCTGCCACCATGCCAGTCCCTTACTGCCATGCTTCCCTGCCATGATGGACCATAAACCCAGATAAACTCTCTCTTCCTTGAGTTTCTCTGGCCATGGTGTTCGATCCCCGCAACAGGAAGTGACTGAGACAGGTCATCTCTTCAGATTGCCTTCTGTCACTTGTTCTGCGTATTTTGTTTTTTTTTTTTTTAAGGGTCATGGTGTCTGTTCTGTAGATAACAAGTGGAAGGAGGCAGAGAGAACGGCAGGAAGGCTGGTGAGGAGTGCAGCAGCCTTCAGGGGCTAATGTGCTTGGCCACACCAGTGGGAGAAAATGGGAACACAGGAGGCACCCACCACCAGGCTGGGAGTTGCTGGTGGATAGATTGCAGAGAGATCATGACAGAGTAGGGGCCACTGTGACATGGGGTTGGGCCAGGCCTGGAGAGAATAGCATATTAAAGTCTCCCTAGATATTTCTGCAAGGTTTGTTTTGTGTTTGTTTCTTTGTTTGTTTTGAGATAAAGACTCACTATGTAGCCCTGGGTGATCTGGAACTCACTATGTAGATCATGTTGGCTTTGAACTCACAGAGATCCGCCTGCTTCTGCCTCCCAAGTGCTGGGGTTAAAGGTGTGCATCACCACGCCCAGCTCAGTTGTAGTGGTGGTAGTGGTAGTGGTGGCGTTGTGTGCGTGCATGTGTGTGTGCATGTGCGTGTATGTGTTTTGTTTTCTTGTTTGTGTGAGACAGCTTCTCATATAGCCCAAGCTACCTTAGAACTCAATAGCCAAAGATAACTTTCAGCTCCTGAGACTCCTGCCTGTACCTATTGAGTGCTGAGGTTACAGATGTTCACTATCACATCCAGCTGTGGTTTTTAATTCACTTAAATATTCTCGATCTTCTTATTGAATGGAAGACACAGGTTCAGAGAGGTTGCTGGTGTGCCCAGGACCACACAGCCAAGCTTCTTCTTGGATGGCAGGCCTCCAAGCCCTTCCCCCAGGAGCCATCACCAGCCTCCTGTTCCTTGCCCTCTAATGCCTTGTTAAGTATTTTCTCCTCTTGGTGGTCATTTTGTTGTCCAATCAATAAACCACTCACAGAAATAAAAGATTTCCAGATTTATACACTGCTGACTCCCTGCCTGGAAACCCTGCCCTGCCCTCCTTCAAACCCCCACTGGCTTCTCATCACAATGGGAAAATCGAAGCCTTGTTAACTTATCTCAGCCCTTGAATTAGCTCCGTTTATTTTGGTCTCACTAGCTACCTTAAGCCAAAAATAGATGGTGGGGAGTGGAGTGCTCACTATGAATTTCTTGGGATACAACAGGTAGATAGAAGGGGAGTTGGATGAACAGTCAGTCTAACGGACCTGTCAGAACATGGCTCTAGAACCTGCCACTCCACTCAGCTCCCCGAAGCACTGGCCAGTCAGTTCCAGGTTAGGTCAAGAGGACCTCTCACCCCTGCCCAAGTGAGAGTAGACCGGTCCTAAAAAGCATGATGCCATCTGATATGAGCAGGGTAGGAGGGGCTCAGTCATGGTAACCCTCCATAAAGGCAGAATCTTCCCAAAGGTGGAGAAGCCAAGGCCTTCCAGGCAGAGTTCCCCACCCCACACCCTGGAGTCCCACAACCCCAGTACAGCACTCCAGAGGTGGTCCACAGTTACTCTTTGACACACAAAGTCTCTCCTCAATGCAGGGCTCTTCAAAGACCTGGCCTCAATTTACATTTAGTCGCCAGAGTGTTGTGTTATATATCTATTTCCTCCAAACTGATACACTCTCTCTTGGAGGGACAGAAACATCATAACTGGGGAAACTTGGGCCAGCGAGATGGCTTAGTAGATGAAGTCACATAAATCTAACAACCTGGAGCCCACAGTGAAGACAGAGCACTGACTCCCCAAACTAACACCCCCAAATTATCCTCCAATTCCCATACACATGCTGAGCCACTCACATGCCTGTAGCGCGCGCGCACGCGCGCGCGCACACACACACACACACACACACACACACACACACACCATAAAAATTTTTTAAAAAACTCATCCACTTTATTAGGTCCAGACACTCAGGACACCACCAGATGCACACAGCTGTAAAAGCATTAGACCACTGCCGAGTGGCAGCAGCAGACTGTCTTTGGTGGAGCTGTGTACACTTGAGAGTTGTTACCCATGCTAGGGTGGGTTTCAGTTAACCATGCTCCTCACTTCCTGCTCCAGCAAGGAATGCCAGTGAACTCATCGGTTTACCAAGCTGGACTCGAGTGGAAGGGTTTCTTGGTCATCAGTGTCCTTTCTGGGGCGAAGAGACCTTTGTTCACACCTCTCCCAGGGAAAGTCGCACACGATGTGGTACCCCTTTGCTGTCCTCCCCTCTCTCCCACATCAGCAGAGCCCTGCTCTTCAGCACTGCTAACGAAATGAAATGTCCCTCTCTACCTTGCCGATGGGGTGACTACATAACCAAGAACTGACTGGCGCGTTGGCGTACAGGTGGTGTGGTATACAGCCTTCCCTCAGACCTTCCCTGGGGAGGGGCATGGTCTGCCCATCAGGAGTGCGGGCATGGCCCTCCAGAGTCACCTGGTGGAAAGCTGAGGACCTTGGTCCTCTAAGGATGCCATATCAGTTTTGAACTGCTTTCAGGAGGCAATAAAACCTTCTTGTCTCTTCAAGCTTTCCTGCAGCCTAATATAACCCACACTAGTAATTATGCCTAGCTTGATGTCTGACACTGTCTGGGAAGTTCTCAATAGGTTATGGTTGGATTACTGAATCAATTATAAAGAGAGAAACCCTCAATCCAGCATTTAACACATCAACCGGCTGCAGATTCCCTCTCCGCTCTCTTTGACATGCAGATGATATTTTTAATAGAGGTGTAATTAGAACAAAAATAGAATTTTTATATCCAGCATCTTTTCGGTAATAGTAATTATATAATAAACACTTTCCATGTTGTCATATTATCATTGTTCTAAGTGGGTGTGTAATTTTCCAGCAAAGAAATCAACCGTAATTTATATAACCACTCCCTTATGGTTTGATATGTACATTTCTCCAGGTTTCATAATTACAGGGAATTCTACCGGGAATTACCTATGGGTGGTAGCCTCCTCTTTTGACAGTTCACATGGGAATGAGATTCTTGTATTTTTCTAATATCTTAAAAAAAAAAAAAAACCTCTACTTTTACCAGCCATGCTGAAGTTTTATCACTTCCAGCTAAATTCTGAGAAATATGTGTGATAATAATGAGTACAGTAAATGCAGAAGCTACTCACTGTGTAATAAACACACTGTAACATGCTGTGCTGGGCACTTTTCATGTATCTGTGCACACACACACACATACATGCACACTTGAGTGCACACACGCACATGCACACACACACACACACATGTCATAGTGAGTGGGAGTTAAAACAGCAAATCATGGCATCAAATTGGACTTAAACCTCAGTAAAATTGCTCCTTGTCTATAAGACCATGCATACATTTCTTAGCCCCTGTGAGCCTCCCTTTGCTTGTCTATAAATAGGTCCCTATGTTTTCCTCACTGGGTTGCTGTTAGAGTTAAATAAGGTAACAATAACAGCTCCATTAGGTGTGGTATTAATTGTCTCACTTCTCACTGGGGCATTGTGCAGACACAGCACCTGAGGTCACCTGCCAGTTCCTACCCTGGAAGAGCTGAGCAGGTCTCCTATGGTCAGGCTGACCTCAAGGTCACCGTGTGCCCGAAGGGATTCTTTAGTTGTGTTTTGTTTCATTTTTGTTTGGAGACCACGTCTCACACAGAACCCAGGCTGACCTTGAACTCTGAGCACTCCTGCCCCCACTCTCAGTGTTGGGATTACAGGTGTGTGCCACTCTACCCAGATGGGGCACTCTTCGGGGTACTCTTCAGCCACCCCTACACAAGTGCTTCTGTCCTTCCCACTGGAAGGTCCTAGAAGCTCAAGGACAAACAGGTACCACTGTGCACAATGCTATCGATCTCATGAATCCTAAAACACTGCTAGGGAATGGGGGTGCGCCAGAACTTTGAACCCCAGAACTAGGGAGGTAGAGGCAGTGTATCTCCAAAAGTTCAAGGCCAGCTTGATCTACATAGTGAGTTTCAGGCCAACCAGGGTTACACAGTGAAACCTTGTCTCAAAATAAATAAGTAAATAAAACGTTGCTAGGACACAAACACTGTCACGTGTCACACACATTTTATATACACACACATACCTACACACACGCCCCAAAAATATACACCATAACACACATAGTACAGACACACTATATTGACATATATACACGCCATATACCACACACCACACATACATCACATCATACACACATACCACATACCACACACACGGCACCATACATAAGCACACTATGTATGTATCCCATATATCATACACACATTACACACATATCCATATACACACAACATACCATACACATACACCATAGACATGCCCCATACACATACACCATATACATCCACACACAGTAAGTACCATATATATAACACGCCATACATACACACCACACACACACCGTGCACACACACCGTGCACACACCATCATACACACACCACACACCACACACGCACTTTACGTGAGGAAGCCAGGCCTGTACAAGCAGTCATTGGGATGTAGTATGGTCATTCAGCCTCACCCACAGCTGCTTAGGCATGGTGCCTAGGGGATGGACAGCTATGCTGAGATACTCCTAGGTCACTGCCTCTACCCTAGAGTGCCCACAGAACACTGGCCCTGAGCTCATAAGGGCCTCCTGGCCTCTCAGGCCCAAGCCACAAAGGCAGGGCCAGGATCCAAGAGAAAGCTGTTGAGCAGTGTTCTCTGGCAGCCCTGAAATAGCCAGGCTCTACTCCCAGCCCCTATGCTGCACAGACAGGCAGGTCCAGGAATAGCTCTCCCTGCCAAAAGCTGACCTACTTAGCGGGTCTGTCTCGTCATGTGAGCTTGGCTGGGCAATAGGTTCACTTGCCTCTTTCTACCTAGAGCAAACCCAGCCCAGCATTCCCCCATCACATGGTTTCTGATTCCCATGCTATTCCAGGAATAGATAATAACACACTGCAGCTTCAAAGCATATCCACAAACATCACTGTGCATCCTTGTCAGAGCGGGCCCAAGAGAAGGGACTTATTGCTCCATTACAGAGTGGACGCCATGACACAGAGAGGGTAAGCAACGTGAGTAGAGACGCACAGCAGATAAGAAGGCAGACCCAGCCCTAGAGCCAAGCTCCTAATACAGAGATCAGTGGCTTTGCTGTGCCTTGAGTTTCCTGAGGGCAAGACTCTTTTCTGAGGGGCTGAGGTTCCCAAGCCTCCCTACCCACTTGCTGCCTTGGTCCAGAATCTGGTGGCCAAGCTAGGAGAGATCAAGGCCTTGGGTGCCCACTAGGCTGGGAGCTGGGGCTTGATTGGCAGTGAGAATCACCTGGGTGGCCTCTAGCACATTGTGTCACCTGTCTCAGACTCATGCCGGCATCCTCAGGGTGTCAGCAGAAAGACGAGAGACTTTATTTGTAGTTGGTAAAGCAGCTACTGTTGATTGTTATTACTGCTGACATCCCAAATCTAATCCAAAAGGAAAAAGTTTAAAACTGACTGGTGCCAGCAAGGAGTCACAGGCCTTGTAGCCCAGGCCTCTGTAACATTTCTGAATCCCTGACCCCATGTGCCCAGGGAAACAATGAGATTTACAGTGCACAGCCCTGGGATGAGCACTGGTCCCTGGTTCTGCTTGATGACTGTTGGTTCACTGAAGTCAGTGTCACAGCGATGTCCTTCTGGATTCTCATGGCAGGGACCCATCGCAAGAGGGGAAGGTAGTGTCCACTCTTGCACATCCCTGTCCCAAATTGGCTCTTGTGGGTGCGCTCATCTACTCTGGCACATCACGGGCAGGAACACAGAGGACAGAATGTCTGCCTTGATGACGCCCTGGGAGTGGAGTGTCACATGGAAGAGAAGATGAGGAAGGAGATTAGGGTCAGGCTGGCATCTGAAGACCAGAATCTCACGGCCTAAAGAAGTGACCACGGGTCATTAAGACTGAGCTGGCATGCTGGCACGAAGCTCAGTTGGTAGACTACTTACTTTAACATGCACAAAGCCCTGGGATCAGTCCCCAGCGCTGAATAACCTGGGCGTGATGGTGCATACCTGCAGTCCAGCACTTGGGAGGCAGAGGCAAGAATATTAGAAGTTAAAGGCTATGGAGTGAGTTCAAGGTCAGCCTGGGTTACAGGAGACTCCATCTCAAAAGCAAAAATGAAACAGATAAACCAAATAAAAAAAAATGGAGCAAACCAAACCTTCAGATATGAACATGCAACCTGGAATAACTGGAGAAAACAGGAAACTAGAAAGATACCACGTGTAGGAGGGAAGATCAACAGAGAGAGAGAAAGCAAGGTAATTGATGAGGAGAAATGGGAAAGGCAGGCCTTAACGAGGGGAGGGGGAGGGAGTCAGTACCAGAAGGAGAGGGAGGAAGTAGGGTAAGCAGCAGTAAGGATGCTGAAAATCATCAAATAACACTATCAGCTATCTGCCTAAAATTACGTGGTAAGTCTATGTGCACATATATAATTTTAAACAAAAATGTCTCATCTGGACTGACAGTGCTTCAGGAGCCAGAGACTGTCCAACAAAACCCCCAGCACCAAACGTGAGAAGCCCCCTTTGAGCGGTTTGGTTGATGTTTTCCAAGAGAATCCCAACCACTACAGACTATGGCTGTTGTTCTTGGTTGCCTCCCAAGGTGGAAGGTAATCCCCTATTGCTGAAGACACTGTGCTCTTTGAACACAGGACCCCGAGGACTGCAGCTGGATCTGACTTGAAGGCCTCTTCCCTGAGGACTAGCTTTCGTGGTACCAGAAGGCACCACGCAAGCTTCCAAGGGAGTAAAGCAAGCAATAGTCCAGCTACAGTGCCGTGAGTCCCAATAAAGACCAGCATGGCACAGCAGCCCTAAGGGCACAGTAGTGGCGCTCGTACCTTGACGGGTAACCAACAGCTCTCTAATTGGACTTAAGGCCTGCTCAACAAAGGGAAGCCATGCCTGGTACTGACAACAAGGCTAACTACCCAGGCCTAATGAAGACATGGATCTTGGAGGAGAATCTACAACTGCCACATTACCAAATCGGCATAATTCCTAACTTCGTTCTAAGTATGTATCCTCATGCCCACAGAAAAGTGTGGGCCTCACCCCTCATCCAAGAAACATCTCTTAGCAACGGACAGAGACCATCACAGAAAACCACAGAGAGCAAACTGCGGAGAGCAAGTGACCATTGTGGTTCCCAGCCCCGATTGACATGTCTGCAACCCAACTCCCTCAGGAGAAGCGGCTCTCGTTCCTTAAGCAACGGTGGTACACCGCGCATGCTCGGTAAGCAGAGATAAAGCAGTGCGTGGCTAGGCTATGGAGTATCAAGGCCAGTAGGAGGGGGGGCATGTGAGAGATGGTTTATGCCCAAATTAGGGAGTGCATCAAAGCCCGACTGAGGAGCTTGAGTGACTTCTGAGAACCAAAAGATCTCATGAGGGCCCGTGGGGGTGGCTCAGAGAGTAAAGGACTTTCTGGGAAACCTGATGCCCTGAGTTTGGTCCCCAGAATTGACATAAAGGCAGAAGTGACTACATAAAGTTGTCTCTGACCTCCACACACAGGCATAAATGCACCCCCCCCAAAAAAAACCACCACTAAAATCTCTGAAAACCCAGGCCTGGTGGCTTTGTGCCTGTAACCCCAGCTTTTCAGAAGGCTAGGGAGGGCAGGATAGCTGGAGCCCGGGGAGTTCAAGGGCAGCCTGGCCTACATAGTGAGAGAGAGAGAGAGAGAGAGAGAGAGAGGAGAGAGAGAGAGGGAGGGAGGGAGGGGAGGGGGAGGGGAGGGAGGGAGGGAGGGAGGGGAGGGAGGGAGGGAGGGAGGGAGGGAAGGAGAGAGAGACTGGGAGGTGGGTAACAGACCAGAGTAGCTTTGAAGATTTAAGTAGGACTTAGCTTGTTCTCCGAGACTGAACGTACTTCCGGGCTGGGCATGGAGCTGTGGACAAGAATAAACAGTGTTTCCTCACCACATGAGCTTCTGCCCTGATGTGGGGAGGGTCTTAACACTGAAGAGCCTGGGGCTCTACTGCCCACGAGCAGGGTACAGAAGGGTGCCAGGCTTGAGAAATGACAGATAGAAGAGGAAAGAACACAGGAAGGCGCACAGGCCACTGTTGGGGGTGGGGCATTCTAGTCCCTTTTTGTCCCTCTTGGATACCTAGGAAAGAAAGGCTCGAGGCCTGGCTGCCTCTTACCTGAACACCTGTCCTGTGGGCACGGACCCTGGGGGAGGAGGTTGTGGAGGCAACAAAGGCGCATTCTCCCAGCCATGACGGCAATCAATAGAAGCTTGTTTGCCCTGTTTCCTGGGGGAGCAGCCAGGCATGCTGGGGTGGGGACCTGGGCAGCAAGTGGGAACACAGAGTCCTGGGGCTAGGCGAGCTTGAAGCATTATTTTGGCTCCAGGAGAGCCACACCTGTGGCCCCTGAGCACACAAGCTGGTGGCTTCAGGCTGCTTGGGAAGAATGAACTCGCTCCTCCCTCTCTCTGCTTCAGGGCCTTCCTGAGAGCCCTGCGCATGATTGGAGAACATTGTTTCCAAATTCAACCCCCGGCGGAGGCATAGAAAGCCACATTGTCACTCCAACATCTTATTTTTTAAAGCCATGTCTCAGCCGTTAAGAGCTGGTGCAGCTTGTCCAGAGGACCAGAGCTCAGTTCCCAGCACTCACACTGAATGACTGACTCACAACTTCCTGTAACTCTCCACCTCCATGAGATCCAACACCTTCTTCTGACCTCTGCAGGCAACTTATACACACACACACACACACACACACACACACACACACACACACACACACACACGAGAGAGAGAGAGAGAGAGAGAGAGAGAGAGAGAGAGAGAGAGAGAGAGAGAGACAGAGAGAGAGAGAGAGAGACACAGAGAGAGAGAGAGACAGAGAGAGAGACAGAGAGAGAGAGAGAGGAGAGAGGAGAGAGAGAGAGAGAGGAGAGAGAGAGAGAGAGAGAGAGAGGAGATGAGGGAGAGAGAGGAAATAAAAATAAAATATTTAAATAAAAAAATTAAATAAAAGGCCCAGGTAGTGTGGTGGCACACATCTTTAACCCCAGCACTTTGGAGGCAGAGGCAGGCAGATCTCAGTGAGTTCAAGGCCACACTCTGGTCTACAAAGTGAGTTCCAGGACAGCCAGGTCTGTTACACTGAGAAACCCTGTTTGGAAAGAAGAAGAAGAAGAGGAGGAAGAGGAGAGGAGGAGGAGAGAGAAGAGAGAAGAAGAAGAAGAGAGAGGAGGAGGAGGAGGAGGAGGAGGAGGAGGAGGAGGAGGAAATAATAATAATATAAGGGATGTGTATGGGAGGAACCTCCAGAGGGCACAGGCAGCTGAGTCCTGTGGGGACCTGAGGATGAGGATTTGTCACAATTGCTTAATAGGGAGCTGCAGGGCCTAGCTTACCACCAAGCATGGCTTTGAGAACAGAGCCCTGGATGAGCCAGATGAAGACTAGCCCAGCCTAAGTCCCAGCCTGAGCTGAAGTTCTATTTCCTCAACTAACAGTGGGAATTGAACCCTCACTGCAGGCAGAAATCTGGTGTGTGTGTGTGTGTGTGTGTGTGTGTGTGTGTGTGTGTGTGTGTGCATCTGCATGCAGAATGCTTGTTTTCTGTGCTTGCCTACTGTGCAGAAAGGGTGAGTATTCTGCCCTGGGGCAAGGCTGCCATGTGTCGGGACAGGACCATGTGCATATGACCCAGAGGGAGAGGCCAGCGGCTTAGTAAAGGGTTCTCACCTTCATCTTGCCAGCAAGCCAGCCATCTCAGTCAGTGACCTTTCCCGCTTCCTTTCACTATCCTGTCTGTGCTTTGGCCTGAGCAGGGCTGCGGAAACACAGCAAGGTTTACCTCTGCCACGTGTGCTAAGGGCGTGAACCTGCACACACTGGGTCCCCAGCAACCACTTTACAGATTAGGAAACTGAGGCTCAAAGACACAGGAGGACTTGGTGACGCCATCCAGCTAGAGAGTGGCTGAGCCCTAAGTCACACAGGGATCTGCAGACTCCACAGTCAAGGCGCAGTACAAAATTTGTTCCTCTCTCCAACGCCTCCCCCCACCCCAGCTGCTGCCAATCCTTCTGAGGGTGTGGGTCACACACCTCTACAGAGAGAGGCTGCCCACCTCTAGGACAGCTTGGTTTAGCTTTTTTTCTGACTTAGAACCAAAATTGGTCCCTGGGAAGTAGACGTGGCTCGGGTTTGTGACAGGCCAGACGAGGGAGGGGAAAGGGGCTGCAGCCCCAGTCAGCAGGTCCGCAGTGAGCAGGGGGAGGGGGGCTGAAGAAGGCTTTGCCTGACCCTCTACTTGCTGCCGATTGGTCTTACCTAGGTGGCGTTCTCTTCCTACATGTGCAGATGGAGCGGTCCAAGGTGAGGCCGGACTCCCTATACTGTTGGATCCTGCTGTAATCCATACCTACCTCACTCCAGCAAGCCCTGGTAGGCCTGGCAGTGAATGTCTGTCCCAGTCACCCCTCCCAGCCAACAAGGTCCCATCTACTCTACAAATGTCCAAGCCAGCAGTTCTCAACCTGTGGGTCGTGACCCCTTTAGGGAGGTCACATATCAGATATTTACATTATGATTTGTAACAGCAGCAAAATTATAGTTACGATGTAGCAACAAAAATAATTTTGTGGTTGGGGGTCATCACACCATGAGGAATTGTATTGAAGGGTCCCAGCATTAGGAAGGCTGAGAACCACTGTTCTAGGCTATCTGCACAGTTCCCTTGCCTGCAAATTCACTGTGAACACCGCAGCTAAAAGAGCCCTTCCACGCCAGCGCCCTGCAGCCTCAGGTCCACACTCATGTTCTTGACTTTCCACCTTGTTCCTGGGGATGAACCATCTGAGCCCAGGCAAAGTGCGGCTCTATATAGGTCATGCAATCCCACCCCCTCAGAAAACCATTCAGAAAAATACCCTTGCTCCAGAGTCTTCTTGTTCCCCTCTTCCAGGGCCGTTCTCACTGTCAAAAGATGCTGCCAGTTCTTTCTTCTTTAAACTGAGCAGAGATCCCTCTGGTCTCCCATCTGCATTTAGCACCATAGCCCTGTTTATCTTACCCTCTCTGCTGGGGTCTGCACTGGCCATCCCTAGCCCTCTCCCACTAGGCTTCTGCCCTCATCTGGTCCCCATTCCCTCCATGTGACCAGGTGCACACACTGGTCCTCCATTGCACTCACTGTCCTGGGTCCACTTTCTTCCCTGTGCCCCTTGGTTCTGTCATGCTTCTCACATTCTGGGGATGTGGCCACCAGCCACTTGGTGTCCCTGTATAGCATAGTGCCCACAGCCCGTGGAGGACATTCCATCTCCTGTGGAGGGCTCATGAGGTCGGGATCCAGCTGCGCAGCAAACATCATGCTGGGGACTGAGCCATGTGGCATTGCATGTGACAGATGGAGTCGTGTGTTAGTCCCCTCTGCCTGGGTAACAGTCTCTGGTGCCCACTACACCTACCTCTGCAAGAACGGGATTGGCCCCTGGTCCAGAATTTTGATGGATGAGAGCAATAGAGAACAGGAAGTGGAGTGACAGGACTCAGAGGGGAATTCCTGTCACACACTTCTCAACAATGCCTGACCGGTCCAGAACAGCCAGAAACAGCCGAGGGGAAGGGAGGACCCAGAAAGAGACACCAGACAGCTCTGGCCCAGTGAGCAACAACACAGTATAGAGACACCGTCCTGGGCACTGGCCCCAGGCTCTCCTCTGCCAGTCCCTTGGGGAGACTTGAGGCCAATCACTCAGCCTTTGGAGACCTCTTCTGTCCCCATCTGGACAGGTTTCAGAAAGGGTTGGGATGAAGGGCTTTGTGAAGTGGCATCCAAGATCCCACCTTTGAACAAAAATAGCAGTTTTCTCTGGTACTTACTGGAGTCCCTTCCAGAGAAGGCAGGGGCCTTGGCATCGGAACAAAGTTTCACTGGGACCTCTGCTTGTCTCTTCCTAAAGCTCCCAGCTCTAGAAATCAAGTGTTCTCCTCAGTTCCATGAGCAGAGCCCCCGATCCCCAATTACCCTGCTTGTTTTGAAAGGCAGATTTCTAGTCCTTGACACAACCTCACAATCACTGAAGTCCAGGGTTCATGACCATAAAGCCAGAGACCAAGGGGTGAGGGACCTGAGGCTGAGGGGGTGGGGGTGGGGGCTTAAATTCACACTCAGGTGTAAACGACTGTTAAATGGTCCTTTACCAAGACAGATCTGGTTAGTGGGGGAACGGGGCAGGGCACAGATAGAAAGGAGAGAAAACTAGGGAAAAAACCACTCAAGAGATGGGTATGATAGTGTACAGCCATAACCAGCACTTGAAAGGCTGAGGAGGGAGGCTTGTGAGTTTGAAGGCTGCATAGAAAACCCCACCTCAAAATATACACACATATATACGTACACACACACACACACACACACACACACACACACACACACACACACACACACACATACGCATGCATATGCGAAAACTCTGTAGGAAAGAAAGGGGAAAGGCAGTTACATCGAAGCTGGCTAGCTTTCTTTTAACCTTGCCAGGACTCTCTAAGAGTTGCCCTTCTCCACACTGCCAGCCAAACTGATCCCACCCAAGACCCAGGAACCGAGAGGGAGGAGATTACTGTCCTCATTTTACATGTGAAGAAACCGAGGCCGAGAGGCAGCCAGATGGCCTGCCTGGGGACATTCCTCTACCAGTCATTTGCTGACACCTGATCAGGTTCCAGTTCAGGGAGGCCTGACCCACGGCTTACCCCAGGTCACCAAACCAGAACCAAGAGCTAATTCCGCAGAAACACCCTCCACATCCTATCCAGAGTGCCGTCGGTCCCTGCCTTGCCCCTCTGGACGCCAACCACTTTCCAGGCTTCTCTTCTTATTCATCTCTTGCTTTTACACACTAAAGACAGAGTGTGTGGACGACTCTGAGAACAAATGCCAGAGAGCTACTAACCCCCGTGAGGGCCCGGTGTGGTGGGGCACACCTGTAATCCTACTGTTTGGGGAGGAGACGTAGGATCAGTCCAGTATCATCCTCAGCTATATAGTGAGTTCAAGGCCAGCCTGGGCTACATGAGATCCGGTCATGAAAAATAAAAATAAAAGCCCCCATGAGGGCAATATTCCATTCCATCTGCCATAGACAAACCAGAGAGAGGAGCTTGGGATTGTGGGAGGGGCGTGAGAGCAAGTGAGGTGGGGGCGTGGCACAGATGTGGAGAGAAGAAAGGCCGAAGGACAGGAGGAGGAAACAGTGCTTTGGTTCAGCTTTGGTCTGTGGGGTACCATGACTGACTTCCACCTGCCCTGAGAGCTTCTGTGAAATGGGCTTTGCTCTTGGATATCTTCTAGCCTCCATCTGGCCTCCATGGGCACCCGGGGTCTGGGATGAAGTACCACGTCTTCTGTAGGGTAGGTGCCAGTGGCTGACATTGGTGCTCTCAACATTGCTTTCCATCCTCAGGTGGTGTACAATAGCCTGGCTTAAGCTGGAAACAGAAAGCCCTTTTGTTGGGAACACAATGAATAATGGACACCTCGTTGTGTGTCATGAGCAACGGTCAGGTGTGACACCGCGTTTCCAAAAGACTGGAGCTTTGTGGTGGCGAGGTTATTTTTCCTCCTGGCTCTGTTTGTCCTGGCTCTTGCCTCAGCGATGGAAGCAGCTCTCACCGGGTCCTCCAAGGACAACACCTGCTCTTCCTAGGTCCTTCCAACTGTCAAGCAGCTCGCTCCAGCTTGGCACACACAAAGGGGCTTTGTGGGTTCCCCACAGGGAGATGATGGAGAGGAGATTGTGAGTTCCCATTCCAGCAGTCACTGTCCCCTGCAGGACGTGATGTGGCAGAAAACCACTGTTAAGCAGGCTGTGGTCCTGCACTGTGATGGAGGCAGGGGCATCTCAATTGGGGGTCAGCCTGGGCTACACAGTGAGGCCCTGTCTCAAAACAAAACAAAAAAACCGTAAAATAATAAGTAAATATAGACTTTTCGGGCATGTTGTAATATCTTGGGAAAAGGATGTTTCTCTCAAATGGAGACCCTGGGACACTGAGGAAGGATTCAGCATTACTGTTTCCGTGAAGTCACACCCTGTCTGTCCTGAATCTTAGCTGCTCAGGGTTTGTTTCTTTTGATTTGTTTTGCTCTTGCTACAGAGTTATAAAAAGAAATCTTGCCGGAAGTGCTATCACCCGCCTTTAATCCCAGCACTTGGGAGGTAGAGGCAGGCAGATCTCTGTGAGTTCAAGGCCAGTCTGGTCTACAAATGAGTTCCAGGACAACCAGGGCTGTTACGCAGAGAAACCTTGTCTCAAAAAACCAACCAACCAACCAATCAAACAAACAAACAAATAAAAACAGAATTAAAAAAAAAAAACAACTTTTGGGCCAGTGAGATGGCTCAGTTGTAAGGTTTTGGTCCTTATTTACGTCCTTTAATTACGTCATCAGCCTTCGCCGGCTTCCCAGCCTAAAAAGCGGTTGGGCCCTCTGTGGGCTCTCTCTCTGTCCCCTCTCCTTTGCGCTCCTTCCCCCCGTGGGTCCCTCTCTCTCCCTTCCCCCCCCTTGTCTCTCTCTCTCTCTCTGTCTTTCTTTATCTCCCCCCCCCCCCCCCCCCCCCCCCGCAATAAAGCTCTAAAAAGGTAACCATGGCTAAGATTCTTTCAATCAGCACACTCCTCCGCGGGCACGCTCCTCCGCGGGCATGGCCACCGCGGGCGGTGACCAGCCACGAGGGGCAGCTCGGCGGCATAACCAACATCAGTGGCTTAAGTGTTTGCTGCCAAGCTGACAACATGAATTTAATCGCTGGCACCCATATGGTGGAACAAGAGAACCAATTTCTGCAAGTTGTGTACACATACACACACACACAAACACACACGCACACACACACAATAAGCAAATGAGTAAGTGCAATTTTAAATCTTTAAATTTTTAAATTTATGAGTACATCTCTGTACCTGCATGTCTCCATGGCTGTGCAGATGTGAGCAGGTACCTTTGGAGGCCAAAAGACGGTGTCAGAGTCTTCTGGAACTGGTTAACAGGTGGTTGTAAGCCTCCCATCCTGGGTGCTAGCAGTGTTCTTAAGTGCTGAGCCAACTCTCCAGCTCCCAATCTTAAAATTAAATATAAATAAATAAAAATAACTCTCAATGCACTGACATCACAAATATTTCATTAATCAGTGAAGCAGACTGGGACTGGGTCTCTGAACTGCTCCGCAGGCTGTATGTGGGCCATACATAATATCATGGAAGGCTGTAGCCCTTTCTTTGGCAGGCCTTTTTTAAGACTGGCCTTGACTTTGGACTTCTGACCTACTGCCTCTTCCTCCCAAACACTCAAGTTAACAAGTGTGCACCACAATGTTGATTTTTAAACCGTGCAGGGGGAGGGGGGTATGTGTACAGTGTGTTTATCAACAAGGTGTTGTCAAGCTACTTGTAATCAGATCTCAGCCCCGCCCATGAGCTTCCCCTGTGAGCTTAAAATTCGTAATTGAATTATGAGTCTCAATTGCAGAGTGAGGGCAATACAAAGGGCACCTAACTCACAGCATTTAAGTGAAGATTAAAATAATTACCACAGGTAAGCCAAGTGTGGCAGTGAAGGCCTGTGATGTTTGGAGGGTGAGGGCTGGAACATCTCCAGGAGCTGAAGGTCATCCTTAGCTGCAAATGAACTGAAGAAAGCATCAGAAACTGATGAGCCCGAGCAACATGGGGCCTTATCTAAAACAAATAGATAAATAAATACATAAAATTGCCTACTTTTGTGCCCAGGACAGAAACCAGCCAATAGATGTTCCTGTTTTTTTTTTTTAATGATTTATGTATTTGTTTTTATGTGTACAGACATTTTGCCTGTATATATGTCTGTGTACCATATGTGCATGCACAATACCTATGGAGGCCAGAAGAGGGTGTTGGATCCTCTTGAACTGGACTCCCAGTGGTTGTAGGTGCTGGGAATAAAACCTGGGCCCTCTAGAAGAGTAGCCAGTGCTCTTAACTGTTGAACCATCTCTCCAGCCCCAGATGCTTTCTCACTTCCTCCCTCCCTCCCTCCCCCTCCCTCCCTCCCTCCCTCCCTCCCTCCCTCCATCCCTCCTTCCCTTCCTCCCTTTCTCTCTCTCTCTCTCTCTCTCTCTCTCTCTCTCTCTCTCTCTCTCTCTCTCTCTCTCGACAGTCTTACTATGTAGCCCTGTCCGGCTTGAAACTCACAAAGATCCTCCTGCCTCTACCTCCCAAGTGCTGGAATTAAAGGCATTCCATTATGCCCGGCTTATTTTTTTTTTTTTTACTATTATTAGATTGTTGTTATTTCCATTTATGAATACATGTTATTTTTCAGATAAATTCTGTTTCAAAACATTACACCATCATTTCAAGTCATCATAACATTTCTGGCTTGTCTAAAGTGAACTTAGTGGCCTGCCCAGTACTAGACTACAAGAAAACTTGTATTTAATATGGTTTCAAAACCAGCTCCTTCTGGCTCTTATACCTGCTTGCTTTTTTCTTTTTTTTTTTTTTTTTGTCCAGAGACTTCTCAACTTTTATTGGTCCCTTAGTCCCCAGGGGTCGCCTCCTTGTCAGCCTCAGTGCCTCAGAACTCTGGTGCCGTTGGTCTTGGACACAACTTTGCTATCCATGACCTTGTGGGTGGTTGTCCTCTGGACAGTTTGCAAGGAGTTACTGGAGTCCAGGGCATCGTTGAGACTGAGTCTTCCCCGTCTTCCAGCAAGCGGCGGTAGGTGGCAATCTCAGCCTCAAGCTTGACCTTGATGTTCAGTAGGGCTTCATATTCCCGGGTCTGGCGCTGCCCCTCTGCCCGGGTTTGGGCCAGCTCTGACTCCAGGTGCAGAAGGACCCCATGGAGCTGCTCCATCTGCGTGTTGTATCGGGCCTTCACATCCCTAAGGTTGTTCTCCAAGCTGATCTTCTGATTTTTCATGGCTTCCAGGTCAATTTCCAAGGCCTGGAAGGTGCGCCTCAGGTCTGTGAGTGTGGTCTCAGCATCTCTGATTTCAGCAGACTGGGTGGTGATTACCATGGTGCTCTCCTCAATCTGCTGGGACCAGTACTTGTTCAGTTCCTCACGATTCTTCTGAGCCCGCTCCTCATACTGGGCCCGGATGTCAGCCATGATCTTGCTGAGGTCCTGAAATTTGGGGGCATCCACTTCCATGGTCAATCCAGAAATGGCAATCTGGGCTTCCAGTCCTTTGACTTCCTCCTCGTGATTCTTCTTCATGAACAGCAGTGCCTCCTTGAGGGCTTCAATTTCTGTCTCCAGCTGCAGCCTCATTATGTTGGTGTCATCCACTACCTTTCAGAGCCCATAGATATCATTCTCCACAGACTGGCGCATGGCCAGTTCTGTCTCATACTTGACTCTGAAGTCATCAGCAGCAAGATGAGCATTGTCGATCTGCAGGACGATGCGACATTGTCCACAGAATTTGCAAAGATCTGAGCCCTTAGGTCCTCGATGATCTTGAAATAGTGGCCCCAGTCTCTGATGCCCTGGGACCCCTTTTTCTCCAGATGTTCCCGGATTTTGCTCTCCAGTCTCCTATTCTCAGTCTCCAGGCTCTTCACCCTGTCCAGGTAGCTGGCCAGGTGGTCGTTCAGTTCTTGCATGGTCTCCTTCTTGGTCTGGATGCCACCCATTCCAACCAGACCTGCAGACCCCATGGAGCCACCCCAGACACTTGTGGTGCAGGACACGGAGATCCCAGGACCGGAGCCCCCAGCACCTGCATAGACACTGGCCTCGCTGCTGGCAGGATGGATCCGCTGGCTGGGCGTCCGCACAGAGCCCTGGGACTGGTAGTTGGTGGAAAAGGTGGTGGAGCTTATGTTGTCTGGAGAGGAGAGCAAAGCGAGAGACCCAGACAGGAGTTCGGTTGGCCGTATACCTGCTTTCTTAGAGCTGATCTGTGCACACCTGAACCCAACTGTTAACTGTGTATTCACACAAAGCTTGAATACTATCCAAAGTAATTTACCACCATCCCCGTACATGGCTGCTGTCAGAGTAGACAACATCCTTTCCCCAAGCTGGGAAGGGCAAAGAAGGCCGTTTTTTTTAGTGCCTAGAAGCACAATGTGCCCAAAGCCTATGACCTCACTTCTCTGATAACCACAGCAAAATTCTCTTTTTCTGCTGTTAGAGTCCTGGAGAAGTCCCACAAAATACCATCATTCGTGTATGCAATCAACAAGAGTGTTTATTATTCCAGCATGCTGGGGCCGACCATCCTACACAAAGGCAAAATGGCAACAACCTCCAGAGAAGCTCGCAGGCTCCTTTTAAGCACAGCTAAGGTGAGTTCCAGGGCAGTTAGGTCATCTCAGGCTTAAGCAAGTGGCAATCACATTAGTACATTCTAATTGGTTAGGGCTAGTCAGGGGTTGGTTAAGGCTACAGTTTTTCCATTTTTGAGTAGGCCTGGACAAGTCCTAGGTGTTGTCCTTATTTGGTTATTACCTTGAGCAGCAGACTGTGGGGGCTGGCTCAGTGGCCCAGGCTTGGTACATCCTATCTCCCTTGTCCCTGCTGTCAGGGGCGTTGAAGATTGTTTGTCCTTTGTCTGTGGCTTCCTCAGAAACTGCCTGCTCAGTTCCAAGAAGCAGGGACCGAGGCCTAGTTCTAAATCGAGTTATTAGGACAGGCTGTCATGATATTTGCCTGGCCCGCTCACCTACTAATCTAAAATTAAGTTTTTGTGCTGAAGAGATATCACAGTGGGTAAAGGCACCTGTCACCAAGCCTGGACAACTGAGTTTAGTCCCCAGAACCTACTTGGTAAAGAACCAATTCCTGCAATGTCTTCTGGTACACACACACACACACACACACACACACACACACACACACACACACACACACACACACACATTAATTTTTCAAGCCATTCTATTTTCCCATAAAATGTCCCTTCTGGGAGAGAATCTGAATTGGCTTGGCCTGCTGGAGACCTTGTTGCTTACAGCTAGATGGTAATGTAGTCACAAATGAAAGGTCTGAAGTCTTTTCTTTTCTTTTTTTTTTTTTTTTAACTGTTTTGTTTCTGCTGTGGAGCATGAGAAGAGGGTTGCAAAGCCTGAGGGTATCTGAGCAGGGCAGGAGTGAGAAGTATTTAGCAAAGAGGCAAGATTTCACTCACTCAGACTCAATGTGGTCACAGCGGTGGGTCCCAGTTCTGAATACATTTTAAGTTCATCTAGAGCGTGCAGATTTGATTGTGGTTAATACAATACAAAGGCTGGTTTCACAATAGCTTATTGACATTGCATGCTTTCTCAAACAACGGGTAATGTGGTGTTTAAAGCTGAAAAGAGTTCTCTTGTACTTGAAGAATTGCTGTAGGCAAGATCCACTGACCAATACTCAAAAAGAGAATGAAATGTCACAGAGAAACAGAATACAGCCTCAGAGTAGCTTCTGGAGTCCTTAAATACCACAGTGGAGTTAACTGTTATCCCCACATTGATGCCCCTCTCCTGGGAAGCAGAAGCCAATTCTCTTACCCTTGAATGAGGACTGGACTCAGGCTCAATTCTCAAATAAGGAAAAGGAGAGTCAAGAAACCTGGCAGCAGTCACGACCTTGGAACCACGTGACTAAGGTTACCATCACGGCCACAAGGGATATTGCTATCGTGTATCAACAACACGACTCAAGGAGAGGAGCACGTCATCCCTGTGACCTTCTTCCTCCAAACCAATAACCGCAGTCTGATTCTGAGAAACATTAGATAAGGCCTCAGGGGACCTTCTACAAAAATAACTAAACAGAGCTCTTCCCAGGGCCAAGGTTGCGGGGCCTGGGGGTTCACAACCTGTAATCCCAGCACTTGGGAAGCTAAGCCAGACAGATGGTCATGAGTTCAAAGTTAACCTGATCTGCAGAGTGAGACCTTTTCTCAAAAGACAAACAAAAGATTGTGCAAAAGTAAGACTCAGAAATTATCATAGATAGGGACACTAAGGGGCCTGACAATGGAATACAATGTGTATGTAGCCTAGGAGGAATCTTGGGAATAGACACACATACACACACACACACACACACACACACACACACACACACACACACACACACACAGCAGTGAAGAAACTAGTAAAATCCAGATGAAGTTCATAGTTTAGTTAGTAGTGTGTTAAAATTTATATTTAGTTTTATGTGTATCCATGAGTGCCTATACCTATATAGGCATACCATGCATACACCAGGCAGGCCAGAAGGGAGCATCGTATCCGCTGGAACTGGAGTTACAGGTGGTCGTGAGTTACCATCTATTAGGTCCTAGGAACCAAACCTGGATCCTCTGCGAGAGCAATCGCTCTGAGTCATCTCTTCGGCCCCTGGTTAACGTGCATGGCTACGTGACATTAAGGGAAGACGGAGCAAGGAACTCTCTGTTTAATATTTATAACATTTTGTTGTTGTTGTTCTATGAACCACAGGCTGGACTCCATCTAACTATGTAGCTGACGATGCCCTAGAAGGCTTGATCCTCCTGCCTCCACTTCCTGAGATTTGGAATTTTGGGCATGTGCCACAACTCCTGGTTTTTTAAGTACTAGGAATCAAGCCTAGGACTTTACACTTGCTAAGTCTGCACTCTGGCAGCTGAGTCCTACCCCTACCCCTATAACTCTTCTTTAAATATAAATGTATTGCAAAGTAATAGGTTAAAAATAGCCATGTGGAGGCCTGGAGAAATGGCTCAGCAGTTAAGAACACTTTGATGTTCTTGCAGAGGACCTAGGTTTGGTTTCCAGTGCCCACAGGCATGTGTGTGTCACAAAGACATACTTGCAGACAAAACACTAATGCACATAAAAATAAACAAAAGTTTTAATTCCAGAACTTGTATTCAATACTGGTTTTCATAGGTCCCTGAGTTCATCAAATGTGTAAAGAAGGGCTGTGGGGGAGGGACAGGCAGCAAGATGATTCAGTGAGCAAAATACCTACCATATCACCAAGCTTGAAGGCCTGAGTTTGATTCCTGGGACCCACATGGTGGAAGGAGAGACCTGAGTCCATCAGGTTGTCCTCTGACCTCCACACATACACAGTGAAATGCATGCCCACACACATGAGCACACACACCAAATGAACGTAGTTAAAAAAATAAACACATACACACACAAGGCTAGAACTGGCCCCCCAAATGTGGCATGTGCAAAGTACTCAGTTCATGCTGGTATAGCAGAGTACTATGTGGAGTTTTCCTCTTCACCTTTTAAATGGTTGGTGCTGTGGACCAAACCCAGGGCAGAGTGTTCTACCCTGTGCTCCACTGTCAGCCCCTGGTGTTAGGTTTCTGTAGTTGGCACAGAAAATCTCACTCGGTAGTGGAGTGTATTTAACATTTATTTAAGGTGAAGACATTCAAAACCCTTCTAGTTTATCCCCCTGACACTCAGACAAAGCCCAGGGCCTCAAACATCACATGTCTTCCCGGCTTTTGACACATAAGCACGTTATTATCTACAATAGCCCTCTTGCAGTTGAACCCCGCCCCTCGCTTCTCTTATCTCACTATAATTTAGGGCCCTATCACGTGTCTTCATGACTCCCTAGCCCTTGGCTTTACTTTTTTTTCCATTCAAAAGAAAGAAGGAAAGAAAAAGAGGAAGGGAGGAAGGAAGGAAGGAAGGAAGGAAGGAAGGGAGGGAGGGAGGGAGGGAGGAAGGGAGGGAGGGAGGGAGGAAGGAAGGAAGGAAGGAAGGAGGCATAGAGGTAACGGTAGTTGAGGGTGTTTGCTGTCCTTCCACAGGACCTGAGTTCAATCCCCAACACCTACGTCTCCAGGCTCATAGCCACCAGTAACTCCAGCTCTAGGGGGAAGTCCAACATCCCCTTCTGGCCGCAGACATCAGCACACATTTGGTGACTTACATATACAGTCATATGTACACATAAATAAATAGAATTTAAAAACAAAACTAAGAAAGGATATTGAGACATGGTCTCCTGTAGCCAAGGCTGACCTTGAACTTCTTACGCCTTGACTTCCTGATCCTCCTGTCTCTACCTCCCCCTTGGGTTTACCTATGTGAACCACCATGACAGGTTTGACCAAAATGTTTTGGCTGTTTAACAACCCTTCACTGGGCTCAGAGGAGCACATCAGCACTCACTGTCAATTCTCTTTTTTATTTATTTTTTTCCTTTTTGTTAAATCTCATTTTGGGGTGTGTGTGTGTATGTGTGTGTGTGTGTGTGTGTGTGTGCATGTGCGCGTGCGAGTGTGTGCGCGCGCTCGCGTGTATGTGTGATATGCCAGTGTGGATGCCTATGAGTGCATATGTGGAGGCCAGAGGTTGGCTTCAGGAGTCCTCCTATTGATCTCTGCCTTATTTTCTGAGACAGTGTCTCTCACTGTAACTGCAGTTCCCCACTTTTGGTTAGACTAGATAACTGTGAAGGCCCTGAAATCTGCTCTCTCCATCCCCCACCCCTGAGGTTACATGCAAGATCTTTCACTTGGGTGTGGGGATCAGAACTCAGGTCCTCAAGCTAGGTAGCAAGTACTGTACCTACAGGACCACCTCTCCAGCCCCTTTATTAGTTTATTAAATTTTTAATTATTTATTTATTTTTATTTTATGTGCAGTGGTGTTTTGCCTGCATGTATGTTTGTGTGAGGATGCCAGATTTCCTGGAACTGGAGTTACAGACAGTTGTGAGCTGCCACTTTGGTGCTGGGAATTGAACCCTGGTCTTCTGGAAGAGCAGCCAGTGCTCTTAACCACTGAGCCATCTCTCCAGCCCTGTTTATTAATTTTTTGAGACAAATTCTCTCTAGGTCATCTTGGCTGTCCTGGAATTCACTATGTAAACTAGGCTGGCCTCAGACTCAGAATGATCCGCCTGCCTCTGCCTCCTGAGATTAAAGGCGTATGCCACCATCACCCAACAAATTTTTATTTTAATGGATAAATAACTGTATACATCCATGGGTCACAATGCCCTGTTTGATTGAACACTTATGATGTAGAATGATTGATTCAGGCTAGAAAAAAAAAAAGTCCTCTCACAATGCTTTTTTGTCTGTTTGAGTTAGGATCTTACTATGAAGCCCTGGCTAGCCTAGAATTCACAATGTAGACCCAGGCTGGCCTTGAACTCAGAGATCTACCTGCCTCTGTCTCCACCATGCCTACATGCTTGTCTTTTAATTATTTGTGGTGATTAAATTAGACTCTTAAGGGATGCCAGAATTATTTTTGAAGAGTCATATAAGAATCAAGAGGTAGAGAGCATCAGGTATCTTGATCTTCTCTCTAAACATCAAGACATGAATTTGGTCAGTCATGGGGACAAAGTTCGACTGAAGACGAGGAAGAGGCCATTGCTGTCAGACAAGGAGTTCTTGAGAACTAAGGCATGGGACAAAGAGACTGACCTTGAGGTTCCAGCTTTGAGGCAGCCCCTCCCCTTGTCCACTGGTTCAGAACACCCAGGAGAAGCAGAAAGAGGACCTCAGAGCAAAGAGGTTTGGGCCTGGTCCATGAAAAGGTATCACCTCAAAGAGGCCCGGACCCAGAAAGAGGAGCCACAGAGGCAGAATGGAGGTGAGGCTAAATTAGGGAGCAAAGAGTTCACATCTCACCCTGGAGTAGGCCAGCCCCCACTGGCAGATGAGCAGTCTATTGACGACCTCTAGTCCTGAGTTGACCACTGTTTCAAATAAAAGTCAATATTGTCATTCAATTTTTGTTGTTTTGATGTAATTTCAGGTTGACGGCAGAGTTGTAAGAGTAGTGCAAAGAATCTGAAGCTCCCTTCCGCCTGATTCCCTGGAAGTGTTTGCTGCCTTTGCACCATTCTTGTGTGTGAGTGCAGGTTTTCCAGAAATCTGTATTTTATTGTGTTTGTTGTGGTGGGGATCACAAGAGCTACCATACACATGTGGAGGTCAGAAGACAACTTGTGGGAGTTCTCTCTCTCCTCCACATGAGCCCATCCTGAGGCTCAAACTCAGGTCATCAGGTTTGGCAGCAAGCTCCTTTGCCTTGCTGAGCCATCCTGCCAGCCCTTCCTGAAATATCTAAAATTTGTTATCATGGTATCTCTTTTTCATTAAATAACTCAGTGTGGGGGACTGGAGAGATGGCTCAGCAGTTAAGAGCACTTGTTGCTTCTGCAGAGGACCCAAGTTCAGATCCCAGCACCTACAGGGTGGTTCACCATCCATAACTGTAGTTCCAGGGGACCCAATGTCCTTTTCTGACTTCCCAGGGCACCAGGAACAGAGATGGAACACATATATACATTTAGGACAGCATTCACAATCACACAATGAATAAATCTAAAAAATATTTTTAATTAAAATGATAGTTTCGAATGTATTGCCCCCAAAAGACATAACCACAATACAACCATCAAAACCGGAGAATCTGGGCCGGCTGGTTGGCTGCGGGTGAAGCTGTTGCTGCCAAGCCTGAATTCAGTTCATCCAAGTCAAGTTGGAAGGAGAGGACCAGTTCTGCAAACTCGTCCCCTGACCTCCACTTACATGCTGTAGCCTGCGCTCACCTGCACTCACACATCACACACACACACAACAACAATAATAATATTTGAAAAAAATAAGAGTTAGCCAAGTGTGGTGGCGCACGCCTTTAATCCCAGCACTCAGGAGGCGGAGGCAGGAGGAGCTCTGTGAGTTCAAGGCCATCCTGGTCTACATGATGAGTTCCAGGACAGCCAGGGCTACATAAAGAGACCCTGTCTCAAAAAAAAAAAAAATGAGATAATTTGAAATTATGTAAATTATGTAATATAATAAATCTACAAATTTATTTTAAATTTTACCAATCGTCCTCATATATCCCTTAAAACAAAATAAACAAAAAACAAATGTAAGATTATTATTGCACTTAACTGTCACAAACAAATTTTAGCTCACAAATAGGGAAAGGAGTTGTGTCTGAATTTATAAACACAAATCTTGCAGTGTGGAGGCTGGCCCACTGTGTTAGTGACCACAGAAGTATGAACCATAGTGACATGGGATGTAGCTCAATCCATAGGGTGCTCACTTAGCATAAGCTAACCTGGGTTCCATCCTCATCACCTCATAGACTAGACGTCACCCGTAATCACAGCACCAGGCATGGAAGAGAGAAGAGGACAGGAGTTCAAGGCTGTGCTTGACTGCACGGCACGCTGGAGGTCAGCCTGACTGTTAGAGGCCCTATCTATCTTAAAAACAAACAAAACCCGAAAAACAGTCAACAATAGTTCAGGCCCCTTTATCTCTGTGTGAATTCTGCTTAGTCATTCCCTGTCAGCCAGCCATACATGGAGAAAATGAAGTCCAGGGGGAAAGGTAGATGTTTTCACGTTAGATGGAAAACCGTCTTTGCAATGAGCTGGTGCTAGCGGACTCTTAGGAGTCTGAGCATGTCCGAGTCTCTTTCTTGCCTTCCCCATGGCCGAGAGCTCAGCACAGCAGGACCTGACCCCAGCAGAGTTCACCTCACTCATGCCTTGTCTCTGTGTCGCTCTGGACCCTGAGCAGGAGCTTCCAGGGGCTTTGGTCCTACTGTCCCTGGATATGAAATGGACCTTGCTGTGCTACGGAGCAGAGGCATGTTTACAGGCACCGGGCCTTCCTTGCACACGTAACAGGTTCTCATTACAGGGTTCGTTCCTTCCTCTCAGCCCCTCTAGGCACTCAAGTCTTCCTCTCTAAGCCTGCTTCTTCGTCTGCAAAAGGCAGTCAGGGACAGCCGCTCCTGGATGTTGAGAGGACAGGAGGGGAGCTTGGTGCTGAGGAGCGCCCACAGCAGAACTATCTTGACAGAGCTTGTGACTGACAGGCTGGTGACACAGAGAAGTGTTTTGGAATCCTGGCCTGGCAAGAATGTGAGCAAACCTGTTCCCTCTCCTGCTGCTTCAGGCTCCAGCCCTTGACTTCCTGGCCTGTCACACACACACACCCTCCCGATGCTATGCTTTCCTCTGCCAGTTGGAGCATCTAATGTTGAACAATGCCAACCTTCTTGGAAGCCACTTAGTCCTGTCTCCAAGAAGGGAGGGAGGGAAGACGTCACCTAGTCCTGGGCAAGTCATTAGGCAAGAGAGGGCAGCTTCAGCGCTGCCTCTCAACCCTGGCAGGCTTTCCCAGAGTCCCGCCTGTGGCTCCAGCCCACCAGTCCTTTCTCTGTCTCTCTACGATGACATAACAAGTTCAAGGTCAGAGATACACTCTGAGGAGGGCTTCCACCTGGGAGAAGGCAAGCCCACTCACTCAAAAGGGCTTCTGCAAGATTTCTCAGGTGCAAAGCCCCTTAGCAAGAATAGGCCGAGCGAGGGAGACAAGTGCGTCCACGCAGTGCACCAAGCCCTAGGCCAAGCTCTGGACACTCTGGACCTTGTGGAACCCTCACAAGTACTGGGAGGCTGAGGCCCGATCCTTCTTCCGTGGGAAAAACTTCCGGCTGGAGTTAGTGACTCCTCAGGGGTCAACCCCTGGCTCCCAAGCCCATGTTCGGTCTACCGTGGGATGGAGGAAGAATCTGGAAGAGAACCAGTAATGCTCTGACCTTCAAGATCACGATATTTCGGGTGCAGCCTGTGGCCTTGCCAAATCTCTTGTGTGCATTCTGGGATCCCAGACCTGACAGGGACTGTCTGTCACCTGGCGTTTGCTGTGCCCTTCTCTCCTCTCTGGTTTTTCCAGGCTCTGCATTCCTGTTTATCTCCTCATGCACCAAGCAAAGACCAAAAGGGCTGTAGGAGCTCAGAGGCGTGTGTGTGTGTGTGTGTGTGTGTGTGTGTGTGTGTGTGTGTGTGTGTGTGTGTGTGCAATGATTGGCCTGACCAGACAGTCGAGCTCTCTTGGGTAAGACACCTCTGAGTGCCACTGAGGAAGGCAGGGACTTGCCCGAGGTGACTTAGCCTTCCCCACTTCTACCCAGGGAACTCACTCTCTGCTTTTCAACATCCACAGCTTTGCTAGAAAGAAGGGGTACATCCCAGGTTCCCCATAGGGAAGGAAAAGACTCCACCGAGTCCCCTAAGTCCCTCTTTTCTATGGGACAGAGGACAAGGTCAGAGCAACCCTAAGGAGTCAGGGCAACCGGATCTCTAAGTACTCACTTTACAAGATAGATTCTACCCCTGAGGCTAGACTTGACTGCCCTGGGGGAAAGAGGTACACAATACAGTGCCTGCCGAGATCCACGGAGTGGATGGCTTTAACTCGGAAGGCAGAGACTGACAATTGAGTTCTCGTTTTGTGTCAGGTAGCCCTGGCTGGCCTGAAACTTGCTTTGTAGGTTAGGCTGGTCTTGAACTTCCAGTAATTCTCCTGCCTCCCCAGTACTAGGATTGCAGATGTGCACCACCATTACCTTGCCTGGCTCCCTTTTTATTTTATTTTATTTTATTTCTTTGTTTGTTTGCTTGGTTGGCTTTTTTGAGACAAGTTCTTACATAGTCTAGGCTGGTCTTGAACTCTTGATCCTCCTGCACCGCCATGCCTCCCCCGCAAACCCTGACTGTATTTATTTATTTGCTCATTCATTAATCAGTGTAGTTTCCTAGGTGTCAGATATTATTATAAAATTTCCTCCTCTTTTTTTTTATGTTGTTGGAGTATTATAAAATACATTACAAACGTTTTACCTCCTGCTTTTGTGTTTGACTTTCTTAAAAGTCTTTTTGTTATTTTATCTGTAGGGTGTGTTACTTCTCTGTGTACCAGTGTACCACATGTGTGCACCTGCAAAGGCTGAAGTGGGCATCAATCAGATCCCCTGGAACTAGAGTTAACAGATGACTGTGTGCCACCTTGTAGGTACTGGGGATCAAACCTGGGTCCTCTGGAAGAGAAGCCAGCCCTTTAAACCTCTGAGCCATCTCTCTAGTCCCCATGTTTGATGGTCTTACTTAAATGAATTTAGCCTCGGCCTGAGCAAGGCTTCAGTTTGTTTAAATGCAGTTACAGTAAAAAGAATGCATTTGCCTGGAT
The DNA here is from genome assembly GCF_007827085.1 of Peromyscus californicus insignis. Lineage (NCBI taxonomy): Eukaryota > Metazoa > Chordata > Mammalia > Rodentia > Cricetidae > Peromyscus > Peromyscus californicus. Next base: position 32,828,582 of record NW_026294573.1, on the reverse strand, counting down.
GCCATCTGATATTTACCTTGGATCACCCAAGGGCATAGCGGCCTTCCTTCGTCTCTTCTCTCCACATCCGTTACTGCTTTTGAGAAAAGGACAAGGTTTGGCAGCATTGACCTTCCCCTCCTAACCCTGTGAGAAGTCTGACTCCGAAACATCAGGGGCTTGGAGGCTGGACAGACTCAGAGGACTGGTAGCTGGCTGGTCAACAGCACCAAATGTGTCCATCACGTTTCCAGGGCTGAGCGGTGACTCAGGAAGTGGGCTCTCCCCTAGGATTGGTCTGTTAAAGCCCCCTGCAGGCACCACAACAAACAAGGAAGCAAGATAGGCCTTGAAGCAGGAGCCACCACTCTGCTTTACACTCTCAGAATCTTCCAGTTTTTCTAGAGGTACTCAAATTCCAGCTAGAAGGAAGCATTTTACTCCCAAAGAAGCTCTGCACTGAGAAGGGACTGGGCCAGATGAAGCCGCTAACGGCCTCCAAACACCCAGGCTTGCTCACTCAATACTTCCTTCTTGAGTCCCTGCTCAGCCCATAAGCTTCTTTTTTTTGGCCCCGGATCCTGTCTGTTCTCTGCAACCCGGGCTTTCTTGTTCAGATGACAGAACTAGATGTGGGAGTCTGACTTTGAGGGGCCCCAGCAACAGCCATGCATGCCATTTGACTCCTGAACTTTGGATTAGGACAAACAGAGCCCAGACAGTCAGCTATGGGTCCAGGCAGGGAAGGAGCATGTGGACTTGCTTGGGAGGTCCACTTGGGACCCCCATTTAAAGAGAGGAAGGATCCAGTACACTATAGAGAAGTGCAGGGAAAGGTGGGCATTTGTAGAGAGCCGGCTGTTATGAGGACTTCTGGTTCCCCCTCCCCGGTAAGATTCTCTGTAACTTGCCTGCCCTTGAGAAATGGTCTTGACTCCATGTATTGAGTGACACTTTGCTGAGACTGGCTGGAGTGGATGTCTGCTGTGTGTTAGCAAATCAATGGCAGACGCAGTGAAGCCCATCCTTCAGCCTTCCAAATTAGACTTGGCAAGATAGAAGGGACCGATGACAGAAACGCCACCTCCTTACATTGACTAGTGCGTCTAACACAGTGGTTCTCAACCTGAGGGTTGAATCACCCTTTCACAGGGGTCACCTAAGACCATTGGAAAATAGATATTTACACTGTGATTCATAACAGTAGCAAAATTACAGCTATGGAGTAGCAATGAAAATAATTTTATGGTTAGGGGGTCACCACAACATGAGGAACTGTAATAAAGGGCCACTGCATTAGGAAGGTTGAGAATCAGTGCTCTAACAGAGCCCAGCACAGTGGTCCTAGCAATCTCAGAATTTAGGATAGTTAGGCAGGAGTCCTGAGAGTTCAAAGCTAGCCTGGGTTCCATTGTGAGATCCTGTCTCAAACAAATACAGCAAGTCCCTAACATAGGAGTTATCAGTCCAGCCTGGGATGACTTGTCCTAGACCTGTACAAGCTCAAGACCCACCTAAGGGCTCCCTCTCCCAAGTGCTCTGAGGGACTGGCCCAGCTTCCTGTCAGGCAAACCTGAGTCTTCACATATCCATCCCTTCCTGTCAGGATGACCTTAAGCAAGATACTTGACCTCTCTGATACTTGCTTCCTCTTGACTATTTTTCCTTTCCTCCAGCCCCCTGATTGATTGACTGACTGACTGACTGACTAATTGACTGATTGATTGATTGATTGATTTCCTTCTGGCAGTCTCATGTAGCCCAGACTGGCCTCAAACTCCTGATCCTCCTGCCTTCACCCCATGAGTGCCAGGATTATAGACATGCTAGCTACCATGCCTGGTTATATTCGGTGCTGAGAATTGAACCTAGGTTTTTGTGTATGCTAGGCAAGCACTCTACCAACTAAGTCATATCCTCAGTCACTTATTTTTTGAGACACTGAGTCTCAAACATCCCAGACAAGCCTTGAACCCCGGATTCTCTTGCCTCTGCTTTCTGAATATTGATTTTATGGATGTGTCACATCATGCCTGGCTTCACTTCCTCATTTCTGCTGACTGAACGGCAGGATAGAGTGGGCCCTGAGGTCAACTTCTGGCTCTACCACCACCTCAACTGTTGGACTTGGGAAATGACATCACCTCTGCAAACCTCAATGTCTCCCAAGTGAAGCAGGGCCAATAAAGCCTGCTTTAAGAGGTTGTTATAAGGCCTGAATGAAGTATGCAGAGTGCTTAGCACCATGTCAACCCACAGTAAAAGTGCTCAGTGGGTGGTAGCCAGAATAATAATTTACCATGTAAAATACCTAGCATGAGGCCAGACACATAATTACTAATAAAAAAAGTATGCATTATAAATTGGTGCACAAGGGTTAGCACAGAGGGTTTGGCTGGACACACTCAGCAGGATGTCCTGTGAAATAAAGGAGCCTTAGCCATTGCACGTTTTGAGTGACTCCCCAGTAAGCCGTACAAAGCTAATGTGACCTCAAGTCGTAGTAAGACAAGTACCGTCTCTAGAAGACAGGAGATGGAGAGCCCAATCCCCCTCATCCCTAATCAGACAATATCTAGCTAAGGCATAGGGCCTGAAAAGAGGACTTTCTTTCTCATTCTTTCGTTCTTTGTTGTTGTTTTGTTTTTTTGAGACAGGGTCTCTCTATGTACCTATGTAGCCCTCACTGTCTGGCAGCTCACTCTGTAGACCAGGCTAGTCTTGGACTCACAGAAATCCGCCTGCTTCTGCCTCCTGAGTGCTGTGATAAAAGGTGTGGGCCACCACCCTTGGTCCAAAACCTCTCAACTTTTCAATGAAACTAAAATTTTGTTCTTGGCAAGTGTGCTTATTTGAACAAATGACGAGATAGTCCTTTCTCCTCTCCCTTACAGCTTGTGCCGGATCGTGGTGTCCAATAAGCTGCAGTGATGCGGGCGGGACCGAACTGATGGAAAGATTCACTGAACAGGACAGTGGGGCAGACACTTACCAAGAAAGTGATTTTTCATAAAATGCATATTACTTTTTTTGTCTGGGAGGTAATTCAGTTGGTGGTGCACTTGCCTTGTCTGCACAGATCCCTGGGTTCCGACTCCAGCACTACATAACCCAGGTGTGGTGGTGTGTGCCTGTAATTCTAACCTTCTGGAAATGGAAGTGAAAGGGATAGAAGTGAAGGTCATCCTCTCCATATCAGCAAATTTGAGGCCAACCTGGGATAAATGAGACTCTGTTCCGATTTTTAAAATATGTACTTTTTTAAAAGCTTGTTGCTTAGCTGCAAGAGAGTAGCAGGCTGGGTGGTACTTGAGTACTGCCTATCATCCAGCAAGTAACTTTCTTTTTTTCCCCTCTTTTCTTTTTAAGATGGGGGTCTCACTCTGTAGCCTTGGCTGGTTTGGATCTTGCTATGCAGATCAACCTGTTTCTTATAGCATCCAGGACAGGACCACCAGACCAGGTTTGGCACCACCTACAGTGAGCAGGGCATTCCCAAAGCAATCATCAATCAAGAAAACACACCCCAGGCTTGCCCATAGGTCAATCCGGTGGTGGCATTTCTCAACTAAGGTTCCCTCTTCACAAGTGACTCAAGCTTGTGTCAAGTTGACATAAAACTAGCCAGCACCAGTGTGTCCATATTCCTGAGTGTGGCACTGGTTCTATGGGCAATACATTCATCAAAACCCAGAAAATCTACCATTTGAATGCTTAAGGTTTTTATGTACAGAATATAATGCCACAAGGAACCTGCTTGATTTTCCCCCTTAACACAGAACTCTTTTTTTCTCCTGTGAAATACTCAAAGTTGTTAAGTAGAAATAATTTTCATCAAAGAATTGTACATTTTCTTCCCACACATCTTGCTTTGAAATAGAAATTACTGTGATCCACTTCACTGCAAGGAAAAAAAGTGACAAAATATTAATTGGAAAATATTTCTTAAAATCTCAACACCAAAGTCAAGCTAAAGTCGCTTTTTTAGAAGCCTCTGCTTCCCAGCATACAAAAGGAGTTGAATTGTTAAGTAATTAAGATCCCCTGGTGACATATTTTCAAAGATGTGGAGAAGAAAGAGAAATAAGATGAAATGGACCCATGTCACTCTCGATGTTCAGTATTTTCAGTTTTCAATTATTGTCTTGCCTGTACATATTCCTGTGGCACAGTGTGATGATCTGACACCTGTGTGAGTGTTAAATGATCTAATCAAGGCAGAGAGCATGTCCATATCATGTGTGTGTGTGTGTGTGTGTGTGTGTGTGTGTGTGTGTGTGAATCTGATGCATGTAAATGTGTGTGCAAGAATGCACACATGTAGGCATGCATCAAGAGGACAAAGGAAGACATTGCATAGTGTCTTGATCTCTCTCCAAATTATTCCCTTGAGACAGGGTCTCTCACTGAATCTGAAGTGAGGCTGTCAACCAGCAAGCCCCAGGGGTCCTCCTGTCACCACCCGCTACACACATACATACACAGCTCTGGGTTACAGGTGCATGCCACATACACAGCTCTGGGTTACAGGTGCATGCCACATACACAGCTCTGGGTTACAGGTGCATGCCACATATACAGCTCTGGGTTACAGGTGCATGCCACATACACAGCTCTGGGTTACAGTGCATGGCGCACTGCTTCTTACATGGATTTTGTGGATTTGAACTCCTCCACGGACATACAGGTTGCCTGTACAGAAAGCACTCTTAACCCACTGAACCATTGCCCCAGGCCCAGACTGACTTTTTTCCACTTACACATAGCAAAGAAAACATGTGGTGTGTGCCTTTCTATGTCTGAGTTATTTTACATAACATAATGTCCTCTGGTTCTGTCCACTTTGGGGCTTTTTATGACTGAATACTATTTCGTGTGCATGTGTAGCACAATTTCTTTATCCGTTCATACAGTGGTGGGTATCTACTCGGATCCATGCTGAGCCATTGTGAACAGTTGAAGTAAACACAGGCACATACATGCCCCCTTCATATGATGGTTTCCTTTCCTTTGGTTATGTTCCTGGAGGTGCAATAACTGGTCCAAATGGTAGTTTTATTTTTAGTGTCTTGAAGAAACTCTATACTGTACTCCTTAAGTGACTATATTAGTTTACATTTCTATCAAGTTATTTTTTTTAACAACCCAGGCCAGGATCTTCCCTATAATTCTGCTGTTTGGGGTTCAATGTGGGCCCCGTACAACATTCTGCACACCCATCAGGCTGAAACCTTGCTCTTCAGGGTCAGAAGTTCCAGTGGTACTGAGCAGCCTGCTCTGCAGATTGAATCACGGGGAACCTTCCCTTTCTGGACCCAACTCTGAACACCTTGGAAAATGCACTGGACTGTACACCCAAGTGAGGAACACAATACCCCATGTCTCACTGTCCCCTCCTGCCATGCTTCTCTCTTAGTGGGAGGAGTTTACAGTACACCAACCTCCTTCCATGTTGGAAAAAATGGTATGACATGCTTCTGATCTTTGACCCCCTAGAAGTGTCCTTCAGGTACCCATCCCTACATCTCCATGGACTTATTCTCTATCTCCAGTCTGTGTTCCTGAACAGGGACATAGGAGTCTGGTATTCCTCGATCACCAGGTTTTGGTCTTATCCATATGGTGCCATCAAAGTCTTGGTGTCCTGGGAGTAGCAGATAATCAAGGTCCCTCATCTTGACTGATGGGTCCCAGGTATCCAGAGAGCAGGGCCTTCCACAGGCCCTGACACCAAACTCCAAAGGCAACTCTGCACTTTGTGGGGGGCAGTCCTCTCCCTGTCTTCCTAGCCTAGGGATTCTCCTTTCCGGCCTCCAGAGACTCAGGGAGGGACATCTGAGAACTCTGGATGACAGTGTGGCTGTAGCCAAGGGAAGGGCCATCCTGAGAAACTGCCCCCATACCTGGTCTTAAGGTAGATCCCCTGAGATTGGAGTTACAGATGGTTGTGAATTACCACGTAGGTGCTGGGAACTGAACCCTGAACCTCCACAAGAGTAACAAATACTCTTTACTGCTGAACCATCCCTCCAGCCCCCATTAATATATATATTAATATACATATGTATATATTTAAAAGATATTAGGATGAATGTCCAGGAACATGCATATTAAGTACAGAAAAGTATTTTATAAATATAATAATTTAAAAGGTTAAACACATATCCTCCCAACATTCCTGTACCCCTCCCCAAGCCCACCTCCACAGTACCCATGCACCTTCTGTGTGCTCGTCTACCTTCTTCCTGAGGAATTTACTAAATTGTGTACCCATATTTCTGTTTTTGTATTCAAGGTGAGTTTATACAAAATCTTGCTCTCTAGTTCAGACTGTCTTCTAGCTCATAGTGATCTTCCTGAACTGAGGAAGATCCCAAATTCTGGGATTATAGGCATCTTCAACCCTGATTTTTGTTTGTTTGTTTGTTTTTGTTTTTTAAGACAGGGTTTCTCTGTGTAGCCCTGGCTGTCCTGGAACCAGTTCTATAGACCAGGCTGGCCTCAAACTCACAAAGATCCACCTGCCTCGGCCTCCCGAGTGCTAGGATTAAAGACATGTGCCACCACTGCCTGGCTTCAATTTCCCTGCCTTCAAAAATTATGGCACGGTGGTGCATATCTTTAATTCCAGCACTAGGGAGGCAGAGATAGGTCAACCTATATAACATGCAAAAATGTTTTAAGTGCTTTGAGGTAAAAACAGAGAAAGGGACTAGTAGTGATGCTAGAGTTGAAATTGGAAGGGGAAAATTATACGACTTTCTGGGAAAATAGCATTCTAAATGGGAAACAGCAGGCATAAGAATTCTGAGGCTAAGACTGGGGAAATGACTCAGTGGTTAAGATCACTGCTGCACTTACAGTAGATCAGGGTTCAATTCCCATCACCCACATGGTGTATCATGATCATCTGTAACTCTGGTACCGGTGGATTTGATGCCCTCTTCTGGTCCCTAAGGGCACCAGGCACACACATGGTGCACAAACATAGACACACACAAAACACCCACACCCATAAAATAAACCAACAAATATTTGTAGGAAAACAATTCTGAAGCTAATGGATACTTGGAGAGTTTGGAGGTTGGCAATCACAACAAGTTTGTGTGGCTGGGGCAGAGTGAGGAAGAAAAGATCTGATAAGGAACTGGGCGGGAGAGGGACAAACGAAGTGGTGATCTGTCTGCTACAGCCAAGACCCTGCGTGACTCCAAAGACACGAGAGCAAGTCTGAGCAGAGGCATGAGAGAGTGTAAGGAAGGGCCACTGTGGGATCTAGGCAAGAAGAAGCCACAGCGGCGGAGGTGGAGCTGGGGAGAGAGGATTTCTGCTGTAGCTGGAAGTCGCAAGCTCTTCAGAGAGACCAGATGAGGAGACAAGACAGGAAGAGAGGGCCAGGGCAGGGGTGGCCAGGGGTGGCCAGGGGTGGCCAGAGAGAGGTCAGCCTGAGCCACTGAAAGAGTGCAATCGCCATGGGCTAAGATGGGGATGCTGGAGGAAGAAACTGGTCTGGGAGATCATTTTAAGGCCTGTGAGGGTGAAGATGTTACTGACCACCCAGGGGAAAAGCCAAAGGGCTGTTGGGTGTGTGGCTCAGCAGGGAGGTCCAAGTTGGAGACAGAAATGCAGACTTGAGTGCATGGATGAGTTCTAGGAGGAAATCGTGAGAACACCTACTTTGTACGGGAATTAAAAAGATTCAAATTGAAATACTCAAGTGTTAAACTGGTGCCTCGCACAATAGGCACTCAATGCAGGTTGGCTGTCATCCATGTCACCTTCCGTCTCTTGCACTCACCCCCAGCTTCCTGCCATGGCCAACTCCCCATGCCATCCTCCATGCTGCCTATAGGGGTGATTTCCTAAAGCCACAGGTCTAGCTGTCTCTACTGTTCACAGCCGCAGTGACTGCTGCTGGCAGGATGAAATTCATACTTCACCGACTGCCCTGAAGGCCCTTCTTGATGCGGTCACTGCCACCCTTGCCAGCCCCCACTTCTGCTACCCCTACCTCCTACTTTACCCTCCCCCCCCAGCAGTCATAGAAAACCCTTTGTTCCTAGCTTGTTGTCTTTGAACATGTGGCAGCCTCTGCCTTGACTTGTCCAACAACAATCCCCTGTGATTCTCACAAGCCCTGTGAAGCCTCCCTGCCTGCCCAGACTGCCCCCTCCCCTACAGATCTGCTTCCTGCCTCACCAATGTCTGGGGTGGGGGTGGGGAGGGGTGGGGGGGCTCTTCCCACACTTATTCCTGCTGCACCTAACACTAAGCCTGTCACAGGCCAGGCGTCTGTGACACAACAGATTTCATTATTGTTAGCATGTCTCGGTTCACGAGGGCCAGCATGGGTTAAGGATCTTGCTCAAGGATCTTGCTTGGATCGCAGCTGACAAAAACTGTAACAAGCAGACTCCAAGCCTGTCTGATTCTGGGTCAAGGTACACACACACACACACACACACACACACACACACACACACACACACACAGGTATGCACCAATCTCAAGGTATTTGGGCATAGAGAAATCTTGGTCTTTGTAATTGTTCCCTGTTTGGGAAGGGATCCAGACTGGGCATTAAAATTTACCCTCAGAACACAGCTATTCATTGGCTTATTTAATAATTCATTCACCCATTTATTCTCTCATTCATTTACTTCCTCATTCTTCTATTCATTCATTCACCCACTCATACACACTTAGTAACTGGACTTAGAATTTTGCTCCTAGAGTCCAACCCTATGTTCTACACAAGCTGAAAACCCAGGAAAGAGCCCCCCTGGCCAGGGGATGAGGTGGCTCAGGGAGGGAGCAGAGCACAAGGGGCTTGTGGTTGACCTTGGAAACTGAAAGGGGTTTGCTAGGGGATTTTGGAAACAGGACATTCTGAACTGAGTGTGCACATTCACAAAGAACACTTGAAACGGCTGTAAATAAGGAGGCTGTCTGGGAAGGAGGAAGGGTGAGGATCGTGCCAGAGAAGTCTGGGGACATAGGCAGAAGCCAAGGGCAAGATTAATTTGGAAGTTAGGTATGGTGAAAGGTTAAGGTTTGGGTTGAGTATAGGTTTAGATCTTCAAATAGAATGCTATCTTTCTTTTTTCCCTTGAAAGTTTTTTTGTTTGTGTATTTAATTGTATCTTGTTTGTGGAGATCGGTTCTTGCTGTGTACACGAGGCTGGCTTCAAACTCTAGATAATCCTCCTGCCTCAGCCTCCCAAGTGCCGAGATGACACATGTGAAGAGTCCAGATTCATGTACTCTCTCTCTCTCCCCTTCTCCACCCCTCCCTCCCATCCCTCCTCCCTCTCTCTCTCTCTTCCTTCTTGTGGGTGATGGTAGTCTTTTATGACAGTTCATAGCTCCCATGCTAGATTCCTTCCTCTACATCCTATGTGCAAAACATGTGCTCAGCAAGTCAGGCTAGGGCCTGGTTTTTAACAGACTAGTCCAGAACCTAAGGATCAGAGGTGGACTGCCTAGTCAATGAATTTGGAAAGCTTCAAGGAGCAAGTCCAACACCTGTTGAGACTCCTGATGCCAACCAGTTAAACTGCCAGTTTGGGATGTTCGTCTCTGTGTTGTGGGCACCTCTCTGCCGGGATCCCCACGGGTCAGGATCGATGTCCTTTTTTGCTCATAGACTTCCCCACGCTATGCTGTCCCTCAGCACCACCTCCGAGCACACAGTAGGTGTTCCATCCAGGCTGGCTCTTTGCTCTCATTTTCCCACAAAACCGGCTGCAGGAGCCCCTTCCGGATTGAGACCACCCAGGTGTTCTGACTCACCTGTCTGGAGGACCAGGCTGCGACACTCCCGGCCCGGCCCCCACCCCCACCCCCCGCTGTCCCTGCCCATCCCTGGCCAGCGCTGCACAGCTAGGGTCCTGCACTGCCCCAGGCGCGGAGCCGCGCAATTACCCTAATTACAGCCCGGCCTCGGCGGCGGTGGAGAGCGGGGCCACGCCGGCCTGAGAACGCCCCCGGTCCCCGGCCGGAGCGTGGGAACCTCGGTGCCCTCCGCCTGGAGCGGCGGCGGCGGCAGCAGCGTCGGGGACCCGCCCGCTGGGGAGGCCGCGATGCGCGATAAGCCCGCCCCGCCACTCCCGCCCGGCTAATGACTGGGCCTCTCTGGGAGCGCGGCCCCTTTCATCAGCAGGTCCCCAAGCGCCCCGTGCCCATTAACTCCCCAGCCCCCACACCTGGGTGGAGAGCAGCGGCGGGCCCGCAGCCCCAATTGCCAGGCGAAGCCGAGTGGCTACGCAGGCCAGGAGGTTCCCAGGAGAGATGCGGCGCCCTGCTGCCAGGATGCGTCCCACATCCCACATCCGCAAAGCGCCTTGCTCCCCCGCTCCTCCATTCACACGCCCACTCATTCATTTATTCACTAAACAAACGTTTTCTGCGTCCCTTCTAACGATTGTTTCCTCTTCTGTAAAGGGAATAATAACATTATCGTATGGGGTTTAGGTGGTACCGGAGGGATGAGAGAAGCCACTGAGTAATCGACCCATTCATTCCAGCTGCACCCTGGCTTGCTTGGCACACCAGTCCTGGATGAGGTAGAATCCACTTTATATAAAGGCAAGAGAAGTGATGGGATTAGTCAAGGTCACACAATGACAGGTGTGTCAGTGGGCACTACTGCGCCACACCGTGAGAGTGCGGTTGACGCCCAGGACCCCAGATTAAAAAAGCGACAGCAGCTGGCTTTTCTGGGACAGTTGGCAACAGGCACCATGCAAAGGGCTGTCTGCACATTGTCCCCTTTAATCCTTGCTGCAGGAATCTGAAGCTAAGAAAATAAATCCTCTTCTCAAGACCGCACAACCAGAGTGGCTGGAATGAGGTTTGGATCCAATCCGACAGGGCCGCTGAGACTCATTGCTGTGTGATGGACAGAGAGCAGACCCACCCCCACTCCCTCTTGGGGGTCCTTGTCAGTCTCAAGTCAAGGACATTGATTCACTCAGCAGCTTCCCACTCCAGGGACCCTCCACACCATCCCCAACCTCAAAATACACAGGAAACAAACAGGGCTTCGAGTGACAGACCTGGAATCCCAGCTACTTGAGAGGCTTGAAAGAAATGAGTTCAAGGCCAGCCTGGACAATTTAGTGGGACCTGTCTCAAAAGAAAAAGTTGAAGGCTGGGGATGAAAGCTCCATGGTTTGGTACTTGCTGAGCGTGCCCAAAGCCCTGGGCCCCTGATCTCCAGTGTTGCTAAACAAACAAACAAGGAGTGTGAGTGAGTGTGTGTGTGTGTGTGTGTGTGTGTGTGTGTGTGTGTGTGTGTGTGACTACAGAAAGGCAGGAAGCAGGGAAGTTTAACCTGGATACAAAACCTCTCTGGGCCTCAGTTCCTCCTCTGTAAGAGGGGCACAGTGGTCCCTGAGCTGGATAGTTTTATGTCAGCTTGACACAAGCTAAAGTCTTCTGAGAGGAGGGAACCTCAATTAAGAGAATGCCTCCATAAGATCAGGCTATAGGCAAGCCTGTAGGGCATTTTCTTAATTAGTGATTGATGGGGGAGGGTGGTGCCCTCGGTGGACTGGTGGTCCTGGGTTCTATAAGAAAGCAGGCTGAACAAGCCATGGGGAGCAAGCCAGTAAGCAGCACCCTCCAGGATCCTGCCCTGTTTGAGTTCTTGTCCTTACTTTCTTCCATGATGAACAGTGGTGTGGAAGTATAAGTCAAATAAACCCTCTCCTCCCCAAGTTGTTTTGGTCATGGTGTCCTCACAGCAATGAGAACCCTAAGAAGGCCCCATCTGCCTCCCTTGCTCATTTGCTGTTATTCTGTTCATCAATTTCATTCATTTATTATTTCTTTACATTTGAAAGAATTATCAACTTTATTATTTTATGTTATGTGGTGTTTTGCATGCTTGGTGCCCAAAGAAGTCAGAAGAGGGCATCCAATGCCCCGGAACTAGAATTCCAGATGGATGGGAACTGCCATGTGGGTGCTGGGAATCAAACCCAGGTCCTTTGCAAGAGCTTAGGTCTTAACTGTCAACTAAGAAATTCAGTACCAGGGTCCCGGTAACCGGCCATGGGGTTTACCCAGCCCTGAAGAACCCCAGGATGGAGGACTTGGAGTACCAAAGCCAGTATTCCTGAGATTAGCGTGGTTGGTTGTCCTGCCTGTGCCAGATGCTGGAGACTCGAGCCACATCAGAGCCTGGCTTGGTCCCTCTGGGAACTAACTGCAAAGGCTACTGCCTGCAGTGAGGTGTGCACTGTGCTTACTGTTGGCCCTGGGGAGAGGGAGAGGGAGAGGTCCTGGTGATATGCTATGCTCAGCTTTTGTCCCAGCCTCCTGGCTCCAGGCCCAGGCAAGTATACAGGACTGGAGCTACCCATGACCTGGCTGGGGAAGTCAAGGCTGCAGGTCTGGCCATGGCTTTCCACGGCTGCCCAAAAGCAGAGCACTAAGAACCACCTGAAGCTACCCAGTCTCCATGGGACTCTGATCAAGACGCTGTGCCTCTGGGAGCCATCCTTCACTCTTACCTAGAATAAGTGATCAAGCCAGAGAGAGAACATGCATGTGACTGAGTGAGTTTCAAGGCCGTGGAGTGGGGCTTTTGCTGCAGGAGGCCTTTTCAGGAACGCCAGTGAAGGGGACTGCCCCCCCTTCTCAAGCACAACAGTGCCAGCCTAGGACTTGGTCATTGCTGAGTTCTTGTCAATAGCCACATGAGGACATGTCAACAAGCACCTAGGAAGGCCAGCCTTTGAAATCAGATCAAATGGGCCCTGAACCCAGAAGCTTGCCAAAATTCTCCAGCCTTCATTTTCTTCTCTGCCAAATAGAAACACCATCACCCGCCTCCCACTGCTGGGAAAGGAGCGGGAGTCTGCAGATGAGGGGACAAACCAGGTGCTTAAGACACGTCTACCCTTCCCTCTACCCCTGCCTTTGGTGCCTCAGCTGGCCTGGCCTGGGCAATGTTCCAGTCACCTGCTATCCTTGCCCTCCTCCACGTGTCTAGCAAAGGCTTTTTTACCAGGAGGCCTTTTCAGGCACTGGTCTTCTTAAGAATGGCCATGTTTCCCCAGGTATGGTGGACTACTACTTACCCAGGAAGTATAAGCACAGCCCCAGGGCCTCTAGTTTTTAATCTTTGGACCTGTAGCTCCCAAGCTGGGGCTAGCTCATTATAGGCAGCAACAGCCATCCAAACAGAAGTCATCAAGGGCAGGGGTCGTCAGTCCATCTCCAGTCAGGTTTAGAGAGTCACTCCAAAATTTCCTGACAACTCTTTGCCCAGGTAATGGCATTCCTTCCAAAGAAAGAGAAGGTAACAGAGGAGAGGGCATCTGCCGGGGTAGAATCCAATCCATCTTTCCACTGCCATCTGCTACCTCTCTTTACCACTTTAACACGTGATGGTGGCTGTCAACAAACCACCTCCCCGGCAGGAGGAGACGGCAGGGATAGAGGTGTTGGGGAGATGGGACACAGGGCTGTAGAGATCCGCTTTGCTAGGACTCCTTGAGGAAAGCCATTTGTCTCCTTGTGCCTAAGAAGCTTGACCCCATGGCCTTGAAGTCCTCCCAAGAGCAGCCCCCAGAAGGAAGACACTCTGAGGCTTCTGGTCTTCACATCTAGAATCTATGCCCTAAAAATCTCTGTTCAGTGTGGCAGCCGCTCACTCCATGTGGTGAGTGAGCATTTGGCAGGTCAGAAATCAAAACTGTGGTGTCATGGGTCTGGTGAGGCGGCTCACTGAGTAAACAGATGATTGCCAGAAAGCCTGGCAACCTGAGGTCACTCTGTGGGTCCTGCATGGAGCAGGGCGAAAGCCAAGTCTTCTGACCTCCACACATGCGTGAATGTACACACACATCACATGCACACACACAAATAAATGTTCTTTTTTTTTTTTTTTTTTTTTTTTTTTTGGTTTTTTCGAGACAGGGTTTCTCTGTGTAGCTTTGCGCCTTTCCTGGAACTCACTTGGTAGTCCAGGCTGGCCTCGAACTCACAGAGATCCGCCTGGCTCTGCCTCCCGAGTGCTGGGATTAAAGGCGTGCGCCACCACCGCCCGGCCCTAAATGTTCTTAAAAATGGTGTTGTAAGCACTAAACACACAACTGCTTTCAAGATTTATTACAAAAACCCACAATAGCTTTATAGACTGAGGCCAGAATGTGGCTGAATGGTAGAGTGCTGAAGGCCCCAGGTTTGACCACCGGCACTACACTATTATTATTTCTACATTAATTACGTATTATAATGAAGTTATTTTGAATGGAAGGGGTTAAACTAAACATGCCAATGAAATCCATTTCGCTCATTTCTCCTTTCCTTTTAAAATGTGGCTACCAGTATGGGTTCATTACCTAGCTGGTTAAAGCCCATGCCTAGTAAGATGTGGCCATGTGAACATTTCCAACTGCATGTATGACTCACATTTAGATTTCTAGTACGCAGCTCTGATTAAGGAGTCAGCCAGCTGAGCCAAGACTTCTTCCCCAGTCACCATGAACACTGGGGTATGAAGGACTTGCTCCCTTCCTAAGAGGGGTACACCAGACCTTGGCACCTTGTGAGGAAGTGCGGTTTCCTTCCCCAAAATAATTGCACCCCAGTTTTCCTGATTCCGCTCAAGGTGCTACTTGCTCAGAGCATGACAAAGAGACCACCTTCCATTACCACTCTTTTTTCATGGAAGTGATTGAGAGGGACCTAGTGAACTCCTTCTGGAGGTAGTCCCCAGCGGACTCAGAACCATGCTGCCCATAGGCACCTTGGTGGCCCCTTACTGTGTTGTGGAATATTAGTTTAAGATGTGTTACATTCGTTTATGCTGTGGAATATTTGTTTAATGATGCAAAGATGTGTTGCATTCTTTTATGTTGCATTTTTTGAACTTTGTGAAGCTGTGTTACTTTGCCTGCCTAAAACACCTGACTGGTCTAATAAAGAGCCGAATGGCCAATAGCCAGGCAGGAGAGGGTTAGGTGGGGCTGCCAGGCAGAGAGAACAAAGAGGAGGAGAAATCTAAAAAAAGAGGAGCTAGGAGTGAGAAAAGGAGGAGAAGAATACGCCAGAAGCCAGCCACACAGTCACACGGCCACACGGCCACACAGCCACACAGCCAGCCACGAAGTAAGAAGGAAAGATATATAGAATAAAGAAAGGTACAAAGCTCAGAAGCAAAACATAGTTGAAGAGAAATGGGATGATTTAAGTTAGAAAAGCTGGCTAGAAGCCAGCCAAGCTAAGGCCGGGCATTCACAAGTAAGAATAAGTCTCTGTGTATTTATTTGGGAGCTGGGTGGCAGACCCCCAAAGAGTTAAAAAAAAAAAAGCCTACATTACTGTCCAATCCTGTTCCCCTTAGTTGTCTAAGGCAGGTGCGGGGAGCAAGACTCAGATCACATGGAGTCCTCTGTCCACCTCTTACAGGCCCAGCCAGGACTGCTCTGAGCTGGAACAGGATTCTCTCCTCCCTCTGTGAATTGGCACATTTGTGGAAGAAGCAGTCATGATTCCACCCACAAGACAACTAGAGGTGATCACACAGTCCCTTTCTCCTGGGTAAGAGCAGGTCCTTAGGGAGATCGGGGCAGAGAGATAGGGCGCCGTTTCTCCCCACCCCACACCCACAAGCATCTCTCTCCACACTTTGAGAAAGAAATAAAGCTTGAGCCCCATAGTTAATATCATAACCCGAGGAAAATTCTTTCAATGAGGGGTTAAAATCATGGTCAGCTAGTGACTTGCTGGGTAACCTGGAACATTCACCTCCCTGACTAATGAAATTCCTTCCATTGAATTGAAACTATTTCCTGGTAATGTCCACCCCGATCCTTCCACACCTTCCAATGTCATCACTACGTGACAGACATCCAGAGATCTGAATGCAGTTTGATTAAGAGCTTCTAGACTTTCCTCATCTCTGGGCTGCAATCCAGTTCCTTCTGTGGAGCACTTCCATCCTGCCCATCCTTCGGCCCTTTGGATCTTCCCAGAAACCTGGTATGGGAGAAAAGTGGAGTCATCTGGTTATTAGGAGTGTGGGCTCAGAAGTCAGGCAGCCTTGGGGAGGGTCCGAGCTGCACCACTGCCTTCCAGCTGTGCGACCCGGGGGAAGTTGCCTCAGCCTCAGTTTTCCTAAGAAGAGGGGCAATGGCTCTGACTGGCCTGTTGTGCTGAGTCTAAAGTCAGTTAGCACAGAGCCCGCCATGTGTCACCTGGCTCCTGTCTCGCCTTGTCATGTCACGTCTCATCAACTGATAATTTTCCAGCCAGGTGCTTGACCTGAGTTGAGCCAGTGAGTTTCTTCCCAAGGATGTCTTAGACGCGGGATATAAAGGAAGAAGTTGGGTTTTCGTCATTAGCTGGACTTGCAAGGTATGAAACCCAATGTTTTCTACGGTGTAGAAATGGTCTGCCACTGTGACAAAGATGACATCAACATGCACTAAACAAATCAAAGACAAGAGACACATAGAGAACACCCTGGTTCCACCTGGCCCTGAGGACCAGTTCCATCCTGGCCTCTGTTAGTTATCTTTCTCATTGTTGTAAAAGAAAAAAACAAAACAAAACAAAACAAAAAACCCTTGCAGAAGCAGCTAAAAGAAGGGGGAGTTTGTTTTGTCTCAGGGTTTGGAAGGTGTGGCTGTGGGACACGAGGGAGGCGGTGACACTGTCCACAGTCAGGAAGCAGAGAGAGATGAATGCTGGTTCTCTGCTTGCTCCCTCCTTTTTATGCATCCCGGGACCCCAGTACGTGGGATGGTATCACCACTCCACAGGGTGGGCTTTCCCTCCTGGGATAAATTTCTCTAGAAACATCTTCACAGACACACCCGGAGCTGTGCTTCCAGGGTGATCCCAAATACAATCACGTCAACCATGGAAACTTACTACCATCATACGACTCGTCCTGTCACCTTGTGGTTTAAAATCGGCTAGCTTCTGCTGTGTGACAGTGGTGAACCTCCGCCTGAAAGCAGGGACCAGCTACTCATCAGCTCAGGACTCAGTGTGCTGTGTTTACCTGGGCTCAGCAAGGACCTTCACCTGCCCGTCTCTACCTGGACTTTCTCATGGAGTTCCAGTCCATGCTCAACCAAGGCTGGAGAGCCCAGGATGGCCTGAAGCTGATCTAGCATTTTTCTGAATGTTTCTGCCATGTGCCAGGTGCTATGGAAAATATAAGAGTGGTGAAAATGTTTTGCTGAGTTCTTAGTTTATGCAGATAGAAGTGCTAAGTGCAGTGTATGGCACTTAATCCTCCTAGTTACTCCATCAGATAGTTGTTAATATTGCTCCCATTGTATAGACGAAGAAACTGAGGCTCAAAGAGAAGAAATAACTTCCCTAATATTTCTTTTTATAAAAGATTTGTTTTGCTGGCTGATGGTGGCGCACACCTTTAATCCCAGCATTCCAGAGGCAGAGGCAGGCGGATCTCTGTGAGTTCGAGGCCAGCCAGGTCTACAGTGGGAGTTCCAGGACAGCCATGGCTACACAGAGAAACCCTGTCTTGAATAAACAACAACAAAAAGATTTGTTTTTACTATTTTTTAATTATGTGTATGCATCTGTGTGTGAATATGTACACGTGAGTGCAGGTACCCACAGAGGCCAGAGGTATTAGATCCCCTGGCACTAGAGTTATAATTGTGAGCCACCTGATGTGGGATCTGGGAACCAAACTTGTGTCCTTTAGAGAAGCAGGGCATGATCCTGACCACTGAGCCAGCACACCAGCCCAACATCTCTCATATTTCAAGACCCTGAAGTAAAATTTAAACCTATGACTCCAGAGTGTCCCCAGAGCCCATACTCTTGCACTGTACCATCCCAACCCTTCTCACATAAAACAGCAGATGTGACTCTGTTAGCCTTGTCCTCCTCAAAGTGTTGCCATGGCAACTGAGTGGACACGGCACCCACAGTACAAGATTGATTGACAGCCATTTAGTCAGTTCCCCTTTTATCTATTCTGTGCTTGGTATCTAAGCAGGTACGAGGGACACAGATAGGACTCAGATCAGGGAGGCAGTAGCTGTGACATGGAGGAGGTAATGAGACCTGCCTGGTGTGGGCTCTCCACTGACAGCTTGATTCTTCAAGGTTGGTGAGACAAGGCCTCCTGGGGCAGACTCCCCCTTCCCATAGCTCTATCTGGTCTCTGAGTCCGGGTGCCACAGCAACAGATGTCATTAGGGGAGAGTCAAGGATTCTGAGGCATTCTTCAAGGCTGGCTACCAAGCTGGGCACAGAATCTGTTCACAGTGTAAGTCCAGATACCAGGCTAGAAGTAAGCTTCCAAGGATAGGTGGCATGCTTGTCTTGTTCTTAAGCAGATCCTGAGCCCATGGGAGCAGTTTCTGCCAGTGCAGGGCAGAAATGCCAAAAGGTGCAGCAGCATGTGTCCACAGACCTATACCCCGTGAAAGGCCTGGGCACTGGGGACACAGAAGGAGTAGGAGTAGTGGAAGGAGGGTGATCTTGGAACTAGCTGGTCCCTCTCTGCAAATTCTCACTTCATCCTTTTCTGTGGTTCCTGTGAGCTGAAGAGCAGGCAAGAACAGGCTCCTTCCTGTCTGTAGAATGAGGACAGACATCTGCATCTTAGGGCTGCTTCTTGTGTATCTGGGGCCGGCTGAAGCATGTCAGGGCTGCATCAAAAGGAATCCAGGATCATCACTGACCCCAGGGCAGTAGGCCACAGGAGGGACTGGGCAGTGGTTGGTAAGCCATCAGGAATCCAGCTAGGCTCCCTCTCAGCCCCACCCGCCCCTTTTCTCTCTGCTGATTACTTCACCCTTCTGCCTTCACAGACAAGCACCTTCTAACTATCTGCTACCTGTGGCAAAAGCTGGGTGTCCTGTGGAGAGCTGGGGAGGAGTTATCATAGTCGAATGCACACTAGCTGCCCTCTTTCAGGCATTATTACAAATTTCCAGAGGGAAAGAATTTAGGCCAAGTGGAACCTGTGCTCCACTCTAGTCTGATGAGCAAGGGCATAGAGGGCTGTGGCCAGAAAAGGTGGGTCACTAGTGCAACTAGGAGCCCCAGGAATAAAGTAAGAAAGGGGACATCTCAGAGAGCATTCCATGATCAAGAGGGGTCCCCCCCCCCCACATGGTTCTTATGCAGACAGACTGAGACAGTGTGCATCAGCCTCCCACCCACAGTCAGCCCCATCATGTGAGGGTCTTAGGTCAGCTTTCCTGGAAGCGGAGCTCTCAGAAGAGGAGAGAGGGAGAGGAAGGAAAAATGAAAAACAAGACTATGATCCCAGCCTGACCCCCAGGGAACTCTGGGCCACCCCCTGCCCCAGAGCCAGGTTATATCCAGACACCAGCACTGTCAGGGACTGAGTTGGCTGAGAAGGAAGACTTCCATTCTGCAGAAGGCCATTCAGTAGGGAAGGAGAGCTGGGATCTGGACTTGATTAGACCCAGTGACTGCCATGACAGGGAGTCTTGGCAACCTGTGTATTTAATCCATACCGTCAGCCCCATGGACGCCCCTTACTCCTTCTCATTTCCCTCTTTCTATATGTCTAAAGATTTTTTTTTTTTTTTGGTTTTTCGAGACAGGGTTTCTCTGTGTAGCTTTGCGCCTCTCCTGGAACTCGCTTTGGAGACCAGGCTGGCCTTGAACTCACAGAGATCCGCCTGGCTCTGCCTCCCGAGTGCTGGGATTAAAGGCGTGCGCCACCACCGCCTGGCTAAGATTTTTAAATTAGTTGCCCACCCCTGGGCTTTGTATGCATGCATTTAAACAACCACAGACCAAAAGTATTCACCCTGAAACTGTGCCCGTGCTAAAACACATAGAGAAACTTCCTGTCAGTATTCCCTAAACAAGGCAGCATATAACAACCATTTATATGTTGTTTATACTCTTAGGTGTGTAAGTTACCTAGAGATGACTCAAAAATAACTGTGAGTTATTGACTTATTGGTATAAGTTCTTGACTTAATGCTCTCAGTTATTTGCACCATTTCTTCTTTGAAGTAGAATCCCTCTATGTAGCCCTAGGTGTCCTGAAACTCACTATGTAGACCAGGCTAGCCTCAAACTCACAGAGATCCGCCTGCCTCTGCCTCCCGAGGGCTAGGATTAAAGGCATATGCCACCACATCCTGCCTATTTGCACCATTTTACATAAGGGCATTGAGAACCTTCCAGTGTGTGATAACATGTGCTTCCGTGGTGTATGCTTTTCATGTGCCGTATATCATCATACAAAGTGTGCGCAAACATACCTATTATCTTAAGAAATGAACCTGTGAAAACACATGTTATAAATTATCAGCAGAATTCTGAGGTCTCAATTTGATTTTTGCCTCAATGCTGACTTTACTGGGGGTATTTGAGTCCCCTGTCCCCTCCTTTGTCTCTCTTTCCCACAGGTCACACACAGGCTTGTGGGTCTGATGGGACACCCAAGTGACTCCTGGACTCAATAGGAGTCTCGAAACCCAGCATGCTCCCTGGCCTCACACTCTCACAGCCTGACCTTTGCCCACCTGTCTGATTGCTGACTTGGACTCACCAGCCTCCAACCCCCGAGCCTTGCTTAGGACTTCCATCCTGCCAGCTTCTTCCCTCCCAAGCCCCTCTGCACACGGCGCTCCTTGGCCCAGAGCGCATCCCTTTGTTTTTGGTAGAATTGGTTCCTGCTCTCCTTCGGAATTCAGCACAACGCCACTGTGGTAGTTAGTAGTTACTATTCTACTGCTATGACAAAACATCGTGACCAAAGAGACGTATAAAAAGAAGTGTTTAATTCGGCTGTGGTTCCAGAAGGCTAGAGTCCATGATGGTGAAGTGAGGGCAAGGCCGTGGGATCAGCTGAGAGCTCACATCTTTTTTTTTTTTTTTTTAATTTATTATGTATATAGTATTCTGCCTGCATGTGTCCTTGCAGACCAGAAGAGGGCACCAGATTTCATTACGGGTGGTTGTATGCCACCATGTAGGTGCTGGGAATTGAACTCAGGACCTCTGGAAGAACAGTCAGTGCTCTTAACCACTGAGCCATCTCTCCAGCCCAAGAGTTCACATCTTAAACAAAAATCTCTCTCTCTCTCTCTCTCTCTCTCTCTCTCTCTCCTTTTTCTTCCATTGTTTTAGACAGGGTCTTTCTTATGTGGTCCAGGCAGATCTTGACCTCAAACTCAATATGTAGCCAAGAATGACCTTGAACTTCTGATTTTCCTACCCTTGCCTTTAATACTGGAATTACAAGTATGCAACAACTTAGCCAGGCAGTGATGGCACATGCCTTTAATCCCAGCACTTGGGAGGCAGAGGCAGGCAGATCTCTGTGAGTTCGAGGCCAGCCTGGTCTACAAATTGAATTCCAGGACAACCAGAGCTGTTACACAGAGAATCCTTGTCTCGAAAACAAAACAAAACAAAGTGTGCACCACCACCACACCCAGTTCATGCAATGCTGGGGATTGCCACTTAATTGTGTGTTCCGTTGTGGTAGGGAGTGGTTGGCACACAGCAGGAGTTCAGGATGTATCTTTGAATACATGAATCAATAAGTGAACGGATGAGTCTGTTGTCATGCCTCAGCAGTTCTCACACCCAGCCCATCCTATTGTCTGCAAGAGAGGACATTCTAGTCGGAGCAGCTTTCTCACTCAGAACCCTTCCGTGGCCCCTCCTTCTCTAAGGAGTCAGGGTGCTCATCACTCGCATAGGTGAATAAGAGTGGGACAGAAGTTAGAAGACCCAGGCTCAAGTCCCGCCCTTGAGCCCTGGCTTGCTGGACAGCACCTGGCCGACACTCAGTTCTTTCCTATGAAATGGGAGAAAGCATCTCCTTTCCGGGCTACAGTGAGAAGTCCCGAGAGCTGTGCATGGACGATTTTCTGTGGAGGTGTTTTGTTTGTGCTCCAACAAATAAAGCTTGCCTGAAGATCAGAGGGTGGAGCTAGCCACTAGATAACCATAGAGGCCAAGCAGCGGTGGCACACACCTTTAATCCCAGTACTTGGGAGAAGGAAGCAGGAAATTCAGGAGTTCAAGGCCACCCTGGGCTACACAAGATTGATCCAGTCTAAAAGAGAAACAGCCAGGCAGTGGTGGCACACACCTTTGATCCCAGCACTTGGGATCTCACACTTTTAATCTCAGCACCAGGGAAGTGGAGACAGGAAGTTATGGCTGGGCGGAAGAGGAATATAAGGTGGGAGGAGACAGGAGCTCACATCTCTCTCAGGCTGAGGATTCCTAGAGGTAAGAAGTCTCTCTAGTGGCTGGCTGCTCTGCTTCTCTGATCTTTCAGCTTTCACCCTGATATCTGACTCTGGGTTTTTATTATTAAGACCAATTAGGATTCGTGCTACAATTTTCAGCAACACAGGCCTTCACCTTTCAGGCCTGCCCCGCCCCCTAAACACAATGCCCATTATTCTAGCCTGAACTGCTTCGTGAAGCTTGCCCTGTGCAGTCACAGCTTCCCTGTGCCTTGGTTGGCAAAGCCCACTTCCCTGCCTCAGCCCGGCCCTCCACGGTGCTTTGCCCTCTGCACACCTTCCACCACACAGACTGTTAAGTGCAGATGAGACCCTGCTGGGCGTGGGACCTCACCATAGGGAGAGCCCTCTCTACCTTCCAAGGAACACTGGGCTGCTATTGAAGTCCCATGGTGCACAGAGAGTGCAGGGTCCAACTAGTTCCACACTACTGTCCTCAGTATGGGCAGGGACACTTCTCTGCACCTGCTTTCTCATCTGTGAAATGGGGATAACAGCATTTTCCTTGTGGGGTTGTAGTGAGCATTAAATGAGTTGGTGTCTATAAGAGCTTGGGGGTGCTGGAGAGGTGGCTAAATGGTTAAGAGCACTGGCTGCTTTTCCAGAGGACCCGGGTTCAATTCCCAGCACCCACATGGCTGCTCACCACTGCCTATAACTCCTACTCCAAGAGATCTGACATCTTCCCACAGACATGCATACAGGTAAAATACCAATGCATATAAAATAAAAATAAATAAATCATTCTAAACATTTTTAAAAAGAGCTCACAGCAGTATCTGGTGCATAGTAAGTGCTCCATAAGCATTAGCATTTCTTCTTCTTCTTCTTCTTCTTCTTCTTCTTCTTCTTCTTCTTCTTCTTCCTCCTCCTCCTCCTCCTCCTCCTCCTCCTCCTCCTCCTCCTCCTCCTCCTCCTCCTCAGGTTTGAAAAATAACTGCCTCTCCTCTAGGCATCACATCTCCCTCCTCAGCTGGAAAAGAGGAAAAGCAAAAGAAGGTAGTGAGTGCTGGCTGAATCCATGCAGAGTTTGGCTGGTGGTTTGTTCTGTTTCCCAGTTAAGATGAAAGTTGCATAACATTGAAAGGAACCGTTTTAAAGAGAACAGTTCCATGGCATTTAACACATTCGCCCTGTTCTGCAACCGGCATCCATATCTAACTAGCAAAACATTTTACTGTGCTAAAAGAAACCTATCTCCTTCCCCTCAAAAAACCAAATACTAAAAGCTGGGCAGTGGTGGCGCACAATTTTAATCCCAGCACTTGGGAGGCAAAGCCAGGAGGATCTCTGTGAGTTCGAGGCCAGCCTGGTCTACAGAGCAAGATCCAGGACAGGCACCAAAACTACACAGAGAAACCCTGTCTCGAAAAACAAAACAAAAGAACCTCCATTCCCATCAGTTCTTCCCCATTCTTCCATCCCCCAGTCCCTGGCAGCTGTAAATCTGGGTTGGGCCTCTATGGATTTATTACTTCTGGGTAATTCCATCTACTTTTAAAGAGCCTTCCAGGATGCTTACTCAGGCTTCTCTGCTCACACCTCATTGCCCAGTAGTGTATCTCTTTTTTAGCTGAGCACATTTGTGGTGGTTTGAAACAAAATGGCCCCCAGAAGGAGTGACAATATTAGAAGATGTGGCCTTGTTAGAATAGGTGTGGTCTTGTTGGAGGAAGTGTGTCACTGGGGAGGCGGGCTTTGAGGTCTTTTTCTCAAGCTTCACTCAGTGTGACAGTCAGTTGACTTCCTGTTGCCTCTGGATCAAGATGTAGGGATCTCAGCTCCAACACCACATCTGCCAGCATGCCACCATGCTCCCCATTCTAATGATAATGTACTGAACCTCTGAAACTGTAAATGAATCACCCCCAATTAAATGTTTTTATATATAAGAATTGCTGTGGTCATGGAGTCTCTTCACAGCAATAGAAACCAAAGACAACATTGCTTCCCTGAACAAAATCAACGTTTTTTAAAAAATGTGGAGTCTCACTATATAGCTCAGGCTGGCCTGACTCTTGAACTCCTGGTCTTCCTGACTCAGCCTCCTGAGAGCTGAGGTTCACAGGTGTGAGTCACTATGACAAGTTAAATTATTTTTGTTCTACATTTGAAAACTCAGAGTACTTACAACCACATTTTATTCATTTGAAGACACACAGATTTCCTTCCACAGATTTTCTGGGGGTAAGATCTTATATTTTGATATTGATAACATTGATAACAAAATGAAATGGCTAATCCCCTGCCTTTATGGGACTGGCATACATATGGTGGGGATATAAAGAATTAAACAATAAATAAGTGAATTGTGTAGTGTTCAGATATAATGCTTTAAAAAAAAAATCAGCCAGGCGGTGGTGATGAGTGCCTTTAATCCCAGCACTCAAGAGGCAGAGGCAGGTGGATATCTGAGTTCAAGGCCAGCCTGGTCTATAGAGCAAGTTCCAGGACAGCCAAGGCTACACAGAGAAACCCTGTCTCAAAAAACCAAAATAATAATAACAATAATAATAAATCAGAGCATGGTGAGTTCCATTCCAGAAATGGAACAGAGACAGACCGCCTCATTAATATAATAGTTCTCTTGCCATTTAGCACATTATCTCAACACTTAGCAATTTAAAACACGCATATTTGATACCTCCGTTACTTGGGGGCAGGAACCCAGAAGTCACTGGAATCTGGGTCTCTCATGAGGCTGCAAACAGGATGTAGGGCTGAAGACATTGGCAGGCCTGAACGGAGCTGGGGGTTCCCATCCAAGATGACTGACGAATGCAAAGGCTGGTGAAAGGCTCCAGTGTCACGGTTCCTTGTCCTGTGGGCCTTTCCGTGGCTGCTTGTGTGTTTTCACACCACACCAGCTCACTTCCCCCAGAACATGTGACAGTTTCAAGAAAAAGCCAAAGCCACATGTGGCAGCACACACCTGTAATCCCTAGACTTGGGAGGCAGTGGCACAAGGATTGGGATTTGAAGGCCCTTCTCAGCTACATAGCAAGTTTGAGACCAGCCTGGGCTACATGAGACCCCACCTCAAGAAGGAGGAGGAAGAGGAGGAGGAGAAGAAGGAGGAGGAGGAGGAGGAAGAGAAGAGGAGAAGGAGGAGAAGGGAAGCGCACACCACAGCATCTTTTATGCCTTAGTCTTAGAAGCATCTCCACAGACTCTGTTCTACTTGTGGGAAGTGAGCCTTGCCGTCTCTTCCACATTCAGGGAGAGGGGAATTGAAGATAAAAATGTCCGAGGACTTGTGGACACATTAGAAAACCACTACAGTTAACTAGGGCTGCCAGGGTAAGAGAAAGGTGATATCCGAGTGAGAACTGAGCCGGGGAGGGCCTTGGCCAAGCTGACCTAGGGAGGAGACACTCCAGGCAGAGCAAGTGTGGTGGTTTGAATGAAAATGGTCCCCATTAGGCCCCTAGGGAGTGGCACTACTAGGAGGTGTGGCCTTGTTGGAGGAAGTGTGTCACTGGGGGCGGGCTTGGAGGTCTCTGATGCTCCAGCCGGGCCCAGTGTCTCGCTCTCCCCTCTTGCTGCCAATGTGCATTCCGATGGAGAACTCTCAGCCACCTCTCCAACACCATGTCTGCCTGCATCCGGCTATGCTTCCCACCATGACGATTGTCTTAGGGTTTCTATTGCTGTGAAGAGACACCATGACCGTGGAAACTCTTATAAAGGAAAACATTTAATTGATGGCTTACAGTGCAGAGATTCAGGACATTATCGTCATAGGCATACATCTTGCATAGGCAACAGGAAGTGAACTGAGACATTGGGTGTATCTTGAGCACATGAGACCTCAAAGCACCTGCACACACAGCGACATACTTCCTCCAATATGACCATACCTACTCCAACAAAGCCACACCTCCCAATACTGCCATTCCTTATGAGCTTTGGGGGGCCAATTACATTCGAACTGCCACAACAGTAATGGACTAGACCTCTGAACTATAAGCCAGCTCCAATTTAATCTTTTTTTGTAAGAGTTGCCATGGTCATGGTGTCTCTTCACAGCAATAGAAAACCTAACTAAGACAACAAGCCACCAGAACTGTGGCCCCGGACCTTCCGGCAACAAAGGGAAAGAGAGTGGCCCATGGGAGGCAACAGAGTGTGAATAGGGCACCACACTCCCTCCTCCAACAACAGCTGAGTGATACTGGATTGTCCCTTCTCTTTCCTCCTCTGTGAAATGGGAATGGTAGCACAGGTTGACTGTCTAACATACTTGGGATCAGAAATGCTTCAGATTTTGGAAGTGTATTGAATTTTAGAATATTTGCATAGACTTGAGCATCTTTAATTTAAAAATTTAAAAGTTGGGGCTAGAGAAATGGCCCAGTGGTTAAGAGAATTTGTTGTTCTTGCAGAGGTCTTAGGTTCAACTCCCAGAACCCATATGGTGCTTCATAACCGTCTTTGACTCCAGACCCAGGGGTCTGAAGCCCTTTTCTGACTTCCAAGGGCACCAGGCATGCGTGCATACAATCCAAGACTTCAGATCCCTGACACCAGAAAAAATGCTGAGGGTAACAAATGAGCCTGCAATCCCAGAGCTGGGGAGGCAGAGATGCGGGGCTCCCTATGGCTTGTTGGCCAGCCAGTCTAGCACAATCAGAGAGCGCCAGGTTCAGTGAGAAACCCTGTGTCAAAACACAAAATAAGGGAAAAGCCATTGAAGAAGACACCAAACATCCACCTCTGGCCTACACACACATGCACACACACACTTACACACACATAAAAATCCAAAGTGCTCTTAAATGTGTAACTCGCTGGAAATGGCATCATGATGGCTGTTTGGTAGCTCCTCCCCCAGACACCACATGGCTAACAAACAGCCTTTCCTCTTTCATTTTCTCTTCTTCATTTCCTCTTCAGTCTTGTTGAGACACTACGGCCCATGCTGTCCTTGAACACTCAGCTTCTGTGTGACAGGGTTACAGCCGTGAGCCAATCCCGACTCTTCCTCCATCTCTGCCCCGACCTCACAGTCTCACTCCTGTCGACTCCCCCACAGAATCTGCAGCCCACATGCTCCTCTCCTGCATACCTGCTTTCCCTTGCATTCATTCTCTCTATCCCCATGCTACTTATCACTTTCTAGCACTTAGGGTCTCATTTGACCTGTTCTGTTGTTTACTGTATGTCTCCAAGTATCAAATAGGTTTGTGTGCATGGGTGTGCTGTATATGTGCATTTGTGTTTAAGTGTGTGCTCGTATGTGTACAATACATGCAGAAGCCAGAGGGCGAAGTCTGGTGTCTCCTTCTATCCTTCTCCACTTTATTTTTTTTGCATGCATGTATTTACTTACGTGTGCCTGCATGTGCATACGTGCCATGGTGTGTAGGTGGAGGTCAAAGAACAACTTTGGAAGTTGACTCTCTCCTTCCATCATGTGAGTCTCAGGGATCGACCTCAGGTTGTCAGGATTGGTCACAGGTGCTGTGGATATTGCTCTGTATAAATAAAACACTGATTGGGTCAGGCGGTGGTGGCGCACACCTTTAATCTCAGCACTTGGGAGGCAGAGCCAGGCGGATCTCTGTGAGTTCGAGGCCAGCCTGGGCTACCAAGTGAGTTCCAGGAGAGGCGCAAAGCTACACAGAGAAACCCTGTCTCGAAAAAAAAAAAAACAAAAAAAAAAAACCAACACTGATTGGCCAGTAGCCAGGCAGGAAGTGTAGGCGGGACTAGCAGAGAGGAAAATTGAGAGAACAGGAAGGCAGAGAGGAGGAGACTGCAGCCGCGGCCAGGACAAGGAAGATGTAAGGTACCGATAAGCCACGAGCCACGTGGCAAAGTATAGATTAATAGAAATGGCCTGAATATAAGAGTAAGAGCTAGACAATGATAGGCCTGAGCTAATGGCCAAACAGTTTAAATAATATAAACATCTGTATGTTTATTTTATAAGTGGGCTAAGGAACTGCCGAGGCTTGGCAGGACCCGGAGAGAAAACTCTCAAGCTCCACACAGGCACCTTTATCTGCTGAGCCATTACTCTTAGAGACAGCGTCTCTCCCTGAACCTGGAGTTGGCAGGTTAGCCCAGTCTGGCTGGCCAGCAAGCTCCTGGGTCCTCCTCACTCCCCCTCCGCGGCACCGTGCTCGCAAGCCCATGACATCACTCTCAGCTTTTTGTGTGGGTGCTGGGAGTCCCAACTCAAGCCTCCAAGCTTGCATAGCAAGCACGTTTCCACGGGAACCTCTCCAGTTCCCCTAGTGAGCTGTTACACACCAACTCCAGCACTTATTCACCAGGCCATGTGCAGTTACATTGTGGCCACAATGTCCGCAGATTAGATTCTTAGAAGCTTTCATGACCTTGAAAGTCACAAATTAATTAATGTCTGACGAAGGGTAGACATTTGATATTTATTTACCAAATTAAATAACTTTTAAAAAGTCTTACTTTAAATTTATATTTGTGTGTGTGTGTGTGTATGTGTGTGTGTGAGAGACATGTATGTGGGTATCCACAAGAGTGAAAAGAGGGTGTTGGGTCATCTGGAGCTGCATTTGTTGTGAGCTACCCAATGAGGACAGTGGGAAGCGAACTTGGGTCATCTGGAAATACAGCAAGTGCTGAGCTATTTCTCTAGCCCCAAATGAAAGAGCTCTTTAAAGCATTATTCACACACACTTTTTTTTAAAGGGAAACTGTCTTGTGATGCAAACACTAGTGTCCTTAGACCAGCTGTGTCAGGATGATTTTTTAAACATAGTCTCATGATTCAAAACCACCCACAGCCCAAGCACTAGGGAGTCAGAGGCACAGGACAGCAATGGCCCTGGGTGATGCAGCAAGGCCCTGACTAAAACAAACAAACTCTCAGTGTCCGAGTCAGGAGGTTAGCATTCCCCCTAACCATGCACACCTCCAGAGGAGACAGAGGTCCAGTCGGGGTTAGGAACCTCTGTGTGGAGCCTTATTCAGAGAGAAAGAGATAGCCCAGGGTTTTCATCACACTAGGCTGGGGAAGGGGGGAGATGTGTGACCCCTACTCCATGCTCTCGGGCACCCAAGCAGGGACTACCAACTTTCTTTCACAGCAGACAGCCGAGGCCCTGTGGCCCTGTGGAATGCCGACGTCCCCCACCCCCACCCATCAGCCCAGGGTCACACGGCTGTGGGTGGTAGAGCTATCACTAGTTTCTTGGGCCCCTCTGAACTCCCTGGCTAGGCTTCTCCCCTCCACACCAGCTAGATAACCAAAGTTCCAGGAAGTCCAGAGGCTGCTGCAGGGGGAGGGGAGCCAGGAGAGGGAAAAACCAACACGTGGAAGTCAAGGTTCAAGGAATCTGTCTCTTGGCCTGCCTGTGGCTCAAAGAGTTTGGAGTGTATAGGCCTATTATACCTTTTTTGCATAGGACCCCTGAACAGCCACTTTGCTTTGTGTGTTTTAGTCTACTTATCTGCAAAATAGGGCTAAAAATTCATACCCTACTTCCAGGAAGATGCTTGTAGAATGTAAAACTCTCTAAAAGTCCTAGTTAGGATTACTGTTATCCAAAGGGGTGAAAATCCCCCACTGGAAGATCATTAGAGCCAACCCTATATCCAGCCTTTCACTCAGTCGAGGAACATTTGCATATGTGTGCTCCAGGTACTATGGAGGGCTCTGTACACACACACACACACACACACACACACACACACACACACACACACACACACACCCTCGGCTAACCCTCACCATAAGTGCGTGTGGTCTCCGCTGCTCATGCCAGCATCCTAGAGAGGAAGAAGCTGCAGCTTGGTGAATGAGCTGCAATTCACGCCATCATTCGCTCATTCATTTCCACTTTTACAGAAAGCGAGCTCCGGACCAGGCTGTGGGCCAAATGCTGAGGGTAAGAAGATGAACAAGTCCTTCAGGAGACATGCCCATAAATTATTTTAATAATAACTGGGACATGCTTCAACAGACAGAGAGCACAGTGAGAGCCAGAGAAGGAGCAACTGGCTCCCTGGGGGTTATGGGGACAGAGAGCTGAACTCTCCAAACGACCCTGCTTCGCTGAAGTGCAATACAAAGGCCTAAGTTTGAACCCTGAAGGCATTACTGTGTGTTTCCAGGAAATCTTCAGTGTCTGAACCTCGGTCTGGAAAATTAAGGAGCTGAATGGACCCCAAGATCCTGCAGCTCCAGGAACTGGTCTTCCCACTTCATCTTCTGGCAAATTCAAGCTACTCCCACATCCCCCACGAGCCAGAACCTCGAAAGCCTGACCGAGCACCAGAGAAATGTCAACCACTCTGCCCTACCAAAGCACCGGCAACCTGGGACGCCACGGGAGGCCCAAAGGGCGGAGCTCTGGTAGAGGGCGGGGCCGAGGACTTGTTGGAGGGACGCGCGAACCGCCCAGAAGGGATTCATCCAGCCAATGACAGACAGGGGGCGTGGAGACCCGCCTCTTGGTATAAAAAATCGCCTGTTTCCGAGGCTCCATATGCACGTCTGCGGACCTCGACCATAGAGTGTCGGATTCTCTGGCGGCCTGCCACCGCGGCGCTGGGGCAGTGGAGGAGAGAGGAGATCCGGAAGATCCAGGTGAGACAGTGGACGAATCCGATTCGGTCTTCCTTTGCCTGGCTGAGTTGCAGGGACAGCACCGTGTCCTGGTCTCCCGCCCAAGAGGAGCCGCTGGCCGGGACCCGGGGCGCGCGCTGACCGTCCGCCCGCTGCCATGGCCGACCACCTGATGCTCGCCGAGGGCTACTGCCTGCTGCAGGTGCCGCCGCACGCCCACGGCCCGCACGCGCCCCGGACTCTGCAGCCATACTCAGGCCCGGGCTTGGACAGCGGTCTGCGGCCGCGGGGGGCCCCGCTGGGACCGCCGCCGCCACCCGGGACTCGGGCATACGGCTCCTTCGGATCGCCGGCCTCCTTCCAGCCCTTCCCCGTCGCGCAGCCGCCGGGCGCCGGGAGCGCGCACCTGCAGCCCGCCTCCACTCCGTCCCCGGGCCGCATCGCCGCGTCCCCGGGAGCCGCCGGAGGCCCCTCACCTCTGCAGCCCACGCCGGGAGCCGCGTCCCCCCCTGCCGCCGCCGCCGCCCTCCCTGGGCTGCATGGACGCAGAGCTCATAGACGAGGAGGCGCTGAAGTCACTGGAGCTCGAGCTGGGGCTGTACCGCGTGCGCGAGCTGCCCGAGCTCTTCCTCGGCCAGAGCGAGTTCGACTGCTTCTTCTCGGACCTGGGGTCGGCGCCACCCGCCGGCTCAGTGAGCTGCTGAGCGCGACCGCCGAGACCTGTGGGACCCTGCGAGCCCGTGGCCCAGCCCGCACGCACCCTCCGTGAGGGTGGAGGCGCCGGGTTTACTCGCCGAGACGGCTCTGGCCTGGGACGCCTGCCTTGCCCCCAGGCTCTGCCTCCTCCGGATGACAGCTGGGTCTTGATTCTCTCACCCAAGCCTCAGAAGTCAACAGGAGAGGGACTGAACCAGCCTTTGGATTCCACGTTCTTGAATTCTGTGCCCTCCTTCCCCGCTCCCTCCCCTCAATCTGAGCCATTGCAGGCCTCTGCCTGACCTTCTCACGCTGCCCACTAACCGGATTGGGTCTCCGGAGCCATCTGCCTAGACCCCCACCTTCCCTGGGCCTTTGGCCTGGGGGAGGGGAAGGTTTTACACCTAACCCCTGCAGAGTGGAGCTATGCTCCCAGTAGCCTCTAAAACCAAAATAAAAGTGGGTTGCTTTACAGTTTTGAGTTTCCATTTCCTTCTCATCTCCACTCTCAAGTATGTGAAACTTGCAAAAGCCCGAGGCTGTTAGATGTTAGAGGCTATGGACCCCAGAAGCCTGAAGGACAGGAAACTTGATAGTTTCTTTTGAAAATGTCTCGAGAGTTGTGCAATTGTCATGTTATAACCTGAGAGGCCCAGGCCACTGATAGGCCAGTTGACAGCTTAACCCATTGGACTTCCCAGCTGCTAGGACTCCGGGGACTGGAGAGTACCTGAAGACCCAGGCGGCACTAGCTTTGTACAGAGACTCTCTCACTTGTCCACGACACTACCCCTTCCGGTTCCCTTGGAGGGGGTGGTCTTGGTTATGATGCTGTCATAGGTGGAGGGGGGCGGGGATTGAACCCAAAGCCTCACACACACTTTATCCATGTGACGACTACAGCACATTTTCACACTCTTAGTCAACTCAGTAAACTGTAGAGATGGTTATTCTGAAAATTGGTGCACAAGGTCGGGGACAGACCTGGAAACAGATCATTCTGGGAACATGGAAGAGAATTGTCCAGAAAAAGGATGGAATCAGTTCAGTGGTTGGGATGGAGTTTGTTTCAGCTTCAGGGAGGCGGTGACATTTGACGTGATGGACACTGTGGCATGACAAATGCTTTAAGGAACAGGACAAGACCTTGATTAAAGGGAGGGCCACATACCAGTTCATGGAATCTATGGGAAGGCAAGGAGCAGCTAGAATGGACAGGGAAGAGCTAATGGTTTCCTGACGACTTTACGTGTCTGGTTGGGTCCTCATTCCACATGTGAGGGTGTGGTGCTGGCCCCAGCCTGGCAAGATTTGGTCTTCATGTCCAGATCTCCAGTGCACCCTCTGCTGTTGACTCTGAAAAGATTCCCCTGCTGTGTGGGAGTGAGGCTGAAAGTCAGGAGGAAGAGGCCTGGCCAGGCAGTGGGGCATTCTCTAGGGGGCAGTACATTCCAGGGACTAGAGAGCAATGCCACCGAGCCTTTCTGTCTCCAAGGGGTTGGCCTTTGCTCTAGTGCCAAGTGTTTGTGCATATGACTTCAGCAGCTGTGAGTTATCCCAGGGTTTACTGAGTGGGCAGCAGCTCTGAAGCCAGCAACATGAGCAGAGAGTGGGTGACAGGAAGTGTTTGGCAGATGAATGAAGGGTTACTCTTAGATCCCAGAGCCTTCTGGGACAGATGGAAAGAAAAAGGAAGAGATTCTTCTGGCCCTGGACTGGCCTGACCTTTGAGCTCAGAGTGGTTTGGACCGAGACAGAAACCAAGGAATCGAATTGGGACAGGAAGGTTTGGCCCTGGGCTGGACACTTCCTTGATTGCCTTTTCTCAAGGCCTTGGTTTTTCCACCAGTAAAAAGAGGCTAAAAACCTTACCCTGCTACTTTACAAGGCAATAACCTTCTTCATAAGTGAGGAACCAGTTCAAGAATGAGTTAATAAGCAGTTGGTAAACTCTCAATGCCTCCCAAGTAGAAGGGAATACAATAGCACCACACCAAGCCATACATGGTGGTTCACACCTGTAATCCAGCACTGAGGATACTGTGTTTGAAGCCAGCCTGCACTTCAGAGTGGGTTCTAGACCAATCTGGGTTACCTGGGAAGATCCCTGTCTCAAAAGGAAAAAAAACCGGTTGGGGGGGGGGGGGGAGTCCTAGATACAGTTTTATGGTAGAATACCTGTCTAGCATGTACAAGGTCCTGGGTTTAATTCCCAGGACCAAAACAAAAACAAACAAACAAAGCCTGCTGTCCTCCCCAGAGGGACCACTGACAAGCTGGTTAGCAGACAGATGGACAGAGATGTAAGACTAGGACAGATCACCTGGTCCTGGTCCTGGGAGCTGAAGGAGAAAGAACACTGGACTTGTAGTCACATCATCAGCTCAAGAACAGTCTCAGGAGCTGCATGACCTCAAATGAATTCCCCTCACCCTCTGAGGGTTAGTCTTTGCATAAGTACACAGCCTTCCACAGTGTCTGTCACCTCTTCCTGGGCGCCTGCCTCCTAAAACAGCCTGCTGCCCCTGGGTCCTGAGGATCTCGCTCTCCTGCTGGGGCCCGGTCTGCTGGGTCTTTAAATTCAGTCTCACTAAAGGATGGGAGCTCAGTCATGGTGCAGACAATGCTTGCTTCCATTTCTTCTTCATTTTCCTCCTCTTCCTCCTCCTCCTCCTTCTCGTCCTCCTCATCATCATGGTTGTCAGTTTATTCTCCCACTTCCCCATACCAACACTCTTTGTTTTTATTTATATTTTATCATCCATGCCTTGTGTTTTTCTACAGATAGAACCTCTTTGTAAATGGGGTCCTAAATGATAGCATGACCACCATAGAGCTGCTGTGGAGGTAGGTGAAAGCTTCGAAGGCGGTGCATTCCAGTAACCCCAGCACTTGGGAGGTGGACATAGGGAGATCAAGAGTTCAAGGTCATCCTTGGCTGCATATTGAGGTTAAGGCCAGCCTGGAATACATGAGACCCTGTCTCAAAAAAAAAAGAAAAAAGAAAGGACAGGGAAGATGGGGCAGTGGTTAAGAATGCTTGCTTCTTTTCAGAAGACCAGAGTTCCCAGCACCCATATCAGGAGGCTCACAGCTACCTAATTCCAGCTCCATCACTCTCCTCTGGCCTCTGCAGGTGCCCTCACACATGGCAGATACATACAAACACACACATACACATGCAAAGTTGAAGTTGATGACATGTTTAGGACGATGGAGTTTGTGCTTGATGCTCTTCTTGAATCTTGACTTTGGACGACACCTTTATCCTAGAGCCTTGAAGGACGTTGCTTTACCCACCTAGTGAAGGGCAGGTACAACAGTGAGACTGTTGTCAGGTCCTCAGGAAGCAGACTCTGCGAAGGTGTTCTGTTTGCAAGAGATTATTGTCTTCAGGATCTGTGCTACACAGGCAGGGGAGGAAACCCAATGGAGCAGAAGTCACCCAGCAGACTCAGCCAGCCCCAGGCAGAGCTCTGAAGCCAGAAGGGCTCTTCAAAGTCGACCCAGGTTAGACAAATGCACTCTTTTATGCTTCTGTCCTCATCGACCATGGAATGTGGGGTGCCTGGAATTGGTATGGTCCTGGGTCGGGCAGCCCTCTATAGATAAGCCCCACATGCCTGAAGGAGGTTCAGGAAAAGGCTGCCACTTCCCTGTTAGGGCAACAATTCCGTGGAAACTTTGAGTGGCACATCACAGTGTCCCCCCACAAACACCAGGGTCATAACAAAGGTCTCACAGTTAGGCTCAGCACACTTCATCGGCTGCCCCTTGATCCCCGAGTATCACTTTCCTTATTAGAGAACAAGAGAAAAACAACCGAATGTGCCTTACAGGGTTTGTAGTACACTAGATTCTCACTACCAGCACCCTTCCAGCTCAGCTAAGAGCTCAACAGTCACTGCAGAATAAATTAATGAGCAGCCTGGTCTCAGCCGGTTCCCAGGCGGCTTAAGCGGTTTAGCTGATTATCGACTGATCCGCATGAGTTCCAAATCCACCCTGGACTAACTCATCATGCCGCTTGGATACTAGAAGCGCTGGGTCGGGACTAGTGCCAAATAAAAGACACAGTCAGCACCTGGTGAGTGCCTACTGTGTGCAAGAATGATGGAAACTAACAGGGAGGGCCAGGGGATGCTCTTTGTCTTCCTGCCTCTGCTTCAGTCTCCACCCATCCCGGAAGGAGTTCTTCTGGGTAATTTGTCTCCATTCAAGAGGTCAAGAAACTGGGGTACAGTAAATTAGTCCAAGGCACACCCTAACTCGGCAGGGCCTGTCCCATGCCCAGGCTGAGTCTGGCAAAGGAATCGAATCTGAGTGACACAAAACCAGAGTCCCAGCCTGAGCTTGCCACTGCCTGTGAGATGCAGAAGGGGCGAAGCCTCCCAAGGCCTTGGTTTCTCTCTCTCTTGAGAGGGAAGAGTAACACCAACATGGGTGCGTGTTACAAGAACTCAAACGATCTGGGTCCCAGGAACACATTGCAATTGGTGCAGTGAGGGCCTGGAGACACGGCACAGGAGGTAAAAGCACCAGCTGCTTCTCCAGAGGACTTGAGTTCAAGTCCCAGCACCCATATGGAGGCTCACAATGGTCTGTAACTCCGTTTCTGATGCCTTCTTTGGGCCTCACAGATGCTGCATACATGTGGTACACAGACATTCATACAAACCAAGCACCCATGCATATATACATACATATATATATGGATATATTTGCATATGTGTGCATATAAATGTATATATACATACATGTGTGTATATATGTATATGTACATATGCACATGTGTATATGTATATAAAATTGGTGCAGTGCTGCCTAACTGGGGTAGGGTTGAGGATGGACAGTGACAGCAGCTACCCTGCATCTAGTTTGGGCCTAGGGGACTGCACACTTTGGGTGTTAAGGTCTGCAGCCACACAAGACAAGAGACACACAGGAAGGATTCCCGGCAGGCCCTGCTGAGCAGTTTGGAGTCTGGAAGGTTAAGTATTTATGGTAAGGATGTGATAGCATGGGCCTGTAATCCCAGTACTTGGGAACTGGAAGCAAGAGGGTCAGGAGTTCAAAACCAGCCTAGACTACATACTGAGTTCAAAGTCAGCCTGGGCTGCGTGAGACTCTGCCTCAAAGGAAGGGTGAGATGGGGTCTATTGGTGAAATTATTGAGGCCACTCCACGTAGATAAAAGGAGATTTATTTAATGGCGTAACTTACAAATTAAGGGATAGGTAGGTCGCGGAGTCTGGGGAAGGTGTATCACAGTCCAGCGGTGTTCTCTGGAGCTCTGCTTGGTACACCTCTCCAGTCCAGGGTCCCGCAACAGAGAGAGAGCCCGCCGATCCAGATCTCAGGTCCCCAGGCGCCTCCTTTCGCCCCGCCTTGTAGGCGTGACAGTTGCTGAAGTCTCAATGGGGGTTGGAACTTCCAGATCAAAGCTGGAATGGCTACCCACTACAGGGGTCAGCTTGGGAATGACATAAATGACAGGCCTGTACCCCTCCCAGTTTGTGAGGTGCTGCAGATCAAACCCAGGATTTTGTGCCTGTTAGGCAAGCACTTTACTGACTGAACTATTTTCAAGCCCGTAGTATTTCCTTTAAAGCTCCGTTGTTTTTAATGACTGCACTGTGTGCAGTCTGCCTCCCCAGCCTCCAATGATGTTTCCTAAATCTGAGGTAAGAAACAAGGCTGCCAGGAGACCTGTCTATTTACCTTGCGTGCCTGTGGGAAGGGCTCTGTGGGGTGAATTCCTAGAAGGGGGATTACTTGATCTGATGGTATGTGCAAATAAAATGTTCCCTGGAGTAAAGTGACTAATTCCATCTTGCCCCTTGCCAGCTCTGTATAAGAAATCCTACAGGCTCATGCCCTCAGCTATCCTAGGCATTAGGAACATTTCAAAGCTGGTTTCCATTTATTTAAACATTAATAAAGATACCGTCTATTTGTATTTCTTTCTCTGTGTTTTAGTAGTTGTGCTATTGTCTGGGGGTTCTGCTGGGGTTGTGTGGCTTTTTCTTAATAGTTTATAAGAACTTTATACTGTGCTGGGGATTGACCCTACTGCCTCCCACGTGACAGGTTCTGTCGCTGACTTGTGTTGTAGAATAATCTTTTTGTACATTATGAAGATGTGTCTTTGCCAAGGCTCCTTCTGATTGGTTTAATAAAGAGCTGAGCAGCCAATAGCTAGGCAGGAAGAGTTTAGACGGGACTTCCAAGCAGAAAGAAGGAGAGGAGATGAATCTAGGTACAGGAGAAATACCAGAGGACACTGAGAGGAAACAGGAGGTGTAAGATAGAAGAGATGTAAAAGCCACGAGGCAAAGCATAGATTAATATAAATGGGTTAATTTAAGTTATAAGGGCCAGTGGGACAAGCCTAAGATAAGGCTGAGCTTTCTTAATTAATAATAAGTCTTCATGTCATTTTTTTGTGTGTGTGTGAGCTGCTGGTTCAAAGAGAAATCCTCTACAGAGCTGTAGCTCCAACATCGTTTTCTTCTCTCTCTCTCTCTCTCTCTCTCTCTCTCTCTCTCTCTCTCTCTCTCTTCCTTTCTTTTCTTTCTTTCTTTTTTCTTTTTTACTTTGCGATAAGGTCTCACTAAGCTGTTCTGGTTGACCATGACTTCTTTCTGTAGCTCAGGTAGGCTTTGAACTTGCGGTCCTCCTACCACACTCTTGAGTAGTTGGGTAGCAGGTTTGTGCTGCTGGACCCAGCTTACATAAGAAATCCTTATTTATTATAAATACTAAGCCCTTGGGCCTGGAGAGAGAGAGCTCGGTGGTTAAGAGTACTGGTTCTTACAGGAGACACAGGTTAATTCCTAGCACCTACCCTGAGGTTCACAACCACCAGTAATTCCAGTTTTAGGAGATCTGACTCCCTCTTCTGACTTCTGATGGCACCGGGCACACATTTAATACACATAAATTCACATGAGCAAACATTCATGCACATAAAATGAAATACAGAAATCATTAAAAAAAAAAAAAACTAACTGACTAGTAAAACCCTTTGGGGAATGTTTAGATATTTTCTCCACATCTATTGCTGGTTATTTAACTTGACATCTGGTATCTTTTGCCTTTTGGAAGTCATCAATTTTCTTCATTTGTGTGTGTGTGTGTGTGTGTGTGTGTGTGTGTGTGTGTGTGTGTGTGTGTGTGCACGAGAGTGTGTGTGTGTGTGTGATATGCATTTATGTATGTGCTCCAGTGTGTGAAGGAGACCATGTGTTCATCTGTAGAAGCAGGAAGTCTTTGCAGAATTTCTTCCTCAGTTTCTCCCTTCCTTACCTATTCCTTCATTAAACCTGGAGCTCACAGTTTCGGTTAGATCGACTGGCCAGCAAGCTCTGGGGATCCCTCATCTCTGTCCCCTGTTAGGGGGACAGATGCTTGTGGCCATGCTTGTGGCCATGCTCGGCTTTTCATGTGAGTGTGAACAATCTGAACTCAGCTCCTCATGTTTCTGTGGCACACTTTACCCACTGAGTCATCATCCCAGCCCCGGCAGTTTCTGGTTTCTTATGTCACCAGATCTTTCTGTCCCCTCAAGAGCTTCTTTGGGTTAAAGACAGGGGTGGCGGCCGGCAGTTCCAGCCTCCGGGATCACCATGGTCACCTGCAGGGCTTTGTTTTGTTTCTGCCTGGACTTTGTTTCAGAGAACAACACACACAGCTGTGGTTGAAGGACAAACCTGGGCCTTGGTGTCATACAGACCTAGGTTTAAATTCTGGTTCCAAACTCCGTGCGTGATATTTGGCCACTTTGCCATTTTGCTATTCTTTGAGCCACTGAGTTTTTTCTTTTTAATCTGAAGTATGTTTAAATACAGATAAACTGAACCGATGGCTCACAAGTGCTATCGGCCGCTACGTGCTCAGCACAGTGCCTGGCGTGTGATAAGAACCTCGTGTGTGTGATAGCAGCTTCCAGCTTAACTGCCTGTGCTGAGCGAGCAGGGACTGTTTACACATCCAAAGAAAGGGTCCTGGAAAGGGGAGAGGTGACTTCAAACCCCACCCCATGCAGATGGCCCTTCAGTTCTTGAGATATCTACCTTCGTGCCTTTAGGGTCCAGTCCTTTCCCCTGAAAGAAGGTGTCCCCACATTTCCACTGAGGAGCCACTTCTCTCTCATTTATAGCCCGTGTGGTTTGAGTAAGCGTGTTTGTCCTCTATGTGTTGTTTGAAATAAAATAATGCTAAGTTCTAAAGTTAGGAGAAAGACCCACCCTCAAAGTCTTGATTTTTCCCATGGCTGGTTTGAAATGGCAATGCTTCATCTCCTTCTCGCTTTTTTCTTATATAAAAGTCTACTGAAGGCCGGCAAGATGGCTCAGCAGGTAAAGGCACTTGCCAGCAAACCTGAAGACCTGAAATTAGCCCTCAGAACCCACATGGTGAAAGAAGAAAATTGATTATGGTAAGTTATCCTCTGCTCTCCACAACATGTGTGCATACACACACACACACACACACACACACACACACACACACACACAGAGAGAGAGAGAGAGAGAGAGAGAGAGAGAAATACATTTGAAAAACAATTAAAAATATGAGTTTATCAAATTTGCAGGTAATGTTGAGCTTGGTAGCACACATATGTAATCTAGCAATTGGCAGGCTGAGGCAGGAAAATTACCAGTTTGAGGTCTACCTAGGCTGTATAGAGAGACTTTACCTCAAAAACAAAACAAAACACAATAAAAAAACAACAACAACAACAACAAACAAAAACCCTCTCCAACACCCACAAATTCAGCCAGCACTGCACACACATGCACCCTCTGCTTGTTAGCCAGCCAGGACTGACTCAGAGTACCTCAGCTCTCTCCCAGTAACTTAACCCAGCGCATCGTTACTTCAGATAAAGGAGCTTCGCTTCACAGAGGTGTGCTGACTTGTCCACGGGCACACACCTAGTAATTTAACTTACAGACTTCAAACACTTAATTTACTTAAGATGGAAC